>NC_090286.1:37954795-39272295 GCF_037392515.1 Haliotis asinina
CTCGACTGATATACCCCATAATAACGATGTCATCATATATTTGTCTGATATAATTACCACATGAAAGTAACATAGGCCAAGTTAAGGCTTCATTAAATGTAAATAAAAAGAGAAAGTGTCACTGTCATTAAAAGCAGTATAACTGTTGTGACTTATAAATTTATCTCTGTGTGCTACAGGTGCTTTGAAACGGCGAGTAGGCAATATATTTCTCTGTTGCGGTTGTTGGGATCTGTGTGTCTCTGTGTTATGTGATTTGTGCTTATCTACGTGTTGTACATGTGTGTGTATATGTGTGTGGTGTTTGTTTGTGTGGTGTGTTTATGTGTGTTTGGTGCGTGTATGTGTGTATGCGAAGTGAGCGTATGTGCATGATGTAGGTATGTGTGTATGAGGTGAGTGTATATGTGTGTAGCGTAGGTATGTGTGTATATGAGGAGTGACTGGTTTTCTATATGTTTGAAGTGGATGACCAAATACCAGCGGAAAGTAATACAGACTTTGATCACTTATGAAACTGTGCAGACTGCATTCAAAATATGTTGGCACATTACCGGAATTGAGCAAGCCAAATAATTGACAGAGATTATCAGTATTAGTAACCTTCATGTCAGGATTCAGCATGTACTATGGTGATTATGAAACATATATTGACATCCGTTTTCACTCTACTTAAAATAACTTCAGTGAGAGCAATGTTCGGAAGGAATAATGTATACCAATTCTTTAATTGGCATTGAAGAACTTGCTGAGATACAAACGTTGCATACAGCTTGTGGGTAACAACGCCCTTTCATAGCGCGACGTTTCGGTGTAGATTAGTGCACCTTTATCAAGCTAGAAAACCCAAGTGGAGTACGTTATTGTATGCCAGTGCATGAAAGTTACATTTACTGACATTCTCTACGTCTGATTACATTGTAATATCCCTACGTTAAGAAAATCATAATATTGTCACTCAAATCTGTTGAAGACACCGGGGCACCTGTGAATTGAATATTTGTAAAGGTTTCGATACAAAGTTTAGATGCATTCACTCACTCGCTTGCTCGCTCTCGCGCACACACGCACACACACACGCACGCACGCACGCACGCACGCACGCACTGACTGACTGACTGACTGACTGACTCACTTACTCACTCGCTCTATCAAACACAATGTCGCCAAAATCGATCTTAGCAGTACAGAATCTTACGTTCAATGACTGAGTCTTATTCTCGTAGATAGTTGCTGTACAAGCAACCCACTTATTCGTCGTTCTTTGTTCTGGAAGTGTCTATTTAGTACTGTGGGGCCCTCTGTTCCTCGTTAACAATACATGTATATGTATATAGATATCATGGCTATTCAGTTTCACTTATTATGGTGAAAGGGTAATACTACCAGCAGAGATAAACCTCAAAGTATTCATGTCAAGACATTACGCGCATGAACACTTGCCTGCTGAACACAGACTGGCAGGGGTAATATCGTCATGGGCTTCATTCCGTGTGCCCATGTAGAGAATCAAACCCGGGCCTTCAGCGTGAGAAGTGGACACTTTAACGACTAGGCTACCCCACTTCCCACTTTAGGTTACGAAGCGACCGTACAATGTCAGCAATGGGACAAACAGAGACCATAATGCGAAGAGTCATTAATTGGCCGTATCTCTTCCTCTCCCTGTATTGAACGACACCTATGCTCAGTAACCGCCGACGTTTACGTATACATACAGGCTAGCTGCCTAGTGAAAATCGCAATACTAGTTCGTATAGTATTTTCGTAACCGTCGCACTCAGCAATATTCCAACTATATGACCACGATTGTAGATAAACGACTCTGGACCAGAAAATCCAGTGATCAACAACATGAACATATTAACACAAATGGGACACGAAGACATGTGTCAGCGAGTCTGACAACCCAATCCCTTATGCGTTATGAGACATTATTGGAAACTAATCATTTACCATCTATATGAACACAGGCATATCTGTTAAGACCGCTCATTTGATATGCATGAGTGAGTATGGTTTCAAGCCTCTTTTAGCAATATTCCAGGAATATCACAGCAGGGGACATCAGAATTGGGCTCCACAAATTGTAGCCATGGTGGAAATCGAATGCGGGTCTTCAGGGGGCGAGTGAACCATTTGGCTACTCCAACGGCCGACATTTTAGGTTTCACTTTGGATACGGAGAAAACGGACCCCAGCAAAAACGGTTTCTCGACATTTTAGGCTTCACTTACCCGATCTATCCTCCTCATCAGCATCCACGGACACAAGGAATACCGCCAGCATCAACATTAACATCAGCCTCAACATGCTCACATTGCCTGTCGCCATGTTTCTTGACGGCACGATACACCACCCAGTGAGGGGAAAGAGAGAGAGATGGAGGCCACGTCACGTGATATGAGACGTAGACAGCACGAGGAAAGGAGTGTGGATGCTGGGGTTGCGATTGGTTGGTACTGAGAACTGATGAGACGGTAGGGTGGGGTGTGTGGGGTGCACGCTAGTTACAGCAATTAGGGTACGGTGTGATATTAGAGAACAGGTAGAGATGAGTAAGAGAGTCAGTATCATGTTTCTCGTGAGTCATAGACAAAAACGTCCACTTTCCGTAGGTCTGAACATGGTTGAAACACCGCTTGGGCAGGATTTGTATGATTGTCTTTCATCGTGGCACAAAGAGCGCCAGAATTTCCTGAAACATTTTTAATGTAGACACAAAATGTTTGGGGGTGTTTGGAATATTGCTCGACATGAAAATGAAAAAAAATGGTTATATGATGTGAGTTTTGTCATACACCTTTGCGGATGCTTACTGTTTTACCCTCAAACGGTGTCTAGATGTTGTTTCAGATACTGACTGTTGTTTCAGGAAGGTGTGGTGAAAAGGGTTTAACATCGCACTTTAGAATATGACGATGTGCCTGTGTGTTTGTGAGTGGCTGTTTACGTGTGGCTTGCTAGTGCAGAATTAGTCCAGCTGCTTATATAGTGCCAGCTCACTGAGATACCATACCGAAGTTAAGCATGAATACCCCACTCAGACACAGACTCCGACCAATCCTTGTTGTACGCAGTAATGCCGAGCGCAGCGACAAAGATGCACCGAATTTTAACGTCTTTCGGTATGACGCGCCCGGAGATAGAATAAGCGATTCTTCGGAAAGCACCGGGTAGCACTTACTTTCATTTTTGATATCTTTTCCCGATCCCCTGAAGATAGATGTGTGACTGCAATTATCCTCATCACGTCCATAAACAGATGACCCATGGACGAAGGAAGGATCAACTGCACGTGTCAGTGACACTTGACCTTGAACAGTTGTATCCCTACTCGTGTTGATGACTGAGTACCACCTCGACTTCTACTTCTGATAATGAAAAGGGTTTATGTGAAAGTCTGATGGAGATTTAAATTCTGTAACGCAGAGGTGAAGTGGATTTAAAATTAAAACGAATGGTAGGTTTTAAATGTACCAAACTTCAGTAACCTTCAAAACCTCAAGCTTTGCCTACAATGTTTTGGGCGTTTCGTTTGCTGTTAACGCTGCACTCATCAATACTCCAGCTATAAACAGCGGTGGTCTGTGAATTATGGAGTGCTCAATAGCATGTATCAGTATGAGGTGGGTGAGTGAGTGAGTTTAGTTTTACGCCGCACTCAGCAATATTCCAGCTATATATGGCGGTGGTCTGTAAATAATCGAGTATGCACCAGACAATCCAGTGATGAACATTGATCTGTGCAACTGGGATACGATGCCATGTGTCAAGCCAGCGAGTCTGACCACCCGATCCCATTAGTCGCCCCTTACTACAAGCAAGGGTTGCTGAAGACAAATTCTAACCGGGACTACTAAACATGAAGTGTTGCACATACGTTGAATATTGTGGTACGGCAACTCTGCAATATGTAACATATAACTGGACATTCATGATTTCACAATGCCTTCATTAAGAATAACAGGAAGAGTTACCTCTTCAAATATTACCTGCTTGTTTTAATTGGTGATAATGACGATACCCTATCTTGTTATTAAACAAATCCTTTCTTGAACCAATATTTTAAAGAAACATTCTGTTTTTCAGAAGTTAATCAATGTGTCAGATCCTACATACTGCCTTGAAAATTGATTTTCCTGCTTTATTTCATACGAGTATTGATATATTTTTATAAAAGCTACATATTGAATAATAATAGTAATTCATTTTCTTTTAAGAACACTTTTATTGACGTATTACATATTGAGAAGGTTCCACAATGTGTGAAAGAAAGAGAGACGAGGGCATACTGGAGGTGGGTTTCATCACAGAGGATGCAGTATAATGGTGACATATTCCTGCTCAGTTAAGAAATAGAAAGAATTCTGTGTGTATTCTTGAAATCCATAATTATGTTTGAGATTGATATAAAACTGTCTGTAACAAGAGTTGTTCCATTTATCCAATAGCTTGTATGTTTGTTAAGCTATCAAAAATTGCACGAGAGAGAGGGAGAGAAAGAGAGAGAGAGTGAGGAGGAGAGAGAGAAAGGCAAGATTTTAAAAATCGGTGAAGATTCTTGAAAATAATTACGTTTCAGATTGTTATGGACATGAAAACTGTCCATAAGACGTAACTTACAAACGTGCATGCTCAATGTACAATCAAAACACCAACAACGCCAATATAATACTCGATTAGGGCCGACGTCACAGTGGTGACAAATTGATGAATGAAACGTTAAACACCAGCTGCAGCTGCACAAACACGTCAGGATCATGTTGCCACACTCACAGCCTGGCTCGCAATGTTATACCCGAGACACTGTTCACAGCGGCATACAGTATAACGCTTATTCGCATTGTCACTTCAACATGCAAGTCTTGCTAAATCGCCCTATATAAAGAAACGATGTACTACCTTTGAAACAACTGTGTACTGGTTGATCATAACATCTGATGTCTCCCTGTCGGCTCGCTTCGGCTCGTTGCTCGTGCTTACTGATTGCTCGACCGTTTGACAACAAATACTTATAGGTTATCAAAATGGGCGCTTGAAGAATCAGTCGCATTAGAAACATAAAAAACACAATGGTTATGTGTATATTTTTGGTGTACGGAAAACATACATTGCAATATAAGTGAGTATGGTATATTCCAGCAATATAGCCACAGGGGACACAAAAATGGGCTTCAAACATTGTTCCCACTTGGGGAAAAGAACCCGGGTCTTCGGCGTGAACAGCGAACGTTTTAACCACTAGGCAAAAATTAGATGAAAACCAATTCATCAATATTACGCAATAACCGAAAATACAATGGTGATAGAGTTAATATTTAACGTCATATAGGCACTATTTCAGTCATAACGTGACAGGAACATAATATTGAAATGTTTGAGTATTATAAAAACCTGTCGACAAAGGACAGTAAAACAACTAGAATATCACAATTTGATTTAAAACTAGCATGGAAAGTTAAAACTAATATCACAAAGTACAAAACCCGGCTCTCTGTTCACATATGTATAAACGTCATGTCATTTGTTTAGATAAAAAATTCACTTATTCATGATATATAAAATGCATTGCTGATTAAGAAAAAGCAAATAAACAAAATTATAGGAGTTTAATCGCATATCAAAAGTGCAATATGTTGTACATGGGTTTACTTCCCTCGAAACGAAGCAGACGCGATACCGAACCCAGTCAGAGCCGTTGGGTGTGCACTCAGATGTGACGCAGCCTTTTCATTGGTCACTGGTTCATTTGCCGACACGCCTAGCCGAACTTTTGTTGCACGTGGTCAGTGATTGAAGTTGTGCATTGCATACTGTCATTAGCAGACAGGCAGGCAGACATATAGGTGTCAATAAACCAGACACTGAGTTTTCTCTGGGACAGAGTCTGCTTATCACAATCAACATTTTTATTTTAGTAGATTATTTACTTGCTTGCGTATACAATCACGTTTTGACTGTTTACTCCGTGTAGGCATACTGTTTCAAGCTCCGCGAACCTATTCGCTGGGCATGCGTTATGAGCGCAGCGCTGCATAGCTGTTGAAAACACTGGGGGAAACTTAGTGAATCGTTTGAACTCCGTTATCGCAGGTGTTTCTTCATCGCGTTTTTTGAATTGGCATTTTCAAATATTTGCTTCGGTAAGTGCATACCGAAAGGTATCAGAATCTGCAATGTTGTGTTTTAAGTTGCATATGACCTTTAATATAAAACCTGAATATAGAATAACACTTATACGTTGTTGCATATACTGATTTAGTTCAGTTTGTAGACATCTATGTATTTGATCAATACGATGATCATTATGCAGGTTAACCATTGTCATTCTGGAGACTCAATGTCCAGAGTTGCTAGCATTTCCTGTATCTTGTCATCCCCGTGAGTGGCGCTCAAGCTCCGTCGGTAGAGATGTCTTGAGGTTTCCTTGGAGAGACGACACATCTGTGGAAAATACAAATACCACACCATCAGCAATTGTAAGTTCGAATAAGATGATATGGAGGTGAATTTATTTTTACGAAACTGAAAAGTAGCTTGCGAGTGTGTGAATGAGCTGTACGCTGTTTTTAGCTATGTTCCATCAATACCACGATCGGGGACTCCAGAAATGGGCTTTATAAATTGTACCAACGTGGGAAATCGAACCCGGATCTTCTGCGTGATAAGCCAACGCTTCCACCGCCAGGCTTAGATAACTTGTGACATGACTCAAGGCAATTAATAGGTAGAATCTCACGGATAGACTTAAGACATGCAAAATATACGTAGGTTACGTATACAGCTAATTCTAATTGTTTCCGATTACTGTTGTCATGTATTTCAGTTTGAATATCGGCTGTACTTACATCCCTGCAGTAATACTGGTCCTCTGTGAAGCACACGTGGTACTGACACCGGAAGTACAGTTTCTTATAACCGGAAAAGGCGAATGTTTCGAAAATCTCGCTGCGCCATGTAGTGACGTCATTGTTCGAGAAGACGATTTGGGCATCTCTGGGAGAACATCTGGATTCCACATGTCAAACGTTTAATTAAATCCTTTCATGAATCAGAAATTAAAGTCTACTTACAGAGTAGAAGAAATCAGAACACAGTACAAACAAAAGGACAACGCACAGCTATTGTACATTGAATATTGAAACAGCTTCCATTTATGTAGTGATTGAGTAAGTTTAGTTTTACACCGCACTCAACAATATTCCAACTATACGGTACAGCCTGTAAATAATCGACTCTGGACCCGACAATCCATTGATCAACAACATGAACATCGATCCACGCACGGTGCTAATTTAGAGCGATTGGTTTTTTTAAAATCTCGCCCATGGGCGAAAATCATTTGGCCAATGGGTGAGAATATTTACTTTTACTCAAAATACATCTTTTTTCCATGTTTTGGAGGTTGTAAATGGATGAATGTATGTTCATAAGTATCGTGACACAAATTTCAACTCATTTTCACTTAATTCCATTAATTTAGCGCGATTTAACAAAATCCATTTGGCCCATGGGCGAGAATATTTTACTCAAAATACATCTTTTTTCCATGTTTTGGAGGTTGTGAATGGATGAATGTATGTTCATAAGTATCATGACACAAATTTCAACTCATTTTGACTTAATTCCGTTAATGTAGTGCGATTTAACAAAATCTCACCCATGGGCGAAAACCATTTGGCCCATGGGCGAGAATATTTCCTTTTACTCCAAACACATCTTTTCCAATGTTTGGGGGGGATGTAAATGAATGCAAGTGCATTTATGAGTATCATGACAGAAGTTTCCACTCATTTTGACATAATTCCGCAAACTGAGAGCGATTTTAAAAAGTCTCACCCAACATTTTGGCCCATGGGCGAGAAAATTTACTTTCACTCAAAATACATTTTTTCCAAGTTTTGCAGGTTGGAAATGAAAGCAAGTATATTTATGAGGTTGTCATGACAGAAATTTCAACTCATTTTGAATTAATTCTGCTAATTTAGACCGACTGTCAAAAATCTCGCCCATGGGCCAAATGGTTTTCCCTTTACTCCAAATACATCTTTTCCAATGTTTTTGAAGGATGTAAATGAATTAAACTGAGTATCATGGCACAAAATTCAACTCATTTTGACTTAATTTTGCTAATTCACTGCGATTTTTAAAAAATATGCCAGAATAATTACCTTTACTTCAAAATACATCTTTTCCTGTGTTTTGAGGTTGTAAATGAATGAAGATATATTTATAAGTATCATGGCACAAAATTCAACTTATTTTGACTTTATTCCGCTAATTTCAAACAAGTACAAGAATCTACACTTCCACTCAAAATTCATAGTTTTTTTTTATTGTTTTATAGGTTGTAAATGAATGGAAGTGTGTTTATAAGTATCATGACAAAAAAATATGAACTCATTCCGGTTTTAATTCGACTAATCTCGCTCGTGGACGAAAATATTTTCATTTGCTTGTTTTCTTTAAAAATTGCAAACATATGGTATAAATATAGGTCAATTATAATGACAAATAATTTCAGTTTAAATTAGTGGGTTTAGTTTTATGTCGCACTCAGCAATATTCTAGCAATATGGCGGCGGTCTATAGATAATCGACTTTAGACCAGACAATCCAGTGATCAACAGCAGTAGCATCGATCTGCACAACTGGGAACCGATGACATGTGTCAGCCCGGTTAGCGAGTCTGACGACCCGATCCCGTTAGTCGCCTCTTACAAGCATAGTCGCCTTTCATGGCAAGCATTGCTTGCTGAAGCCCTGTTCTACTCCAGATCCTCATAGGTCCTGAACGTAGAGCTATGAAATTGAAGTTATTTGTTGCTGAAGCCCTGTTCTTCTAAAGATCTTCACGGGTCCTGAACGCAGATCTTTACTTCCAGCAGCATATACAGTACACACAGAATACTAAGCCTTGAGGTTTTATGGGGTATTGTCCTATTTGTCAGACCAGAAATAATCTACAATAGGGACAGGTCACTCTCTTGCTTTCTTTACCATTTGTACGAATTAACATGAGCATCGTCCTGTTCCAACGCACACAGTGACTTGGTTTGTTTCCATCGCAACTTCGGCTGCGTTTAACAGTACTTCAGACAGTTTACTGTATCAGTCGAAATCTTACAATGAATGAATGAATGAATTAAGAGCAAGAAGTATTAGTCAATGAATGAAAGAAATAATAAAAGAAATAAGTACATATGTGAATGAATGAACGAATAAATGATACACAACGGTCATCTCTTCCAAAACAAAACTATCGTTATATCACATGTGCTTGTCAAAGTCGCCCTGGTCAAACATAACAATTGTCAGACAGGTTAAAACAACAAACTATCTGGTTGACTGCACAGCTGCCTGTTGACGTAGTATACCCACATCACCTAATTTTCCTGCGAAAGTTTCAATTACATCACCATCCTTAATATAATAAGCACAGAACACAGAAGGCCGTATATCTGTAACCACTGAACCGTGGCGTCTCACTGTTCCCAAGTTCCCAAGTGGGGGTGTCCTTCTCTACCTTTTCCATTAATCTTTCAAACATCTAACAAGCTCAAAGCATGCAACTTTTAACTAAAATGTGATATACATATCATGTGCTTTTATGTATTATTCAGTTTATACATTATCGTTTTATGATGCATATATGTATGACATGCAGGACAGGTATTGGGTATTTTGTGTTAATTTACCATTTCCATTTTCATAATGCATAAAAAGACACTCATTAATCTATCACTGAGTTTTGTTATTCTTTCACTCCAGCATGGTTGCTAAATCCCCTCTGATCATAGTATATGGACTCTCCCATATCCAATTCACCTAATCCTGAGAAATCAACCAGGCATGACATACCCACATCACCTAATTAATTTTCCGTACCTATCGAGTAAAACAATACATAAAATGGGAGGACACCCTAATAACTAATGGCAGTGACCCTTGTAGAGAGTAACCTCACTCTCACAAACCCACAGATGGAGGAGAAGCGGACGTGTTTGTCGGGGATTCTTCTGGCTTTGCTAAATAAATCGTACATAAACATGTGAAATAGTTTGCTTTGATTGTGTAACTACCCACATTGTGACATTGAGACCATCCTGATTTATCGAGTAAAATACGATTGTATAGTTTAGACATGACACTTTTGTCATATTTATCTTCAGTTCAGAGTGCGTGTGCGTGTGCGTGTGCGTGTGCGTGTGCGTGTGCGTGCGTGCGTGCGTGCGTGCGTGTGTGTGTGTGTGTGTGTGTGTGTGTGCTGATTGAGAATCAGAACATGACCTTGGAAACCCCCACAACCCAGGTGGATTATGTAAGTGAGGATTTGTTTAAAAAATGAAAGCTCAGTTCTCTACTTTAGCTTAACGTTACTCGGTACCGATACAAAACACACACTGAGCCGCACTATGTGACTCCGTACCCGTGTTCGTCTGTGAAGATGACGTTGTGCCTATGGTCCAGAGTCCCTGCAGAGCAGTTGAATGGAGAGATGGCATTCACGCCGAAATCTGAAACCAACAAAGTCTAAACTGAAACAGATACTGTAAGTATGAACGTGATCTGGTTAAGGTTAATACAGATCCCCTTGGAAGGTATGAGCGTTCAATATTACACCGCACCCGACAATATTCCAGCTATATGGCACAAAACTGAACAATGCAGTGATCAGCAGCATGAGCATTGGTCTACGTAATTGGGATACGATGTGTCAACCAACTAAGCGAGCCTGATCACCCGATCCCGTTAGTCGCATATTACGACAAGTATGGTTTACTGAAGATCAATTTTAATACGGATCTTCACGAGTACCTTTCGTTGGAAAATAGTGAGCGAGGATTACTGACACGAAAGTGCTTCTTTCTTTAACGCTTCTGAGTTTCGTCATAACTGCATAACTCTGAGTGTCTGGTCATACCCTCCACGTTGTTCAGCTTCAGCTGGAGACGGACTTGCTGGCCCAACGTTGCTACGGTTACAGGCAGGTTGCTGGCGGGGTCGATGACGTCCAGGCTCACGGACAACGCGCTCTCCGTAAGAGCTGTAAATTTGTCGGCAGGCCTGGTAACAACAGGAATAATGTGTCAGTGAGGAAACATTTTAATGTATGTATGAATGCATGTATGTGTATGTGCGTGTGTATGTGTGTGTCTGTGTGTCTGTCTGTGCGTGCAAGTGTGCGTGCGTGCGCGCGGGCGGGCGGGCGTGGGTATGTATGCATGCATGCATGTATGTTTGCATGGATGTTTTGAGCCTAAATACTCCTGATATGTGAATGCGACAAATACTGAATTTTGAAGAATGCTTCACACCACTCACATAAACGTAATACCGACAACCATTTGTCGCTAGTTTCCGGTCACGTGACATCTAATCACATGTACTACAGACTGTACACATGACTACTGAGAAGTCCTAACGTTTTCGGTTCTCGTGGGTCACCAGCGAAGCACATTGAAGACCGACTGACAGCAGTACGTGTCATATATATCACATATGCACATATGCACACATAACGCTTTGTCGAGCAACCATTGTTCCTGTGTTTCGTCGTTGTGACGTCATTAAACAATAGGACGTGACGTCACACGTGCAAGTGTATCATGACTTTACGAAACTCAGGGACGAGGGCACCACAAACATTCACTTTGGTTTCGTGAAACGTCGTATCAGATGCATGCTCTAATAGTCTCTATTTCATGCACGTCATGCAGATATTGTTCAGCATGCACATATCAGAGGTGTTTTAGACTCAAAACGTTTTGATTGCCCATCCTACAAATTTCGCTCTTTTCATCTCATGCGTATACACGTACTTGTCAGTTTTCGAGGTGGTATCACTCTCCAAAGTTCTGGCTTTAGTAAAGTCGCACTTCACCTCAAACATGGTTTCATAGGCAGATGAAGTGCCTAGATACTCATTGAATCTGAACTTCCAGGAGTAAGCCTCACTTGACAGCTGCAACATAAATGTAACTTTTTAAAGTTCGTAGGAGGGACAGACTTTTAGCAGATTTCACTTTTTTCGAAACTGAATGGTTGATGCGGTCTGCAGTCATCTAAATACGGTTATCTAGAGAATATTCGAAGTTGACCACATGAATGAAGAATTTACTTATGATTACGATTACGTTCTTCGTCGCAGCACAAATTACGTCATTTGAAAATATAAAATAATCACATTCAATAATAGTCACCATGAGTTTATGAATACTGACATGCTGAGGAGCAAAATGGCATCAATGAATGATGACACGATTACACGATGCCAATTTACACTCATCAGAGGGGTACACAAAGTACGCAGTCTAGACTACCAGTTGTCCGACTGGACAGGCGGCTGACTTTGTGTGCTGGCGATTAGGTGCCTGACTCTGAAGGTGCCGGTTCGAAGCTCGGATGGGACTCAACCAAACGAGTACTAGAATTTGTACTTTGCTAAGAAAGTGTAATCCCAAATATTTTTCAACTATTAAAACATGAGTGAGCGAGTGAGTTAGGTTCAATGTCGCACTCAGCAATATTCCAGCTATGTGGCGTCTGTCAGTGAATAATCGACTCTGGACCAGACAATCTAGTGATCAACGGCATCGATCAGCACAGCGAGCCTGGCCACCGATCCTGTTTGTCGACTCTTGTGACAAGCATGGGTTACTGAAGACCCGCATCTTCACGCCGGGTTTCCATAGCTGTCGGTTGCCTCTTGAAAGAAAACACGATATGTAAAGTATAACGTACAAAATACACAACAATGAGTTTAGGTTACAGTACACAAGGTGAATGCCTCTTACCAAAAGCATGGGTTACTGAAGGTCAATATTGTAGCCGGACCTTCACGTGAATCATTCCTATGATCTCAGTCTTTTAATACATTTACTGCTGATTTGCATTAGTGAAAACAAATAAAACGTGTCTTTGATATTGTGGAAAAGTGTTTAGGAACATCTAAAATTATCCTTGTTGACATTTGGCATTTTCCATTTTCTGTTGGGATATTGCAGATGGGGGTCAACATACAATGCCACGCCCTCGAATGCCACCGTATCACGGTCATAAGACTTATTCAGCGCTACAGTGATACAGAGCTCACGGTAGACAGACCAAGGAGGGGACCTCCACGCATCAGAACGATTGCTGAAAATAGATACCTCCGTCATTAAGGAAGGCGGGTACCGTTTCTTTTGGCGTTTAGTGTATATTGTACCTCGGTTCCTCGACAGTCAGGAATGAAACTGCCATTGGCGCTTTGCGTCACCTTCAGCGTCCCCGTACCACCAGCTTCGAAATAGTCAAAATTGCTTCGGGTACAGTCATTGACAGTGTTTCCATGTTCATCTATAGCAGAAACATCCCGGAAGATAGTCCCCCTTTGATCTACACGAAACATCATCACATTACGTCCTTGGATCTTGAAGCAGTAGAACTTGGCTGAAATATATAAAATTATCATATGTGACGTCATTTTCGTTTAAATACCAATATGCGGTCCGATCAAACCATGTCCGTAATTTGACTATAGGCTTACTGGCATATGCCACAAATTTGATATCATGATCATTTTCTCTTGTACAATTTGTTTTCATAATTGTGCCTCAAATATTTATCAGCTCATTATACATTACATTATGTCACTACATTGAACTTATATAGCCAATGAACTTACCGTCAGCTTTCTCTTTTTCTGAAAAACACATCAGTACATACAGTTCCACGCAGGTACTAACTCTTGGATTATTCAATCATCCATCGAATTGTATGTGTGTATGACATGAAGTACACAAACACACACGGACGCACTCACGCACATTCATGTCTATACGAGTTTATTTTAACATTAACAGCACAATTTTTTTCTACCCACGCCAGTATCCACTTTCAACTAATAATCGAAACATTATTTAAGTTAGAGGTACCTTTATCGCAAGACTTCCCCTGCCAGCCTATCTGGCAGCCATATTTGCAGAGACCGGAAGTGGTGTTGCAGGCCTCCCCTCAGCAGTGACATTGGTAGGCGCAGTTCTCTCCAAAACGGCCAGGGATGCAGTCTGGAATTATTTTTGGTTGGAATCAGAAACGGGACTTCGGAACAACAGCAAATGATCAACGGTAATGATGAAAACTCACTCACCTGAAGGCTTCTGACAGAGGAACAGTTGTGGGTTCAAGCATCTTTCGATCGACCATTTCTTCGTTTGTGACTTCCACACTGGGCAAGTAACTCCAAGGCCAGGGTTGTACCTGACATTATCTTCGAAGTTCGTGTACGGGAGGTACTATAAATAAATTCATTGCTAAAAAACACAGTTTGCATTCCCTAGAAATGTAATTAAGGCTAAGGGACCGTTTATTTTGTATGGATAGTTGAGGTTATGATTATGTTTATGGACAAGCATGTACAATGTGAAAGAGTGCCCCCAAACTAAACAACATGCAAAAATGGCCCCGTCTGTATCCTCCCCAAAACCAAACAAAACAGAAAAGTGACAGCCGTACATAAAATGTGAAGTTGCTCGTGGTGGAATCACAAATATGGTTTTATCAATGCTGATTATTGGGAACACAATTTAAGGTCAAGGATGTTCATTGTGATTTAAGAAATAGAAAAATAGTGGAGAACAAATAGGCAGATGGGATTAATGTTCTTGGACTGTATGTCAACCATAAATTCAAAGGGATGTTAAAGGAACTAAGTGAAAGATATGTTTTATTGAATAGCGGTGTGAGTGAGTGGTCAAGTTTCTTGTCGTGAGTAATATACCCATGGAAACAAATACGGAGACACATGAAATTACAAGAGTTCCACTATTTATTTCACAACAGTGTAATGCATACCTTGTGAAGAAACCTGCAAACGAATAAGGGAAAAGCCTGTACTTTTATATGGTCCCTTATTTGTTTCATTAAGTAGATGTTGCAGTGATCATTGCTAAGTATGATACTGTCGGTCTGTTTCGTTTAGTGTATCCCTACGTGATGATGAATCTTTGACTTAGGGAATGTATCATGATTTCGATGATCACTTAATAAGTGAAAAGTATGTGCATTATCCAGTGGGTATGTGATACCGTGGGATAAAGTCTTCAAATTGTCTATCCGCCCACCCGTTTGTCTGTAATCACTTCGTTTATGGAGCAGAACCTGAAAACCGTTCATACGGTCTTTCTAAAACTTTGTATGCATCAAACAAGTACTGACGTGGTGCCTTTTTGACATTTTCAGAATTGTACTTTGTTATTCTTTTCTGTTTTTTATGGGTACAAGCTGGGGTTAGATCGAACCCAGGCTGGGGTTTGAACGATGAATGAGAGCGACGTCATATCTTTTTTCTCGGGGTGACTTGAAATGTGTCACGAATGTAAACGAAGGATTAGCTGGTCTATTGACCATCTCGCCACGAGACCTTCGAAAGATATGTTACTAGGCACCTGAATTATCTGCCCTTTAATCACGTATGTGACTGCCTGCCCTTTAATCACTTAGCTTAATCGCCAGATCCTTATATATATGTTTGAACCTTTACATATGTGTTAACCTGGCATTTAACGGGAACCTTTTGATATTTTCACATTTTCTAAAGTTAATATTTCAATGGCTAGACTTAGGAACTGGTGACCCATGTTGCCACATTGATAGAATAACTAATTTTAAAACAAAAATACACAATTTATATGCAAGTTTAAATATAAAGCCATATGAAATTAAATGGTAAGGAGCAATTACAGCCCAACCATGGGCTCTTAACAGAAACAAGCAGATTCTTTTATATTTTTGCTTTCTTTTTATTTTTTACAGAATCACTCGAAAAACTTCATCGTCTTTACAGATTCATTATCTTGCGTTCAAGCACTTCAGAATTTTACTTCAAGTCACCCTAACCTATCCAACCATCAGAAACATTGTAGAACTTTACAACGATCTTTCGATTAGCCAATGCGACATCGTCCTCTGCTGGCTACCAGGTCACGTCGACATCGCAGGTAACGCACATGCCAATGCTACAGCTAAAGCAGCTCTTGACAAGCCCTTATCTCCACTGCTGATCCCACCCAGTGGCGTCAAACCCAGTGGCACTATCAGCAGTTATACACAGGATTTTATACAAAAGAGGTGGGACACCCAGGTAGGAAGAAGTAAACTTCATGAACTGAAACCAACAATTGTTTGTACCTACTTGGGTTGTCAGTCAAGACGTGATGAAGTAGTTTTAAGACGATGTCGTCTAGACTACAGAGGGTTTACTCATGGCTATCTGCTGAAAACGGATGGGGATGGACCTCCCATGTGTGTCTTTTGCGATGAAGTATTCACCATCATGCATATTTTGCTTGACTGGGTGGACTATTCGACTACAAGGAACTCCCGTTTTGTTGCAAGAGTTCTGAAAGATCTGTGTGAGCGGGCATCTGATCGTAAATTACGTGACGGTAGTTGTTGTGTATCATAAATTGTAGTTTTGTAAAGAGAATAACGAATTGCTTGCTTTTGTATTTGGTGCTATGACATTTTCTGTTTTCAAATGGTAGTGAAATGAAAATGTATGTTTTTGAAACAAAACTTTTTGGACCATGGACTGAGAATAAATGCAAAGTCGTCACTGTATGTTTGGAATAATATCGATGTGACTGAAAGCCCAACTCAACTCAACTAAAGAAGAAGTGTGGGGAGGGGTGAGCTGGTTTGTGTGTGTGTGTGTGTGTGTGTGTGTGTGTGTGTGTGTGTGTGTGTGTGTGTGTGCGTGCGTGTGCGCGCGCTAGATTTCAAGGGAGATAACTCGATCACAAATATGATTAAAATGCAGACCACATGTGAAAGTCACTCATATTGACTTTGTCAAAAACATTTTCAGGTATGATTTATTAAGTATATACTTTTTTCTTTTCAAAATAGGGAGAGTTTCATTAGTGTAATGACAAACACCCCTCAGAAAAATTACTTCTTAAAAACATAATTCATCGAAACAAAATCATTAAGCCAAGTCGAGTTCTAAATATACTTATTACACAGCTACCAGTCTATATCACAGTCTGCAGAACATATACTATTTCCCTTTTTTGAAGAAGAGGTTTGCTTCAAATCAACATACCCTCATTACCAACCTTTCAGGATTCGCCGACTGAGGTCGGGATGAGTTATCCGCCCTTACCTTGAGCTCTGCTGTTGGTCCTGGCCGATACATCCACTTCCTATCAAAATTTCGTAGAATTCCGAGCCATTGTGCACCTCTCACGCTGACCATGTCTGACATATACGAGGTAATATGTTAGCAGGTCGCAAGCACAATGACAGACATTGGTCATGAATCTTTACTTGTTAAAAGAAAGTATATTTACTAAGTATGATTTTTGCTCTTTCAGCGTGTTGTGGGTACCCTGTGTTGTAGGTCATATGCCTTTAACCTTCTAGCGCCTTAGGTTTAGGTTATCAGAAGTAATAATGTCCATGATACTATATACACTAAGAACATGGCCATGGGTTCAACAGAAAATGGGTACCCGTTGGGATACCATTAACGTTCTAGCGCCTCAAAGACAACATAGGGTAAACTGTCCATCGTGTTGTATGCGCTTTGAGCGTGTGCCATATTATTATTTTTTAAGGAGGTTGGTGATACATACCTGTGAAGAGTCGGTTCTCATCTTTGTTGGTAATGACTCTGAGTCTGGAACCCAACTGATCACACTCACTTGTGGCCTTAGAGTACCTCAACTGGGTCGAGCCCAACTTGTAGCAAGACTGAAGTTTCAGCATCCATCCCTCAGGACACATGAACCTTTCTGAAAGTCCCCAACTTTGTCATTAATAGGTGTAATTAGATTATGTGTAATTTTTGGTATATGGCGAAATGAAGAATTGTACTAGGGGTTGGTTTAAAATGAGGTGATAAACAATACAGACAAACGTTTAGATGATTTCTTTTGTTTCGAAAGTGCGTGGTTTCGATACAAACTTTTAACACTGAAAGGTCGCACTGTCAAATAAAAAAGGATTATCCAAGTTTGTCAGTATTATACTTCCCAACCTCGAAAACTATCTCGACTGATATACCCCATAATAACGATGTCATCATATATTTGTCTGATATAATTACCACATGAAAGTAACATAGGCCAAGTTAAGGCTTCATTAAATGTAAATGAAAAGAGAAAGTGTAACTGTCATTAAAAGCAGTATAACTGTTGTGACTTATAAATTTATCTCTGTGTGCTACAGGTGCTTTGAAACGGCGAGTAGGCAATATATTTCTCTGTTGCGGTTGTTGGGATCTGTGTGTCTCTGTGTTATGTGATTTGTGCTTATCTACGTGTTGTACATGTGTGTGTATATGCGTGTGGTGTTTGTTTGTGTGGTGTGTTTATGTGTGTTTGGTGCGTGTATGTGTGTATGCGAAGTGAGCGTATGTGCATGATGTAGGTATGTGTGTATGAGGTGAGTGTATATGTGTGTAGCGTAGGTATGTGTGTATATGAGGAGTGACTGGTTTTCTATATGTTTGAAGTGGATGACCAAATACCAGCGGAAAGTAATACAAACTTTGATCACTTATGAAACTGTGCAGACTGCATTCAAAATATGTTGGCACATTACCGGAATTGAGCAAGCCAAATAATTGACAGAGATTATCAGTATTAGTAACCTTCATGTCAGGATTCAGCATGTACTATGGTGATTATGAAACATATATTGACATCCGTTTTCACTCTACTTAAAATAACTTCAGTGAGAGCAATGTTCGGAAGGAATAATGTATACCAATTCTTTAATTGGCATTGAAGAACTTGCTGAGATACAAACGTTGCATACAGCTTGTGGGTAACAACGCCCTTTCATAGCGCGACGTTTCGGTGTAGATTAGTGCACCTTTATCAAGCTAGAAAACCCAAGTGGAGTACGTTATTGTATGCCAGTGCATGAAAGTTACATTTACTGACATTCTCTACGTCTGATTACATTGTAATATCCCTACGTTAAGAAAATCATAATATTGTCACTCAAATCTGTTGAAGACACCGGGGCACCTGTGAATTGAATATTTGTAAAGGTTTCGATACAAAGTTTAGATGCATTCACTCACTCGCTTGCTCGCTCACGCGCACACACGCACACACACACGCACGCACGCACGCACGCACTGACTGACTGACTGACTGACTGACTGACTCACTTACTCACTCGCTCTATCAAACACAATGTCGCCAAAATCGATCTTAGCAGTACAGAATCTTACGTTCAATGACTGAGTCTTATTCTCGTAGATAGTTGCTGTACAAGCAACCCACTTATTCGTCGTTCTTTGTTCTGGAAGTGTCTATTTAGTACTGTGGGGCCCTCTGTTCCTCGTTAACAATACATGTATATGTATATAGATATCATGGCTATTCAGTTTCACTTATTATGGTGAAAGGGTAATACTACCAGCAGAGATAAACCTCAAAGTATTCATGTCAAGACATTACGCGCATGAAACCTTCACGATAATATGACACTTGCCTGCTGAACACAGACTGGCAGGGGTAATATCGTCATGGGCTTCATTCCGTGTGCCAATGTAGAGAATCAAACCCGGGCCTTCAGCGTGAGAAGTGGACACTTTAACGACTAGGCTACCCCACTTCCCACTTTAGGTTACGAAGCGACCGTACAATGTCAGCAATGGGACAAACAGAGACCATAATGCGAAGAGTCATTAATTGGCCGTATCTCTTCCTCTCCCTGTATTGAACGACACCTATGCTCAGTAACCGCCGACGTTTACGTATACATACAGGCTAGCTGCCTAGTGAAAATCGCAATACTAGTTCGTATACTATTTTCGTAACCGTCGCACTCAGCAATATTCCAACTATATGACCACGATTGTAGATAAACGACTCTGGACCAGAAAATCCAGTGATCAACAACATGAACATATTAACACAAATGGGACACGAAGACATGTGTCAGCGAGTCTGACAACCCAATCCCTTATGCGTTATGAGACATTATTGGAAACTAATCATTTACCATCTATATGAACACAGGCATATCTGTTAAGACCGCTCATTTGATATGCATGAGTGAGTATGGTTTCAAGCCTCTTTTAGCAATATTCCAGGAATATCACAGCAGGGGACATCAGAATTGGGCTCCACAAATTGTAGCCATGGTGGAAATCGAATGCGGGTCTTCAGGGGGCGAGTGAACCATTTGGCTACCGACATTTTAGGTTTCACTTTGGATACGGAGAAAACGGACCCCAGCAAAAACGGTTTCTCGACATTTTAGGCTTCACTTACCCGATCTATCCTCCTCATCAGCATCCACGGACACAAGGAATACCGCCAGCATCAACATTAACATCAGCCTCAACATGCTCACATTGCCTGTCGCCATGTTTCTTGACGGCACGATACACCACCCAGTGAGGGGAAAGAGAGAGAGAGATGGAGGCCACGTCACGTGATATGAGACGTAGACAGCACGAGGAAAGGAGTGTGGATGCTGGGGTTGCGATTGGTTGGTACTGAGAACTGATGAGACGGTAGGGTGGGGTGTGTGGGGTGCACGCTAGTTACAGCAATTAGGGTACGGTGTGATATTAGAGAACAGGTAGAGATGAGTAAGAGAGTCAGTATCATGTTTCTCGTGAGTCATAGACAAAAACGTCCACTTTCCGTAGGTCTGAACATGGTTGAAACACCGCTTGGGCAGGATTTGTATGATTGTCTTTCATCGTGGCACAAAGAGCGCCAGAATTTCCTGAAACATTTTTAATGTAGACACAAAATGTTTGGGGGTGTTTGGAATATTGCTCGACATGAAAATGAAAAAAAATGGTTATATGATGTGAGTTTTGTCATACACCTTTGCGGATGCTTACTGTTTTACCCTCAAACGGTGTCTAGATGTTGTTTCAGATACTGACTGTTGTTTCAGGAAGGTGTGGTGAAAAGGGTTTAACATCGCACTTTAGAATATGACGATGTGCCTGTGTGTTTGTGAGTGGCTGTTTACGTGTGGCTTGCTAGTGCAGAATTAGTCCAGCTGCTTATATAGTGCCAGCTCACTGAGATACCATACCGAAGTTAAGCATGAATACCCCACTCAGACACAGACTCCGACCAACCCTTGTTGTACGCAGTAATGCCGAGCGCAGCGACAAAGATGCACCGAATTTTAACGTCTTTCGGTATGACGCGCCCAGAGATAGAATAAGCGATTCTTCGGAAAGCACCGGGTAGCACTTACTTTCATTTTTGATATCTTTTCCCGATCCCCTGAAGATAGATGTGTGACTGCAATTATCCTCATCACGTCCATAAACAGATGACCCATGGACGAAGGAAGGATCAACTGCACGTGTCAGTGACACTTGACCTTGAACAGTTTCCTACTCTTGGTGATGTCTGAGTTCCACCTCGACTTCTACTTCTGATAATGAAAAGGGTTTATGTGAAAGTCTGATGGAGATTTAAATTCTGTAACGCAGAGGTGAAGTGGATTTAAAATTAACGAATGGTAGGTTTTAAATGTACCAAACTTCAGTAACCTTCAAAACCTCAAGCTTTGCCTACAATGTTTTGGGCGTTTCGTTTGCTGTTAACGCTGCACTCATCAATACTCCAGCTATAAACAGCGGCGGTCTGTGAATTATGGAGTGCTCAATAGCATGTATCAGTATGAGGTGGGTGAGTGAGTGAGTTTAGTTTTACGCCGCACTCAGCAATATTCCAGCTATATATGGCGGTGGTCTGTAAATAATCGAGTATGCACCAGACAATCCAGTGATGAACATTGATCTGTGCAACTGGGATACGATGCCATGTGTCAAGCCAGCGAGTCTGCCCACCCGATCCCATTAGTCGCCCCTTACTACAAGCAAGGGTTGCTGAAGACAAATTCTAACCGGGACTACTAAACATGAAGTGTTGCACATACGTTGAATATTGTGGTACGGCAACTCTGCAATATGTAACATATAACTGGACATTCATGATTTCACAATGCCTTCATTAAGAATATCAGGAAGAGTTACCTCTTCAAATATTACCTGCTTGTTTTAATTGGTGATAATGACGATACCCTATCTTGTTATTAAACAAATCCTTTCTTGAACCAATATTTTAAAGAAACATTCTGTTTTTCAGAAGTTAATCAATGTGTCAGATCCTACATACTGCCTTGAAAATTGATTTTCCTGCTTTATTTCATATCAGTATTGATATATTTTTATAAAAGCTACATATTGAATAATAATAGTAGTTCATTTTCTTTTAAGAACACTTTTATTGACGTATTACATATTGAGAAGGTTCCACAATGTGTGAAAGAAAGAGAGACGAGGGCATACTGGAGGTGGGTTTCATCACAGAGGATGCAGTATAATGGTGACATATTCCTGCTCAGTTAAGAAATAGAAAGAATTCTGTGTGTATTCTTGAAATCCATAATTATGTTTGAGATTGATATAAAACTGTCTGTAACAAGAGTTGTTCCATTTATCCAATAGCTTGTATGTTTGTTAAGCTATCAAAAATTGCACGAGAGAGAGGGAGAGAAAGAGAGAGAGAGTGAGGAGGAGAGAGAGAAAGGCAAGATTTTAAAAATCGGTGAAGATTCTTGAAAATAATTACGTTTCAGATTGTTATGGACATGAAAACTGTCTGACGTTGCAGACGTAACTTACAAACGTGCATGCTCCATGTACAATCCAAACACCAACAACGCCAATATAATACTCGATTAGGGCCGACGTCACAGTGGTGACAAATTGATGAATGAAACGTTAAACACCAGCTGCAGCTGCACAAACACGTCAGGATCATGTTGCCACACTCACAACCTGGCTCGCAATGTTATACCCGAGACACTGTTCACAGCGGCATACAGTATATTATTATTGGCATTGTCACTTCAACATGCAAGTCTTGCTAAATCGCCCTATATAAAGAAACGGTGTACTACCTTTGAAACAACTGTGTACTGGTTGATCATAACATCTGATGTCTCCCTGTCGGCTCGCTTCGGCTCGTTGCTCGTGCTTACTGATTGCTCGACCGTTTGACAACAAATACTTACAGGTTATCAAAATGGGCGCTTGAAGAATCAGTCGCATTAGAAACATAAAAAACACAATGGTTATGTGTATATTTTTGGTGTACGGAAAACATACATTGCAATATAAGTGAGTATGGTATATCCCAGCAATATAGCCACAGGGGACACAAAAATGGGCTTCAAACATTGTTCCCACTTGGGGAAAAGAACCCGGGTCTTCGGCGTGAACAGCGAACGTTTTAACCACTAGGCAAAAATTAGATGAAAACCAATTCATCAATATTACGCAATAACCGAAAATACAATGGTGATTGAGTTAATATTTAACGTCACATCGGCACTATTTCAGTCATAACGTGACGGGAACATAACATTGAAATGTATGAGTATTATAAAAACCTGTCGACAAAGGACAGTAAAACAACTAGAATATTACAATTTGATTTAAAACTAGCATGGAAAGTTAAAACTAATATCACAAAGTACAAAACCCGGCTCTCTGTTCACATATGTATAAACGTCATGTCATTTGTTTAGATAAAAACATCACTTATTCATGATATATAAAATGCATTGCTGATTAAGAAAAAGCAAATAAACAAAATTATAGGAGTTTAATCGCAAATCAAAAGTGCAATATGTTGTACATGGGTTTACTTCCCTCGAAACGAAGCAGACGCGATACCGAACCCAGTCAGAGCCGTTGGGTGTGCACTCAGATGTGACGCAGCCTTTTCATTGGTCACTTGTTCATTTGCCGACACGCCTAGCCGAACTTTTGTTGCACGTGGTCAGTGATTGAAGTTGTGCATTGCATATTGTCATTAGCAGACAGGCAGGCAGACATATAGGTGTCAATAAACCAGACACTTGAGTTTTCTCTGGGACAGAGTCTGCTTATCACAATCAACATTTTTATTTTAGTAGATTATTTACTTGCTTGCGTATACAATCACGTTTTGACTGTTTACTCCGTGTAGGCATACTGTTTCAAGCTCCGCGAACCTATTCGCTGGGCATGCGTTATGAGCGCAGCGCTGCATAGCTGTTGAAAACACTGGGGGAAACTTAGTGAATCGTTTGAACTCCGTTATCGCAGGTGTTTCTTCATCGCGTTTTTTGAATTGGCATTTTCAAATATTTGCTTCGGTAAGTGCATACCGAAAGGTATCAGAATCTGCAATGTTGTGTTTTAAGTTGTATATGACCTTTAATATAAAACCTGAATATAGAATAACACTTATACGTTGTTGCATATACTGATTTAGTTCAGTTTGTAGACATCTATGTATTTGATCAATACGATGATCAGTATGCAGGTTAACCATTGTCATTCTGGAGACTCAATGTCCAGAGTTGCTAGCATTTCCTGTATCTTGTCATCCTTGTGAGTGGCGCTCAAACTCCGCCGGTAGAGATGTCTTGAGTTTGCCTTGGAGACACGACACATCTGTGGAAAATACAAATACCACACCATCAGCAACTGTAAGTTCGAATATGACGATATGGAGGTGAATTTACTTTTACGAAACTGAAAAGTAGCTTGCGAGTGTGTAAATGAACTGTACGCTGTTTTTAGCTATGTTCCATCAATACCACGATCGGGGACTCAAGAAATGGGCTTTATACATTGTACCTATGTGGGAAATCGAACCCGGATCTTCTGCGTGATAAGCCCACGCTTTCACCGCAAAGCTACCCCACTGCCTTAGATAACTTGTGATATGACTCAAGGCAATTAATAGGTAGAATCTCACGGATAGACTTAAGACATGCAAAATATACGTAGGTTACGTATACAGCTAATTCTAATTGTTTCCGATTACTGTTGTCATGTATTTCAGTTTGAATATCAGCTGTACTTACATCCCTGCAGTAATACTGATCCTCTGTGAAGCACACGTGGTACTGACAGCGAAAGTACAGTTTCTTATAACCGGAAAAGGCGAATGTTTCGAAAATCTCGCTGCGCCATGTAGTGACGTCATTGTTCGAGAAGACGATTTGGGCATCTCTGGGAGAACATCTGGATTCCACATGTCAAAAGTTTAACTGAATCCTCTCATGAATCAGAAATTAAAGTCTACTTAGAGAGTACAAGAATGAGTGAGTGAGTTCAGTTTTACGCCGCACTCAGCAATATTCCAGCTATATGGCAGCGGTCTGTAAATAATAGAGCCTGGACCAGACAATCCAGTAATCAACACCATGAGCCTCGATGTGTGCAATTGGGAACCGATGACATGTGTCAACCAAGTCAGAGAGCCTGACCACTCGATCCCGTTAGTCGCCTCTTAAGACAAGCATGAGTTACTGAAGACCAATTCTAACCCGGATCTGCACACCGGTTTCCATAACAGTTTGTTGCCTCATGATGTGAAGTATGTAAAGTATAACGAACAAAATACACAACAATGAGTGCATGTAACACTACATAAGATGACATGTTATAGGACATACAAAATACAACATACGACCATAAACATTCTACATCGTTTGAATAAAGAGCCTAAATTCTACCACACTTAGAATATAGACAATATATCCCTGCTTACGTCTCGAAGGTATTTATCTGTAAGTTTCTGAATACATAATTTTGATTGAAACAATTTATTTTGAGTTGCAAATGATCC
The DNA here is from genome assembly GCF_037392515.1 of Haliotis asinina. Lineage (NCBI taxonomy): Eukaryota > Metazoa > Mollusca > Gastropoda > Lepetellida > Haliotidae > Haliotis > Haliotis asinina. Next base: position 37,980,472 of record NC_090286.1, read on the forward strand.
TCAGTGAGAAGGGAGATTCAGAACCTGAGTTTCTTTCCTTTTAGGGCTTCAGCACTGTAGATATTGCCAGACATGCAAAATAGTACGGTTCAAGGACTAAAAAATAACCTACAGTTGGTCCTAGTCTATGCTGACCTGTCCGTACAAACAAACACTGAGTTTCTTTAGCCGATAGTAACAAGGCAGAGCTGTGGAGAACGAATATAGTACCGCATGACAAAACATATCATAGATTGTCCGAAGCGTGCATGCTTTGGTCTGAATCTGAAGATCTCCAGCGTCAGTGCTTTATCCACTTCTTTGTGGAGGGGGAGTTAGATCTATTTCGAATGTATCATACACATCATTGCTTCTACTTGAATTTACCGTTAGTGCTCTCCAGTTGAGCGGGAATATACCTTACAAGTTAGCGGTGTAGTAACAGAAGATTTCCCACCCAATAGGAACCCGACATTCGTGTGTCAGGTAAGAAAAAGTTATAGATTAAATATACAGAAAGAATGGAAACTCACGAACAATTATATATTTCTATTGACGCATTGCACTTTGGGTTACGGGCGAGGTGGATTCTGTAAGTGAGGATTTGTTATAAAATTACGGCTCAGTTCTCTACTTTAGCTTAACGTTACTCGGTACGATACAAAACACACACTGAGCCGCACTATGTGACTACGTACCCGTGTTCGTCTGTGAAGATGACGTTGTGCCTATGGTCCAGTGTCCCTGCAGAGCAGTTGAATGGAGAGATGGCGTTCACGCCGAAATCTGAAACCAACAAAGTCTAAACTGAAGCAGATACTGTAAGTATGAACGTGATCTGGTTAAGGTTAATACAGATCCCCTTGGAAGGTATGAGCGTTCAATTTTACACAAAACTGAACAATCCAGTGATTAGCAGCATGTGCATTGGTCTACGTAATTGGGATACGATGTGTCAACAAACTCAGCGAGCCTGATCACCCGATCCCGTCAGTCGCATATTACGACAAGTATGGTTTACTGAAGATCAATTTCAATACGGATCTTCACGAGTACCTTTCGTTGGAAAATAGTGAGTGAGGATTACTGACACGAAAGTGCTTCTTTCTTTAACGCTTCTGAGTTTCGTCATAACTGCATAACTCTGAGTGTCTGGTCATACCCTCCACGTTGTTCAGCTTCAGCTGGAGACGGACTTGCTGGCCCAACGTTGCTACGGTTACAGGCAGGTTGCTGGCGGGGTCGATAACGTCCAGACTCACGGACAACGTGCTCTCCGTAAGAGCTGTAAATTTGTCGGCAGGCCTGGTAACAACAGGAACAATGTGTCAATGAGGAAACATTTTAATGTACATGTATGTATGAATGCATGCATGTATGTGTGTGTGGTGCGCGCGTGCGTGCTTGCGTGCGCGTATGTATGTATGTATGTATGTATGTATGTATGTATGTATGTATGTATGTATGTATGTATGTATGTATGTATGTATGTATGTATGTATGTATGTACGTATGTTTGTTTTGAGCCTAAATACTCCTGATATGTGAATGATACAAATGCTGAATATTGAAGAATGCTTCACATCACTCACATAAACGTAATACTGACAACCATTTGTCGCTAGTTTCCGGTCAAGTGACATCTATTCACACGTACTACAGACTGTACATATGAATACAGAGAAGTCCTAAAGGTTTTTGGTTCTCGAGGGTCACCAGCGAAGCACACCGAAAAGCGATTGACAGCAATACGAGTACCCCATGTGAATGATATAAATCATTGTAAACCAAAAGTCTTCGTGTTCTGTAAACTGTTCTGTAATCTGATTCACTGCGTATTGACACGTAAAAACCTCGCAAACAATTGTTCTGTTGAGTCATCAACAGTGGTGACGTCATTCAAATCATATTGTGACGTGTAGTTAGAATGACGTCACAATTGAGCAACTCCAGATGCTACTATGGGAACCAGCTGATAGGGCTTGCTGATGACACTTCGCTGCTGTACCCGTACTCGATGTAAACGAGTGCAGACAGTAAAACCCTTTGGTTTACTTTTGTGTTTACAATGATGACGGAGGTTACGCCGGAGGTTTCAAATGAAATATTCCCGTGCTTCAAATACTCAATAACACCAGGAAAATGGCCAAAACATGATGTTTGTCTCCTAATTATGTCTCGTATAGTAAAACATAGCCACTGCCATATATATAATATATGCACATGTGCACACAACTTTTTGCCGAGCAACCATTGTTCCTGTGCATCGTCGTTGTGACGTCATTAAACAATAGGACGTGACGTCACACTTGCTTACCGAGTTTTACTGCTTACTGCACAAACGTACATGATAATGGATAATAAAGAAATTATGACACTCGACCAAGTGTATCATGACTTAAACGAGACTCAGGGACGAGAGCTCTACAAACATTCACTCTGGTTTCGTATCAGTCGTATCAGACGCATGCTCTTGTAACAGTCTATTTCATGAATGTCATACAGATATTGTGTAGCATGCACATATCAGAAGTATTTTAGGCTCAAAACGTTTTCGCTCTTTTCACCTCATGCGTATACACGTACTTGTCAGTTTTCGAGGTGGTATCAATCTCCAAAGTTCTGGCTTTAGTAAAGTCGCACTTCACCTCAAACATGGTTTCATAGGCAGATGAAGTGCCTAGATACTCTTTGAATCTGAACTTCCAGGAGTAAGCCTCACTTGACAGCTGCAACAGAAATACAACATACAGACTTTTTTTTTTTTTTTTTTTTAAAGTTTTTAAGTGGGACACACTTTTAGGAGATTTCACTTTTACGAAACTGTGTATATGCTTACACCAGAATTCTGAATGCTTGACGCGCTCTGCAGTAATCTAAATACGGTTACCAAGAGAATATTCGAAGTTGACCACATGAATGAAGAATTTACTTATGATTACGATTATGTTCTTCGTCGCAGCACAAATTACGTCATTTGAAAATAAATAATATTCACACTCAACAATAGTCACCATAAGTTTATGAATACTGACATGCTGCGGAACAAAATGGCATCAATGAATGATTACACGATGCCAATTTACACTATCAGAAGGGTACACAAAGTACGCAGTCTAGACTACCAGTTGTCCGACTTCCATTTTTGTGGAAGTCGCGGCGGGTGCACGTGCTTGGCAGCTGACTTTGTGTGCGGGCGATAAGGTGCCTGACTGAGGGTGCGGGTTCGAATCCCGGATGGTACTCAACCAAAAGAGTACTAGATTTTGTACTTTACTAAGAAAGTGTAATACCAAATATGACATAAATTTTATGTGGCACCAATGAATCAACCGACTCAGAAGCTACAAAGGAATGTCGCCATATAAAGATGTGATTCATTACTAGAACAGATGTCTAAGCACGTGGCGTACCTAGTAATTTTTTAAAATATTGTTGGCGAAATGCAACAACACCCTTCACTCATCCTAAGAAATATCTGCTAAAAGCATGTTCATTGTACAGTTCTGACAAACTCATCAGTATGTATTCTTTTCAGCAGTATTACAGCTGCACGATGTTGTTTGTAAACAATCGAGCCTGGACCCGACAATCCGGTGATTGTCACCATGCGATACGATAACAGAGCATGCGTTTATGAACTGCTATGCAATAGTGATGATACCAGGTGTTCACACAAAGATTAACTTTTCCGACTCCACCTGTCATAAACATATACAAAGTTCCAGTCATTTGAACAACAGCTTTTATGCAAATCACGAAAAACCAAATTCTCAAATGCATTCATATTTAGGTGAAGGCATCCTTCTTAGAAGAATTAGAATGTCCTATTTTCGACCATTCCCGAATAAACCAATAACACTGATTTAAATGCTCAAAAGAATGGCTGAAACAAAGGTCACCATTTTTCAACCATTAAAACAAGAGTGAGCGAGTGAGTTAAGTTTTATGCGGAACTCAGCAATATTCCAGCTATGTGGCGGCGGTCGGTAAATAATCGACAATCCAGTGATCAATGGCATGAGCATCGATCTGCGCATTTTGGAATCGATGACGTCAGGGAGCCTGACCACCGATCCTGTTTGTCGACTCTTACGACAAGCATGGGTCACTGAAGACCCGTATCTTCTAACCCGGATCTTCACGCCTGGCTTCCATTACAGTCAGTTGCCTCTTGAAAGAAAACACGATATGTAAAGTATAACGTACAAAATACACAACAATGAGTTCAGGTTACAGTACACAAGGTGAATGCCTCTTACCAAAAGCATGGGTTACTGAAGGTCAATATTGTAGCCCGGACCTTCACGAGAATCATTCCTATGATCTCAGTCTTTTAATACATTTACTGCTGATTTGCATTAGTGAAAACAAATAAAACGTGTCTTTGATATTGTGGAAAAGTGTTTAGGAACATCTAAAATTATCTTTTTGAACATTTTCGCTTGCAAAGTAACATTTTCCATTTTCTGTTTACACATGCACCCGCCAAACCATAGCAATATCCAAACAGTATTTGCGTCCATTTCATGTGTAGAATGATTCTGCAGCGACTAGAATGAATGATTGAGTAACGTACTAGAAATATACCCCGATTAACAGTTGAAGACAAAGAGTGAGCCATTGGGATATTGCAGATGGGGTCAACATACAATGCCGTTGCCAACGCCCTCGAATGCCACCGCATCACAGTCATAAGACATATTCAGCGCTACTGTGACTGAGCTCACGGTAGACAGACCAAGGAGGGGACCTCCACGCATCAGAACGATTACTGAAAATAGATACCTCCGCGGGTAACGTGTCTTTTGGCGTTTAGTGTATATTGTACCTCGGTTCCTCGACAGTCAGGAATGAAACTGCCATTGGCGCTTTGCGTCACCTTCAGCGTCCCCGTACCTCCAGTTTCGAAATAGTCAAAATTGCTTCGGGTACAATCATTGACAGTGTTTCCATGTTCATCTATAGCAGAAACATCCCGGAAGATAGTCCCCCTTTGATCTACACGAAACATCATCATATTACGTCCTTGGATCTTGAAGCAGTAGAACTTGGCTGAAATATATTTAAATTTTCATATGTGACGTCATTTTCGTTTAAATACCAACATGCGGTCTAATCAAACAACGTCCATAATTTGACTATAGGCTTACTGGCAAATGCCACAAATTTGATGATCATTTTCTCTTGTACAATTTGTTTTCATAATTGTGCCTCAAATATAGCTCAAATATATTATGTCACTACATTGAACTTATATAGCCAATGAACTTACCTTCAGCTTTCTCTTTTTCTGAAAAATATATCAGTACATACAGTACGACGCAGCCACTAACTCTTGGATTATTCAATCACCCATCGAATTGTATGTGTGTATGACAGGAAGTGCACATACACACACACGAACGCACTCACGCACACTCATGTCAATGCGAGTTTCGAGGTATAGTATATATGTGCTTTTATATTAAGATTAACAGCACGATTTTTTTTTCGATCTACGCTAGTATCTACTTTCAACTCATAACACGAAATCGAAACATTATTTAAGTTAGAGGGTACCTTTATCGCAAGACTTCCCCTGCCAGCCTATCTGGCAGCCATATTTGCAGAGACCGGAAGTGGTGTTGCAGGCCTCCCCTCTGCAGTGACATTGGTAGGCGCAGTTCTCTCCAAAACGGCCAGGGATGCAGTCTGGAATTATTTTTGGTTGGAATCAGAAACGGGACTTTGGAACAACAGCAAATGATCAACGGTAATGATAAAAACTCACTCACCCGAAGGCTTCTGACAGAAGAACAGTTGTGGGTTCCTGCATCTTTCGATCGACCATTTCTTCGTTTGTGACTTCCACACTGGGCAAGTAACTCCAAGGCCAGGGTTGAACCTGGCATTATCTTCGAACTGCGTGTACGGGAGGGACTGGAAATAAATTCACTGCTGAAAAACACAGTTTGCACTCCCTAGAAATGTAATTAAGGGACCGTTTATATTGTATGGATAGTTGGGGTTATGATTGTTTCTAGAGAAGCATGTACAATGTGAATGAGTGCCCCCCATAAGCACGCCACCACTCTACCCTAAAATTTCTGTACAAACGTAAGTGACCCCACCTCCCCCAACACACACACACACCTGCGTGTCATGTACAAAATCAGTTATCTCCCCTTCCTCCTTCCTACACTGTTTATAAGCGTGATTCTTATATGTTTGCTTACTCCCCTTAGCCCATGTATACAAAGGTGACACTCTACAGACTGACACACATACACACACAGACAGACAAACACAGACAGACACAGACAGACGCAGACACGCACGCACGCACACACACACACCTCCCTATGACTAAATCCAAGAAACAGCATCCAACCCAACTCCCTTTGTAAATCATCTACACCCCTCTATCCCCAACCCCCGATTCGAAATATCCCATTCCCTTATGTTGTCTTTTAGGATTCTCGGGGCAACATCATTGACATTTCCAGCAGGGTATACGTTCCGATAAATCTGCACTATACCATAGAGGCATCTACGGCTCAGTCCGATAATTGTATTACATCCTTTGGCTGTTTTTTTTTCCACAGGTGTCTACGCTGGGAAGTTGAGCGTAGCAATCACAACTCCCTTCTTTCGCTTCTTATAAATTATCTAGCCGTTTAAACTTGGCAACACAAATGATGCAGGAGAGCTCTGAAAAGGGTAGAAGGAGTTCTTACATATATTGTTTCAGACCTGTCAATCTGTTTGATTTCCAGCAAAATTTGATTCGCACTGTGAACAAACCTTCGCGGCTATCGTTGTTGACACGGGCATGCTTGGTTGTAACAGCTGCTTAGGTTGGCTTCATGGCTTGACTTACGGAATGTATATTAATGATTTCGATGATCACCTAATCAGTGAAAATTATGTGTATTATCCAGTGGATATATGATACCGTGGGATAAAGTCGTCACTTGTCTGTCCGCCCACCCGTTTGTCTGTAATCATTTCGTTTCTGGAGCAGAACTTGAAAACCGTTCATAATGTCTTCCTAAAACTTTTGTATGCATCAAACAAGTACTGACGTGGTGCCTTTTGATATTTTAAGAATTTTACTTTATTTTTTTTTTTTCATTTTTTTAATGGGTACAAACTGGACTTAGATCGCACCAAGGCTGGGGTTGGTTTGCTGAGCAGAGCTTGAAATCATGCATTATATATTATTATGATTAAAGGACGAAAGAGCGAACGATGAATGAGAGCGACGTCATATCTTTATTCTCGGGGTGACTTGAGATGTGTGCTTGACTGTAACAATAAACACAACTTAAAATCACATATAGCAATAACGTTAACTGTTTACGATAGTACGTAACCCGGTTCATAACGTGTTACGGACTGCATAGGTTTCATGTATTACATTTTCATTCTTACAATAACTTATGTAATTACCTCATCGGTACAAACATATTCATTCACGATGTTATCTTACCGTTTTATACGCTCTCCTGAAAACGAACGATTAGCTTGTTTGTTGACCATCTCGCAACGAGACCTTCGAAAGACATGTGACGAGGCACCTGAATTATATGCCCTTTAATCACGTATGTGATTACCCGCCCTTTAATCACTTAAAATAATCACCAGATATCTTCACATTTCTGAAGTTTATATCTCAATGGTTACACTTAGAATTGAGTCTGGCTTAGGGTTTGTTTCTGGGGCAGAAGAAAGATCTTAAGATGTAAGTGGAACTGGTGACTCATGTTGTCACATTGATAAAAATAACTAATTTTAAAACAAAAATACACAATTTATATGTAAGTTTAAATATAAAGCCACATGAAATTAAATGATAAAGGGGAATTACTAAGACAGACCAGTCATGGGCTCTTAACAGAAACAAGCTGACTCTTTTATATTTTTGCTATCTTTTTATTTTTGCAGAATCACTCGAAAAACTTCATCGTCTTTACAGATTCATTATCTTGCGTTCAAGCACTTCAGAATTTTACTTCAAGTCATCCTATCCTGTCCAACCATCCAAAACATTTTACAACAGATTCATTACTTTACAACGATCTTTGTACTAGCCAATGCGATATCGTCCTTTGCTGGCTGCCAGGTCACGTCGGCTACGCAGGTAACGCAAAGGCCGATGCTGCAGCTAAAGTGGTTTTTGACAGACCGTATCTCCACTGCTGATCCCCTACGGTAACTTTAAACCCACCATCAACAGTTATACTCGGGACTTTATACAAAAGAGGTGGGGCACCCAGGTAGGAAGAAGTAAACTTCATGAAGTGAAACCAACAGTTGGTTGTACCTACTTGGGTCGTCAGTCAAGACGCGATGAAGTAGTTTTACGACGATGTCGTCTAGACTACAGAGGGTTTACTCATGACTGTTGAAAACGGATGGGGATGGACCTCCCATGTGTGTCTCTTGCGATGAAGTGTTCACCATCAAGCATATTTTGCTTGACTGGAAGTTGGCGTGTATCATAAATTGTAGTTTTGTAAAGAGAATAACGAATTGCTTGCTTTTGTATTTGGTGCTATAACATTTTCTGTTTTCAAATGGTAGTGAAATGAAAATATATGTTTTTGAAACAAAACATTTTGGACCATGGACTGAGAACGGTAATAAATGCAAACTCGTCAATTTATGGTTGGTATAATGCCGAGGTGACTTAAAACCCAACTCAGCTGAAGAAGAGGTGTGGGTTGCGGTGAGCTGGTTTGTGTGTGTGTGTGTGTGTGTGTGTGTGTGTGTGTGTGTGTGTGTGTGTGTGTATGTGTGTGTATGTGTGTGTATGTGTGTATGTGTGTGTGTGTGTGTGTGTGTGTGTGTGTGTGTTGCGGTGAGCTGGTTTGTGTGTGTGTGTGGGGGGGGGTTTGCGGTGAGCTGGTTTGTGTGTGTGTGGGTTGCGGTGAGCTGGTTTGTGTGTGTGTGTGTGTGTGTGTGTGTGTGTGTGTGTGTGTGTGTTGCGGTGAGCTGGTTTGTGTGTGTGTGTGTGTGTGTTGCGGTGAGCTGGTTTGTGTGTGTGTGTGGGGGGGTTGCGGTGAGCTGGTTTGTGTGTGTGTGGGGGGGGGGTGCGGTGAGCTGGTTTGTGTGTGTGTGTGGGGGGGGGGGGGGTGTTGCGGTGAGCTGGTTTGTTGTTGTTATACTTGTTTCTTTTAAGAATACGGAGAGTTTCATTAGTGTAATGACAAATATAATTCATCGAAACAAAGTCACTAAACCAAGTCGAGTTCTAAATATAGTTATTACACAGCTACCAGTCTATATCAGTCTGTAGTGTACATACTATTTCCCTTCTTTGAAGAAGGGGTTTGCTTCAAATCAACATAAACTGAAGGTACCCTCATTACCAAAGTTTCAGGATTCACCGACTGAGGTCGGGATGAGTTATCCGCCCTTACCTTGAGCTCTGCTGTTGGAACCGGCCGATACATCCACTTCCCATCATAAGTTCGTAGAATTCCGAGCCATTGTGCACCCCTCACATTGTCCATGTCTGACATATACGAGGTAGCATGTTAGCAGGTCGCAAGCACAATGACAGACATTGGTCATGAATCTTTACTTGTTAAAAGAAATTAAATTTACGATGATTTTTGCTCTTTCAGCGTGTTGTGGGTACCCTGTGTTGTAGGTCATATGCCTTTTAACCTTCTAGCGCCTTAGGTTTAGGTTATCAGAAGTAATAATGTCCATGATACTATATACACTAAGAACATGGCCATGGGTTCAACAGAAAATGGGTACCCGTTGGGATACCATTAACGTTCTAGCGCCTCAAAGACAACATGGGGTAAACTGTCGGTCGTGCAGTATGCGCTTTGAGTGTGTCCCTGGTGTTCAGCGCTGTATCGGTGGCCATCTTATTGTTTTTAAGGAGGTTGGTGATACATACCTCTGAAGAGTCGGTTCTCATCTTTGTTGGTAATGACTCTGAGTCTGGAACCCAACTGATCACACTCACTTCTGGCCTTAGAGTACCTCAACTGGGTCGAGCCCAACTTGTAGCAAGACTGAAGTTTCAGCATCCATCCCTCAGGACACATGAACCTTTCTGAAATCCCCAACTTTGTCATTAATAGGTGTAATTAGATTATGTGTAATTTTCGGTAAGGCTTCATTGAATGAAAATGAAAAGGGAAAGTGTCACTGTCATAAAAAGCAGTATAACTGTTGTGACTTTATCTCTGTGTGCTACAGGTGCATTGAAGCGGCGAGTAGGCAATGTCTATTTCTTTGTTGCGGTTGTTGGGATCTGTGTGTCTCTGTGTTATGTGATTTGTGCTTATGCACGTGTTGTGCGTGTCTGTGTATATGCGTGTGGTGTTTGTTTGTGTGGTGTGTTTATGTGTGTTTGGTGCGTGTATGTGTGTATGCGAAGTGAGCGTATGTGCATGATGTAGGTATGTGTGTATGAGGTGAGTGTATATGTGTGTAGCGTAGGTATGTGTGTATATGAGGAGTGACTGGTTTTCTATATGTTTGAAGTGGATGACCAAATACCAGCGGAAAGTAATACAGACTTTGATCACTTATGAAACTGTGCAGACTGCATTCAAAATATGTTGGCACATTACCGGAATTGAGCAAGCCAAATAATTGACAGAGATTATCAATATTAGTAACCTTCATGTCAGGATTCAGCATGTACTATGATGATTATGAAACATATATTGACATCCGTTTTCACTCTACTTAAAATCACTTCAGTGAGGGCAATGTTCGGAAGAAATAATGTATACCAATTCTTTAATTGGCATTCAAGAACTTGCTGAGGTACAGACGTTGCATACAGCTTGTGGATAACAACGTCCTTTCATAGCGCGACGTTTCGGCGTAGATTAGTGCACCTTTATCAAGCTAAAAAACTCCAGTTGACTACGTATTGTATGCCAGTGCATGAAAGTTACATTTACTGACATTCTCTACGTCGGATTATATTGTAATACCCCTACGCTAAGAAAATCATAATATTGTCACACAAAGTAGCAGTTGAAGACACCAGGGCAACTGTGAATTGAATATTTGTATTTCATATAAAGGTTTCGATACACGGTTTAGATGCACATTTCGCTATATAAATGATAATTGTTCTATAAAATACGTTCAATCATGTCAATGTAACGGGGATGGCTCGACAACAGAAAACCAAGCTCCGTAGAGGCTGTAGTTCGGATTTATTGCTGTAGTTGACTAATAACACAAGTCACAACTTGGCTAATTTGCATAGGAACTACTTTCAACCCATGACCAAGTGACTTTGAATGCAACATAGACTTGTGAAAATGTAAACCTTTTCACTGACAATTGCATTATTGTTTAAGGTTTCTAAATTGATCCCAAACAGATAAATAAGACAAGACATGTTAAAATAGTTTTTTTTCAGAACACTTTCACCATTTGTGTATTTTGTACTTGTTATGTATCTTAATCTTGTTATATATTTTGTACTTGTTATGTATTTTAATCTTGTTATATATTTTGTACTTGTTATGTATTTTAACCTTGTTATGTATTTTGTACTTGTTATGAATTTTAACCTTGCTATATATATATTGTACTTGTTATGTATTTTAACCTTGTTATATATTTTGTACTTGTTATGAATTTTAACCTTGTTATATATTTTGTACTTGTTATGTATTTTAATCTTGTTACATCAACAATAGTTCATGCTCATGTATAACCACTGTAGTTTTTGGTTACACAAATTGTGACGTCAACATGACCATGATCATAACGGATTTATCACTCACTCGCTAACTCATTCACTCACGCACGCACACACGGACGCAAGCACTGACTGACTGACTGACTGACTGACTGACTGACTGACTGACTCACTGACTCACTGACTCACTCACTCACTTCTGTACATCTTAGCAGTACAGAATCTTACGTTCAATGACTGAATCTTATTCTCGTAGATAGTTGCTGTACAAGCAACCCACTTTGGCGTCGTTCTTTGTTCTGGAAGTGTCTATTTAGTACTGTGGGGCCCTCTGTTCCTCGTTAACAATACATGTATATGTATATAGATATCATGGCTATTCAGTTTCACTTATTATGGTGAGAGGGTAATACTACCAGCAGAGATAAACCTCAAAGTATTCATGTCAAGACATTACGCGCATGTAACCTTCAAGATAATGTGACACTTAGGTCCTGAACACAGACTGGCAGGGGTAATATCGTCATGGGGTTCATTCCGTGTGCCCATGTGGGGAATCAAATCCAGGTCTTCAGCGTGAGAAGTGGACACTTTAACGACTAGGCTATCCCACCTCCCACTTTAGGTTACGAAGCGACCGTACAATGTCAGCAATGGGACAAACAGAGACCATAATGCGAAGAGTCATTAATTGGCCGTATCTCTTCCTCTCCCTGTATTGAACGACACCTATGCTCAGTAACCACCGACGTTTACGTATACGTACAGGCTAGCTGCCTAGTGAAAATCGCAATACTAGTTCGTATACTAGTTTCGTAACCGTCGCACTCAGCAATGTTCCCACTATATGACCACGATTTTAGATAAACAACTCTGGACCAGAAAATCCAGTGATCAACAACATGAACATATTTACACAAATGAGATACGAAGACATGTGTCAGCGAGCCTGAAAACCCAATCCCTTTAACCGCCTCTAACGACAATTATGGGTTACTGAAGATCAAATCTAAGAACTTCACGGCGCTTGTGACGAACACTGCGTCTGGGGTATACATGTCTAATCAAAGTTGACAAATGTAATACACTGACATTTAATTTTAAATATTTACCATCTATATGAACACAGGCATATCTGTTAAGACCGCTCATTTGATATGCATGAGTGAGTATGGTTTTAAGCCGTTTTTAACCAGCAATGTCACAGCCGGGGATATCAGAATTGGGTTTCACACACTGTAGCCATGTTGGGAATCGAACGCGGATTGAACGCTGGAACCATTTGGCTACCCCACCACCCGACATTTTAGGTATCACTTGGGATACGGTGAAAACGGACCCCAGCAAAAACAGACCCTAGATAAATCGAGAAAACGACCACCGCTCATGAGAAAACGGCCCCTGTGTCTAGAGAAAACGACCAACATCAAAGGGAAAAGAAAACTCATCAACACAGCCGGATACTCCTTCGTACTTAAGGTATAGTAACCCGAAAATACACATGTACAATGGTACATAATGATGTAATGTGGTAAATCGTGATGCAATATTTTCAATGTGGGTATATTGGTTGTTTGAATGCGTATCCTTTGCTGTTCTTCAGTGTACCAAGAAAACATCAACTTATTGGCGATGCAGTGTTAGGAACAAAACCAACACCTGTCCGGCATTTTGACACCTTTTGTATTTTTAGGCTGGCACAGGTGATTAAACCTGAAGTGCGAACAACAACCATCAACCTGTACAAACTAATACTCGTGCTTCATCATGAGGCAAAGATGCTGCCCCTCAACATTGTCCTGCTGGAGGAGAAGAAATTGAGAGCGCACCTACGTGAGAAAGCTTCACAGAAGCAAACCGAACAGTTTGCAGCCTGGTCATTGTTTAAGGATGACAAAATTACCACAGGAGAACTTTTGACTAAGTGCAGCAATATCCACGGACCAGTCATTGATTTATAAACTATGAAATCACAGAATGTGAGAAGGACAAACTGCAATCAGAGCGTCAGAGAGAAAGTGATAAAGTGATTATAGTATTGAATGAAGGAAGGGAATGTGTGGGTGTTATATCGTTATATCATTATAATATTGAAGGGGGGATGAAGAAAGAAAAAAATGTGCGGACAAATGTAAGACAGTGTTAATACAGTTATTATAATATTGAAGGAGAGATGAATAAAAGTAAAATTAAGTACATGTGGTTTTCTGTTATAATGGCCGTTTTCTCTGAGCTTAGGGGCCGGTGGCCGTTTTCTCGATTTCTGTTTTGGCCGTTTTTGCTGGGGTCCGTTTTCACTATAACCCTTTCACTTACCTGATCTATCCTCCTCATCAGCATCCACGGACACAAGGAACACCACCAGCATCAACATTAACATCAGCCTCAACATGCTCACATTGCCTGTCGCCATGTCGCCTGTCGCCATGCACGAGACACCACCCAGTGATGGGAAAGAGAGAGATGGAGGCCACGTCACGTGATAAGAGACGTAGACAGCACGAGGAAAGGAGTGGACGCCGGTGTTGCGATTGGTTGGTACTGAGAACTGGTGAGACGACAGAGTGGGGTTTGTGGGATGATTGATAGTTACAGCAAGCAGGATACGGTGTGATATTAGACAACAGGTAGAGATGAGTAAGTGAGTCAGTATCATGTTTTTCGTGAGTCATAGAAAAAACGCTTGGTCCTCCATCACTGCCCGTCGGTCTGTATATGGTTAAGACAACTTTTCGGCAAGATTTTCTATGATTCTGTTTAAAATTGTGGTACAAAGAGCGCCTGTATTACCTGAAACATTTTTAAATGTAAACACAACATGTTTGGGGGTGTTTGGAATATTGCTCGACATGAAAAAAATGGTTATATGATGTGAGTTTTGGCATACACTTTTGCGGATGCCTACTGATTATCTCAATGTTTTACCCTCAAACGGCGCCTAGATGTTGTTTCAGACACTGTTGTTTCAGGAAAGTATGGTGAAATGAGGTTTAACGTCGCTCATTAGAATATTACTCGTATACTCAAACACATTATACTGACTCCGAGCCTACCAGTCCTTGTACCCATTAATGCCGAGCAGGGACCAACAAGCACCGAATGTTAACGTCTTTTGGTTTGACGCGCCATGAGCGATTCTTCAGTGAACACTAGGTGACATTTCCTTTCATTTTTGATATCTTTTCCGGTCCCCTGAAGATAGATGTGTGACTGCAATTATCCTCATCACGTCCGTAAACAAATGCCCCAAGGATGAAGGAAGGATCAACTGCACGTGTCAGTGACACTTCACCTTGGACAGTTTCCTACTCTTGGTGATGTCTCAGTTCCACCTCGACTTCTACTTCTCATAATGAAAAGGGTTTATGTGGAAGTCTGGTTGAGGAGATATACGCAAAGGTGAGGTGGATGTACAATTAACGTGTTTCGAACGTACAGAACTTCAGTAACCTTGAAAACCTCGAGCTCTGCCTACAATGTTTTGGACGTTTGCCGTTAACGCTGCACTCATCAATACTCCAGGTATAAACAGCGGCGGTCTGTAAATGATGCAGTGCTCAATAGCATGTATCATTATGTAGAGCACTGCAGCCGTGTCATATGAGGTGGGTTAGTGAGTGAGTTTAGTTTTACGCCGCACTCAGCAATATTCCGGCTATATATGGCGGTGGTCTGTAAATAATCGAGTTTGGACCAGACAATCCAGTGATGAACTGCATTAACATCGACCTCCACAACTGGGATACGATGACATGTGTCAACCAAGCCAGCGAGTCTGACCATCCAATCCCATTAGTCGCCTCTTACTACAAGCAAGGGTTGCTGAAGACAAATTCTAACCGGGTCTACCAAACATGAAGTGTTGCACATACGTTGAATATTGTGGTTCGGCAACTCTGCAATATATCACATATAACTGGACATTCTTGATTTCACAATGCCTTCATTAAGAGTAAGAGGAAGAGTTACCTCGTCAAATATTACCTTGGGCGATGATGAAGCGATCAAACATCCTCACCTAGCTAGAGATGATTATGATACCGTGATTTAAAGTCTGATTTCCAAAGTCGTGACAGATTTAGAGACAAGACAAGATGCCATTCGGTATATCATTTATTGTAGTTTGGCAGACAACGTGGTATTACAGGATCACTTTGATTACACAATGTCCAAGGTTGTCAGCTTCCCTGCTGCCTCTCCATCCCTGGGAGTGAAGATCGGACTTCTCCGGTGAAGGTTTCTGGAGTTCTTCTCCTTGGAGAGACGACACATCTGTTGCAAACAATACGAATACCATTGTTATTTAAAGAGGTTGGATACATTTGTTTGTGCGCATATCGTATGCGATGGGATATGCCAGTAGGAGGGCATTTTTTCTTACGCAGTTATTTCCCTTTATCTTTTAATCATACTTTATGACATTTTCGCCATACTACCATTTATCATGAGGTAATGCCGGGCAAGAGTTATCTCCCTTTGTCAAGTTTGTCAATTTGGGCATGCTGATTTAATTGGTGATAATGTCGATGCCCTATCTTGTTATTAAAAGAAATTCATTCATGAACTAATATTTTACAGAAAAATCCTATTTTTCAGAAGTTGAAAATTGATTTTCCTGCTTTATTTCATATCAGTAGTGACCTATCTTTATTAAAACCATATACTGAATTATAACCGTAATTAATTTTCTTTTAATTTTTCAATTAACTTTTATTGACATATTACATTTTAGAGAAGGTTCCACAATGAGGCGCCACTTGTCAAACAAATGCCATGGTCACTTTATATTTTTATTTCGTAAATACATGTAGATTCGGGACACATAATGTCCCAAAATAATGATAAAGCAATTTAACAATTTCTTGACATTTTAATTTGATATTTTGTAACTTAAGATCTCAATACGACACCGCTAGGTTATATATGATTCGATGAGTATGAATGTACAACGGAAAATCACACTCCGCCGAATCGGTAGGAGACCTGTTTTGCAGCTGGAAGTGGCCATGTTTGCAGATAGAAATATCAACAAAACTCATGAAATATATACATGTACACAGTTACCTTGAAATTCTGATTCCATTTACCGATGACTAATATCACACACGTTCAACATTACCATCGGCTATACTTACATCTCTACAGTACTTCTGTTCCTCCTTGAAACACACGTGGTACTGGCACCGGAAGTACAGTTTATCAGAACCGGGAAAGGAGAATGTTTCGAAAATCTCGCTGCGCCATGTAGCGACGTCATTGTTCGAGAAGACGATTTGGGCATCTCTGGAAGAACACCTGGAGTCAAGGCATAAAACGTCTAAAGAAGTAATCATTCGCAAAATTATATTGAGTACAAAACGCAGAACATTATACGGTGATCAGTTCATCAGATTTCGGGCTTCGAGATATGAAGCACAAACAGCTACTCAAGAGGATGGATGCCAACGGAGTTCAAGTTCAACACGTCAAAACGTTTCAGCCAGACGTCGGAGGTGTTTAGAACATACAAACTTGGGGACTGGCCAGTGATCTCGTGTAGTGTTTTCAGTTATTCCTGACTCATTTTGAACGTTTTGGTAGATATGGACGAGTCTGACGGCATCCTGGCGAACGTCATGAGAACGTTGACGCAAGACAATGTTTTAGATGTGCACGGAATGGTCACTGAATAATACTACCGAGGCAACACATACTACTGGAATAAAGTAATTGTACATTGTTGATGTTATGACATTTTTAATGCACGATAAGTTCATTATATTCCTTATTGTTTTCCTTATTCACTGTTAAAGTGTTGACAGGATAATGTTGATATTTGTATGATTTGACACAGGTCATCGAGACACGCCCTTGAAGAGATGTGGTTCCAAAGTCAGTTCACAAATTCTGTATCGTGTGTGTTCACTATTGACGTTGATGCAGGCTTGACGACGATGACGCATAGACGACGATAAGCGATTCAAGAAAGTTTTGGGAATGTTGTTCCAACTCTGAACCAACGCTTGTGTCAGTTTATCCAAAGTCTAGGTTCGACGCAAACGTCGCTCCACCCAAAGCGTGTTCGATGAGGGACAGGTCTGGAGAAACAACTGGTCAGCGAGGTGCCGGAGTGTACTGTTGTCTCAGGCAACGTGTCACAAGATGTGGACTGGGATTTCCTTGCTGACGCGTGATGCTACGTCTCTCTTGAATGAACGACCGCACATGATGCCCAGTGATCCCAGACCTGTATCGCAGTCCTGCCAGACGGCCGTTGACAATGATTACAGGCTGGTTCCAATCATTAGATATGACCAGAACGCAGTCGCCCCCAAACTGCCGACGTTGAACAAGGCACAGGTTAACATAACCGTTCACCCCGTCGCCTCTGCGCCCTTGCTCTGCCATTTGAGAGCACTTTGACTATACGTTTGGCTTTTAGGCGAGAGATCATCCTATATGCCAGAATATGCATCATTATTATTATTCCATATATTACGTACATAATGATACAAACACATTGCAGACATTCATACCTTTCCTTCAGCTGTTACTTACGATGGTAGACAACCACAGTGAGCAGACTGACTGTGCCACCTGACTACGTACCCGTGTTCGTCGGTGAAGATGACGTTGTGTCGATGGTCCGGTGTCCCCACAGAGCAGTTGAATGGGGAGATGGCGTTCACGCCGAAATCTGAAACCAACACGAATGGATTAGAAACGGATGGTTAAAAATAGACGTTTCCACTTGTCAAATATGTAAAAGGGGATTTGCGATGCGTAAATATAGGGATATATGGGATTTGGGGCATAATGAAAATTGCGGGGTAAAAGTGATTTGTTGCATAATCTAAATATTGAGGTAAGAGGATGCTCTCTTCATGGTGTCTTTATGGTGTCTGATAAGCAAATTCTGTTTTCCATAATACTTTTAATGTCCAGTACGATAGCAAGACTCAGTCAATGTCTGGTAATACCGTCCACGTTATTCAGCTTCAGCTGGAGACGGACTTGCTGGCCCAATGTTGCTACGGTTACAGGCAGGTTGCTGGCGGGGTCGATGATGTCTAGACTCACGGACAACGTGCTCTTGTTTAGCAATATGGACTTGTTGGCAGGCCTGATCAAACAAACCACATGCGTATTGTAACATCATCTTGGAGTTGGAGTGTACACATATGCAAATCTGCCAACATTGCGTCCCCTTCAGCGGTAGTCCTGATATATCACGATAGGAACCTGAGGAATTACATAATGTGTTTGGCACAAGTAAGTGATGTGGGAAATTTAATACTGAAGAATCACATCGTGATCTCCGGTATGGCGAGTGAGGTCCTACTTGTAAGACACATATCCTTACATACTTACGTTCTTATGTCCTTACGTGCAATCACGTTAGATGCTGTCGGTATAAATTGAATGTGTACAGGGAACTGCACATTTTGGCCTGTGCTTTATTGTTTACATCATACTTTCTTTGTCCTGCAAACGACCCCACCATTTAGTTCTTTTGAACATTATAGGACATACTGAGCACCATGTAACTAATACACTTCATGGCGACAACGATTCCCCCTCATCAATATCCACTTAACCGTAACTTAACCTTAACGCCACCGCCGTCTATTTTTTCCGTGTTGTCATCACTCAAGATCGTGGGCATCGTATAATCATTGTAATCATGATGTATACACTCATCCTTGTGGTGACACAGTCACGTACTTGTCAGTGTTGGAGGTTGTAGAACTCTCCAGGCAGTCGGCTTCAGAAAAGTCACACTTCACCTCAAACATGATGTCGTAGGCAGAAGAGCTGTTTGGATATTCTCTGAACACGAAAATCCACGAGTGAATTTCTTTCGATACCTTCAACATAAGAACGTAACACATCATTGTGTGTGTGTGAGAGAGAGAGATAGATAGAGAGAGACAGAGAGAGACAGTGAGAGACAGAGAGAGACAGTGAGTGAGTGTTAGTGTTTGAGTGAGGGTATGTATGTATGTATGGATGGATGGATGCATGCATGGATGGATGGATGCATGGAATGTTGTATTCACTGTATTAAGACAAAGCATATCGGAGAGAGGGTCTGTGCATGTATGTGTATGTGAATGCGTATTTGAATTTAATAACCATCAAATACAATGCCTTGTTTGTAATCTGAGTGTGATCGTGCACAATTGTGTAATGCAAGAATATACAAATTATTATCATCATACAGTATATTTGAAAGATAGCCAAGGTTCAATAATGATTGTATTTCCATCCTAAAACGAAACTGGAACGTCAATTACAAAATCAAACTAAAATATTTATTTTAGTATTATCTGCTTACCATGCTGATCAGGGAACATGAACAATGTTTGCAAGTATCAATACTTGACCTCGTTTCCTCTACAGTTGGGCGTGAAACTGCCATTGTCACTTTGCGTCACCTTGAGCGTTCCCATCCCCCCAGGCTCGAAGTGGTCATACACGGTTGAGGTACAAGTGTCGACAGCATTCCCGTACTCATCTATGGCGGACACCTCCCGGTAGACCGTTCCCCTTTGATCTACATTTAGCATCATCACATTACGTCCATGGGTCTTGACGCAGTAAAACTTGGCTGGAATATACACGTCGAAGAGATGATTGCACGAACAAAACAGTGGAATAATCATTGGCAAATGTCATGTGGAATGTATTATGTTCTGATTTGATCAATGAGTGATACCCAAACAGTCACAATCCACGATAGTCTCTTCACGAGTCAATTACACATGTATCATATGGCCTTATTCGTAAGTATCGATGAGGTAGATTGGTAGCTAAAGGGTTTTCTCATCATGCCCAATCCCCAGAATTCGAGTCCCTTCATGAATACATATACTCTTTTAAAAGTAGGGGCCTGCAGCTGAACTTTCAGTTTGGATAGGAAATATAAGCGTTAAGAAACTTTTCAAAGACAGATATCTTATAAACGCGCCCCCATTTCTCTATATCACCAACCCTGAAGAAAACCAATGGGTTGCACATGAACAACGCTGTAACCCAACATGCATGCAGTGGGTGTCATTCTTGGTTTTGACCGCTTTCACGAAGGGCGATAAATCAATGAAGACCATTGATTTGTACAATCATCTTCAATATCTTAAGAGTATATATTGCCTTCGAGCTATGACGTCACAGCGCTTGCGGCCATTGTTATTGTTACTATAGAGTATATAGGCAACAGCTGTTAACAGCTGAGTCGGTCAGATAACTGATTTTGGGACTCAACCCAGCAAAAGTAGTTACTTTAAAATCTGGCTACCTATTCTTGAAACGTTCGTAGCCCTTCTTGAGACACTGGGTACGATCAAAGTTAAGAATTCTTAGGGCTACTAATGTTTCGAGAATAAGGGCCCTGTCCTGTACTGTTAAAGTGTAATCCCATATGTCGCGTGTGTTGCACTTGGCTGCTTTCTAACTGGCATCGTGTATTCTGTAGCTGTTAAGTAAAACACTTACCCACGGCTTTCTTCTTTTCTGAAAGTAAATAAGGTTAAACAGGGTTAATTTGAAATGTAGGATTGGGCCAGTAGATCATACACAGAGTTATTCTTGTGTAAACACCATATCACACATCATATATGCAAACATGCACTGCATAGATTTATGTTTTCAGGGTATCATCAAAATACCACATCACTGAAAAGCTTCTCACAAACACGTCCTGCCCTGAACATATACCAGGCATCATTAATAAAGTGCCAAATGGCATAGCACATGTAGAGAAAAGAAACAATAGAACTTTCGAGTTCACCATAAAGTTCAGTGAGTTAACAAATCGTGACACAAAGAGACAAAAGTTCAAACAGTTGTGTAGACCAACCCTCAAACTGAAAATGACAGACCTGAAGCACTAAGTCACTGCATATCATGTGTACCAACATCACGCGTCCAAGACACAGTGCATATTGTTTTCATCATCTCCTTATCAAGTTCATAAGGAAAGCTTGTGGAATCGAATTTCATATCTCTCCTATAACTCTGCAGAGTCCTGGAAGATCCACTGCTCCTGAATGACTCATGTATACCCGTCGACCTAGTTCATCAACGGCATTCTCAACTGGTTTGAATTCTGGCGACCATGCTGGCCTGTTCATCCAATACGCCAAGCATATTATTGTGTGTCTTTCTGACAAAGAAGTGCATGTATTTATCTCTGTATGTAGGCTCCCAACAAAAATAATGATAATAATAAGTCGTCTTTTAAAGCACACAGTGTCCAAAAACCAAGTGATTGCTCGCGGCATAGTCTAAGCCTAAATAAAAGCGAACATACCTGTATCGCAAGACTTCCCCTTCCAACCTATCTGGCATCCATGTTTGCAGAGACCGGAAGTGGTGTTGCAGGCGTCCCCTCTACAGTGGCACTGGTTGGTGCAGTTCTCTCCAAAACGGCCAGGGGTACAGTCTGGAATTATTTTTGGTTAGAATCAGAAACGGGAGTTCGGATTAACACTTAAGCGGTAATGATAGCAATCGAGTTCCCTCACCTGGAGTTTTCTGGCACATAAAGAGATGGTGGTTCGTGCAGGAAGCGGGTGACCATATTTCCGTTTGTGATTGCCACACTGCACAGTTCATTCCATAGTTGAATTGGTAGGGGTTGAAGCGGTCGAAGTTCTTGTACTCAAGGTACTGGAAATATATACATAGCGAAAGAAAACATGTCTGAATCCGAAGAAAGAGTAACGCGGCTACATCGAAATAAACCATTCACTTACTGTCTCCGTTCCGTTTGTCTGATATCCCCAAACCTCGTCGCTGTATTTCCTGATCCCGAGCCAGTACGTGTCTCCAGAATTGGACACTGTTATAGACGACATAGTATTTCCGTGAAACAAAACACACTAACTGACCCTCCATCTATAGAACAAGACATTACATCGTTACTTGTAATCTGTAACTATGTTGAACCTGGAACTATGCTTGCTACCTGTTGTGCTAATTTACATTCAGTTCAAAGGTTATGGTACATCAAGGTTATATCATGTATTATCATAAACCAAGTTTCGGGAATACAATTAATGAAAAATGTTTGATAAGTATGATTATTTGCACACATCATTAATTAATTATTATGAATGAAAACTGAAACTAAAACTGTCCAGAATAGTCCTCTTAATCGAGGTTACTCCTACTGAGGTTGATATAATGTTATACCAGAAAAGAGGCGGTTCTCTTCAACGTTCGTGATGATTCTGACTCTGGCTCCTAACTGACGGCAATGATCCTGAGCATCAGAGAACGACATCTTGGTAGGCCCCCGCTTGTAGCAAGACTGGACTTTTAGCATCCAGCCTTCTGAACACTTGAACCTATCTGAAGTGTTAGTAAGAAGAAAATAGTACGTCACATGGAATCGTCTCTGTCACGGTAATGTTACCCATGCATGTGGAGCCATCAACTCAGACAAATCTGCGGTAAGGTAGCCTAGTATTTACAGCGCCTGCTTGTCACGCCTTACACCCGGGTTCGATTCTCCATGCGGGCACAATATCTGGTGTACCAGGCCGAGGTTTTGCTGAAATATTGCGAAACATGGCATACATTCAAACTCACTCACTCACTCACTCACACGCTACCTTTCAGGTTCGGTGGTTAAAGTAAAGGTGCGTTGCAAACCGAAAATCGCTTAGAGTAAGCAAATGAATCGCGTATTTCGGGCTTGTAACAGCTCGCTCGAAGCGTTTATCGCTCTTCAAAAAATGGCGGAGCGATTACCGTTTGCTCGCCTGGCGCTAAAGAACGTATCCGAGAGTCTCAATGACGAGTGATGAATTCATGATTGTTGATAACTACATTGAACCCGTGGAACAAAGTGAGGGTGTTGGGATGTAAGCTGTTTGTTGCCATTTTGGCAGCCGAACAATTCCGTTCAGCCTCAGGAATTCAAATTTTCTTAAGCCTCCATTCTAGTTTGAGAACGAAGCGACCTCATCCAGCTATTGATGTGACTGCAAGCGGCTGAAAGTCAGCATTCCGCTGTGAGGCGAATCGCTGTACATGGCTTGCAAGCACAAGAGCTTAGGGTTCATCTTGAGCAGTAACTGTTGCATGTGTGTACGGATCAACTTTGTCACTGTATTATGCATGTTTCCAGTTATCAGCAGTGACAGTGCACGTGCGATGGGATCACGTGTCAGGTGTACGTTAGTAGGGATCATATCCTACCACCTCAGACGCATTTTCAGGACACGGTCTCGTAATCATGTATATTTATTGCATTACATCTGCTGTGGGGAAATATGAAGCTATAAGCTCGACCACTGATCCTACCTTCTATGTAGAGAGCATATCTAATACTAGCTACGAAAATGCATGTGCGTTGGGAGCATCTATATCTTTGATGGGCGCACGTGTGCGTGTGCTCCAAGGCAGGGTGTAAGTTTATGGGTGTCACCTCTGTATGTAGGGTATAAGTAGTGTCACCTCTGCCATTGCTCGAATGTTTCTCAACGTTCTCCATCCGTAAAAATGTCATGATTGTGACTCAAATACACGTAGGATTGACTTACCCGATGTATCTTTCCCACTGGCAACGTTGGCGATGAGAAGCGTCACCGATATCAACCTCAACATGACTCTACCACCTGTCGCCATGTCTTGTCTGCAATCCGTCTCCTTTAACTCATGAAAACCAACGGCCAGATGATGATGACCTTCATGTATGTAGCAAGATGTTACGGAAACAGGAAGCAGACGGCACGCTGGTAGTGGCTGGGACGTGGGCTAGTCGGAGTTATGGTGGGTTTTCGGTGGTGGGGGAGGAATTAGTAGGAAATTGATAGTGTGGTGGTGGTGGTGGTGGTGGGGTGTTTGGGGAGAGGGTTGTGGCTTAACGAGCATATGCATCAAAGAGTGTTAGAAACATTGATATAATACGGCAGTGACGTCGAGTTACTTTTCACCAGCGAGTTGCTTCATTCACAGTTACAACTTGCATCCCTTTGAAACTGTCATTGTGTTGTCAAAACGTTTCCGAAAACACACATTTTTCCCTCCACATTTTCTGATAAGAAATATGAAATGTCAAAACTCATACACAAATAAGGTGTTGAACACGATACATTTTACACTTGAAATGCTGGATCGCAGCTTAGGTAGATGCAATTTTATAACCGTAACAGACTACCTGTTAACGTGAGAGTCATGGCCCATTAAAGGCCTCTGTAAAACTTTCAGGGACAGTGAACAATTCTAGGAAACATACGATGAACGATGTAATTCTGTTTATCTACTTGTACACATGTTTCAAGGTTAAACATTGTCATGTGTCTGTCATGTGCTTGTGACATATGCCATCGGTGGGGGTTGGTGGTTTCATCACTAATTTTGTTATTGATTCTTTAAGATGTGTTCACGACACAGTAGGATTTGTCTCCAGCAGAGGTTTCCTGTCAGAGACATGATGCCTAGATTTACAGATTTGCAAAACAGTGTGACACAAACATGCGTGATACGTTTCCGTCATACTACAATATAAGTCGTTCACTGTTCGCGAGGGGGCCATGGGCTCATGTACCCTCGAGGTTTGTTTATGTTTGTTTGGAACATAAAGAAACCTCGAAAGAAATCAGAAAATCAGAAGCGACAATCATGTGTGAGGTAAGATAAGGATATTTAGATGTACAACACACCACACCTGGGGTATGGGGTATTAGTGCCGGTCAGCTGGCTACATTTTACATGGGCGATGGGTGAGCTTAATTGTCATGTTGAAGACCCTGGTTCCATTCCCCACTTGGGTATAACGTGTGAAGCCCATTTCTGGTATCTTCTGCCATGATATTTCTGGAATATTGCTCAATGCGACGTACAACGGTCATCCATGCAATTCACTTTCGTGCACTCTGTCGTTAGTGTGTGGACTATCCGTGACGGTGAGAGATGTAGCCATTGTTCATAACATTTAGTGTCATTCAAGCCGACCCCTGCATTACCAACGCACCTACAACTTTACAACGCAATTTCCACCTGCAGTGGGATGTGTCATGTTCAGCATCATGTTAAAGTCATGTTATCGTTGACATACAACAGGAACATTTGGTTTGGGTACAGGTTTATAGGTACTGTTGTTGACTGTTGGGACGGTTTGTTAGAGTAATGGTTAAATCGTCCGCTCTTCAAGCTGAAGACCCGGGTTCGATTCCCTTCACAGGCATAATGTGTGAAGTTTATTTCTGGTGTCCATGCCGTGATATTGTATGAATGTTGCTAAAACCGGCTAACTCACTCACTCGAACCGAGTGGCACATATACTAACTATATACAAATATTCTGCTTGTCATGTCTCTATAATTCCAATACTGAACATCCCTCTGAAGGACCGCAGTCATCACAAGTGCACATACATGAAACATACAACCAACACATCATAGTATGTTTAATCATTTTACAGTCATGGCAGTTTCTATATGGAAACGGTGCGGCAGCCTAGTGGGTACAGTGTTCCTTCATCCCTCTGAAGGAATCGCGTCCCCAAACTGGTAGACGTGTGGCCGCCTCCAGTGTATTCAATTGCTAGTCCTGGAATACTCCCGGAAGGCAGATGTTCCACATGGTAATGACTCGGGAAGGCACTATCATTCTGTCAATGATATAAGATACCTAAACCAGGGTAAATATAACGTTGTATCTTTAGACAAAAATATTTTTCATAATGTTTGTAATTCAGGGGACTGTGGGTTAAAGCGTTGTGGTGAAGACCGGGCTTCGAGTTTTCAATGAGTGAATCCCATTCCTGGTGACACCGCTGTTTTTGAAATATTGCTAAAGCGGCATAAAACTCAATCCACTCACTCTACTTGAGGACAGAGAGTGTTGTCCCAATCTCTACTGGTTCACGGTGTTTATGGGACCGCCTTCTCTTCCTCCTCCTCTTCTTAGCCTTCCTCTTCTTGGAGTGGGTGCACATCTGTAACAGAAACAGCACCCTCCATCATCCCTTTTACTCCAGCTGAAGCAACCCATGAAGATCTGGTTAGAATTGATATTCAGCAACCTGTGCTCGTCATAAGAGGCAGTTTAATGGATCAGGTGGTCAAAATATTTATATTATATATTTTTTTCATGTTTTTTGTAACAAATGATCGTTCTCTGCAACTGTTACCTTGTCAGGTGACATGCGACATGAGGTTGGATCTTCATAGTAAGGCTATAAAGTAACTATAATAGGTCAATGCATTAAGGTGTCGTGGGCTAGAAGTAAGAGCATTAGTTCGTTACGCCGACGACACATGTTCGATTCCCATGCGTACAGTGCATAATGCCCTTTCCCAATGTCCTGGCCCTTGATATCGCTTGAATACAGCTAAAAGCGGCGTAAAACCCAGCCCTTTACCAATTGTAGTTGTGCTGCGCGTTATGGATGCAGTGCAGTCTTTAATCCTCCTGGGGTGGTGGGGCTTTTTTAGTGGTATAAAGCTCCGCTCTTCACACTGAAGACCCGGGTTCGATTCCTCATGTGAGTACAATGAGAGAAGCCCATTTCTGCCATGATAGTGCTGGAATATTGCTAAAAGCAGCGTAAAACGAAACTAACTGACTCTAGAGAACATGTCACTTACATCATGACAGATAGGGTGTTCTTCGTCGAAACACACATGGAACTGACAAAGGAAGAGGAGTTTGTCGTAACCAGGGAAGGCGAACGCTTCGAACAGGTCACTGCGCCACGTCAAGAGATCCGTCGCAGGGAAATGAATCTGGGCGTTGTCGGTCATGCATCTTCAAAAATATTAAAATAAATCCAGTTTAGGAATCGATCATTTGACATGGGATCCGAGATAATGGCACGTTAGGCGTGAGTGAAGCTTTATCCTGCTTTATCAACATTGTAGCTATATCACTATTGTCGGCGTCAAGTTGTCATCGTTATCTTGAGGCTTAGACAAGGTCAACGTAACGCAGGTCTCGTATCTTCAACATATCGCTAAAGCCAATTAACACTTTTCTCGTGGTGACAAAACGTAAAAAGATATCCATGCGTACAGAGATTCGAACGCACTGAAATAGGGTTCCATCGTGCCAAAATACTACTACTACTACTACTACTACTACTACTACTACTACTACTACTACTACTACTACTACTACTACTTACAGCAAATTGCAGTTACTCGGACAATTACACCACAGTGGATCTATATCAATTTGAAGGACTTACACTAAGACAGTAGGTTTGGTGTAGTCATGCTCAATAAGATGCTTCTAGGTAATTATTACATATGAGACCACATACACTTTTGTCCCTAAACACATGTATATTAATAATTACCCATTTTCATCAGACATCAAAACATGATAACGGCTGTCAGGGGAGCTGACGGAACAGTTGAAAGGTGCGATAGCGCTGATGCCATACTC
This sequence comes from Haliotis asinina, assembly GCF_037392515.1. Lineage (NCBI taxonomy): Eukaryota > Metazoa > Mollusca > Gastropoda > Lepetellida > Haliotidae > Haliotis > Haliotis asinina. The sequence continues at coordinate 38,008,508 of NC_090286.1, forward strand.
TGAAAAACAAGTATTTTCATTACACATAATGGAAAATGTGATTATACTCATACGTAAATATTCATGCACGTGCGTGCTTAAATAGGTCGAAGTCGGGGAATATTTTGAAATTATGTGACTACGTCAGTGATGCACAAGCATATAACATTGTGATTCAGAACTCGGAAAAATAACATTCAAAATAGGGAATATTCCATTTTGTGAGCATACCAAATGCCAGTGCTATACCAGAAAAAGTAATGTATATCCATACAGATGAAGCATGTCCAAAGGATTGGAATAAATTGTCACACCTTCCCTTAATTTCTCTCCATTATCTGTTTCCTCCATGGATTCCCTACCTTTTTACGAGAACAGTAACAAATAATTTTATCTTGCTCTTGTGTATAATAGGGATAGCAGTAATCGACAGGTTTTGTATCTTGTCAGCTATTATCAAAAGTAACGTTCGCCATACCAAAGAAGTTAGAAAATGGGCGGTCAAACAATACTATGTACACATAAGAGCTTGGAACATTAGTTTTTAAGTATGGTTTCACGTCGCTTTCAGTAATATTCCAGCAACATCACGGCAGAGGACACCAGAAATGGGCTTCACTCATTGTACCCATATGGGGAATCGAACACGGACCTTCGGCGTTACGAGCGGACGATTTGCTACCGCAATGTCCTGCGTTACCCATTCAGCAAAAGTTCCAGAGACCCTTAATCAACATGCATGGTGATTTTTTAAAAAACAATTACATTTACAAATCAAAAGCTGCTGAAAACACACTGTCACATTCACAATACCGGTATACAGTCCGAATTTATATGAGTTGATTATGTATTTCTGAGGACACCGATATTTTTCTTCGGAAGTTTATGCGATAGAAAGCATCCCGCATGTCATCGCATCCCAAGTGCTTAGACCGATGCTCATGATGTTGATCACTGGAGTGCTGAGTGCGGCGTTAAACAACAAACAAACAAATCATTTATAGATGTCATACCGACTTCATTGTTGAGCTTCATCTGCAGTTGCACCTGCTGTCCCAGAGTGGCGGTGGTGACAGGAACAAGCTGGTAAGGGTCGATGATGTCAAAGCTGACGGACAGCTTACTTTCCGCCAGTGTTGTTGTCTGGTTTGACGGCCTGGTTTAGATGACAGTGACAAAAACAGACGAGAATCATCTAATACTCAGTGTTCCCCCAACTAAAATTTATAGCATGAACTGCGCAATGATGTATCAGTCACTTGGTCATTTGTAACTTCTTTCGCGAATATAAACATAGGCACACCGCTCTTAAAAGATTTTTCTCTGTTTCAAGAAACCTTTACGTCCCTGTAGTGTGTCCTCTTGATGTTTTCATAACATATTTCATCAGCTTAATGTACTTTATTACCTTACCTCTCTTCTTCAAAGGACAACCGTCTATGTGGTGTGTCGTCTTGATGTTTTCATAACATACTTCATCAGCTTAATGTACTTTATTACCTTACCTCTCTTCTTCAAAGGACACTCGTCTATGTTGTGTGTCGTCTTGATGTTTTCATAACGTCTTACTTCATTAATTTAATGTACTTTCAATTCAGTTCAATTCTTTATTGTTTGAAAGGGATACAAATAGGGATACATCTTAACAATGGCATATATGACCAACTTTCTCACTAATCAGTTATGTTCTTAGCAAAAATGCATTTTAAATAAATGTGGCTACATTTTGTTTTGCAAGAAAGTAAGAAAGACAGTTGGTAAGCATTGAATTGAGATAGAGACAGTTGTGGCAGATACTTGTTTCTTAGATTTTCATACACAATACAAATAAACATGAAATGGAAATTCGTCTTCAATAATGTAACAGAATAGATATAAACATAGGGTATTCTCCACAGACGCATATCGTCCACGGTTTATTAATTTATCATTAATCTAATATATATAAAAACATAGCGAACATTCCAGTAGCGAAGGTGAGCAAGATAACACTCTCCCTGAAGCAACGACTTAAATTGACGATATGAATCTTCAACTTCCATTAATAGTTAAATGCCATTCCTGCTTAATACATCAATAGTCCGCATACGAAACTGACTAATAAACATATTCACATTGCCAGTTGTCTGTGATAACTAAATACAACCAAACCCATATCTAAATAGTAAGGTGTGAATATGAGATGCTCACATATTACATACTTAATTACCTTACCTCTTCTCTTGATATTGTTATGACGTACTTCATCCCCTTAACGTACTTCATCAGCTTACCTCCCGCCTTCAGTGGTAATACGTCTCTGTAGTGTGTCCTCTTGATGTTCTCATGACGTACTTCATCAGCTTACCTCTCGCCTTCAGTGCTAATACGTCTCTGTAGTGTGTCCTCTTGATGTTTTCATCACCTATTTCATCGGCTTACCTCTCGCCTTCAGTGGTAATACGTCTCTGTAATGCGTCATCTTGATGTTTTCATCACCTATTTCATCAGCTTACTTCTCGCCTTCAGTGGTAATACGTTTCTGTAGTGTGTCCTCATGCTTTCATGACGTACTTCATAAAGTTATCTCTCGCCTTCAGTGGTAATACATGTATGTAGTGTGTCCTCATGATGTTTTCATAACGTACGTCATCGGCTTACCTCTCGCCTTCAGTGGTAATACGTCTCTGTAGTGTGTCCTCATGATGTTTTCATCACCTATTTCATCAGCTTACCTCTCGCCTTCAGTGGTAATACGTCTCTGTAGTGTGTTCTCTTGATGTTTTCATCACCTATTTCATCAGCTTACCTCTCGCCTTCAGTGGTAATACGTCTCTGTAGTGTGTCCTCATGACGTTTTCGTAACGTACGTCATCGGCTTACCTCTCGCCTTCAGTGGTAATACGTCTTTGCAGTGTGTCCTCATGACGTTTTCGTAACGTACGTCATCCGCTTACCTCTCGCCTTCAGTGGTAATACGTCTCTGTAGTGTGTCCGCCTTAGTGAAGTCGCACGTGACCTCAAATAGGACATCGTACGCCGAGGACGTGACTGGGAACTCCTGGAACTTGAACCTCCACGTCATTAGGTTGTCTGAATGCTGACATGAAACATTCAGCGTGAGATAACACTAACATTTTTTTTTCGTATCAGAACACCTGGGACTCACCAAACCGTACATCCACATGTAAAACACCTTGGGTGTATCGTCATCTCTACTTAGTTAATTGCTGGTTTCGTATAAACGTTTGTGGAGGAACCTGGGTAGGATGGTCTGCAAGAATGTCATGTGTCATATTTGTTTGTTTGTTTGGTTGTTGCTTCATTCTGCACACAGTAATAATCCAACTATCTGGCGTCGTCTGTAAATAATCAGGTCTGGAATAGGCAATCCAGTGATCCACATCATGGACATCAATGAACATGTCAGTCAAGATAGCAAGTCACATGTGACTAGTCGATCCCATTAGTCGCCTTTTACCGCATGCATGGGTTGCTTCAGATCCATTCTGACCCTGATAGGTATCAGATAGGTATCTGAGGTATCAGAACAGAGAGCGTAATACTGCTTAAAAACCCATTATATGATCACACTATAATCGCCTTTGTCTTTACCTGGACATGAGGTATATTCCACTTAATCAACAAATTTAATTTAGATTTAATTGATAATACCTGAGTTTCTCCGCATTTCGGTTTGTAACGGTCGCCGTCTTTTCTCACTTTCAGCGTAGCCATTTCTCCTGGCTTAAAATGATCAAATATCGTCTGGTCACATGTTGCAATGGAGTTACCTTTCTTGTCGACGGCAGTTACTGACCGGTAGGTGGTGTTTCTCTGATTTGCTCTGAACACCATCTTGTTGACACCATCTATTTTGAAGCAGTAGAACTTTGCTAAAAGACAGACAAATAAATAAATAAATAAATAAATAAATAAATAAATAAATAAATAAATAAATAAATAAATAAATAAATAAATAAATAAATAAATAAATAAATAAATAAATAAATATAACGGCAATTTCAAACATCATGAGATTTGTTTGTCGGGTTTGAGCGCATTATAGACCGCTTGATAATTGGAAGGTGATATTATCTCAGGTGCTGTTAGACGTAACCTGAATCCACCATTAAGCAGACCAAAGACAAACCTCGGTTAATCATTATGAGTACTTGTAATATCACGACATAAGTAATCGTACATTCAGAAGCGCTGGGTGTAAGATGGTCACCATTAGCATCCCAGGAAATCATACCTAGTTTACTACGTTATTTTCTTACGAGACAATACTTATGTATGTGCACATGTTTGAATGGACCCACCTTCAGCTTTGAGTTTTTCTGAAAAGAAAAAAATATATATCCGTTGATACCATAGAGAACATAACATTCGAACAGGTACAAATATATCAGGGTTTATAGTAACATACAAACATATGTCATATTTGGGATTTCACTTTCCTAGTAAAGTACAAATTCTAGTACTTTTTTGGTTGAGTCCCATCCGGGATTCGAAACCGCACCCTCAGAGTCAGGCACCTAATCGCCAGCACCGTGTGTTGATCTAAATGACATCGTTGATCTAATAGGATTTAAATGACATCATGTAATCATAGGGTTTATAGTACATCAGAGTTGTGTGATGAGGTGTTCCTGTGATGCAGTGTTTCCGCATTGAAATTACAGTCAAAATACAGGTAAATCTTACACCGACCGTACCTGTGTCACACGACTGTCCACTCCAACCCAATAAGCAGCCATGTTTACAGATCCCAGAGGCAGGGTCACATGGCTCAGCTTTACAGTGGCACTCTGACGAGCAGTTCACTCCAAACATGTTCTTAGCACAGTCTAAAATACAAACGGCAGACATGCAATGAGGAAATATACATGTAAATTGATTATGACGATGTACATTGAAAGAAGTTGTTACTGAAATACCACATAGGGTCATGTTCCAGATCAACACTAGAAACATAGGATCATGCTCCGGATCAACATTAAAAACGTAGCATCTTGTTCCGGATCAATACTAGAAACATAGGATCATGTTCCGGATCAACACTAAAAGCGTAGGATCATGTTCCGGATCAACACTAGAAACATAGGATCATGTTCCGAATCAATACTAGAAACATGTCCCGGATCAATACTAGAAAGATAGGATCATGTTCCTGATCAACACTCGAAACATAGGATCATGTTCCGGATCAACACTCGAAACATAGGATCATGTTCCAGGCCAACACTAAAAACACATGATCATTTTCTCGGATCAGACACATATCATGAGAATCATATAACCATGTTTCGGGCAAACATTAGAAACCTATGATCATATTTCGGCAAACACTAGAAAAATATCAGCGTGTTCCAAAGTTTGTCTGCAAAATACCCGTGCTCGTGTTAAGTGAGGAAATATACATGTAAATTGATTATGACGATGTACATTGAAGGAAGTTGTTACTGAAATACCACATAGGGTCATGTTCCAGATCAACACTAGAAACATAGGATCATGCTCCGGATCAACATTAAAAACGTAGCATCTTGTTCCGGATCAATACTAGAAACATAGGATCATGTTCCGGATCAACACTAAAAGCGTAGGATCATGTTCCGGATCAACACTAGAAACATAGGATCATGTTCCGAATCAATACTAGAAACATGTTCCGGATCAATACTAGAAAGATAGGATCATGTTCCTGATCAACACTCGAAACATAGGATCATGTTCCGGATCAACACTCGAAACATAGGATCATGTTCCAGGCCAACACTAAAAACACATGATCATTTTCTCGGATCAGACACATATCATGAGAATCATATAACCATGTTTCGGGCAAACATTAGAAACCTATGATCATATTCCGGCAAACACTAGAAAAATATCAGCGTGTTCCAAAGTTTGTCTGCAAAATACCCGTGCTCGTGTTAAGTGTCTAGGACCTGCTTCATTGGGCGCTGATCCTGGATCTGCTGATCCTTCATCAACCGACCTGATAAAACCGAGATACTGTACAAAGCCGTGCTATGTCAGTGCAGTTCCCACAGTGTCACTTTGTTTCATTGCATAATAAGTGTTCTTGTACATAAATTAAAAATTATTTTCTGAACTGTATATTTCTTGTAATACCTGCTGGCTTTTGACATATGTACTGATATGACGAACCGCACGTGACCTTTGACCAAGAGGTCTGTGTTGAGGACCACACAGCACATTGAGTGCGGTAATTATCTCTCGTCGAAGAAAATGCAGTGTAGACCGGGCTCTGGAAGGATGCATGAAGTGGGTTAGACATGAACATGTGATAGAATCCGAAGAAGGTCTACACATGTATATTGATTTTATTAAACACGTAAAATCTACACATATGGAGAATTTACTTCTGTCATCTTCTTTTTTCATAAGGAACTCAACGTCTGGAAGTGTGTTCTTACTCCTTCATTTAGTTGACGAGAAAGTTAGCACTCCGAAACGTTGTGGCCATTGTGATAAACATGACATCCATTATCTATTTCCTACATGTGAATAACTTCTAAATTTCATTCAAAGACTTTTCTTCGAGAGTTCATGATGCAACAAAGTTTGGCTACAACTCTTTAGGAGAGGGCACATCTTATGTTCCCCTTACCATGGTTTATATTGACAATAGTTTGTATATGTGGATGACATCATTAGCCTATCTTTTTACTGGCGTGTTTAAACTCGTTTCCGTTGGTTCTAAATGTCAGTGATTTGGCTACGTGTATTTTCTCGCTTCTTTAAGATCATAACAGGCTATTACACCTTATCTTGGAAATAATCACACTGGGTTGCCAAATCTTTACGCTTTGGAAACCAAAAATGATATAGAGTTTAATCATTGACCATGAAAATGAAAGACACAAAAGAATTACGTTTGAATGTCAGACATCATAGCCAGTTTGCGACCATTTATAGCTGCATCATGTTTTATTACAATTCCGCTTGACAACAGGCATATACAGTAGCTATATATAACGTTAAATCTGTATTTGTGCAATGTATAGATTTTAATAAACTTGTAGTGTAAGGAATAGAGTTTTATGGATGTCAACTTTTTTATTACTATTGACATCCATAAAATCTCTCTTCCTTATGGGTATGGAGGATGTGGTGGCCATACTCGTCTGCTACACCTATCTGCAATATCGGGATAGAGTAGCTCAGTCATACAGTTAGATTGTATTGGTATTTGATCATATACGTAAGTATGCTTTGCTAACGGAAAATTGATGCCCAAATTATGCATCTAGTTCTAAAATATCGGAAAACCCATGCACGACATACAACGACGGGGACCCAACGTCTGATCATGATATCATTATTATCGATATACATGTATGATTATTAATAATTGACACATATAAACATTAAAATAAATGGTTGTGTACCTTTGGCTTGGGTCCAATTTGCAACGTGAACGCTATTGCCATATGTAATGTACAGACTCACCCGTGATTGCCCGAGATGATCCGTTACGCGCCAGAAATTGGTTTTAAGTTTGTCTATTCCCAACCAGTACTGCGTTCCGCTGTTAGAACCTGATACTGAAGAAGATTTGAGCACTTAAAAAGCCGTTTTGGGTGTGTTTCTCCATTGCGTCATTATGTCGATGATGAAAACCAGAAAAAAACAGCTATGTTTTACACTCACCTGAAAACAGCGTGTTTTCCTGTTCGCTGTTGATAACCCTGAGGCCTGCCCCCCACTCTTTACACTGAAACGTGGCCTGGCTGTACGAGACTTTAGTCGTGCCCCATCTGTAGCAGGATGCTTGTTTCAGCAGCCAGCCTTCCGGACATGCGTATCTTTCTGAAGAAATATCATATGAATAATTAATGCAGTGTTTAGAGAGGCCAAATATACATTAGCTAATAATGGACTTTACCAGCCTGACAGTGCCAGGGTCAGGTCCTGTCACGTTTTAAGCTGTAATACATAATATCTGAAAGGTTGCGAGATAAAAGAGTGAATGAGTATGTTTTTACACCGCATTTAGCAATATCACGGCGGGGGACACCAGAAATAGGCTAAATGGGCTGAAAAGTGACACGGAAGGCTTTTCCGTTCCTTCTTAGAACCATTCACACCCAACTAGTAACCATCAATATGTGATTTTGAATCAAAATGCGAAAATAAAATGTAGATTTTATTTAATATAGATTAAAATGTAATGAACTTGACGAGACTAGTGCATTGTCATTGGCTGCCCAGCATTGGTACAAACATCTTCAGCTTCGTGGCTCTGTGCTGTCATAACAGTCTTTGCCATGTTTGTGGCATAGTCCCATTTAGTACCTAGGCTGCGGACAAAGGATACCCGAACTGATAGTGAGTCTAACCAGACTGAAATGTCAGGACCTTCCACACTATCTCTGCAATTTATATTAATACGTAAAACATAATGATCGATTACGTTCCATTATCAATGACTAAACATCAACACTCGATGTGTACTAAAGTACACAAAAATGTCAAACATCTGGAAGGCAAATTCAAAAGTTTGAAAGGTCATAAAAATGAGACAAAGAAAATACATTCAATAAAATAAAATAGATATTACACGACCAACTATGTGAAATACGTTTGGAAAAGTTAATAGTCTAAACCTAGCAACTCAAACCTTGAGGAGCCATGAGTAGGGGATTGCTAAAACTATGTGCATGAAAACGAAAACCTAACTTGAACGCTGGTATGCTGTATTCACAATTGTACAATCGACTCAGAGATTTCTGATGGCTATGGAATGGTTTCGTCGTTTCTCTTTGCATTATACCTGATACAAAATTCTTAATCAAATACGGCCCTAGACCCTGATAATATTCGAACCTGGTATTGGAATGCGTTCCGTCGTTGTGATTTTCTGTTTATATTGTATGCACCGTAGTTAACAAAAATGTCGCGGACTGTTGATTAGAAGATGGAAGACGTTACCTGATGCTGCAGCTGCATGTGCAAAGGTCACAAGGAGGAGGCAATATCTCCACATCGTCTCAGCACACAGGAACATCATTCACTCTATGCTGCAGATTGCGTACAACGCAGACCATTATCAGCAGCTCTCACTAACACCCTATTTTAAGAAGCAGAGCTTTCACTGATGCATTGGATGGCTCTCACCTTGAACTTTGTCATACAATAGTCACATACAATGCAGCAGGACCTATAACGTTAACACGTCATGCACTAATGTCACCGTGTCAATGTAAATTCAAGGTCTTGTGATCATATAACCAACAACTTGTACGGACAGCTTTGTTCGTTTTAAAACGTGTGTGCTTATTGGTTCGGCTTGGATCATTTGGCAATCATATCACAACCCCTGCTACATGCAGACATTGTACTTGTCAGGCAAGTCACTACCTGCAGGTAGTTCAGGGTTAGTTTGACATAATTATCTCAGTAACCACGCGATAACAACACAGTCCTAGTGAGTGATCACAACCTTTGGACCCTGCCATCCAATGTGGTAGAAATATATATTTATATATATATATATATATATATATATATATATATATATATATATATATATATATATATATATATATATATATATATATATATATATACACACACACACACACACACACACACACACATACATACATACACACACACACACACACACACACACACACACACACACACACACACACACACACACACACACACACATACATACATACATACATACATACATACAGTCGAACCCCATTGTCTCGAACTCGGTTGAGACGAATTCTCGGATGTGTCGAACTGACATCTCGGTCCCTGCCGATTTCCTTATATTTATCATTATTTTTACCCTGATGTGTCGAACTAGATGTGTCGAATTCCCGGTTGTGTCGAACTCATTTTAGGGTCCCCAAAGGCTCTAACAAGTACAAATTTACCCTTTTGTCTCGAACTGTCAAAGCTGGTTGTTGCAACTGAAAACTTCAGTCGCGCAATCGGAAGTCATCCTCATAAACGTGCTACCTAAAGATCAAAAGTAACGATTAACGGACTCCACAATCAAGTGACATGTTTAACTACGCATCTATACACACATTGTCAGCACACTTACCAACTGAACTTTACTCAAACAATTAACCATAATTAAGTTGTTACCAGTGACACGTTGATCCCGGACCGACAGGATATCTCTAAACAAACAATGGCGCATGTTGTTGTCATGTGACAGTCTATGTTAGCGGTCATGCGATTTCCTTGAAAATACAAAATGAGAAGTGAGGAAAACGGAGTTGGATTATCTAAATTGATGTTTTGTTTTTGGTTTAGTATTTAAGGTGTAGGATCAATATTTTTAACCAGTACGGTTAGTAACATGGCAGGGCAATTCAGCGAAGGACCCGATCAGCCCGGGGGGATAACTGGATCGCATGTTACACCTAAAATGCGAAAATTATCTGTTAAGACAATAGAGACAAAATACGAGGCTGTCATAGATAAATTCCCCACATGTACACGTATGTACATTCCGATTCCGTTTGTATGAACTATACAACTTTTTATACTGACTGAAAATGAATTAGTGCTGTCAACTAAATGGGATCGCTTGTGAGTTTGCTAAATTATTCTTGTTCTTATCTCTTTGTATGTATATTTATTTGCCATGACGAATAAAGTGATTGAATTGATTTACATTTGTATATGTTGTAATTTAAAGATCAATACTGCCGTAAACGTTTATTGCAAAGATATATTGTTCGTATGTGTATCCTACTGCAAAATAACGATGTGTTAATATATATATATATATATATATATATATATATATATATATATATATATATATATATATATATATATATATATATATATACAGTATGGTTCAAAATTATTGAGAATAGCTAAAGCATTTCATATTATTAAACGAGAACAAATCAGATAAAATTGAATGTATTGTAAAGTGAACTGACCTTTTCATGTTGTGTAGGTAACAATTTAATATTTTATCAAGTCTCCTTGAGCTTCACGGCACAGTCTAAGACGGGTAGGCATACTTCCTATCAGAGAGGTTAGTGTCTCGTGAGTTATGCTGTCCCAGTATCGGACCACTTCTCTCTTCATGTCTTCAATTTTTGTCAACCCCTTTTGATTCACACATTCCTTCATCATCCCCCAAATGTTCTCAATGGGATTTAAGTCAGGACTATATGCAGGAAATGGTAATGCAGTCACATTTTTCTCCTGAAACCACTGCTTTGCATGTTTTGCGGTGTGTTTAGGATCATTATCTTGCTGCAAAATCCAGTCATTTCCATAAAACACATGTGCACTTGGAAGGAGAAAATTATCTAATATGTTAGTGTAGCGTTGACTTGTCAGATTTCCCTCAAACACAAACACCGGGGTCGTTCCTAATAAGGATATCCCTCCCCATACATGAAACTTTGGGCTGTATTTAGGTCGTCGATACAACGGTGCTGACGCAGACTTTGTCCATATTTTCACATTATTGGGATATACCCATATTGAGCTTTCATCAGTAAAAATCACATTTTCCCAGTCAAAGTTTTCATGTGCCAAACACCACTCAACACGCCTGTCTTTATGTTCTTGTTTCATGAGAGGAGAAGGAATTCCAGTCTTTTTCTCCCACCCAAGATCAATCAAATTTCTTCTAACTGTAGATTTTGATACAACTGTTGATCCCCTTTCTATCATTTCATACTTGATGTTGGAGATGCTTGCCCTTTGCTTTTTAGACGCTAAAATTCCCAGCCGGAGGCGATCTGAGAAGTCCAATTTTCTGGGTCTCCCTGCTCCTCTCTGGTGCCCCAAATCCTTTCCCTCTTTAAAATTCTTCCTAACCCTATACACAGTAGAAAGAGGAGTTCCTGTTCTCTCTGCCAATGTATTTACATCATCAATTCCTTGATTACACAACTCAAAAATCAACCTTGTTTTATCTTCAGCAGACATTGTTGACAGTGCTGAGGAAAATGACGTCTGCTACAAATTCAGGGGAGGTAACTCTAATTGTACTATACTCAGTAGGCCAAGATGAGTTACCTCCCTTATACCATTACTTAGTTTTAAGTATCAGTGAATCAGTTGAGGTGTTAGGATAGCTGAAAGTAAGAAGAAAAATTCTCAATAATTATGAACCAGACTATATATATAGTGTGTTTTAATTCAGTAGAAAGTCCAAAGGTCCATGTACAATACATAATGTAGTACAATACAAAGTGTATGATGTAAAATAACTAAAACATACTTTTATGCATTTACAACAGTAATGCGCTACGTCGCAAAAAGTTTTCGTTATTATTTGCATACATATATAACTATTTGCTGTTTTCATTTTGCAGTAGGGGAATGAGAGAATTTCTCCTTTACAGTCAATATTTTACATATATCTTGTTCTTAAATCATTATTTAGGGGCAAATAAATACGAAATGAACCTCTTCTAAAATGTTCTTCTGAATGTTTTAAGTTATGAAATACTTTACATTTGACATGGATTGAATGAAAATCCCACTTTCAGAAAAATGCATTTGCACCACATGCCATCACCACAATTTCTTTTGCATTGCCTGTGTATGCATATGATCACATCTAGAATAGAAATGAATCCCAATTGACACATACGTGTACATGAGTGATAGACATAAATTACATTCCTGTTATCCGTGTTCAGTGTGACATACACTCCCGTAGGCCTCTGCTATTTATCGCAGGCCACAATTTGAATCATCTATGTATGGGTGTAGTTGGACATTTTTCGCATTGCCAAGATTTTGCATATAATCACATCTGGAATAGCAATAATTTCTATTTGACACATTTGACATTTCTATTTGACACATTTGACATTTCTATTTGACAGACAGTTATTTCTGTTATCTGTGTGCAGTGTGACATTATCCTCGAAGGCCTGTGCTAGTTTGGATACGCCATATTGAATGTAAAAAACGCATGAAAAAGGTGAAACACGGACATCAGGTTTGTGATGAATGCTGTTTAAAGTAAAAACAAATACAAATTTTGATAGGGACAAAAGTGCGTATTTACATTCAAAAGACATCGTTTCAATGAATTTAGAAAGGTATTTCGAATTTCAAGTTCCAAGACGTAAACAGTAGATACATAGTGGGACTTCTTCTGCATCTTTGAGATATCGTCCTTTCTCAATCATGAGAGTGTGCCTTAGTTGGAGATTACTTGACAAACGAGAAAGTCTAAAGTTTCTCGTTTTTCTTGACATTATAAGGATCAAACAATAGCAAGCACCCCATCAGAGCAACTACAAGTGGAGAGTAAACAGTTGCCATAGCAAATGGACAATGGGTGACAGTTTACAACAAATTACCTGATCATTTAACCTAAACGCATCTGAATGTCAAACATGTTTGACATGTGACGAACGACAAGAAAGTGTAGCCATTTATGTCCCTTGAATAGGACCCTTAAATGACGTTATTTTCTTCTTTTTATTTTGTTCAACTTTGATTTCAGTCCACGTAACCTCGAGGGACACCAAGAATGGCATCTCTGATGCTGGACATCGATCATAGAACGTAACAGGCTAATTCCATACGTAATATAGGTCAAAACTTCAAAGATATATAGGACCGAAATATTGTAAAATTTTATAAACTGTTTATTAAGATCACAGTGGAAGAAGTGTAGAACTACCGCGTCAATCTGCAAAGACAAAAAATGTTTGTTAGTTTTGTTCCTTATTGATGAGTACTGTATCTTGGTACCCTTTTCTGATTAAATTCATTCTTAGACTACTTACGTGGTATCAAACAGTGGTGTTACCAGAAAGATATATTCTTTGACCGGAAATGATGGGTATTTCCTGTACTGAGCATTTACATTCAGAGTGCAGAGTGGAGTTGTTCGAAACATCCCCATATTTCCAGGGTGTGCGGTTTGGGGATGGAATAGGGGTGGAGAGGGAGTGGTATTTGGAAGGATTGGGGTAAAGTGATCAGAAGTAGGATGGGTTAGAGTGGTCTTGGAAGTCACTTCTGAGGTTTCACACCATGAATGATCAAGACAATAATACACAAGTGCAGTTCAAATTTCGGAATACCTTTCTTTCCCAGAAGATGCTAATAACACATCAAGCACCTTTATAGAAATCAGTGCTTACTGATGTTTATCGACAGACGCATACGCCACCGACGCAGTGTCCGCCCGTGTGTTTAGTAATAAGGCATTTAGCAGCACATGCAGAATCACCAACGGAGTTGCCCATGATCGTGAAGGACAGCAGGTCGCAGGTGACACGCTTCTCGATGGAAGCAGCTGGAAAACATGAAGTCTAGCGTGTACCGAGCAAAGTTATGAAAATACACGCTATCTAAAATATCTACTCAAATGCATAAAATGCTGAAACGTAAATGTTCTCTCTTAAAATTTGCACAAGGTCTGTCACGAATGGAACTTGTCTGTAAAAAATGTGACGACAATGAGTCGTTGCAAAAACTTGTCAGTATCATCAATGACATATTAAATGACGCCAAAGGTTTCAGTGAGACAAACTGCTAGGCCTTCATTAACACACATGCTGGACAGACTCGCCATGAGACATGAACTGTTGCCTCTTGATGCATATGTCTGAATGTGAAGTATTGCAGCGGCTTATGCGATACATCTCAAACACCAAAGGTCTCAAATGATTTTAATTCCATTAATGAGGTACTATGAAGGCGTCGTTAGGCTTCGTTGCCAGACTCTCTTCATCTGTGTTGTGTGCTTACAGACGCACTAATCACATCAAATGTGAGCAGTGTGTTGATTCCTCTTGCATGCCATGAAATTGTTGCTTGCTGGCTTGTATCATATATTCATGACCTATAAACTACATTCAGATGAAACGTTACCATATTTTCTTAATTCTTTTATGAACAGATAATATAATAATAATATATTCTTTTGAAATACGGACGATGTAACACTCACCATCGGCCATGCCTGTAATGAAAATAATGGGTTGCATAAAACACTGGTAGATATAAGGTACAGATGCTGGTGGATATAGCTACATGTCGTTATATCTAGCAAGTGTAATAACATAATACATATTTGTGTTGGTGTAAATGTATTGTTGTCTTTTCACAGTAATTTTATCTAAACCCATATTGTGTTCATGAATTTAAATATATTTTAAAAACTAGAGTTCAGTGCTGCGTTGAACGTCAATTCAGTTGTATGGTCTTATTTATGTTGATAGAAAACCTATTGGTTTGGTAACCAGAATATGCATGTTGAAGTCAGAAAATAATTTTGGTTTGCAAACAATTAAAGGCACTTAACACTGCATTGCAGCAGTTCAGATCTATTAGCCGATCACATGAATATCTGTACAAAGAAATCATAATATACCTACCAACGATGACAACAACCAAACACAACAGTAGCAGTTTCATGTTGAATTCAGTAACCTTGTTTCTTAATATGGCAACCACCTAGTGATCCTTTTATATGTCCTTTACGTCAAGGGATAGTCTGTGAGGCGACACCTGCAAGAGCAAATAAATGCATGTTGTATCAACTGCATATCTCCAGATATATGTGTGCACACTGCACAAAGCTCAAATCAAAAACGTAGGTTCACACACAGCTAGAAAGTGAGAAGGTTGCGGATTGCATATAATGAGGGCAATCTAAGATGCTTGTATTGACGTATAAACCATGAAAATCACTCCACATCTATATGAAGCCTATGTGAAAAGAAGGATCAGTTGTAAAACTCTGTCAGGTGCATGTGTTTTGGAATCATTAACATGTAGTTACATGATTAGCGTATCCAGCCGTATCCGGCACCGATCATACAATACAACACTTACAAGTCTGTGGAGGACTGTGTACTGACAAACCCTTTTCCCAGCTAATTGATGTAAGCAAATGTGTTTTGACTTGAGAGATTCATATAATTACGGAAGGAAATACAGAATGTAAAAGGGTCTTAATGTACCGCACACACGTTTAAAACACAGATATTCCACCTAACACTTTTTGTAGCTTAAGTTTAATTATTGGGAAGCATTTGTCCTACTGACTTCCTCTGAAAGAACCAACGCCCCTGTGTCCAATAATATCAATTATAGAAAAGAATAGACAGTTGTATTTACGTCCTTATTACGTCCCATGAAGCATATCGATCTGGTGACTTATGTCCACATCAGTGAACGTGTTTGTCGTACTGTGGTTTCAAATATACATCTGATGGTGGACAGCAGGCACCATTTGTTTCTGTGGCGTAATTCCTGGAAGGATGTGTACGGAAGCGTAGTAGGGCCACATTATCTACTCCATAGGAGATACTAGGTCCTACATTGGGTATAGTAACTCCTACGTAGGACTTAGTATCTCCTACGCTAGGAGATAGTAAGTCTTAAGTAGGAGATACTAAGTCCTACGTAGTCGATACTAAATCCTACATAGAAGATAGTATGTTAGTGGCCCTACTATGCTTCCGTAGATATGCAGATCCAACGAAGGATTCAGGTGTCAAAGCCTGCGCATAGTGACGGTCTGCCAATATCGTTATGGGAACTTGAGTTTGGGGTGTCCATATGAAAAATGTCAATTTAATATTTTCAATGAATGAGAGCCCCTGAAACACATCAAAATCCTAACCACATCTAGTTTATTCTTTGAAAATTACTTTACATCTACTAGTAACCCAAGAAGAAACAATTTTGCATTTATAGGACATTTCTGGTTTCCTTAAGTAATGTTGCTGTGTATATAGTACCTGTGAAGATTATTGTGGCAGCATTTGACTGAGGCGCACGTATGATTGTGAATTGCAGTAATATATAATACCTTACGGTAACATCCCTGGATTCAGGGAGTCTATGACACGTTACTCGAAGTGATATGCTCCTGGGTTTTATGTAAAAGTATGCTCCTGGGTTTTATGTAAAAGTGTCTGTCATACCTGTCAAGGTATGTTGGATTTATATGTAAAATCAACTGAATAATGAATTGAAAACATTGTCCAAAACAGCGAAAAACAAGGGTTCTGACACACATCAGCACAATGTTTGATTCAAACGCTCACAACAGGTTAGTGTATGTGGAACTCATCGGAGAAACGAATCATATTTTATCGTTCAGCATTTGCACTTTAGTCATAAAATGGTTTACAAACGAGTAATTGTAGCCTAAACGAGTAATTTTAGCCTTTTCGAAAAGTTTACATTTGCTTAACAAAAACGTTTTATCATTAGTAGACAGCTGTTAACTGTATGGCATGCGTTGTAGTGATGATCGTCGGGATGATTGTTTTCCTTGAACTGTAGTACAGGGGCTATGTACATTTTGCTATGTATGATAACGGCCCTTCTGATGTGGTATTAAGCGGTTTTGACCAGCTCACAAAGAAGATTTGGTATTGCTATAATCGAAAAGTCACAAGAAGGGACCAACTTGCTGATGGCAATGTGATCAGTTTAGGACTTTACTCTGGGGCTCCGAAATCCACGCTCCAACATGTTCCTGTAACTGAACAGGATTGTGATAACCTTTTAACATAATTACTTTTGTATTATCTGATTAAATAAGGCATTTCCTTAGTCATATACGCATCTCGGTCGAAAGATAAGAAACATTCCATTCTGGTTAACCAATCATCTTTACACTGGCACTTCATGATAAACTAAAGGTGGCAAGCTGAATTAGTTCCCGGACTTGTATTTCTAAATGTTGATAAGCGAATGTCTTTGCAACTCATTGTTGTGTAGATTAACAAAGAAACAAAGAAGCGTGTTGTGTTGTATATTTAACCCTTGCTGCCATCTCAGGTGAGAATATTTCAGTGAGTACTGTCACAAGGAATGTTCATATACGACTGTTTGAACCAGTAGTTGTTGTTGCAAGACCTCTGTTCACAGGGTGCCATGTGGTGGTCATGTATTTAAGATTTCACATTTTTTCCGCAATGTTTCGATTATCTGCAACTCTTAAAAGAAAACTCTCTCTGTCTCTCTCTCTGTGTCTCTCTTTCTCTCTCTCTCTCTCTCTCTCCCCCTCTCTCTCTCTGCGTGTTTAGTTTATCACTGTGTGTACATGTGTGGGTTCATTTATTCCCGACCTGGTTATCAATCTACCCACCAGTTTAGTTTAAGATGCTCTCTCATTAAAAGTCGTACTATTAGATTCGAAAACACCAGCATATGGTTGTGGCACGCCAAGGGGATAGAACATGTATAACACATGTTCTAATGGGCAAATAACCAAGTGTTGTAGAAATATTCCATATCTATATTTTGTATGATTATAATGACAGCAAGAGGATGAAAAGAATGCATGTGGTTCTTATTAGCTTGATTTATGTCTGCAACACAATTTGACCAAATAGGTGGTCTGACAATCGCACAATAATGGTGAAAATAAAGATTCCTTTACCACCGTTTTGTTCACCTGACCTAGACATTATTTCCACATATTTCCGTTTTGACAAGATATTTTATGGATTTAAGTCGTTGACAGACATCATATTTCCTTTTTGTTCAGAGGACGATTGCTTTATAACTGCATGTATTTGCACCGGTAGTTAAGGTGATATATGCCCTGTCACCCAGTGTCATCACTGATTTTCATTTGTCCACACATATAGATATCTAACGTATATCTTTTGCCTTCTAATTCTGAGGACAGAAAAGATTCTGTATTCTATAGCAATGCATTTTCTAATTGGTCCTAATGTTAGAATGTATGTAAAGTCGTAATTTTAAACAAATGTAATTTTAAATAAGGGTGCTCATTTTAGAAGCATAACCATCACACATCCCCTTATCTGACATAAATATGAATGTGCGTATTTCCTGTTCCTTAGGGTTTACTTGCTGCATAGACAAATTACGATAATTTTGCTTCACTTCTGAGAAGCAGACTACTGATAAGTGACGCGTACACTCATCACTGTCCAGGAATATACGTTGATATGGGACTTTGGGTTGGACTATTGGTTAAGACGGTGTCTCGTCACATTGGCACCACGTGTCGTGTTTTGTTCGTTTCTGGCGTCCTTTTGCATGCATACTGTAACACTGCCAAAGACGGTGTGACGACCATTCAAGACGACATAATATGGTCACCATGTATAAACATGTGTGCTTAACGTCACACAGTACACATCAGAGGAAGAGAATGTGCGGTTTGAAAAGGTTTATTTTACAGAAGTATTACACGCGTATAAGTTTATCCTTTGGCAAAATCTGAAAGAAAACGAAGTTATTCTATCTTGAAATTACATCAGTTAACTGTAAGGGATAAGTATGTATTTTTTTATCGTTACTAAAACGTCGCATTGAACCCAATCCGATTATCATTAAAATCCTGTTTATCTTTTTGGGATCTTAAATTCCGCTTCACATTTATCTCGATTATTTATAACAACAATACCCAAAAGGTCCCCACTAAGTACCCTCTTGTGATGAAGGACGTTTTCAATTAATATTTCTCATTTCTAATCCAATGCTTACTCACGTTTAGCGACAGTGACAGACGCCACCGCTGCAATGTCCACCAGAGTGATGAAGAGTGATGCAATGAGCAGCACAGGCAGAATCACCGAAGGAGTTGCCCATGATCTGGAGGGACAGCAGGTCGCAAGTGACACGCTTCTGGATTGAAGCAGCTGCAATAAACGTCAGCAATAGGTGCACAACGATTATCCATACATATATCTTTTATGCATAGTCATTCTGTCGAAGTCCAATCAATATCACAACACTTGACATTTTGAGTTCATTTTGGGAAATGATACCGGATTTTAACCCGTGAAACCTCTACAATACTCCACTGCTCCATTTATGGATAATACTGTTAGTTTGGTAAGTGAACGACTTTTGTTTTTGTTGGCAGCATGTAGTAGAACCTCAATACAGAAACAATAATTCTGTTTCATTCTTCTAGGAATAACATCTCTGTTACATAACCCACAACCTCGTCTGCAAAAAGCACTGATCATTGTACAGTTCAGTCACTCTACAATAGTTCGCTATAACTAAAGCCTGGTTTGCCCCTCACAAACACATGCAAGAAGACAGGTCAATTATTGCTCGTACATGTCTATAGGGACAAGTAATGTTATTGCAGAAGCGATAATGGCGTGGTTAAAATACATCTTGTAATAGATAATATTCACTAATCTTAATCTGTCTTTAGGATTGTTCAGACAGAATCACCATTGAAAAACAGCAACCGGAATCTACTTACCATCGGACATGCCTGTAACAAATAAAGATAAATACATTAAGTGAAGTGTGATTTAAGATAAAATGATCTTTTCTACTACAAAATAAATGACTCCTTCAACAAAACCTTTCTATAAAATGATGCTAATGTTTTTTCTATAGACTTCAGTAAGACAGATGTCAATTGTCGGAATGTAAAACACCAAGACATTACTTGATTTTAACGCCGATTTTGTAAATCAGCTCAGCATATCCAGCACAAAAAAATAAATAAAAATAAAATAAAAAAAATGGAAAAAAAGAAGAAACTCTTCATTTCGCGACGATTACTTTTGTAGTCCTGGGTATTAACGTTATGGTGTTGAAACGCAGTTCCCAGGTCTACCTCTTATTTAAGATGTGCATACACTGAGAGAAGACACGTCTCGGGGCTAACAAAAATGATATTGCAGAATTAATCCCCATTACCTACTGAATTAATACAACACATCTCACTTGCTCACTACATACCAACAAAGGCGATGACCAGACAAAGAAGAAGGAATTTCATTTCGATGTGAGCAGTGATCTCAGTACAAGCATTTGTCAGATTTTCCTTTTATGTCTTTGATGATAGGGATAGGCTGAGAGATGACAGGTGGACGGGAAAACACTTCTCTGACAAGACTGTCACCTTCTAGACCAGACGTCACGTTCGAGATCATTATCTCACAAATAAAAAAAAGCTTTTAATTCTACGTATTTACCATTCTTTCATCTGGCGGCCCGGCGTTCGTGTTTTCAAATCTCAGTTTCACCCTAATTCTGTCTCATGGTGTGTTCAGATGTATGTTACCCATTGCGACGGGTTACACTACAATTACAAACGTGTTTACTTTTACATGAATGTATTTATTATTATCTATCTGGAAAATCATCGGTCTATGCAGCTGTGTTTAACAATGAAGAGACTTTGTGGTATTTTGGCATTTTGTAAAAGTATTATGAAAACAGTTTGTTGATAACTTAATGAATGTTAATTGAAAAATGTGTTTTGAACATGTGGACAAGGTCTGGCATAAGGTACTAAGGGGAAGTTATTTAACTGGTCTTCCTGTTACTTTGATAATAGATTACAGAGAGTACATATAGTTACAGACAATTATAATTCAGATTTAAAGAAAGTCACAGCTGGGTGCTACAAGGATCTGTCCTTGGGCCGTTCCTGTTTTTGGTCTACATAAATGACATCATTGAGGGTATCAATAGTAACATCCGTCGTTTTGCCGATGATACTTCGTTGTTGGTATTAATAATGTCTTACTGCCGCTTTGGTAAATGATGACTAACCCGAGAAGGTCCGGGTTCGAATGCTGGCCTTTAGTAACCCGTGCTTGTTGTAATAGGCTACTAACGGGATCGGTTGGTCAGGCTCGCTGACATGTGTCATCGGTTTACAATTGCGCAGATTACTGGATTTCCTGGTCCAGACTCGATTATTTAAAGACCACCGGGGTAAAACTGAACTCACTCACTTACGTGATAACTTAAACAGGATCTCTCACTGACCTGATATGTGGCAGTAAGACTGAAGATGTTTTATTCACTCAGTTTCCAATTCCTAGGTTTTAAATGCAAGGCGAAGACTTTATTGAAGTCATCCTCTCTAAACATTCAGAAAACTTGGGGGAAAAAAGATTTGCAAATTAGTAAAAGAAGATTCATCCATTGATAAATTGTCTTAGTAGTATAAAATATAGATTATCTAGAAAATCATTAGCGCAAATGGATAAGTCATACGCACTACAAAAGCTCGATTACTATTAGCACATTTGGGATAATTGCACTAAACGACAACTGACAAAATTGTTGAAAGTTTACATTTAGATGCTCTGCGGACAATGTTCGTGGGAGTTCGAGGAACAAGTCATGATTTAAATTTATAAGGAAGCTATCTCCATGCACCTAGTTCAGCGTAGACAAATTAGCCTACTATCATTATTTTACAAAACTGTTCATCTTAAGGCACTATTTTATAATTATCTCACTGATCTGCTAACTGAAAATCACAGTTAAGTGACCATAGATTAAGAGACTGTAACAGTATTTACACTATAAAATGCCATAGTAATTTGCATAGCAATTCGTTTTCAATAATACAATACTACAATGGAATGATTTGCCTGAGAATATGTAATCTATTATACTTAAACTACAGTCCAGTTAAAAAATGTTTCATAATAATCACATTTGATGAAACCCTTGGTACACGTCCCTGCAAAATTATCCACTCACGCCTCAGACTTGGGAGCAGTAATGTGAATGCTGTTGCCAAGCCGACAGCTGACCACGTGGTTCGTTGCACACTTCTACGTTGTACGAAAGGGTTACCACCTAGCTATATCGTGTAACATTCAAACCGTGTCGGCCGTCTTTCCAACCAGCAACTTCCTTTACCAAAGCTTAAACGTTAGCGTACATGCTCTACATTTGGCTTGCCATTGGTGAATGTGAGGGCATTCTTCGTTTGAAATCCTTCAGAAATCGTACAGTATATGTCCCACCTCTTCACTTTGACGTCGAAACTATCCCTAAGATTCAATTCGGAGTTTTGAGTTCTGTTTGAAATTCGTCTTTCTATGATATCTTCCGCTCATTGCAGGGCAAATTACGTGGATCTTAAATCTAGCCAGTCTTGAGACTTAAAAAAAGAAGAAAAAAAACCAACAAAAAACAAAAATGCAAAACCCTAATCATTGTGATCAGCAACGGTTTTGTTGTTTATTGACACACGTATTGCAAAATACTGCACGAATATTTTTTTTATGTGTTCCTCACAAACAATAACTTATATAATTGAGGCGATGCTTTATCTATAAAGCGAGAACACAGCGTAATCCCCATGCCTTATTAAGCTTTAAAACAAGCTTCTGATCATGTCAAAATAGATACTATTTAACATCAAAGCAAGGGGTACTACTTTGAACTAGTTTCTATATTGCCATTTTAGACAACAACTTGACCTGATCAGGACTTATCAGATCACTGGTGATTAACGAGTACATTACTAAAACATTCAGATCTAAAACATAAACAAACACGTGAACAAATTATGAGCGCAACTTCCAACTGAACTTGTATTCTGATGTGAAAAACGGAAATATTCGAAGTTTTCCGAATGCATGTCCAAATACCCGTTTTCGGTACATATCGATTTCGTGTCTGAAACGGTAAATACCGATAAACCGGTTATATTGCACAGCCCAATTATGCATACCCTATGCTTTCTTTCCAAACATCCTGCTACTCGTGTCGGTGAACACGCCAAATAGGGAATGCTTTAAGTGGATCTAAACTTTTTGACGGGTAGTATCGAATATTAAATGATACAGCCTGTGTTACTTGGACTTACATTTTTATTTATGAACATATCAAAATTATGTACTTGCTCTAAGTAACAACAGGAATATATTGTAAATCTTCGGATATGAATTCTGGAGGAAATAAAATCCTTCATTCATTAATTCATTCACTGCCCTTGATGGGCTCGGTTAACGTGATACGGAGATCCAGCATACAAGTGGAATCAAAATTCATCTGTCACGTTTGTGTGTTACACAATAAACAAAATACAGAGTAGTAATCGGATGTTACATGCAGTTTTTCATCAGTTTGGATATACAATATTTTTCTCAAGCTTGTTGTACGCTTTAAATATAATGACAGGTGTCAAAATATGGGTAGCATTTCTTCAGATCATTAAAGAACAGAATGTAAATCCTAGTGGTTTACTGAAGTGCGTTCTTGGCATATACAGAATTCTTGTTACTAAGAGTAGAACCCTTGAAGAAAAAGTGAATTTCTTTCTCTTTACCTCTCATATGTAATTTACAAATCCTTTCATTTTTTATCCATGCCTGTTTTGCAACCTTCACTGATCATTAATTGTGGCAAAACCAATCTGTATCTAACAACCAAGTAAAGTAACTTTCCAGGTGTTAGTAGATGAGTCCCCCAAGATATTTGAGGGACTTAAGAATATCCATACACGATTCATATCGATAACCTTCCTTCTAATTCAAATAAGAATTATGAGAAAATACACTATCGAGCGTCTCCGGATATTCTGTACAATTATATGTGAAACATGAAACGTTTCGAACTTTCTTTTCTTTTACAAGTTACGTGTTACAGCTGCGTACTCAAAGTATTGTCAGAATTGCACATCGACTCGACTTATCTCTTCAGGGTCTTGACGTTTCTATTTAGGTAGAACTTGCTCCATTGTATCTCACAAGCTGCGAAATGCAGGCACTAAATGGCAGAGCTGCTTGAATGTTGAAAAGGGAAAGTTGTAACTATGAAATGAAAGAATATACATGACAGGAAAAACAGGACACAATGATACATCACATATTACATTCATGAGTTCATCGTATAGTTTCTTACTCATCACACCACGGAAGTGTGATGACATAAGCCTTCATCCTGTTCTTCCTGCATACGGCGAAGGACAGGAAGCACGTTGTAAAGGTTGAAGAAATTCAACAATGGCAGTTTATTAGAGAGGCCAGCACATCGTAATGTGACGCATAGGTTCGCGAATATTGAGTAAATTGTTTGCAAAATACACCATCACTTTTAAAATAAAGTTGTTTTAATATATTTCTTAAATGAATAAAATGTTGGTTTTTGTTTCAAATATTGATGAAGAGAAAAGCGGTTGTAGTGTTAGCATCACCCTAACGTATTTCTGGTTGCCCCTTCAGCCGGAATGCTGGGAGACGTAAGAAACAATTAAAGTAAGAACAGCATTTGTCCTCCCCATTGAGCGTCAATGCGAAATCGCAAAAGCGAAGGTCGCAGATTTATTTATAATTACCTTAGTAGGTATTTTTCAAACTAGTAAAACCTTGTCAATTGCTAAATGACCGTCACTGATCATAAGATCATCCAACCAAGTGCGTTGTTATACAAATGGGCTTAGCCTACCTTAAGTCTATGTTAAGGTATGAGAGTTACATTCACCTTAGCGCTATGACCTCTTCGTACAACCAGGAACATAGACTGGATGCTGTATCGTGCCTTCATTGTGTTGATGCTATTTCCTACCTTGTTAGCTTGATATCAGGGCAGACCATGACTACAGATAAAAGAGTTGGATAAACGCTAAATAAATATCGATCGATTAGCGATAAATATCAAAGTAGCATTGAGCAAAACGACCAAAAAAAAAGAGTATAAAATAAATGAATATTTTTCACGTGACTGGTTAATATTGACAGTTTTATCAACAGCGTCCTCGAAGATCATTTATGAAGCAGCCCATATAAAAGGACTTAACTTCGTATAGTGAGTCAGTACATTTTAAACTCTTTGTATCACTCAAAATTAATGTACGAGGTTAACATGATAAAACAACCTTCATATCGGTAATTCATATTTTTTTTTTCCTATCAGCGATATTACGATTATCAATTATCACAGCCAGCCGTACTTAACTATAAAAAGAAAATATTTTGTGAACAGTTGCTCTGATGTTAGTACTCGTGATTCTGCAAATCTGTTACTGATAAATATACTCAGCATAATTTGAAATATTTCATTTTGTGAATTATATAAAGTAAGTAATTATGGTGCCTTCAATACACGAGTAGACAGTTGCACTTACTATCTCTGAAGATATATACTTTATAATCTGGAACATATCTAGCTTATCTCCATGTCGTGATTTCCATATGGGAACACTGCAATCCTTCTTCAAGGTTCAGGTAACGCAATTTTATCCAGTGATGGACATTATGTACACTAACTGGTGACGTCGTTCGTGTTTGCTGAGTCTGTTAGTCATGCAGTTATGGTTATAGCGAGAATACGTATTTGTAGGAATCAGTATTTGTATACAACACATCCTCGGTCACTCGAGTTTCTAATGTCTTGCTGATTAACGTTAGCTTTTAGTCCCATATGGCTTCATGTTATTTAAATGAATTAGATATGTACCATATTGTCTGTTCCAAGCTTTCTACGAATGAAGACTCATAATGGGTTCGAAAATACCATCACATGATTTTCATAGGCCTAAGGATTAGAATATATACTACAAACAAAGTGTATGGGGACACCCTAAAATGTTTGTCATCTATAAACTTACACATGGTGAGGTCATTTATACCCTAGGGTAAATGCAATTTTGTGTGTACTTAATGGGCACTTTATACGTTATGTTAGATCATGCAGTGGAGGAACTGATTCAATATTCGTTGAAAATCGTCCAAAAACAACAAAAAAGACGGATGCTGAAGTCCTCAAGCACATTCCTTTTGACAATTTTTCATTTCACTCACTCTCAGGGAATATTGAATCATTTGCTAACATGTTGTTTTAAGTGCCCAATAAGCACACAAAAAGCTGCATTTATCTCAGGATATGAATGACTTCACAACGTGTAAGTTTATATATGACTATAAACTTTTAGAATGTTCCAATACTTTCTGTTTGTGGTATACATGTATATTATACTGTGTTTTAATGAATGAAACATAACCAAGTGTTGTAGCACACTGCATATGTTTATCTACTAAGATCAAATGACGGAAATAAGATGAAAAGAATGTTCAAAATGCATGTGGTTTGTAACAGCCTGATCTATGCCTAACAATATGCACCGCAACTTGGCCAAAATAGATGGTCTGTTGATCGTACAATAATGGTAAAAGGTGAATTCGATTACCACATAAAACTCTCCTGAATGAGACATTATTTCGACACATTCCCGATTGCATTGTAATTGCATGTGTGATATCGGGGGTGCAGGTGATGCTTGGCTTTTCGCGAACATCCGGTGTCATCACTAATCTTCAGTCGTCCACACTTACAACATCCTTTTGCCCTTTACACCAACTGGAATTCATTCAATGGATAGAAAAGACTCTGTATTCTTAATCACATATATTTTGATGATTGATGCTATTTTGGGGAGCATAACAATGGAACAACGTATTTGTGGTGAAATAATTCTGTATGCAGCTTTAAAGTGAATATGGAGTCTTCATGTGCTTTACGATCTGCATATATTTGCTAAAACAGTATTCATACATGTACATGTGAATCCCACTGCAGGCATACATGTTGATAAAGGACGTTGGGTTGGACTATGGTTAAAGTGGTGGCCCGTTACGAATCCCGACATGTGTATAGTCCATTTCCAGTGCCCTTTGCCTGAATACTGTAATGCAACCACAGACAATGTGTAACCACACTTTCTTCAAGGTTACCATACTTTGGTCACCTTAAAAGACATATGTATTAAACGCCGCACAGTACACATCTCAGGAAGAGAATGTGCAAATTTCAGTAGGTTTATTTTACGGGAAAATTACACAAGATTATCCTTTGGCAAGATCTGAA
The DNA here is from genome assembly GCF_037392515.1 of Haliotis asinina. Lineage (NCBI taxonomy): Eukaryota > Metazoa > Mollusca > Gastropoda > Lepetellida > Haliotidae > Haliotis > Haliotis asinina. Next base: position 38,036,060 of record NC_090286.1, read on the forward strand.
ACAAACAAAAATTATTTTATATTGCAATCAGGTCAATTCATTGTTAAGCATGCATTTTCTGATTGTAAGCGAAAACGTCGAATTGAACACGAACTCATTACCTTTACAATCCTGGTCGTCTTTATCGGGATCTCAAAGCCAACTACACATTTATCTCGATTATTTATAACAACAATGCCCAAAAGGTCCCCACTAATTACCCTCTTGTGATGAAGGACGTTTTCAATTAATATTTCTCATTTCTAATCCAATGCTAACTCACGTTTAGCGACAGACACAGACGCCACCGCTGCAATGTCCACCAGAGCGATGAAGAGTGATACAATGAGCAGCACAGGCAGAATCACCGAAGGAGTTGCCCATGATCTGGAGGGACAGCAGGTCGCAGGTGACACGTTTCTGGAGTGAAGCAGCTGCAATACACGTCAGCAATAGCTGCACATTTATATTTCTTTATTGGATAGTTCTTCTGGCAATATCCAACGAATAATCACTAGATTACTTCAGGACACCATTTATAGATAATGCTGATGGTTTGAAGAGTTGATGACCTGTGATATTATTTTCTTGGCATCGGTATAAGAACCTACACATCTGTGTAATAGAGAAGCTGTGATCCACTAACTATTTTAGTATCGTATTTGTTTTTTTTTGTGTGGGGTTTTATGTGGTAGCTGATAATTTGAAGACATCACTTTCATACAGAAATGTTTACTTCTTGTACGATAAGTTTTCTTGTTAAACGAAACATTTTTTTTCATTTCGTAAACAAAATATCTGCTCAGTGCCCTAGTCAGTGTACGATTCGGTCGCTATGCAACAGTTCTCTAAAGGGAGACCATATTCTGTTCTATTGCCATCATCAGAAATACATGCAAAGACAAGTCAATTATTGATCTAGTATGTTCATAGGGACAAGTAATATGTTGACAGAACGATAATGGTGTGGTTGAAATGTATTTTGCTTAAAACAATCAATAATGTTAATCACTATTCTTTAGTATTTCTGACACTGAATCGTCACTGAGAAACCCATCCCCCCAAAAAAACCAAAAAAACAAAAACAGAAAAAAAAACCCCAGAAAAAAACCCAAAACAAACAAACAAACAAACAAAAAACAAAACGACCTGCATATACTTACCATCGGACATGCCTGAAACAAATGCAGATAAATACATTATGTGAAGTGCGAGTTCCCTACAAAACATGGACTTCTTGCAGGCATAACTTTTTATTTACTAAGGGATGTTGACTCGACAAAGTGTGTTTTTATCCACCCATTTCAGGATGGCAGAAGTCCATGAAGACATTACATGAAGACTTTACTGGGCTTTAAGCCCGCTTTGTAAAACATTCTTCTGTTGACACAGCGTGTCTCAATGTTGAACGAAACACCCAGATGACAACGTCACCTGTACTCACCGCCATAGGATCAGGAGACGGTATCTAACGACCATTACGACCATAATTAAACAACCATTACGTTGGTAATCCAGTGTTTTGACGTTATGGCGTTGTGACGCGATTCATAGATCGACATTTAAAATGTGTATACGTTGCGTGAAGACACGTTTCGGGGCTAATAAAAAAGATATTGTACCAGTAAATGCCATTAGACTACTGAATGAATATAGTCCTAACACATCTCAACACTTACCAACAAAGGCGATGACCAGACAAAGAAGAAGGAATTTCATTTTGAGTTTGGGCAGTGATCTCAGTACAAGCCTTTGTCAGATTTTCTTTTTATGTATTTGGTGGCAGGGAGGGGCTGAGATATGACAGGTGGACGGGAAAACACAAAAGTGTCACGTTCAAGATCAGAGGTCACATACGGCGATGACCGCTCTCTTAGATAAAGAGTGTTAGCTTTCTCTGACCATTCCATCATCTGGTGGCCAAACAATCGTGTAACGGTTTCTTGATGTGTCCATGACTCACAGTTTACACCACAGTTGCAAACGTCAAAGTCCTGTAACTCTTCAGAGTTTTCTACACAGGTGACGGAACTGAAATACAGTTCCACAAAAGTTACTCATCCGTTCTAACATTCTGGATCGTCATCCTTTAACTCTACGGGTAATTGTCCTCCTCATGCAGTAATCCTAGAGTTGACTGTCCTCGTTATGCAATGAGTCTTGGGGTCATTGTGCTCGTCATGCAATAATTCATCATTATGCTTCTCATGCTGTAATTCTAGGTGTCAATTCTCATGAGGTTGCAGTTGTAAAGAAGCCCTACAGTGACGTCGCTGTTATCATACTTACAACGTACATAAGACGATATACTCCACTATACTATGTAATAAGGTACAGACACATTGTCCTTGGTAAGCCTGGTTTACGTGAAATGAAGATCTAGCATACAAGCTGAATCAAAATTCACTTGTCATGTTTATTTGTTTGTTGTTCAAGTTAGACCGGAACGGTTTGTACCCACGCTTACTAATCATGAGCCCAAACGCAGCATGCTGGCCGTGTAGGAGCTCGTGAATTTGCGAAAAATGGAGATTTTGCAAAATGCTTTTCGAGAAGTGGTATAAATACATTTCAACTGGCAGAAAACCACCGAAATTATGCCACGGCTAATAGCGCAGGAGAGGGAGAAAGCTATGGATATGAGATAGGCCAAAAAAACCCAGACATATTGCAAGGACCCTGAACTGTACGCGCGGTACCATCATTACGCTACTCCGACATTGCAAGCAGACAGGTGTGACGACCCCAGAGGAAGAGCGCCATGTGCGTACTCGTCATCACGGCAAAGGAAACGGCGGCAACGGCTCTAGGACATGTCATCACTCGACGTACCATACTACGACGTCTACGTGGAGCAGGTACCAGAACTCCACGTTCCCTGCGTGGAAACCATGAACCTCGTGATGACCCAAGAGCATCGGCGTCATAGGTTACGACATTGGCAGGGAGTGGTTTTTAGAGCCGAAAGTCGATTCACGATGTTGCATAATGATTGTATGTTTTGCTTTGTTTTTATCGATCGTCATATAGCACAGCGCAGAACAGCACAGAACAGCACAGTACAACATATCATTGCATAGTATAACAGTCCATTTGTGTAGCGCTAGTTCCATGCTAAATGCATGCTGAATACGAGCAGTTGAGACTACTTATTTGGAAGAAAAGCTTGTTTGAAGAGATGGCTTTTGAAAGAGTTCCTGAGTTCCTGAGAGTTGGATCATCTGAGGAAGTGAGTTCCAGCATGAGGCGGCGGCAAAGGTAACAGAACGTTTACCATACGTTGTTATTCTGACTGATTTAGGGTGCACTGAGGAGTTACTCTGATTCAGAGCGCAGAAAACGGCTAGTGACATGGAGGTTGTCCGAAAGGAAGGAGCTTTATAGGTTAGGAAATGGGTCTTGAATATGATTCTGTGAGAGACTGGAGGCTAGTTTAGATCCCTTAGAACCGGTGTTATATGGTCTCGTTTCTGACTTTTTGAGATGATTCTGGTGGCGGTGTTCAGCACTCGTTGGGGTTTGTTTGTAAAGACATTTACAAAGGTCATGTCTCGAGATCACGAAAGAAAGAACCAAAATTGTGTTGGAGTCAGATATTTTGTGATGCTCCTGATGTTCCTCAGTTAGAAATGTGTCGCTGTAACAAGATGGTTGACGTGCTTTTCGAGACGAAGCTCTGGGTCGATGATGACCTGCAGATCTCTAACTGACCCTGACAAGGGAATGGTGCACTGTCCAAAAGTGAGAGCGTTCGTCTGTTTCCGTTTTGCTTTGCTCCAAACGACAAACATTCAGTTGTAGAGTCCTTTAACGCACCCCGAAATGCTGTCTGCAGCATTGGTGACACTCAAGGCATCAGACTGGAGTTATGAATCAGCAGCACATGAACCGTGTGGCGACTGTCTGTATATAATGGAGTCTGGACGAGACAATCCTGATCAGACATATCTGGTGATTAACAGCATGAGCACTGATCTTCGTAATTGGGATACGACGACATGTATCAACAAGTCCAATTTTAGCCGGATCTTCACGGGTTTCGTTTGTGAATGTCAAATGTGGTGAGTACTGAATATCGGCTATTGAAATTGCAATATAAACAGGAACGTTTGGGTCATTCTGCTACAGTAAATGTCATGAATTGTAGACAAAAGAAGCGTCCATGTTTAACCATTGTTTAGTTTATTTGTTGTTACACATTCCAGACCTGGAATGTTTAGGAGTTTATCGCAATTTTAAGGTTATACCAAATTCACCTTAATAAATATATAAATCTAATAAAGACTTACCTTAGTATATTTTGTGAGTACCATTTAAACTTTTTTTAATGACGAAAGTTAACTTTTGATGTATAATACCATGATATCACTAACCGAATTTTCATATCGGTAATCATTAATTTTCCTATCGACGATATTAATAAGTATCGATCATTTTAGCCCGGCCTACTTAAAATATTAAAGCTGTAAACCGAATGCAGTTGGTCAACATTTACTGTATATTAGTGCTTTTTATAAACTAAAATATCTTTTCATTTTGTGAATTAATAAAGTAAGTATTATAGTTCATTTGTGGTACCGCTAAAATATATGTAGACAGTTGCACTATCAATTCCTAGAGCAGTTTATACAGTTAATAGTCTGAAACTAACTGTAGCCATAATCTAATCTATCTTATATCTATTTTCATATGGGAATATTACCAACCTTCCCCGAGGTTCACGAATATCCCTAACCCAAATATAAGCAATGACGAACATATTGTACAGTAAGCGGTGGTTATAACGGTTTCGTGTATCCTGAGTCTCTCTGCAATCATGGCAATGCGTTTCAAGTTTTGACGAGCGAGAATGTGTGTGTGTGTGTGTGTGTGTGTGTGTGTGTGTGTGTGTGTGAGTGCATGCGTGCGTGCGTGTACTTCTGCAGAATCGATATAGCAGAAAATGCACTTTTTGATCAGACAAAACTTTAATGTCTAATAGAATTGTGTTGATTAGAGATTTGATATGTGTAAATCAACTAACGGTCAATGTAATTATCTTTTTGTTCTTGACATCACTAAGTCCGCTCCTTTCCATTAATCAGTGAAGTCTGTGACACATGAGTGTCGTGAGAGGCCTGCAATCATCGACGAACACAAGTGAAATTTGCCTCTAGAAACCAATATTGCACCTGGACAATGGAGAGTTCTTGAGATAACGCACCTGGTATGAGATTATTGTAGGCTTAATGCCCTCGGAATCGGGCAGCTGTAGGCTCCAGTATCAACAACATGTAGGTAGAAACGTTATGCGCCACACTTCATTGTGGATAATATGGAGACAATATCTAGAGTCTTTACGAAACATTACAATAAAATTACTCAATCGAGGTTTATTGACATGAAACAATGGTGTAACTTATGTGGATTATTGTGGTATTTTAATTGCAGCGGTCATGGTTAACCAGGTGGTCCTGTAGCTACGAAAGCACTGGAACGCCAGGTACTTATAGGGCAGGACAACAGTGTTAAGGATCTAGACAGGTCAGAGTAATCATTTCAGGACTAATCTGTGAGCTACGTGTGAACGATTCACGTGTTCTTTTCACTGTTTGTCACGTATGAACTAGCCTCTGAAAAGTCCAACGTCATTCTTGTAGAAGAGCAGCATCTTTCTGCTCGGCTGCCCACAGGGGAAGACCTGTGACGGACCATATGCCAAAGAATGTCCGATAGACGTTCTGTTTGTTCAGGACAAACTGGTCATGGAAGACCGACCTCCTGGTGAAGAAACTCGACAAGAGCGCTATATCGTCCATGTACACAGGTACACAGGGAACTAACTTACAAACCTTCAGTTTTTTGCTATAACAGCCAACAGTCATCTAACAATGCACACTACCCTTGGAAGTCAAAGTCCAGCTAAGCCGTGTCCTGCACCAAGCCAGATGTTCGGGGATGTATGTCAGAAAGGACGTTTGACCTGTTCACGAGCTCGGCAAAAGGGTGTGAAATTAGTATATCCTGTGCATTTTGCAATTGCGAGTTAATTAAACTGTACTCCGGTCCAGATATCAATGTCTGCCCTAGATGTCTGATATGTAGCAAAAATAGTCACAGCAAACATGTCATTGATGACTAAATGATACAAAATAACGAGCATTTTGCAATGGTAGTAATATAAAAAAAATAATCAGAAAGATATTTGTCAGGTAAACCATGTTTTAGCAATTCCTACAAGTGTGTTTTGGAACAGTTTGTCGACTGGCTGTAACACTCTTTTGAGCTAAAGAAGGATGACATGGTAACAGTTTCATAGCGACAATCAGGAGCCGCCCAAAAGCTATTTCGAAAACCGAAAAAAGCACAGTCACAGACATTATGTAATCATGGGATTACTGAGACAATGTAACCTTAGGCATTTACTGATAACATGTCACATGGTATATGAAAGTAACACATTAAACTATGATTACAGGAACATACATTGATAACTGATTTCAGTTTGTTATAACCAACGATTTGTCATTTCGACTAACGGCCGTGACTACAGTTCGCTATATCGTTATAAGCCTGATCGTCATAAGAGTAGTGTTCTATGTGGAAAGACACACATGCCAGATGTTTCCATAGAGGGAACGAGATAACGTTATCTGGAAATGTCATGGCTTTGGTTTGAAAAGAGGACACCTGTTGACTGCTTCCATAGTCAGTAAAGGTATATGTGCACCAATGGACACTAGTCAGTAATGTTCTACTCAAAGGTCTTCTTAACTGAACGAAAGTATCTAGATCGGGTGACGGTTGATGTTGTAACTCCGCTACATTACGCACAGAAAACCTACATGAAACAGTAATTCATAGGCCGTAAATAAAGTTTGGCCTGTTATAAGCAGCGTGCTTGCCTTCCACCGCCAAGAACATGTGTAGTATTCATCATTCCATCTCATTCTCCAACCAAAGAACGGTAGTCGAATACCTTGATTGGATTTGCGGAAAATCCGTGTTTGTGTGTGTGTGTCTGTGTGTGTGTGTGTCTGTCTGTCTCTGTATGTATGTAAGTATGTATATATGTATGTATGTATGTATGTATGTATGTGTGTGTGTGTGTGTGTGTGTGTGTGTCTGTCTGTCTCTGTATGTATGTAAGTATGTATGTATGTATGTATGTATGTGTGTGTGTGTGTGTGTGTGTGTGTGTGTGTGTGTGTGTGTGTATGATTGCACATGACTGTATAAACAATTCAGTAAAAGCAGGATATGATTGAATTTTTTGTCAAGAGTGTTTTTTTCGGGACAAGTTCTGTAACGAATTCACGTAGAAATGCTTCGCACGAACGCAATATTTACAACATTCTCTGCTCCCATATTTAATGAAGTTAATTCGACCTGCCGTTTGTGCCATTCGACATCCCTTGTCATGCATATGTAGAGTAGATCCGGTCCAGTCAATGAAGCTGTCTTCGTTCACATTGCTCATAAAACGGATAATAATCTGAGTAACCTCCCTTGTTTCCCACAGAAGTTCTGCTGAAGGGAATGAATGAGTCAGTTAAGTTTTAAACCGCTTTTAGCAATATTCCAGCATTGTTACTGCGGGGGACACCAAACATGGGTTTCACACATTGAGCCCATGAGGGAATCGAACTCGGACCCGCGGCGTGACGAGCGAATGCTAGCAGGTTGTTCAGCTTGACCTGAGCTACTCTACATATGCATGACCCGGGAGGTCAGATGGCACAAACGGCTGGTCGAGTTAACTTCATTCAGTAGGGGAGAATGTTGTTATTGCTGCGTTCGTGCACCAGTTGCTGCAGCTGCTTGCTGACTAAAAACCCAAATGGGAAACATTAAACAGTCTGTAGCTTCTTGTTTAAAGCACGTTTGGAAATTGCTGACGATTTCTTGACACTGGGATATCAAACGGTGAGTTTGTCTTGGTTGTTCGAACATGCTGACAATCAGCTGACAAAAGCGCACCCCTTCACAATAATAGACCCAACCAGTTGTGGCACGGTCGCGCAATGCATTAGTATTCACTAGATCAGGTCAAGCTGAACAACCTGTAAATCAGCATGTGACCCCGCCGCCCTCTGAAGGGAATGAATATATCTGATAAAATACTAGCGTGAAAACCTAAGGATGAGAGCATAAAATCTGAAATGATATGTGAAACTGCAACCTCTCAGTACACGTATCCTTGTAAAAGAATCTTTTAAACTGACAACTGCTGTTCGATTGTGCTTTGCAAAGTGCCTTTATTCGGTTGCACAAAACATGAAGCGTTTTGAATGTAGCGGAGTATAAGCGTATTCCCTCATAGGTGAGGTTATATTGTTAACATACTCCTAGCTATACTTACAAACCTTCCACAGCCGCAACACCATTGGAGATATTGATATCTCCGAGCGTGAACACGATTAGGATCTAAAATGTGAATTTAGAAAAATTGCCATGTTCTAGTTGCAAAATATCGTTAATAGAAAGATGAATCAAAATGAAAGAAAATTACACATTAATGTTGTAACTAATGTTATCTGAATTTCATTGTGAGTATCCTGACAGACCAGTAAAGATTCGGGATATTGATCTTCAGTAATCCATGCTTGTCGTAAGAGGCGGATAATGGGATCAGGTGGTCAGGCTCGCTGACTTGGTTAATACATGTCATCGATATCGATTTCCAGTTGCGCAGATCGATGCTCATGTTGCTGACCAGTGAATTATCTGGTGCAGGTTCGATTATTTATAGACCGCCGCCATATAGCTGGAATATTACGGCGTAAAATTAAGCTCACTTACTAATCCTGATAAAGTTATGCTGAAGTCATAATACAGCACTTGGAGTCATTTATTTTGAATACGACAACTACACTCTGGGAGGCATGACCATTTAATTACCACAGTACTGATTCAGTACTGCACCAGTATTACGAGAGTATTTATTTACAAATAATGTAATACTTTAATATTGTTGGTATGAGCCTTATATACAAAGTCAACATCAAGTAGTGTCTAACTAAAGAACCCATGTATAAACTATATAGCCAGCTACTCATGTTTTTGTGTGTGCTAGTTTGCGTGCTTGCGTGAGTGGGTAACCCAGAAGATGCTATCTGCATTTTATTATACCAAAAACACCTGAGCCATTTCCAATAAAAAGAAAATGAACCGAACATACCTGAACTGTACCAAGCGTTGGAGACACAGCCCTCACAGTTCTTGATGATAAATATGGAGGTACTTTTACTTCCGAAAGGTTGTGAATGCGTCGTTGGTACAAATCAGACAGGTGACACGACACACAGCATGATGCACTACCGGTTAGAATGAGAAAAGTGTCCATTGAATTTCAACGTCTGTGTCTATTCAGACGCACATTAACAGTTTTTATTTACACAAAACACACCTCAAACGTTCATTCTCCGTGTCTGTTAATGTATTCACGGACTGATGCACAAGGCATGCACTACACTGTTCAGGTATTTGCTCTTTTTTCAAAACTGTCTGGTGACAATGATGGGACGGCGTTCCTGTGTCATACATCTATGAACACCTGTCAGTGTTCATGAACGTAGTCATGTCTGTTCCTTATGTTGGGGTAGCACCTTGATTCAAGATTATCTCCTGCAGTTACACTTAGAGTATGCCGTTAAATTCTGATATTTCGAAACGTTACTTGTATAAGGAAATATATCATACATTTGATAAATGTCTCGGACACTAACAGCGAGCTGAAACACTTATAAAGTTAGCAATTATTAGTTGTTCAATATTATGTACGAAAGACCACTTGAAGTCAGTGAGAGGCGAAGAAGTAAGAATTTGATCCGAAACTTTGTGTTACTCATAATAAGCATCCATAACTTTTTTACCGTTCATGTGTATCACTTCTAAATGTCGTTCAAAGACTTTCTAGTGAATGGTTTGCATTATGATCATAAACGTTTCTTTTATGCAGTAGATACGTGCAACATTCATTATGTGCCAGATAAGCACACTGTATCAGTAGCGGTAGTGTTGGTGCCCTGGGCGTACTTACCCAGGGGTACGTAAGTGAGAGAAAGAATTCGGTTTTACGCCACTTTCAGCACTTTCAGCTCTATCTTATCTTATCAGGCTTGCGACACACTGTGGTATGATAATTACTCTAAATTCGCTCTAATTCACACCAACATTCAACCAAACCGGTGGAGAGAAACCCCAGCTCACTAGAGCGATACGAGATCAACATATGTTGAGTGAGAGAAGAAGCGATAAGCGCACATCAAGTCATATTAGGAAATACAACGGATACAAGCAGGATTACAAATTTTAGAGAATAGTCACCCAAAACACGCAAACACCCACAAACACCCACATCCACACACCACCGCCCCCCCCAACTCCCCCTCCCCCCCACACACACAAACACACACACACACACTCTCTCTCGCTCTCTCTCTCTCTCTCTGACACACACACACAAACACGCGCGCGCATATGCGCGCGCACACACAGCAGATTATGTTTGGTCACTATGGGTGCAGATAATGTAGATGAACCATTAGTCCACGACACCACCTCAAACTTCTTATTTCAGTCAGCATTTAATAGGTTGAGAACTTGTGTTAATTTTAGAACGTACATCCTGTTTGTAGTTGTTCTACCCGAACTTCAGCGAGGTCAAGATGGCGGTGTTGTTCACTGTTGTTTGGATATCGTTTTTTGTGTCCCAGATCGGTCAGTGGTTATATATTTTATGTCACATACAATCATGTAACATATTATGAATTTCAGTGTTGCCTAACAGCTCATCTTCTTTCGTGATGAATGAAGAACAGTGGGAACTGTGTCCCCACTCACTTTCTGTTTTATAGCGTATGATATCCGGGTAGATCCCGAACTATATGCTCGTCATCAAAGGCTCTACCCACACGCACTCGGATGATCTGTCTACCGACGACAAGCGTATAAGCAAGTTTTTTGTCAATATTTATTAAATGAATATACCAGCTGAGAGGAATACAAACGTGTATCGTAAAATGAACACAGAAATGTTGCCTTGTACAATTTGTATTGTACAATAAACGTCTTTGTGGCATGATTATTTGTATTACGCTGAGAAAAAGGGGAGTCGATTCTACTGAGAAACATTTACTGTTTGTCTTGGCATGTGGATTTCATATATTTGAAAATTGTCATCACTTCATATCTGTCGACTGAATAAATATTAGTGTTAATAGACTCCCATTCAGTTAAGAATTGATTGTGGAGTTAAACCACAAATAACACGCCTAAACATGTCTTTGATATGTTAGCATATTTGATAGTATGTACAGTGAAAGGTGCACTGGGATTTGCACAAAGGAAATTCCTATTTTGAAAAGAGAGGTACGTGGTCTAGATACAGACAAGTTACTTAACCTCTATTTTTATGGAAGCCCGGGTGGGTGTGTGGCTGTACGGCTTGCGATTGTTGGATTGCGATTCCGACTCTGGGTTGGAATCAGCTCATGAAAAATGCTAGAATCTGTACACAAAAAGTGTAATCCCATTTATATTACCTCACACTTGAATGTCGCTTTCTAACTGGCTAAGCGCTGTTCTATTATTTTCAATGTACCCCTCTTACAGGTCATGTATTATTTTCAATGTACACCGCTGGGAATTCCGAACTCGTCTGGTGCTTTCTGGTAGTACTTTTTTTTATCTCGAGTAACATTCAATCACGCATCAAGCACGGACATTACCGATGTCTGAATATGTTTACCTTGCGTCGTCTGCAAAATGGTGATTCGCCTCGCATTCAAGGTGCTGCATACAGTTCAAAATTAAAATTCAGGTCTTTGGGCTTTGGGAACATAAACAAACCTCGAGGGTAGATGAACCCATGGCCCCATCGCGACCAGTGAACAACTTATAATGTCGCGTTTCGTCTGTTGCAGATGCATGTCCTAGTGGAATGTTTGGTCGTGACTGTGCTTATTCCTGCAACTGCCAAGAGGAAGTAGATTGTGAAAAAGGTTGTGAATGTGCTACAGGATGGGATGGGCCTACTTGTCAGCGAGGTATTGTTTCCATGATTTTCAGGAAAAGGTCAAGGGTAAATTGTGCTCAACGTAAATAAAAAGCTTTTGGGTGAGACAATTGTATTAGTGTACCAGTTTCACTTATGATCAGTGCAACTGTCGTGATGATGGAGATCATCAAAAAGTAAGCAGATACCTGTCACGTCACTTCTTGATTAAACGATGTCGAATTTAAAACTTTAAACGTCAAAATCTCAGACGTAGAATAGGACCTTGTACGTATATAAACAACATACATAGGACACATCATAATTTTTGTGAAAAGGCACAAAGAAAATATTAATAATGCAATGTTGAAAAATTGCTTTCAGTGTTTAGATTTGGACATGACTTTTGAAAAATTGTCCGTATCCTCCACTCTATAGCCTTTCGGAAACATCTTTTCCGCTATTTATGTTTAGTTGAGTTTTTCACCTGAACTCTGTTCACACAAATCGCCCTGTAAACGTATATGAATCTTTTTTGATATGATAGTAACACGGATGAACAGTATGTTATTGTTCCAAATCAAAGCACTTGTATTATGTCTTATTTGGAACATATTTACGGTGACGTTTTCTCAATAATTAATAACTTATATTCTAGATTGGATGGATGATATAACGTCAAAACGTAATGAACCGATGAAAAGCTCGCTAGTCCGTTATGATTACCTGCAAGACCACACGAGCATGAATGTTTTAGATATTTTATATTTGAAAGTATTACAGGCAACAGTGTTATCCCCGAACTTTCAATCCGCGAAGTTCCAGGGTTGGACTGGTATTCAGGAGCTCATGCTTGTTGTAGGAGTCGACAAACAGGATCTGGTGGTCAGGTTCACTGGCTTGGTTGACACATGTCATTGGTTCCCAGTTGCGACTCGATTATTTACAGACTGCGGCCATATAGATAGAATATTGCTGAGTGTGGTGTAAAAGTAAGCTAACTCACTCACTCACTTAAATTATGACTTAAACAGGATCTGTCACTGGGCTGAAATATGACAGGTTATCTTCAATCCTGGCAAGACTGAAGCTGTTTCATTTACTCGCAGAAGTCATTGAGTAGATCGATGATCGTGTAGCTGATCACTGGATTGTCTGGTCCGGAATCGATTATTTACAGACTGCCACCATGAAGCGAGAAAAGTAATGAAGAATGCGGTGCAAAACTATCCATACATATTTTCAGGTGAACCTTCTACAATGCTATTCTCGACACCATGTGTAATCTATCATGTCAGGTAACAAGGCCCTGCAGAGGAAGGTTCAAGCCAGCTCCGAACAACAGTGGAACCTGGGAGCCAAGGCTGCCGTGGATGGGGCTTTACACAATAGGTTTGTGACCAGATTAAACACGTCGGAACCAGGATGGGTGAAGATTAAACTTGATTCCGAAATGTATGCACCTACGGTCAAGGTCTTTCTGAACACAAAATGTACGTACAAAATGTATTTTTGTGAACTGCAAGGTGTGTGTTTGATGATTATTGTCTTTGTTTGCTATTTTAGTTCCATAAACTGGAGCTGGGATGTTATTTACAGACAAACACCGATGTGTCGATCTTTTTCGGTTGTCTCGACGTCTAGCACTCCGATCCACAAAACATGGACCCCAGTATCTACGTATACAATTTTGCTTTCATTTTGCGTTTGTGTCGAACCGAATATGATTCGAAGTAACTGCGTAAATCCCTACAACTACGACGAAACGGTGTTTGACTGTACTTGTATCGATGTTTTTACACATTGTTGCTTCGAACCGAATTATTTAATCGCCAGGCTGTTCGCAATAACTGACATTGTTAAGACAGTCTAAAATAACTTTCTGTGAATTAATGTAGATTTAAAGTGCACTATGATGTAACCGTAAACTCTAAACATGTCCTGCATCTCGAGATCTCGAATATCAAATTTCCATGGTCTGGTCCTTTCAAGATAAAAGACCTTCATTTCATCTTTAGCTCCATATAATCACATTGGACTTCAAGTCTATACTTCGGCAGTCGGTGACGAATTCCCGGGCAAGTTATGTTACACGTTGACGGATAACAACACAGATGTGCTTGAAGTAACCTGTCTCGGGGTGGCGCTGTTTGTTCGTGTGTATCTCAACACAATTAACAGCAACAATAAATACATCGTCCTGGATCTGTCAGAGGTACAAGTCATAGGCAAGTATGTCCTTATATTCATAATGCTCACTGAAGGAAGACTCCATGGTTATCAAGAAGAAAACAGGATGATACTATGTACGAGGCACGTTATTGTTCATTCACTAGCTTACGTCTCCGCATGTCATCTCACAAACCAAACAAAAGACGCTTTCGGTATGTTCTCTGTGGGTTTATTTACTGTCATGTAAATGCATAGTAAGTGTTAAAGTGTGCGAAAATAGGTGTTTTGTCTTTGATGATGCAAACTGCACAAAAAGAAAACAATATACATCATATAAGCTGTGAAACTACTGTCATGGCCAATATCCATTTGAGTGTTGTGTGTATTCCGTTTGTCAAGTTATGTTTTCGTTATTTGTGTGAACAATGTTCTCAGTGTGAGTCGTGTAGATATGACTAGCTACGAAATGCTCACCTCTCCCTACCCCCTGGGAAGATCCATGCCTGTCGTGACACTGACGGGGTTTAGTGTTCATGATACTGACATGAATGATAACGTCATGCTATCACGACCGCATGCATCAATTCTCGTCAGGGTGTATCTGTTTTAGGCAAGATCATTCACACATATATTTACAAGATCTTATAACTGAATGTGCTATTAAAGAACAAACACACTAAACCTTTCGCAGTTTTCTGACAATGTAAAGCTTTGTTCCTCTCCACAGGGTGCTCTCTTGGGACGTATGGAACTGATTGTACTGAATTTTGTTCGTGTAGCGGCCGTCCTTGCCACCCAACCACGGGTCATTGTCTACAAGAAGGTGAGTATAAATACGGCTGTATTGAACCATACATGCACACATTCTCACATGCTGAAAGTAAGTAAGGGCAACTGTATTGTGGTGGATAATTTGGTTTAATGTTTGGTTAAGATATTGCGTTACATTTATGACTGCAGCTGTCCATCTGGACGGACAAGGCCCTGGGCCAATATGCTAAACCTATCTAGGGATTTTCACAAATAATCCCTGAAATTGTCGGATGAATTGGCAGTTCCATACACAAAGGGGATAATGATTTTGGATAGAAGCGCTGTGGATAGTTTTGCCTTTATTACTACATATCCTCAGTGCGGTTGTTTCTGTTGCTGGAGTTGTTTTAAAACAGATTACCTTCTTTTCTACGAGCTAATACCACCAGTTAAATGATTCCAACACTTGTTTCACTAGTCATATCCATATTACTTGGAGTTCTACACAGCTTTATCTCAGCTGTCAAAATTTATGATTATGCCGACGGGATGGAGTTCTTTTGTATTCAATATCTTCTCTTCCAGGGATTATTTAGTGTGTATCAGGTCTTTGAATGGCATTTAGAAGTGATGCACATAAGGGAGAGAGTTTTCAATGGACGTCAACGTTTGTTATGAGGAACACATCGGTTCAGAGTTTATCGTTTCTCCATCTGTTGAATGGTGGTGAGATGTATAAACCAGACATATACTGCTTCCTCTCTCTCCATGCCCTGCTATCACCTGACTTACCATATAAAAATAAACATAAACGTCTTGAATAATCCATGTAATAATGACCACGTACCATCACGCACAGTACATCATAAGATCATAAGCCCTTTTATTATTAAATTACAGGTCTAGAATCAGAGTCGTCTTCCAGATCCCAATCGCCTGTAAAAGCAGGGTTCTGTGGAGGACTGATAGGATTTGGTTTAGCTGTGATGATGTATGCGCTTGTTTGGGTTTCCAAAAGGACAAGGTAAACTGTACTTACACTTATTTGTACCATACTCACTATAAGACTGCTTGTCAGATGTGTCAGTATATGCGAGGTATCTGACGGTTTATTCCTCAAACTTATAGCAAGGTGAATACATAAGAAAGCCATGAGTTACATGGAATTAATAACAATATGAAATACTGGGAGTCAACGTGAACTTTCTGGAGTGCACCAGGTGTTACTCGAGATCTATGATCAGAATAGTTTGTGTCACCCATACGTCGTATATCAAATACGTTACTGTACCGTAGTCTTTGTTATGTTGTAGGATTATTGTGCTTTGATGTGACTGAAATGCTTGCACCATATGTAACAGTGATTATGGTAGTCTCCATCCACGTCCTACCATATGCTTTGATACGACAGAAACACTGTTCAACACTGTGTCATATGCATCTCACGCTGCAGTTTCTATTGCTCACAGACTGTATCGGTTTTGGACACGTGCTGATGCTGTTCAACATGAAGATTATCATCTTCTGAACGGATTAGAGGAGGATGCAAGATACGTTGACAGCAATGAGTATGAGGATCTAAGACAGTTAGAATCACCGACGGAGATGAAGTCTCAAACAAGTCCTAAGGCTTTAGATTCGTAGATGGATAGAAGGAAGAGGTGACAAAGTAGTACATTCCCAATAATTTTAAACGAATAGTTGCTTTGCCTTTGCAAGTGTTTGCGACTTGTGCCGCCACTACGGGTAGGATAGGTTCACCCTTTTGCAAACGCCGTATGTCAAACCTTTCGCGGGAGTTATAATGTGTACACTTAATGTTTCTTATTCATATTCGTAAATGAATATAAGCTGTGGAGACAGAATATCAAGGTTACGCGACAATACGAGTTGCGAAGGCCTTGAGAGGCATTAGACATTAGTATGTCAGGTATTGCCACGGTGGCCTTGCACAGTACTACAGTTATCTCTACCACTGTAGCTATAATGACTATTATTACCGAAATATACTAAGACATAAAATACTTGCAGCATCATATATGTGTATAATATATGTTATAATCATGTTATTGATTGTATATACATTTACATCTCTGGCTTCCTGTAAATCTAACTGTCTCTTAATTAGCTGTATACCAGGCATCTCCTTATCCGCACTGTTTGTGTCAACTGGCCTTGCCTTATCCCAGTTACTGGTTTTATAAGTACTTGTATATCTGTCCCCGTTGATTGATTGTTTATACATGTAAATCTCTGGCTTCCTGTAAATATGGTCTGTATAAGATGCTTTCTCCACCTGCCTTTAATCATGACTTGAAGAAGGGACCCAGAAATGTTTTGTTATACAATAAATAAGAAGTTGCTTTGTATGTACTGGTATTATAAATATATGCTATGTTCTTCGAATGCGTTGTTTTCGAAACTTCAGATGATATCTCCTTTGAAGACGAGAAACATGCAAATTTGCAATTGCACTTTTTTATCATCTTGTGTGGTAACTACGAGATTATACCCAGGAACACATGTTCGTTCATTTATGTGCATAACTGGATCTTATACGTACGCCTCACTGGAGATTTGTTATCTTTTCACTGTTGCACCGTGTGACAGTCTTGGTGGTGCAACTTGAACCGAGAATATGATCTGTGCCCAAAGCAGTACGCGTATATTTACCGCAAAGTACCGTAGTTGGCCATAAGTGAGTTATCATTAGTGAAATTTCCATAGACTTCCATGTTACTTAACTGTTGCAAGAATAATTTTCATAAACTGAGATGTAAATTTATTTTGACAGTTAGCAAACGTCTTTGAAATCATCATTCTTCATCTACGTGTACATAATTTTCATTCACCTTTCCGTTGATTAGTTATCGGATGACACCTGATTGAGCACCATAAGCACAACTTTATTTTAATCTATCCCATAGACAGCCATGTTAAACCTGATTGGCACGTCTGATATATAATGTTTGAATAGTTGCAGTTTTCTTAATACTTATTGGAAAATGAATGGAAAATATGTGTATGTAGCTGATGTGATTTCTCAGCTCGAAGAGCTGGATCAAAACATCGAGCAACTGTATTTTGTTTATTACAAGGATATTCAAATACGTGATATTTATCAAAAGATAAAAGCAGACAATCTAACCATATGTACATATAAATAAACACTTCTTAGATATTGTGCTGTGTTTATGTTAGAAGGGGATAATGTTGAACTGTTCAGGCATATCGTCACTACACTGTATCAAGGGGGTGATTCTTCCTTATCAATATCTTTTTGTTTGTATTAAGTGCGCAGTGACCAAGATGAAAGAATGTTTCATCATGACTCCAGTAGCGGAAGGACAGGGGAAATCTCACAATTTTTGTACGAAACGACTTCATAATGGCATATAGTCTCTTTGGGTAAAGCCTGAAAAAAAATCAACCTCATCATTTTGAGTGACTAAGTTTGGTTTTACGCTGCTTTTAGCAATATTCCAGCGATATCACGCCGGGGGACACCAGAAAATAGGCCTCACACATTGTACCCATTTGGGGAATCGAACCAAGTCTTCGGCGTGACGAGCGAACGCTTTAACCACTAGGCTGCCCTACCGCCCCCTCATCATTTTGCAATCCTTTAATAGTTGCTCTTTAACTTGCAAACGGACATAACCGTATCAGCTTTCTTTGTTGCTGTATATCTTTACATACGTTACCTTCAGCATCTTACATTACCTTATCTATATATACTTCATCCTTCCTTAACCTGTCTTCACCACATCCGGAAAATCCGGGTTAGAACTGGTCTTCACTCACTCATGCTTGCTGTAAGAGATAACGAGATCGAGTGTTCTTGCTCGCTGACTTGGTTGATACGTGCCATCAGTTCCCAACTACGTAGATCGATGTTCATGCTTTTAAACACTGTCTGATCCAGGCTCAGTCGTATACAGGTCGCCGCCTGGAATATAGCTGGAATATTGCTGAGAGCGGCGTAAAACTAAACTCACTCACGCACTCACCACATCCTTGTAATTGTCAAAACAGAACGTTTATTTCAGGGGGACACTGCAGGGTGATTCATGCGTAGATAACTGGGATTTTCGGCGTGGCAAGCGAAGACTACATCTCTTAGGCTACGCATATCACTCTAGTCTATTCAGGATGATCATGAAGGGTTGCTGTTAAACACATAAAACATACTGTTTTCTTAACGTAATCTATTTTACCAATGTTTTTTTCTGGTGTATTAGAACACAAGAAGTATTAATGTAATTCATGGTTCACAAATGTAATACATGGATTAAAAGGAGTGAGTGAGTTTGGTTTTACGCCGCACTCCAGCTATATGGCGGAGTTCTGTAAATACTCCAGTGATCAAAATCATGATCATCGATCTAAAACAGTTGGGATACGATAACATATGTTAACCAAGTCAACGAAGCCATCAGTCGCCTAGCCCGCTGCGAACAGCCTTGGGTTAATGAAGATCACCCGGGTTAGAATTGGTCCTCTTGTCGTAAGAGGCTACTAACAGGATCGGGTAGTCAGCATCGCTGACTTGGTCGACACATCGTAACCCAGTTGCGTATATCGATGCTCGTGATCACTGGGTTGTATATTTACAGACAACTGGAAGGCTGGAATATTGCTGAGTGAGGCGTAAAAGTAAATTCACTCATTCCCTCACCAACTACTGAAGATCAATTCTAACACGGATCTTCACGGGTGGATTAAAATGAACGAGGGGTGAATTAATGCCTATAAACATGGAGTAAGAAATATCTAAAAAAATCCTGTTCATTCTTGATATTTAAGTACGTGGAAGCATCTAACCGCAACCTTAGTGCTTTGTCAGCTAAGCTGGAATCATTAAATCTTCGTCGTTTGATTAATTATCTAGATTTGATATCACAGGCTAGCCTTGCAACATTTACTTAATCTTCAGAGTCTAATGTTTTAATTTGCTTGCTTCCACTGTAAATATGTAACAGAGCAGAAATGTCTTGTCTATGCTCAGAATGAAATTATTTTTGATGTAAAGCAAAACAAAATTACGTTTATGAATGCTCCCGAAAAAGGTTAAGTGATTGATTGATTGAGTTTAGTTTTACGTCGCACTTAGCAATATTCCAGCTATATGGCGACGGTCTGTAAATAATCGAGTCTGGACCAGACAATCCAGTGATCAACAACATGAGCATCGATCTGCGCAATGGGGAACCGATGACATGTGTCAACCAAGTCAGCTAGTCTGACCACCCGATCCCGTTAGTCGCCTCTTACGACAAGCATAGTCACCTTTTATGGCAAGCATGGGTTGCTGAAGGCCTATTCTACCCCGGGACCTTCACGGGTCGAAAAAGGTTAAGCATGTCCTCATATGTTTTGTAGGCATATGTACTAACAATAAGGCATACGTACGAAATATATGATATACCCTGTCATAAGCCAGGACAGTACCAGTACACGTACTACATAAACTATTTTATAATTGTTGCACGCATGACACTAAAGTATATTCCCTTATGATGTATGTATGAGGTTAGATATTTTCGCAAACACCTCGTATCATCAGTATTTCATAGTTATCCGTAATGTCATACTCCCGAGTGGTACTGTAACAGAGTGTCCTGATTAAGAAATCTTTTCCCTTCGTGTTTTGATTCATACAGTAAAAGGAAACCCACAGAGTACTTTGTCAAAGACCAGTGTACATTATCACTATAGTGAGTCATTGCGTCTTTTAGTTATAACTTTTCAGTCATCATGACATGCAGGTTGATGTGGAAGAAAGTGATGCAGGTATCTACTACAAGCATTTGCTAACTTGAAGACAATCATGACCACTGGCATGGAGCTGACAAAACATGGAAACATAAATGTGAGCAAATCGTGATTCTAGTTATAAGTTGTTACCGTGCTCAAAAGATCCTATACAGCAAAACCCCTACCACCCAGGGGAACGCACTTTCAAATGATAAAAATGACATCAGCTAAGGTTTTCGTTAGGGACAGAATACATGAGTGGCCTAGTCATCTATCTTATCGCATTTCGGCATTCAGAGTTCCCTCCATTAGCAGCACCAGAAATCTGTGATTATCGTGGGTTCCAATTCCAGTTCGTCCTTGTGCTTCTGTATTTATCAGCAGCATGTTCTTGCTCATAAAAAAGCTCTAACAAAGCTACAAACATGGAAATAGCATCCTCCAAAGTCACGATGACGTCGCCAACGGTGCCAAACGTCACTCATTCACTCGCTGGCTGGGACCTCACAGACGTAGTGTTTGTTGCCGGTGCAAGAGGTAGGCGTCCACTTCCAGTACCCCGCACGGAGGAGAACCACACACGCATTCTGACCAGATGTACTGAAGTCGGAGTTGCTCCAGTAAGTGAAGCTCCCTAAAGGCTGTTCGTTGACCCACTTGAAATCACGAAGGGTGGACGACATGTCTGACAGACCAATCCAGATGGCGTCCTCTGAAATAGTAGAATCACAGTTTATTAAACAATGTGTCCATATTTCCGAAGAGTTGTTAATAATTATCAGATCTGACAGTTTAACACTGTAACAATCTTCTTATTGGTATTGCATTTGAGGTTTGTGTTTTGTTTTACTCCCCACTCAGCAATATTCCAAGTATTTCATGAAGCGTCCAAAACATCGAATACTGTTACGACAATTGGCCACAATGTCTGGCCTCCTAATTTCCTACATAATAAGAAGAGGTCTCTGGACGTGTTCGAACCCGAGTTCCTCGCTGGGTTTACTGCAATACTCGTGCACACGTTATGTGAATATATCCATTCGAATTTTACATCACTTTCGTGGTTAATCACGTACAGATCCAGAGGCATAATTCCTCTTCTTGATGTTATGCAATGTAGTAATTAAAGTAGATTTTAACCACTCTCACTTACGAAATTGGCTGTTCATTGATAACCCTGCATTCTTGATTTTTTGAAACTTTTGAGCATTATCAGCGACAACCAGCCTAGCTGTCGGAGAATAAAGATTGCAGTTGTTCTTTGCTTCTAACCACGTGACCTTGTCCAGATGAAATTTAATACAAGGACCTTCCACTTCAGACAAAAGGCTGAAACCTTCAGGGCACCAGTCCCGAACTGCCAAATTACAAAATGATGCTATTAGTGATGGCTTTGTTTGTTATTTAACGGCACTGAACAATATTGCAGCATTACAACAATCGTGGGTAACTGAAGGCCAGTTCTTATTCTTCGTAACAGCTTAGGCTGTTTGCAGTGACATGTTATTTAAGTGACAGCCAATGATCCCGTTATTCGCCTCTTACGACAATCATGGGTTAGTGAAGACCAGTTGTTACTCTTCGTAATACCATAGGCTGTTTGGAGTGACATGGTATTCATATGATAGCAAACAGCATGGATAACAATGCCAAGCCAAGTTTAGCCTTTACAGTGCACCTATACCTGTGATCTCATCTTTCACAACGCACAACACATATTACTTTGTGTGTTATATTTCACATCGAACCCCTTCTGTATGTACATTTACGTTAATTCCATTTTGCAAAATACAGTCACTTTAATATGTACTCTCTGTCGAATTAACAAGTGAGTGAAAAGGATGCAAATAACACATAATAAGCTGGTATGATATTCCAAGATCACAAGCGGAATATATATTCAACATGTCACCATGGCTTCACTTCAGAAACGTGTGCTATTGATATGGTGCAAATCTTAGTAAACGGCCCTTTCGTTTCAAGAGATTTTTTTTCAATGAGGAAGCAATAAGGGCTCCTATCTGCACATATAGATTTGAAACAGTGACAGATTTGTCCAGTGAATGCGTGACAGCATAAAAAATATAGTAAGTTACCTTAATACAGTGAAAAAATACGAAAACTGTATAATTTGTACAAAAATACTAAGGCCACTCATACTACTCAAACGAAGTTAAACAGCACAGTCACCATTCTTTCGTATCGCTTCAGGGTATCTCTTCAACAATCACAATGCTATTAGTAATTTGGAAGAATTTCACGTTTTTTAACTTTCTGTGAGTAGTATATATTATGAATTGCAATGAATTGCGAATGTTTATATAAGATATTTCACTGTACCATAAAATCGTGTGTGCTCCATGTTATTTGGTGGTGGCACTTGGAGCGTGTCAAAGATCTGACATCTGTTGTCCATGGCGTTATATAATGTTGTTCGGCAGGAGAGAAGCCCTGCACATATCACCGTGCACTGGAGGCGTGAGGCGACTGTTGTGATCAATATCTCCTTCTGAACACTGCTACCTATTGGTGTGGCAGAGGTCATCACCGTGTATTGAACCGCACCATCAGCAACCACACAAGGCCTGGAAGTATTACTCATAATATGAACGAATAGTTATGATGATTTGTTCGTTCGTTTGTTTGTTTGTTTTTAACACAGCACTCAATAACATTCCAGTTATATTACGGTGGTCTGTAAATAGTTTAGTCTGAACAAGATAATTCACTGATCATCGATCGCAAGTGGGATAGAATGTGTGTCAGCCAAGTCAGCAAGCCTGATCACTCGATCCTGTTCGTTGCCTTTTACGACAATCTTGGGTTGCTGAAGACACATTCTAATCAGGAACTTCACGGTGCTTGTGACGAACACAGCGTCGTGGGTATACATCAAAGTTGACAAATGTAATACCCGGACATTTAACTTTAATATAAAGGAGTACAATCATCAATTTGCAATTTGTAGAGAATTTGTAGAAAACCTGGTTATCATGTTTAGTAAGTTACTTTGTAACGAGATATAATGTACCCACTAATGTCGAACTCAGTAATTATGTCTAAATCCATCAACACATATTCCCATGACGAATTATTCTTGGACGAAATAATAACGTCACTTTTAATAGAGTTTCACCATTTAATGGGGTCTGTGGTATTGCAGTCAATTCGGTACAGCTAATCTCCAGTTCAACAGAGTATTATATCGTTACATATACTATTAGACACATTAAAATATATGACGTATAATCCGATTCGCAGACACTACTTTTGTATATCTTTGTCAATGTGATGACTTAATGTTTTGCCAACAGTTTCCGTGGATTTCACCGGAAATGAGAGTATATCAGGTGCACGGATACACCTATATACTATATTGCATGCTGAACATATTGTTGATTGTTATTATTATTGTTAAGGTGTGTGGTGTTACTGTTGTTAGTATGATTATTCATTTTAGTATTTTCGTCTGTCTAGTAGTTAGGTGTCTAGTAGTTAAGGTCGCAATGCAATGCGCACCACATTGAAGTGATTCATTCTCTCAGCTACAATTGCTCGTCGCCGTTTGGATATTAGCTAACATTACACTCGTATTTATATGTAACAGACAGAGGTCATTCATTCTGTCAGTGTATTAAGTACCTGTACCATCACATTCACATGAAACAGCTTGAAGTGATTCATGATTCCAGTTATGAATATTTGCTAGCACTACCGTCACATTCTTTTGAAACAAATTGAAGTGATTCATCCTCTCAATTATGGATATTATATTCTTAAAAAAAGTAGGGGAACTTTATTTCTTATTCACGATTAAAAATATTCAGGAGATTTATAGGAGTCAATCAATGTTGATATGATAATGTTGAATGTTTTCAGAGTGCATCATCACTGTAGCTATTTGGAATGTAGTCGCTTTTGAAAGATGATTGATGTATGGCATGTGTATGATTTTAATTTTAAAACAAACTACAGAAACAAACACTAACAAGTGTGCAATGCAAGATGAGTGTTAAAATTAATATTCTAAGTGATTTTTCAACCTTCGAGAAAAGCGTCAAATTCAGGATTGGGGCCCCATGCACGTGTATGGGAATACTGCGCTGTGCACGTGCATATCATGCGTTGTCTTTAGTGGTAACAGAGGGAAATGGTGGTGCGTTCATAAGATGTTTGTACTTGAAACGTTTGTCAACGTTTACACTTCCTATCCAAATTGAAAGTTCAGGTTCCCCGACTTTTTAAGAGCATAGTTTAAACATTACCATCACATTCACATAAAACAAATTGAAGTGATTCATTCACAGCTAGCATTACTATTGCATTCATACGAAAGGAACTGAAGTAATTCCTTCTGCAACATAACGTTTAAATAGTAGTTGTCAAAGTGAAAGTTCCAATTGTAATACGTCCTGGCATTATGTTCCTCCTGTTATTAATTATCAGGTTCATGTCACAGGTCAATACATTTATCTGATACTATTAAAAGTACTCAAGGCAAACCCACAACCTTATCGGGTCGATGGGGGTAGCCTACCTATTAAAGCGCCACCCCCTCGATAAGGGTTCGATTACCCACATGGGTACAATTTATGAAGCCAATGTCTTGTGTCCCCAATCCTGATATTGCTGGACCATTGTTAAAAGAGGCATATAATTAAACGCACTCACATCCCCATAACATTACCACAATAACTTAACCTGTGCCAGCGTTGTTGGAATGACATGTTGTAATAATGCTTTCCGTAACTTTGTTACATGATGTAGAAAAATTGCAACCACTTGTATCACAATGAAATAAAATATATTGATATTCGTCGTCGAAGGCACAGATACATGGACATGGATTGGTCGCACACGAGGTTCTTCGAGGAGCAATCCTATATGGCACCTGTATACCATAGGCATCGAACACATAAGCATAAAAACAGATTGGTTTGAATTTGTTTGTGGATACATGCTGGTTGTATATAGTCGCATACCTTCAGACACTGGACATCAAAACACAATTGGTATTTTTCAGGTGGGATGTATTTGGCAAACCTATTTCAGTAAATGAGAGCATATTATAAAACATATTATCATTTCCGTTTGCATTCAGAAATGGACGTGAAATTCTTCTTTCTCAAACCTAAATCACATATCTAAATGTGACATGAAAACAATTAGTATATTAAATAGAAAGGTCAAACTGAGCCTCGCCTACAACCGCTGTCATTGTGATGATAATGAGAGACTGTGAAGGGAATCACATTACCACATCAAGAGCATTGAAATAAACATGAAATAGATCCTTCTACAAAGTTTAACCTTGACAAAGGTACATGTACAATACTGTAGCTGTAGGCTTTCGGACGTTGCCACAACAAGATGGAAACAAAATGAGAAGGCTGCTGTGAGATTATTTCTTTGCTGGACTGTAACCGTCAAAAAATATTTACTCAAGGCACCTGGTTAAATTATCAGCTGCATTCGAACCACCACCATTTAAAGGTTGTAAAACATTTTTTCACTCACTTGGTTTAGATGATTTATTTGAAATCGGAATGGCGAAGTAGGTATAGTGTACATCATATCTTATCTTGTATTGTATCTTATAGCTTTTCATCAACCATAAACTCGATGTTACTGGATATGAAACAGATCTAGATTTGCTATTTCCTGATTTACATTTTATGTGAATAATAAATTGTATATTTTTTATATGAATGAACTATTTTCATGTTCAAAGAAACTCGATATAGCACTGTCATGCAGAGATAGAGGGAATGAGTGTGTGATCCGGGTTTCACGCTCCTTTCAGCAATATATAATATCACGACGGGGGATACTATAATGGGCTTCACACACTGTAGGGGAATCAAACTCGGGTTTTTCGGTGTGACGAACGAACACCTGCCACCCCACCACCAACAGAATGCAATGCGTTAAATGCAAAAGAGGTACGATATCAAAATTTCATGAATGGATCATTGGAACAACTAGAAGCTGACCCTCATATTCTA
This sequence comes from Haliotis asinina, assembly GCF_037392515.1. Classification (NCBI taxonomy): domain Eukaryota; kingdom Metazoa; phylum Mollusca; class Gastropoda; order Lepetellida; family Haliotidae; genus Haliotis; species Haliotis asinina. Next base: position 38,062,703 of record NC_090286.1, read on the forward strand.
TAATTTAGAGTGGTTATTCACTGATGTGGCATCCTGCTTGGTCTAAGATCAAAGACTAAGAAATTCTCAGGCTTCAAACAATCGATCACCCATCCACGTACATTGCCCCAAACCCACCATGTGATACGGCCCGTGAAAATCGAGGGTAGAATTCATCTTCGGTAACCCATGCTTGTCGTAAGAAGCGAGTAACGAGATCGGGTGGTCGTACTCTATAACTTGGTTACACATGTCACAGTATTCCTGTTACGTCGAACGATGTTCATGCTGTTGATCACTGGATTGTCTGGTCCAGACTCGATTATATACAGACCGCCGCCATATAATTGGAGTAATGGTGATTGTGGCGTTAAACAACCAATCAGATTGTACAAATGCGATAGTGTCCCTTGTGGACAAGCATTACCAGGAAATACTGAAGGATATCTTACCTTAAAATACTGAAAAATAACACAAGAGCAAGAGACTGAGGCATTGTTAAACTCCTCCCTGAAGAATATTGTCCAGGTTTGCACACTTGTACATTTGATAGATCATTATAAGGATTTCAATTAATCAATAAAGGTACTAGCACCAGATTATCTAAACGCTCTAAGCAACATGTCTAATAGAATACGGTCTTTGTAAATATTTCTGTTGAAAACGTTATTAGGTCCCCTTGGGGATAAACCAAATCAAATATTGACTGTGTATTCTTTCTAAGCTAGCATGTTATACATATGATCAACAAATATTACACCTTCAGCAGAGAATCTGTGAACAATTATATCTTTAGACCAAGTGGAGGAAGTGGCAGTTTCATTTTTTTCTGGCAATTTGTAAGGATGACTTCAATGCGCGTTAAACCCATTGTGTGAGTTAACGAACGGGAAAGCATAGTGAATAGAAAGTCGATAGTGGATTTTCTTTCATGGTCAGGTAGCATTCATCTTGAAGATGCACCCATTCAACAATCCGTGACTATTTTGTGCTTGACAATTTACGAAGATAAGAAGTGACAATAACGTGCATTTTGTGTGACAAGTGTGTCTCTTTGTGTACAAATCTACACGTGGACACACACCAACCTAGGCATTTGTGTAAACAAAGTCATATTACTTGCCGCTGTGTATGAGAGATTAGTAACAAACAAAGCGTTTAGTACAATCTTTGTCCGTGACAGTCATACTCACTGCTTTGAGTAAAATGTTTCTCAATCACTTACACGTTCACCGCTCCGTATAACTTCTACTAATTAGAACACATTATCATGAAAAGATTTACTAATAATGGTAATTTAAGTAGTCTGCCTCGTCACTGTGCAGCGCAGCGTCTCGCTTCGGTACGGTATGTGATAAAGAGGCTGTCACACACAAATCGTTGTCTACTTCATCATCTTGCTGGACTGCTGTACACATTGATTATGCTTAAGAAGTAGGCAACCATGAACGTTTGCCTTCTTCCATCTACCTTCACCCATATAGAAGTGTTGCTTTTTCTAGATTATGACTTAATCACAATTAATTCAACGTTGGAAAAAATATACATGATTTACATTATTAAAATTGAATTCATATTGGTCGTGTCTCCAGTGCTTAGGTGATAATGTGTTTGTTTCAGCGGCCTAGCATCCAATAATTGGCAGAACAGTAGAAGACAAAATCTTCTTTTTTTTCTAATAACATATAGAATGTTACTGACATAATAAGAAGGTTTGAATGACGCTTACATTCAGCGCATTAGTAAGGGCTTTAAATTGTTTTATGACATTATTAGACATGTGGATCGGGAAGATATTTCGACATTTTGGTCATAAGTAATAAAAATTGTAGCTTACCACTTTCTGTGTTTGTTCAGATAAACACAGGACTTCCCTTTGCATGTATTCTTATGGTGACTGATACTAGCCCCGTAGCAGAAAACGCTCACATATTGAGATATGTCTGCTTCAAAGTTCTTCTGTGATTATATACCATTAAAAGAGTAGAGGATATTGGCTTTTGCAAGCATACCAGTGCCAGAACATTGGGAAAAAATAATGTTTTTTTCCATACATATGAAGCATTTCGCAAGGAATGAAACAAATTGTCACATTTCTCCTTAATTTCTCTCCATAACCTGTTTCTTCCTTCCATCATTTGCATTTGATCAGTTATGTAACTCAAATATCCTTTTTGAATGGTATAGAAAAACGTTTTGTCGTTTTATTCAAAATTACCTTAAGGAGGCCTATCCATCTATAAATCAGCATGGACCCTTGTAGCAGACAGATATGTGCTATGTATACACCTGCTGTTTAAGTATTAATGTGTTTCTTGTGTGTTCTGCGCTCTTTGCCATCGGGTATCATTATTTATCAATTGTTATTGTCAGTATTGTTTGAAAACAATTATGCCGTGTGTACCGGGAGCACTATTCTAAACAGAACCTGACGCTTGGACGTAAGGACACGAAGCAGTGAATATGCAGGGCTGATAAACATAGTTGAAAAAAGCGGCTATTTTCATTTGGTGAAGTTGTTCCCATAAATGTAACGTACATGCAACTATCACATCAGTGAATGTGATTTTAGATGTTAGACCTATGTTTAGCTGACATCTCGGTGAGAAAAGCACGAACACAGACTTGTGTGTGCGGTGGGGTAGCCTTGTGGTTGAAGCGTTCGCTCGTCCCGAAGACGAGGGTTCGATTCCCTAAATGAGTGCTATGTGTAAAGCCAATTTCTGGTATCCCCGCCGTGATATTTTTGGATCATTGCTAAAAGCGGTGTAAAACTAAACTCACTCACTCTGTAAAGTAGACCTATCACTAACAATTACCCTGAAATGCCTCCTTAGATTGTTATTAATAGAGACATAAAACTTTTAATAAAGATATCTGGGATCGCCAGATTGTCCGGATTGGTTTTCTTTGAGGTTCATTTGGTGGTATTTCTCTAACTATTGATAAATCTCACATCTCTAGAACAAGCCGGACATTTAAATAAACGAGGAAGATTTTCAACTGTACTAACAATTGTAAACATCTAACTGTATCAATAAATACCGAAGCACAAAAGGCTTCATCGTCAACAAATCTGTTTTAATTCCAGCTGGCATGAAAGTCACATTTTAAAACTTATAGTATACGTATGATGACATTTTTGTATGTTTTGTATTGTGCCCCGAAAATCACTAATATCAATATCAGGTAGATATTATAATCTTTTTCAGTCGGATTAGGAGATTAATCTATAGAAATGTCATGAGACCAAAGCTGGTTTTAAAATATGTCATAGATTTGAATGTAGTTTATCTAACAGATTCAAATTACATTACGGAGGAGATCTACAGACCGTGGTTTAACAAATACCATTAGTGGAAACAAGAACACAAGTATTCCTCACATTCACGTTGTGTTTTGGAAGGAGGTACTCTTCTCATACTTGTACAGCTGTGATAACAGTGAGAACAGAAGTTATGAAGAGAAAGTGTCAAAATCTACCCAGCAATGCTATTAGAATTGAGAGTGAAACTTTTTATCAACAGCAATGGTATAAAGGGGTGTAACATATTTTAGAGACATGATCGATGATGATGGAAAATTAATATCTATTATTATAAAAAAATCTTTGTATAAAGATATAACATCAAAACAGATTTGTTGACGTAAGAGCGTGTCAATCCTTTATACAACACCAATCCTTGGTCCCATTCTGCCTTATAACATGTGAATAATTAGAAATATACAAGACTGTTCAGCTTTTCATATGAGTTTAACAGACCGAACTTTTACAAAGTTCAAAATAGTTTTGAAATGGGAAGATTGTTTACAAAAGAGTACACAGACACAGAGTGGAAGACTATTAATCACAAAGTAGTGAATTAGTGACACGTTATTTAAGATGGGATACGTTCACTCTCTAGCATGATATTGATGAAATGACCCACTCGAAAGTATTGTACATGTATTAAATAACTGACAATATGCCAAAATCATATGGAGACATCTTTCAGAACGGCGTGAAAAACATACTGAAGAAAAATCGAATTCAGGGACGAGATTGTATTCTTTGTATTTAAGAATTCTTTGAAAGAAATTATTCTTACGACACTTTATATGCTTTAAAGATGTAGTGTTAAGAAAATCAAACCAAATTTCAAACCTTTACCACAAGAAATATATAGATACTACCAAACAACAACATTTACACCATTCTCAAACTGTAAACAAGCAAACAAGCTAAGTTTTCATGCCGTTTGGTCGTCTCTACATAGGCTTTTCAGCAACACTGTATAATTTCTTGGAAACGTCATTCAAATGAATCACAATCCTATGTATATGTCTGTATGCACATATGTAAATTAGATGCGCATGTATCTATTGTTGTTTTGAAATGGATGGAAATGTAACCGGTGGAAATAATAAAAAACATATATATAATTATCTTTTTCAGGATGTAATGACACCTGCACGAACTTCATTCCAGAAACTTGTATAGGAGTTGTTTTTAAGCCGCACTGAGCAATAATCCAGCTATTTAAATATTCGAGGCTGGACCAGACAATCCCTTGGTCAACAGCATGAGCAACGATCTACTCCTGACCTGACATGACATGACATGTATCAACCATGACAGCCAGTCCGATCCCGTTAGTCCTCCTTACGACAAACATGGCTTACAGAGATGAACTGTATCCCGGATTGTCACAGGTCGTGTCACATAGTGTGACTGCGACGCTGTACGTGGACAGGTGTCACCGCTCGATTGACACCTGAGAATTTCTTGGGCTTGGATCTTGGTCCACATAAGATGTGAAATGTGCGAGAACAACCCGGGTCTTCACGGGTTTTATAGGTCAGAGTCTGGCAGTGCATAATTATGAAATATTGCGTTCATTGAATAACGTCTGTCGTCAAATACATGACCCCATTGAACCATGATAGCCGTGCTGTTTCAGAAAACATTACCAAAAACATTCGCTACGTTCAGAGGAAGCGTACATTATCGCCGTGTTGATGTTCGTCATTGTGATGATCGTGACCTGTACAATCTGCGGGGGAAAGTATATGGAATATATTGGGGACAAGTTTGAAGGAAGGTTTTATCAGTCACTAATTTTGTGACAACACAATGACACGATACTTACAGTGGCGGATTGATTCCGTTTCCCCACAAATGGACGTGTGTTCTTATTTCCACTAATCATATTTGTCAAATCACGGTTTCTCATATGATCGATTGCAACGTAGAATCTATTAATAAGTTACCATTTCTTGAGCTAATCAGTGACGGGGAGGCATTTCCCGACTTCTACTAGGTGAATTAATTAAAGAAATATTAATCAACATTCTTCAGAGTTGTAACATTACTAGTATATATATTATGTAACAGTTTTTGCTGTAGCAGCCGAATATACAATGCGATATTAGAAAGGTTGTCAGATGTAACACATGTTATATCAAGTACAGAATTTAGTAGTTTTATTAGGTTGAGTCACATCCGTTATTGGAACGCACACTCTTAGAGTCAGGCACTCATCGCCAACAATTGCAAAGTCAGCGATCTACCCACTCAGCCACCCTGACTTCCAGATACATGTTTTACTATCGTCATGACTGGACACTGCTATAGCTAGTGTGTTAGAAGCAATATAAGTGCAAAAACAGCTTCAATCTAAGTATTCATTTGGAGGACAGTGAAAGGACTTAAATCGCAATTGTACCTGGCACCGCCACGATCGAGTCACAAAATTCATTTGTTAACACATGTCGTTTGGTGTGCTAACAGGGATGAGGTGAAATGTTGCCACACACTCCTATTGTGAAGTATAAGAGTCCCACGTCTCAATTTTGTATCATATACTTGTACATTATTAGTTCCAAATGCCTAGTACCAAGATATACTGAAAAACAAGTGACTTCTTTATGAACATAAATTTCTACGTTGATGTCTACGCCAAATCAGTCGTTTTACCTATATCCAGTTGCAATGAACTGACACCTCTGGAGCAGTATGGATCAAGAAACATCCAGGGTCATTTTGGAATTTATATTTTACTAACTGATTATATGTTTTGTTTCCATATTTATTGCAGTTGTCCCAAAACATGAACAAATATATGTGTGTGTTATTTTCGTCACATGCCTCAGTCTATAATTTTTACCTAACAAGCAACATTTGCGTTTTACTTTCACTGTAATTATAACTAGATCATATTGTCAATGCCAAGGAGTGTTTCAACTTCACCTTCATGTCACTGGCCCTAAGAACGTACAACACGTGCAGTTCCGGGTTAGAATCGATTTTCAGCAGCCCATACTTGCTGTAAGGGGTGACTAATGGGAAGTGGTGGTCAGACTCGCTGACCTGGTTGACACATGTCATCGTGTCCCAGTTGCATTTATGCAAATGATGTTGATCACTGGAATGTTTGGTCCAGTCGAGATTATACATGTATACATTATCTTTGCCATATTGTATCTGACTAAGTCCATGTCAACATGTACGTTCTGTGTAACTGCTTACATTATAAGTGTGCCGAAACAGGTTTCGTATCAATAACACATCAAGTGAGAAAACGCACTTTAAATTCACTATTGCATTCTTTGAGAACAAGACAGAGTGTTTTGAACTGTTTGTACTGAATATGATAAATGAAATATGCGAATGGAATGTCATTTTATAACAAATTGGTGACCGTTAGAACCACGACGTCCTTGGTAAACGTAGAGAAAATTCGAAATACCCAGATTTGTTTATTCTGCGTGTACACTGTACGTACAGGATGTTTGAAAACCTATTTTAGGGATTTCAGCGTATTATTTGTCAGATAGAATTATAGAGTGTGTAACATAGTTTTGAATCATATAGCTTCCACATATGTAACGTCTACACTTAAAACAAAGTGGTGAAATAATGTGTTCAGCCATTCTTTGACGTGTCGTCATGACCGTAAGGTGAAACTGGGTATCAATATATTGACATTCTATTCTTAGTTCTTAGAATGTTCATGTTCACCACCATTATCATATATATGATACCTTCTAATAGCGAGCGTTTTATAAGCACTATTTATGCATGTTAACGTTTGATAATTATTCACGCACATTCACGCAATTCATTTATTTTCACATCTTCTTTTATCTTTTCATGCGAATAAAAGAGAGAAAAACAAAGAGTACAACCATTTTTACATATCTATTCAGAGTTTGAGGATTAATAAAAAGGTGTCTTTAAACTTATGCTTCATACTTTGCCATTAGTTCTGAATTGCATATAAAAAGGATGTTTCTCTCTGGAACACTTTCAACATATGTTCTATTCAGTACGAACGAAACAGTTCCCGATAACACGAACAAGGAATAGTACACTAATGTTTATAACGATTGCACTTATTGCGAAGCAAACTGATGTAGTGCTCATCTGTTTAAGCCACGTGGTACGTTTTACTGTAGTATGTTTCAGCTTTGTATGACGGTATATCGAAATATGGCTGTATGGCTTACACTAAGTGGGCCCTGTGGGTTTATTATGCTCGTGTGCTTTTTCATATTTTATATACCAACAGATGCAGAGTAGAGGTGAATGTACTTGTTTCCAATTCTTCATGTTTTGTGCTTCTTAACTGACTTTCAAGGTCGCTTTGACGCCGTGTCAGAGTATGTTCGCAGCTTGAATGCGTGATGCAAACAGAGTGATGGGCTCTTTAAATAACAAACAAATCAGACACGTTCATTCTCTCTAATACTGATCACACGCTGGAGACAAACAACTACTTCACGACATTTTTTTCAAAATTAATATGTTATATCTGAACTTATTTGACAATTAAATCAGATGAATATAACGCCACATAAAGCAATATTCTAGCTATACGAGGGCTGTCTATAAATAATCAGGTCTGTATCAGACAATCCAGTGATCAATAGCATGAACATAGCTCTACGCAGTAGGAAAGTATTTAATTCATACATGCACATATAACATTGATTAATTCTATGATTTGCAATGCTATGAATTCACGGAAATTCCGACGAGGAACACTTCCCCCTTCTAGTTGCAACTTTAAATTTAAATTTCAGATTACCATGTATATGCAATCCGAAATTATACATTTGATAACGCGCTCATTGAAATGACATATTTATGCTTTGAATATTGAACATGTCAGCCAAAAACAAAGGCAATACGTAAGCTCGTTAGCTATATTTTCGCATACAAGCTGGCCTGAATTCATTTATAATTCTTAAAGCCTAAATCGGTTGTGAAAATACCCTCACAAAAACATAAAGGATAGCAGGCTGTCTATAATTAGCTTCTTGGTCGATTGGCGTGTGAAATTGGAACATATATAGAATTTTCACTGAAAGTTACATGTATGTGTAAAGACTTCCTTAATTACATTACAAATCACATATTAAGCATACCATTTTGTTTCCAGGGACAGTGAGTGAGTATGGTGTTACGCCGCTTTTAGTAATGTATTCAAGCATACGACTTTCCCACCGCCTCTGTCAGTGACAAGCAATATCGCGTAACCATACGGAAATGTCCGACGGAACACTTTCACTTGCTAATCATGATTCCTTATATATGTTACCATGGTGCTGAATAGACGATTACACTGGAGCAACGCTTCGGTCAAAGGGTAACTGATTCGAAATTATCAAATGTTGTTTTCAATGGTAAGGAGACGTGAGCATATAAACACGTACACAGTTAACATATATCCATATATTAGACAGAACTCTCCCTTGTACCTATTAACGTAGGATAACCTAGGCTGAACTTAGAGGACGTATTAACACTAAGCAAAATGGACTGGGCTCAGAAAAAATGACTTTCCTCATACAAATCTCAAAGTAAATCTACATTCGTAAGTATACAGAACGTCAAAAGAAAGGGAAATCTGATTTTGTTTGTCAAGTTTTTTAAATAGAAGACATCAACATGAACGCATACTTTTATGACATTTCATTTATTTTCTAGACTTGCGTTTCTTTTGCAGTTCAGCATACTTTAAGGACACAGTACTATAGATAACATATCATTAGCACATGCACTTATGCTTTTAGTGGCTATAATATTCAAATAGCATATTAAAGCAAATCAATGCCAACTGATTGATAGATAATGCATAAATGACCTCAACCAGATACCATTTGTTTTCTTTTCCTTGTTACACAGTCAAGGCAACTGATGTAATACTCAGTTTACTGTTACCTTCAAACCATTTGTGTCCCCAGGCGAAACAGAAATAGGTAAGTTCAGGCAATTTAACCATTCTCAGATGATGAAGCTGGTTATTTAACATGAATACTACTGGTGTATTTGTGAGGTCACCACAATGGAGAGGGTCTGTATATCAATTATACATACACACACATACATACCTACCTACATACATACATACCTACCTACATACCTACCTACCTACCTACCTACATCCATCCATCCATCCATCCATCCATACATCCATACATACATGCATACATACATACATACATACGCACGCACGCACGCACGCACACACACACAAACACACACACATATATATGTGTGTGTCTCAATGGAAAGAGTATGTATATCAATGGAAAGTGTATGTACAATGTATAGTATGACCAGAAATTATTGAGAGTTTAAAGATTGGATTGGACCATCCCTTCCTTCATTTTAGCAATATTTGTCAGATTTTTGTTATTGTCACTTTCCTTCATAAGTGCCCAAACATATTCTATGGATTTAGGGCAGGGCTATAGCTGGGTCAATCTCATGATGTCATATTTTGGGTCCGAAACCAAACCTGTGAATGCTTTGAACGATGTTTTGGGTCGATGTTTTGCTGGAAAATCCAAAAATTGTCCACAGAACACGTGAGCAGATGGAAGTAATTGTCACGGGTCACGTCGGAACAGGTATGCAAAAAGTATACAAGTACTATGCAGACATGGTAAGAATCATATTACGAAAATAGTAGCAATTGACTATTAACTGGATACTGTATTAATGGTAGTGTCATGCATACTTGCACAGGGAAAATGTCGTACAATCAGTCATCTACTAGTGATGGAACGACGACAACACCTTACACAGGGAAAATGCCGTACAATCAATCGTCTACTAGTGAAGGACCGACGACAACATCCGAGACGCCCACCGGTAAATAATACTATATTCAACGCAGCCAGGAATTAGTATGATTTACCTCGTAATAGACATGTAGACAGAGCTGCGATGATTTTGCGTTCTTTTCAAACACATGCTACCGTTTACATGTGTTTATATGCACGTACATTTTATCATAAAGTCGCCAGTGTCAACATTTAAATGTTCTTAAGAAATGAAAGTCACTTTTGATACTTTCTATGTAACAGAATTTTGCAGCATCTGAGTCAAGGTAAAAAGCCATTTGGCACAACAATGAACATTTTCAAAGCGCTATATATCTGTATTTGAGTTAACGATAATTGAAAATCGGATTATGCATACGATTATTTGGACAGGTGAATATGCCCGAGTTTGATACTCGTCTCATTTGATAACATAACGTCTCTTTGAAATGGAGACTGACATAAATGGAGTAGGTTCTGAAGCCAGTGCCTCTTCATTTACTTCTTTTTTAAAGATTTACAATACAACATATACAACAATGTGCCCAGCCTTTCAAACGTTAAAACTGTATGTTAGTTTCACGTTATTTGTCACCAACATTATTACTTTTCTCAGAGAGACTTAGCGCAAAGATAATTTCATTATAGCATCCTTTTGTCTGCTGACCGTGAAATATATGTGACACATAATGATTGTTGATACCACTCATTATTCATGTAATCACTGCACCTTGAAGACAATTTACACCTAACACCATCTCGGAGAGGTTGGGTTTTGTTTTCTATACTGTCATTTTACAGATGACACTGATCCTGTCACACCCTGGGTTGTGGCGTTTGTGGTGATTCTGACCATTGCTATCATCATGGCAGGTGCAATATTCGTCAAAAGGTAATAACAATATGTCAATAGAACAACAAATGAGCTTTGGGCGAATGAGTTGGGAAACAGTGTGTATTCCGGTTATTAGGGGTATCAGGGTGATATAAGAATGACAGTGAGTGAGTTTAAGTTTTCGCTTCACAGCAATATTCCAGCTATATGGCGGCGAGTAATATAGGATGAAGGTTCAAGGTTATGGAATGTCTGAGATGTTTATCACTTGGGTGAAACCCACGAACTGGGATCATGCTGCTGAGAAACAATGGGGCCTAATCGCAATTATGTTATATATTTGTAGCTCAAATTTCGTATGTAGGATGTTTTTTTTCAAATCTTCGACCATTTACAATGCTGATTTGAATGCTAAATCTACGGTTTGCATATATTTTCAGATATGGATATTTCATCATTATTCGTGGATAAGCGACAATATGAATAGGTCTTAGATTTTCTTTAAAAGTGAATATTCAGTTCAAAGAAGATTATATTTTAGTAGCAGCAATGTTAAACTGTAACATACTGTAGGTAATTTCGTTTAGGTTTTCTTATATCGTATCTTAGAAACATGTGTCATTATGATTCATGAATATTTGCATAAAGGTAACAAACCTCAAACTGCCTTTGGGAATGAACACTGTCAAATTTCAATGACAATATATATATGTGAAGGACGAGTGTGTGGTACGGTACGTTGCCGGAACGCTGCCACGCTTTAACGCAGGAGAGCCCGTTTATTGAGTTTGGAAATTGATTTCAGACATTTAGACTATAGGATTGCGTGAGAGTAGCATGACTTTAAGAATTGATTTTATATTCAATTTGTTAACTGTGTGTTTTTATGTAAATATATGTGAAACGCAGCGTGCTATGTTGTCTATGACATTATATTCAGAGACACCATCGCCTGGGTTCGTGTGAAGCTCATAACCCTAAAGGATGCTATAACCAGGACAGGTAATGATACTATTATTGACACTACATTAAAATATTGCATTCAAGCGTTCACTACAATAAGTACATACATGCCCCCCCCCTCTGACATCAAACCATAATCTAGATAATTTAGTCAGTTCTTTCGTTCACTAAGTTTCATTTATCTCGTGCAGTTGGTTGAATTTTGTCCTGGAATCCACTTATAAAAGATTACATAGATCAGTACCACCATTTTACTACTTGTCATTCAGCGCATTATGGAACTAAGCGCATGATCTGTTTCTTGTACACTTTGAAATGATTGCCTTTACTGGGCACATCTTACCAGGAATAAACTGAAGCAAGGTTTTGTTTAGAATTTGTCTCGGTGATTTTAGTCACAGTAGCAGTCTTTACATAGCATGATACCCGTGAAGGTGTGGGGTAGAATAGGCCTTCAGCAACCCATGCTTGCCCTAACATTCGACTATCCTTTGCGACTAACGGGATCGGGTGGCCAGGTTTGCTGAATTGGTTGACATATGTCATCGGTTCCCAGTTGCGTAGGTCGATGCTCATACTGTTGGTCACTGGATTGCCTGGTATGGACTCGATTATTTACAGACCGACGCCATATAGCAGGAATATTGCTGAGTGCGGCGTAAAACTAAACTCACTCACAGCATGATTCCATAGCACCCCGCCTCAGCAGAACACCGTCGTCAAATGTATTGTTCTTAAATGCACATTAACAGCATATGCGTTCCTCACTATATGCACCCCTGAAGATGCCTTTAGAATTGATCTTCAGTGACCCATGCTTGTCATAAGAGGCGACTATCATGATCGGGAGGTCAGGCTGGCTACCCTGGATGACACGTCATCGTATCCCACTTGCATAGATCAATGCCGTTGACCACTGGAATGCTGAGTACAGCATTAAACGAGTAACCAACTAACAAATCAACCTCGCTATGTGCTGTGAATGTTATGTCTAGTGAGGCACACACATAGAATGCTAGGTCTAGTTAGGCACACACATAGAATGCGTCCTAATTTGATTTTCTACCCTAATTTAGGTGGTTCCAATCACTATTTATCGCCCTGAATGTTAGAGTTACCTTTGGGGTATTTTCCAAACATTGATTGAGGTAGGTTTTGCTCTGGTATGACATTCTTGTTATATAGTAACAAATGATGTGCAACGTCCTGGGCAATGTGTGAGGGCAAACAGTGATGCTACGTATGAGACAACCCACGATGCTGCAGAGAATGGTGAAGCCCAACAAGTACCCGAACCCACTCTCTGTACTTCAGTAACACTAGCTGCTTTGGCTGAACACGTAGCGCACGTCAGACAGGCAGGGACTGGGTTTCAAAGGGAATATGAGGTAAAACACACAATGGGATGATGTAAAAGTACATTCTCTTTTTAAAAAAAACACAGAACAGACGACAAACGATTTGAAAGCATATAGGAGGTAACGTTCTTCGTGGTATGGCGTCAACACTGTACCTACAAATACATGTGGTTCATTTCTGCAACAAAATTGAAGACAGAAATAGTTGTTATCATAAAAATAGTCTAAATGAATTTTCCTTTTGCAAGTGTATGTCTAGACATATATATGCTATATAGTGTATGCTATAAATGCATGAACCTACGTGTATGAATGTAATAACTGAATCTGAATAGACTTAATAAATGATTGTCAACTATATTTTCAGAGTTTACCTGAGGGGTTCACAAACACGTATGGCGTATCAAGAGATTTCATGAACAAGGGGAAAAACAGATACATGTCATACTATCCTTGTATGTTGCCCGTTCATTTGGTATTGGCTAACAAAAACTACGCGTACGATTCCACTCGTCCAAGCCGCCTTGATGTTGCTGTAATTCAGTTCAAAAGTGCACTGAATCAAACCTACCCGCTCACGCAAAAGCCCATGAAACAATCATGAAAGCGAACAGATCTATCGATCTATCCATCTAATCTATCTATCTGTCTACTATGTATCTATAAACACCGATATGCTCCTAGCATTTTGACCTTTAAAATATAGTATTTGAAAAGTAAACAGTGCATGGGTTCTCCATGTAATTGAATCATTGTTTACACCGATGTTTATTGCATGTCATTTAACATAACGTCACCCCTCACATCACTCTCTTGCTACGTGTTTTCAATCAACCAATCAGATGACTACAACCGAGTGGCTCTCAGCATCCTGCCAGGAGACCCGTCCTCATCCTACATCAACGCAAGTTTCATCAACGTAAGTATGGCCCTGCCGTGTGGCGTGTGTAAGAGTGACAGACAGACACGTACACGTACACGTACACGTACACGTACACGTACACGTACACGTACACGTACACGTACACGTACACGTACACGTACACGTACAAACAGGCGATGTGGATCAGCGTTATATTAATTCTTTGCCTCTGGTTTCAGTGACACATTTTAAATCATTTTCGATGCTGCCTTGGTCTTTTACTTAGTGCAATCTGTTTTGGCGTAATCTGTCTGGCGCTCACGTTTTGCATGTGTATAAATTATAATGCATGTATAATGCAAATATGTAAATTTATTCTTTACGCAGGGATTTAAAACGGACAAGGCATACATAGCAGCGCAAGGTAGTAAAACCAGTTTCAAGCGTAGAAATCTAAAGACTATTTATGACTTACTTTATGAAATGTTGCTCAAAGGATAATCTGAACGATATTACATATCCCTTGTGTGCTCTTTATCTGAGATCATGAATAAAAACATAAAGCATAACTGTCCTGCATATACAGTGTAGAATAATATGTGCAGGTGATATGAAATGATTTTTAAAGTTTTTGAAAGAACTAATTCGTTGGCTAATTTTTGCTCTTTCTTTACTCCTATAGCCCCCAAAGAGAGTACAGTAAAAGACTTCTGGCGGATGGTTTGGGAGACCAAGTGTTGCAAGATCGTCATGCTTACACACTTGATGGAAAGAGGAAAGGTATATTATACTGAGACAGAATGACCATAGTAATTACTTCAAATTTCTAAAGTCTACTTTAACTAAATGCTGACCAGTGAAGATCCGGGTTAAAATTGAACTTCAGTAACCTGTGCTTCTCCAGGCAACTAACGGGATCGGGTGGTTAACGGGATCGGGTGGTTAACGGGATCGGGTGGTTAACGGGATCGGGTGGTTAACGGGATCGGATGGTTAAACGGGATAGGGTGGTTAAATGGGATCGGGTGGTTAAATGGGATCGGGTGGTTAACGGGATCGGGTGGTTAACGGGATCGGATGGTTAAACGGGATAGGGTGGTTAAACGGGATCGGGTGGTCAGATTTGCTGACTTTGTTGACTCATGTAATTGTATCCCAGTTACATAGGTTGATGCTCATGTCGTAATTACAGGATTGTCTGGTCCAGACTCAGTTGTTTACAGAACGCCGCCCCATAGCTGTAATGTTGCTGAGTGTGGTGTAAACCAAAATTCGCACACTCTACTAAGTGACTAAATGCTGCAGCAGCTTTTGGGAAGTTTAATCCCCCACCGAGTACACACTTACTTCAAACAACTGAAACAGTGTTACATGTCTCTTGTTCAAAGAGGGTTTTATGAAGATTTGAGCAGGTTTGACCACAAGGGACATTTATCCTTTGAAGCGACATTTTGTGTTTACTCTAGAACAAGTGCGAACAGTATTGGAGTGTGAAACGTCCTCTGGTATTGGGAGACCTAACTATCAGTGTAACCGGGAGGGATAATCGTTCTCATTACATCATCAGAGAGTTCGCTGTTAAAGACACACAGGTTTGTATACACAAATCGAAAATGTTTCTTTTCCACGCCCTTCATTAGTTTCACACAGCAGGAATTTTGATTATACACGCGTGCGTGGGTGCGAGCGCTCGTGCGTGTGTGTGTACTTCCATACATACATATTCATTCATAACGTTTTATATTGGAAGCAAAACCAGCTGGGTCCAGGCCAGATAAGTTGCCTACTGTTCACTGAAACAATATGAGTTATGAACACGCCGAGGCGCATAATTAACAGATCCGGGATTCGGATCCAGTGAGTAATTAAACGAAGAAGAATGAAAATCGTGACATTACAGCTTGTGCAATGCATATGGGAACAAAATGTATTGTCTATATAATTATCTCACATGTTTGTTCCAACAGACAGAAGAATGTAGGATCGTCACCCAGTTTCATTTCGTGGCATGGCCGGACCACTCAGTCCCAGAAGTAACAGCATTGTTAGGCTTCATACGGCATGTACGTCACGCCCCAACTTCTCAACATGGGCCTCTCCTTGTTCACTGCAGGTATACCATTAATCTAGGTCTGCGGTTTTCATATGTGTATATGGGTGTGAATCTGCGATTCTTTCTTAACATTAATGCCTATGAGAGGCAAACATACAGTGTAATATATTCATTTAGTTGATGAAAGAATAACAGAGTATGCGAAATGTACAATCTAACCAATAACAAAATGAATTTAGTCAGAGATGTGGAGTGTTTGACGGTTTGAACAGTATATGAATCGTCACTTACCAATAGAGTGAGTGGGTGAGTATGATTTAACGCCGCTATTAGCAATGTCCCCGCAATATCACCGCTGGGGATATCAGAAATGCTCTTGACACATTGTACCCATGTGGGGAATCGAACTCGAGCCTTTGGCGTAGCGAGCGAACGCTTTAATCACTAGACTACCCCATCGCCCCAATTACCCAATAGAGAAGCATTGTTTATGGATGAAACAAGCAGTCGACAATGTAAAGTTATCAGTGAAGGCAGAACAAATGAATTTCATATATATCCCACCTGGGGACGTGCAATTGTATTACTCCACAAATTTTATGGGGTCAGAGGGTAGGTCCAGTGCTGAAAGCATTGCTCATTGCGCGGTAGGCCCGTGTTCAATTTTCCCACATAATTGTTCACATTAAGCACCAGGTCGTATGAATGGAGTCATGATGAGACCATATGCACAAGTGTTAGACTTATTCTGATATCTTTGGGTTTAGCGCTGGTATCGGGAGAACTGGAACTTACATTACCCTGGACTACCATCTGGACAAAATTGAGACTGATGATGAAGTAAACATCTTTGACTTTGTCTGCAAACTGAGAGAACAAAGGAAAGGAATGATACAAACAAAGGTATGTGTATATTCGTATTTTGATTACCTCAGGATCCGCTGTATTTCTGGAGTATATAAACCAGCTATCTGTAGTGTAAGTCAATTTAATCTCCCACAGGATACATTGGTACTGTATAAATCGAAACATACTGATACAACCCGAACTATTTAGGTGTTTTAATTAACGAGCGTTTAGTTCCTCAAGACCTACTCTAGTAAACGGTTTTCATTCATTTTGTAGGAACAATATGAATGTGTGTATTCTTCTCTCGTGGAAGCAGTCACAATGGGAGACCAAGCCCTGACTTGCCAGCAGTTTCTTGAAAGACGGAAGACAACCAAAACATTCAATTTTGGTAGTTGTTCAGTTGTTGAACTGCTTCAGGTAGTTGGAGTTGTATTTAGCTGTAACTCAAATATCAACAAATGTGTGTTCCTTTCTCAACATTAGATAGTTTTGACTTTGTAGAAATTGATTAGTAGTTACAAATGCATCTATCTTAACTCGCACATCCTTCTTTTGATAGAATCAGCCAATCAATGGACCCTGTTCATAAGCGAGTAACATTTTCTATGTTACACGCTGGAAATGCCGAACTGTGGGCAATTCATTTGGTACTCAGTTTTAATAGTGTTTGGGCTGTTGCCTAACTCTGGTGCTCCTAATCATGATCCAATACCCGTGCGTCAAACAGTTCAAAATTAGCATTGAGATGTTCGGTAGGATAACTACGTTGTTCACTGGTCTCACGGGGCCCATGGGTTGATGTGCCTTGACCAGTGAACAACTTGAAATGTACGCTGTACCATAATCAGTACATCCCCTATAGCAGAAAATTCATCTTTGTCGTTGACAGACAGGGCTATTATGTAGATGGCTTGTCGGTACACTTTAGGGGGCTGTGTATGTAAGGTACAATATAATGTTTTGTTTCATGTATCGGGTGTACTTTGAGCTGAAGCAAAAGGTTCAGCATTAAGGCGAGATCATTCTGAACCCATAAATCGTTACGTTTACTCACTTCAGATGATGAAGACAAAGAGAGACAACCATGATCCTGATGGTACGTATGAATGTATGCACGAATGTTTTATTTGTTAATAGACACAAACTTGTTACATGGTGGGGCAACCTGAAATATTTCGGTTACCTGCATCGGCGATACCAATTGCTTTTAGTCTTATGTCAGTGTGTCCTCTATTGCATCAATGCATCCTTTATTGCAGATGAAATACCAGGGAGGCTGGTGATAAACGGACAGCTGGACCATTTTGCCTTTATATTGCAAGTGAGGAATGAATAACATCGTACTTTTAGATATAAATAAGAATGGGTCAAATTTATCTAGGAATGTGTATAGGTGTTTGTACTGTACCAATGGGTAAAACGATTCTCCTCTTTATCTGAAGGCATGTATTTGGGTGTTTGTACTATAACAGTGGGTAAAAATAGCTTCTTATTTATCTGAAGGCATGTCAATAAGTGTTTGTATTGTAACAGTGGGATTGACCCTACTCCTTATCTCAAGGCATGTATAGAGGTGTTTGTACTATAACAGTGGGTCAAACATAGCCACCCTCTTTATCCCATGTCATGTATATGGAGTTTTGTACTACAACGAGGAGTAGAAATGACTAGTATCCTCTTTATCTCGAGGCATGTGTATAGGTCTGTGCTTCAATAGAGGTTTCGTGATTGCTGTCTGCATGGCATCCATGTTACAATGTAGGTACACGTGACCCTCTCTCCAACAGTCTTATATAACTCGTTATGGCTACGTGGTGAGTCAGACCCCATCCAGCAGGAGCGTGGAAGGATTCTGGAGTCTGATCAAGGACATAAACTCCACTGTGGTAATTCTCTTCCCAGGGGCTTGCAAGGTAAAGATGTCCGCTCACGACTGACAATAGTGACTGATGTGGTAGGCTTGTAAATGTTGTTTCTTGTCGTTTGGTTCACTTGTGGCGAAAATTATCACTCTGGAGTACCAAAAAGGTACCAACATATGGAATATATGTGATCAAGATTAAGTTTTAATTTAGATCTTTGACAACGCCATGAAATGCAAATACAGAAAGCAGTACGATAGCAAATATTAACTGACATCTAATTTAGTTCGGGTATAACCTTCGTTCGTGTGAATATAACATGAAGCAAGCAGTCGAGACAATAACGGTTTGTTACATTTGTATCAGTAGAATGCATTGAGGTGACATACTATCTTATTTTAGATAAACAGGAATTTGTTTCCTCACACGTACATGCATGGTCATTGTGTGGCCTTTGAATCCTGTCTTCGGAGACTGAAAAATGAAACAAGCAGCATCAGATTAAAGAAGTCTACACAATTTAAGAATTTTCCAATCCTTTAAGAAAGCTGAAGGAAAAAGTGTAAAAAGTTCTCCTTGAAACTCTGATACACTTGACGCTGATAATGTATATAACACAAGTTATTGTGATTGCGTTGCACAATGTTTCACTCAGGACATGGGAGGAATGTGCCCTTCATCAACCGATCAGGTTCTTGAATATGGCTCTCTGTGTCTCAAATACGCCAAGGAAAGAAGTATAACAGACACATTAAACATGCTGAGCATTGGAATTAACGTCCGGGTAAAGTATATTTAATAAATACGTATACATTGTATAGACTTTCACAAAGAATGTAACTTGCCTCTGGAAGGAAATGAGTTTTACCATTCTCGTTGATTCTAATTCCTTATTCAACAGAAAAGGCAAAAACATGTTACATCTGTGGTTATGAGGCATTTTGATCTATAATGATTACAAATACTCTGCAGCTATTATTTATTAAATATTTATTGCAAGAGTCATCCACAATTGGCTTAATTCTGATAGTTTCACACGACCTTACTGACATTTATTGTGTTTTTTTTATAGAAAACTAAGCAGGTGGACTTCCCAGCTAAAGACGTACATGTGATATGCATGTCCGGGGTGGACAGCCTGTCTTTAACATCATTGCCAGATCTAGTGGACATCGTTGACTCTGCACAAGAAGGGAATAGCGAAACCCTTGTGACAGTTGTGTTCGGGTATGAATTTCAATTTAGCACCATCGGTCCCAGTACAGACCGCTCTTAATGTAACCTTATCCCTTCTTCAGAAAATGAAAAGTCCACACCAGATATATAAAATGTATCTTCGCTTTTCGTGAAAGAATGTCGCTGTCATGTTAATAGCACGTTACATCTGCCCCACGCATGTTTCGACAACCCTACTAATTCACGTCTCGTAAAGGTTAAGTATATAACGTCAACACCGTAGAATACCTGTTGAAAAATGGAAACTGTGAAATATGTCACTGAAGATTTCTAATGCCACAAGGTATGTGTGGAAAGCAATAGTAAAATCCGTTCCACCCTACTATTAACTCACATAAATCATATATACATTGAAACGGACATAAACATGTCACCGACTTTGGTTTGCACTTGGGGAAAGAACACATGGTCGGAGAGTTAAAACTATTTTTTTCAAAACGTTTAAAAAATTTGTTTAAAAAATTGTCCCCTGCCTTTATTCTAAACAAACGATAACTTGTGAATGGTGAATAAAGAATGCACGCATGGTGTGGTTTTACAGGGAAGGAGACAGAAAATATGCGGTAATGATGTGTGTCATCAGGAACATCTTTCAAGGAATGATTCACGACAATAAAGTAGATATCTTCAACAACATCAACCATGTGACTCATATCTTGCACGATGAAGACCTAACAGAGGTGAGAGTCAGTGAGTGAGTTTAGTTTAACGCCGCATTTGCAATATTTAAGCAATATCACGGCAGGAGATACCAGAAATGGGCTTCACACAGTGTACCCATGTATGGAATCGAACCCGAGTTTTCGGCGTGGCCAGCGAACGTTTTAACCACAAGGCTACCCCACAAAGGTAAGACATCACAGTCTTTATAAATGGATATAGCTGTAACTGAGTGCATGGTTGAGTGAATGATGAGGTTTTAGTGATTCAGTAATGCTACATATTTTAATAACTCACAACTTAAACATGGGACGAACAATTCCCGTCTCAGAGACAATATTTTGAACCAGTTTAGGCGGGTTCAGATTTGCGTGTGTTTTGTTTAACGCTGCTCTAACATTCCAGTTATATGGTGGCGGTGTGTCAATTATCGATTCTGGACCAGATAATCTAGTGACCAATACCATGAACATCAGTTAGGATACTATGGCATGTTCCACCCTCGTCAGCGAGTCAGACCGTCTTTTGCGACAAGCGTGGGCTGCTGAGGAGCAATTCTAACCTGGATCTTCACGGGTCAGTCAAAGGTAGTAGAAGGTGACTCGACGCAAACAATTCATTTATTGTAAAATATCAGGGCTTCTGTCTTTGAAAACCCATGGTATCAGAGGTGTGTGTATTTCCCTCCTTCCTAGGTTGACGTGGCAGCGCTGTACGACATCGTCGATATGAAGCTAGACTCTTCAGACACCTACGTGAACATTAGGAACACAGTCAGCCTAGCGGCCAGCAACATACCCAGCCACACACAGAAGACGTTTATGTAAACATTTGAGAACATTTGTGCGTGATATTTTGCCTGTTCGTCGTTGCATGTGATTGTCTTTGAACACTTGACATCAAGCCCCAGACCATGATTATTTGTTTTCAAAAAGTATAATTTCTTTTGGAAAAAAGTGACAGATTCTGTAACACATACTTTATTATGGGTTTGGGGTTTTGAAAAAAAATGATACTGTCATGGAATCAACTTCACCAGCCCCAGCTCAAAAATATATGACACGTTTGTGATCATTTACAGTAGACATCTATGTTTTTCACATTCTCTATGCAAAAGAGAGAGCCAGCATCTATGAATTCGAATTCATACAGGATCACTGCATGTAATCAAGCAATCCCATGTGGATAGGAATACATTACAGCTTTATGGCGCACTGCTCCATAATTTGAATTCACGCTGGATGTCTCAAGCATATCACCTTTTATTAGCTATATCCCCTGAACAGTCAGGGGCCATGTCAGGGGTAACAGCACATGTGACGACAAGGTCAAGGTCACAGCGAAAGCCTCCGTTATTTACGTATAAAATGTCTTTCGGTCACATATATAAGTAAGGAATATATGTACTTGCAACATATGCTGTATTTCTATATTGACACACTTGCATTACCTTGATACTGAATTGTAAACGTCTGTTACTTCGTCAAAGGTCCTAGGCCTTCTGCAGTGATTTGTCCTTTGTATGGAATTGCAAATTACCTTTGTCACATATATGGTTAATGTCATGGTGATTTTGCTGCAAGAATGTTTTATACAAATCACACGTTTCCCTAACTGAACTTGATGCTACGAAGCACACATAGCATACCATCTTAAAAATCCTCTTTGAGTGGCATATTTAGAAGATGGAAGTCAGATAGAACAAGTATATATGGATGACAACTTCTTTAATTCTAGAGCACGACATTTCGATACAGACTCTTGTATCGTTGAAAGTATGAAATACACAACATTTAGCACATTAGCAAGTGATGATAATTAATAAAGGGATAACGAAAGATTATCATAATAAAAGCAGGGGCCAGTAGCAGCTAGGCTTACAAACTCATGGGAATTGCGAATTGTATGTTTATGTGGTTATTATGTCTCACTAGACATGGCAGTGTAACGAGAACTTTATCTACAGAATATGGTGGATCATCATTGAATATTGTCCCACTACTTACGAGGTTCAAAAAGGTTGAGTGTAGAAAAGGTATACGTCTAAGTGCAATGTAAGCATTATTTAAGGAAACAGTCTTTTAAGTATGCCTGCGAATTTCTAGTATCACTTTGGGATAAGAAAGATTTACTAGATATATATGCATACCGTTGTTTTAGTCAGGTTAGATAGTTGGCTTTCTAGTACACGAGTTTATGACGGGCGCCGCCTCTGGACAGGTTGGATCATGCTTCCTGAACACCCGGTGGTACAGTCACTGTTTGATAGTGCTTTATGCTTATCAAAATGCTCTAACTACAAAGGACTTTTGATGTTTTAATCATAATCATAGAAGGTGATAGTAACTTTTGTCATAGATTACAATAAAAATATATTAACTATATTTCTGTGTGTTGTGTTCTGCATCGTCATTAATGAAGAATAAATGGGTTTTTTCCTATTTTGCCCTTAAAATTGTTTCGCAATGCTGTCATTCAGTATTCTTAATGTCCTAGTGAAGTCACAAATTTAAACTTGAAATAACTCATCTAACTCACCTGCACGTTGTACAGATACCAAACTGGGACGAGTCCGTGATCACAGACTGTTTCTCGCCATAAAACTCGCAGACGGGTCTTCTTTCAAGTCAGCGTGACTGAAAGACGTATATAATATCCTAAAATCTTCCTCACTTAGTTATTGAGGTTTTAACAGAAATTAAGTTGACTGATAAATTTTGATATGTATTATAAGTAGAATATAGATTTTAATTTGTGAGAATGAAACAATGACTTTGAATGTTGGAGGCATTACCTTCAGTGTGGATTATTGTCCTTTTTGAGAAGATATGTAAGTATCGTTTCTTTCAAAGGAGTTTTTCACACCACGTGTTTTTAATCGTAGAATATGTGTTAATCCCCATGTTAATCCCCATGTTAATCCCCTTGTTAATCCCCATGCTCCTTGGCATGGTGATCTGCTTAAAGTTATTTACTGGCGATCTATGGTAACCTTTCCAGATTGTATTGTCTTTTATAGTTAAGATATTTTAGATTTTTCGTACTGTTACATCTGTGATATTCTACAGCATTCAGCCATGTGGATTCGGAAAATCCCGTGACGTAATTTAAATCTGGTGTTAAGTCACCCCGTATTTTCGACGCACTGCAAAACTATGTCGTCTTACGCCATGTAATTTTGACAGTGGTTGGTACGTGACGTGCGCCTCACGTTGACAAAGTTGTGACGTCACTTGTCGTCTGCTTCGTCGAAATCGTGATGATAAACAATATGGGTCGGACATCGAAGGAATTGTCATCGACTGTAAAAGAAAAGATTGTCACATTGTTTGAAGCAGGGATAAAAAGATCTGAAATTGTCAGGATAGTTGCAGTGCCTTTAAGTACCGTTTACAGTTGTTAGACAGATATTTGACACGAGGAAATACAAAAAAATCGCCGAAGAAGTGGAAGGCCAGTTTTGTTCAAGGCTCGAGATGAACGACGACTTTCGTCATGTGTAAAAAAGAATCGTAGGAGCTCCTTAAACGAAATTACCAATATTTTCAATGACAGCAGGGACCGAAGTTTTTCCAAGCGAACTGTTGAGAGAAAACAACATTCGGGAGGATTTCATAAACGCTCGGTGAGAAAAGAATTAGAATTCGTGAGGTGAATCGTAGAAATCGAGTGGTGTGGCGCAGAGGAAAGAGAATGAAAAATGTTGCTGATTACTGGAGTCGTGTTGCCTTAATTTCCTCATTTACAAGAAGTAAGATCATACCATTTCTAAAGAAATCAGCGTATCAGGTCAAATCACACTTGATTCCAGCGGGAAAATGCTTTTGAAGGATTCGAGTTAATGAAAAAGCATTAAATTCCCAATAAGCATCGATATCACCTCTAATACCCAGGAATTAATATCAGATGTTACCAGAGGTGTTATAACAATTTGAGAATAATGTTCAAATCAGGAGAGGCAGTTTAAGAAGAATTTTCAAATCTGGAGTCACCTTCTTACTGCCGGCATTCAAAGGCTTGAAACGACGTCTGCACATTTAAATCATACGGATCTGTCCCTCGGAAACACAAACATCACATCTTTCTATTAACACTTTTCGACTATCTTAATGAATTTCCTTTCAAAGGGGCACTATCATATTCCGCACCAAATATTTCATTACATTGTTTAGCCTAGGTGGGCATCATCTACTCTCTCGAACGTGACGAGCACATGGACTGAGCAGCTGTCTACATTGGCAGAATTTCTTCATACTATACAATAACACGAAAGAAACGGTGGACGCTCATATAACAGATCTAATTAGGGGACACCAAACGGATTCCATGCCTTGAGTGAAATGCTCAACGTTATAATGATTTGACAAATGTATCAGTTAATGTGAAAACATAATGAAATATTAACCAAGAGACTGAGCGATAACACGCTAATTAATTATTATATTATTTTCTTGCACGGCAGGTTTTCAAAAGGCAGTATTTTATGTATTTTGAGTTAGTATGTAGATTTACAAACGTATGCAGGTCTTGAGCTGCACCCTTAATTGATGAACATATTTCAGCAGACTATAAACAGACTATAATGCCACCGTCCTAATCTCTTAATGCACTCTACTTAGAATGTGTCGGAGCTAATGGAGGACAGAATAAAGCAAGTCGACTTCGCAATGTTGAATATATGGAGAAAGAAGTGGTCAAATATTGGGATACTCTGTGATCAGATTTCCGAAAAACTTTGACCCGCATTGTTCTTTGGCGCATTCAGCCCTGTATTACAGGGCAAGAAGGTTTCACAAAATACTAAAAAGTCCATTAGACTGTGACAGAATAATATCTCAGCATATTCATTTCAGTAAACCTTCTGTAGTAAACTAATAAGCAAAAGAAGCGATACCAAGTCGAAATTCATGACAAGAGAAATTACCGTTGTGAAAAGGGAATTTTTGTAACAGGTGAATGGGCGACATACATTGGAGTAGCAACAATAACAATTGTGTCACGTTATTAATGAAGGATCACAGATGTAAACAAAACAGCACTCGTGGTCAGAATCTGGTATGTTAACCGTAGGCATCAATGCAAGTCCTGAACGCACTATGTGAAGCCGTCAGAAGCCGTATAACTTGAGCAGGGATCCTTCGCTATTCATCTTGAAGGATTTGGACAAGCTGGCGTCGATTTCCAGGAACTAGCACCGATTCAATTAGTCCCGCAAGTGTACAGTTGGTGACATGGAGGACCAAGGTCCAAGAAAATCCATGACAACACGTGCTGTATGAGGACAGGCGTTGTCCTGCTGGAACATGTACCGGTTACGTACGTCGTTGACCTAGGAATGGTAGCACAACGGGACGCAGAATTTGATCAATGTATCGTTGACCAGTGAGACTGGCATCGGCTATAGCAAGATCTGTCTTCATATCGTCACATATGTCGTCCCACTACATGACACTCTCTCCAACAAACGGTTCCACGTCCTGTACACAGCAGGACACAGCTCGCTTTCCCTTAGACATAAACCATGCCATCAGTATTGGATAGTTGAAACCTGCTGACACCGTCATCTCAATGTCGAACTGTGCGTGCCCATCGAAGACGTTGACGTTAGTGTTGAAGCGTTAGTCGTGCACCCCTCAGGGTTGTTGTTGCGGATACCGTATTGTCAGTCGTTGTGCTGTTGTTCGTTCACTGACAGTTGTTTGTGATGACGTTGCAAGTAGGGATCGGTGTCTCAGGTACAGTATACGTAAGTAGTAGTCTTTGTTGGGGATGGTGACTGGAGGTCTTCTACGTCGAGGTCTACGGTCCACCTAGTTTGCCTGTAGTGCATCATCAGCCTCGTGATGTTCCTGATTTTTAGACGTGTACAGCCGAGGCAATCACCTCTTTCTCTCCTTCCCCCCCCCCTCTCTCTCTCTCTGTCTGTCTCTCTCTCTCTCTCTCTCACACACACACACACACACATTTTCATGATTTATGTTGAGGAAGCGTTAACGTTGTAGCGATTGTGTTAAGCTTTAAGCTCATAACTATCTACATTTGCGTTTGAGTCCAAATTATCAAGTTAAATTTGGGTATCATCTCTTTTGTCCGTGTATTTAGTATATACATGCATTGGATATTTGCCGAAACAACTTTTTCAATATATTCTGGAAATACTATTGTTGTGAGAGTGTATTTCCTGTAATTTGTATTGTTGTTGATTAAGTGATAGTTATTATTGGGTCAAAATGTTTATAGTTTTGAGTGATAGTTATTATGGGTCACATTTCGTATCAACAGTAATAGAATAGTATTTTAGCAGCAGGCACGTTTTTAAGGTAGCGCTTTACAGTTGCCTCCCTTTAGGCGTTCTTCTGCATATGAGTATGTGTTTTTTAACTGTTGGTTAACGCGAAGCTTCGATACTTTGCTGGATGCTCAAGAATCAGTGACTTTGTAAAATTATGTAAGGCCTGTTGTTATGTTGACGGGACACACACACGGACTTACACTCAGAGTAGCACTGGAGTTGTGTCATCATTCGGCCTATCTACATCTGTCTGCCTCTTCGTCAACATCGACCTACATCCAAGACAGAACGCTTGCCGCCTAACATATAGTGTAACTGTTTCTCACTCTCAAACCAAAACCTTGGTGAGTTGATAATATATTTCTGACCCATTACTTTAGATTTGTCTCAGTTGCATTGTACCAGAAACCACTATTGTGAATCATTGTATCTTGCTCTTTGGTCAATACATATTATTGAATATTTTAGACTTGTCAGTGTTGTATTTTGCTGGTTCATAGGGGATTTCCTATACCTTTTGTCACGGCGAATTATTCACCTAACACTTTACATAATAACATTTTACAGTCTAAAGGGGCGGCTCGTTAATGTATTTTGATGTACTGTTCTAATGTACGAGGTTAGTCTTCACTAAAACATCTGTCTGTCTGCAAATCGTTGTCAGGTGTGTTATTTCGGGTGTGATAATGGGACTACCTGAAGCAGTCACGTGGCTAGTTGAAAAACTATCACTAGTTATTGCTTCTTTGGGGGGCATATAAAAATAGTATCATAAACAGGGACGACTTTTATGGACAGACAACTTCTTTATTGCAATCGACGCGACGGTTCGGTCTAGATGCCGACGCCGCTATCAAACACTTGCAAACGTCGTTAGCATATACAGCAAAACGTTGCATCGATTGCACTAAAGAAGCTGTCTGTCCATGAAAAATCGTTCCTGTTCATCACTAGTTATAACGATTTATACATTTCTGTGCATACTAGATTGTTATAAGACTCGCCATGGAACAGGTTTCCTTAACAGCAAGAGATAAATGGCACATCGTTTCTTTATGTGGAAACTGATGGATTCGTTACTCCAGCACGGTAATGGTCTGATTAACATTGCGATACTGACAATGGAACAATAATAAGCGACTTTCAGCTTGATGTCAGTGTTGCAACAGCTAAGTTCCGTTTTCACCTACCAAATGCAGCACGATACAGTTTTCACCACCTATGCATTCCACTGCGTTGACTAATCTCTTCGGTGAATTATAGCGATGATCACTTCTCTAAATGTCGAACCAGCCTGCAGCTCAGGTAAAACAGTTATTCACTATGCATGGAGCGTATCGCTAATTATAGCTCGGGCAAATTTAAGTAATATGACGCTAAGTCTGGGAGAATATTTTTATCGAAAACATGGTTCCCAGACCTTGCTCCTTACTGGTGTAGGATAAAAACGAGCACAGAGCATTTCGTCAATGCCTGAAACTATATATGGAAATTCAGACGTGCCACACTTGGTGTATGGGGTATGTTTTAGCATCTGCATGAAAGACCTGCATTGAGACAAACTGCATTGAGACCACACAGAACAATCATTTAACATCACATATCAGTTATGTCCCTTTGCGAATATTTGCATTTTTAAAATCTCAAATGTACAAAATTTGTAAATATCTTGTAAACTTTATCTTTGCAAAATTGTAAATATCTGTAACTCTTATCACCACAAGATGTTTACAAGCTTACTCGGCTAAAATGACTGCAGGAAACATTAAGTTTAACTTTTTTCGACGGATAAATGTCTCAGCTCGAATCCCAATTAAACAGGGCAATATTGGCTGACCAAGCCTCTGTCAAAGTCCCACAATGTGTATGTGGAATGTTGCTTGACTTGTCAACTTCATCTGGATTTACCGTTCAAACATTACGTTGGTAGTGGAAGAGCGAATGTCGGTGTATGTGGTTTTCACACAATACTGCAAAAGGGTTACTAAACGACTTTCCCTTACACCATCCTCAAACATTCAATTTGTTGTCAGTTTCATTCAAATAAACAATAATTCAAGAGTAATGGACCAAGCACAGTACCCATCTGGCCCGCAGTGATGTAATTTGGTTTGACATTTCCCACTTCACAAATGAGCGTTGATGATGATTATAATAATGAGCAAAATGAACAGTTGTCTGTGTTTCCTGTAAGTCACGAATTTATGCACAAGGCAACTGCGTCAGTCACGATGAATGACTCTTGATAGATCACAAAATACAAACACGGTAGCAGCTTTCTGTTGTCTGTGTGACGATAAATCTCCCCATGTTTGTACTAGACAGTTGAGCGACTTCCTTGAAACACCGACTGATTCTTACAAACCTTTGTCTGATGAATGTAATTCTATGACTATATGAACTACGTAACACTCTAAGATAATTTTCAGTTTAGCGTGTCAGTGTTATCAGTCTGTAATTAAAATATTTCATCATAAAATATATGTTATATAATATACTAGGTTGTAATGATACATTCCACACTGAATGCAATGTTCCAATGAAAATGATAAAGTTTTATGCATAAATTTATGACACAGGTGTGCCTGTCAAATGCATTGTGCGTGTCATGTTTCAAGCAGTTAAAGGGGAGTAGTTACCAACCACAGGCAGGTACTCAGTCCGGCATAGTCCACGGTCAAGGACCACGGTAAGATAATGTATTTCCCTCTTACCGTTTCATGTATTTTTCAATAAATAGATATTACCGTCACTTATAGTCCGTATGGCTCAAAGGCGAATCAATGAACTGCAATTAGCTCGGAAACTAATAATCATGACAACCTCAATGAAACGCTGATCATAATCAAAACGTTATACCAATTTTGGAAGAATAATTGTCCTAAAACTAAACAAGTTGTTTAACAATCTGTCATTAAGATATTGGCCTATTTCACTATTTGTTACAAGGGAGGAATGTAGAGAAAGGGACAGCAAGGTATGTGAGAAATGAATGGAGACACAGCACTACTTAATATAGCAGTAACTTTGTCAGCACGTGCTTCTCACGGACTTGATATGATGGTTTGAATATGATTAGCGTTTCACTGAGTAAGTTGCATTTATTACTTTTCTGGTTAGACTGCAATACATCTGTTCGCTTTTGAAAATATTACTTTTTGGAATAGGAAAAGAGTTGAACGACAGAAATAATGTTGAACATTTTTAGTTTTGTAAAATTCGAAATTAATTGAACTGAAATGTTTGGTGATATCTTTGACACTTTCTCTTCATGGTCTGTACATGCCAGCTTCATTGTGTCCTCTAAAATTCTTTAGATTCTTGCCAGTAGGTTTTCCATGAAATTCTGAGTTGTTTCTCGACACAGAAAACGTCAATAGTGCAGACGATTTCTTAAGCGTTACCGCATGGCATGTGATGCTGAATGCGTTTGATATCCCGGTCGTCATTCTCTACTGGGGGGCAGAGGGTAGACTAGTGGTTACAGGTTTTGCTCGTCATGATAAAGTCCTGGGATTTATTTCATCATTCAGGCCCATTTCTGGTGTCCCCAGCCGTGATATTGCTGGAATATTGCTAAAAGGTACGTAAAACCCAACCCACTCACTCACTCATTCTGTTTTGAGTCATCCACTGGATATGGAATTCACCGGAAATCGCCATAGACAACAAATGAAAAACCAAAGCTCAGCTTTATCTGAAACGGTTATTCTGACTGACTGAGTCGGGAACGGGAATCCCACAGAAAGGACTCCAAACTATGATACTTCCACCAACAAAATTCGTCAACTTCCTGAACATAACACTGATAATAGCATTCATTTCGTCTCCTACACGCTCTCATCCTACCATCTGCGAGTCTGAGAGTAAATTGTGTTTCATCATTGAAGGCAACATCATTCCAGTCCATAGGGCTCACAGCAAACGTTGACGTCGACGTAATGGCGTCAAAGTGATTCAGCGACATGATCGTCGAACACGAAGATGAGCAGACTGCAGCCGGTTTCGAATGGTTTGTGCCGACAGTCGACCCATAAACAGCTCACTGCAGGTTCATGTAGACGTAATAAAACCTGGCCTATGGCGATCAACATTCCATCCGTATATACCACAAGAATCCGCACTTAGTAGTCCGTAAGTAGTCATTGCGCCTTGTCCGTCTTATTTTCCTTCCGTGAAAACAGATGTTTCCCAGGTATTCTGCATGTATTCCACCCGTTTCTTCTGTGAGCAATGGCATTCCACGTTCGGTCGTGTAGCATCTCTTCCATAACCATTGTAGCCCACTTGGAAAGGGCAGGCGTCTGGAAAACTTGTGTTACTTCCATTTACCTTTATCTTTAAGTAGTTCGAATGGATTTAGGTAGGTGAGAACCACTGAGGCCGAATCCTGTTCACCTGGTCTTCTTGATGGACGTGTTGAGGAAAGGTTTAAGCTTAGGAGCCCTCGTAAGAGAGGTTCCAGCTTTAGATGGCATATAACCCACAACAGGCTGATATATGGTGATCGTGATGGCTTTGAACTTTGCTTTGATCCGGGAGAAAAGGAGAAAGTCTGCAAACTGAAAACCAAAGATGAGGAGGCAACAATCCGTCGAGACTTACAGTAGGTCAAAAAAGAAGCTTAATGCTAACATCAAAGCGTCCTAATGGAAGTCCTATGCATCATAGAACCAGCTGAGGTCACATTTTGAGTGAATCGTCTCTTCCCTAAACTCCACTTACGGTGAGCTATACCTGCAGAGCCAACCGTGCTGACTGCAGGTGAAATGTCCTCATGTGCGGGCTCTACAAAATATCCGCCTGATGCAACATAGGTAGAAGTGGACCGCTTGTCAGTTCTGTTACTACCACAAACCACTTGCGTGCGGGCCAGAGAGGTGCTACTAGTCGAAGGAGATTGGTGGACGGAATCTTCCACTCTACTTGAACATGAGGCCTTGGGGAGTACACATCCAGCCTACTCTAATTGAATGCAAGAGGGTACGGCTTAGAGAGATGAACACCCTTCTGACAAACATATCTATGATGGGTAGACCCCTAGAGATCAGCAAACCTGACGAAAGACGACTGGATGCAGCATCAACATCGTCGGTGGAGGAATTTCTCGTCCGTAGAGGGATTCTGCCTGGATGTTGCTTACACCTGGAACGTCAAGCACTTTCTGATTGAATGCTGAACTCCTCTGCTATAACGGAAGATCGTCCTTTATGAGGCCTGTTTGTTGATGAATGTCGCAATTGTTGCATGGTCGGCTGCAACAATTACTTGCCAGTTGAAGTTCAGCCAGAAATTACAAGTTGTTGACGTGATGACCTAACATTTAGGATTAAACCAAATTGAATATAATTCATACTGTTTCAAATAATATACTTTTGTCGATGAAACATATTAAGAATATAGTTTACTGTAAAGATTGTGTTCTTCTCTCTCTTTCAGTATAAAGACTCCAACATAAAATCAATGAAATATGAACATAGCATGTTATATAAAATGTTCAGGTGGTGAAATTTCACCTGAGTTTATGAGCGTATCGTATTGGTGGAAGTACAACACAGGGTATGCAGCGTCTCCTGGGCAAAACCGAACAGCCTAATTTCGTTCAGACCTCGCTAGATATAGGGCAATCGGCCGGTCATACCGGAACTCCTTCTCTCTCGGCTTCCCCACCAAGTACATACATTATCATATTATGTCTATTCTGAGCACTAAGTCCTTATATCAACCAGCCTTGGATGATTTGTATATGTTGTTGAAAACGTAAAGTGGTAAAGTGATGTACATCTGCTATGAATGATAATTATGTTTTTCGTTTGAAATTTGTAAATAATACTTTTCAAATGTAATATATGTATTGATGAAAGTATGCGTAAACATATGAAGCTAAAATCGTTTGAAAGTTACCACACTGTGACTGTGACTGTGACTGTGACTGTGACTGTGACTGTGCAGTACATGCATACATGAGTATGGTTAACAAAAAGGATTAACATAATGACTTATACCATATGCTACCAATTATTTTGTATGCTTGGCTGGCCATAATGCATAATCTAATGAAGTAAAGAAAGCTCCAAATCTATTGCGGACTGGTTCAAGCTGAACGAACATTTTAAAACGATTTTTAATAACTGAATATCAGTCTGTGTGTTTGCATATAACGAACTCATTGCGTTGTTCAAACCCGTGTAATGAGCGAGTTCATAGGAGCGTTTCACCAATCCTTTGACATCTCTTGTTGTTTTTTTGACAAGGCTCTGAGACCGGAGTGTGGTCTCACATCTCTCCACCCGATGGTCATTCAAAAGGTTTACTTCTTATAACAATAAGCTACAGCCTGGATAAAAGTCGTAACATTTTGATCATAATTATATACCGGGGAGTGAGACACCTCAATCACCTCAAAGAGAATCACCCCAGAATACATTTCAGAACGGACATAACTGAAGCTTTACTTGACATACACTGTCAGTACTAGGAATAAAATGAACGTTCATTTCTTCCATGTTTCCCTGATCTGTGGATGTTGATGACCTCAAAGATGTTTATTACATCATTTTATGTATCAGTCTTCAGAAGCATTAAAATATAACTACCATAATAGGAAATTCCTCTCTGGAACCACAAATGAATATTTGGGGTTTTTTTTGGTTTTTTTTCTTTTCTTTTCTTTTTTATCTCTATATATTCATGTACACCAAATCACATTCTGATTCGGGGATACCATAGGCAATATCATCGTCACGACTGATGGATTCAAGTCTACACAACCCTTCATCCAAATCCGATCATTTTTCGCTCATTTCATTTACCCTATCAGTCCCAGCATCGATATCAGAATATAAGTTCTGATTTTGCTTCAGATTGTTGACATCAGAACGTATTTCCTTGACTGCGTTTTGGTTTCAAGTTGTACACACATCGGATTTACAGACTGCACATCGGGTTTCAGTGAAGAGATTTCTGATTTCACCAGTTAAGCACCTGTGACCTCTTCCAGAGTCAGTGGATCCGGGTTGGTTTCGATATCATCCGAACACATGTGTGTCTGAGTGATAACACGTGAGATAGCATGAGTCCTGTGCAATCAGTGCATGGCAGCCAATTACTGTCAGACGAAGCTTGTGACGTCACATGATACACAAAGAAATATGTTTTCTTTTGGTGTATATTGTTCAAAATCCATTTTTTCATAAAGATGTAAAATACAGAACGAAGCTTAGAGTGCCGTGTGAACAATAGAGCACAAATCAACAGTCTAACCTGGGCAGGCTCTATCATCTGTGAATCCCGACCGTGAATGGCATGGCGTGTACTGTCTGTTGCTGGTCTGACTGCCGGGTACCCACAGGTTGGGTGAAAGTTCCAATACGAGCTCTGTAGATATCAATATTCACAATTTTTTATCCAGATATAAAGAATACGCTGATATTTAGTTCTTCGCATGGAGGTATGTCTTCAGCAAGCTCTATCATACAAAATATATAGAGAGAGTCTTCTCTGCTCCTCGTCTTAGTCACTGTCTTTTTCCCAGGGTGACAAAACTCTCCATCGCTCTAATTTTCTATCTTGGAAGCGAGGTAGGATCGAGCCAACCTATTTGTTATATATTGTAGGCTTCCTGAACGCTCGCTTCGCACTCATAAACATAACCCAGTTCGCACAAACTGCGGGGTCTGGTGGGGGGGGAGGGGGGGGGGGGGGAGACTAGGTATGGCGACACCATCACCCGACAACTTGGAGCAACTGCCGACAATATGTTCGTTGACGTCGAGAAATCACCGAATTGACGAGCTTGTTACGCACTTTATATACAACTAACTGAAAGTCCTTCCTCACATTACGTCAATTCCGGTTCGCTGCAGTGCTCTGGTGACAGAGTTACTAACCTCTGACGCCCATTTTGGGTATAATGTTGCTAAAACTAAACTCACCCGCTCATTTACATTTCACACCACACTGCATGTTTTTTATACCTCGTACATTCAACCAACAGGTACCACACCTGTCCAGGGCATTCTACCCGCATACAGCATCAACGACGATACGTGGGGACAAAAGGGGAGATGATATGGCATCTGAAGGGGCTGCTACCCTGAAGAAACAGTTCGGATTGGTCAGTGCCACAAGTTACATCACAGGCTCTATCATCGGTGAGTCAAACGTCCAGTTCGTTCAAGACTTCCCTCCTTGCTAAATCAATGAGCCAGGCTACACTACAGACAGTGTCAGTATTGAGGCAGTATGTCAGGCTGCATTTGAATTAATGCTTCAATGCATATAAGGAGAACTACCTTTGGGCAAGCAGTGATGTAAATTACATGACGGGGTCGGTCATTGGTGGGTCACATTTTTGGCATATTGTTGGTGAGGGAACATTTCAGTTTCCACCAAGAACACTACTGTTGGGTAGTCAGTGTTGTACATTACACGACGGGGGTCCAACATTACTGAGTCTCGAATTACATCCTGACCACAATATGTCAGGTTACAATGACGGAGTATTCGCAGCAGATTACCAACACACATGGAAAGTATGTCTCCTTGTGACAATGTGTTACCTTGCACCACAGCAATGGAGTGAGTTAAAACTTTAATAACACCGTATTTCTATATTTTATGTGGCGGCTTATGCAGTATACCTTAACTAAGAAATCACAGACTGTCCCCGTTTAATCAGGTCGTGAAATGATTCTCCATGCATCTGACCTACTGGTTATACATGTTAAGTGCTTTTGCGCTTATTCAGTGTAGCCCTGTAACGCATAATGAGATATAATATCAATTCCGTACCAGACCGCCAACTTTTCCAGCGACGGAGCTCTGAGATTTCCACTATTTCCAGATTTCCGTTTGTCAGAGCTCTCTGTGCGACGTGTTTGGAAGGATTAGAAGGAGTGTAGTGTTGCAATAAACAAGTGCTTAGACGTATCAAATCATACTGATTAATATTTACGTATGCAGTTAAATGAATTTGTGCGATAACCAGTCCAGAATTTTTAGACAAAGTTGTGCACTAGGACGGAACCCAGTAAACAGGAAACGAGACTGTTATGTAATCAATGTTTTGTCTTTGAACGTAACCTAACCTCAGCCACTATCTAAATAAATCGACCCCCAATCAAAAACGGAATTGCAAGTCTAAGGGCAAAACGAAGGAAAACAAAGATCATTTTGAGACACAAACGTGGTCAAAACTGAATTGTATTTCTGCAGCTATGGTCATAGGACGTTACCAAGTGTGATGGTTATTTCCACGAATCTGGCTTACAATTCTCTAGATCTAATCACTTAAGTATCAGTAAACCCTGCGCGGTGCAAATATTTGGTATAACCTCCGTCCGCTACAATGGCATCCCCGACCCAACACGTAACTGAATGAATCAGACGTTGAAGTTTACGTTGTGGTGTATTGATTCTTCTAAGATTTTGTTATGGATGATCTTTCTCGTATTCTGCGATCCCAAATGTCCTAAACATGAAGTATGGGATTGAAATCTAGATTCCAAGGTTGAATTGTTGCCCCTGACGTAAGATATCGACCGATGTGGGTTAGTGTTGTCTTACATTAAGTTCAAATGTAAGTCATCGGAATATAGCACACAACCCTGTATAGGATGTCAGTGATGTTCATTCAGGTTTGTCCAATCGTCACCACACTTTTATATATAACAACGGACCGTTTCTTGTTTTATTTATTTATTTATTTATTTATTTATTTATTTATTTATTTATTTATTTATTTATTTATTTATTTATTTATTTTTTTTTATTGTGTTTGTTTGTTTTGTTTTTGTTTATGTTTTTTCTTTTTCTTTTTTTTCCCTTATTTGTATGAACTGGTGGAGGCTTGTGATTCTCAAAAGGGTCGTATCCACCCAACGAGTTGTCATTTCATGGTCGACCGTAGCGAGTCGTTAACGTCAGTAATGGATAGTTTCTGTCCAATGTTAAGTGATTGAAGGCGAAATCTTGACCTTTGCTCATGCTCAACAACGTTAGAATTCCAGTCGATGTTTTCATTGCTACATGTTGTAATTAATGGTATAATTGTTGAGGTTGGAACCGGGAAGAAAGTGCATTATAACACAGGTACATGTGACGAATGTGAGTCAGAAATATCGTCAATATTGAGCCCAGGTTGAAACGAGCCGTAAGTGATTTAACATCAAGATCTGAGCTCTTTATTGTTATCGTCACCTAACAACAGGCATGGTAATGGCCCGTCATCAAGGAATTTCGGGTCACTACCAAGTTACAGTGACCTGCTCATTCGGTCGATTCAATGAATCGATAATTCTATCCAGTTTAGCTGTAACTGCAGGTATGGCACGTATTGCCTTGATCGCACCACCTGCATATGTATAATTATAGCATTGTGCGAAGGATCAAAATTAGCTTACATACAGACATAATGATTTGAATATAAATGGATATTTTGGTCAGCATGGTTCATTTTATGGTATGCTAGCGGGAGTAGAAGAAGAGAATTAGCGTGGGGGACATGAGAGGTCATGCAATCCTGAGCATGACTGAGGGGGAAGTCATGAGCAGGGTACTGGAGCACCACATGACATGTGCGCTCATGTGTCAGTCGTGTACTAAGTCTATATTGCGATGTATCGTTACGAACAATGTTTGTTCAAACAGAGTAGACAGATATTGTTTTGCACGTCACATAGATCACACCCAGCTGACTTTGGAGTTGATGGAGGTGACGATTGCAACTGTAACTGATAAACGTCAATCTGGGTTGGATGTCTGATAGTAATAGAAATACATACAGTTTGGGATTTGTGTGTGTGCATGTGTCTGTATTCTCTCTTTGTCCCTCCGTGTGTATGTGTGTGTGTGTGTGTGTGAGAGAGAGAGAGAGAGAGAGGGGGAGGGAGAGAGAGAGATTGTTAAATATCCAATATCGTAGAATTGGATGGTAACTGTTTCAAAAATGTACCTGATGCCTATGTCAACAATACTCTAGAAGGTTGCATTTATGTATCCAGGAAGAGAATAAACGACATGTAGCGGCTATTCACATATATGATTGAGCTTACTGTAAAGTAAAGGAACAAATCCGTAATTTTATGCACATAATCGTTCATGCGAAAGTACTGAGAGATCGTTTCTCAAGACCAGTGCCAAACAACAATAACATGTCAGGGTACATATGACTACTGGACAAAAATATGAACAGATGGCTCTTTTAACCTTTCGTTCATTCATCATTCTTCCTATAATCCTTTCTTCAACAAGTTTGACGACCCGTGAAGTTTCGGGTTAAAATTAATCTTCAGCAATCCATGCTTGTTGTCAGCAGCGATAAACGGGATCGGGTGGTCAGGCTCGCTGACTTGGTAGACGCATGTCATTGTATACCAAATTCAATGCCGGTGCTGTTGATCGGTGGGTTTTCTGGTCTGGCCTCGATTATAGCTGGAACATTGCAGAGTGTGGCATAAAACTAAACTCACTCACTCATTATGTCGCACACGCCGCGACAGAACTAGAACACCCTTCTCACCCACTCGTATTTCAAATGATATTTGTTTTCCAATTAGGGACAGGTATTTTCATCAGCCCGACTGTCATACTTGAAGGAATGGGCTCTTCTGTTGGCCTGTCTCTTCTCGTGTGGATGCTGAGCGCAGGTGTGTCTTTCTGTGGTGCCATGTGTTACGCCGAGTACGGTGAGTCTTATCTTACGTGCACTAGTCTTCCCATATCATGTATGACATGATGTATACATCTCATAAAACTATCTTTCAGGGTGTGAGGTTACTTTAAGATAGTATGTGAAAGATTTATACTGGGCCCAGTCGTCCGAAATTAGTATTTCTTGGGTAGGTTTTACCAACCAACCTCCCAAGCAGTCAACAAACAAACCCATAAATACGTCAACCAAACAACCTACCAAGCAGTCAACAAACCCATAAATAGGTCAACCAACCAACCTACCAAGCAGTCAACAAACATATAGATAGGTCGACCAACCAACCCACCAACCAGTTAACAAACAAACCCATAAATAGGTCAACCAACCAACCCACCAACCAGTTAACAGACGAAACCATAAATAGGTGAACCAACCAACCCACCAACCAGTCAACAAACAAACCTATAGTCAATCAGTCAGCGAGACATCCATCAACATCGATTCATTCATTCGTGTATTTTCTTTTCATTCATTCATTCATTCA
Organism: Haliotis asinina; assembly: GCF_037392515.1. Classification (NCBI taxonomy): domain Eukaryota; kingdom Metazoa; phylum Mollusca; class Gastropoda; order Lepetellida; family Haliotidae; genus Haliotis; species Haliotis asinina. The sequence goes on from NC_090286.1 coordinate 38,101,944, forward strand.
TTCATTCTTACGGTTATCTTTAAATTAGACCATACCCAGCACATTCCACACACATTTGCATAATAATATATCCAAGTAATAAATCAAGACACGCAGGGGTATCGGTTATAGTGTACTAGTCAGTGTGTAATTACAACATAATTACAATCTAATTATTTGTTTTACTTTCTCGTCTGTCAGCGAGTGCAATTACTGATGACAAATTTACATAAAGCTATGAGAAATGTAATGAACAAGAATGGGCGTTAGTGCAGGCTTGACAAAAACAACGCAAAGACACCACTGAGCAATTGAAGAAAGCTTGGAGAATGTCTTTCCTTGTCTGAACCAATCAGCTAACGTCAATGGCGTAAACGACGCTCCATTTCAACGCAGGAATGCTCTATGTGGGACAGGTCCGGTGAAACAACTGCCTACGGGAGTACCTGAATTTTCTACTGTCTCAACTCGAACGAGCGACCTGGGAATGGGCATTGTATAGTTGAAGTCATGACTCTGTCCTTGAATGAACGGCTGCACATAAGGCCCAACCATCTCATCTTTGTATCGCAGACTTGATAGATTGTCATTGAGAATGACGAGTCCCATCATGAGATATAATGCCCCCTCCCCATTACATAACACCGGCCACCAAACCGTGGACTTTGACCACCTCATGCGTCAGCATACCTTTCACCTCCCCGTTTTTTTCCAGATGCAATCTCGACTCGTCTGTGAACAAAACGCCCAAATCCATTTTTACAGTACTTTTAAATGGCCTAAAATTACACAGCAATACCTCCAAGATATTAATCTCAAAACAATTCCTCTTCGCATGATCTTATGATAGAACGGGGCAAATATTATAATATTCCAAGAGAAAACAGATTGTGCAAATTTTGTTCATTACATGTACAGTGGAAGCTGTCAAAACCGGCATCTGTCCAATCCGGCAGGTTGTCAACACCAGCACGAAATCTCAGTCCCCTCCTCGACTTGTACATTTATCATCAGCTCAACAATCCGGCACATCTAAACCAGATTATTTCTTCAGTCCCAGTGAGTGCTGGTTTTGACAGCTTCCACTGTAATTAAAGATGAGTTTCACTTTTTGCTGGTATGTCCTTAATACATTGATTTAAAGACCAAAATATCTACCACAATATTATCATTCATATCAAGTTTATATTTATTTTCCAGTAATTCAACTTATATTTCCAAACTGGGTGTCTCGATCCACCATGCTTTTGAAATAGTAAACAACGTTAACCTTTGCTAACTTCGTGATTGCATGCCGTTATTGTTATTGTTATTGTTATCCTATTTTGTACTATGGGCCTGTGACGTCTTCAATACCGGAATAAACATTTGAGTAAATATTGCTCTATATTTCAGGTATGCGTGTGAGGAAATCGGGAGGCACATACACGTATATCAGAGAAGGGTACGGAGATTTGGCCGGGTTTGTGTACCTGTGGACTAATTTAGTCCTTCTTCGGCCCCTGTCTGTGGCCCTGTCAGTCCTAGTGTGTGCAGACTACTTGATGAGACCTGCCTTCCTGTCGTGCCCTGGCCAGGCACCTTCAACAGCAAAAGTTCTATTGGGATTTGCTGTCGTTGGTAACATACGCATCTTCATTTGTTGGTTTGAATGTGTGTGTGTGTTGTGTGTGTGTGGTATGTGTGGTGTGTATGGCGGTGTGTGGGGGGGGGCTGTGAGTATGAGAGTTTGTGTGTGTGTGAGAGAGAGAGAGAGAGAAAGAGAGAAAGAGAGAGAGAGAGAATGTGTGGGTGGGTGTGGGTGGGTGTGTGGGTGTGTGTGTGGGGGGGGAGGGGGGGGTGAGAGTGCATGCGTGCACGACCACTTCGAACACTTCATGTTCATATCCAAATCCCAAAATTGAACCATGTTTGTATGTCCAAGTATAACATGTAGGTACAAACGAATACCCAGTCTTCACTATTCTCAAGAAACAAATTCCATGTGTTGTGAAAAGGAAAACTGTGAAAATCATTTGAATGGATCACTAAAATTCAGTGATGACACCAAGTGTTGGCAAAAAGCGTAGGCATGTCCTGACTACAAGTAAGACTAGCATTCGGAAACCTGCCCAAAAAGGGAAATACTCTTTGGCTACAAGATACGCGCAGTTTAATTTGCCATCAACCTAATTTTGTTATAACGTGGACGTAAATATCCTACGCATCAATCATACTACACTATGTTTATGCGAAATTAGCTAGATAATGAATTAAAACAAAAAGATCACGTAAGACGTACGGCTCATGATGTGCACAGACCAACAGTCAAACGTTTGCGAAAGTGCGACACACGAATTTTGTATTTCATTGAACCAAATGGTTGCTAAGTGACCAGATTATTATTATTATTTTCATATAAAACATAAACTTACGTGACTTCCAAGTAGGTACTCAGACTGGAAACTAACCGAGAAGAACCGAGTTAGAATTGGTCTCCAGCTAACCATGCTTGCCGTAAGAGGCAGGATTAGTTGCTCAGACTAGCTGACAAGGTTGACACGTCATCATATCCCATTTGCGTAAAACGGTGCTCATGCTGTTGATCACTGGATTGTCTGGTGCTGGCTTGATTATTTACAGAGCGACGCCAAGTCCAGATGTAATAAACGAAATGGGTCAAGAGTATTGCACATGCGTGTTTCAGGCTTGTTCGTCGTGGTCAATTTGTACAGCGTACGTCTTGCAGCAAGTGTACAGGCTATAGTTACTGCATGTAAAGTGACAGCGCTGCTCATCATTATCGTGACAGGGATCATTCACTTAGGACAAGGCAAGTCACATGCAGAGGGCGAGTGTCTTGGCATACCGTCCATTTGGACACTGTTACACCGGGGCACATCAGGTTGATATCAGTGAGTGAGTGTGGTTTTACGTCGCTTTTAGCAATACACCAGCAATATCACGGATCGGGAAGCCAGTGGTAGGCGTCACACATTTCATCCATGCGGAGAATCGAACCCGGGTTTTCAGCGTGACGAGCGGATGCTTTAACCATTAGGCTACCCTACCGGTGGATATGAAAGTAGGGGGAAGAGGTGCAAGTTTAATCTGATGACGTACAAGGTTGCTATCAAAGTACAGATAGATGTGGTGCAGGTCTAAGTTGATGATGTGCAAGGCTGTGGTGATGGAAAACATAGAAGCATATCAGGGGAACCGGGATTCGAACCCACAAATACGAGTGCGTGGTGCATCCAACAGACCTGGCATGGTGAACAACCTTGAACTGTGGGCAATATTTAGCCTGTTTTTACACTGTATTTTCATTTATAGTTAGAACATTCAGATATAATTATAGGTTTAAATTTATTCCTCTGATACAGTAGCTGTTGTGTACTTGTATAACTTCTTTCTCACGATGTGGTTGAAATGATGTGACTTAAAATCTCGCTAACTCACACCAAAGAATGCAAGCCTGCACGAACTGAAGGAGACTGGGGTACAACAGCCCCCAACACGGACAGCAAAACGTGGACTTCCTAATTTTTTTATGCGTACAGTAGAATGCTTAGATATTTAGAGGATAGATATTGGTGTATCTTCTGTGGCCAAATGTGTAACTTTATCTACGTTTTGATACATACACTGTGCTTGAAACGTTTCAAGTCGAAGTCTTTACTTTTAGTTTCTGGCCCTAGAATCTTAAAAGTATGTGCTTCGAAAATCTAAAAAAAAATGTCGTAGTTGTTTGATCCAAAAATCCTTTATCGAAGTAAAATAAACACGTCACCATTTAGGTCTGGACTCTATTTTCTGTGGTATGATTAAACATTTCAGGCAACACAGAAAATTTCAGCGATGTGTTCCAAACAAAGGACTTCAAGCCTGGTGGTATCGCTCTGGCTTTCTATGCAGGGTTATTCGGGTATGCTGGCTGGTACGTTTCACCGAAAAAGTGACTTTGCATAAATATCACTCTACAGGTGTTCGTTGTTTTTGAGCATATTGTATCATAGACAGTATTCTTCGGGACTGGGTAATAATCTGTCACTGCAGTGTGGCATTCCTGAAGCAACAATAAGCTCTCTGCAAAGAACATACAAGTAAATATTGGAACGTTTTTGTATGAATAAGTGAGTTTAGTTTATCTCCGCTTTCGGCAATATTCCAGCAATATTACGGTGGGGCACATCAGAAATGGATGTCACACATAGTACCCATGTGGGGAATCGAACCCAGGTCTTCGTCGTGACAAGCCAACGCTTTAACGACCAGGCTACCCTACCGCCCCTATTTCTGTATGATACCATGAATCATAGGATGATAACTTCTGAACTCAAGGAGAAGCAAAGATTATTTATACGTTCAAAGGGAGGTAATCAACCATGCAACTGCTTCGAAACTGCGATGAAGCCCTTTTAACTCGCCTGAGACTAGGACTTGTATGATATATTGAAGTATTTTAGATAAAGACCTCTCTTCTGTTTGTGAATGGTGTAACTTTACAATGTTGTAAATGTCTACACTGACCACAATACTTGGCGACAGTTTAACGTATAGCTGTATGGAAAGAGATGTGTTAGATTTAATCGCTAGAACAGGGAATGATGACATAATTTATCTGAACATGAAAATTACAATATGTTCATGTTGGCCGTGTTTTCTCCTTTTAAGGCCCAAGGTCGCCCTAAACTCTTTCCTACCCTATTTTCTACCCTATGTACCTACCTTGGAGAATCTTGATATCAAAAAGTACGTCGTGAGTGAGTGACTTTATTCTTACGACACTTTCAGCAATATCCCATCAATATCACAGCTCGTGACACCAGAAATGGGCTTCGCGCATTGTAGCCATGTGGGACATCTAACCCGGGTATTCGGCGTGATGACGGACGCTTTAACCACTAGGCTACCCCACGCCCTGGTGAGGGAAATGAAATGGTACAATGATATTCCTCGAGATAGGCACTTGTAATTTATGTGTTACAGGGATGCAGTCAATGGAGGGGTGGAGGAGATCATCAAACCTTCAAGGTAAACTGTCGCGTTATATGCAGAAGCTGTGCGTGTTAGTTTATGTTGTATTAGGTCGTCTCAGTTTGTGAGTGAGTATGGTTTTAAGTCGCGTTAAGCAATATTGGAGCAATATGGCGGCGAGGGACACCAGAAATGGGCTTCACTTATTGTACCCATGTGGGAAATCGAATCCGGGTGTTCAGCGTGACGAGCACAGTTTGTACTATTTTCCTGAATCGTGCCATAACGCTTGCAGTGAACCCAGCATTCACTAATACTCTCCTGACGTAAAGAACATACAACACTAACCTCTAACGCCTAGATGTCACTAGCCCCGTGAACACATAAGTAGGTATTTTTCAAGCAACACATACATACCTTTCTCTCTGACATACATACACACCTTCCCTCGTTTTCTCGTTTCTAAATGATGGCATTGTTCACATACAAACAAGCAAGCACGCACACACATACTCTCCTTCCCTTTCTGATTTCTAAATGATGACATTGTTCACATACAAACAAGCAAGCACGCACACACATACTCTCCTTCCCTTTCTGATTTCTAAATGATGGCATTGTTCACATACAAACAAGCAAGCACGCACACACATACTCTCCTTCCCTTTCTGATTTCTAAATGATGGCATTGTTCACATACAAACAAGCAAGCACGCACACACATACTATCCTTCCCTTTCTGATTTCTAAATGATGGCATTGTTCACATACAAACAAGCAAGCACGCACACACATACTCTCCTTCCCTTTCTGATTTCTAAATGATGGCATTGTTCACATCGCTTATTGCATTGTTCCTTCGTAATTACCATGTGGGATATTTCTTTCCTTCTATCCTAGAAACATCCCCATAGCGGTTTTGGCAGGACTGGCAATCCCGACTGTGGTTTACGTCCTGGCAAACGTTGCCTACTACGCTGTCCTCACTAATGACGAAATTCTGTCTGGCATTGCAGTAGCCTATGTAAGTTGTCGTTCCGCATAAAAATCTATGATTCTACAAACTACGTGCGGGAGTGATGAAGGGGAAGAGATAGGTAACGGTTGCACAGGAAGAAATCATCCGCGAGGAACATGGTCCCATTCCTCAAAGTAGCGATCGTTGCATTACGGCCGTAAGTCTGTGTTAAAGAATGGGAGTTACGATCATCGTGGCGCCTCGTGTGTCGTACGTCTATGTCGTAAGTTTATGTTTAAGTATGGGAGTTACGATCACTGTAGCGCCTCGAGTGTCGTAAGTCTGTGTTAAAGTATGGGAGTTACGATCACCGTAGCGCCACGAGTGTCGTAAGGCTGTGTTAAAGTATGGGTATCTGATCACCTTGGCTCTATGACTGCCATAAGTCTGTGTCACAGTATGGGAGTTACGATCACAGTAGAGCTTCGAGTGTCGTAAGTCTGTGTTAAAGTATGGGTATCTGATCACCTTGGCTCTACGACTGCCATAAGTCTGTGTCACAGTATGGGAGTTACGATCACAGTAGAGCTTCGAGTGTCGTAAGTCTGTGTTAAAGTATGGGTATCTGATCACCTTGGCTCTACGACTGCCATAAGTCTGTGTCACAGTATGGGAGTTACGATCACAGTAGAGCTTCGAGTGTCGTAAGGCTGTGTTAAAGTATGGGTATCTGATCACCTTGGCTCTACGACTGCCATAAGTCTGTGTCACAGTATGGGAGTTACGATCACAGTAGAGCCTCGAGTGTCGTAAGTCTGTGTTAAAGTATGGGAGTTACGATCACAGTAGCGCCTCGAGTGTCGTAAGTCTGTGTTAAAGTATGGGTATCTGATCACCTTGGCTCTACGACTGCCATAAGTCTGTGTCACAGTATGGGAGTTACGATCACAGTAGCGCCTCGAGTGTCGTAAGGCTGTGTTAAAGTATGGGTATCTGATCACCTTGGCTCTACGACTGCCATAAGTCTGTGTCACAGTATGGGAGTTACGATCATAGTAGAGCCTCGAGTGTCGTAAGTCTGTGTTAAAGTATGGGTATCTGATCACCTTGGCTCTACGACTGCCATAAGTCTGTGTCACAGTATGGGAGTTACGATCACCGTAGCGCCTCGAGTGTCGTAAGGCTGTGTTAAAGTATGGGTATCTGATCACCTTGGCTCTACGACTGCCATAAGTCTGTGTCACAGTATGGGAGTTACGATCACAGTAGAGCTTCGAGTGTCGTAAGTCTGTGTTAAAGTATGGGTATCTGATCACCTTGGCTCTACGACTGCCATAAGTCTGTGTCACAGTATGGGAGTTACGATCACAGTAGCGCCTCGAGTGTCGTAAGTCTGTGTCACAGTATGGGAGTTACGATCACAGTAGCGCCTCGAGTGTCGTAAGGCTGTGTTAAAGTATGGGTATCTGATCACCTTGGCTCTACGACTGCCATAAGTCTGTGTCACAGTATGGGAGTTACGATCACAGTAGCGCCTCGAGTGTCGTAAGTCTGTGTTAAAGTATGGGTATCTGATCACCTTGGCTCTACGACTGCCATAAGTCTGTGTCACAGTATGGGAGTTACGAGCACAGTAGCCCCTCGAGTGTCGTAAGGCTCTGTTAAAGTATGGGTATCTGATCACCTTGGCTCTACGACTGCCATAAGTCTGTGTCACAGTATGGGAGTTACGATCACAGTAGAGCTTCGAGTGTCGTAAGTCTGTGTTAAAGTATGGGTATCTGATCACCTTGGCTCTACGACTGCCATAAGTCTGTGTCACAGTATGGGAGCTACGATCACAGTAGAGCCTCGAGTGTCGTAAGTCTGTGTTAAAGTATGGGTATCTGATCACCTTGGCTCTACGACTGCCATAAGTCTGTGTCACAGTATGGGAGTTACGGTCACCGTAGAGCTTCGAGTGTCGTAAGTCTGTGTTAAAGTATGGGTATCTGATCACCTTGGCTCTACAACTGCCATAAGTCTGTGTCACAGTATGGGAGTTACGATCACAGTAGAGCTTCGAGTGTCGTAAGTCTGTGTTAAAGTATGGGTATCTGATCACCTTGGCTCTACGACTGCCATAAGTCTGTGTCACAGTATGGGAGTTACGATCACAGTAGAGCTTCGAGTGTCGTAAGTCTGTGTTAAAGTATGGGTATCTGATCACCCTGGCTCTACGACTGCCATAAGTCTGTGTCACAGTATGGGAGTTACGATCACAGTAGAGCTTCGAGTGTCGTAAGTCTGTGTTAAAGTATGGGTATCTGACCACCTTGGCTCTACGACTGCCATAAGTCTGTGTCACAGTATGGGAGTTACGATCACAGTAGAGCCTCAAATGTCGTAAGTCTGTGTTAAAGTATGGGTATCTGATCACCTTGGCTCTACGACTGCCATAAGTCTGTGTCACAGTATGGGAGTTACGATCACAGTAGAGCCTCGAGTGTCGTAAGTCTGTGTTAAAGTATGGGTATCTGATCACCTTGGCTCTACGACTGCCATAAGTCTGTGTCACAGTATGGGAGTTACGATCACCGTAGAGCTTCGAGTGTCGTAAGTCTGTGTTAAAGTATGGGTATCTGATCACCTTGGCTCTACGACTGCCATAAGTCTGTGTCACAGTATGGGAGTTACGATCACAGTAGCGCCACGAGTGTCGTAAGTCTGTGTTAAAGTATGGGTATCTGATCACCCTGGCTCTACGACTGCCATAAGTCTGTGTCACAGTATGGGAGTTACGATCACAGTAGAGCCTCGAGTGTCGTAAGTCTGTGTTAAAGTATGGGTATCTGATCACCTTGGCTCTACGACTGCCATAAGTCTGTGTCACAGTATGGGAGTTACGATCACAGTAGCGCCTCGAGTGTCGTAAGTCTGTGTTAAAGTATGGGTATCTGATCACCTTGGCTCTATGACTGCCATAAGTCTGTGTCACAGTATGGGAGTTACGGTCACCGTAGCGCCTCGAGTGTCGTAGGTCTGTGTTAAAGTATGGGAGTTACGATCACCGTAGCGCCTCGAGTGTCGTATGTCTGTGTTAAAGTATGGGTATCTGATCACCTTGGCTCTACGACTGCCATAAGTCTGTGTTGAAGTATGGGAGTTACGATCACAGTAGAGCTTCGAGTGCCATAAGTCTGTGTCACAGTATGGGTATCTGATCACCTTGGCTCTACGACTGCCATAAGTCTGTGTCACAGTATGGGAGTTACGATCACAGTAGAGCCTCGAGTGTCGTAAGTCTGTGTTAAAGTATGGGTATCTGATCACCTTGGCTCTACGACTGCCATAAGTCTGTGTCACAGTATGGGAGTTACGGTCACCGTAGAGCTTCGAGTGTCGTAAGTCTGTGTTAAAGTATGGGTATCTGATCACCTTGGCTCTACAACTGCCATAAGTCTGTGTCACAGTATGGGAGTTACGATCACAGTAGAGCTTCGAGTGTCGTAAGGCTGTGTTAAAGTATGGGTATCTGATCACCTTGGCTCTACGACTGCCATAAGTCTGTGTCACAGTATGGGAGTTACGATCACAGTAGAGCTTCGAGTGTCGTAAGTCTGTGTTAAAGTATGGGTATCTGATCACCCTGGCTCTACGACTGCCATAAGTCTGTGTCACAGTATGGGAGTTACGATCACAGTAGAGCTTCGAGTGTCGTAAGTCTGTGTTAAAGTATGGGTATCTGATCACCTTGGCTCTACGACTGCCATAAGTCTGTGTCACAGTATGGGAGTTACGATCACAGTAGAGCCTCAAATGTCGTAAGTCTGTGTTAAAGTATGGGTATCTGATCACCTTGGCTCTACGACTGCCATAAGTCTGTGTCACAGTATGGGAGTTACGATCACAGTAGAGCCTCGAGTGTCGTAAGTCTGTGTTAAAGTATGGGTATCTGATCACCTTGGCTCTACGACTGCCATAAGTCTGTGTCACAGTATGGGAGTTACGATCACCGTAGAGCTTCGAGTGTCGTAAGTCTGTGTTAAAGTATGGGTATCTGATCACCTTGGCTCTACGACTGCCATAAGTCTGTGTCACAGTATGGGAGTTACGATCACAGTAGCGCCACGAGTGTCGTAAGTCTGTGTTAAAGTATGGGTATCTGATCACCTTGGCTCTACGACTGCCATAAGTCTGTGTCACAGTATGGGAGTTACGATCACAGTAGCGCCTCGAGTGTCGTAAGTCTGTGTTAAAGTATGGGTATCTGATCACCTTGGCTCTACGACTGCCATAAGTCTGTGTCACAGTATGGGAGTTACGATCACAGTAGCGCCTCGAGTGTCGTAAGTCTGTGTTAAAGTATGGGTATCTGATCACCTTGGCTCTACGACTGCCATAAGTCTGTGTCACAGTATGGGAGTTACGATCACAGTAGAGCCTCGAGTGTCGTAAGTCTGTGTTAAAGTATGGGTATCTGATCACCTTGGCTCTACGACTGCCATAAGTCTGTGTCACAGTATGGGAGTTACGATCACCGTAGAGCTTCGAGTGTCGTAAGTCTGTGTTAAAGTATGGGTATCTGATCACCTTGGCTCTACGACTGCCATAAGTCTGTGTCACAGTATGGGAGTTACGATCACAGTAGCGCCACGAGTGTCGTAAGTCTGTGTTAAAGTATGGGTATCTGATCACCTTGGCTCTACGACTGCCATAAGTCTGTGTCACAGTATGGGAGTTACGATCACAGTAGCGCCTCGAGTGTCGTAAGTCTGTGTTAAATTATGGGTATCTGATCACCTTGGCTCTACGACTGCCATAAGTCTGTGTCACAGTATGGGAGTTACGATCACAGTAGCGCCTCGAGTGTCGTAAGTCTGTGTTAAAGTATGGGTATCTGATCACCTTGGCTCTATGACTGCCATAAGTCTGTGTCACAGTATGGGAGTTACGGTCACCGTTGCGCCTCGAGTGTCGTAGGTCTGTGTTAAAGTATGGGAGTTACGATCACCGTAGCGCCTCGAGTGTCGTATGTCTGTGTTAAAGTATGGGTATCTGATCACCTTGGCTCTATGACTGCCATAAGTCTGTGTTGAAGTATGGGAGTTACGATCACCGTAGCGCCTCGAGTGTCATAAGTCTGTGTTAAAGTATGGGTATCTGATCACCTTGGCTCTACGACTGCCATAAGTCTGTGTCACAGTATGGGAGTTACGATCACAGTAGAGCCTCGAGTGTCGTAAGGCTGTGTTAAAGTATGGGTATCTGATCACCTTGGCTCTACGACTGCCATAGGTCTGTGTCACAGTATGGGAGTTACGATCACCGTAGAGCCTCGAGTGTCGTAAGTCTGTGTTAAAGTATGGGTATCTGACCACCATGGCTCTACGACTGCCATAAGTCTGTGTCACAGTGTGGGAGTTACGATCACAGTAGCGCCTCGAGTGTCGTAAGTCTGTGTTAAAGTATGGGTATCTGATCACCTTGGCTCTACGACTGCCATAAGTCTGTGTCACAGTATGGGAGTTACGATCACAGTAGCGCCTCGAGTGTCGTAAGTCTGTGTTAAAGTATGGGTATCTGATCACCTTGGCTCTACGACTGCCATAAGTCTGTGTCACAGTATGGGAGTTACGATCACAGTAGAGCTTCGAGTGTCGTAAGGCTGTGTTAAAGTATGGGTATCTGATCACCTTGGCTCTACGACTGCCATGAGTCTGTGTCACAGTATGGGAGTTACGATCACCGTAGAGCTTCGAGTGTCGTAAGGCTGTGTTAAAGTATGGGTATCTGATCACCTTGGCTCTACGACTGCCATAAGTCTGTGTCACAGTGTGGGAGTTACGATCACAGTAGAGCTTCGAGTGTCGTAAGTCTGTGTTAAAGTATGGGTATCTGATCACCTTGGCTCTACGACTGCCATAAGTCTGTGTCACAGTGTGGGAGTTACGATCACAGTAGAGCTTCGAGTGTCGTAAGGCTGTGTTAAAGTATGGGTATCTGATCACCTTGGCTCTACGACTGCCATAAGTCTGTGTCACAGTATGGGAGTTACGATCACCGTAGAGCTTCGAGTGTCGTAAGGCTGTGTTAAAGTATGGGTATCTGATCACCTTGGCTCTACGACTGCCATAAGTCTGTGTCACAGTGTGGGAGTTACGATCACAGTAGAGCTTCGAGTGTCGTAAGTCTGTGTTAAAGTATGGGTATCTGATCACCTTGGCTCTACGACTGCCATAAGTCTGTGTCACAGTGTGGGAGTTACGATCACAGTAGAGCTTCGAGTGTCGTAAGTCTGTGTTACAGTATGGGTATCTGATCACCTTGGCTCTACGACTGCCATAAGTCTGTGTCACAGTATGGGAGTTACGATCACAGTAGAGCCTCGAGTGTCGTAAGGCTGTGTTAAAGTATGGGTATCTGATCACCTTGGCTCTACGACTCCCATAAGTCTGTGTCACAGTGTGGGAGTTACGATCACAGTAGAGCTTCGAGTGTCGTAAGTCTGTGTTAAAGTATGGGTATCTAATCACCTTGGCTCTATGACTGCCATAAGTCTGTGTCACAGTATGGGAGTTACGATCACCGTAGAGCTTCGAGTGTCGTAAGTCTGTGTTAAAGTATGGGTATCTGATCACCTTGGCTCTACGACTGCCATAAGTCTGTGTCACAGTGTGGGAGTTACGATCACCGTAGAGCTTCGAGTGTCGTAAGTCTGTGTTAAAGTATGGGTATCTGATCACCTTGGCTCTACGACTGCCATAAGTCTGTGTCACAGTATGGGAGTTACGATCACCGTAGAGCTTCGAGTGTCGTAAGTCTGTGTTAAAGTATGGGTATCTGATCACCTTGGCTCTACGACTGCCATAAGTCTGTGTCACAGTATGGGAGTTACGATCACCGTAGAGCTTCGAGTGTCGTAAGTCTGTGTTAAAGTATGGGTATCTGATCACCTTGGCTCTACGACTGCCATAAGTCTGTGTCACAGTATGGGAGTTACGATCACCGTAGAGCTTCGAGTGTCGTAAGTCTGTGTTAAAGTATGGGTATCTGATCACCTTGGCTCTACGACTGCCATAAGTCTGTGTCACAGTATGGGAGTTACGATCACCGTAGAGCTTCGAGTGTCGTAAGTCTGTGTTAAAGTATGGGTATCTGATCACCTTGGCTCTACGACTGCCATATGTCTGTGTCACAGTGTTGTCTGTGGAAATATTCCGTACGTATTCCGTAACGGTAAATGGTCTATGGGATTGCTTCAAGCTCAGATAAGTACAGGGAAACTTGAAGTAACTAAGAGTGACACGTTGTCATAGATACAAATAAGGAACACATGAAAGTAAAAGTGTTCACAAGTTATGTATTGCACTGCTGGTGAAATTCTGGAAATAAGTAATGGAACGCTTGTACTTTCTTGAGTTTCCATCAGTATATAATTACTTGAAAGCAACAAAAGTGAACATGTTCTTTAAATATTACTGCGCCAGTATAGCTGTAATATTGGTGAGTGTAGCGTAAAACTTACTCACTTTAAACATTACTTGAAACAAATATGAACACACATAAAATGCACATAGTCACACTAAGTGTTCATGTATGTTCATTTACTAAGAATATACCCGTGTACTCCTAGATTGATAATGATGCTGTTGATCACCGGATTGTCTGGTCCAGACTAGAATGTTTACAGACTGCCGTCATATAGCTGAAATACTGCTGAGTGTGGCGTAAAACTAAACTCACTCACTCAATCACTCATGTTATACCAACAGGTGTTTGGCGAGAGGAAACTAGGAGTCTTCAAGTGGGTTATCCTAGCATGTGTTGCCATGTCAGCAGGAGGGAATACCAACAGCAACATATTTATTTATAGCAGGTGATACATCCAGCTTCTGAATATACATGTTGGTTGTGTACGAGTATTTTCCGCTTACAACCTGACTGCCAAGTTTTAACAATAGTTTTAAATCAACCAAATTCTAAAAAGAAGCACAAAAGATAGACACGTGTATAACAGATACAAACATCAAGGGTATTAATATTTTAGATGACATACAGCAACCGATATTTTCCGAACAGTTGCCCGAATTGAGGTGTGGTTGTGACAACAAGTGAAAATGGACACAATAATTTCTAAAATCACCTACATTCAAAGGCAGTTTACATGGCTTGGTAACGTTCCTGACTGTTAGTAACTGTAGGAGATTAAGCCGTAAAGTTTACGGCCATTCGCTGCGTTCTCTTTGAGAAAGACACATACCAATGAAATGACCTTCAACTTGATTGAAAGTGTCGACATATTATTGTATTTTGAATTATTTTTTTAATATTAGGATAAACTTTGTGGGAGGCCGAGATGGACTGTTTCCAAGGTTTCTGAGTATGATCAGCGTCCAGAGAGGAACTCCACAGCCGTCCATCATAGCACTGGTAGGATTGAACTGTCTTCCATGACAGTTCTTTAACAAAGTTAGAAACATGCTATAGATGCTGGTAAGAGGACATGTGAAGTAAAGTAAGAAAGTAAACTCAGTTACCGAGTTCTCACAATCATTGTGAGAGAGCGAGTGACTATGCGTGTGTGAGTGCGTCACTGTGTGTATATGAACGTGTGGGCGGGAGCGTGAGTATGTGTGTGTCTCTGTGCGACTGATTGTATGTGAGCGCGCGCGAGCGTGTGTATGTGTGCGTGAGTGAGTGTTGTTGTATGTGTATGTAAATGAGCATATCTCTCTCTCTCTCTCTCTCTCTCTCTCTCACACACACACACACACACACACACACACAAACACACACACACACGCTCTCCCTCTCCCACAAAGAAGATATAACCCTGAGCTGCATTATGATCTAACATAATGCCATTTCCATTCAGTTCCTCGTTACGGCTGCCTTCCTATGTCTCGGAGACATCAAGTCCGTCCTGGGAGCGTATGTGTTCTACAGGGTAGGAGGGGAATGTCTCGCCGTTTCCGGAATTTTCTTCATACGAAAGAAACACACAGCTAACGACAACACCTACAAGGTTTGCCAACAGTGTTAACTGCAATGTTAATATCCACCATCAGACTGGATGCAAAACTAAGTAATAAACTGTTTGTAAAAAAAAAGGAATCATTCGCCATTTCCCCATGGAATCTGTTTCCTGTGGACAAGTGAACTGTTGTAGCTGAAAGGGTTTGGTGTGCAGCAGATACCTTTGATACCTTCAATCTTTTCCTTCCATTCGAGTCTTCCGATATGCGGCGAGATAACCTTTGCGAGTATGGCTTACATTTATAAGATTGTGATTGACAAAATGACAGATCAATCATCACTTATTATATAAACATATAAGTAAAACTTTCCCTCCCTTAGACTCACTGGGTGTTCCCTGGGATCTATGTCGTTTCCATCTTAGCGTTGTCCGTCACGGCAATCGTCGAAAAACCTGCCAGGTTTTTTCCCCCCTTCGTCATCATGCTGATGAGTGTACCACTATACTACATGTCCAGGAGTCAATCGTGGAAACGGTTTCACCTGACCAGAGTCAATGGTAAGTCCACCAAGGTCCCTCTTCAGTTTGTAAATTGGGACGGAGAATATGGTAAATATTCCTTCTTCGTCCCGTCTGGTGCAGGGTATATCGAATCACAATCAAACGAAAGTTGACCTGCCTGTTCGTCATATCATGATAGAAACCATGACACGGTCAATAAAGATACACCTACATAATTCCCGCTATATCCAAGAAGCCTCGCATAAATCAGTTCAAATATACCTACGTCCTTCCCACCTGATACAAGAGGCCTCGACGCAATCAGTACCAATACACCTACCTCCTCACCTGATACAAGAAACCTCGACACATACAATACAAATATACCTGCCTCTTTCCCACCTGATAAAGACACCTCGACACAATCAGTACAAATATACCCTACGTTGTGCAAAAAACCTCGACACTGTAAAATACAAATATATCTACATCCATCCCACCAGATACAAAAAAACTCCAGCACAGTAATATATATACAAATACATCTATTACTTTCTACCTCATAAAGACACCTCGACACAATCAGTACAAATATACACCACGTGGTGCAAGAAACCTCGACACATTAAAACACAAATATACCTACCCCCTTCCCAGTTGGTGCAGGAAAACTCGAGACTGTCAATTAATATATGTACCTACCACTTTCCAACCTGATAAAAGACACCTCGACACAGACAATACACACATACCTACCCCCTTCCCACTTGGTGCCAGAAGCCAGTATGCTGAGATCCTCTATGGTATTGATAATCAAGTTTTCATGTTATCTGCCATGTTTTGGATATTCTAACATGTGATACATAGCAAAGCTTTAGTAATACATGTAGCAGGACAGCTCGACCTTGTTCATGTAGTGTGATGTAGTTTCATGCACGGCTGTAAAATATTGTACATGTATTTAGGTGCGTCCCTCCTTTGCTTTCGAATGAGTACATCTAATATATACTGAGGGAAAAATACGTGATCATAGCACAAGTGTTCCTTCATGTTTTTCAAGGTTTTCTTTACAAGTCTTGTATCGCACAGTTTGTGAAGAAACCTGGTAAAATATATAGACATACTTGTGTTTTCATGTGATCCCTTATTTATTTTCTCCCTCGGTATATATTAATATATATGGAAATCTCATAAATGATCGCACTAGACGTCATGTACATGTCAATACATTTCTTGTGTTCTAGTTGTTATGGAAGTGGTGACTCGCACACTGGGTAAAATGATTAATCGAGACTTTTTTTATTCAGACTGGATCACGCTGGTGTGTCATCGCCTCTTGCTGTGTGAACACGCTTGTCAACATGTACAATGAGGAAACTATCCCCACCCCGCACTTCCTTATGACCATGGTCGTTGGTATAGTAGTCGCTCTTGAAAAATGATTGGTGTATGACGTCACATATGCATGTTTACTATTTCCATTTTTAGACAAATATGCCAGCTTGAAACAAACACTAACAACTGTATGATACTAGATGATTGTCAAAATTAACGATTTATTCATCTTCCTGAAAACCGTGAAAACCAAGAATGACATCTCTTGCATGTGTCTGTTGCGTTGTACATGTGGAATAATGTACGTAAATGATCCGACTTTGTGTAATCTATAATGCAGCTTGTCTTGAAGATAAACATTAATAGCTACGCGGCTGTTGCAGCAGGTGTTTGAGTTACAAAAACTCCCAACTGCGATGAGCTTACTTTTGGTAGGTTATTTTGCTGATGAAGTATGTTGAAAGAAGGAAATGTCATATTTTCATTATTATTGTTTCTCCATGTTCTGGTTACATTATGGTGTATGTTCTTCTTTACAACACTGAAGTGTATTAAAGGTAAAGTTTCAAAAATGGTCCTAGAACAACGAGCAAGTTTCATCTCAGCAACCGATGTGAAGCAGACGTAGATTGTTCCGGGAGTTATTATGAGTGAGTGAGTTTAGTTTTACGCCGCACTCACGTGAACAGATACTTTCACAGCGGATACCTACCTTTTTAAACACGGATATTTTGATGTGAGTATGTATCAGCACAAATGGAGTAGTTACTTCCTGTTTGTGACTTCATCGAGTTGACTCTCTAGCAATAAATATGAACAATGCAACAATAATTCATATGCAACTGAAACGGGAAAGAGCAAGCTAAGGTCTTCCTTGTCACAGTTTATTTTGTCAGCGTATTTTGATGAGGTTATTTCCTTAACTCCGACTTGTGATTTGTATCATTTATACATGACGAACATATACTGAGAGAAACAAATAAAGGTACAGAGGAAAATTCAGGCGTTCCTCTAACATTTTTCAGTTTTCATCGCCAGCCTTTAATAGCACTGTGGTGATGAAAATAGAAAAGGAACACTTCAAGTTTTTTATGATCCTTTATTTGTTTTTCTCAGAATGTTTATGACCTAGCACAAATAGTAACCATGGCAGCCCGAGACCCTAGTTGATTGAGTGAAGGTCACACAAATAGCACGTGACGAGTGACTCGCAATACTAACATATTTGTCCATCTGATGACATTTACACAGTGAAGGAAAATGGAAAATGTCGATTGGTGTTGGGGGTGGGTGTTGTTGGCGAGTGAGTGAGTATGGTTTTATTCCGCTTTGAGCTATAGAGCCTGTAAGTCTCGCGAGGCTCTTCTTCCGTTACTAAGCTCCCCGCTTCCGCATCAACTTGCGGTTGCACAACACCAACTGATTTCCAAATAGCAACTGTATAATTTTTTAAACAAGTATCCAAGCCTTCAACAGGCATCCCATGTACACATGGGTACAGTGTGGCCTTTAAACTACAATAAAACACAATGTCTGGTCAGCTTGTGCCGCTAACTTTCCGAACACAGGAAGGGGCTTCACACAGTGTACTCATGGGAAATTGAACCCGGATCTTCAGCTTAACGTGCGAACGCTTTAACCACCGGGCTTACCCTGTTGTGTTGTGAGAAATAATGGGTAGAGTGATGTGTGTGTAGTGAGGTTGCATGTTGTAAGACTGATGTGGCTGTGTAGTGTGAGTTTGGGAGTGAGTGGAATGGGACGAGGCTTGTGGGATGGGTGGTTTGAAGGTAGTGTTCGTACCTGGGTTGGGTTGGTGTGAATGTTAATGGCGTGGTGTGGTGTGAGTGGAGAGGGATGGTTTGTTTCCGGCAGAACCGGTGTGGTGGGAGTCGGGATGAGTGGTGTGGTGGGATGTGAGTGGGGCTGGATGGGTTGATGTGACTGGGACTGGGTGGCTTGTAAGTGCGGCTTAGTGTGGGAATGTGAGTGTCCCTGGGTGGTGGGTTCTGAGTGGGGCTGGGTGGTGGGATATAAGTGGGGTTGTGTGGGTTGTAAGTGGGGCTGGGTGGGTTGTAAGTGGGGTTGTGTGGATTTTAAGTGGGTTGGGTGGGTTGTAAGTGGGGCTGTAAAGGTTGTAAGTGGGTTATAAGTGGGTTGGGGGGTTGTAAGTGGGACTGGGAGGGTTGGTGTAAGTAGGGCTAAGTGGTGATATAGGGTTAGTTGATGTGAATAGGGTAGGGTAGGCTGGTGTAAGTTGGGTGGCGTAAGTGTGCCTGGCAGGGTTAGTGTGAGTGTGTTTCAAGCCGGGGTGGTGGGATGGGGTGGGGTGATGTGAGCTGGGTAGGGTAGGCTGGTATAAATGGGGTGGGTGAGAGTGGTGTGGGGAAGTGTGGGTGGTCTGGTGGGTTGGTGAGATCGGGGTGGGTGGGTTCAGTGAGGTTATTTGGAGAGTCAGCGAGTGGGGGTGGAGTGGAGTAATTGGAATGAGTCATATCTACCATTGTACTTAAAGTTTGTGTATACAATGTTCAGCAGTTTATCTGAATCCCTTGTACGTACCAACTGTCTGCTGTGAATGCAAAACGCCTTTCAGATCGTGATCAGCTTTGGTTATGAGTGGGTGAATTTTTAACCAAGGGGGGCGGGGCAAGTAAGGGGCTTTACACATTGAACCTATGTGGGGATTCGAATCCAGACCTTGGGAGTGACGGTCGAACGCTTTAACCACTAGGCTACTTCACCCCCGGGTGTGATACTGTCTGCTTGTGAAATCATGGTTATTGCGGCGGACATAATGCTACTATAGTAACTGGACGGGGAAGAGATGACCGCGTGTGGAAACTGAAACAACCGCCTGTGATGTGTCAGTACATCTTACGAAACATTCCTCCATACAGTCAGTTGCTGCTAATAATGTAAAATAACTGAAACCTTCCTTGTTTATCAGAGTAAATAGAACTTTGATGTTTCCTCTTAAATAAGATGTCCAACCTTCCTACCTACTCATGACAAACACATCAGATCTAATATGTAAGTGTGTAATCTTTATTTATTGTTACTGTATTATCCTCATCGTGTGACGAAAATACGCTAGCAATGTTAAATGAAAGTATATTTTTGAAAGTATATTCAAGTGCAACCTTTAATTAAAACCATGATAGGTTACAAAAGATTAAAAAGTGCTAGGATATATATGTCATAATTTCAGTGTATTTAATGAAATAATTAGATGCGAAGCTGATACAAAGAAATCATCACCACCACACTGGTGAGGTTAAATAGGGTTTTAAAATAAATAAATAAGGTTCTTAATGTAAGGCAGTGTAACACGACCACGAGATCTCACGTGTCCTCGTAATGTAATTCAATGTAACAAGGTGAGAAGATCTCAAGTGTCTTCTTAATGTAAGGCAATGAAACACTGTGAGAAGATCTCACGTGTCCTCTTACTGTAAGGCAACGGACACGATCAGGACATCTCACGGGTCTTTTTAATGTAAAGCAACGGAACACGGTTAGGAGATCTCCTGACAGACATTATTTATGACGTGACGAAAACGGTCAACACCGGCTCTCCTTTTCTGAGGAACATCGACGCGTTTTTATGCAAACTGGATTAGGGATGTGTTATCACGTGCTTACCCTCTTATGCAAACACGATAACTGTATTTCATTTATTCAGTCACATACTAGTCCTTATACATACATGCATGTGCTTCTCATCAGAAGTGTAGACTCACTTAAAGCACTGGCTATATATATGGTTACAACGAAGGTTGACTTCCGCACTACCTTGCGGAACCAACTGCAAGCCTTGTACAGATGTACTGCGCGAGGATCAGGCATCAAATTGCTAAAAAGCATGTGCAAACACATATCGTGCATGTGAACAGCTGCGTTTTGGTGAAAGGTTATGTTAAATATTCGATAATTTCCACTGTTTTTTTTTAATATTTATTCAACTCATGACATCTTTTCAACGTTACGAATTTGTTTTCCAATACATTAGCTCATGAGTAAACAATACCTTTAAACAGTATCGAATATTTTGCAAAATTTTGTTTAGAATTGTTGACTGAAAAAATGTGGCTACGTTTACACACGTGAGTCTAAACTTTTGATAAGAGTTCTATATTAATTAACATCATTTATGGACAAAATCAATTTTGGAAATTTACGTCCCTTGAACGTATCAGGATCTGGTGATAGTTGGATGGAAACCTACATTCGCACAGTTTACCATCACCATGCATGTGTCCGTGTGAATCAGTTTCGCTGTATATATCAGCAAAGTCGGTCGCCCGGGATCTCCTCTATTTTGTAACGGATGAAGATCCGGGTTAGAATTTGTCTCCAGTAACCAAGACTGGTCGAAGGAGGTGGCTAACGGGATCAGGTGGTCAGGCTCGCTGACTTGGTTTAAGCATGTTATCTTATCCCTATTGCGTATATGGATGCTCATTATGGTGATCGCTGGATTGTCTTATAAAGATCATTTATTTTCTTGCCGTCGCCATATAGCTGGAATATTGTCGAGTGCAGCATTTAATAACAAACAAAGAACAAACAAACAAATAAGACCAAGAGTGTCATGATGTAATGAAGGCCAGTTCAAAAGAGAGTTTTGGAAGTCCATCGTTCAGACAATATGAAACAGTAGAAACCAGAAGTCACGTCACTGGTGCCACTTTATTGCAGATGAATTCTTGTGATCAATCAAGAACATTAAATAGAAGCAACAAAATCCATATTCCTCCCTGCTAAAAATAAAGTTGTATCTGTCTCAGCAGCAGTACGTCGTAAACAAATCCAGGCTGGACCAGAAAATCCAGTGATTGTCAAGATGAACAGAGCATGTGTTTATGAATGATTATGAAATGACAGTGTTTTTGGTAAATACCTAGATGGAAATACTACAACGCCATCACCGCTCCTAACATTCACAACATGGACAATAATTGGTACTTGTGCTGGTGCAGTTTCCCTGATCCTGATCATTACAGTCATCTGTTTGTAAGTCAACAGCAACACTTTTCTTATATTTGTTCCACTGTTGTAGTGTTTTTGTACTATCACCTTGAAGAGAGAGGTAGTTACAAACAGACTACAGTGAGTGAGTGAGTGAGCGAGCTTAGTTTTACGCCGTTTTTAGCCATATTCCAGCAATATCACAACAGGGGACCCCAGAAATGGGTTTCACACATTGTACCCATATGGGGAATCGAACCCGCGTCTTGGGCGTGGCAAGCGGACACTACAACCAATAGACTGCCCGAACCCCACTCACAGCATAGTCTTTGAGAGGACTCTCTTGGGAACTCTATAACGTGTAAATCATTGTAGTCGTATTAAATATTGGTGTAGGTTACACACCATTTTGGATTAAGAGACCATATATTTAGCCCAAGAAAATACCCTGCTTGCATATATGACAAATTGGATGAACAGAGAAACGTAATACAGAATAATCATTTAGTTTGTGAATAAGATGAAATCTTTCTGGATGATGACTTCCACGGGGAAAGCAAAGAATAGCAACATCTTAAATAGTATTCGGTTAACCAGACATTCATTAACTTATATATCTTGTATCCATAGACTGATCCAGATGCACGTGTACAGATCTCTTTTGTCCTTAACGTTTGTTAAATGGTAATTGGAACTCGTGAAAACGGGTGAAAATGACCTGTCCAGACCCACCCCTTCTCAAAATGCTGTATAAGCAAATGAGTATCTACCACTAATGAAGAGCATTTCAGACATTAATTTTCACCAACTATAAGTCCTGACGTAATCTACGTTTGAAACGAACACGTTTATAACAAACTGACAGATATAACGAACAGATAGATATAACCAACTGGTAGATGAAAAGAACTGATGGATGTAAAGGACTGACAGATATAACGAACTAACGGATGTAACGAACTAGCCGATCTTACGAACTGAGTGATATAACAAACTGACCGATATTATGAATTGACGGATTTTTCGAACTGATGGATATAACGCCCTAACGAATATAACGAACTGACGGATATAAAGAATTAACAGGTATAACGAACTGACCAATATTACGAACTGAGAGATATAATGAGCTGATGGATATAATAAACTGATGGATATAACGAACTTATGTATATTAAGAACTGGCGGATTTTCCGAACTGACGTACTAACTGTCATATTGGCCCTACTACTAACTGACATTTTGGCCATCTACTTACCGTGTGTTGTATTCAAAATGCATTGGACGAACAATCGTCCTTTTGAGTTTCTTTATAACTGTAGTTTGTATTAGTAGACGTAACCGTGTGACCTGTATTTTGGCAATGCATGGGCTCTCATATGTATGGACTACGGATACGTCAACTCTTAAATGGGCTGTAAGTGAGTGAGGGCGATTGAGTGAGTGTTAGTTTTCCGCAGCTTTCAGTAATATATAACTTAGGGATACCAGAAATGGGCTTCACACATTGTACGGATATGGGAAGCCGGGTCTTGACTATAGAACGTCGAGCTGCTCCACCGCCCTCTTGGCTTTGTACATGAATGAATGTCATTCTTGTGTTCTTTTCCTTCCGATATAATATTCTCTGTTGTGTGTTTCAGAATAAGCAAGTCAGCTAAAATATCAGTATTTTGTGGACATCACTATGCACGCGCTCTACAAGCTGTTCAAGTAGAACCCATGGAAAATGAAGAAACTCGAATGTAGATACCACTGGATAACACGGGAGCTTCATCTCCACAATCGATAGTTCCGGTTAAAGGTGGTGGAATAGATGCACGGTGTATATTTACAAAAGATTTTTAAAACGCTGTACAGAAATGTAGAGTCAGTAAACCAAGCCTGGATTATATTATGAAGTGTTATGCTTTGTGATTCAACATAGAAAAGACTCCTCTTTAAAGGGGTAAGCGGCGGCCAAGTCGTTTAAGGTACAAAGTTCGTGTGCTCGAATCTAGAGCGCCATTGTTAAAAAGCCATCTTTAGGCTAATGTGATGGTAACATAGACTTACGACTGTCATGAGGCAAAGGTTGTTTTGTTCAATGGCACACTGCAGCTGGTTCAACATATTTGTCCACGTACGTTTCATTACCGTTTCCAGAACCCTAGACCTGCATTGCATCGGGTGACACAACATGCTGACACGTCGTGATATTGCTAATAAAAACGTAAACGTTATGACTAAATCATTCACTCAACCGTCCTTTTCATCTGGACAAAAAGTAACTACGGCTCTCTCTGAAAACGAGAATGCTATATGCGTTTACTAACAGCTGACCACCGACGCAATCTGCATTACTCAGCTCAGATGTATACTGCCTGATACACGCTCACCTGTCAAATGGCGGTGGGGTGGTGGGGTAGCCCAGTGGTTAAAGCCTTAGCGTCACGACCAAGACCCGGGTTCTATTCCCCTCATGGGTACAATGTATATTTGCTGGAATACCGATAAACGCGGCGTAAAACTATACTCACCCACAGATAAATCTGTTACTGGAACTTGAAGCTAGAATCAATATGACGGGGCCTTGATCGCACCGACGTTGTGTGAAACACGTGTTAAGTCAAGGATCCAAAAAGTGCATATTTATTCCTGAGAATTCAAAAAACGAATACGGGTATCAATCTTTTAGAAAAAATAAATTAAAAAAAAATTATGTCTCTGTACACCTTTGATTGGCGTGTACTTTCATTGGCACATGAGTGTAATTTGATTTTCTTTAATGGCACGCATATGCTATTTATCCCAGTGGGTCTAGTTCAGTTTGAACATAATTGTTCTTTCTGGACAGGAAATATATGATCAAATTCCCCTTGTTGTCAATGATGTTAATTTCTGAGAAAGTGAGAAATTTAAATCATTTCCATAATAATAAGAAATCTCCAGTTACAGTTCGGCCTTTGCCTTATTTCGACGTTAGAGACAGGACATCTGGAACTCATTTCACGAATGTTAAACCAGTCTTATCAGGCTGTGTTTGAAAAACTTTTCTTGAGGAGTGATAGTTGTATGTGCAATAAAACTAGCTGTGTGCTAAGACAATAATCCAATTGAGACCGTATATTTAATGAAGTTATGCATAACTTTCGATATCGGATACATGGAAACTGTTCATATTCCTCCAATATTTGTCACACAACATTTCCTTGTACGGTATCAGGTGAGAGAGCTCCCCCCATCATCACGCCGAAAATATAGTTTCTATTTCCATTTATATTTTGGCATACTGTCAAGTCATGAGTTGAAATCGATGACACAAAACAACAGTTGTGTTTCGTTCTGCCATTATCTCGTTAACGTTTGATCAATTTGTCGAGGGCATATTGGTACCATGTTTTAGTAAGTCATCGAACCATAACCTTTTCTTTGGCAGTATGTTTTACAGATTTACTTTTGATTCCTGCTACAATAATAATCATCATTATCAATATACAATGTGTAGTCTCGAGTGTAGGGCTATTTAGATAGCATATGGACGTCGCCAAAATCCTTACAAATTATACGTCTATATTCTAAGTTTGTCTGTGATAGTTCTATAGTCTCTTAGCCTGTAAATAAAGGAATCTGGGCTGGTATATCCAGTGATTGTCATCATGTGCATTGATCTGTTCAATTGGGATCGGTGTCATGCGTTGATCAAGTCATCCAGTGAGACCACGTGATAACTACAAACATGGGTTGTTGTTGAACAAGTCTAACACGGTGTAAACAACTAGTAAAAGCAATTGGTGAGTCATTCTATTCCTAGTCGATCAGTACCTCTACCTCTCATTAATGGAGGTGTCTGAAAGGTAACATGTAACACCAACACCGAGTGAGAGATTTTTTGCATGATTATCGACTTTTATATGCTTCAACTTTTTGATATCCGAAATATCTTTGACTGGTATTCATCTCTTCTCAATGCCCTTCAAAGACGACACCGTATGCGGCTTGATGCTCTCTGACTAGCCGTAGACCACGTAACACATGTAATTCAATTATATATATATATTTTTCATGTGCATTGCTGTATTTAATGGATCCACATTATCAGCCTATCATCAGATCTCGTTAATTACAGTTTCCCAAGAGGCTTGTAAATGAAATTTACTAACGTAAAAGGTCAAAGTCAAAGTTTCTCCGAGAATCAAGTATATATAATCCGAAATATTTTTCTCAATGCAGATTCGTTAAAACGATGCTGTTAGGTTCATTTAACAACTGAAATCCAAATGAGTGAAACCAGCATCTAATAACAATCTCATCTTATTTTATTCGAAATGAGTATTAAGAAAGAAAAGGGAAATCTTTATGACAAATGCAAGTCATTACCAATTCTACACGGTTCATAGATAGATTGTCCTGAGTGGTAGTGATGAAATTCCAGTTAATTAAATCATCTTTTTCTTTCCAGGACTACTTTGTGGAGACTCTTGCTGTGTGCATCTTGCTGCTGCATATCAAGGCATGTCAGGGAATTATCTCTTGAATAAAACTTTGATTTCGCAATGGACATATGTGTTTGTGTGACGTTGTTAGAATTGTCACTCACCTTGCATGCACCTTACAGAACTAATTATCAAGACATGTCCACGAAACGTTCCTACATACTCTCGTATTATCAATTAACTGTGTGTTAGAATGTGTAACTTCCCGTGCATGAACAAATGCTCAAAATGTGAGCAAGACAAATCAGATGTATGTATCAAGTGTGATCAAGGATACTTTGGTACAAAATGTCATAAATGTCCAAAGGCATGTGGAGGACAAGGATGTCTTAGTGATGGCAACTGCAAGAAGGACTGTTTCGCCAGCAACATATGTGGGGATAAATGCTTGCCAGGATGTGAGACATGTAATGAGACATTTGGTAGATGTCAGAACTGTGCCTACAATCTGACGGGAGAGAACTGCAAGACCTCCTGTTCTGACAACTGTCGCTCTGTCTGCCCAACACAAAACTGTACGTCTCCGTGTGACAGGGACACGGGTCGATGTTTACATGGATGTAAGCCTGGTTTCCGGGGAGAGGTATGTGCAGATCAATGAAGCTCCAGATGTCTAGACAAAAACTGTAATCAAATACCAGGACACTGTGTTAAATGCATAAGAGGCTACCATGGGCATAAATGTCATTTGTCATGTGGAAACTGCAAAGACAGTGGCTGCCTTCAGTCATCAGGAATATGTAAGAAATGTGATGCTGGGCACTATGGACACACCTGTACACAAACCTGTTTCAACTGTTCCTCTAACGTCTGTATTTGAACCAGTGGACATTGTATGAACGTGTCCTTAACGACGACGGATGGTGCCATGACTACAACAGTGCATGGTACGAACAGAAGTAATTCGTTTACCGTTATTAATGTGTATGTGACATTACATGTACATTTTAAGAGTGAGTGGGTGAGTGAGACAATCCAGTGATCAACAACATGAGCATCGATCTGCGTAATTGGGAACCGATGACATGTGTCAACCAAGTCAGCGAGTCTGACCACCCAATCCCGTTAGTCGCCTCTTACGACAACCTGAGTCGCCTTTTATGGTAAGCATGGGTTGTTGAAGGCCTGAAGGGACCTTCACGGGTCGTACATTTTAAGAGGTAGCAAGCTACGTAACAACAATATATACACACGAGCATCATTTAAGCACCACTTGAATCCCAGTTCAATTTATACCGTAACATACCGAAATACACTTTGAACGCATGTGCTTCACACACTACATTATATCTATGAATCATGTGCTACAAAGGTGCCAAATACATGACATATGTCCCTAGGTGCACTAAGGCTGATTTGAAAGATGACAGAACTAAACATTAACTTTTGTTGAAACGGGAAGACACGGGCTTTTAGGAAATAAATTCACTGTGCTTAAAGTGACTTTAATATATACACAATGAATTTAATTACGCATCCCTTGTATTTTTGCAGTTATAGGTTGTCAACACGTACATAATTTCATAAAGTGTCTCGTGGTCGATGGAGAAAAACGTGTTTTTCGAACCCGCAATATCGACTGACTCATAACAAACGCACAAATGATTGGAATATTGATTTTATGATAATTGCTTATTAAACACACAAACACACACACACACACAAACACACACATGCACACACAATGCCTTTCATGAAAAACCATGTCTGTACATGTATGGTCCTGGAATGTTTAATCTTGAATGTATTTAGTTAATATGAACATGTTTATCTTACACAATTCAAGGTCAATACCGAATATAACCTCTATGTGACTGTATAGCAACTAGTACTCCTGATCCTCTGAAGGGACGGTCTGCACCATTCCTCGTGTAGAGCAGCTTCCAGTTGCCCCCGGTTGTGTACAGTGGGATCCCTTTGTTGCACAGGGCGACCAACCATGTCCCAGATAGGCTCCAAAAGGTTAAGATAGGAACTCAATCAGTCGTGATATATGTGCATAATGACTGTTTACAAAATGGATCATACTATTCTCATACCAAATATATCATTCTACTCTCATATTACAGAATTGACCAGTACAAGTACTTCGACTGAATCTGGACAAACGTCACCCATCATATTTCCAGTTACATTGGCACTGGCCGTCTTTGGTGCGAGCTCCTCCATTCTGATCATCCTCCTTTTTTGTCGGTAGGTAAACTATTCGATTTGTAGAGGACATAAAACTAGTGAAGTGAGTGGATTTAGATTCACGCCCCTCACAGCAACACTCAAGCTGTATGGCAACGGTCTGATAAATACTCGCGTCTTGACCAAACAATCCAGTGATCAACAGCATGAGCATCGATCTACGCAATTGGGATTCTATGACATGTCAATCACGTCAGCGAGCCTGAGCACCTGACCTGGGTTACAGAAGATCACTTCTATCCCTGATCTTCACGTGTCCAAAAACGGTAGAGCTATAAGTAGGTAACTGTTTAAGTTCTGAGTATATGTCGTTAGCACAGTTAGACCTAGTGATGCCCTATGTCACCATACCTCTATATAGATAATATATCCGTCAAGTTATACCTGAATATGAATACGTGTCGCTTTATCAATTGCAACTCATAACAAATGAAAAGTGTACGTGCAAAACGAAGTAAAACCATGTCCGATAACAAATCTTTTGAGATAAGTCAAAATTTGTGGCTTCAAGGAGGGATAGTAAAATCAGTTTTGACACATGTCATGCCAAAACACAAGAGACATTGAGACACACAAGCATGAACGCTGTTGACCTCAAATCATTTCAAACCGGAGCTTGACGATGTACTACGGTCAACAAAACGGTGCTACAGCGTCAGTTACCGTCTGCAAAGGAGGCGTAGGGTCAATCACGCACAAACTAGGGTAACAATAGGGTCTTACTATTCAAACTATTTTGAGAATAACCTCTTTATGATTTACTTCTGTGTTCAGTTGGCAAAAGTCATTTCAATCTTCGATATCAGTAGTGACTATGTTACAATTACATTGTGAAATGTTTGAAAAACTCAATGATTAAATTTCATTGTTTCAGATTACGAAGAGTTCAGCCCAGTTTGATCACTGACAGCAGTGGACATCAACCATCTGTCCGGAATGTAGTGTATGGCAATAATGAATACGATGAGGTGAACGAGGATATGATGGACCCACCTTCAGGAAACACAAACAGCGATGAATCTTATTACAGTCCCTTCGTTCATATGGAATAATAGAACAATGCTTTGCTTGAAGGTCAGAGGTCGAGATAGTCTCCGCACCATGCATCATGGATCATTCCACTCTGGTTTCGGTTTCAGTGCCATTTTTTATCCTTGAGCCATCGAACAGTATCTTGAAATGTCAGCTGACGACATATCGCCTCCATTGGGGAAAATGCGTCATGTATGCTCTTTGTGTATGATATTTTCATATGATATGATATTTTGTTCTTTTCTTCATTCTCCTCGGTAGACCTACCGACATAATAAATCTGTTATATCTTGGTAGAGATTATGTTGGTTGATTATTTTGTTTTAATGCATTTAACATTTCGAATTGGAGGTACATTAAATTGACTCATAAGTCGTACAGATGGTTTAAATGCCTCAATGAATGATATGTTTATTTATCGTTCTAGTAATATACTATGACTCATTTCATTTGCTGAAACACCTACTTGGTGGTTGCTTTACAGATGATTTAACGAATTTTAAGCCCAACATTTGTAGCTGTGTTCGTCCGATTTCTACGCTTGAACCCTAAAGATAATTGTGTGATACATAATTACTGCACATAATACCTATCAAAGTTTTAGACTCATTAGTGTAAATGTAGCCACTTACTTCGGTCAAGTGTTTTTAACCAAATTTTCCATAGTGTTTAGAGGTAGTGTTTACAAATGAACTGATGTATTGTAAAACAAAATCGTAACGTTGACAAGATTATTGCCATGAGTTCAATGAATGATACAAATCAGTAAAAACTTGCGAATTCTTTATATCAAAACACAGGTGTTCACTTGCACGATATTTGCACATGCTTTTCAGCCGTTTGATGCATCATCCTCGTGCAATACACTTGCATAAGTTGATTCATCCAAGTTGAATGGATAAATAAATCTCTCTGTGTGTGTACACACACACACACACACACACACACACATACATACATACATACATACATACATACATACATACATACATACATACATACATACATACATACATACATGCATACATATATATTTACAATTTTCAGTCAGTAGTGTGTGATTTGACCTTGAAAACCCTGATCATACACAGATGCAAGAAAAGTATCGGAAAGAATGGTCTATCGTGATTTATCGATCTGCCTGAAAAACATCAAGATTCATAATGACACCTATGCATGGGAGGCTCCCATGTTATGCACGTGCTCCCATGCATTGTGTTTGCGTGTGTTTGCATAATGACACCTCATGTACGTGTAAGAGGCTCCAACGTTGTGCACACGCTTCCCATGCATTGTGTTTGCGTGTTGTGATAACGTGAAATGATGCTGCATGCACAAGATGAATGTCATTGTAACATTCCTCAACGTGTTTACTTTCTTCCAGACTTCAAAATCCAGATTCCCCTACTTTTTTCAGAGTATATATTAGCGCTCAAAGACGTCTCTCCATTGGACATCGTGTTCAATTCAACTCTTTCTTCAACATGGCACCTGTTGAGACAGTTCGCTTTCTTCCATTTTTTAAGATGACTGTAACATCTGAAATGCATCTATGATCGAAATAATATACTGCATTAATTGTTCTTTTGTATCCAGACACCACTAACCATATGCATCGACTCTTTGTACAATGTCAAATAACAAGCGACAACACTTTCACAATATAGACATCGTTTATATTTCCGTGCACTGGGTTGACTCAAAGTCAAAACTCAAGGGTCACGAGTCAAAACTCTAACCGACAGGAAGCAGCACAATTCCTCCATTGTGACTATGACAATATCTCGTCAACGTATGGTTAGTTTGCGGAGGCGTACTTTGCTGCGAACTTTCCGCTGGACCATGCTGGTATTATCACACTGCAGACGACTGTCACGGGTGTACGCCTGTTTAGACGCTTCGTTGGGTTGATTGTTGTTTAGCGCCGCAGTTTTGCAGATATATGGCGGCAGTCTGCACATAATCGAGTCTGGATCAGACAATCCAGTGATCAACACTATAAGCATCGACCTAAGCATTTATGATACGATGACATGTGTCAACCAAGTCAGTGAGTCTTACCACCCAATCCCGTTAGTCACCTCTCCACATGGTACTGAAGCCAATTCAGTTAATATGTGTGTAATTGTATAAACATCCATACAGGGATTCAGAATTCCTTATCTTCATTTTAGCTATTTTTCCGTCATAACATGAAAATTTACATGAATAAAATGTTAGATGTTTGAGATACAAAAGTTGTTCAATGTCGATCAAATCTATCAACAATCGTTGAATGATATGATATATTAAACTAGATCGAATTTCCCAGCAAGCAGTCACTGGGCACGAATGTTCCACGAAATACATGTGCGCATGGTGCACGTGCATTACATGAGGATGTACTTACTCCTTGTTCCAGAAAGACTCGATTATTGTTCTGTCACTCTACAAATGTCAACATAAGCCATGCTGTGCCAAGTGTCAGACTCATTGAACTTTGAAGCATGTCAATTGTTATTAAAAAAAAACAATGCAGCAAGATGTATTCCTGACATTGTACTGTATTTTGTATCAACTGTATCTCATTGATATTTATAATAAAGAGTTTCAAGATTCCATTTAAACACACAATCGTTATGTATAGGAGAAAACACGCCTCCGAGGTTTTAGGAGACAATGTAAAAGCGGAGGGGGACGGAAATCCCGAGGGTTTTACATTGTCTACCAAAACCAAGTGAAATGATTTTTCTAACATATATACCGGCGTCAATGATAGGTAATTACAATGTAGATGATCATTAATGAAGCTACGTAACAATAACTGAAGCACGCGTAAAATCAATTTAAAAACAGTAACTATAAGTAGATAAATTAACCACAGTACTTTCGTCGGCTCGGTGACCGTGCGGTAGAGCGTCTGCCTACGGAGGACAGAAATGCGGTTGCAATCACGTTGCAAACCATTGTATTGTGAGTTTGATCAAACACGATTTTTTTTAATTGACTTCAAATATTCATGTGTCATTTGAATGTTGATGTTCATATAGTTAGGAAAAGTAAAACCTGGGTAGCGGTCTTACTAACGAAAAGTAAAACATGTCCCTCCTAAACAAAAACCTCAAATGCGATTATTCTGGGAAAACAAGAGATGACCTAATATATAGTGAGAAGCACACTTTAGGTTTATATATTCCAGTTTAACTCGCGTCACTATCAGTCATATTGCTCTAAGAAAGGGAAGGTATTAAAATGAACCTGAAATGTAATTACAGGACACAGTTTACTACCAATATCTACCGGTATATTTGTCTCATTTGCGCACTTACAGACTTGATCAAAGTCTACATACCAACACACATTAGACCTACGCAGACAGTTCCAACGGCAGTCAACCCACCAATCAACGCTGCCAAAAACTGTCCGGACAACTGTTTGAGAGGAACTTGTACATTTCTTGATGATGGAGCTACTGACTGCACGGATGGGTGTAACGACGGCTACATGGGGAAAGTGTAACTTCTCGTGCATAGACAAATGTTCAAAATGTCCCCAAACGAGACCAACTGTCTGTATCAAGTATAGTCAAGGATACTCTGGAGAAAAATGTCACAAATGTCGAAACACATGGTGGCTTCGTGGTGGCATCTGCAAGAAGGACTGTTCAGGGTTAAATGATTACCCTGATGTGAGATACTAGTATGTAATGAGACATTTGGTAGATGTCAGAAATGTGCCTATAATCTGTTGGGAGAGAACTGCAAGACCTGTTCTGACAACTGTTGCTCTGTCTGTCCAGCACAGATCTGTACGTCTCCATGTGACAGGAACACGGGTCGATGTTTACATGGATGTCAGCCTGGTTTCTGTGGAGAGATATGTGCAGATCGATGTAGCTCCAGATGTCTAGACAAAAACTGTAATCAAACATGAAGGACACTGCGTTGAATGCGAGACAGGGGCCAAGTAGCTATCTCTCACTAGAGTATGCATGCACCATACGAGGCAGGAACACATATTTATTTTGTGTTTCTCTCAAAAATACAGCTTGGGAAGTTTAGCACGTGTCAATGAGTTGTAGATTCAGTCACACTCGCTCATAAAGAGTTTAGTGGACAAATGGATGGTCGGGACGCGGCGAAGTCAAAATTATTTTTCTTAAAAGGCAACAAAATAAATTGTTATGCGCACAAATAAAACTGACGCGCCGATGCCCAAGAAACATTTCATTTTTTGTATTTAGCCTTACTATTCCATTGTCTCGTTCAGACCCGATCTATTAAACAAACATCATACAACTGATATACTACTGAAACACAAAATATATCTGATCATTATATAGTCACAATTACACAATCGACTGCTTTTGGCAGAGATTTGTTTTGAATGTGGAAAGGCTTTTGTTGCCTCATCATTCGCTGTGTCTATTTATATTTACACAGTATCGCTGTATCAAGTAACCGGTGACCAACCTTTCACAATATCGACATTGTTTATATTTCCGTTTATTAAGCTGACTCGAGTCAGTTTATCCGACAGGAAACAACACATTTGTACTTACTACGTCAGTATCTGGTCAACGTCTGATTATGACTTGGTAAGTCTCAGAACTTTACTCTGGACTTATCTGTTACTTTCATAGTACAGGCGACTGTCTCGGGTGTAGGCCTACTAGTATTTAGATGCTTCTACGGGTTGCTTGCTGTATTCCACCTATACTGCGGCTCGTCTCTAGATAATCGAAACCAATCACCGATCCCGTTAGGCGCCTCTTAAGACATGCATGGGCTGCTGGGGTCTATTTAGATGATATGTGTGTAATTGTATAACCACCTACATAAGGGATTCGTCATTTCATTATTCCATTGCTCTAATTTTTAATGTAAGTTTGCGTGAATACAGACGATGCAAGCGGTGTTCTTTGCCGTCCAAATCGTCAATAAACAACATCAGAAAATGTGATACATCAACCCATTTATGCATAGCCTGTTAGATTTTCATCACATTTTAGGTGGTTTCTTTTGGCAAGCAATGAAAAGAATGAGGTGTCACTTTACCTGCTAATAATTTTTTCATACTGAAAAAGTGCGTCCCATTAATGCGACAATATGCTGAACTTAAATTAGGTAGTTTATTAGACTTAGGTTGGGGAAATCAACCTCCTAAATCTTAAAATTTACTCTTTTCATTTGAAAGCTTTCATAGAATAGAACCAAACTGCTTTTATATGAAACAATGTGTATCAATGAAATGAAAACTGAACATTTCATGGGCATTCATGGGCAGATACGACAGGAGTAATCTCTGTGGGAATTGAATAGGGGATTTAGTTGATAAATATATCCATAAGTCCTCTGCTGTGGATGATTATTATGAACTGTATTCTGTTCTCTTCTAAATGCCCTCCATGTAATGGGTGTGTGAGTGAATTTAGTTTAACGCCACACACAGCAATATGCCAGCTTTATGGCGACGGTGTGTAAATAATCGAGTCTGGACCCGACAATCCAGTGATCAACAGCATAAGCATAGTTTGTAGCAACTGAGATTGGATGACATGCGTCAACCAACTCAGTTTGCCTGACCACCCGATCCCGCTAGTCGTCTCTAACGACAAGCATGGGTTACTGCAGACCTGTTCTAACTCGGATCGTCACGGCTACCCCCAAAAGACAACTTTGTGTATGCGATACAACTGAATAATTGATTATATGTTATCATACATGATTTTGATTATACATTACAGAAATTAGTGTAACTACGACATCATCAACGTATCATCAGATCTGCATTTTATAGATCATTTCAAAATGCTTGTACAGTAGGTAAATGTGTTATTATTGACGTCGCCTTTCACAAAAGCACGTTGTATGAAATACATTTTACTCTGCATATTCTGCTGATAATGTACCAACATAATAATGGGTCCATTAACTGCTTGCGTCAAAGGGTACTTAGCAAGAAGAGTTATACACCTTCATGTTCTTTAAATCTAATAGATCGACATATAATTCGACACAATTCGTAGAAAGATGGCCCTGGGTGGTAGTGCTGAAATTATCTTTCTTAAATCATCTTTCTTCATTTCAGGAACTGTTTGTGGCAATACTGTATGATTCTTGTCGTTGCACCACAAGGTATTTCATGACATTTCATGTTAAACATAACTTTGTATTCATAATTGACTTTGGGAAATGTGTAAAGTTGTTCTCATGGCTGAGATAACGTCGATGTGACTTTACATTGTAACTCACTCCACTTGTATGCACCTTTGACGGTAAGAGTGTACTCAATAGCCGTGTTCGTGCCTTCGATGATCTTCAAAATTCCGGATAACAGTCGAGATTATTTGCTTTATGTAATGTATCGAGTAGTTTAAATCCGTTTTAACTCAAATCATACAACGCTAACATATGTTATATTTGTGATTACACTTTCTTAGTAAAGTTCTAATTCTCGTTCTTTTTAGAGCTGAGTCCCATCCGGGATTCGAACTCACACCTTCAGAGTCAGGTACATAATAACCAGCACAAAAAGTGAGACACCTAACCCGCTCAGCCACCGCGTCGCCGTACTCGAATTTGTACTTTACTACGAAAGTGTAATCCCAAATAAAAACATGTTACATTTGACCACTTTCTAAAAATGGTACCGTGTAATTCATGCAATACATTCTCTTCAAAAGAAATAAAGGGAACTGTACTTTCAATGCAAGGTTGTCGAAATTGGGACACATATGGGATTGAATCAATGTTAATACAATAATAATGGATGTTTTGAGAATGCATCACCACATGGATTTCATTCAAAGCAAAGCTGTTCTCTCAGTTATCCCCCTTGTCAGGTGACTGGAGTGTCACATGAAAATTTCAGGTGTACAATTTTCACTCGGTAGTGTGTGATTTGACCCTGAATACTCTGACCATGCACAGATGCAAGAAAAGTATCGGAAAAAATGGGCTTCAGTGATTCATCGACCTGAAAAACGTCAAGATAAGATTCACAATGACACCCCATGCACGTGTAAGAGGCTCCAACGTTGTGCACACGCTTTCCATGCATTGTGTTTGCTTGTGGGATAACGTGAAATGATGCTGGATACACAAGATGAATATCATTGTAACGTTCCTCAATGAGTTTTCTTTCTACCAGACTTCAAAGTTCAGGTTCCCTTACTTTTTAAGAGTATATGTAAAACTCACTGCAATATATAGCATGTGTATAAAGCGTGTATATCGTTCTATTCCAGTTTAACTCACGTTAATACAAATGACATGTTTGAAACTGATTCAGTTTGAAAAAGCAGTTGCAAGACATGTTTCATTCTCTTTCACTATCACCAGTCTGCTTTACAGGTATATGGGGAGACAGCAAAGCAACAAACATAACAACTACGGAAACTGTTCTAATGGCTGTCAATCCTCCAGCGAACCCTGCCCTAAACTGCCCCGACAACTGTTTGGGAGGAACCTGTACATTTCCTGATGATGGAAGCGCTGTCTGCACGGATGGGTGTAACGATGGCTACATGGGGAGAATGTGTGACTACCCGTGCATGGACAAATGCTCAAAATGTGAGCGAGACAAATTTGATGTCTGTATCAAGTGTGGTCAAGGATACTTTGGTACAAAATGTTTTAAATGTCCAAAGGCATGTGGAGGACAAGGATGTCTTAGTGATGGCCACTGCAAGAAGGACTGTTTGGCCAGCCATATATGTGGGGATAAATGCTTGCCAGGATGTGAGATATGTAATGAGACATTTGGTAGATGTCAGAAATGTGCCTACAATTTGATGGGAGAGAACTGCAAGACCTCCTGTTCTGACAACTGTCGCTCTGTCTGTCCAACACAGAACTGTACGTTTCCGTGTGACAGGGACACAGGTCGATGTTTACACGGATGTAAGCCTGGTTTCTGGGGAGAGGTATGTGCAGATCAATGTAGCTTCGGATGTCAAGACAAAAACTGTAATCAAATATCAGGACACTGTGTTAAATGCATAAGAGGCTACCATGGGCATAAATGTCATTTGTCATGTGGGAACTGCAAAGACAGTGGCTGCTTTCAATCATCAGGAATATGTAAGAAATGTGATGCTGGGTACTATGGACATACCTGTACACAAACCTGTTTCACCTGTTCCTCTAACGTGTGTGATCGAACCAGTGGACATTGTATGAACGTATCCATGACGACTATGACCTCTTTTATAGGTATGTGTATTAATGTCCACTGGATGAAACTAAGTTTAAGACTGTCATTTGACAGACACTATTATTGTTAGATACCGAGACTGTATGCTGAAAGTTTTCACTGTGCTTAAAGTAAAGTTAATACATACACAATGAACTTAATTACGCATCCCTTGTATTTTTGCAGTTATACTTTGTCAACACGTACATAATTTCATAACATGTCTCGTGGTCGATGGAAAAAAAACGTGTTTTCGAACCCGCAATATCGACTGACTCATAAAAAACGACAAAATGATTCATTTGGAATATTGACTTTATGATAATTGCTTATTAAACACACAGACACACAAACACACACATATATCATTCTACTCTCATATTACAGAATTGACCAGTACAAGTACTTCGACTGAATCTGGACAAACGTCACCCATCATATTTCCAGTTACATTGGCACTGGCCGTCTTTGGTGCGATCTCCTCCATTCTGATCATCTTCCTTGTTTGTCGGTAGGTGAACTATTCGATTTGTAGAGGACACAAAATAGTGAAGTGAGTGGGTTTAGATTCACGCCCCGGATAGCGACACTCAAGTTACATGGCAACGGTCTGTAAATACTCGCGTCTTGACCAAACAATCCAGTGATCAACAGCATGAGCATCGATCTACGCAATTGGGATTCGATGACATGTCAATCAAGTCAGCGGGCCTAAGCACCTGACGTGGTTAATTGCCTCCTACAACAAGCGTGGGTTACAGAAGATCACTTCTATCCCTGATCTTCACGTGTCCAAAAACGGTAGAGCTATAAGTAGATAACTGCTTAAGTTCTGAGTATATGTCGTTAGCACAGTTAAACCTAGTGATGCCCTATGTCACCATACCTCTATATAGATAATATATCTGTCAAGTTATACCTGAATATGAATGCGTGTGGCTTTACCAATTGCAAACCGGAGCTTGACGATGTACTACGGTCAATAAAACGGTGCTACAGCGTCAGTTACCGTCTGCAAAGGAGGCCTAGGGTCAACCACGCACAAACTAGGGTAACAATAGGGTCTTACTATTCAAACTATTTTGAGTATAACCTCTTTATGATTTACTTCTGTGTTCAGTTAGCAAAAGTCATTTCAGTCTTTGATATTAGTAGTGATTATGTTACAATTACATTCTGAAACGTTTGAAAAACTCAATGATTAAATTTCATTGTTTCAGATTACGAAGAGTTCAGCCCAATTTGATCATTGACAGCAGTAGACATGAACCATCTGTCCGGAATGTAGTGTATGGCAATAATGAATACGATGAGGTGAGCGAGGATATGATGGACCCACCTTCAGGAAACACAAACAGCGATGAACCTTATTACAGTCCCCTCGTTCATGTGGAATAATAGAACAAGGCGTTGCTTGTTGGTCAGAGGTCGCGATAATCTCCGCATCGTGCATCATGAATTATTCCACGCTGGTTTCGGTTTCAGTGCCATTTTTGGTCCTCTGAGCCATCGAACAGTCTGCTCGATATATGTGCCATCATTGATACCTGACTTGAAATGTCTGATGGCGACATAGCGCCTCCATTGGGGAAAATGCGTCATGTATGCTCTTTGTGTAAGATTTTCAATACGTCATGGAGATATAACATGACTGTGAATTATGTTTTTTCAATTAATATTGAGAATGATATTTTGTTCTTTTCTTCATTCTCCTCGGTAGACCTACCGACATAATAAATCTGTTATATCTTGGTAGAGATTATGTTGGTTGATTATTTTGTTTTAATGCATTTAACATTTAACACGTCACAATTTAATTCTGGACTCACAAAAGTCCAGAAACTCTCAGCACTGTGGCCACTCTCTCACAAGGGATTTCGCAAAATTAAACAGGCAGCTGTTATGTATGTGTGCTAAGGATGAAAAAATGAAAAATAATTTTTTCGAAAACTCAAAATTTAAACTCGTTCGCCCATAGGCACGCCCATGGCCGAACAGTGACCAATGGGTAGGCCCATGGGCAGGCCCATGGGCGAAAGTGTTTAATTTCATCCAGAATACATGTTTTGGAGGTTGTAAATGAATGAAAAAATGTTGATAAGTATCATGACACAAATTTCAGCTTGTTGTGACTTGACTCTGCAAAATGACAGCGATTTTAAAAAATCTCGCCCATGGGTGAAAAACATATTGGCCCATGGACGAGAATAATTAATTTCATTGAAACTACATGGTTTTTTTCAGGCTTTGCAGTTTTACAATAAATGAACGTGTATTTATTAGTGTCTTGACACGAAATTAAGCTTAGTTTGACTTAATTCGGCTAATTTAGAGTGATTTTTCAAAACGCCTCGCCCATGGGCGAAAACCATTTGGCCCAAGGGTGAGAATATTTACTTTTACTCAAAATACACCTTTTCACATGTTTTGGAGGTTGTGAATGGATGAAAGTATGTTCATAAGTATCATGTCACAAAATTCAACTCATTTTGAATCGATTCCGTTAATTTAGAGCTATGTAACAAAATCTCACCCATGGGCGAAAACATTTTGGCTCATGGGCGAGAATATTTCCTTTTACCCCAAACACATCTTTTCCAATATTTGGAGGATGTAAATGAATGAAAGTACATTTATGAGTATCATGACAGAAATTTCAACTCATTTTGACTTAATTCCTCTAAATGAGAGCAATTTTGAAAACTCTCGCCCATGGGAGAACGACATTTTGGCCCATGGGCGAGAATATTTGCCTTCACTCAAAATACATCTTTTCCTGTGGTTTGGAGGTGTAAATGAATGCCCATGGGCGAAAAACATTGGGCCCATGAGCGAGAATATTTCCTTTTTACTCCAAATACATCTTTTCCTGTGTTTTAGGGGTTGTAAATGAATGACGATTTGTAAGTATCATGGCACAAAATTCAACTCATTTTGACTTAATGCTGCTAATTTGTAACAAGTACAAGAATCTGGACTTCCACTTAAATTTTCATTGTTTTTTTTTATTGTCTTGGAGGTTGTAAATATATGAATGAAAGTGTGTTTATAAGTATCATGACAAAAAAATTAAATCAATCCGTTCTTAATTCGACTAATCTCGCTCGTAGACGAAAATATTTTCGTTTGCTTGTTTTCTTTATTTTGCAAACATATGGTTTAAAAATAGATGAAATTGTAATGACAATTCAGTTTAATTTCGTGAGTTTAGTTTTATGTCGCACTCAGCAATATCCCAGCAATATGGAGGCGGTTTGTAGATAATCGAGTTTGGATCAGACAATCCAGTGATCAACAGCATGAGCATCGACCTGCACACTTGGGAACTGATGACATGTGTCAACCAAGTCAGCGAGCCTGACCACCCGATCCCGTTGGTTGCCTCTTACGACACGCATAGTCGCCTTTTATGGCAAGCATGGGTTGTTGAAGCCCTTTACTTCCAGCAACATATACAGTACACTTAGAATACTAAGCCTTGAGATTCTTTTGAATTTAGGTATTCTATAAATATAACAAAATTCAACCTATATCTATGAAGTTGAAGTTATTTGTGAAAGCCCTAATCAAGAGTGACCAAACTCCAGTGACTATACTGGGACACATTAATAAACGCTGTTGTGAGATCTTTAAACTGTATTGAAATATGTCTTGTCAATTCCACGGACATTCACCAAATGTACCTACCTAGTAGTTTTAAGTGTACCTACCCAGTTTAGCATGTTTCGTTTTAATAGTGTGGTCTCCAGTTTTAGTAATTCCCGTTTGCCCGTCCCGGCTTTTCTTCGTCCGAGGTTTTATGGGGTATTCTCCTATTTGTCAGACCAGAAATTATCTACAACAGGGGTAGGTCACTCGCTTGTTTTCTTTACAATTTGTACTAATTAGTATGCGCCTCCTCGTGCTCCAATGCACACAGTGACCTGATTCGTCTCCATCGCAACCTAGGCTGCGTTTAACAGTACTTCAGCCAGTTTACTGTATCAGTCGAAATCTTACAATGAATGAATGAATGAATGAATGAAGAGCAAGAAGTATATGTGAATGAATGAAAGAAATGATAAAAGAAAGAAGTGCATATGTAAATGAATGAGAAAGGAATAATAAAAGAAAGAAGTACATATATGAATGAATGAAAGAATAAATGATACACTACGGCCATCCCTTCCAAAACATGCTAAAGAACGCAAAACTATCGTTAGATCACATGTGTTAACATCAGCTTGTTATTGTCTCCCTGGTCAGACATAACAATTGTCAGACAGGTTAAAACAACAAACTATCTGGTTGACTGCACAGCTGCCTGTTGACGTAGTATACCCACATTTCCTGCTTAAAGGTCACATGCAACCAAAAAATCAAACATAATTAAAACACATTTATCACTTATTCATGACATATAATATACATTGCTGCTTTTAAAAAAACAAATAAACACAATTATAACCGTACAATCGCGATTCAAAAGTGCAGTATTTTGTACTTGGGCTTACTTCCCCCGAAACGAAGCCCTCGGGAGACCGAACCCGGTCATAGCGGGTGGATATGCTCTCAAGTGTAACGACGGCTTCCGATTGGCTGTTTCATTTGCTGATGTGCTGAGGGTTCATTGTGTGTACAGAAAGATTATCTGTTTGATGGGCATTTTAGAAGTATAGCCAGTCACAAGAAAGTAAGAATCTTTGTGGATAACAACTTCTTTTTGTGTACTTGATGCGTCGTTTCAGTATGGATTCATATACTGTTGTCAAACAAAATCATATACACGAAAAGAAGTCGTTATCCATGAAGAATGTATATAGAGATGTTGGGTTTAGAAAATACATGTTCTCTGAATTTGCGCTCGATCCAATAAAAATGTCAGTAGAGATGGTAAACTACTGGGTGGCTGGAATCTCGTCCAAGTACAAAGCAGGACTTGAAACTGACAAGAGTTTGCACAAGTTTCCGTCAGATCCAGTCATCCGAAAAAAAATGGATGCAGTTTGTTTGCAACCCACAGACATAAAAACATGTTATGTGTACCACACGTGCCTAATTACATGATGTGGCAGACACGGGACTTGGTTGCACGTGTCATGAATCAACTTATTTTCTTTATGTCGTATAGCCTGATAGGTGTTAAGTTCAATTTGCACGTGTTCAATGATTGAAGCTGTGTATTGCATGTTGTCTTTAGCAGACAGGCAGACAGACATATAGGT
The DNA here is from genome assembly GCF_037392515.1 of Haliotis asinina. Classification (NCBI taxonomy): domain Eukaryota; kingdom Metazoa; phylum Mollusca; class Gastropoda; order Lepetellida; family Haliotidae; genus Haliotis; species Haliotis asinina. The sequence continues at coordinate 38,144,685 of NC_090286.1, forward strand.
GTGAATAAACCAGACACTGAGCTTTCTCTGTGACAGAGACTGCTTACCACAATCAACAAGTTGTTTTACGTAACGAGTAGATTATTTACTTGTTTGTGTACACAACCAAGATTAGACTACTGCTCACGACCTCAGACGCTGGGCATGCATACTGTTTCAAGCTCCGCGAACCTAGTCACTGCGCATGCGTTATGGGCGCAGCGCAGCACAGCTGTTGAAACCAGTTTTCCCCCCAGCGCTGGGGGGAATTTAGAGAAACGTTTGAACTCCGATTTCGCGGGCTTTTTTTTCATCGCGTTTTTTTCAACTTTATAGGTTGAATTGGCATTTTTTATGATTTGTTCCGGTAAGTGCACACCGAAAGGTACCAGAATCTGCAAAGTTGTGTTTTACGTTGCATGTGACCTTTAACCTTCATCTACATCACCATCCTTAATATATTCAGCAGAGAGCACAGAAGGCCCTATAGCTGTAACCACTGAACCGTGGCGTCTCTCTGCTCCCAAGTTCCCAAGTGGGGGTGTCCTTCTCTACCTCTTCCATTAATCTTAAAACATCTAACAAGCTCAACGCATGGATCTTTTTATTAAAATGTGATGTTATACATAATCATAAGAGTATTTTTATGTCTTATTAATATATATATATATATATATATATATATATATATATATATATATATATATATATATATATATATATATATATATATATGACACGCTGGACAGGTCTAGGGCATTTTGTGTTAATTTACCATTCCCATTTTCATAATGCTTAAAAAAGACACTCATTAATCTATCACAGAGTTTTGTCATTCCTTCACTCCAACATGGTTGCTAAATCCCCTATGATCATAGTATATCGACTCTGCCATGCCCAGTTCACCTAATCCTGAGAAATCAACCAGTCATGACATACCCACATCGCCTAATTAATTTTTCGTACCTATCGAGTAAAAAATACATAAAATGGGAGGACGCCTTGTTAACTAATGGGAGTGAGCCTTGTAGGGAGTACCCTCATTCTCACAAACCCACATACTGAGGAGAAGCGGCCGTGTTTGTCGGGGATTTTTCTGCTAAATAAATCGTACATAAACATGTAAAATATTTTGCTTTGATTCTGTAACTACCCACATTATGACATTGAGACCATTTTGATTTATCGAGTAAAATACGATTGAATAGTTTTGAGTTTGAATCTTGCCACTTTAGCGCTCTATCTCTTTAAATGGGGCGTGCATACTAATATTTAGGTGTTTTTTAGTATTCCATCTATTTGTTTAAATTAATTGATTTATCTGTTTTTGCTTTGTTTGGGTTTTTTTATTGCTAGTGGCCCAGCGAGTGAGTCTGCTTTGATACCTGTAAATTTATTCTGACGTTTGACGAGCGGGACGTAAACAAGAACATATATGGAGCCCCTGCATCAGTACGTATTAAAGTGTTTGAAACATTATTCTAGACCAGTATTTGTACACAACTGATGAAGTGTACCTGAAAGATCAAGGTTCATAAGAACGTACAGGGCACATTATTTCCTACCCCATCAAAGAATGTCCATTTCTGATTGGTTCACGTGGCCTTGCGAGGGAGAATAGATCATTAAGTTTTACCCCGCCACGTGGGAAAAGCCTGCATCCACGGCAGTCAGTGAACTGTAAAGCAGTGGTTCAAATCGACTATAGTTAGTACCATGTTAATATAATACATGGTTTCAGCTTGTTTTGATGCTCTATTTACGTAAAGTGATATTTAAGCATTTGTTATGGTAAATACGGTGTAGCAATGTGATGAAGAGTATCCGGGTTTCTTCATCCCATTTCATCCACCGATGAGAATGGTGGTATCCTCTTTTGGTTCACACCCGGATTGTCGATTGTGTTATCAAATACACAACAGGACTGTCGAAAAGCAGTGGAGTGTGACAGTGCTCAACACTTTTCTAATGACACCCGGAGCGTCGACTACCTTGGAGAACCTGTGCCCGAGAATAGCAGAAGACTCGTCTCTACGCTAATTAACGAGCTAAAACACATACACAAAGACATCGGTGAAAGAATGAGCTGTGGAACCAATTCCTGAATGATAGTCGTCGCACGAACAGTAGTCGAGAAAGTTGGCGTCATCGTGAATCGAGGGTCTGTGAGCAATGTAAACTGCATATTGTGACACAGTGGCCACAATAAAGAATAAAGAAGAACTTGACTGACGGCTTCAGCGTCTCAACGAGCAGATCCAAAGACAAGAGATTTCCGTAATGAACTGTGCTCATCAGACTGTCTGCCTCGCTCTTAGTGACCACATTACTGTACTTAACGTATTTGGTTTTCCTTCATGTCCGGAGCGTCGAACGCCATAGTGTTGACATCTGATTACCTCCTTACGTAATACCCGAAACATCGAATTTACAAAAATTTCAATTCAATTTGAGACAGCCCAGGCAAGTCGTTTGTTTAAGGAGTAAGAGGATTAGGAGGTATGGTCGACTAGAGTTCTTTGTTTAACTAATCCCACACGGCCTTCACCAATAGAGGGAATGATTTCTGTTCATGATTAGTTATGACATTGCTGTTCTCCATATGTCTCTATTTTCTCCACACATCTCCATGTTGTTGTATATTTGTGTGTTTTGTAACTCTGATTGGGACTGGTGAACAAGCTTTACAGTACCTCACCCATACAGCATATAATACAAAATATAAATGAAGCAAGTGTCGTCATCCATATGAACTATCATATAATAACATATGCATACATATCATTACATCAAATGCAACTATCATATAGGTAAACATGAAAAATAGAGTCATGGTTTGTTGTGTCTGACTAGCTCTTTGTAGAAACACTGAACATTTATGAGAAGGTTTTTGACAAGTTAATTAGTTTCCTGTTAAAAAATTAAAAATCAAGCTTTGTGTTTTATGATAAAATCGTGGACGGATTCAACTATTTTCTGGTTTTCACAGTGAATAAGTTCTTTTCCGTTCACCGAAGTCATCATAGACCACAGTGAGAAAAGGTCGATCTTCAAGCAGTAAGGAAGACCATGATAGCGTATGGAGTACGTGTGTCTTGGTCATCTCCTCCGTTACCCCCTCCCCGAATCCACACCCCACCAGGGCGTGTAGGACTTGTCTCGGTGGATAAAAAGGGACTCCTATAACCCCATATACCCCTAATCACAATGCTATAATTTGTCATTTTTGTGTATTCTGTAATATTGTATAGTACTGGTGAAGTGTTAATCAAAGCAATATTTTGCTTGCTAAACGAACCACATTCTTTGAGAATCAAAATATGTTTTAAGCACATTTCCAAAATTGAAATGCAGCATGCACACAATAACTAAATTGGAAGGAATATCGTGCCGGACAAGGTTTTCCAGAGCACCTGCACATAAATGTCAATGTCTTTCAAAGACTAATATGTGCAGGTCTTGCAAAAGGACAAAGCAGGTATGCTTGACAAAGTTCTTGCAAAGGAGGTTTATACACAACACCAAAATCAACTGGTCAGCTCGACGCCTTATAATCAATCAATTCGAGATTTCCTTTGAATGTGAGATATTTGGCTGCGCGTCTTGCGCAATCAGTCTTTTTCATCCATATACACTCACGAACACCTGTTCATTTCAAAGCTGGTGTCCCCTAATGACCTAATGTGATCCATGGATGAATTTTGTATATGACAAGTAAAATACACTTGAAAGCGGCAGCTGTTTTACTCCAATAAACAAGACCAGCGGGCATGACTTTTTCGGCGCAAATTGTTGTAGGCGCTTTGCGGAAATTACGTAAGTGAACGCGGAAGAAACAGAAAGCGTCATCGTTCCGCTCAGTTTCCATTGTCTTTGCAAGTTATGCTGGGATACTCAACAAACTGAGATAAAAGTCAAAATAATGAAAAAGTGGAAATCAGTGTGTGGATTAGAACCTGAAAATCACTCATGAAGTCTCTGACAAAGTAATATGTGTTCAGGTCATGATCATTTGAAAAAAAAAAAACGAAAGTTTTATGGATATACAACTTTTTATAAGGTAAGCAGCATTTCGGCGTAGCTGTTAAACTCGTTATCAAGAAAGGGATATCTTACAGGTAGCCCTGTAAGTTAAACCTTTGTTTTGGGTCGAGGTCAAAATCGTTTGGTGTAGTGACAACGGTGTTGTTTTAAGGGATTAGACACGGGTGTTCGAAAAGAAAGTAAAATGTGTATCCCCAGGAAACGAAATAATACACATGTACCAGAATGTAAGTGAATCGATGTTAGCGAGTTCAATCAGTGACTTCAGTTAATAAAATGGGCTTTCAGTTCACTCCTTCCATTAGTAATGAGTTATTTAGTTTCTTGATAAAATTGCTTGCAAGGTGAATGTTGAAAATGACAGTTTTCAGGATCATTTTAACAACTTCAGTTATGGCAAATGCGCTGCTATGCTTTACGTTTCGTCTTACCTTTTTTACGGGAAGATACCCTTGAGTAAACAGCTATATGTTCATTTTGAGAACTGGTAAAAAGGGAGAATATATCTCGTGAAAATGAATTTTGAAAGACTGCAGATCAACAGTTCCAGTTGTCTCAACAACATAATTTCTAAAATACTTAGAGACCACAACCACGAAAGCCAAAGTAAATCTTTTCGAGTGTAGCAAAAATAGTGAAAATTTATTTAAAAAATAGAAAAGTAAATGCAAAGTCAATCTTGATTACATTATGTATTCCTCATAGCCCGATATAATGATTACACATTAATAGTATGGATACGTTAATCTATAGTTTAAACCAATCTCCTCAAGTAATCTGGACTGGACTGGCAAGCATAAACATACATATCAATGCCGCTCCATACCAATAATATAATTACATAACATACATGATAACAACACTTCCTGTTCCGCTCGTCAAACGTCACAATAAATTTACATTTATCAAAGCAGACTAACACGCCCACTAGCAGTAAAAAACAAAACAAAACAAAAACAAATAAATTAATAAATCCAAATGAATAGATGGAATACTAAAAACCACCAAAATATGCACGCCCCCTTTAAAAAGGTAGAGTGCAAAAGTGGCAAACCGGTAAAATATGCCAAGATTCAAACTCAAAACTATACAATCGTATTTTACTCGATAAATCAGAATGGTCTCAATGTCATAATGTGGGTAGTTACAGAATCGAAGCAAAATATTGTACATATATGTATCATGAAATAATAATTTATCAACTGAATAATACATAAAAAAACTTATGATATGTATAACATCACATTTGAGTAAAGAAATCCATGCGTTGAGCTTGTTAGATGTTTTAAAGATTAATGGAATAGGTAGAAAAGGACACCCCCACTTGGGAACTTGGGAGCAGAGAGACGCCACGGTTCAGTGGTTACAGCTATATTGTCATTTTTGTGCTCTCTGCTGAATATATTAAGGATGGTGATGTAGATGAAGGTTACGCAGGAAAAGTAGGTGATGTGGGTATACTACGTCAACAGGCAGCTGTGCAGTCAACCAGATAGTTTGTTGTTTTAACCTGTCTGACAATTGTTACGTCTGACCAGGGAGACAATAACAAGCTGATGTTAACACATGTGATCTAACGATAGTTTTGCGTTCTTTAGCATGTTTTGGAAGGGATGGCCGTGGTGTATCATTTATTCTTTCATTCATTCACATATGTACTTCTTTCTCTTATTATTCCTTTCCCATTCATTCACATATGCACTTCTTTCTTTTATCATTTCTTTCATTCATTCACATATACTTCTTGCTCTTCATTCACTCATTCATTCATTCATTGTAAGATTTCGACTGATACAGTAAACTGGCTGAAGTACTGTTAAACGCAGCCTAGGTTGCGATGGAGACGAATCAGGTCACTGTGTGCATTGGGGCATGAGGTGGCGCACACTAATTAGTGCAAATGGTAAAGAAAACAAGCGAGTGACCTACCCCTGTTGTAGATAATTTCTGGTCTGACAAATAGGAGAATACCCCATAAAACCTCGGACGAAGAAAAGCCGGGACGGGCAAACGGGAATTACTAAAATGGAGACCACACTATTAAAACGAAACATGCTAAACTGGGTAGGTACACTTAAAACTACTAGGTAGGTACATTTGGTGAATGTCCGTGGAATTGACAAGACATATTTCAATACAGTTTAAAGATCTCACAACAGCGTTTATTAATGTGTCCCAGCATAGTCACTGGAGTTTGGTCACTCTTGATTAGGGCTTTCACAAATAACTTTAACTTCATAGATATAGGTTGAATTTTGTTATATTCATAGAATACCTAAATTCAAAAGAATCTCAAGGCTTAGTATTCTAAGTGTACTGTATATGTTGCTGGAAGTAAAGCTCTGTGTTCGGGACCCGTGAAGATCTGGAGTAGAAGAGGGCTTCAACAACCCATGCTTGCCATAAAAGGCGACTATGCTTGTCGTAAGAGGTGACTAACGGGATCGTGTGGTCAGACTCGCTGACTTTTGCTGACACATGTCATCAGTTCCCAATTGTGCAGGTCGATGCTCATGCTGTTGATCACTGGATTGTCTGATCCAAACTCGATTATCTACAAACCGCCTCCATATTGCTGGGATATTGCTGAGTGCGACATAAAACTAAACTCACGAAATTAAACTGAATTGTCATTACAATTTCATCTATTTTTAAACCATATGTTTGCAAAATAAAGAAAACAAGCAAACGAAAATATTTTCGTCTACGAGCGAGATTAGTCGAATTAAGACCGGAATGATTTCATTTTTTTGTCATGATACTTATAAATACACTTTCATTCATAAATTTACAACCTCCAAGACAATAAAAAAAAAACCAATGAAAATTCAAGTGGAAGTCCAGATTCTTGTACTTGTTACAAATTAGCAGAATTAAGTCAAAATGAGTTGAATTTTGTGCCATGATACTTACAAATATATCGTCATTCATTTACAATCTGCACAACACAGGAAAAGATCTACATTGAGTAAAAGTAATTATTCTGGCATATTTTTTAAAAATCTTCCTGAACTCGCAAAAGTAAGTCAAAATCAGTTGAATTTTGTGTCATGATACTCACAATGGCACTTTCATTCATTTACATCCTCCAAAACATTAGAAAAGATGTATTTGGAGTGAAAAGGAAATATTCTCGCTCAATGTTTTTCGCCCATTTACACCTCCAAACCACAGGAAAAGATGTATTTTGAGTGAAGGCAAATATTCTCGCCCATGGGCCAAAATGTCTTTCTCCCATGGGCGAGAGTTTTCAAAATTGCTCTCATTTAGAGGAATTAAGTCAAAATGTCATGATACTTATAAATGTACTTTCATTCATTTACATCCTCCAAATATTGGAAAAGATGTGTTTGGGGTAAAAGGAAATATTCTCGCCCATGAGCCAAAATGTTTTTCGCCCATGGGTGAGATTTTGTTACATAGCTCTAAATTAACGGAATCGATTCAAAATGAGTTGAATTTTGTGACATGATACTTATGAACATACTTTCATCCATTCACAACCTCCAAAACATGTGAAAAGGTTATTTTGAGTAAAAGTAAATATTCTCACCCATGGGCCAAATGGTTTTCGCCCATGGGCGAGGCGTTTTGAAAAATCACTCTAAATTAGCCGAATTAAGTCAAACTAAGCTTAATTTCGTGTCAAGACACTAATAAATACACGTTCATTTATTGTAAAACTGCAAAGCCTGAAAAAAACCATGTAGTTTCAATGAAATTAATTATTCTCGTCCATGGGCCAATATGTTTTTCACCCATGGGCGAGATTTTTTAAAATCGCTGTCATTTAGCAGAGTCAAGTCACAACAAGCTGAAATTTGTGTCATGATACTTATCAACATTTTTTCATTCATTTACAACCTCCAAAACATGTATTCTGGATGAAATTAAACACTTTCTCCCATGGGCCTACCCATGGGCCTACCCATTGGTCACTGTTCGCCCATGGGCGTGCCCATGGGCGAACGAGTTTAAATTTTGAGTTTTCGAAAAAAATGTTTTTCATTTTTTCATCCTTAGCACACATACATAACAGCTGCCTGTTTAATTTTGCGAAATCCCTTGTGAGAGAGTGGCCACAGTGCTGAGAGTTTCTGGACTTTTGTGAGTCCAGAATTAAATTGTGACGTGTTATTTCGAATTGGAGGTACATTAAATTGACTCATAAGTCGTACAGATGGTTTAAATGCCCCAATGAATGATATGTTTATTTATCGTTCTAGTAATATACTATGACTCATTTCATTTGCTGAAACACCTACTTGGTGGTTGCTTTACAGATGATTTAACGAATTTAAAGCCCAACATTTGCAGCTGTGTTCATCCGATTTCTACGCTGGAACACTAAAGATAATTACGTGATACATAATTACTGCACATAATACCCATCAAAGTTTTAGACTCACTAGTGTAAATGTAGCCACTTACTTCGGTCAAGTGATTTTAACCAAATTTTCCATAGTGTTTAGAGGTAGTGTTTACAAATGAACATGTGTGTGTGTGTGTGTGTGTGTGTGTGGTTAGTTTATGGGAAGAGTACTCTTTAAAAAGTAGGGGTACTGTACTTTCAATCTACGATTGTCGAAATCGGGAGATATATGGGATCGAATCAATGTTGATTCAATAGTAACGTCGGCTGTTTTGAGAATGCATCACCATGGTTTTCATTCATAGCAAAACTGTGCGTTTAGTTATGCCCCTGGTGACTGGAGGTTTACAATTTTCAGTCAGTAGTGTGTGATTTGACCTTGAAAATCCTGCCCATGCACAGACGCAAGAAAATTATCGGAAAAAATGGTCTGTCGTGATTTATCGATCTGCCTGAAAAACATCAAGATTCATAATGACACCTATGCATGGGAGGCTCACATGTTATGCACGTGCTTCCCGTGCATTGTGTTTACGTGTGGTGATAACGTGAAATGATGCTGCATCTACAAGATGAATGTCATTGAAACCTTTCTCAACGTGTTTTCTTTCTACCAGACTTCAAAATCCAGGTTCCCTTACTTTTTTCAGAGTATATATTAGCGCTCAAAGACGTCTCTCCATTGGACATCGTGTTCAATTCAACGCTTTCTTCAACATGGCACCCACTGAAACAGTTCGCTTTCTTCAATCTTTTGAAGATGACTGTAACATCTGAAATGCATCTATGATCGAAATAATATACTGCATTAATTGTTCTTTTGTATCCATACACCACAAACAATCGACTCTTTGTACAATGTCAAATAACAAGCGACAACACTTTCACAATATAGACATCGTTTATATTTCCGTGCACTGGGTTGACTCAAAGTCAAAACTCAAGGGTCACGAGTCAAAACTCTAACCGACAGGAAGCAGCACAATTCCTCTATTGTGACTATGACAATATCTCGTCAACGTGTGGTTAGTTTGCGGAGGCGTACTTTGCTGCGAACTTTCCGCTGGACCATGCTGGTATTATCACACTGCAGACGACTGTCACGGGTGTACGCCTGTTTAGATGCTTGGTTGGGTTGGTTGTTGTTTAGCGCCGCAGTTTTGCAGATATATGGCGGCAGTCTGCACATAATCGTGTCTGGATCAGACAATCCAGTGATCAACACCATAAGCATCGACCTAAACATTTATGATACGATGACATGTGTCAACCAAGTCAGTGAGTCTTACCACCCAATCCCGTTAGTCACCTCTCCACATGGTACTGAAGCCAAGTCAATTAATATGTGTGTAATTGTATAAACATCCATACAGGGATTCAGAATTCCTTATCTTCAATTTTAGCTATTTTTCCGTCATAACATGAAAATGTACATGAATAAAATGTTAGATGTTTGAGATACAAAAGTTGTTCAATGTCGATCAAATCTATCAACAATTGTTGAATGATGTGATATATTAAACTAGATCGAATTTCCCAGCAAGCAGTCACTGGGCACGAATGTTCCACAAAATACATGTGCGCATGGTGCACGTGCATTACATGAGGATGTACTTACTCCTTGTTCCACAAAGACTCGATTGTCGTCGTTATGTCACTCTACAAAAGTCAACAAAAACCATGCCGTGCCGAGTGTCAGACTCACTGAACTTTGAAGCATGTCAATTGTTATAAAAAAACAATGAAGCAAGTTGTATTCTGATATTGTACTGTATTTTTTATCAATTGTATCTCATTGATATTTATGATAAAGAGTTTCAAGATGCGAAAACAGCAGCTTCCATTTAAACACACAATCGTTTTGTCGATGCAATGTCACGACTAAATATGATGGAGTGTTGTTTTTTAACACGCCTTGGGAGAAAACTGCCTCCGTGAGTGCAGTCTAAGTGAACTGAGCCCCCGTGTTATTCGTTACACTCCTACACTGGGTCTAACAAAACCTAGTAAGAGGTTGGCAAGCAATGAAAGGAATGAGGTGTCACTTTTACCTGCGAATAACCCTTTATCTTTCGATCAGCAACCCATGCTTGCCATAAAAGGCGACTATGCTTGTCGTAAGAGGTGACTAACGGGTCGGGTGGTCAGACTCATTGACTTGGTTAACACAAGTCATCGGTTCCCAATTGTGCAGATCAATTTGGATGTTGTCGGTCACTGAACTGTCTGGTCATGGCTCGATTATTTACAGACTGCCGCCATATATAACACGATTTTTTTCAATTGACTTCAAATAGTCATGTATCATTTCAATGTTGATGTTCATTTAGTTAGGAAAAGTAAAACCTGGGTAGCGGTCTTACTAACGAAAAGTAAAACATGTCCCTCCTAAACAAAACCCTCAAATGCGATTATTCTGGGAAAACAAGAGATGACCTAACATATAGTGAGAAGCACACTTTAGGTTTATATATTCCAGTTTAACTCGCGTCACTATCGTCACTATCAGTCATATTGCTCTAAGAAAGGGAAGGTATTAAAATGAACCTGAGATGTAATTACAGGACACACTATCAGTTTACTACCAATATCTACCGGTATATTTGTCTCATTTGCGCACTAACAGGCGTGATGAGAGTCTACATATCAACACACATTAGACCTACGCAGACAGTTCCAACGGCAGTCAACCCACCAATCAACGCTGCCAAAAACTGTTTGAGAGGAACTTGTACATTTCTTGATGATGGAGGTACTGACTGCACGGATGGGTGTAACGACGGCTACATGGGGAAAGTGTAACTTCTCGTGCATAGACAAATGTTCAAAATGTCCCCAAACGAGACCAACTGTCTGTATCAAGTATAGTCAAGGATACTCTGGGAAAAAATGTCACAAAAGTCGAAATACATGGTGGCTTCGTGGTGGCATCTGCAAGAAGGACTGTTCAGGGTTAAATGATTACCCTGATGTGAGATACTAGTATGTAATGAGACATTTGGTAGATGTCAGAAATGTGCCTATAATCTGTTGGGAGAGAACTGCAAGACCTGTTCTGACAACTGTTGCTCTGTCTGTCCAGCACAGATCTGTACGTCTCCATGTGACAGGAACACGGGTCGATGTTTACATGGATGTAAGCCTGGTTTCTGTGGAGAGATATGTGCAGATCGATGTGGCTCTAGATGTCTAGACAAAAACTGTAATCAAACATGAAGGATACTGCGTTGAATGCGAGACAGGGGCCAAGTAGCTATCTCTCACTAGAGTATGCATACACCATACGATTCAGGAACACATATCTATTTTGTGTTTCTCTCAAAAATACAGCTTGGGAAGTTTAGCACGTGTCAGTGAGTTGTAGATTCAGTCACACTCGCTCATAAAGAGTTTAGTGGACAAATGGATGGTCGGGACGCGGCGAAGTCAAAATTATTTTACAATTTCTTAAATGGCAACAAAATAAATTGTTACGCGCACAAATAAAACTGACGCGCCGATGCCCGAGAAACATTTCATTTTTTGTATTTAGCCTTACTATTCCATTGTCTCGTTCAGACCCGATCTATTAAACAAACATCATACAACTGATATACTACTGAAACACAAAATATATCTGATCATTATATAGTCACAATTACACAATCGACTGCTTTTGGCAGAGATTTGTTTTGAATGTGGAAAGGCTTTTGTTACCTCATCATTGGCTGTGTCTATTTATATTTACACAGTATCGCTGTATCAAGTAATTGGTGATCAACCTTTCACAATATCGACAATGTTTATATTTCCGTGTATTAAGCTAACTCGAGTCAGTTTATCCGACAGGAAACAGCACATTTGTACAACGTCTGATTATGGCTTGGTAAGTCTCAAAACTTTACTGTGGACTTAGCTGTTACTATCATAGTACAGGCGACTGTCTCGGGTGTAGGCCTACTAGTATTTAGATGCTTCTTCGGGTTGATTGCTGTATTCCACCTATACTGCGGCGCGTCTCTCACCGATCCCGTTAGGCGCCTCTTAAGACATGCATGGGCTGCTGGGGTCTATTTAGATGATATGTGTGTAATTGTATAACCATCCACATAAGGGATTCATCATTTCATTTTTCTATTGCTCTAATTTTTAATGTACGTTTGCGTGAATACAGACGATGCAAGCGGTGTTCTTTGCCGTCCAAATCGTCAATAAACAACATCAGAAAATGTGATACATCAACTCATTTATGCATAGCCTGTTAGATTTTCATCACATTTTAGGTGGTTTCTTTTGGCAAGCAATGAAAGGAATGAGGTGTCACTTTACCTGCTAATACTTTTTCCATACTGTTTTTACACTGACAAAGTGCGTCCCATTAATGCGACAATATGCTGAACTTAAATTAGGTAGTTTGTTAGACTTAGGTTGGGGAAATCAACCTCTTAAATCTTAAAAATTACTCTTTTCACTTGAAAGCTTTCATAGAATAGAACCAAACTGCTTTTATATGAAACAATGTGTATCAATGAAATGAAAACTGAACATTTCATGGGCATTCATGGGCAGATACGACAGGAGTAATCTCTGTGGGAATTGAATGGGGGATTTAGTTGATAAATATATCCATAAGTCCTCTGCTGTGGATGATTATTATGAACTGTATTCTGTTCTCTTCTAAATGCCCTCCATGCAATGGGCGTGTGAGTGAATTTAGTTTAACGCCACACACAGCAATATGTCAGCTTTATGGCGGCGGTGTGTAAACAATCGGGTCTGGACCCGACAATCCAGTGATCAACAGAATAAGCATCGTTTGTAGCAACTGAGATTGGATGACATGCGTCAACCAACTCAGTTTGCCTGACCACCCGATCCCGCTAGTCGTCTCTAACGACAAGCATGGGTCACTGCAGACCTGTTCTAACTCGGATTGTCACGGCTACCCCCAAAAGACAACTTTGTGTATGCGATACAACTGAATAATTGATTATATGTTATCATACATGATTTTGATTATACATTACAGAAATTAGTGTAACTACGACATCATCAACGTATCATCAGATCTGCATTTAATAGATCATTTCAAAATGATTGTACAGTAGGTAAATGTGTTATTATTGACGTCGCCTTTCACAAAAGTACCTTGTATGAAATACATTTTACTCTGCAATACATTTTACTCTGCATATTTTGCTGATAATGTACCAACATAATAATGGGTCCATTAACTGCTTGCGTCAAAGGGTACTTAGCAAGAAGAGTTATACACCTTCATGTTCTTTAAATCTAATAGATCGACATATAATTCGACACAATTCGTAGAAAGATGGTCCTGGGTGCTAGTGCTGAAATTATCTTTCTTAAATCATCTTTCTTCATTTCAGGAACTGTTTGTGGCAATACTGTATGATTCTTGTCGTTGCATCACAAGGTATTTCATGACATTTCATGTTAAACATAACTTTGTATTCATAATTGACTTTGGGAAATGTGTAAAGTTGTTCTCATGGCTGAGTAAACGTCAATGTGACGTTACATTGTAACTCACTCCACTTGTATGCACCTTTGACGGTAAGAGTGTACTCAATAGCCGTGTTCGTGCCTTCAAAATTCCGGATAACAGTCGAGATTATTTGCTTTATATAGTGTATCGAGTAGTTTAAATCCGTTTTAACTCAAATCATACAACGCTAACATATGTTATATTTGTGATTACACTTTCTTAGTAAAGTACTAATTCTCGTTCTTGTTTGAGCTGAGTCTCAGCCGGGATTCGAACCCACACCTTCAGAGTCAGGTACATAATAACCAGCACAAAAAGTGAGCCGCCTAACCCACTCAGCCACCGCGTCGCCGTACTAGAATTTGTACTTTACTACGAAAGTGTAATCCCAAATAAAAACATGTTACATTTGACCACTTTCTAAATGGTACCGTGTAATTCATGCAATACATTCTCTTCAAAAGAAATAAGGGGAACTGCATTTTGAATGTAAGGTTACATTATTGGGACACATATGGGATTGAATCAATGTTAATACAATAATAATGGATGTTTTGAGAATGCATCACCACATGGATTTCATTCAAAGCAAAGCTGTTCTCTCAGTTATCCCCCTTGTCAGGTGACTGGAGTATCACATGAAAATTTCAGGTGCACAATTTTCACTCGGTAGTGTGTGATTTGACCCTGAAAAGTTTGACCATGCACAGATGCAAGAAAAGTATCGGAAATGGGCTTCAGTGATTCATCGACCTGAAAAACGTCAAGATTCATAATGACACCCCATGCACGTGTAAGAGGCTCCAACGTTGTGCACACGCTTCCCATGCATTGTGTTTGCGTGGGGGGATAACGTGAAATGATGCTGCATCCACAAGATGAATATCATTGTAACGTTCCTCAATTAGTTTTCTTTCTACCAGACTTCAAAGTTCAGGTTCCCTTACTTTTTATGAGTATATGTAAAACTCACTGCAATATATAGCATGTGTATAAAGAGTTATATCGTTCTATTCCAGCTTAACTCACGTTAATACAAATGATATGTTTGAAACTGATTCAGTTTGAAAAAACAGTTGCAAGATATATTTCATTCTCTTTCACTGTCACCAGTCTGCTTTACAGGTATATGGGGAGACAGCAAAGCAACAAACATAACAACTACGGAGACAGTTCTAATGGCTGTCAATCCTCCAGTGAACCCTGCCCTAAACTGCCCCGACAACTGTTTGGGAGGAACCTGTACATTTCCTGATGATGGAAGCGCTGTCTGCACGGATGGGTGTAACGATGGCTACATGGGGAGAATGTGTGACTACCCGTGCATGGACAAATGCTCAAAATGTGAGCGAGACAAATTTGATGTCTGTATCAAGTGTGTTCAAGGTTACTTTGGTACAAAATGTCACAAATGTCCAAAGGCATGTGGAGGACAAGGATGTCTTAGTGATGGCCACTGCAAGAAGGACTGTTTGGCCAGCCATATATGTGGGGATAAATGCTTGCCAGGATGTGAGACATGTAATGAGACATTTGGTAGATGTCAGAAATGTGCCTACAATTTGATGGGAGAGAACTGCAAGACCTCCTGTTCTGACAGCTGTCGCTCTGTCTGTCCAACACAGAACTGTACGTCTCCGTGTGACAGGGACACAGGTCGATGTTTACACGGATGTAAGCCTGGTTTCTGGGGAGAGGTATGTGCAGATCAATGTAGCTTCGGATGTCAAGACAAAAACTGTAATCAAATATCAGGACACTGTGTTAAATGCAAAAGAGGCTACCATGGGCATAAATGTCATTTGTCATGTGGGAACTGCAAAGACAGCGGCTGCCTTCAGTCATCAGGAATATGTAAGAAATGTGATGCTGGGTACTATGGACATACCTGTACACAAACCTGTTTCAACTGTTCCTCTAACGTCTGTGATCGAACCAGTGGACATTGTATGAACGTATCCATGACGACTATGACCACTTTTATAGGTATGTGATGCTACCATGACTGCAACAGTGTATGGTACGGACAGAAGTAAATATATTCTCAGTTACGATCTTTTGAAATGGATCGTACTATATGTGAAATTACATGTATATTTTTAAGACGGATCCAGCTATGTAACAACAAAAATGACTCACACGATTGCTAATCAATCACCTCCCGAATCTAAGTTCAAATTTGTAAATTTTGGTCCACACTGGCGATCAAACCGTAGCATACTGAAATATAATTATGTTTAACAGACGTGCTTCACGCAATACATTGTATCTCAACTGTTTTGAATAACGTGTTGGAGAGGTACCCAAGCACGCGCCTTGTATCGCTTAAGAAAGTTAGAAAGACATACAGGTGTATAGACCCTACCCTAATACTACATAAGAAGGAACAGGATGTAACGACGAAACCACCCCCTCCTCAATTAAAGTTTTATTTCACCACGTGAAATATTTGTAAGGAGGAAGATAAAGTATACTGTAAGATTTTGTTCGTTTACGAATGGGCGCGAAATATGAACTTTGCAATAATATTCCTTCTGTTTTGTATGATGTAACGAACGATAAACTGGAAAGTATAATTTTTGAGGTTACAAAAATGCATTTGATGTGGAATTATTTTCAGGAAATTATATTTTTTAAATGTTTAACCTCTAACATTATTCTTACCAATGTACTGCTATGGTCACTCTAGTGTCAAGGCCATCTATGGTCGGCAGGTTGCCGATAATGTTGGAGAAAATGCCTGCTTGAGGAGGTAGGTTATTTCAATGAGTCGTGGCGTATAATTTGTGAAATAATGATCCGATTGTGACCATTCATAACTCATTTTGTAGGGACATTGCATAGCTTTTGATCCGTAGGCCTCGGTGGGTCTTACAAATACGTGGTGAACCTAACCTTGATTGAGGAAGGGGTGGTTTCGCCATTGCATCCTTTTCATTTTTATAACAATACCAGGGTAGGGTATATACAATTATTTGTCTTTGTAAATCTTTCTAAACGATACAAGCCCCTGTGGTACCATTCACACTGGGATATTAGTTCCTTTGGTGCACAAAAGTTTTCTGAACTCACTTGAAAAAGACGACTGAACTAAACTTTTCTTGACATGGGAAGACGTATGTGCGGCACTTAAGACCTGTCGGGGTTTAAGGGCTCTACAGACGTAGGTTTTCAGGAGGCAACGTATTAGCATGTAAAGCACAGGGGTGCCCTATTTGAACATCGGTGCTGACTTGAACATCAACCACACGGTTATTAATCGCCTTGTGGTGAAAGGGCCTGTTTGGGGACCTGGATGACCGAGAAATACAAATGACGGCCGAGTTTATTTGAGAGACCCAAGTGTCAATCGTATTGGTAGCGTAGTCGTGGTGACCATACTTGCCAGCATCATGGGGTTTCACTTTTTTGTGTATTCAGGTGCATGTAAATTTGAGTACAATATGTTACGGATGCCAGTTTAATATCCAGAATTTAGTTTCCAAAGCATATAAAACATGTGCCGTATTCGTAATAACATCGTTTCATATATAAATGTGGGTTGTGCTATATTAATGCTCATGTGTATAGAAAGAGGTCAAACAGTGTAAAAACAAAATCGGCGATAGGGCCCGTAACTAGGTCACATAGCGACTACTCCCGGTGACAAAACTCGTTTCACACCTTTTCGAATGGTCTCATTTGACAGTTGGGGGCCGATAATTCTTGAAGAAATAACAAATTTTCGTTCTAGCCACCCCCATATTTGCCATCTATTTAGACAACTGTGACAGTCAAGCATGTGTGAACACTTGACCCGGTCTACTAAATTGATATTTGGCGGTCGCGCAATTTGAAACAAGAGCTGGCCCTTGAATATAGGTTTGTCACCAGAAATCTGGTAAGTAAGAGCTGAGCCCCGTGACGCATATCGCAAGTCGGCGCGTGCAAAGGGAACCGTGAATCAGCTTATTACCGGAAGTAGCACCTAGGAAGACTTCCAAGCCCCTTCATGTTCAACAATCAGTCAGATCATTGAATCTACGCACCCAACCTGAGTTTTCGCGCAGAACAAGCATTGACTGCTGCTACCCATTCTGACTTTTGTAGAACTGACATTATATTCATCTGAATTTCTCAAATATTCAGAGTAAACCCATCATACCAATAAGTCAACTTTTGTGGCCATCGTATACGTTTTACAGTGGATGCATTTAAATACATGTTTTGTCTGTTTTCCTTTCAGGTACCAGCACACTGAAGCCGAACCCTCGTTTGCCTGTGTTATGGAACTACTTCGTTGTCGCAAGCTGCATTATACTTGTACTCATGGGTACTGGCGTGATCTCTTACCGGTAGGGAAGCATTGTAAAGTAACGGACAATGTTTTAAGAACTTTTCCCCTGATAAATATATCTTACGTGACGCATACAAGGGATTACAAGTAACTCGAATTAACAGTTGCAGCTCTAACAGCAGGAGAAACTGGGTGTATTGATTTAAGAGGCCACAAATTATGACGTTGCATTCCTTCTATCGTCAGAATTCGCTCAACGAGGGTGCAAATCCAAGACTCCAAGACATTCGCCTTCATGGCGTGCCACTTGTAGTCAATTTCAAATGTAAACAACCTGAACGGTTCTATCTTTATCCCTAAAGTATCCCTAATTCCTATACCCTCAAACTTGATGTGTTTCAGGTTGTGCAAATGCCAAAGGAAAACGGTGCCACAGTCTGTCTGTATCCCAAAGCACTGTGCGTCTGGATCAACGCGACCACAAAGTGAACATCAGTACGATGAGATCAACGAAATGTATATGGAATATTCTGCAGGTCGAGTGTCAGTTGTAGTTGT
This sequence comes from Haliotis asinina, assembly GCF_037392515.1. Classification (NCBI taxonomy): domain Eukaryota; kingdom Metazoa; phylum Mollusca; class Gastropoda; order Lepetellida; family Haliotidae; genus Haliotis; species Haliotis asinina. The sequence continues at coordinate 38,163,402 of NC_090286.1, forward strand.
GAAACTTCCAGAAGTTCTTCCAACGGACAGCACATCACAGGAGTGTTTAATACCATCAGAACAGAAAGGTGACAGAAACACCCTGTAATTAGATTTTAAAATGAAAGAAACTTATGTAACGATCTGACGGTCATTTGTTCCAGGCCGTTGTATGATCATGTTGATTGTTTTGAGCTCCATTCAAATCGAATATCCCAAAACTGAAACAAGTCTCCTTTCATCGAAATTCAAATTCTTACGAAACTACACCCCTGACAACTATTTCAGGATCCTCTTCGATAAACCAACACGTGTCGTTATATGCCATAGCAGGCAATATTCCACCACGTCGACCTAGAAATAATCATTAGTAGGATACGCAAAGTTTGTTATGTAACGCAGCACTCTGTTTAGTATTACCCAGATAAATCAAGATGCCTGTGAGGTGCTAGAAGGTTAGTCACATGACTTATCCCACCGGGTACCCACTTTCTGCTGGGTGAACAGTGACAGTTTTAACAAACTCGCCTGCCTAAAGTGTTTGAGGGTAACTCCCACGGGTATAATGTAGCAGTCCACTGTCTGGTCAACAGGATTGGTGAGACCATATGTGTCATATGTGCTTCGTTGTGGGGCAGGACTATTTCCCAGTAACGCACAAGGGTCAGTCTGTCAAATACGGTCACCAATCCAAGAACTGTCCGCACTGATTGGTGACCTGAGATCTATCTACAGGACCACATAACGCCACTTTAATGCCTTTATTACCATTGAACCTCAAAAAGGTGACTATTCTTGTCGTAAGAGACAATCAACAGGATCGGGTGGTCAGGGTCGCTGACTTGGTTGACACGTCATCGGTTCCCGATTGCGCAGATCGATGCTCATGCTGTTGTTCACCTGATTATCTGGTCAAGAGTCGACTATTTACAGAACGACGCCAAATAGCTGGAATATTGCTGAGTGCGGCCTAAACCTCACTCACCCACTAACTATTGCCATTGGCACTGCTTCTATGTCTTATTCTGCCATTGTTAAATGGGAACAATGCATTAAATTCTTCACTGCCTCTATATACTGTACCACTGTTGTACTTACGTAGCAGTAAATTGAACTGTCATGTAAAATGATTAATTTTACAATAAACTTGCTTCATTGCATTTCATTTCTTAGTTGCTTGTTGGCGTCACACTAGATTATAGATATAGATATAGATATCCAGTTAACATGTAATCATTTCTAAAGGGCTCTCGTAAGCTGCGGGACCGCTTCTATAGTCTAGTGGACACAGCGTCAGCCTTGGTAACTGAAGGTCTGTGTTTAAATCCCTTGCCGTGGAATGCCTAAAATATTAAACCAAACCCTCTTATGTCCTCTAAATTGAACACTTAAAAATTCGACTGAATTAAAACTTCCACCTATATACTTCTTTTAGCATAATTCATTATACGTTTCATGTCGTCCTTACCATCAGTTACCCTGTTCAAAATATTATAAGGAATGCTGTCTTGAAGAAACCTACATGTTTATTTGCTCAATCTAGGTTCCTTTCCTCTCAGATGTTCTTACGCGTCACACTTTTGTTAACACAAGCGTACTCTTGGATGAAGCCAGGATGCGTTCCCCCTTCACTATGGTTCTCTATTGTGGACGAGCGGCACGAATGCCGTGTGTTTTCTGTACTCTTTGCGGAAAAGATATTCGAAAGCGTATACCATACGAGCCAAACTAATTATTTCAAGCACGCACGCACAAAACAGGTAACAAAACGCATCTTGGTTTCAACTCCCTAATGTAAAGTTACTGTCAGCATTCCAAATACTATGACCCGTGAAGGTCCGTGTTAGAATATTGGTCGTCAGTAACCCATGCTTGTACGCATTCGCGAAAAAAGATGGACACCGGAGAATATTGCTCAATGTGTAACATCGAACACAGGAGAGCGTGTTTGAGAGAAACAGGCACTCAAACGATACGTGGAACCGATCAAAATTAGAAAAATAAAACAAAACAAAACAAAAACAAAAAAGACATAAAACACCAAAGGGGGCTGTTTCACCGTGACGAAAAATGTTTCATTAAACACGGTTTCTGGTCTGCTTTTCAATATTTGTTTATCAATTCGCATAACATCTGCGTTAGCGTGTCTATAGTATTTGGTTATGTAACTTATGTCTCTAGCCAGTTCCTGGCGCAAACTTTTGAAATTCCGAAAGATAACGTACATACATCGAAAAACACATCTACTTTGAAAAAAACATTGGTAAGTCCTGTAGTAATATACTGGAGAGACCAGCGATCTAAGGGACATAACTCCAATGAGCATTACTGTGAACCCAAACACTTTTTCTTTCCATTGCTAGTTAGTGTAACACAACTTACAATATTCCCTTTTCAAGACAGTTGCCTGTAAATAATCGAGTCTGGACAGTGGGTACAGTGGCACAGGGAAAGTGAGCATGACTAATCAATTCCTTTCTCCGGCTCTTTGATTGCATGTTTGGAATGCTGTTAACGGCGCATCTAGCTATATGCAGGGATACTCTACAAGGTATCTTCCCATTCTGACTACTCCCATTCTGACTACTAATTAAAATACACATGTAATGGACCGCCCCCGCACTTAATAATGTACTGTACCCGTATAGCTGATTATTCCCAGTTTGGAGATCACTCCTCTACAACCCAAACTAAGGTACTTTGAAAATTCAAAATACAGATTGGTTGTTTTGAAAGTACCCAAGTTATGATAATCTTTCTACTCTGATCAAAGATATAGATACTCACGCTTCATCCATACTTTCATTTGTTTTGAAAACCGGACATATTTGGAGATCACTCCTGTACAACCCAAGCTAAGGTAATCCCTCTACTCTGATTAAAAAAATAAAACGTTTTAACTACCACATTTATCAACAAATATATAAGATCCAGTTACACGTATTTTGATTTAGCTATGGCTGGTGTTCAGAGAGCAGAGTTTGTTAGATCACAGAGAGGAGCCCGAGAAGTGTTGCATGTTGGATTTCGGTACAAGTTGAACAAGTCTGGAAATGCATCTGACTACTGGAAATGTGTTTTTCCTTACTGTAGAAGCAACTTGTCAACAACTGGAGAGTTCATCAGAGCAGTTACTGGCGAGCACAATCACGGGCCCGACAATCCAGCCACAGTTAGACTCATGAGCACACTGCGAATAAGAGCCAGAGATGAGTCAACACCAATACGTCAAATGTACAATGAAGAGCTCCGCCAATTGCCTGTTGTTGCTTCTGCTGTTGCACAACCTCTGTCCAGTGTAAAGTCAGCATTGTATAGACACAGAAGGAAGACAACTCCTGCATTGCCTGAACATCGTAGAGATGTCAACCTTGACGGAAGATGGACTACTACATCTGATGGTCGTTGTTTTCTTGCTGTTGAAGACGGAGATGGTGACAAATTGCTGGTGTTTTCTACAGAAGAAGCACTCTCAACGTTACAGCAGACTGATGTCCTCTTCATGGATGGAACCTCCTATTCATGTCCAAGACTTTGGCATCAGTCGTACGTGATTCACTCTCTCACTGGCAATACTATGATTCCCTTAGCTTTCTGTCTCATGCCTGATCGTCAGTTAACGTGTTACCCACTGTAGACATTTACATGCGCTGAAGGTTGCTGTTCAACAAACAACAGGCAGACCTCTTCTACCTCTGACTGTCCAGGTAGACTTTGAGTACCCTGTTCATAAGACTATCTCTGATGAATTCCCTAACACATCTGTTAGAGGGTGTTACTTTCATTACACGTAGTGCTTGTGGACCTAGGGCTAGTGACAATGTGCAAAGAGAATGATGACTTATCTGAGCTGTTTAGATCTGCGGTAGCCCTTTCCTTTTTACCTCCTGAACTTGTCCAAGACACCTTTCATTGAGATGTCAATTATTATTCTTAATTCACTTACTGTAAGGTGTACATCATGTATAGCTACACATATATCTAAATATAATTACCTATGTAATTTGCTGAATAAATGTTTATGAACCCGGTACAGCTATAGTTGTTTATGGTGCTATTGGAACGTATGTGTAAGAGTATGTTGATGAGAAACTTGGAGTAGTCACAATGGGAAGATATCGATGGAACAGTCTACCATTGGTGGAGGGGAGAGAGCTAACAATTAAAAACCACTGGGCTGGAACAAGTTGTATATTGGACGGGTAGTCAAACTGGGAATAGTCATAATGGGAATGAACCGCGGCCTTCCCTCCCAAAACATGTTAAGAACGCAAAAGTATCGCAGGAACACGTGTTAACATCAGCTGCCTTTTTTAAAAAATCTACTTTGAAACTAAAAATTAAACGAATGTGTGAAAGGAGTTTTTATCGGCACAATGTAGTCTATCTTCGCGGTGAATCGAGAATAGAAGCCAGTGAGCTATAACATACCAACTTGAAACTTTACTACAAATCTACTGTCCTAATACGGACACTAATACCAATTATTTGACTTAAACTGAAGTGACAAAATAGATATAACTTAACCTATCTTCTACAAGTTGGATTTCAGTTGTTACAACTTAATCAGCTGTTGAAAATATACCGGGCTTAATCTTAAATACTACGCTGCCACCATATTGGCTACACTGGTTCAGCGGCTTTTCGAGGAGTTTCTTCTCCCCCTCTATATCGGCTCCCTGCCATATGCCAGCTCTATGGCGGCGGTCTGTAAATAATCGAGTCTGAACCAGACCAGTCAGACTAAACTTAGCCTCGGTAATTTTCGTTACTCTCCACTACTGAGTCTAACAAAACCTTATGGGAGGTCACGTCAGGTAACCTTTGAGATTGACCAATCTGAACACAGCGTACCAAATCGCGAAAGTGGACATTCGAACATACCTTTTGAACTTTTCATCTCGAAAAGGTTTGTACCCGAACGATTCCGAATGCTATTTAGCGCACGCTCGCTTCCGGGTGATGCACACGACATACGTTACAACCATGACAACGGTGAGTAAACTGGTATATACGTATATACTGCAGGTCAATTAACTGTGTTATATGCGTAATTGGGATGCGATGACAGGTGTCGAGGAAGGTATGGTTTCTTCGTTACATATCTTTCCTTTTACATAGTACTAGGGTAGGGTCTATACACCTATATGTCTTTCGAACGCCGTTTCTAAGCGATACAAGTCCCTGTCGACATGATGGTATATCAATCACATTGATGTTACAAATATACACTTAAAAAAGCTTAAAGAACACACATCTGATGAAACCAGTGACCCGTGTAATTATACTCATGATCGTTTGCCAAAAAAAGAACAATACATCAATAACCGGTAACCGGACAGTGTTGACAAATGCTACACATATATCGGTCGCCATGTTTGCGACTCTGACATAGTATTTTTCACTCATAATTTACAAGTTTAACAAATACACTCAGGGTCCAGGTCCACGATTCTGGTACATGTAATCAAAAATACAGATGATGCACACTGTACGACCCAGAGATTAATCAATGAATGTTGCATGACCGCCATCACAGCTGGCAAAGCTTGCTCAGTTCTATGCATGACTCATAATGTAACACAATTCAATATTCCTGGGTCTTTAGGAAATGTCAGGTAAGGTAACTCGTTTATCTAAATGCAATTTCAGAGCATATGACGTGGTAGCCACGAGCCGAGATAGGGTCCTTCTGTAGGACATATAGGGACATGTCTTGACAGCAATACCCAGTCACAGCTCTCGGTTGATGACGTGGTTGTCTATAATGTAGCGAGTGCTGATATTTCAAATGCGACTATTATGGTTCTGGCCGGACGATGTATATATGTTTGAGAGCTGTACAAGTGATGTTTGGCCCCATGTGTAGTTAAAATGCCAGTTCTATAACGAAACCATTACCTTAACTTAATTATGCTAGCAATTCAGAGTACCAATATGTCACTGTCAACAAATTGGAAAACATTTCATTATAACGAACGACTGATCCAGATGGAGGGATCTGGGTGAAAATTTATTGAAAGACAAACTGAAACTCTCGTGAAAGTAAAGCGTGCCCCCGCCCCGCCTCCCCTTTATCAGTAGGGTGCACACACACATGCACGCACGCCACTCCCACCACCGCTTTTAAAAAAAGCTGTATCCTGATAACCATGTGTTTAAGTGTGGATTTTAAGGTGTAGTTAGTGAATGCTAACGAGAAGGTGATTGAGTTGCATGTGGAACACGATCAACGAGTCGACACACTACGCTGTATGCTATTGGTCGGGGTATATGTGCGTGTTCTGATATGTGTAGGTCACGAACAGTATTTAATGTTTCCTGGAATAAGCATCGTGCATGAACTGACTAACTGGGTCATTCTAGAGGACATGGTAATTTGATGTCCCCTCTCACATAACGCTCAACTTCTTTTATTCCATGGATTAATGTACATAACTGAACATTACTTACATTTGAGGGTATATTGTACTGCGCATAATAATTCCTACATAAAATATATTTCTTTTTTGGCTAAATTTTGGAAAATTACAGGCGAAGATGGACAACCAAGTTATTTATGCTCACCCCAACATCCAACCTCTTTGTAGCTTTTGGTGTTGAAATTTCAAAATGGAATATCATCATGTAGTGACCTTTGGGAAAGGTTTAAAGAATATGCTTGAGTGGTACAATTATTTCTCGTTTTACACGAATATATGAAGTAAAAATGTGAAATTCAGATTTTAAAAAACGTCCCTGAAGACACTGTCGTTACCCCAACAGACAAAGAACTGAAAAGGAAAAAATATTGATAGTCTCCCTTGAAACCCTGTGCTCAGCTGGCATAATTGCTGTCGATAACTCATCACTACTTGCCTCTTTCCGTAACCTCGTTTCGATGTTTGTTACGTGAGAAAATATGACAAAAACAATCAGAACGAGCGTCATGACTGAGCTGTTTTTATAAATATAATCCCGAGTTCGAATATGGTTTGTAGCATGATGTTATTGTCCAAAAATCATGAAAAACTATTTATCGTCACGTTATAAGTGCCAAGAACGTAGTCAAAGAACTGTGTTGCCTCATGTGAAGTTTTAATAAAGATAGTTCCAAGGATGGTGAGAGATTCAACTAAACGCACGTGCGTTAGCTTACATAACGGCTCTCATAGGTTCAAATGAGTGAACTGCAGACGATCTTGCGGGCTTGTTTTGGAGATTGTACATGCGCTTCATTTAGGAAGTGTTCGGTGTTGTCATTCATAATTATTCTGTATGTTGGATTCGTTTTAGAACTTCACCAGGGGTACGACAGCAAGGTTACTCACATATTCAGTTTGACAAATACATTCACGATGAGTGGAATGCTTGCGTCTCGAATATTATGCCGTGACATCTCTTTTCTACCGTAACATACGTCTCGAATACAACGATACGTCGAATTTAATACTTGGTTCTCCAGCGATTTGATTGATTAGTATTTCAAGTCAGTTTTGAGAAACCGTTTTGGGATTTATTGTTCCTGAAAAATCAGAATACGTGACTTTGAGTATTCAACAAGACAAATCCCACGAGATTCTTTAAGCTTATTTAGAAATATGCATTTGGAAACACAAGCACAACAACTAGTAATGTTTACATAAGGATACTAATTCTCTCCATCTGGTAGTTGTATCAAAGAGGTTAAATTCTTTAAAGTATATGAATGAACATATCAGTACAATGCACGAGTGCTTCAGTGGAATCCACAGGATCAAACATGAATAGAGTTATCTTTCTTGTTGAAAGTATGTTGTCTCAAAACGGTATTAAAGTTGATTAAATAGGAATATAATAAAACATTTTGCCATGGTTTTGTAGATCCACCTTGAGTGTCTACAAATTACTTGGTTAGTTAAGACGGAAGTAACAGCTCTTCTCATTTCATAGCTGTATTTAAGCAAAAGTGGAAATTTTCCAAAATTAGTATTTTAGCCGCTGTTGCGGTAATGACCCTTAACGTCACAATAAATTTTATGGAGATTTTCTTGTCCAAACGTCTTTGCTGATGCAATATACCAGTTATACAACCAAGTAGTTGACATGAATGCATAAAGTATACAACTGCTATTTTTCAAGAGCAAAAACTGAAAATGCCCTTTTCCTTGGAATGACCCACTTACAACTTAACAATATAGTTTTCACGTACAATTTGCTAACCGAACACAGGAATTAAACATAATGTATAGCAATATCTGATAGTTAAATGTTTATGTTATCTGAGGATATAGCATAGCATATAAGTGAAGTCTGTTGAAATAGTGCCAAATACTTGAAGTCAGGAACGATGAATCCATCGCCACTTCCAGTTTCGAGTCGAAACATTGCCAATTCGATGAAATTACTGATATTAGGGTGTTATGAATGTCGAATGTCTATACAACCCATTTCAACGGTCAACCCACGTTAAACATGATTTTACCCAAATCGTGGCTTGCATACATAACATCCCTCTACTCTTTGCAAGAATAGCACAATTACAATGTTATGGACAACTAAATCGGCTGCAAATGAAATACGTATACAGAAAAGACTACGCCTGATAATCTAAACGAGTTCGACACCGCATTTACGAAATATGTACAGTTATCCCATGGTATGTTTATGTTGTAAGCGTATTGAAAACACTATATATTACATAGTATTATAATGTTGCCATTGCTCTATCAGTATTAACTTGTGTCAATACTCGTGGGAAAACGGAAGTCGCAGTCGGTAACTTCCGGTTGGTTGTGTACAGGTTTACTCACGGTAACTGTGTCACGAGTATATTCTTACCGTTAAAGACGTGTTAGTGCTGACAAGTCTGACCACTGTCATTAGTCGAGTCGTGTACATTCCTGTTGGGCCGCACAGGTCGTACTATCCTTGATTGCAAATGGTGGACTACTGCTTATATTTTACTAATAGTGCTAAGTCATAAAAACGTTGGTAGCTCGTGTAATAAACAAAATAACATATTCCAACCACGAACCATGCATGAAACAGTAAATACTCGCAACAGGTGTCCTTGTCACGGAGAAAAAAAACTGACTGAACTCAGGTCGCTGTGTCAATATGATCAGTTGCTAGGGATATATCATGACGCGAATCTCCCCACGCGTTGCAAACAGCATGATCCCATTTGGAGAAAGAGAAGGTATGGAATACAGAAACGAAATTTTGTAACGAACTCTAAGAGCCATTTTGTCGGTCTGAGATATCTATGAGCTCTGCGTACATATTTTAGTCGTCTAATGGCAATCATTCCCACATTTTGTCACTGTATGGTCACTTGGATGCACTTCCTTCATGTCAAACCATACACCTGAACATATATATTCATCATTTGTTAAGGATGAGTTTTAGCATGGTTTTAATAATTGTATCTGAACATACTGAAGGACACAGACAACTTGTGGAAGTACCACTCTAAGAATTTTTTCCTCATCGTTAAAAATTTAGAGGGGGATAGGGCGGAAGTCCTACCTCTCTTACAATATCAAGATTTAAACAGTGTCACTAGTGAGTATATTTTAGCCGGTTCAGCAATGTTCCAGTAATACCAGGGCTGGGGATATAGGACATGGGCTTGACGCATTGTACTTATCAGGAGAATCGAACCCTGGTCTTCAGTGTGACGTGCCAACACTTTACCCACAAGTCTACCCTACATGTAAGTGTTTATTGTCACTCCTACCATGTACACAATCAGGATATATCACAGAGAGGGCACTGGTGAAGCTTTGTAACCCAGGGGCAGTGATCCTTACAACAAGGATGTGGTATTGTCAATAAATTACATATGCCATGCATCAAAAGAACATACATGGCTTCCACATAACGCAGACATAGAACCATAAGCCTGAAATTTAAGCTGCACTTGTATGGTATTACTAATGTAAGGATATATCAATGTGATGACAGCGTGACATGGTTTCTGCTGAACGGCGTTAGGTAAGAATACCTCTGACAGTGGACTCAAATTGTTGTTCGCGCGGAGTATTTCGTATGTTTGTCTCAACCACCCCAGTGCCCGTTGATTCACCGAAGTGAAACGTCCGAGACCTACATTAATTCTAGTATTCCTTCTGCATTTAGCTGACGTGCCTTGGGATAATTGGAATTTAACCAAAGACAACGTTTTAGTCAATTCAGTTACTTATTTTCAAGCCAACTAAGAATGAAACAGGGCCAGGGAACATAAAGTTTCCAACAGCCTCTTTATGACCTATATAAACAACCTATGTAATCATCCCCTTCTGCCTGCCCATTAACATCTCTACTGGGCTTCCAATCAACCTGCTTAATCCTGTAGAGCTTGTTTTAGTCTGTTTCACAGTCCCTGAACCGTAATATATTTCCTGTATCCAAGCCCTCTCTACAATGCTAAAGTATTAAATAAAGTCTAGATTTCCTTATGTTCTGAGTCTCAGGTGTCCCTGGGGCTCCTTTTAAATTTTTATGGGTTAGTTTGTTATGATCAAAGTTATATATAATCAGAGACTTATTATTGGTCTAAACTTGTGTTATCAACCCTTCGATTGTAAAAACAACTGTCTTTCACCAAACCCCTCATCTATTGTTCAAACATCCCCAGATTACTTCTCATGTAACACTTGCTTAACAAAGACATTAGATTCTATGTGGAAACGGCTCTTAAACAGAATAAAGAAGTTGCATATCTCTAAAAATGTCCTCATTCTTCATATCCTCCACTTCTAGGATGCCAATCAAAGAAAATATAAAGTTGGGAAGTCATGGAATGTGTATAATATGGAGGAATGATTTAAATGTTTATTTCCTTGTAAATCAGACACTACAACTGATTTCCGAAAAATATAAGGATTTCACTCGTTCACAAAAACAGCAGTGGAACAATGTAAAATGTACATACGTAAATGCTTCGGGATATTCGAGGTTCGATACAAATAGAGTGTTACTTACAAGGAATGCGCATGGTACCAACATTTTCCTCGAGATAACCGTAAGCGCGAAAATACCTGCTACTACAAAAACAGATTCTGTACATTTGACAAGGGCAGCGAATCGAAGAATCCTTGTTTCCTTGGTAACATGTGGTACAGCAGCTGCACATGGAGAAACGCAAAAATCAATATTTGAGTATAGCCTACTGGTATCGCTGGCTATGTTGCCTGAAATGCGGCAGTTATACCAAGCTTGGCGGTGTTCTCTCATCCCTGTGATAATGCTGAAATTGTGTTCGAAGCGGCATAATAAACCCACTCACTTTGTCACACCTCATCGTGCTGTTACTCCGCTAAGACGTCACGGAGACCTGCAGTTGTGGGTTCGAACCCCGGTTGTCCATGGACCCGTGAAGGTCCTGGGGTAGAATACGCCTACAGCAACCCATTCTTGCCATAAAAGGGCAACTATGCTTGTCGTAAGGAGCGACTAACGGGATCGCGTGGTCAGGCTCGCTGACTTGGTTGACGTTCATGTTGTTGATCACTAGATTGTCTGGTCCAGACTCGATTATTTACAGACCGCCGCCATATAGCTGGAATATTGCTGAGTGCGGCGTAAAACTAAACTCACTCACCCACTCAATGGTTGTCCATGAGTAGGTTTCTTGGTTTGTCAGCTCGATTACCGAACTCTCCCGAAATAAGTAATCTCTCGTTTATGTTGTCATTTACACACACCCTCTGGTCGCCTCATACACAACTTCAAACCACAAGTTGGCACGTTGGTTGATTTGTTGTTGTCGCCGTTCTCAGAAATATTTCAGTCATATGGCGGCGGCCTGTAAATAGTCGAGTCCGGACCAGAGTGATCAAAAGCATGGGATATCATGACATGTATCAGCCAATTCAGCGAGTCTGACCACCCGATTCCGTTAGTCGCCTCTTAACACAAGCATGAGTTGGTGAACACCAATTCTAACCCGGATCTTCAACTCCAAGAGAGAAAATAGCTTGAGATGACTGGGTCTAGAGGAAAACTTTGCGAGGGTTCCTTCGTTCGAGCGAAGCCACGCAATGACCTAGAAACAGATACAAGCATGCGTGCATGCACGTTGCTGTGTAAATGCAAAACCATACACACATTTTTGCCTTATCTCCTAATCGCTGCGTATATTTGGTTTCAGGTTCCTTTACAATGAGGATTGGAAAAGATGCGTCGCAACAGAGCGGATGACTCTTTACAATGAGATACTGTGCACTCTATGTAACTATACTCTTATCACTTCGTAAGTGAAACGTACCCTTGTAGTTCATGAGATGAACATGCATGCAGTGCTGCACTGAACTATTAATGACATGAAATATTAACTCACACATTAATATTTCATATTTGTTCTGTCGTATCATTAGATCAGTTGGTATCAGGGTTTCAGTCTGCCTCTTGCGACAATATATTCAGAGATGCAAAGCCGTGAATAATATAGTTGGTCTCCAAATAAAGACTGACTTGTTTATAGATATGACTCAAACTTAAAATTTCCAAAATAGTGAGACATGTTAGTTTATGACAAGAGTTGCTTGATAATGATGAAAAACATACATTGTTATAGACAGTAAATGTTATGAATGCCAAGTATCTTGAAGGATAATAGCGGTAAGATATGTAGTGAGCACGTGATCCTGCAGAAAGACATGGATCCACACGCCCTTCAAACGGGACCACGGACGATGCCAATATGTTGTCACGATATTACTGTCAGAAGAACCTTCCTTGTACAGTATATGGATGGAGGCTCCGCCAAGTCACAGTAATGTCATCCCACACCATAACCAACCCGAAGCTGAATCACGCTGACATTGGCAAAGAGTCTTGTAATAACAGTTGGCACTTTAACAAGTTCCCTAACTACTGTGTACGTTTGGGGTATTATCCTTCTTCTTGTCCCCCGCCGCAACGGGGAACCATGTATTCAGCAGCGTCCGTCCTTATGTTGGTCCGTACGTTCCCGAACGCGATATCTCATGAACTATTATACCCAAAGTCTTCAGATTTGATGACAGTCTACATTGGGGGATTGGACAGACAGCAGGGTCACCACGACTCTTTGTCCACTCTTCAAACTCTTCTTAACGCGGTACCTGATGAACCGTTGCACCCAGTGTCTTCAAATTTGGTGACAGCCTACACTGGGTAGTTACACAGACACCACTTGATGTTGTTGACCTTGACTTTATTTTCAAGGTCACCACGGCTTTTTGACCTCTTTTCAAGATCCTGTTAACCTGATATCTCGTTCACTGTTGTACCCACTGTCTTCAAGTTTGGTGACAACCTACACTGGAAGATTACACAGACACCAGTTGATTTGTGTGACCTTGATGGTATTTTCAGTGTGACCACGACAATTTGTCTACTTTTCAAACTCTTGTTAAAGCGATATCTCATAAAGCATTGCAACAATGTCTATTTGGTTGACAGCCAACATTGGGTAATTATGCAGACACCAGTCATTTCACGCATCTTGTGTGTGACCAAATATAGAAAGTAGTGAATATGTTATAAATGTCATTCTTCTTTAGCGGTTGAGGACATTGCCATATTAGTGGCAAATACTTGATATTTTTTACTTTGCTGAAGTTACCACTGCTTCAAACATATGACGGTTTCTTTTCCTGTGCCCCTCTATTTGCGGTGAGATTTTGTCCTTCTGTGATAGTCACAACTTGACGTACTGGATATAGACGTCACAACTTGACGTACTGGATATAGACGTCACAACTTGACATACTGGATATAGACGTCACAACTTGACGTACTGGATATAGACGTCACAACTTGACATACTGGATATAGACGTCACAACTTGACGTACTGGATATAGACGTCACAACTTGACATACTGGATATAGACGTCACAACTTGACATACTGGATATAGACGTCACAACGTGACATACTGGATATAGACGTCACAACGTGACATACTGGATATAGACGTCACAACGTGACATACTGGATATAGACGTCACAACTTGACGTACTGGATATAGACGTCACAACGTGACATACTGGATATAGACGTCACAACTTGACATACTGGATATAGACGTATATGTATTAATTGAAATGCTGGATGATGAAGAGGCCCTTGTACTCTTTTGTGGGGCCAAACTTCAGATCCCTCGCCTTGACGAAACAGCATGGAAAACTATCAAATACACTTTTCGAACTATATCTATTCTTTAAATTACTCTTTAATTTATAATTTCTAAACCACCATTGATGTAAATGGCCGTTGTAAATATCTGTTGTAAATATTCGTGTTTTGTTAATGTCATTTGTATATATGTAACTGACTGGTATCACAAATGCCTAATCTTCGAATTAAGACATTCATTCATCCATTCATTCCCAGATCGTTTTGAAGTAAATGTTGTTTTTCCTGGCAGGTGGAATTTGGAATGCTGACGACAGGGACCACTGTATTGAGCCATCGGAATCAGGCTTTTGCGGGTATTGCGAGACAGGCTGGTATGGCGACGATTGCAATGACCAGTGTCTGAACTGTAACACAGGAGGATGTAACCAGACAACGGGTATTTGTCAACAATGTGCACCTGGATACTATTCCGCTAACTGTTCAATACCATGTCCACTTCAATGTAGGGAAAGTTACGGGAATGTTATTCTTTGTGACCGTGAGAGCGGGAGATGCTCCGAGGGATGTAAACCCACGTGGTGGGGAAGTACGTGTGAAAACCGCTGTAGTAACAGCTGCAGAAATTCCATCTGTTTGTACCGTGACGGTTCGTGTCATTTGGGGTGCGAAGATGGACTGACGGGAAAGTATTGTAACAAGACGTGTTCCATTGGTTGTGGAAATAGTACGTGTTACCCAAATGGGGCTTGTGTTGGCCATTGTAACATTGGATATTATGGTCAGTCGTGTGATAGAATATGTTCCGATAAATGCATTGCCAGAGACTGCGTTCTCAAGAATAACACTGAACTGCCTGTTTGTACTGAAGGCTGCGTTGGGGGCTGGCAGCCGCCCAGCTGCGATGTGTCATGTAAAGCCAACTGCACAGCTTGTAATGTTAGCGGTGCATGTTTGTCATGCGAGTGGGGATATTGGGGTATTTATTGCGAGAGCCAGTGCAGCAGGTGCCTCAACAACTCATGTAGTATCGATGGAAATTGTACGGGATGTCGCGATGAATGGTATGGATCACAGTGTAGCAGAGCTTGTCCGAAACAGTGTAGCAGATGTCGTCAAAACGGTGGAGCCTGCATTACCTGTCATGAAGGTGATGTGGGTGATCAAGGGCAGTGCGTGTCAGGTAATGCATCTCAGGTAACAATACATCAAACAATGCCAACGAGATACCATTGATTATGAGATATATCAGGTTTACATATGTCATAAGAGACGAGAGTTATGCACTTTCCTCTACTAGGGGTCTAAATTGATTCTTTCAAAATGCAGCTTGTTTCTTTAGGGCTGCGAAACACACCCTCTGTGTTCTCAAATGATACTTTACAAACTAAGAAGAGTCAAACCGAGACATGAATCTCATTGTCGAAGTCAGACAGTGACCTACTTTTCAGCCGATCAGCCAACAAACAATTATTTTGTACTTGTAGCAGGGCTGCGTCAGTCACGCACAGACAACAGAAACTGCTTTTGTTGTTCCTCAATGGCCAACGGTTTATTTGTGGTGAATACAGGTGAAAACAATAACCCTGAAACAATCAGGTGTACAATAAAATAGATGCAGCAATATACACTTGCTATTTAGACAGATATACACATAGTATTCATGTATATGCTGTAACTTTATAAAATAGTTGCTTCAGTAACCAATTACTTTGTACAAAATGTCTTCCATTTGAGTTACATCATACTGGTATATAAACAATGGATAAACCTACCAGGTGTGTGGGCCTAGGTTTATTTCACACCTGGCGACGCTGTTGTCTCTATCAAACGATTGTCTGTAGAGGAAATAATAATACTAATATGTACAGACATGCTAATATATACAAAGAATACTCAGCGATGATACAGTATTCAAACATACAAATTTGACTGTAGCTGAGCAAGATATAAAACAATACAAGAATAAGATCTCATTCATTCATTCATTCATTCATTCATGGTTACAAAGCTATACTTGTGTTCATCTGTTTATAACACACCTTGCCTTATATCAATCATGTTATTAATATTACATTATAATGGATTCTGAGTGTTTATTGGACCATTTACACCAATAAGAACATCAAATACACAGTACCATGCGTTTAAGAATAGCAAACACTTATACAACTACTAGATATGTCCAAATATGATATCGCATGAACAATAAGTAAATAAAATAGCCAAATTACCTCAGAATGCGATCCACACCTGAACAACTGACGGTTGAATGTGGAGTGACCACAAACCTTGTAATGTGTAAAAGGTGTAAAGCTTAGCTGATTGCCCAAGCTGGCTATGTAGACAAAACAAAGGACCTAGGTGGGAAAGGGCTTTTGTTATTGTGTTGTGTGGTGAACATGCGATAAGCATGCTCAGTGAACTGGCTGTGAGTGATAGTTAAGGCAGGCTGAGTAACAGGATAAATAATATAGCTAAAACTATGTAATGAATTTTGAAGAATTTATTTACATGAATTCTAATCAATATACAACATGTTAAAATATACAAAATCTGTCACTGCCACATACTTCCCTCCTGTGGAAAATGACGTCCACGTCATTCTTGGGATTAATCAATGAGTGAAAGAAGTGCTTTAGAAATGCCGCTGCTGATGTGACCAATGACGCCAGTAGCAGCTAACTGTTCTATACGCCGACTCTTCTGATGCCAATCTGGATCAGAAGTCTGGCACATCACATATTCCCCGGACGTCTGCCATGTTGGTCTCTTGGTTTGGCGTCCAGAACGTCGTGGAGGCGGTGTTGGTCTTGAGACAACTACAGGAGGTGCAGGAGGAGATTCTCTTCCAACTGAGTCTTCTTGCTCTGATGTGTCTTCAGGTCCTGCTTCTGTGCCGTCTTCAGTATCAGTCTGCATGTGGTCGTCACCACCAGAAGCATTACCATCTGTCTCAACAGACACATGGTCGTCACCACTTGTCTGTGAGATAGATGTATCCTTATCCACAGTTTTCTCACTGATGAAAGTGTCTTCATCAGGAACTGCTGGAATTATATCCAGAGCTTCCTCATCTGACTCATTATCCTGGGTGTCTTCTAATTCCAAGGTGTTTGATGAATTGGTGACTGGTTTAGCAGGTGTCCTGGATCTTGGTGCAGGTGTTGGCTTTGGTGCAGATGGTGCCTCAAATATGGGAACTGATCCAATGGGTAAGAGGTGATTCCGATGAAGGGTCCTCTTCCTCCCCTCTCCTGTCTCTCTCCGCACAACAAACACAGGGATATCCTGGTTTGGCTGCGAGAGAACAACAAACGGATCCTCTTCCCAGCGATCTGCCAATTTGTGTTTCCCATCAAATGCAAGTGCTTTTACCAGTACTCTGTCACCAGTCTGAACAGTCGCGCCACGCACTCTCAAGTCATAACCAGTCTTCTGTCTATCCTTTGCCATCTCGGATGCTCTGGCTGCTAAGTCATAAGCTTCTTGAAGTTTCTTTCGAAGAGAATCCCCATATGATGAAACTGATTCATGTCCGTGGTTGGTTCCAATGCCAAAAGTCAGATCAATCGGCAGACGGGGGTCTCGACCAAACATCAAGTAAAATGGAGACTGGTTGGTGGACTCATGTCTGGTACTGTTATATGCGTGAACAAGGGGAGCAACATAGCTCTTCCAGTCTGTCTTCTTATCAGGCTCTAGAGTTCCAAGCATGCTGAGCAGTGTCCTGTTGAATCGCTCAACCATCCCATTGCCCATTGGATGATATGGAGTAGTCCTGCTCTTCTCCATTCCCAGGATGGTACATAGCTCCTTCATCAGACGGCTCTCAAAATTAGCTCCTTGGTCACTGTGTATACGCTTGGGAATGCCATAGTGTAAGATGAAGTTCCTAAAGAACAATTCTGCTGTTGTTTTTGCAGTCATGTTGCGTGTTGGAATTGCTTGTGCATATCTTGTAAAATGGTCAGTTATGACAAGTACATACTGATGACCACTTTTAGAAGCTTCCAGTGACAAAAAGTCAAGGCATACCAACTCCAAGGGCTGTGTAGTAGATATGTTTATCAGAGGCGCACGAGCATTGTTTGGGGACTTCCTGCAGAGGCATCGACCACATCTTTGAATATAATCCTCCACATCCTTGTGCATTCCTGGCCAGAAGAAACGGTCACGTAGGAGCGATAATGTGCGGTCTCTACCAAGATGTCCAACGTCATCATGCAGTGCTCTCAGTGCATCCTCTATGTAGGCAGAAGGCAGTACCAGCTGTTGTCTCTCTTGTCCATCCAGTATAACCTTCCTGTACAGAACTCCGCTCTGTAATGTCAAGCTGTCAAAGTGCCGATGAAATGCAATATTAGCTTGGCATGGTGGATAGTCCTGTCGTCTTGGTTTCTTCCTTGATTTAACCAGTGTTATCCATGGTCTCAGGATGCCATCTGAAGACTGAGCCATTCTCCAATCTCGCTGTGTCATTGCTGGAAGATGCTGTCCAGGTGGATCCATATCAGTGACCTCTGGTGACATGGAGAGGCATAATGACTGTATTGCTGGGTGATCCTGCACAGTGTTGCATACTGCTCTGACTGACTCAGACGACATCTGGGACTGTTGACGACCATCCTCTATTCCCGTGAGTCTGGATAACCCATCTGCGTCAGCATTATTGAGACCTGGTCTATACACAATATCAAAGTTGTATGCAGCAAGGGCTGCCAGCCATCGGTGTCCCGTGGCATCGAGCTTGGCTGTGGTGAGTACGTAAGTAAGAGGGTTATTATCTGTGTAGACAGTGAAGCTATTACCATACAGATAATCATGGAACTTTTCCGTCACCGCCCACTTGAGTGCTAGAAACTCAAGGCGATGAGCTGAATAGTTTCCCTCAGATTTGCTAAGTCCTCTACTTGCATAGCTGATGACTCTTTTCATTCCATCCTGTTCTTGGTACAGAACTGCACCAAGGCCACAGGTGCTGGCATCAGTGTGCACCTCGAATGACTTGCTGTAATCGGCATATCCGAGGATGGGTGGTGAAGTGAGAAGATCCTTGAGCTGACAGAAAGCTGTTTGTTGAGATGTTCCCCACAGAAACGGTTTATCAGCATTTGTAGTCCTTGCATTTCCACGTTTCTTGGGCCTTGTACCAGGTATTAAGGAAGTCAGTGGCTTGGCAATCTTTGCAAAGTCTCGCACAAACTTACGGTAGTATCCTGTAAAACCCAAAAACTTTCGAACTTCCTCAGGATTCCTAGGAATGGGCCAATCCTTGATACGTTTCACCTTATCTGGATCAGCTTCTATACCATGCTCTGAGACGACATGTCCAAGAAATTTAATCTTAGTCTTGAAGAAGGAGCACTTGTCTGGGGTGAGCTTCATTCCAGTGTCTCTGATTCTTTGAAGGACCTGCTGCAGACGCTCCAGATGTTCTTCATATGTTGTGGAGAACACGATGATATCGTCCAAATAAATCAGACATATTTTGAGGTGAAGTCCATCGAAACACTCAGCCATGAGCCTCTGATATGTTGCTGGGCTATTGCAAAGTCCAAATGGCATACGATTGTATTCGAAGAAACCTAATGGACCAACCGTGAAAGCTGTTCTCTCCTTATGGCACTCCTCAATCTCCACCTGGTGATACCCGCTTTTCATATCCAGAGTGCTGTAGGATTTGGATCCTGCAAGGGCGTCAAACATCTCTTCTATACGTGGCAGAGCATAGGAGTCCTTTATGGTCTGACGGTTAAGCTGTCGGAAGTCGACACATAGGCGTAATTTTCCGCTTTTCTTGCGCACTAATACAACATTGGATGACCAAGGTGAAAAGGAATGACGGATGACTCCACTTGTAAGAAGTTGTTGCAGATGTTCCTTCACTTCTTGGTACATGGCGGGTGGAATTCTTCTGTGCCTCTGCTTGAAGGGTTGGTCATCTTTAAGGTCGATCCTGTGCTTCACTGATGTCACATGTCCAATGTCTTGTTCGCCCATAGAAAATACATCAAGAAACTGCGAAATGGTTTCCTTCCCAAGCTGGAGTTGTTCAGGTGTGACTCCAGCCTCACTGAAATCCATTAAATTCAAAGCCTGCTGACCTTCATACTGTGTTGTTGTTTGGGTTGGGAGACCCTCAATGGAAACAACTTGAAGCTCGCATAGCAGGGCTCTTGTCGGAATAGATACTGTCCTTGTGGTGACATTGGAAAAATGAACTTGAACCATGATCCTCTCGTTGTAATGGAAATCAACAATGGTTGGTGCAATGTCTAGATCGGGTGGGATGGCAGAGTTCTTGGTCGGTTGTACAACAGCACAGGTGTCTTTGTAGACTATAGGCTTGCACAAGTATCCCTGTATAACTCTCTCAGTGAAATGGTAACATGACCATGCTCAGCACTGCGAACCTTACCTAACGAGTAGTTGTGTCTTGCAAGTTCCTTCTCTTGTAAGAGCATATTGCGAAATGCCATATACCATGGTGTATGGATATCAGCCTTTTGAAGAAATCGGCTCCCATACTGATTCTTGCATTCATCCATGTAGCAAGATAAAATATTTGTGCCTAGCAGCACTGGGACAGTGGTGTTATATGGTGTATCAGGGACAACTAGCACAATACAAGGCAGTTTGGCTGAGGTTGCACCTACACCCTCAACTTCATCCTCTATATACCCATCATAAGGAAGGTGCTGGCCATCTGCACACTCTATCTTCAGAATGGCATCCAAGGGCCTTAGGGGTGCAGCTGATAAGGACTCAACGTAAAAGCTATGGGACACAGTTGATACTGTTGATCCAGTATCTAATAAGGCTCTTGCTTCTATTCCATTTACAAACACTGTACCTTCATTAGGTTTGCCTATCAGGGTGGCTACCTGTTGGTTGCTGTTGGGTGGGCGTTTAGGTCCAAAGCCTATGGTTTGCCCCGTCCCATAGGCGTCTTCCTGTTTAAAGAGAGCTTTGAATGATCCAGCCTCACACGACATCCATACTGTAAGTGTCCTGGTTGTATACATCGAAAACAAATAGGCTCTTGGGTATCTGGGTGTCTAAAATGATGCTGATCCTGGGGGGTTCTTGGAGCTGATTGATTCCACCTTCGAGTCTGTGGTCCTGTGGGGGGCAATGACCAATGTTGCTCCTGAGATGGATATTGTGATCGCCAATATGATTCTGACCCAACTCCTGCAGTAAATCCATGGTTGCCTTGTGGATATTGCCATGGTGTGCTGTTGTCAGATTGAGGAGTGTCCCGTTGCTTCTTCAGCTCAGCAACTTCAGTTGTCAACTGTTTCAAGATCCCCTTGATCTCCTTCATCTCTGGATCCTGGGCGGCTACAGCGGCCATATTGGGGGTTGCACCTTTCCTCCCCGTCCTTCCTCCCCGTTGCTGCAGGTCTGCCTCTGCTCGTCGTAGAGCCCTTAGAAGATCTTCGTAACTGTTGCCCTGGTCAAATATGTGTGCTGTCAGATCTCTCAGCTCTGGTTTAGATCCTGACCATAGCTGGGTCCTCAACATCTCACTCCTAGTCTCCTGTGGAATGGATCCCTGAGTTGCAGCCTGGTTCAGTAGATGTTCAAGCCTACAATCCCATACAGCAACATCTTCTGACTCTCCCTGGCGTGCACCATAGAAACATGCTAGCAGAGACTGATCCCTGTCAACGCTACCGAAAATACTTTCTAACTTAGAAAGTAACTGTTTCAAATCAGCTTCTGGACCTAGGCACATAGCGATTGTGGCTGCCTTCCCACGTAAAGAATGCTGCACGGTATTGGCGACAGCTTGCAGAGACAACGATTTGTTCTGTAGCAGACATTCAACTTGATACTTCCAGACTTCGAATGAAGTCTCACCCTTCTGTTCGCCTGAGAAGGATGGTAACCTTGGGGCTTGTGTCAAGGTAACTGGTGACGAAAAAGTGGAGGGAGATTGGTTCTGACATTGTCCTGAACTAAATGCACCTTCAGATTCATCTTCAGTCTTTACCATAGTCCGAGTATAGCTCTTCATCCACTGTACTAAGTCCTCCGGACTATCGGACTTGGGCCAGGTCTTTAGTGCCTTGAAAGCTCCAATCAGATTCTTTACTTCCTCTTGTGTTGGTTCAGTCATAGTGAAAGTAATGAAGGAAGCAATCAAATGTAAACGAGGAACAGCGGGTGTGAGAACCGTATAGGTAGGCGTCCAGTTGGCCTCGTGAGAAATGAGAAATACCTCGGCGCGAGACAAGAAACCCCAAAACCCCAAAACAAGTAGGGCCAAATGCATAAGAAAGTATTATTTGTGGCTGAGCTCTGGGGATGGTCATAAATTGACTGGCGTGGCAGGGTAAGGGGGGGGGGGGGTGCCTATAAGGTGTGACGACTAAATGTAACACAATATCTGCCCATTCCCATGAACCCACAATCAATCCTAATCAATGAAACCAGAAGCCTGAACATAGGCAAAATGAACCACAACCATAAGCAATACTGCCTATAACCAGATGAACAACACAACACCTATCGGATACTAAAGTAAATCTTGATCTATTTATATGAATGTCTAAATGCACTTTATTTGTTTGTTGTATGAAGTCAAGCATTCATATCTGTTGAGTATTCTCATTCACGCACACAATCATCAAGGCTGAGGTGAAGAAAAACACTGGACAACTGCCACATTTATGGAAGTCAGTTCTGAAATACATGAGCATTCATTCTAGGTCTAAGTATTCACCGAACATGTTTGCAACAAAATCTAAATTGGCCAAGTAATACTATCCATACAGGCACAACCCGGGTACATGATATTCAGTGAAAATGTACAAGCGGGAATTCAGAACATATTCAAACATTGGTTTGCAAATAAGAATGATTATATATACATGAATGTGTACATGATGGTTATTTGAACCGCTGATTACAAAGGTCAAGCGTAACTTGAGTACAAATCTGTACAATGTATTACAAGTGTAGCTGAATCTACACTCAAATGTCTCTGTATCTACAGATAAGATACCAGTTGTGTATGACAGGATAAAACGTAGCTCACGTCATGCTGTTTCCCATGGATGACGTCATGATACAGGTAAAAGGTGTGGGTAGGATCTCAAGTGTAGATGACAACAGACTCGTCCTCAGATCTCTGGTTAGGCCATTCCTCCCTGGGGGCTCCAATGTATACAAAGAATACTCAGCGATGATACAGTATTCAAACATACAAATTTGGCTGTAGCTGAGCAAGATATAAAACAATACAAGAATAAGATCTCATTCATTCATTCATTCATTCATGGTTACAAAGCTATACTTGTGTTCATCTGTTTATAACACACCTTGCCTTATATCAATCATGTTATTAATATTACATTATAATGGATTCTGAGTGTTTATTGGACCATTTACACCAATAAGAACATCAAATACACAGTACCATGCGTTTAAGAATAGCAAACACTTATACAACTACTAGATATGTCCAAATATGATATCGCATGAACAATAAGTAAATAAAATAGCCAAATTACCTCAGAATGCGATCCACACCTGAACAACTGACGGTTGAATGTGGAGTGACCACAAACCTTGTAATGTGTAAAAGGTGTAAAGCTTAGCTGATTGCCCAAGCTGGCTATGTAGACAAAACAAAGGACCTAGGTGGGAAAGGGCTTTTGTTATTGTGTTGTGTGGTGAACATGCGATAAGCATGCTCAGTGAACTGGCTGTGAGTGATAGTTAAGGCAGGCTGAGTAACAGGATAAATAATATAGCTAAAACTATGTAATGAATTTTGAAGAATTTATTTACATGAATTCTAATCAATATACAACATGTTAAAATATACAAAATCTGTCACTGCCACATACTGAATTCCAATTCCTTGTTTCACAAGAAAACAGTATTTACAAATTAACTTTGATTTAAAAGTAAAAGAAAATCATCTTTATGTATTTTATGGCGACGTTTAGGGAGCATATCATTAACTAAGACGTCACAGACTGCCCCTGCTAAAAGAAGTCGTACAATGATTCACAATTCATCAGTGTTTTTTGCGCTTACTATGAGTATTGTAGCAACGTACAACGTGATTGAGATACTATCAAGGCTCTATTTCTCAGAGCATGCTGTACAACAGAACATGCTGCACGGCGTGATAAGAAGTATATGTAGTGCTGAAATATACAGGTGATAAGGTGTATTAGATAATATAAGGGTAACGCTATTTTTCAGGGCATTAGCATTTGCAGAAGCCCGAGGCCTTTCATTAACTGCCCGACGAAGGAAGCATTTACTGCCAAGAACAAAACGACGGAGGTCACTGACACACATTTTACAAATATAGACTCGTCATATAACAACACAAATGACGTCACTATTGAGAGTGACGACATTCGACCTTGACCTTTGCTCATACTACCAGCCGCCATTGTTTTCAGTGATCAACAACGCTAGACTTCAAGTCGATATTTTCATTGCCGTATATTGTCATTTATGCTACAATTGTTATGGTTGGCACAGGCAGGAAAGTGCATAATGGCACAGGCACATGTGACGAATGTGAGCCAGATATAAGGTCATAATGAACCCAAGTTCAAACGAGCCGAAGGTGATTGAACTTCAACTGCTGAGCTACTTATGACGTCACCTAACAACGGGCTTGATAATGGCCCGTCGTCAAGCATTTTGGGGACATTATCAAGTTAAAGTGGACCGCTCATTTCTGATAACGTGCGGTCGTTTTAATGATAATTCTATCTATTTTAGCTATAATACACATTAACGTCTATATATCCAGTGGGATGAGTTGGTCTCAAAATACTGAACAGGTTATTGTAGTAAGTTGCGCAATAGGACTGAACCCTGTCAGCAGTAACCATGTTTTCTGTGAAACTAAGGGACCAAGGGCTTGGGTATTGAAAACATCTGATTGAAAGAGGTTTCAAAATACAGTCGAACCCCATTGTCTCGAACTCGGTTGAGACGAATTCTCGGATGTGTCGAACTGACATCTCGGTCCCTGCCGATTTCCTTATATTTATCATTATTTTTACCCTGATGTGTCGAACTAGATGTGTCGAATTCCCGGTTGTGTCGAACACATTTTAGGGTCCCCAAAGGCTCTAACAAGTACAAATTTACCCTTTTGTCTCGAACTGTCAAAGCTGGTTGTTGCAACTGAAAACTGCAGTCGCGCAATCGGAAGTCATCCTCATAAGATCAAAAGTAACGATTAACGGACTCAACAGTCAAGTGACATGTTTAACTACGCATCTATACACACATTGTCAGCACACTTACCAACTGAACTTTACTCAAACAATTAACCATAATTAAGTTGTTACCAGTGACACGTTGATCACGGACCGACAGGATATCTCTAAACAAACAATGGTGCATGTTGTTGTCATGTGACTCTCTATGTTAGCGGTCATGTGATTTCCTTGAAAATACAAAATGAGAAGTGAGGAAAACGGAGTTGGATTATCTAAATTGATGTTTTGTTTTTGGTGTAGTATTTAAGGTGTAGGATCAATTTTTTTAACCAGTACGGTTAGTAACATGGCAGAGCAATTCAGCGAAGGACCCGATCAGCCCCGGCACCGGAGAAACCTAACAATGACAGCGATCCCGAGACTGACACTGAATCTGATGAAATTGAACCACCCACCCCTACCCTAGCTGCAGCATGGACCGCCCTCGACACCCTTATCAGATTTGTGGAAGCACGTGAAGGATGTAAAGGATATTTCATTAGCACTGTTGGGGACAGATAATATCAGGATCAAAGAACTTAACATTTTCATTCTGAATTATAGTGTTTCGTAATCTGTTCTGCTGTAATCTGAAAAGCATCATGAGAACCAATGTGTGAACACTATCTTGCACTAACCCGAGGATCCATTCCACCCTTTATCTAGATGCAAACTTACGAGGCAGATTGGGTCTACCAAACCTGAGTGATTGTTCGATCACCATTATCAACAACATGCGACCTGTACCCTTTCTTATGACAATTCAGTTTGCTAAAGATTTCGTGTCGAAAAGCTGACATCTATTTTTTCATGGAACGGGTGTGTTGAGGTCTTCGACTGCTTGTTACCTCCCTTAACTTTTCCCTTTCCCTCATCTTAATGATATATTGATCGGTAAAAGTCAGTGAAGATCAAGGAAGACTATCGCATAAACCACCGAAAGGCGAGTCTTGGAGACATAGGATGACAGAAACACTACCGTATCTATACACAAACAACGTAGTTAAGCACCCCTGACATATCTCACGATTGAATGATTCCTGATATCAACCTCGGTTTTATTTCCCGGGATTGTGTGTGTACATCATCTAGGGTATTTGCGGTTCAGGTTTATTGATGCCACCAAATGCTGGTACAGACATTTCTTTACAGGTCGCTAAGATATAGCTGTCTAAATGTGTGAGGTAACATTCCTTCAACTGTCTTTAGGTCGTCTTCTCTGCTAAAACATTATTGTATACTTTCACGCAGCAAGCACGTCCTGGAGAACTGTGACGTGCGCCACAGTAATACCAATCCTGGTAGTAGCTGCTGTTGTGGTTTTCGTGGTTGTATTTTTGTAAGTATTGATACTCAATAGTGTTATTTTGTGTATTGTTGTTTATTACATTTCGTCAGTTGGTGTGTTCTTTTGGGAATTTTTATTTGGTTGACATATGTTCATTGTTTGCTTGCTTCTGACCGATTAGTTACTCTCTGAATGAAAGCTGATTGAGCGATTTGGATTTGAAGCCTACAGCATAGACAGAGAGTCAACACCGTCAACACAGTGGGCATATGTATAATATTTCTTAGGCTGTACTCGAATAACAACGTTATTCAGCTGTTCTGGAGTGGTCATCTAACCTCAGCTGTTTTGTTCATGATGAAGGACAAAATAGGTGAAGGGTTTGGGCGTTATAGGGAGTATTTTAGCTAATGTGGATCCACAAAGTCATTCTGTATGACCGCACACAGGACAAAAGAATACGCAGAGATATTTGGGGTTTATAAATAAGAGATTTAGCTTTGTTCATATAAGACTATTTTTCAATTATGACTATGGAATGTAATCATTTGTGTGTTTCTTAGCTTGACCGTTCTCCTGAATCAAATATAGAAAATAGTCAATAAGTTATCGAAAAACGGACCAACACGGGTTTTATATTTTTTTCCCTATATATCTTTTTTATGCTAATTATCAGTATTTTGAGCTTCAAGTCGCCAGATCAGACTGAAAGTAAGATTTGCAAATGTCGTTACTGGTCCCGTCAGTGATATTATCAGTAGTTGCCCCATCCGCCCATTTGCCGAAAGGGTAATAATAGACTCACCGCCAACAGAAAAGGGATATCCACCAGTATCTACTGTGGCCTATATCAACCCATTCTGATATGTAATTGAATCCGCAAAGACTGTTTTTCACGACAAAAGACACATTTTTTTGCGACAAACGCAGCATGCGTAACGTCACACATCACTAAAATGTGAACTTGGTGTTTTTTATTTTGCCTGTGCAGGGACCAGTTAGGTTGTATTATTTTCATGATGCACTCGCACTGACAATGCTGGATAAGGAACAGATACTGCTTAATATCTGTATTGGCGTTTTATGGCACGTGTAAGTGCTAACGGACGTCAGAAGGCAATAGGGAATACTGGTTGGAGCATCCAACGTTCCACTATGGAACACATTTGTCTACAGTCTGCTTGACCATCATCAACAGACAACAATCGTCGCTGACCATCCCCGCTAAAGATAGTAAAAAATGCCATGTTTTCACTCACTGACAATATCATTTCACACTATTAACTTTTCTTTTGGCGTTGATTATATTTTTTCTGTTTTAAGGGATGAATATAGCCAACCTACTCCGTTGATAGGCAGGACATGTATATGGTCAAAACTACCGATTCCAAATATAGCTGAATATTCATTGTGGCTTTCAGTCAGCTCGGGTTTAGTACTCAGAGCATGATCTTTGAACGTGGTTCATGGTACCTAACCGTTCTGCATTCTCTCCGCACTGTATGCATTTCATGCATGTTTTTTTTATTTTGTTCCCGTGCACGACACGCACCTGTTCTGCACTCGGGCTAGGTATTTGATGCATGTGGGACAGCCTGATTGTTGAATCGTCCGCTCATTACAATGAAGACCCAGGCGCTATACCACAAATTCCAAAATGGAATATTGCGTAAACCTTCACTCACTCACTCACTCACTCTATAATTTTGTGCTTCTCTCAGTATTGTTGTGGGAGTGGCAAGAATGTCCATATGATGATATGTCACTGAGGAATGTTCGTCATGTTTTTTTTCTCGTTGTGTGCGTGTATTATGTTGGTATCTGAAATCTGGAGTTGTCGTTGAACACAAAATTCACAGGCAAGGTAAGGGCATAATGGTGCGAACTTCATTCGTCTCACATTTGAGTTGCACATGTAAGACATAATAACTATGAAATAAGTAATAAAGGGAATATATGTTTGTGACAAAATATTGCATCACTGATATATTTTTTTGTGTTAGGAAATACAGACGTAAGAAAACAGCTGGACACGTTGTACTTGACAACACCACCATTGGACCTGAGGTAGGTGACATTTTTCTCCTTATCCCATTGTCTATACCTTCTGAAGGCCCATTAAATATCAAACGATTTCATTCCCCATCCTTGATCTATCCGCTGCATTGGTACGCATTTTGTCAGGTGAACGTTGGTACGTTTTATTGGGGATTACAATTTCTCAATAAAGTGGAGATTTCAGTTCTTTCGTTTTGGTTTGAGTCCCATCCGGGATTCGAACTCACCCCCTCGGCGTCAGGTATCTAAACACCAGCACACAAAGTCAGCCGTCTAACCTATTCAGCCACCGCGGCTTCCACAACAAATGGAGACAGGGCAATAATTATTGGTAGTCCAGACGTCTACAGTGTTTGCATCCTAGTTTTACAAATAAGATTCTTTGGCTAGCGGCAAGTCATTCAAGTTACAGACACTTATCACGTCGATGAGCAGTCCCGAGTGAGCTTGGGGGATTTTAACCACGCTTTAAACACTATTTTATCTGTATCACGACATGTCAGACACGCAGTAAGTGAGTGAATGGGGTTTAGTTTTTACGGCCCACTATCAGCAATGTTCCAGCCATATTGCAGCGTTTTACAGTAATCGTGTCTGGATCACGCAATCCAGTGGTCAACAGCATGAGCATCCATCCAAGCAAATAGGATATCAGGACGTGTCATGAACGTCACCAAGCGTGACCACCCGATCCCGTTTAGCGTGACCAGCATGGGTTACTGAACATACGTTTTAACCCGAATCTTCACGGGTAGGTTTACCGTGAACCAGTTAACCAGGAGCTGTTGAAAATATTTCAACCTGTATTCATTGTTAGATCTCTACACTGAAGTTCTTATCAACGTCCGGCCTTCAGTACTCTCTCAGGAAAAACCCCGTAGTTTTCTGAAGTACCTTATATGTAATATTTGGTGTTAATTGTCTCAACTATACCTTTTTTTATTTACTGTGATCTGGTGGTCAGAGTAGCTGACATGGTTGACACGTCATTTCCCATTAAATAAATCGAGTCTCATGTTGTTTATCATTGGATTGTCTGCTTCAGACCAATGTACATACTCGATATCACCAGGGTATACGTTCCGATAAGTCTCCACTATACCCTGAACGCATCTACGGCTCTACCAGATAAATTTATTACCTCCCTTGACTGTCTTTTGATCCAGTCAGGTGTCTACGCTGGGAAGTTGAGCGAACCAATCACAACTGACTTTCGTTTTTTGAATTATCTAACCGATCATACTTGGCAACAGAAACCATGCAGAGGTTCTCTGGAAGAGATAGAAGGCGTTCTTGCATATGTTGTTTTAAAGTTTCGGACCTGTCAATTTGTTTGTATGATTTCTCTAAAATGTGGGACGCACTGCGAGCAAACCTTCGCAGTTGCGACCGCTACCTTTGTTGACACTGGCAAGCTAGGTTATAACGGCGGCCTAGCTGATTGGCTACTGTGAGAAGGCGGAGCCAGCAAAGGGAGGTAATAAATTTATCGGGTAGAGCCGTAGATGCGTCCAGGGCATAGTGGAGACTTATGGGAACGTATACCCTGGAGATATCGAGGATGACCAATGTACAGACTTCCGCCATATAGCTGGACAATTTCTGATTGCGGCGTTAAGCAACAAACAAACAGTTATGTTCGCAGATATGATATAATATACCTCATTACATCAGCCAATTTGCGTTGCGTATGATGACAAAGTTAGCTTATATCGGGTATACGGAAACCAGGGAACCCCGCTTACCACGTTTATGGCGGGTGTGCTGAGAAGGGCGTGAGGCTAGTGATACAGCGAGCTTGAGGGTGTAAGAACCTTTTAGTGTTGTCACAACCCTAGTGCACAGTACACAACTCATTTGAAAGAACCCACGAATCCGTTGGTATATGACCAGATATTGGCCACATGAATTCGTCAAAACATCCTGTTGCGGGTGCAGCAACGTGCAGTGACCTTGAACGAAGTACTCTTACTTTATGTCCACCCAGCTAGTCGAGGGGAACATACCAGCGCCTGGGGCATGTACCAGTTGCCTGTAAAATGTGCGCCTGTAATAATATTTGAGAAGGTTGTCTTCTCGATGCAGACCTGGTAAAGACCAGGCGTATCTCCCATACAAACCGACGACGCGGCATGATATTACTGGAGTTACGTATAGCAATGAACAGTAACAATTGGTGTCCGTCCGCTTTGAACGGTTTGGTTTGAATAAACTGAATTGCTATAATAAGTAAATGACTACGTTTGTGACTGTTAACATCGCTTTAAACAATACTCCAGCTATATTACGACGGAAGACACCCTAAATGGGCTTCACACTTTCTACCATGCAGAGAATCAAACCCCGGCATCGGGGCGGCGAATGAAGGTTTTAACCGCCACTAAACTACTCCCACCGCCCTGTTAATAATCTAGAATTGTTGCAGACTTTTGAACTCACTTTGGACTCGCGTCTGCGCTACTCTGACTTCAGAAAGATATACTTGTTAAACTTGCAGTTTCTAAATTGTCTTTACCCTGATGTGATGTGTAGGTGTATTGTACAAGTGAGATCTCTTACAGTGCGCTGCGGCTGAGAGGGTCAGATGGCCGACTTTGTCTGCTGGCGATTAGGTCCCCGAGTGAGTGAGTGAGTTTAGTTTTACGCCGCCCTTAGCAATATTCTAGCTATATGGCGCCGGTATGTAAATAATCGAGTCTGAACCAGACAATCCAGTGATCAAGAACATGAGCATCGATCTGCGCAGTTGGGAACCGATGACATGTGTCAACCAAGTCAGCGAGCCTGACCAACCGATCCCGTTAGTCACCTCTTACGACAAGCATAGTCGTCTTTTATGGCAAGTATGGGTTGCTGAAGGCCTATTCTAAGCCGGGACGTTCACGTGTCACTTGACTCTGAGAGTAGATTCGAATCCCGAACACGAATCTGCACTTTACTAATGTAATGACAGCTAACATGTTACTACTGTATTCATTCTAATGTGTGATACCCATTCAGAAGTTGGTAGGGTAACACAAGACATTTGGTATGGATGTCCAACTTCTGACACTACGTTTCTGGGGTAACTATGGTTACACAATTGCGACTATGCTTGTCACCAACGGATCGGGTGGTCAAGCTCGCTGACTTTGTTAACATATGTCATCTGTTCCCAGTTGTGCAGATCAATGCTTATCCTCTTGATCGCTGCATTGCCTGGTTCAGACTCAATTATATATAGACTGTCGCCATATAGCTGGAATATTGCTGAGTGCGGCGTAGAACTAAACTCACTCACTCTTCTCGTCATATTTTCAGTCGCGGTGCAATACAAAGCTTGCGAAAAAATGGAATATACAAACACTTGTACTTCCAAGTGTTTTCTTTTTATTTATTTTTTATTTATTTGTTTTCTTTAGTATATAGGAGACCATTGTCTTTTTCAGCAGTTACACAGTGAACTATAGAAGGAAAACCAGGAATGGCTTGCCAGACAGAGAAGAAATTTGAAAACGTATGAGGCCGTATTTATACGGAACTAACTTGAATTCATGACTCTCTCGGTGTAGAATTGAGTTGTAAAATGTGGGGATAAAATGGCAGGGATAGTAGGGCCAATCAGGCTAACTAAAACATACCTCCTGCTCCCATGTCTGTTTCAAACGGACGTTTGTTGACAAGTGGTTAACTGTGTGCTACAATATCGTTCCGTCCTTTTCCCCAAACGTCCAATGGGTAATCAAAAATTTGACAGCCGTTAACCCTGAGTAAAATGGTTTCGGCAGTCTGTCTCACAGCTATGCTTCTGGAATAATGGGACATAAGGACTGGTTATTCTTCGAGGGAGAAGTGTGCTAATTTGCATGCATGTGCAGCACTATTCTAAATGCCTTAGATCATAGCTATATTGTCAGCTGCACTAATAACAGGTGTGTCCGATGGGGTAGGGCTCCAGAAGGTTTCACCGGTAGCACGTGGTAATCTTTAACACGTTACACGCTGGAAGTCCTCACCTATAGGTTTATGCAAGACGTTATTTCTCTCTTTGTGTAACTGAATTTGTATGTAATCTTTGTAATCATTTATAATTCATTTAATAGTCGTTTGAGTTCTTGAGCCATTTAGGACTTTTTTCTGTTTAACATTTATTTCAACATAATTGTCAACGTTAATGTCATAAGTGAGCCTTATGAAAACACTTTGTGAAATACTGGTCATTTTTATTTGTTTAGTTGATATATTTGATCTGAAATATATTTTATTTTTCTATGTCAGCTTTATAGCTCATGTTTTTGTGATCTAGGGGAATACGTGCCCCGAATCGTTTATGTTCTACACAGAGATCTAATCGAACACCTACAACTATGCATGTTTTAAAGTGATTACCTTCTCACCCTTGTGACCCTTTATTTATGGATGTATCCGTAAGCAACTGGCATAAAGGATCCCATTTTCATTGTCCGGTTTTAACTTTGGGTCCTGTGTTTATCTTTGACATTTGATTGCTCTCCAACAATCAAACAGCGCCGCTTGATGGGTTTGTGAAGTCGGGCGTACGGTGAGTGCCTTGGGTTTAACGAAATAAGAATAGCTGTTAGAATGATGCAGGGGACAAGGGAAGTCGACCCGTTTGAGACACAGTGACTGCGATTCGAGCACCCGTATTGCGATGCGTATTCCTATATATTGGGAACTTGCGCTGGACAGTGCGCGACACTAATTGTGAATCCTATTTTCTACGTAAGTCAGTAAACAAATGTGCTACGGCTCTGTTAACACCAATCTCAAAATTAGACTGAAAAGTCAGGACATTTCATTTCTATGTTGTACAATTTATAGTAGTATAGTATGCCGTCTTATCATTGAATAACGAATGGAAACGTCAGTTTGGTTAATGAAAGCCTGTGTAGATAATCACGAAAACTTGTAATATGTTCTGTACCCAATGTACCGGTTCTCAGAACAAATACTGCACTACGTATCTATGCGATGTACTGGCAAACCTACAGAGTGACACATTTTCCCAACATTTGTTGACATTGTGTAGAAAGTTTGAGTAGACACCCTACTTTCATGGAAAACAAAGACTCCACCTTTTCAGTGACCACATCCCACCCCCGCCCACTGGTATCGTCAAAAAGGAGTTAGGTACATATGACCGGTTTGAAAATTCCTTTGCCATCAATGAAAGTATCATGAGATTGGCCATCTTCGCCATAAACAGATTTCATCTCCCTTGATTCTGTCAGGCAGCCCAACCCTTCAAATGCAAAAACTGTATAAGACTGCATGACTCAATCGTCTGCAAACTTGGGGTTACATGTGTTTAGGATTAACTCCCACAAGATTTAATACAGTAAATTGAATAGTTTCTGGTCCATTAACTAGATAAGAATTACCGATGTTACCTGAAAAAATTCTCAATAAATTCAAGGCGATAATTAGAATGTTTTGATATCCCTTCGTACAGACGTTATATTACTATTGAGACGGTGGGTTAAAGTGGTTAAAGGGTTCGCTCGTCATGCCCAAGACCCGGGTTTGATTTCCCACATGGGTACGATGGTGTAGCCCATTTCTGCTGTCTCGCGACGTATATTGCTCGAATATTGCTAAAAGCGGCGTAAAACTAACATCACTCACTCACTCGCTTAGCGTACTGTTCGAGTGATGGTTAAACAGAACGTAAGCTCCATGCTTCCATTACGGAAATACAACCCGAAAGACAGATCATGAGTGTGACAGTAGACCGACATCAAGGACCGAGTAATACTGCCCAGCAGGTACAGATTACTGTCAAAACGTTGCAAGGACGTTGTCTATTGGGGTATCCCACATCAAATTTGGTGTCACGAAAGACACATTCATTTTCAAAAAGCATACGCAAGTATGTGTAGCGGATTCAACCGGTAGACCACTGCATATGTTTCTCCTTTAGTAAACACAATGTGTCATTACTCATTGTCAGTAATGCCTAGACATCATCTTGTCCTCTAGTTTTCCTTTATTGCCCAATATAATCAGTTTCAGCAGAAAATCGAAATTAACTCAGTGAACAAACTCAGGTGAGGGTCTATTGAAGTGTTGAAGCAGTTGCCGTTAGCTGATGAACGAAACATGACCCATCCGATAGCCTTGAGTAACCAAACATTGACTTAAGGGTAATATGCTTTACCTGAACCTTGAAGAGACGAGCCGGATGTCGCAGCGTGTACTTGCATCCGAGTTTCTCTCCAGCCATTGGTCGTCACAGTTGACCTGTTTCCTGATTGGTCGCTGGTTTGACGTTTCGGTAGGTGTGTATCCACGTCCTGGTTTGATTCAACAACATGAGGGGTTGAGGGCGGATACTACCTGTGTAGTGCGACTGTCTCTCCTGTGTAGATACCTGCAGATAAACAATAGGCGTTTCAGCCATTTGTGGTTTATTAAGGTTCCGTAAACTATTATTTCCATATATCCACATGTCAAAATACACCAAGCGTATTCACTAAAACCTGTGCACAAACAACGTGAATGGGTGGATCACAAGTTTTCTTGGTCATTCTAGTCTTCTTACCTATTTTCACCCTTGAGTGGCCGTGTAGGTCACCGTTTACTGACTTTTAGTGACAAGAAATGATAATAATAAAATGGGATTTATAAAAGTGCGTTTCTCGTTAGGGTTTTATGTTGACTCTCATAATAACATATCATATTACCTTTTGCACACGTTGTATTTCCATGAACTTTATATGACAACCAGTTCTACTTCAAACGTCAGTGATGGACGTTTAAACGAGGTTTCGTTTTTAGTCGGTTTGCAGTGAAAACGTACCGATGGATTAAATTTAAACTATAAAGTAAATCAAATAAAGTGAAATTAGGATTGCCAATCCTTATGATTTTATGTTGCCAGATGAACATTTAAATCTAAGAATCTTAAAATAAAGGTTGTTTAAGAAACGACCATAGATTCTAATCGCTTTTAATGGTTTGTATTACAAAGGGGTAACCGCAGGAACACTGAAACACATGCACGTGCGGTACGTGATGAGCGTTAACTTAAGCCAAGCCCGCTTGTTCTCCGTGTTTCAGTTAATGTGCCAACCTCCTTGTAATACAAACCAGCAGTAGCAGTTTGAAACTGTAATCGTTTTTTAAACAACGTTTATCCTACGTTGAATCAGATTCTGAGATTTACATGTTCAGTTGGCTAGGTAAAACTATGAGGATTCATAATCTTTATTTCACTTTCTTCTATTTACTTTTTTGTTTAAAGTGAAATTCATCGGTACGTTTTCGCTGCAAACAATTTAATAATTTAATGCAATTTTTTTCACCTTAACATAGAAATCGGTTTGTCAGAAAGGTGAATGTGCATTGTGTTTGTTGCACTGCTTTATCGGTGTTCGGCAACATCGAGTAAAAGGAACAATTGTTTATGAAGAGACAGCGTCTTTATTGCAGTGGATGCGACATTTCGGTGGAGATCAGCAAGTAACGATTCAGTTATTACACAGAAATGTCACATCTACTGCAGTGAAAAAACTGTCTATCCATAAGGGTTATAACAGTTCAGAGTACCAGCTTCTATAAATGCCAGGGGCGGTGGGGGTAGCCTAGTGCTAGTGGTTAAACCGTTCCGTCACTCTGAAGATCTGGGTTCGATTCCTCACATGGGTACAATGTGTGAAGACCATTTCTGAGGTTCCCCGCAATTATATTGCTAGAACATTTCTAAAAGCGGCGTAAAACCACACGCACTCACTCTGAGTGCCCCTTATAGAAACATTGTGTAAACACGCAAGTCGCTACCTCAAACCATATGCCACGACAACCAACTTATTCCTTTATATGTTGTGTTCATAATCCATCACAAAATTCTGTTCCAAGGGCTTAAAGAATCCATCCAGTTTTTTTCATTTTTAAATGGATCTTCAAAATATATATGTAGGGTGATGAAACACATATAAATGCACCAATATATTATTTATGGTGATAATGAAAAGATTGCAAAGATGAAAGATTGTCATTTTCTGAATCACTATCAAATAGTGGTAATATCAAAGTGTTCGCGAAACAATGAGAACGTTCCTCCTACATCGTGGCATTAACGTTCCTCCTACATCGTGGCATTTGTCATTCACACGTACAAAGGCAGCTAATAATTCACCTGAACCAACGAAAAATATGGTACAAATATCAAATTGCATCAATATCACTGCAGTCGTCAATGTTTTGCTTCTGGAAAGCCCTCTCAACAACATTCTAGAGCCATACGTTTACTGAGACCTTGAATATTGAAATCCTAAAACTAGAAGCCATTACATGCATGCCGGCATCTGGCTGTGTGAGTTCCTACCTATCTCGGAAAGGAATGTATTTCGGCAAAGTACCGAGACTGATGATTCTCAGGCGTAGACGCAGCTTGTAGTAATAGCCCAGCAATATTAACAGAACTGAGCATCATATATTGCACCCGCCTGGAAATCGAATCCGGGTCTTCGGAGAGACGAGCGAACGTTTTAACCAGTAGGCTACCCCACCGCACCCACACAAGCAGGAATCTGTTTTGGCGAATAATGTAGCCTGCCTGACTGTTCTGTGGCGATGACATCATATTATTGATATGTACCATTGTATGTAAAGTTACATTGTTGTTTTTGCTATCAACAACTCATTTTCTTCACCCAGATCAAATTGTGAACATGCCTCAATATATAAACACACAAAATAATTTCTAAGTATTGAATGCAGTATTCACCCACTCTGAGGATGAATCATTGTATCAAAGATGAATAAAATTTGAAAAAAACCCAGTAAAACCATAGCAGTAAGGGCAAACTGAAAGCATGCATTATCAGCTACATCTGATAACAATTAGGATGAGGAGGGGGTATCTCCACCAATCCTCAGTGATTAAGATGGCCTCGGGAATGCACACTAAGTCATCAGTCCCTGCATCAATGACGTCTACATATTTGTAAATAAAACGAAATCAACATGCTCTCTTATTGGAGGGGATGGGCAGCCAATGAAATTCACAATGAAACAGGATACTACCCTGTATATATACATGCGAGCGGGATGAATTCAATACTCCTCTGTCAACTGGTTGAGAAGTAAAGACACTGCAAAGGTATGTCTTGTGGTTATTTATTTATTTATTTATTTATTTATTTATTTATTTATTTATTTAAATCTGTATTATTTAAATCAAATGTGATATTTTCATGTCAAATTCTTTAAAAAACATTAAATGCTTGCTTTTCTGTCGTGTTCCATATTTTAGTTCTTAAATATTTGTGAAACTTTCTTTTATTATTTCAGGAAAACAAAATGGTGGCATTTGCATCTGTTTTTGGTGTTGTTCTCCTCCTATCCATGTGTTCTGCAGTAGAGGTATGATCATTTATATCATAATTCTCATTATGTTTTTTTCGCATGTATAATGTAATATCCTATAATGCTACTTTCCTTGGAGAATTAAGTAGATTATTTATTGTTCATGATCACACGTGTTTCACAGTGATATATGAGTGAGTGAGTGTTTGTTTTACGCCGGTTTTAGCAATATTCCATCAATATCACTGTGAATACATGAAACGAGTCCACGTTTCAGAATTACTGAACATTATTCAAGTAAAATCATGACAGTATGCTAAGACAAAACTCGTGGTGGCATAAGACACATCGTCGCATGTATTTCGGGAGTGATGACACGCAGTTCACCAAGGGCTGTGGGGCAGCCTACTGGGTAAAGCGTTCGCACGTCACGCCAAAGACCAGGGTTCTATTCCCCGCGTGTCTGCAGCCGTGATATTGCTTGAATGGGTTTTGCTAAAAGCGGCGTAAAACTAAACTCATTCACTCACCAAGTCACCGAGTCTGACCATGTACTGTAGCTTTGAGAAGACAATTCCCATCAACCTGTCTTCTGGAGAGGGAAAGTCATCACGCCCCATGCCAAACCGTTCAATAAACATATAAGAAACACACAGAATCACTGATATCATTAACGAAACACTCATGCTTCTTAAAAGACGTTCTCCAAAGATCATTTTGAAACATATTGGCGAAGCACTTTACTATCATCTGTTGTTATGTATCCCAGTATTACAGCTGTAAATTATTATCACCTGTTGAACCATACAAATATAGAGTCGATATTGGAGCTGGACAATCAAGGCGATTTGCATCCCCAAATTCGATTCAACCCATTTGCTTAGA
The DNA here is from genome assembly GCF_037392515.1 of Haliotis asinina. NCBI lineage: Eukaryota > Metazoa > Mollusca > Gastropoda > Lepetellida > Haliotidae > Haliotis > Haliotis asinina. Next base: position 38,202,258 of record NC_090286.1, read on the forward strand.
ACCTTGAGTTAACTATATCTTCCTAAAAATAAAAACTAAAAGAGGCTTCAAAATCTTTTACACAGTTCACATAACCATACATGGATGTAGTAACCTACCTGTCTCGAAATACCGCCCGAGGGCTTCTTATAATGCTGCATTAACTGTCACCTATCCGTACTAATGTCCCATAAATAATAATCCCATAACACTTAAATGATCTTTCCCCTACTCTTACTGATCGTCCCACTGGGTGTTAGTGGGTTTAACGCCTGGAGATAAAAGTGCAATAAGATAATGTTTGCGCGTCAATTTCAATGGCAAGAGACAATCGCGTATTCTTGACTATTTGACTGATGTAATTCCTGTTTTATGGAAGCTAACTATAGTATCAGACCCTTCCCACATAAAATACACTTATATGAGGTACAAGAAATATTTTACCTGCATGAATGGTTTTATCTTTTGTACATGCACAGCGCATACAAAACCATGTGTACGCATTCGTACATTCTTGCTAGATTACCAGGTAAAACGGCGTGAAATCAAGTGTACATTTAACGACCACGTTCGTTCAGACCCCGGGGCTAATGTTTTGTAGTGAGAAATCGTACTAACATATCCCATATATACCACTCTTCGGAAACGCAATGTGGTTACATTCTTATACACACAAGTCATAGTATGGATTTATTATTTGATTTCATCTGACTCTCATCAGCAAGTTCCACAAGAGTGTTAGGACTGTGAGGTTGATCCACGTCTTTTCACTTGCAGTGGAAACACCGGACAAGCCGTGTCCCAAATGGAGACAGAGTTCCATTTGACATCGCCATGGATGGAAAGACGATGATAACAGTGTCCCACAAACCAGAGGGTTCGGCCGAAAATTTCAGAGAGACAACTAACTTGTTTGTCTTTAACAGGGTGTGTATAAAATGCAAGATTTTACCGACATTAAGGAATATTTAAGTCATACGTGAAAAATATATTTAGAGTTAAATTATTATAAAAATTATTGATATTGAAAGTGAAAGTTTCTTAACTTTTTTTTGTAACCTTTTTTCAGAATCTGGTGGCAATTCGCGACAGTGTGGACAAAAGGTGTTACATTCAACACACAGACGCCACGTATGCAGAGATGAAGGCAATTGTTAACAATGATGCACAGGTACCTTTCATTATTATGTACACACATCTCCATCATTGTAAACATTGATGTCGTTTTGTGTTGTGATTTTGACCCAGTGGTTCTACGTATCGATATGTCATTTGGGACGGCGATGAGTTTTACAGTTTCTTGCTTACCATTTCCAAAGTAAGTCAGTAATATATATTCAGCGATGCATGTTCTACACTGATCTTGCAAGTAAGGTTATCCATCACGCACTTGTATGTGCCTCAGGTTATATGTACGGAAAGTTAACTGTGTTGCTTGTTGTTTAACGCAACAGTCAGCAATATTCTAGGAAAATGGCGTCTGTAAATAATCGAGTCTGGATCAGACAACCCAGTGATCAACATCATGAATATGGATGTAAATGTTAATTACTTAAGGACGTCCGTATAAACCTATGTAAGTGTTATCTCCAATGACATTTCCTCCATGTAATGGTTAGCGACGTCTACTCGAGTTTGGTTTTATTTGGATGTTGTTTAATACCGCACTCAGCAGTACTCCAGCTATATCGTGTCGGTCGTAAATAATGGAGTTTGATCCAGAAAATCGAAATGAAACTTAAATACTTAAGCTAGAAGAGTGCAAGGCACGGTTGTCCATGATACCTTTGTCGTTCTGAGTTGTGTCAGAGTGTTTGACATCTGATTAAGGGTTCGAATCCCTGTGTCACCTTTGCTCAGTTTGATGTGAACAGTTTACATGTGACCCTGGCTTTCTTTAAAGAAGACTGATACAGATAATTGATTTTACTTGCGGATAAAAACTATGAAGAATTGCTCACAGAAGTTATGAAATTTTAACACAACCAATCACTCGGAGTCACATCGTTACCAGTACACTGAATGTGAGTAGCTAAGTGGTTAAAGCGTTCGCTCGCCACGCCGGCAACCAGGTTTCGAATCCAATCATTGAAACAATGTGTGGCGTTCATTTATGATGTCCACCGCCGTGATATTTGCTGGAATATTGCTCTTAGCGGGGTAAAACTAAACTCACTCATTCACTCGCTTATTTTTACAGGAAACAAACGGTGAGGTAGCTGGGGATGAAGAGAGGATTGATGTTTCCAGCCTAACCTGCAAGCCCTTCACTCCATTTGCTGTCAGACTTCTCTTCGGTGACGAAATTGAATCATTCTGTCGCTTCCACGACGTGTACTTCCTTGATGACTCCAATGTCCACGTTGTTGGAAAGGAAGCTGCACCAACTGGAGGTAGGAGGAACTTAGTTCTTTCATTCAGTTAACATTATGTCTTTTTGTGGCTGAAATATTACCAAAGTGACTTTAACGTTTAACTCTCTCTCACTCATGTTGCTTAAAGACAAATTAAATAATGTCTGTCCTTCGCTGACATGTGATCATTTGCGATATTATTTTCATAAAATCTCCGGTTTGTCATGACATGACTTAAAGCACCCCGGCACAGTCTACTTTCATGATAAATCGTAATAACGCACACACAAACACTCTTCTCACAGGTCTTCTCTCCAATACGTTCACACAATGTACACCTGAACCTTTCCTGAGAAATCACCTCTACTTTAAACCATTTTCATTTTAAACGTGTTATAATATTTCAGATGGCGCAGCTAACTTACGTCTGAGAAGAGACCTCGAGATTACGATTACAGTTTCTCTTGGGCCGGTCAAAATTGAGGTGACCGTGACACTTTAATGATGCGGCACGGTGAAGAATTGTATTTATCTGAAGAATTGTTTGTTTGTGTCTTTCACGAAGGTCTATTAAATATGTATCTATAACACACGTACACGTTACCAGGTTCATGTCTATTAAAAAAGGATAAGTGATGATGTAGGTAATACTGATAATCTATAAGTTATCATGTATCGGCAACGCATACTTACTATTTTCGCGAACAGCTGGTGTCAACACTGATGTTTAGGAGTACAGTGATATAGTTTCCTGAGCTATGTGCCCTTTACTCGTAATGGAATCTGTTTCTGAAGCTTGAATGTGTTTGAACCCTTTTATATTGACCCTTTATATGAAACCCAAGACATAAAGGTTCATGACAATCCAAAGTATCCCTGATACATCGCTATTTGTCCGACGAGTTTACAGATCTGATACGGGTATTTAATATGCAAATATTGTGTTCTGTCAGTTTACATGGTCTCGTCATTACTTTACACGACTGATGAATTTGGTGTGGGTTTCTCGACTGTTGTTTGATCTTTTGTCAAAATTCATTCAATACACCACTATTTCATCACGAAATCCTGTCACACTACATTAAGTCATGTTCCAATGCACATTTATATGTCTGTATTTTGTTACTATAGTTTACTGATTTCCATGTGTATTTTTGTGAATAAAAAGATTGTGATCCACAACTGTCTTCCAGTTATCTGTAAAGGTTGTGATAAATGGTTAGTTTTTTACGAAATCACTCAGCAGCCTCAGTGTGTGGCCTCCGTTGTTTGCTTTACGGCGTGTGTGTCTGTGTGTGATATGCAGTGCAGTGGTGCCTGTAGTTGTGACATTCTTTGTAAGCATGTGTGTAAATTTGTTTTATACTTAATAGCAGTACGAATTCTGTTATCACGTCTTGCCTTGCTTATACATGTTTAATGTTCAACTGCTTTCTTCCTGTGAAACTACCGTGCACGTGTTCGACGATTGGATTGTGTAAAGTAGAACGTGTATGTAGGTAAGTGAGCACCCATGACAAAGAAGGGTGATTACTCCACTCACTTTTCATTCCGTAAATAGTCAATGAAACGAAACTGTTGACATTGCGGTGGCTTCGATTTACACACATTTTACGGACCGTAATAAAGCACCACCAGGTGTGAATAGATAATAATAGAATCATCGGTAATTCGGAATTTCATTAATAACTGGTGTCAACATTAATTTTCAGAAGTGAAATGATGTTTTCAGTTGTGTGGAGTACACGTAATCTGTTTCTGAAGATAGCCAATCATTCATATGAAGCCTGGTAGTGATTCACTCGTAGTATAGGTATACATTATATTGCATATGTATGCATATGTATGTGTCAAACGAGACTGATTTCAGAGCATGGAGTGCCTTTATATAGTTTACGGAATTGAACACTGAATTGATAATGTCTGTTTAATATTGTGATTAATCGAATCAGTTCGTTTCATTATAGCAAACACGATATGGTGTGCGTTCACCATGAGCTGACCATCGGGGTATATGTCTGGCAAAAGGGGCAACCCGAAATTAGTCCGGATTGTCTGTAAATAGTCGAGTCTGGATCAGACAATCCAGTGGGCAACAGCATGAACATCTAAGTTAATGTTAATTACTTAAGGACGTCCGGCCGATTATTATCAGCTGGCGTATACGGCAAGTCAGCATTATTGCAACCCTTTCTACTATATGTTATTGGGTAAACTGTCAATTGAAAGAATCTGCTATGGCTGTGTTGACACTGCAGTGGCTCAGTGTTATCACACATTTGGCGAACCGTGATAAATCATGTCACTACTACACATAGACAGATGACGCTAAAAGGTCTACCTCCAATCATACCGGCTTGCAGAACAGGACGAAGGATTAACACGTCGTATGTCTCACATTCTGATACGGACATGTATCCTTGACACGTAAAACAGGGAACAATTGCAAACCTATCCAGATCCAGATATAAGGGCAAATTTACGACTTGACTGAAATCGATGCAACTATAGAAACTAACAAATGCCATACAGTTACACGACACTTTCCTTAAAGCTCTGATGGTTTGCCGCACATTCACCGTTATTTCACGATTTGTGACTTGTTGTTCGTTTAGGGGTGAGTCTCAAGGGCCCTGAACTGCGTCATTGTTCCTTCCGCCCACACATTTCTGCAATGCTGAATACCCTAAATGAAACAAATCCAGATTCCCTCAGATTTAAAACACCCGTGAAGGCCCGGGGTAGAATAGGCCCTCAGCAACCCATGCTTGCCATAAAAGGCGACTATGATTGTCGTAACGGAATCGGGTGGTCAGGTTCGCTGACTTTGTTGACACATGTCATCGGTTCCCAACTGCGCAGATAGAAGCTCATACTGTTGATCACTGACTTGTCTGGTCGTGCTCGATTATTAACAGACCGCTTCCATACAGTTGGAATATTGCTGAGTGCGGCTTAAAACTAAACTCACTCATCCAGATTCTAAACCGCCCAACTCACTGGTGTTCATTTTCGATTTGTATTATAATATGTGTTTCTATCAAAATTACATGCATTCTAAGCATATAGTTTCATAAAAAGCGAGAGAGACTGAAAATGGAACGATGAGGGCACTCTATATCCAATAATGAACACCAAATACATAAAACACTCTCCGGTAATATTCTGCTGCACAAAACTGACCAGACGATGACGTAAGCATTTTCGTTAAACAGATATATCTTTCACACTAACTCAGCAATATACCGTTATCCAGTAATCGTGAATAGACATTACACAATACGTAACGATTGCTGTTCTTCCTAAAATGTATTCAGCCATCAATTGCAGATTATCCACAGCAGCAATCGATGTCAGTATTATGTACATGTGATTTACATGTATAAGTTAGCATCAACATCCCTGTCCGCATAAGAGCATGTGCACAGATAATGTGTGATCGTTGTAGAGTATACTTCAGTGCTACGTTTTAATTTTTTATTTTTCATTTCAGAGAACATCACACATGACTCCTCACAAAATTAAACGTTACACGTTGACGGGACTAATTTCTTACACAGGAATTACTTCCCAACAAATTACCTCCCCTTAATCGTTAAAGTCTTCTGCTCAAAGCTCAAGCTATTTAACTTTCTATTACGCTCCTTTTGACAAGGCAAATTAATCGCAGTTGGTTATTTTATACATTTAATATCGGCTCGTGAACATTTCTCTCTCTCCCCCCGCCCCCTAAACTGATAAGATTCATGCCCAAACAACTTTTTACTCTATTACAACACCATTATTGCATTATAACGTTGTAGCAGAATAAAACCAAACAAAAAAACTTCAGTTGCTTTGTCTCTAGACATATTAGAAAGTAATGTAGAAAAGATTCGGCCCATGGTCAACTACGTGCAAAAGTGAAGTATACAGTGGAAACGGCCACCTATATGGCGAGTCATATATGAAACGTGACCTGCATGCCACCTCTTCAGATACTCACTGATATGATGAATGTATCTGTATATGACACAGAGTGGTGGTGTAGCATAGTGGTTTAGGCGTTCGCTCGTAGAAGACCCGGGTTCGATTCCTCACATGGATACAGTGTATAAACCCCATTTCTGATGTCCTCCGCCGTGATATTATAGAAGTATTGCCAAAAGCTAAAACCAACTCGATGGAGTTCTGGGGCACATCGTCGAATAATCCAGGATAATTCTGACGGAATGGAGAACATGTAAAATAATCATTTGTACATACGTTCGGAATATGAACTAGTATTTTGTCAACATGATCTGTAGTCTGTTTCATCCTTTCGCATGAAACCGATAACCTGTCCCTTTTCAAACATCTCAAACAACACTGCACAGTCACCGTCGAAAATACTGTCTGTGTGACACGGAGACAACAGTGCATACAGTTACCCTTTAGAATTTGAAAATATTTCCTCCTGAAATAGTTTGAGATCCGCGGAGTTTGAGGGAGTGTGTGAGTTACCATTTAGATTCACATCGGCAGTATTCTAGTCATATCGTGACTAAAAAGGTAAATGTTAATAATACATGTATTAATTTAGATAATGCTGTGAGATGTAAACTAACTAGTGTGTTACCACTACAGTCGAGCCAGTAAATCTCCCATAGTTACTAGGCCGACTGGGTGGCGAATTTTCATGGGGTCATTTTGTAAATATATCACTCTACCCCTATTTAAAGATACAGCACACTTGTAAATAATGCAAGATTATAGCCTGCAGCTTAATGATGAAACCCGTGTCTACAAATTTAAAAAAAAAATTGTGGTGGTGGTGGTGATTGCGAATGCGCTTACAAAGGGGAACAACCTCTTGTCTTCCTCGGGGTTGTGGAAACTGTTCTTGGAGGGATTGCCTCCCTTCGTTGTGCCCAGTGGCGCATTTATATCATAACAGAACAATTATATGTAAGGGACCGTTCAGAATTTATCACTAGGGGGGCGATGAGGATTTTTATATTTTTCTATACAAATCTGGTAGGCCCCCTTCAATACTTGGGACAAAACAAATAGCCCCCCACGCATTCTATGTACAAAACACATCACCCCCCCCACCTCCACCCCACTCCATGCCTATTTAAAATAATAAATTAAAAGCAAAATAGCTCCCCCACTCCCACTCCCACCACCTATATTCTGCGGACAAAATGAATGACCCCCCACACACACACACCACCACCACCACCACCACACCACCCTGAAAATCCTCATCGCCCCACCTGGTGATAAATTATGAACGGTCCCTAAAGTTGCCTGAAGGTCAGACTTCTCGACACAATGAAAAATAACTTTCTCTAAATATCTATTTCATTCTGTAATAGAACTACAACATCGCCACATTGCTTAAATATTGCAAAGTGCGACATTAAACACTAAACACACAAACTGTTATAAATGGTGATATATGTCGCCTTGGAATATCGTTGACATGCACTGTTCTCAGACCTGTGTCAATTTCTCACGTTGTTGAGCTGTTACATTGTGTCACTGCTATTATGTGTTTACTTTCTTATTTCGCGCCTTGATGATATCACTGCTTAGTTGTTTTTGTATTCGAGCATACTATAACAAAAAGTAAGATTATTTGAGGCGATCAACCATATAAAATGGGACAATGTGGTTTGCTTCGATTGTTTAACGTCACCCCAGCAAGTTCCCATGCTAATTTCTATGTAAATATTCAAGTCTGGATAAGACAACGAAGTTGCTGATATAAGCATGAATTTATACAGTGAGGATGTCATGAGATGTGTACTAGATATGTATACAGGCTACTGAGACATTATCTTGGCCATATGGTCCCATATATATTAGTGTTACACAGTGTTTGTGTTATATGCTTGTATGGCGGTTTGGGAGCATTCATAATTTATGGCTAGTGGGGTGATATTGATTGTAAGTGGGGAAGGGTGTGGGGGTGTTGTTTTGTTCTGAGGTGTAACGGGGTGTCATCAGTTTTGTACATATGCTCTTGTACATTAATTGTTTTTAGGGGTCATCATTTACACTGTACATGCAACTCCTTAAAGATCATAATCACTCACACACCCCGCCCCATACACACATACACACTCACAAACACGTGTCGTGTTACGTGACGTATCCGAATTACTAACTTTCCGTCTTCTTTTTACTTAGTAACGGATACCTGCGTAAACAGGAAGGTTTGCTTACTTCAATAAATTCAGTTCCCGTAGTTTCTTACATGACTGTTGACCTCTGAAGGTCCGGGGTAGAATAGGTCTTCAGCAACCCATGCTTGCCATAAACGGCAACTATGCTTGTCAGAAGAGGCGACTAACTCGATCGGGTGGTCGGTTGACTTGGTTGACACATGTCATCAGCTTCCATCTGCATAGATCTGTGCTCACGCTGTTGATCACTTGATTGTCTGGTTCAGACTCAATTATTTACAGACTACCGCCATATAGCTGGAATATTGATGAATGCGGCGTAAAACTAAACTTACTCACTCGCTTAGATGACTGTTACAGTATCTCTTTCATGGGATTCCATACAAGTTTTTTTTTCTTTTGCATGCATACACACTGGTGCAGCCTGTTTGATTCAGTCGCACGTTTTTGAGACAAGGGAGTGCTGACAGATCCAATAACTATCCAACTGTTTCAGTATTGTGATATTGCTCTGCGATATTCTACCGACTGTTACAAACTGAAGAGAGGTTTTACCATATTTTGTCAGGTAAACAGTCAATTGACGGGTGTGTCCGATGGGGTAGGATGTGGTCACATATACCCGGTATCATCACTATTTGATTACGCGTTGTTAGAATCGTATATCCTGCTCTGCGTATATCCTGTAGATGACTTATCAACTTACAAAAATACAACTTTCTTCGTGTTGGATGTACAGTCATCATGTATTTGGTTACAACTGAATATTGCACAACGTCTGCATGTTACATGGTTAAAAAACTACTCGTTCTGAAGCAGGAACCGATAACGGACATACGTGCCTAATGATCTGTAGAATTTGAACACACAATGTCATTGTTATGTCTATCAAATCAATGTACTTAATGTTTGGCCTGGTGTAATTGAATGCTTTCAAAACTACCGAAAGAGAACATTTGTCTGGTACGTTAGAATTTGAGGATCTAACCGAAGATATATAGCTTATAGTTCTGACATTTTGGACTCAAATGTGGAAAAACCCTTTCCACATTTATAATATGTAAAAGCAGTGTCAATTGTGGATAGACTGTATTGACCATATAAAAGTATGTAATGCCTACAATATATCCATAGAAAATCTTTACTTCAATGCTGATGATCACACTTAGGTAGTATATCAAGATGTGAAATAAACTCCATGACAACACTTCCATCTTTTCAAATAAAAAACTTAAAAATGGTACCTCGTAGAGATATTGTACATAATGTACAAATGTGAGTGCATGCATGTTACTCACAGTTTAAGAAAGTATTATTTATGGATATTCATATTTAGCAAACAATCTGTAACAGCAGATCTTGTCACAGACTTAAAATACAAATGAACAGTATAAACTACAGACATTACTCTGTCATCGCAAGTTTCTAATTAATGTGCAGTAGTAAACACTGAAAAGTGTGAACATGTGTAGATTTGACCTTCGTTTAATTTTATTTGAACCCAAATGTTTCACGTTATGACGTATACAGAACATTCCCTTGTCTTTAAAAAAATAACTGAATCGATTGTACATTTGGGTCGTGGCAGTTAGTCCGCCTAGAAAGATCTATGTTTGTTAAAGTGTGATGCGTGAATCTTAACTTGCCATACACGTGAGAGATTTCAGCCAATATCTTGACGCATGACAGAGATGGCATGTTTGAATTGCTCAATTTCGCCGACTGTTTTATTTTTCCTTTTATAAGTAGATTATGTATCCAACTTTCTGTATCGTTATTGTTATTGTGTCCATTTCTTAATTTTGTTTGTATGTTTCATTTGTTTATGACAGCGGGCCCGGGCGTTGTCAGTATCAATTTCGAACGCTTGAAACCAGGAACAACTATCTATGCAACACCACGAAGGTTCGGGAATCAACTGTGGCGGCGGGACAGCCAATCTGCACAAAACATCAAAGATCTGAGTGAATTAATAAATTTACAAATACATGATTACCAATATCATCTAATTGTCTAATATTGATAGAAAAGAGGCGTAAAGCCACACTTACTCACTCACTCAATACTATAGTACCCAAGTGGTATTCACACATCGATTCTAGTTCAGCCACGACATTCTCCATATTGAATCATGTTTACAGTATTGGAATACTGTATTTGCAGCAGTAGAACAGAGGGTATACCACAAGTATGACAGTTCTATTTACAAAAACAACTTGCAGAAACACATAGTACACGACAGTGTAAAGAAACAAGCGATTTGACAAACACAGAACTGATTGTCGTCCCCAACTATTTATATGTATTTATTCCAGCTGCTACAGCTTAATCTTTCATCAGAAAAGAATGATAATTTTGAAATTGCAAACTTACCCTCCACAGAATCTCATAATGTATTATGAAAAAAGATATTGATGGCAAATGTGAGCGTGAAGTTTAGTTAGAACATGTTGCTGGTATGCCAATATTGTATACATATCAAGTGTGAAGTCTTTGAAGGGAATTTAGAAGTGAAATGCATAAGAATGAAGATTTTATGGATATCAACTTCTTTATATGAGAACACAACGTTTCGGAGTTAATGCTTACTCCTTCATCAGGTGATTGAGAATGGGCTACAGAGCTATATTTATATGTACAGGTAAAACAATAACAAAGTAACAAGTGGAATAAATTAACGAAAGCTGGAAGCCACTATAAACAAGCGCTGATTGGAACCCGACAGTTATGATAACAATGATAGAAACCAATGGTAATACATTACAGATGATGGAATATGTTTACATAACACAGGTAGGGGGTAAGGACGATGTACATGATTGGGGATAAGGATGGAAGCCAATGGTGATACATTACGCATGACTGGATGATGTTTACATAACACATGATTGGGGATTAAGGATGATGTACATGACTACATGAGGGTTGATGGGCATGTTTACATGGGGGTTGATGATGTACAAACACAAGTAGATAAGGATGTACACAGGTAGATTGGCTATACATGAATTACATAGATAGAATGTACACAGATAGATGAGATTAATTTATCAATAAGTCCCAGGCACTTGGTAGGTACACTCCTTGGTCACGGTTGATTGCTGGTTTCTGTCGCCAGTTGTTGTTGTTGGTAGATAGTATCCTAGTGTCCTCCCATCGGATTGAATGTCCAGGGTTCTTGAGAATGTGTTCAGAGATGGCCGATTTCTGGTCGAGTTTGCTGACAGAGGTCTGGTGTTCCTTCATTCTGGTGTTGATTGGTCTCAGCGTTTCTCCAATGTATAGGTCGCCACAGTTGCAAGGGATCTGGTAGATGCATCCTCTCGGGCTAGGGTGTTCACAGCTGGGTCCTTTACCGTTGGCTTTTAGGTAGGTCTTGATGGTCTTGCCACTGGAGAAGGTGACATCGATGCTGGCTTTGGTCTTGATGAGGCGTGATATTTGATGACTGATGGGGCCAAGGTAGGGTATGGTTACTCTGATGGGTGATGGAGAAGGCTTGAGGCGAGGCTCTCGGTCCTTGAGGGTCTTGTTGATGGTGGCTGTGACGAGCTGGGGAGGGTAACCGTTTAGTGTGGTGAATGTCTTTCTGAGGTGGTCCAGTTCATTGTTTAGGGCATCAGGATGGCAGAGGGCTTTAGCACGTCTGGTAAGGGTGGCGATGATAGCTTGCTTGATCTGAGGATGGTGGCAGGAGTTGTAGTGGATGTACTGGTCGGTGTGCGTCGGCTTGCGGTATACTGAGGTTCTGAGTCCATCGTCTGTGGTGTGGAGGGATACATCGAGGAAGGGCAGGTGTTGGTTGGTCTCAGTCTCCATGGTGAACTTGATTCTTGGATGTTGGTCGTTGAGGTGGTTGAGGAGCTCGCTGGGGTCGTTGTCATTGGCGATGGTGGTGAAGGTGTCGACTTTGCGGTACCAACAGAGGGGCTGGAACGGAGCTGTGTTTATTTTCTTATAGTCTTATCATTACAATGTTTTGTGTGTTTAAGAGTTGTGTTGAGCTTTACATATCTAATGATATGACAATCTGTTTTATGCTAGCATACTGTTTAAGCAAGCCTGTACAATGGGGCAGTGTGGTTTGTTGGCCTAACTCTACCTCACCAATCTTCCACAGCTTACCTATGGATAGTATAGTTTGTGTTGTCACGTTTGGGTCAGACAATCCCATGACTGACTTCATGTGTATTTATCCACGCATATGGAGTGTTTTAAAATGCATCAACTATGCAAGTCAGCGAACCTGCCTCCTCAATCCCGTTAGTCTCCTCCCGCGACAAGCATTGGTTGCTGAAGTTCTGTTCTAACCTGGATCGTCATATTTTACGATAAATGCACAGGTAAATGTTAAAAGAACTGGAACTGTGCCAAAAGAGATCACAGGAACATCATTTTACACATGTATTACTACATTTACGCGTATTTAGACAGTCGAGCATTTTAATTCAGTAAATATGACAACTGGCCGCATGTCGTTGTGAATATTTAACAATGTGTTTCCATTTACCAGAGTGATGAATTATACATGTGTGAACAGGGTCTGTTTGTGTACAAGTGTACATTTAATGTGTCTAGTGCTGTGGAGTACTTTGTGCGAACAAAGCTCTGCTGTACGTAATTTTCGCATGATCCTTTGAGTGCGATTTTGTTATGAGTATAAGTGTTGATCTGAAGTCCGTCTTTGATAGGTGTATGGCTAAGTTTACAGTAAAAATATAATAAAGACAGCATGACTCACTTCTACGAAAACTATAACTCACAGGTCAGGACGACATGGAACAAATACAGACAAGATACTATGAATAGACCGCAGTCGGGTTTTTTTTGTCCTTTTGTTGAGGTGGTGTTCAAGAAGACACGCTATATGAGACTGTCGTGTGGTGACGTTTGTATTACTTGACATTCTGTAGACGTCTCTGCATAACGGATGGTAATAGCAAGACTTACTTAGATTTGCTCAGATGATGTACAGAGGTAGGTTGGCTAACGTGTATAGACTTTGTTTAGACTCCTAGTTTCTTTCATAAGTAATTTTATTCACGGTTACGAGGGTTGGCTGAAAAGTTCTAAGCCTCACTGTGAAAAAAAGTTACAAAGTCCATGTTTGTAATTTATTTTTCAACATAGTTCCTTTCCAAGTTCACACACTTTTGTCAGCGATGCTGCAAGGCCCAAATCCCGGTCAGGAAGAAATCTTCTTCAGCTACCCTAAAAAAAATCAGTCACAGCGGAAATGACGTCATCATTACTTGCAAAATGGCGACCGGCGAGTTCCTTTTTCATTTTGGGGAACAGGTGGAAGTCAGAAGGAGCCAAATCAGGTGAATAAGGAGGATGGTCAATGAGTTCAAATCCACAATGGCGGAATGTTGACATGGCCACCAACGATTTATGAACAGGCGCATTGTCGTAGTGGAAGAGGACACCTTTAGCGATCATCCCTCGTCGTTTGGCTTTGATTGCTTCTTGCAACTGGTGCAGTAGATCAGCATAGTATCTGCCGTTGATAGTTTGACCTTTTTCAAGATAATCAATGAGCAGAATACCCCTGGAATCCCAAAAGACTGATGCCATCACCTTTCCAGCTGAAGGAACAGACTTGGCTTTCTTCGGAGCTGGTGAATCAGGATGCTTCCACTGTTTTGACTCTAGTTTTGTTTCTGGTTGAAAGTGATGTATCCAGGTCTCATCCATGGTTAAAATCGTGCCACAAAATTATCGGGATCTGCTTCAAAACGACGCAAATTGTCAAGGGACGTCTGGAACCTGACACGTTTCTGTTCTGCTGTCAAGAGCTTTGGCACCCATCTTGCAGAAACTTTAGTCATTCCTAATTCGTTGGTGATAATATGCTCAACTCTCTCATGAGAGATGCAAACCACACTAGCAATATGTCGAGTAGTCAATCGTCGATCATCCATCAACATATCGAGCACTCGCGTGATGTTTTCTGGAGCGGTTGCTGTTGAAGGCCTTCCTGAGCGTGGGTCATCATCAAGGCTTTGTCTGCCACGCATAAATTCAGCAGCCCACTTCTTTACTGTGGAAAATGAAGGAGCATCATCCCCTAGAGTGGAGACCATGTCAGAATGTATCTGTGTTGGGGACATCCCTTTCTTTTGCAAGTACTTGATGACTGCCCTGTATTCAGTTTTGTCCATTTCTGATGATTTCAGAGGGCAGGTGTACCAAAAGAGCTGTAGTTGAGGTAAAACTATTAGTACGTTTGTAGTTCTTGTGTCTATGATTCACTAAATGATTGTCCTCATTGGTGGCAAACACCTGTCTCTACCTGGAGGGGAAAAACACTCAGGCTTAGAACTTTTCAGCCAACCCTCGTATTTCTATTCAGTTGTGTAGATTTAAACACATAGTTGCTGGATTCTGATTCTCGGCCATGCTCCACAATTTAGCAGATGTGATATATGTGGTCTTACCTCAGGCAGACGAATTTGTACAAAATCGCCTTTGTTCACCCAGCAGAAAATGGGTCATTTGACTAGCAGCTTAAGTTATCCGGGGTAATAATAATCAGTTTGCTGGCGATTTGAATGTTCCACTTAGTGGTGCGGAATTGAGCGCATTATTGCACGTAACCTATTTTAAATCGAGATGTAGATTATTGTATATTGCATGATGTTGTAAAGAACAATGACAGTAAATGTAAAGGTGACATAATCGACTCTACATGTCTACGTTTGTTGAAGTGTGAATTAGACTATCATATCTCAACTTTCGCTGCTGAGAGATTACAGTTGATATGTTGAGATTCCTTGGCAGGTTCGAATTGCTTTTTTCGCTGAGCATGGATTTTTTTATTAGTAGTGTGTCGTGTTATCTGTGTCAATATACTTGTTCATATTATTCCAGTTCTACGTTTGTAATGTCCGTTTCATTTGTTTATAACGGTGGCCATTGTCAATATCAAACAATGGGGAATGCTTGTTACCAGGCTAAAGAGCAACGATATCGCATGTATCGTCATATTTTACGATAAATGCACAGGTAAATGTTGAAAGAACTGGAACTGCACCAAAAGAGATCAGTGGAACATCATTTTATCATGTTGTTTTCTTTGATGACAGTGAACCAGTATTAGGAGACAGGAAAACTACGATGAGGTACTTTTAACCTTGCTTAGTAAAGATAACGTAACATTGTCCCCCAAGTGTTTAACACAGACATGAAACTTTTACCAAGGAGGTTGCGGAATCAACTCTCTTCATTAGGGTACAACCAATCCGCGCGCACACACACAATTTATTGAACACAGCGGTATATATAGTAATAAATTAACACACATACTTGTGCATACCCTCTTATTTGCATATATCAATTAAGTAGTGAGTGAGTGAGTGAGTTAACATTTAACGTCACATCGGGTAATATTGCAGCCATATCGTGACGAGAACAATATAAGTTATAGTAATGTTAAGATGAGAAAAGAGAAAAAGTAAAACCTGTCAGCGAAGGACAGTAAAAACACTAGAGCATCACAGAACATAAAACTAGCATTGAAAGTTAAAACATTGGAATTAATTATTATAAAGAAGACAATACAACATAAAACCGGAGCTATAGATCGCCAACAACTGAAGGTAGATCACCATACTAAGGTCCATGGGGACTTACATTACTTCTGCTACCTGCATGAACCCTAGCTGGATTTACACCATCCCCTCAGCTATTGGCGATTATCCTGACATTTAGCCATTACTTAAAACAACAAATATTCTACGATTAAAAACTAGTAGTAGATTTAAATTGACTATGAGACTTAAGTATTGGACTTACGTACCCTCTCAGGAGGACAATAATTTTACAATACTTCAACTCCCTTTGAGGGTACAGCCACTAACAATCTAAGTTACTAATTTAAACTACCATGAATTAAAATACAACTATCTACAGAACATATCAATTACAATTCAATAAGAAAATCAATTTCTTTTTAAAATCCAAGAATTAAATGAGTACTAACTGTGCTAAAAAGATCCTTAATTGTTTTAACTGTATAATACTTATCCCTTGTGATGGAGAATTCAACACAGTCAAGCAGGATATGCTTGACCGTGGTTCTCTCATCACAAGGGATACAAAACGGAGGATCATCGCCTTTTAGTAAATAACTGTGGGTGTAACGCGTATGGCCAATGCGACATCGTCGCATAATGACCTCTTCAAATCTGGACTGACAGCCCAAGTGAGTGTAACCAATATAAGGTTTTATTGCATGTAATTTATTTATTCCCACTTGGGTGTCCCACTTCTTTTGCATCAGATCACGAATGTACGTTCTAATGCTAGCTTTGTAATCAGAGTATGGAATAAGAAGTGGTGTCACAGATTTGTTGAGTGCAGCCTTAGCAGCAAGATCGGCCATTGCATTCCCAGAAATACCTACATGGCTGGGTAACCAACAAAAGACGATGTCGCACTGGCCAGTTGCAAGATCATTATACAATTCAATTATGTCAATTAAAAGTGGATGTTTACAAGACAAACTTTTAATAGCCTGAAGGCAAGGAAGAGAGTCAGAAAAAATTATATACTGTACATGATTAGGATGTCTTTGAATATATTGAAGAGCCGTTAATATTGCGTTTGCTTCTGCAGTGAAAATGGAGCTGTTATCAGGTAATCGAGAAGATATTGTTCTGGATCCAATGACAGTGGCACAAGCAACTGCGCCACCGTCCTTGGATCCATCTGTAAATAAGGACTTGTAACGGCTATATTTACTTTTTAATTGATTATATTCCTGCTTATATTGTAAATCATTAGTTTCTGATTTTTTAAGCATAGTTAATGTTAGGTCAACTTGTGGCCTAACCAACTGCCAAGGAGGAGAAGAAAGAAGACGGGAAGGAGCTATACTTCCCAGCTCAATGCCGGTAGCAGATAAAAAAGGTTTAATTCTTATACCAAGAGGCGGAACAAGAGAAGATTTCTTATTGTATAAATCCTCATATAGAGGACTGAAAACACAGCTATATGCAGGATTAGATTTGTTAGAGTGTAATTTTGTAATGTATTGTAAAGATAATTTAATACGGCGTTGTGTAAGAGATGGTTCATCTGCCTCGACACAAAGACTGTCAACAGGAGAAGTTCTAAATGATCCAAGACAAAGTCTTAGACCTTGATGATGTACCGAATCTAATGGTTTGAGGTTGCTTTTGCATGCTCCACCATATACAATGGAGCCGTAATCAAGTTTTGATCGGATGAGGGATCTGTACAGTTGGAGAAGGGTCTTCTGATCCCCTCCCCAGTTGCTATTTGAAACTACTTTTAATAAATCCATTGCCTTCATGCATTTAGTCTTTAACTGTTTTATGTGCGAAAGGAAGGTCAGGTGTTGATCAAAGACAACGCCAAGAAATTTGGCCTCTTTCACAACTTTGATAGGAGATCCATCCAATAATAGATCTGGATCCTTATGTGGTTTATATTTCCTGCAAAAATGAATGCAGTTGGTCTTGGCTTTTGAGAATTTGAAACCATTTTCAAGACACCATTTATGAATCTTATTCAGACATAACTGCAACTGCCTGTCAATAGTATGCATGTTTTTACCGCGACAAGAAATGTTAAAATCATCCACAAAGAGTGATCCATCGATTGAATCATTTAAGACTTTTGATAAACTATTGATTTTAATGCGAAACAAGGTAACAGACAAAATACTTCCTTGTGGGACGCCCTGATCCTGATTGTAATGGTCAGACAGGGTAGAGCCTACTCTTACTTGAAATTGTCTGTCTTCTAAAAACTGAGATATAAATTGGGGTAAACGGCCCCTCAAACCGAAGTCATGGAGATCTTTTAGAATGCCATACTTCCATGTCGTATCATATGCCTTTTCAAGGTCGAAAAAAATTGATACAGCATGCTGTTTATTCAAAATGGAATTTTTAATAAAAGATTCGAACCGTACCAAATGATCGATGGTACTTCGGTTTTTGCGAAAACCACACTGAATGTTAGTGATGAGGTTGTTGGTTTCCAGGTACCAAACTAAACGGTTATTAATCATGCGTTCAAGAGTCTTGCAAACACAGCTAGTAAGTGATATTGGTCGGTAGTTAGAAGGATCAGTATAATCCCGGCCAGGTTTAGGGATAGGAATGACAATAGCATTTCTCCATGATGATGGGAAATGGCCAGAAGTCCATATATTATCAAAAATAGTCAATAATGTTTCTAAAGATGATTCAGGTAAATGTCTCAGCAGCTGATAATGTATATTATCGGGCCCTGAGGCGGTGTCATGATGGAGCTCATGAATGGAAAAGATTTCATTATAATCCTCCCCATTGTCTGAATTAAAATTAATTTTCTTTTTTTTCTTCTTGGTCTTTAAATTTCTTAAATGCCGGAAAATAGTTAGATGATGAGGAATGTTTAGCAAACGTTTCACCAATTTTATTGGCAATAACAGAAGTTTCAGTTAGAAGAGTATTACCCTCCTTTAGATGGTGGACACTGCATTTGGATCCTTTACCTTTAATTGTCTTCAACATATTCCAAACCTTAGAAATTGGTGTTCGTGAGTTGATTTTAGAAACATAATTTTGCCATGACTGTCGTTTATGTTGCTTAAAAGTGCGACGAGCCTTGGCATTTAAAATTTTAAACTGGTTCAAATTATGGACAGTTGGATGTCGACGGAAAAACTTTTCTGCCTTCTTTCTCGCCTTTCTAGCTTGTTTGCAGTCGCTGTTAAACCACGGTTTACGAATATGTGGGGTTGTAGAGGATTTGGGAATACATTCGTCAGCAACAGTATTAAGTTCATCAGAAAATATTTGAACTGGATCGGTAACACTAAGAAAGAAATTAGGTTGCAATCTTTGAGCGCATAATGCATGAAATAAAGACCAGTCGGCTTTTGTAAAGTTCCATCTTGAGGAAGGTGGAGCATCACTTGGATGTACAGTTGATAGAACAGTGGGAAAATGATCGCTTCCACAAAGGTCATCATGAACCCACCATTCAAATTCATTTAATAAGCTTGAGTCTGTAACCGAAATATCTATTAAAGAATAACTTCCAGTTCCAGGATGGAGGTAAGTAGGAGAATTATCATTGAATATACATAAATCATTATTCCAGATGAAATCCTCAAGGACTTTTCCCTTCGTGTCTGTAACTGTACCACCCCAAAGTGGATTGTGGCCGTTCAGGTCACCGGTGATAACACAAGGTTTAGGTAGTTGATCATATAACTCTTGCAGATCTGATTGCTGAATACATGATGATGGTGGAATGTAAAGAGAACATAGAGTGAAGACAACATGCAAAGTCAACCTAACAGCAACGGCTTGAAGAGGGGTATCAAGTGGGACAGGGCTATGGATTAAACCCTGCCGTACAATAATTGAAGATCCTCCAGTAGCCTTACGACCTGAAGGGGAGAAACAATGGTATGATGTATACCGTCGTAGGTCAAATGTATCAGTTGACTTGAGATACGTCTCCTGCAAGCATAGAGCTGACGGTTTCAAATCTTGAACTAAAAGTTGTAAATCACTCAAATTATTCCTATTTTCTCTACAGTTCCACTGGATTATATTTTGAGTATTCATTGAGGGTGTGATATTGGAGAAAACTCCCGGCCTTTCTTCTTTGGAGAGTGGCTCTTGGAGCGGGTGCTCAGCTGGGATGACACTTCCATGTCATCAAAAAAATGGAACCTGTTTAAAATTGGCACAGGGTCTCTTTGTCCTTTTGCAACACGTTCATTTCTGTTTGGCTTTTTTGAATAATCAACGTTAGCATTTTTCTTTTTAACAAGTGGTGCAGATGTCTGAGTTTCAGATGATTTTGATATTTTTTGTGATGATGATTGAGCAATTGCACCAGAAGTGAGATCATTAACGCACATAGGTGTCTGTGTAGTCATCCAGGTTAAGTCAGTTTGACAATCAACGGAACGAGTAGAGGGTTTCAGCGCTTCAGCATATGTTGACTTACCCTGTAGTGGAGTGTTGCTAGATGGTGTAACTGAAGCAGCTAACTTCCTTGCTTCTGAAAAACTGTCATTCTTTTCTGTTTTGATGCGTTGAGTGGCCATTTCAAATTTCCAAACCATGCACTCCTTAGAGGAAGATATGTGTGGACCCGAACAATTCACACATTTTGGTTCTGACGCACAAGTACCACTATCATGATCTTTGTCACCACAGTGAAAACAGGCATCATGATTTTTACACGAGTTTTGACCATGACCGAATTTCTGGCAGTTAAAACATCTGAGAGGATTAGGAATATAGAGGTCAATTTTCATGGAGAAGCATCCGACTTTGAGAGTTTGGGGTAACTTTGGAACATCAAAAGTAAGCAGATAAGTGTTGGAAGGCGAATAGACTCCATCTTTCTTGAATGTGAAACGCTTTGCCTCAACTACACCTTGCATTCTTAATTGACTTACAATGTCATCCGTGGAGAGATCAGCTAGACTTCTATCTCTGTCTCGGATAATACCTTTGCTGAAGTTGAGAGACTTGTGTGGATATCATTTCACAGGAATGTTTGCAAATGATTTTGTTTCCATGAGATTTGCTGCCTGTTCTCTCTTGACACATTCTATCAAAAGTGATCCAGATCTAATTTTGGTTACATTCTTAACAGTGCCAGCAATGCCTTGAATTGCTTTTTCTAACAGAAAAGGAGAACATGAGGTTAACTTTTTCTCACTCGACTCGGCAACAATGAATCGAGGCCAGGTTTCACGTACTGAATAACATAGTCTGGTAATTGCATCTTCCTCATCGTCACTATCATCAGCATGATAACGTTTTGGGGTTTTTTGGGGGGGTTTTGTGAAGCCACGATTATATAGTTTATGGTTCACTCTCCCGGCTCCCCACCCACCATGGAGTGTCAACAAGGACAATGCCATATGCCTGTGGGCCTCCAACAGGCGGCACCAGGGATACCAAGAGAGTATACTCCAGCAGTAACTTTGAAGAAAATGTACTACCAGATTGGCCCATGAGCCATCGCCTTCTGGGCAAATAAAGACTGTAGGCAAATGTATAATAACAATAATTTCAAAACAAGATCTCTGTGATTAACAAATCGGACCAAGACCTAAAGTTAACAAGTAATTCAGAAATAGAATATGCACAGGGCTTGGCATGACCAGCCGATTGGTCGAACCGGGCCCATTCGACCACCCGTCTAGGCGAAGTGGGGGCCAAAGTGGTGTATTGAGCAACAGGAGCACGATTGCAGGCCCCTATTGCCCTCAACCACCAGGATCCCCTCCTCCGCCGACACAGGGCCGCAACCCACGGCAAACGGGTTGGTGGACCAAATATCCCCCCGGGTCCACTACGGGGGTGTTTGCGAGCTCTTGGCGTTACCCAGCACCCACCACGAGGAGGTGGCTCGCCACGGGTGCCTCAATTAAGTAATTTGCTTATATGGTTATATCAAGTAATTACATTAATCAATTAACACAGATGCCTGTGTATTCCCTATTCCTTAAGCAAACAATGGGAAATGCATCAGTGCATGTGTGTTAATTTGATCATGTGTTCTATTGCTGTGTGATTATGTAGATTGTGCAAGGCAGGGTCAAGTTTGCAAATAGACTCTTGCCCGACTGCCTGGTTCACTTCTTACAGCACTATTTTTAACAGATCACAACGACCTGAAACATTACTGACATGACTATTGATGAATCTTAATGGTCTTTTAACGTGGTCGTATCCGATAAGAGACATGCTCGTCATGATTACCTCCCTTTGTCCGGTGTAGAGTTCTCTGTTCACTGACTTTCTGTGGAGGTCTCGACATGTAGTCAATGAATTAGCGCAGAGCTGAATTTCGGAACTGAAGTATGTAGAAAAAAGCGCAAACTAGTTTTGTTGAGCGTATGTTCATGTAATAACATTACTTTTAGAGCCCGTCTGTGTTCATTACGAGTATACGGGCTTGTCGGACTTGACTTTGCTTGGACATATGTTCAGGGGTAGGTTTACTGAAATGTGTAGTATTAGTTTGAACTCATAGTTTTTTTCACTAGTAATTTTCTTCACAATTTATTTCACTCTGTTGTGTAAGTAGTGTATATCTGGCCTTTACCCGAACATTTTCCAATGGAGATTAACATAGGATTTACAAACCCCGACAAGTCCAGACAAATCGAGCGAAACGAAACGAGTGGTAACCACGTGACGTGAGTTGTTACAATGCAATTGACACCCCAAAGTGATTAATGGGGTTGTTGCTAGGGTGAAATAATAATAACAATATATATATACAATGTTGAACAGCTCTCTTGCAACTATTCACCGATATTATCCCAGATGGATACAACAACCACACGCATACAATATTTGTATACATTTTCACCGTGAGAACGACGTTAATCACTGTCGTCAACAATTGTGTTGTATTCAACCTAAACAACCATGAGTCATATCGTATTGTGGTGGTGGTGGTTACAATGCAACTGACACCCAACAATGATTAATAGGGGTTGTTCCGTGCAATGATATGTATACAAATATTGTATGGTTCTTGTGCAATTATTCCACCGATATTGGGAAGTATTGCGCAGTATTGTGGGAACAACAAAAATAGAATATTTGTGTTCATATACTAGAGATTTTATTGGTTACTACAACAATGTCTCAGTATCGGTGGAGTGTTGTATGTATACCTCCCCCCGCTCACAGACAACAATATGGGGAAGAAGTCGAAATTATAGCATCATCAAACACATTCCCAACAAGACACGCCTGTGTAGAAGATCTCACAACAGCGTTAAACGATAACGATATTGATATCCCCGATTCCTGGGGTCAACCCATGATTATCATACCGCGTCAAGACTGATTTAATCACTATACGAGTATTGATCGTTGTGGTTGGATATTAATGGAGGTATTTTTATTGTAGACGAAAGGAAAGCACACCAAAGTGACAGTGCGGTGGTAAGTGGTGCGGAACGAGCGGGAAGCACCGCACCACTCGCTGATTACGGGTACTAAATTGGGTTGTCGGGGAGAAATAAAGGTCAAACCATTTTATGGTGCGGCACAATGTATATTGTTATGATTAAACCACATCAAGAGTTAGTTGCGGCGCTAGGCGTGGGTATATGTGTGTGTGTGTGTGTGTGTGTGTGTGTGTGTGTGTGTGTGTGTGTGTGTGTGTGTATTGTCAGACGACCACCGCCGAGCGGTCGGCGTAAACGTTGCGTAATACCACCAAAAATACACACCTATTACTTCTAATTAACTATGTGCAAAAAAAACGTAGTATTCCTGGGGTCAACCTATCATTGTTTAAGTGAAAGGAGACTTCATTCACTACCCACTTCGTCCTACGTAAAGTTTGATGAGATAGTACATCCATGAAATGGAATCGGTTCTTATTGTACGAATACTGCATCATTTATTGACGTTGGCCTACGCCCACACCATTTTCCAAGACTCGAAATCAACGGACGTGGTCACCTTGTTTCGTTTCGCTCAATTTGTCTCGACTTGTAACATTTGTAACATAGGATCTACTACCTCCGACAAGTCGAGAAAGTCGACCGAAACGGAGCGGGAGACGATGACCTAGTGACCTACTCTTCGGGAATTCACCCAGGCGACAATTGTGGTGTAACCACCCCGACAACCATGAGGCACTAACACATTGAGGTGGTTACAATGCATTTGATACCCACAGTGATTAATGGGGTTGTTCCCAGGGTGGTATGTATACAAATATTGTATAGCTCTTGTGCAATTATTTACCGATATTTTCCAGATCGGGTTCCCCACCACAACCATTAATCACTAACACATTGGGACGCAGAATTGTGGAACAGAAAAAAAATATTTGTATTCATATACGAGTATGATGCGTGTAGAATGTGAAGCATTCTGTCATCAGTGATAGTGTCAATGTCATTATCATAAATACCGAGTCAGCTTGTCGTAAGAGGGGACTAACGGGATCGGGTGGTCAGACTCGCTGACTTGGTTGACCCATGTCATTTGGTTCCCAATTGCTCAGATCGATGTTCTTGCAGTTGATCACTGGATTGCTGGTCCAGACTCGATCATCTACAGACCGACACCATATAGCTGGAATATTAATGAGTGCAGCGTAAAACTAAACACACTGACTCACTCAAATGTTGAATAATAAACCAGACGTGTGGATAAGTTGAAATAATTCAGTGTTCATGCAGAGGTACCCGCTTTTAGTATACAAGCATTATATTTAGCGTGTGTGAGGTAAAATGTTTACGTCACCTCGCCAATATTTCAGTAACATAGTGGAAAATGTCTTTCACAAAAGATTCCTATTCTTAGGTATTGTGGTTAGTTCTGACCCGTGAGGTTTTTCAATAGTTGTCAGCACATTATATGACACTACACTGTAAACATGTTATTGATAGCGCGTGGCACGCGTCGCAAAACGAGTCATGTGAGGGTTACTACCTCAACAGCCAAATCAAGCGGAAAGAACAGAGCCGCTGACTCTGCGACTATAGGGCGTTTCGAGGTATTGAAAAGACCACGCACCAAAGCTCAGTGTATATTGTCACTGTCAGGACTATCAAAAAGCTCGTAATACAACAGCAGGACATCTTTACAGTTAATGTCTGTCTCGATGGAGCCGTGTGCTTGTGGCAATACCCAGATATATTATGATCATGTTACTAATAGTTTGTAATGACTGATTTTAACAGTGAAAATATTACTATTTATTAACTAATCATATGAATGACAATACAACATAAAGCAATAAAATCTTTGCAAACACTCTTGCTTTTTTTACTCACAAAAGAATATCATATTGTCATGACTCCAAAATAATGAATGTCCATTATCATTCTCTAATGATAATGATGGGCTGTCCCTACGAATCAGGGGTGTCTATTTAGTTTAAATGGGCGTTTGACATCTTCAACCCAGTCAGGTCTTGTAAGGAATGTGATTGTTGATGTTATAATTTCGATTTCTTCGCCGTAACATTGTCTGTGCTTAAGCGGTGGTATACATGTATGCGTGTAATAGAAATGTGAATGACTGAGACCTTTTGTGTGTATGATAAAATATTTATAGCTTTGTGCAATACCGCGCAATATCCTATTTTCGCCGCAGGCTAAGGGAGTATATTCTTAGTCCTTGTATAACTCGTATGCAATATGTTTCTTGCTTTTATTACTCGATCGGTGTCATATAACGGGGTCTCCAGTTACAATTTACACCACAGATGTTACTTTTGTGGATGGTGGGGTCGACTCCGAAAATTATTTTGTGTTCACAGTTGCCTGGATATAGGCAGCCGAGGGTCGAAGGTAAAAAGGTCACGGGTCACCGGGGTCGGGTCGTTCCGCTCCATTTGGAGAGGTAGTAAAATCCAATGTTAAATCTCCATTGGAAAATGTCATAGTAGCAGCACAAAACAAATATTGTGTGGTTGTTGTGCAATGGGGCTCGCGTCTCGCGTGCGGGGTGGTGTGGTTGTTTACACAAGCGGGACTTGTTGGGAATGTGGTTAATGATGCTCTAATTTCGACTCTTGCCCATATCGTTGTCTGTGACTTGGGGGAGGTATACATACAACACTCCACCAATATTGAGATATTTGTTGTAACCAAGAAATGTCTAGCTAGTTCATGATCATGTAGCGTCGTCTCTTTTTCGTTTGCTGGCATTACAGCTTATAGACACTACTCACACGCCTTTGTACAGCATGCTCTTTAGTGAGCAGTCAACGATATAAAGGCGTGGTATCTATGTTCTGGGTCTGTCTCAATACACCCAGAGTTTTGGGCTTATGGGATAAGGCGAAAGAGTCAGACTTGACCTGTAGAGGACATCCAAGGAATCGAGCTCAAACGGCAAATTAAATTGCACCCAGTCTGAATCATGGGACAGATGTTCGAGTTTCAGATCTAATTAAGGAATCATCTCCATGCAGCTTCAGGCCCGTAGCTTGTACCATTACTGAGAGAAAACCAAACAACATGCATGAGCTATATATAACATATTGTTTTACTACTAAAACCATAATGTAAGTTAATATACATTCTCACAGTGATATATACATATATAGTTTACATATACAAGAAACTGAATTCTATTCAGTAAAATGTCACTAAAGGAAAACCAACGCAGAGTTCCAAGTTCCATGTAACAAATTTTCAACGATTCCGAATTCCATGTAACACTTTCAGCATATCAGAAACACTTAATTCTTCTGGTCATCTCCATTCTCATCCTCATCCTCACCATCTTCTTCTTCATCATCATCATCATCATCATCATCATCATCATCATCATCATCATCATCATCATCATTAGCCATGTCAGAGGCAGAGTCACTTTCCGCCACCGCGACCCTCGCTACTTCGGGCATATCTATACGAGTCAGGATGCCTTTCATTCTGGGTCTTAAAAAGAGTTTAATTTTGTTTTTTAGCATTAATGGATCCGTGGAAGGATTCATATTATCCAGACTGCGCAGAATTGGTTGAAACAGAGGTGACTGTTTAAAGTACTGAGTGTATTCTAACACGCAGCTGAGGGTATTCACCATTTCATTTTCCCACAACTGCATCATATATCTGTCCACCCAGTCATCCGTTCGACCCTGCTGGTGGTACTTATTTCTCTTGAGTTTCATCACGTCATGACGCAAGTTGTACAACCGCTCCCAGATGCATTGCAAACCCACATCTTGCCACTCCTCGGCTACCTCATCAGCGAGTGGTGTTGGCTGCTGCTTCCTACCACAACGTCGATGATGTTTGACAGCAGGACTACCTCCTCCACCTCGACCAACCTTCCCGGGGAAGCCTAAGTCACTGACACCATCATCATCACTGTCCATCTCATCATCATCACTGTCATGCTTTCTCTTTGATTTTAAGGTAGTATTTTCTGGACACCAATATTTGATACGGCGCTGTAGATCGTACATGTTATCTATCAGCACCCCGCAATCAGCACAAGCCTTGGCCATTGTAAGTAGACCCTGACTGCTGCTACTACTACTCATGTCATAATCCGTGTCTTCTTCTTCCCGACTGAGTTGATTACGATGATGATCGTTTGAGCCCTCTTCTTCTTCAGTAGTGGCCAGCTTGGGAGGGGGGATACTATTTGGCGAGGCACCCCTCACTATGCTGCTGGTGGTATCTGTGAACTGCTGCTCTTTCACTGTACTCCGAGCTTTAGTAGCACCTTCTTCCTTGGTGTTTATAATGTTCACGGGCAGACGGTCCTTGTCATTCTTCCTGTTGGGTTTCAGATCAATAGTCAGTTGTCCAAAAGGTTGTTCTGCAGCCCGTTCATACATGGACATAAAGCGATCAATGTTTTCAGGGAAGATTCTATGAGCAAAGACCTTGATTTGTTGTCTATCTATAGGCGAATGAAAAAGTATGACATAATAAGCATTCAAAGCAATATCTCTGGATTCCTTACCTCTCGGAAACAGGTTTTGTACAAGAAGAAATATCAGCACATTCTTGTGATGAGAGGTTTGGGTAAACAGTCTGGAGATACGTTTGTCGTGTTTAGCTTCAGCCAGGAAATCGTCCAAGACCAATACGTTGCACTGACTAGCATCAAAGTAATCCTCCTCTAATATATCATAGGGAAGTCCTTTCACAAATGTCACTATTCGAGACGATTGCTCCTTTATGGTCTGATATAGTGGCTGCCACTGTGTGTAACACCAAACGATACGGTCGGGGAGGGGTTTGATCAAGCAGTGCTGAAGCAGCACACGGTAGGTAAACACAGACTTTCCACAACCACTGGGTCCAACAACGAGAACATTCGAAGGGATCAGAAACTTGAATCCCTCATGTCTGTCCATATCATCCGAAGGAAGAGGAGTAAGAGGAGGAGGAGTAGGAGGAGGTGGAAGGACGTGAGTTGTTCCATGCCTTTGCTTCTGATGTCTTCGTAGGTTGTCTTTCCGTGTAAAAGTCATCCCGCAATCTGAACAGGTGGTCGTCTTCATGGATTCTTTTTGTATTGTTTTTGGCACAAGAAGAGGAGGATGACGTCCTACCCGTCCCGGGGTATGAGCGAAAATGGAGCTACCCTGTTGAGGCCCTTCGTTTATTCTAAAGATATACCCCCACAGCAGGTCATTCAGCTTCTCATGGCTTTGATACAGCTTCTTCTTGTGTCCGGCCTAAACATGTACTATTGTTATGTGTACTCTTCCACGCCTCTGAATAACATCCATGGTGAGCATACCCACAAAAAAGTATTACTAAGCAGATGCTCTATCAAGCACCCACGCATTTTGAATGGCCTCATCTCTGAGAGCATTGAGAAACTGTGGTTTTAAAACAAATGCTACGATAGGCATGTAACTGGCAAAAAGACTTTTCCAAACACCTACAGTAGTCCATAGGGGATGAACTAAGCGTCGTAACACTGCTAGATAGTTATTTCTATCATTTCTCCTTAGAAAACGACGTTTTTCATATCGAGTCACTGGTAATCTTCCTTATAATAATCTATTGATGATAGCATTGACAGCAAGGACCTGTTCTCTGTTCATTTCTAAGATGTCTTGCCGAATTTCCTCAACATCTTGAAACATTAACATGAACCTTAAAGAGTCATATGTACAAAACAGAACCAAAAACACTAAGCGTTTAATTCATTCATTACTAACAAACACAGAGTGGTAATATAAATTTAATATTTCTGTAAGGTATGTACAAAACAAAAACACTAAGCATTTAATTCATTCATTCATTCATTACTAACAAACACAATGCACACTATTGCAAAGATAAACAAAAATCGATAATACATCTACCAGTGAACACCAGAAGAACACTAGCGCGACCCAGGAACCTCACCACATTCGACTGAGGAGTGGCGGTTGCGAAATGACACAAAACGGATACCTCCTTGCTATATATTCATAGACATAACAATCGTTTCCAGTATAGTTGTTACGGGAAAATTGTTCAAGCATTATCTCCCTTAAATGCCACCCTCTCAACCGGAACAAGAGATAATATACAACATATTGTCCACAGGTTTTTCCCGAGAGACTCTGGACTCTGATGTGACTCCACACAAGTGCTCTTTTGCTGATATGACGACGACGATGATGGTTATTGTCGTTTATATACTCCACAAACTCCTGTACCTCTTTTAGTCTATGGACCATTCAAAAATTTCAATACTTTCCTCGTTTACGTAGACAGCAAACCAGTGGAAGAATGTTTCCCCTTGCCATACGCCATGCTAGGTCTTTTGTTAAATGATTCAGGGCGAACACACCCAAAATGTGGTGTCTAAGTATGGGGTTGCACTGTATGATGCATTCTAGTTGACGAGTGTTCATGCCGCCTCGTTTACCCCACCTCAATTTTGCTCACTGTTCCTATTTGCTCATACGACAACGTTTCTGCTTTTCTCTATTTGGAAAATGTCATCAAATTCCCCATAAACGACGCATGATACCGTCTCGGGAAGCGGTGTTCCAAACTGTGCTTCAAGTCTAAGAGTACCCTGCTTTTGAAGGCGTAGATATGTTCCGTCATTGTTCTGACCAAACACGGGATCCAATGAGAAGACACCTCCGTGGAACTCATCTCTTGAGATGTCTACCCGATTGAGACCTCCACCTTCATCCGTCAACCAGCATCCGGTGGATTGGAATAGGTTAACAAATGCCGGGATGAAGGCTCGTGCAGTTGTCTCCCCGAATTGTAGTTTCATGGGACCGGACTCGCCCACGATGGTCCCATCGCAGAACAATACAATTTGGGATAAGCCCCAGTTGGCAAAGTTGTAGGGATTCTTATGGTAGTCACCCATCCCTGTTGCTTTGGCGGAGACGAACCCCACTACGATCTTATTAGGACGAATCCTTTGAAAAATGTTATCCCACGCAAAGCTGGTTTGACCCTTGACGATGGAAAACATCTTAACTTCCGTCCTGCGATATGGGTATTTCTTTATAAACGAAAAAGCTGTTATTACCGAGTGGAGGGACCACATAAACGCCATTCCCAGTCTACGCGCTATATCACCACTGTATTATTTAAAGTATGAATGCAAGGACTATCGTGATACGGGTTTTAAAACGAATCATTGGCAAGAACAGCTATATCGTTGTATATTGATGATGACGGAAAGGAGGCGGATCACAAGCAGGGTGGGGAAGAAACAACATGGAACAGATACTGGTTCATAAGTATTATCAACCAAGAGAACCCAGTGCGTTTGGGGGGTATCAAAAGTTTGTACATACTTTGAAAAGAAATCATCCCCAAATCAGGACATCACGTGTGAGGAAGTGGCTTAACGAGCAAGACGCCTACACCTTACACAAAACACCCCAGAGAAGATTGAAGAGAAATAGGGTTATAGTCGGTGGAGTCGGGATCCAAGCAGACGCCGACTTATGTGATGTGGCCAACATCGCAGATAGCATTGATGGAGTACGATACCTGCTTATTATCATTGACTGTTTCTCCAGATTTGTTTGGATCAAACCGATAAAAAACAAATCATCAGAAAATCCTTGTTCACAAACATGGGGTCGAAGGTACCGTTCACACTGAGGACAGACAAAGGCAAGGAATTTCAAAATAATGCTGTAAAAAAGGTTTATAGACGGTTTCACATCAAACACTTTGTTACCCAAAACGATGATATAAAAGCCAACTACGCAGAGCGTTTTATTAGAACGTTGAGAACTATTCTATACAGATATTTCACGTACAAGAGGACCTATAGATACACCAACATTCTACAGGACATTGTTTACAATTATAACCACCGTCCACACAGGTCACTCCCGAATGGGAGAACCCCAGCCGACGTTAATCACGCGAATGAAGCCTGTATATGGTTGAATATGTACGACAGTAAAAAATCAACCCCACCTCAAGCAAGAGAGATAAAGCGAGAATCATCTTTGAAGCACCACCATCCCTCCAGATATGCGTATAAGGTAGGAGACCTCGTACGACTATCCATCAGCAAAAGAGCTTTCGAAAAAGAGTACCAAGAGAAATGGCCTCAGGAGGTCTTCAAAGTTGTGAGTCGAGAGCGACGTGATGGGATACCTATATACAGTGTTGAAGATTTACAGTCAGATCCCATCCAAGGTACATTTTATCAATCCGAATTGAACAAATTCCATAAAGATCCCAAGGAAGCGCTTTGGCGGATAGAGAGTGTTCTGAAGTATAGGACAGTGAAGACCAACCGAAATAAGAAAGGCATTAAGCAGGCGCTTGTTAAATGGGTGGGTTTCCCAGCGAAATTCAATTCGTGGGTTGACGTAAAAAAGAGATCACGTAAAGCCCGATTCACCAACACAGTTGAATCAACCGCTCGGACACAAGAACCAACTTGAAGTTATTTGTGAGAAGTGAGGAGAAACGATAGATAACGAGTTACCATGACGACCGAATGGATAGTTGCCCATAGCAACAACAGTGTCCTATACATCCCAGACAACCAACCACACAAGTTCTCCGTATACCTACAACAACCGCTACAGTTGGATGGGCACTGGACTGTTGCTTTAAGGGAATTCTACGCCAAACGGGCAAAGGGCGGGAAAAAGTCCAAAGTAACAGATGACATGCTCTACATTTACTGCTCCATATGCGAACCGATCATTGTTGATGGTGAACGTCGACATCTCCTTCGAAGTGTAAAGTCAACATCATCGAGTGTTGGGCAGTTGTGGAACATAAAAATAGTTGAGCCGTATGACATCAGGATTCGACTAGTCTATGACACTGTTCATCAGATTGACATATACGTAACAGACGTAAGCGGCACTCCAGCCACATTCTTAACGGATGTCTCATCGCTGACGCTTCAGTTGAGACGGTACCCTTTTTTGGTTTAGGATATATATATATCGAGCAAGCAATGTCTGCTAGCTTAATAGAACACCATTATGGAGGGAAAGAAAAAAGCGATGATGGTCTATATATTCCAAATATATCTATGTGGCGAAAATTCTATGGTGATGTTGCAGAGGGAAGGAAGAAGGGCAGCGACACAACAATTCAACCATATCAGCGCATAAGAGTTGGCACCATCAGTTTCAAGCCCACATCTACTATGATCACAATGGAACGGAACCCATCGTCCCTTGACCTATTACCCCCACCTCCGACCTCTTCTACCACAAAGACGACATTATTAGCACCGGATGACAAGACCATTCCACAAAGGGACATATGAATAGTGAGCCCGAGTGAACAGGTAGTAGATCAAGCTAAGGCAGAGATTAGACGACACCCGGACTCGGTCTCTACCAGCGCAATGGGGTTTATCAATAAAAAACGAGGACACCGTCGCACAAGGGCCAGTGCAGGACGGACTCTCACTGGAAAGGGAAGAAGTAAAAGAAGGAAAACAAACTATCTTGGTAGGCGTGTGACCGCTGTGGGGATTAAGAGAAAGAAGAAAAAGTGCAAGAACACTGGTGAAGGGAAAAAGAAGAAGAACAAACGCGGGCTGGGACGGAAGAGAACCATCAAGGACATTTTCGACTATTAAGTAGTCAACCATGACCGCACTAACGAATGATCCCAAGTTTTTCACCGAAACACAACCCCCGGAACTATCCTTATTCGACCTGCCACCCACACAAACAGCCGTTGAAAGGGTTTATTTACAAGACTGTCGTCCGGTGTCACCTCTGTCATCATCCGCACCGATTGAATTTCACATCAGTGGTCAAAACGGGCTGGAATACATCGATCTCAGAAGGTCTTCCTTGTATGTCAAATGTAAGATAACTCATGCGGACAACACGAATCTGGGGGGTGATGAAGAATGCGCCCCCATTAACCTCTTCCTCCATTCCCTTTTCTCTCAAGTAGACGTATGGCTGCAAGGGCGCTTGGTTAACTCCACCACCAATCATTATCCATACAAGTCCATCATTCAAACGCTTTTGGACACCAATTGCATTGACAGCAAGACAAAAATGGAGGCACAACTGTTTTTCAAAGACACAGCAGGGGAGTTAGACGTAACTGACCCGAATGGGACTAATACGGGGATGTTCGCAGGTATGAGTTTACTTCCGAGAGTAAAACGTTTGACCTCGAATCCCCCCTGATGCATGACCTTTTTCAGATGAAACGCTACATACTGAACCAGGTCGACGTACAAGTAAAATTGTACAGATCTACACCCCAGTTCATGCTCATGGCAACAAAAACAGACACCTCGTATGTGGTTCACATTGAAGACATAGTTCTGAAGGTAATGAAAGTGTGTGAATCCCGGTGTCATATGGGGTCACAATGAGGCGCTCTCAAAGAAATACCCATATGCTTCCTGGAATGATTCGGGTGTTGTTGATTTCAAGTCTTGAAAGATGATCTCGGCATAGGCCAACGTCAATAGATAATCCATTGTTAGTGTGATAAGACCCGATTCCATTGTTGATATTGTACTATGTCGTCAAGCTTTTCATAAGGGTTGGGAGTAATCATTGAGGTGTCATTTCTCTTGTAATAATGATAGGTTGTCCCCAGGAATCAGGGCACCCATGAAGAGCCACCTCCTCGTGGTGGGTGCTGGGTAATGCTAAGTGCTCTTCTTCCGTGTGCATCCGGGGCAGAATGTGTCCACAGCACCCCATTGCTTGTCTTAAGAGGCGACTAAATTGGGCAACCTGTTTGCCGTGGGTTGCGTCCCGTGTCGGTGGAGGACGGGATCCTGGTGGTTGAGGGCAGTTGGACTTTTAACTGCGTTCCATTGCCCAACACACCACTTTGGCCCTTACTTCACCCAGACGGGTGGTTGAATTGGCCCGATTCAACCAATCGGCTGGTCATGCCAAGCCCTGTGCATGGACTGTATATGTGTCATTGCACAAATTTGATTTGGAATTGTTTTGAATTTCGGCTTTGGCACCTCTTGTGATCTTTAAGTTTTTGATTCTGAATTCTAATATGAACTTTGCCTAGAGTCTTATGCCAGAAGGCGATGGCTCATGGGCCAATCTGGTAGTTTAATTATTTATAATTCTTCTACTGGAGTATATCATCCGGGTATCCTTAGTGCTGCAAGCTGGAGGCCCGCTTGCTTTAGCATTGTCCTTGTGATACTCCGTGGTGGGTGGGGAGCTCGGATGATGAACCATATGACACCAATCATGGCTTATGAAATACCCCCCCAAAAAACGAAACGTCCACTTGAAATTGATCCCGTCGATACTTCTCATAGACCGTCTCTATCGATTGAGTATTGGCCACGTTTCCTCGTTATTGAGACTACTGACAAGACACTATTGAAGTTGAACCCTTTCGCAGTATCTAAGGGCATTCAAGGTATTGCTGGGGATGTTAAGAACATTAGACGCTTACGTTCGGGTGCACTGCTAATTGAGTGTGGCAAGAAACAGCAAGCAACCAATCTGATGAGCATTGAATCTTTTGTGGGCATTCCGGTCACGGTCTCTGCTCACAAGACCTTGAACACAAGCAAAGGTATCGTTAGAGATCGTGATCGGTTGTTTGCTGACATGTCCGTACTTGATATAGCATGCGAAATGAAGGATCAAGGCGTGCTGTATGTGAAGCGCTTTTCAACCCGAAAAAAACAATGAAACAATCCAAACGAATACCTATCTCTTTTCTTTTTCATCGCCGAATGCTCCCAAATCAGTAAAGGCGGGTTACTGCAATATCCAAGTTGAAACCTACATCCCCAACCCGCTCAGGTGTTTTAAATGCCAGAAATATGGACACGGTGTATCTACCTGCACATTGTCTGTTGTGTGTGCTCACTGTGGTGAGAAGACACACCCAAAAGAAGATTGTGACAGTGACTTTAAAAAATGCACTAACTGCTCAGGCGACCATTCATCTTCGTCAAAACAGTGTCCAATATGGAAAGAGCAAACGGCGATTAACAACCCAAACCCAAGTCTGATGCTTCAAAACAACAAAGTGGCAGAGCTCCTAAGGGGTCAAAAAATAAAATTCAACTGTTTAATAAATATGGGTCTCTTGAAGACATGGACGTTTCTGAAAACGTCCATTCTAGGGCACATAGCTTGTCGCCCTCCAAAAGGGTGCGGGGTAGATCCCCAATAAATCCCCCCAAAAGATAGTTTATTCCAATAATATTGTACAGTGGAACTACAGAGGATTGAGGACTAATTTACATGAATTACAGCTATTAGTCCAAGATTCCACACCTTCAGCGTTATGTCTCCAGGAGACATATTTAAAACAAACAGATACATTTGACCTTCGTCATTTTAATGCATACCATTCTTTTTCACCTCTGGGTGATAGGGCCACTGGATGATCATCCATTCTAGTCAAACAAAACGTTATTCAAAGCCCTGTTTCACTTAATACTAATATGCAGGCTGTTGCAGTGAGAATTACTTTACATGTAGCGTTTACGCTATGCTCTCTTTATATTTCACCGTCTTCGGCTTTTGCCAAAGCCGATCTTCAAGCTCTATATGATCAGCTCACGAAACCCTGTATTATAATGGGAGATTTAAATGGACACAACCCACTCTGGGGCAGTGTAAATACAAACACTAAAGGTAAATTGTTGGAGGACTTTTGTTCTGACAATGATTTATGTATTTATAATGAGGGACCTATTCTGCTCTTGACTTGTCATTGACAAATTCAGAACTACTAAATGAATTCGAATGGTCAGTCCACGATGACCTGTGTGGAAGTGACCATTTTCCTACTGTATTAAAAGCTGTATCTCCATCTGATGTTCCTCCATCATCAAGACGAAATTTTAAAAAGGCTAACTGGCCTCTATATGAAACACTGTGTGCTGAAAAACCTAAACCTGAACGTTTTATTGACGTTCCTGATGCTATCAAATGTTTTTCTGATGAACTGAATTCCATAGCTGATGAGTGTATACCAAAATCCTCTGTAGTTCCACACATTCGAAAACCATGGTTCAGCGATGAGTGCAAACAAGCTAGGAAGGCAAGGAAAAAAGCAGAACATTATTTCCGTCGCCATCCTATGGTGCATAATTTAAATAAATTTAAGATTTTAAATGCTAAAGCGCGGCGTACTTTTAAACAGAACAAACGCCAATCTTGGCAAAATTATGTATCCAAAATAAATTCTCGGACACCTATGTCCAAGGTATGGAACATGGTCCAGAAAATCAAAGGTAAAGGTACTAAATCTACTGTCCATCATCTTAAACATGGAAATCAATTACTTACTGATAAGTCAGATATTGCGAATAAACTGGGCGAAACTCTCGCTAAACATTCTTCCTCTTCAAATTATGAACCTAAATGTCAGCAGTATCAAAAACAACAAGAAAAGAAAACTATTAATTTCAATTCTGATAATGGGGAAGATTATAATGAAACGTTTTCTATTCATGAACTCCATACTGCTCTTGATCAAGCTCATGACACTGCTACAGGAGCTGATAACATCCATTATCAACTCCTGAAACATTTACC
This sequence comes from Haliotis asinina, assembly GCF_037392515.1. Taxonomy (NCBI): domain Eukaryota; kingdom Metazoa; phylum Mollusca; class Gastropoda; order Lepetellida; family Haliotidae; genus Haliotis; species Haliotis asinina. The sequence goes on from NC_090286.1 coordinate 38,239,213, forward strand.
AGAATCCTGTCTGGAAACTCTCCTAAGTATTTTTGATGATATTTGGACATCGGGTAACTTTCCTCCTTCATGGCGTGATGCCATAGTGGTACCAATACCGAAACCTGGACGTGATCATACAGATGCTTCCAATTATCGTCCGATTTCATTAACTAGCTGTGTTTGCAAGACCATGGAACGCATTATAAATAATCGACTTGTTTGGTACTTGGAAACAAATAATCTCATAACAGATATACAGTGTGGTTTCCGTAAAATCAGAAGTACTGTCGACCACTTAATGCGTTTAGAATCATTTGTGAAAAACGCACTAATTAATAAACAACATGCTGTGTCTATCTTTTTTGATCTTGAAAAAGCATATGACACAACCTGGAAATATGGCATTTTGAGAGATTTATATGACTTTGGCTTGCGAGGTCGTTTGCCTGAATTTATTGCCAACGTTTTAAATAACAGACAATTCCAGGTCCGTGTGGGTTATTACAATCAGGATCAGGGTGTTCCACAAGGCAGTATTCTGTCTGTCACTTTTTGTAGCATCAAGATCAACAGTTTATCAAAAGTTTTAAACGATTCAATTGATGGATCGTTATTTGTGGATGATTTTAATATTTCTTGTCGTGGTAAAAATATGCATACCATTGAACGGCAATTGTGTTTAATTGCAGTTGTGTTTAAACAAGATTAATAAATGGTGTCTTGAAAACGGCTTTAAATTTTCTAAATCGAAAACTAACTGCATACATTTTTGTCGAAAATACAAACCACATAAGACCCTGAACTATCTCTAGATGGGACGGCCATTAACGTTGTGAAGGAAGCCAAGTTCTTGGGTCTTATCTTTGATTCGCATAAAACCTTTTTACCACATATTAAATCACTTAAAACTAAATGCCTGAAAGCACTTGACTTGTTGAAAGTGGTTTCAAATTCTAAATGGGGAGGGGATCAAGCTACCCTTCTCCATCTCTATCGATCACTAGTTCGTTCTAAACTTGATTATGGCTCCATTGTCTATGGTGGAGCCTGCAAAAGCAATCTTAAACTTCTTGATCCTGTCCATCATCAAGGTCTGAGACTTTGTCTTGGGTCTTTTAGAACTTCACCAATTGACAGTCTCTACGTTGAGGCTGATGAACCTTCTCTTGAGCAGCGCCGTATAAAGTTAGCTTTACAGTACATTACTAAATTATACTCTAATCATTCTAACCCTGCATATAACTGTGTTTTCAATCCCCTTTATGAGGATTTATACAACAAAAAGTCTTCTCTATGTCTCGGACATAGAATTAAACCCTTTCTTTCTGCTGCTGGCACTCAGTTGGAAAACATAGCTCCCTCCCGTCTTCTTTCTTCTCCTCCTTGGCAGTTGGTCAAGCCTCAAGTAGACCTAACATTGACCACATTTAAAAAATCAGAGACTAATGAATTACAATATAAGCAAGAATATAATCAATTAAAACATAAATATAGCAATTATAAATCCTTATTTACAAATGGGTCCAAGGATGGTGGCGCAGTGGCTTGCGCCACTGTCATTGGATCAAGAACAATATCTTCTAGATTACCAGATAATAGTTCTGTTTTTACAGCTGAAGCTAACGCCATATTACAAGCACTTAAAAATATTCAAAGACACCCGAAACGTAAACAATATATAATCTATTCAGACTCTCTTTCTTGTCTCCAGGCGATTAAAAAATTATCATGTAAACATCCACTTTTAATTGATATTATTGAATTGTATAATAATCTTGCTACTGGCCAATACGACATTGTCTTTTGTTGGTTACCCAGCCACGTAGGCATTTCTGGTAACACAATGGCCGATTTTGCTGCCAAGGCAGCACTCAACAAATCTGTGACACCACTTCTTATTCCATACTCTGATTACAAAGCAAGCATTAGAACCTACATCCGTGATCTGATGCAGAAGAAGTGGGACACCCAAGTAGGTATAAATAAATTACATGAAATAAAACCGTATATTGGTTACACTCACTTGGGCTGTCAGTCCAGATTTGAAGAGGTTATTTTAAGACGATGTCGTATTGGCCATACACGATATACACATGCGTACCTATTGAAAGGTGAGGATCCTCCGTTTTGTATCCCTTGTGATGAGAGAGTCACGGTCCGGCATATCCTGCTTGACTGTGTTGAATTCTCCATCACAAGGGATAAGTATTATACAGTTAAAACAATTAAGGATCTTTTTACCAGCGTTAGATCTCATTTAATTATTGGTTTTTTAAAAGACATTGATTTTTTGGTTGAGTTTTGAAAAGTTGTTGTGTAAATAGATGTATTTTAATTATTGGAAGTTTGGATTAGTAACTGTTGTTGATGGCTGTACCCTCAAAGGGGGTTGAAGTACCGTAAAATTATTGTCCTCCTGAGAGGGTACGTAAGTCCAAAAACATTTCCTGTACGTTTAGACTTCCCTTGGTTTTAATCGTAGCATATGTGTATTTTTAATTTTTGGCTAGATGTGTCTAAATTGTTAACAGCTGAGGGGATGATGTAAATCTGACTAGGGTCCATGCAGATAGCAAAGGCACTGTAAGTCCCCATGGTCCCTAGTATGGTGATCTACCTTCAGTTGTTGACAATCTATAGCCTGATTTTATATTGTATTGTCCGAATAGTGATATTATTTTTAACTTTCCATGCTAGTTTTAAATGAAATTGTGATATTCTAGTTGTTTTACTGTCCTTCCTTGACAGGTTTTTATACTATACATATATTTCATTTCAGAATTAAATGCTCTTGTCACGATATGGCTGAGACATTGCCGATGTGACGTTAAACTCACTCACCCAGGAATCAGGGGTGTCGAGATCTGTTTCCTTTAATGCACGTGCGATATCTTCCACACAGGCGGGTCTTGATGTGAACGTGGTTGATATGACGTTGCTTGGATTTGGGTGGTGGCATGCATACCACACTCCACGAATATTCAGACATTTATTGTGTGTGAGGAAAATAGAACTATCTAAATAATGGGAAAAAAGAGAACACTCCCAGTATATCTCTCTAAATATTATTACCGCTTGCGCGATTCGACCTGATATAGGAAAACGGTACACAAAGAAGAATTGTAATGTCACTTTGGTGTGCTTTCCTTTCGTCTACAATAAAAATACCTCCATTAATATCCAACCACAACGATCAATACTCGTATAGTGATTAAATCAGTCTTGACGCGGTATGTACACATATTCTTTCTATAGCTCTTTTTGTGGCGACTTATTCAGCACTGTTTATGCCCCGCTCAACAAAAAAGGTACGGTGTCATTAAATTCCCCGCATAGTAGGTCACTAGGTCATCGTCTCCGTGCGGGGTGGGTCACGTGGTCCACGGTCGTATCGTTTCGCTCGATTTGTCTGGACTTGTCGGGGGTAGTAAATCCTATGTTAGTCTCCATTGGAAAATGTTCAGGTAAAGGCCAGATATACACTACTTGTGTAGATTAGACATATATTTGCTGGATTGTCTCGTCGGAACTCAATTGTAATCTGTGTCTACAGATACTCTCTTACTTTCGGTGAAATGACCTGTTGTTTCGTGATTCTGAAATATAACCAGCCACAGTAGGACTCGCGTGACATTGTAAATGAGTGTTATGCTGTAGTGGTGACAGACGATATCAGACATGTGGTCGGATCGTACATAGTTGATGTCAATATTACATCTGATCCTTTATAAACCGATATTGGGTTATTAAGATATTAAAGCTTGTATATTTCATGATGTTGTAGAGGACTTGGGATCAGATTCTTGGTCAGTGGTTCTGTACACATTGTTTTTATATGAGGCGAGGTGTCATATGCTTACGTTTTTTCTTCAAGTAAACCATTCACTTGATTTTGATGGATGCCACTGAGGGGTTAAGATACTCTCACTTTGTCGTTAACGCCTGAGAGGTGTACAACGTTTGCTGTGACGTTATATCTTTTTCGTTCGTGATCAAAGCGTTAGTAAACTCCGTGCATGTTATCATTTTCCGCAATACATAACGCTGTTTGGGGTCGTAAACTTGCATTTCAAGAGCGCCGTGTTCGAGGTCTGATCACGTGTCAGTTCTGTGGTATATGAACCAGGAAATGCCCTTCATCACTCAGTAACGTATACTCACATTTGTGCTTACTAGCTCTTTGCCAATTGAACTTAAAGTCATGCATGCAGTTACAGCTGAAATTGGGGTGAAACGCTCGTTCAGGCTGTCATGAACATGATGTTACACCGAACTGATTCTCAGTTAAATGCACGACTCTGTGCAAAAAAATGTCTCAGTACGGAACGACTTTTCAAGCTTTCCCATTTTGACACAATGCATCACCTAGAAACAATCTATATGTATGGTCAGAGATTAACCGAGATTAATCCATGCATCTGAAACACGGTCATCTGAGTACTAAATACATCTTGACACTGATGTTACGAGTATGTATTTTCTGTATATTTTTGTTATTAATTAAGTAATAATTATTATTGGGTCATAACATTTAGTGTTTTGAATATTAAATATGATGGGTCACATTTCGTTTCAATATCTGGTCAACACTTTTCGGATTCTTGTTTTCCGGAATTTATCTGCTCCTAGTTTTCAATGTTTACTTCTGAAGACTTATTCTAGGGCATTCTACAGTGTTGACGATGCTCGTTTGTGCCCGAACTTTTGGGAAATGACTTAGTTAATGTATATAAAAGGCTGGTTGCCGTGTTGAGGGCGACACTCACTCTCAATACTTGAAATCCTGTCAACGCCTGAATCTACATTATCTGCTGCCACGCCGTTCGCTGTGTTGACATTCTGCCATAGTTGATTCTCTCTCACACCAAGACTTTGGTGAGTTTGCTATATTGAATTTTGTGACCCATTGACTTAGATTTTTCCTCTCTTAAATTGTATTTGTAATCAGCATTGTAATATTGACTTGTGACTTTGTATACCTTGCTCTCGTTGCATATTACAGAATCAGAACGTTAACGACTTGTCTTTGTTCTGTTTTGCTGGTTCACAGGGGATGTCTTACATAGCAGACATGCATTATCATCTTGCGTAGACATGCATTATCACCATGTCTAGTCGTGCATTATCACCCAAAGCATAAAACTAGAGACACGTTTTCGTCAGTTCAGGGGCACTCACTCTATAAAATGTGATGACTCTAGATATTTGGAAAACGGTAACTGGATTCTGCAGCACCTTACTTATGTGAGTCCCAGGTGAAAGGAAGCAATCGTACTTTCTCACTCACTCAAATACTGGTCTGTTATACCTGGAGTGTGTGAGTGAAAATTTAAAGTCACATCCGCAATATTTCCGCCATATCGTGACTTTAAAAAGTTATAAATTCATAACGAATTTGATTAATTTTTTAAACCCTGTCAGCGAAGGATAGTAAAATAACTAGATTATCACAGACAAAGAATTAAAACTAGCACATATTTATAAACTTTGTTTGTGAACCTGTGAAACATTTAAACTTTCAATTGACGAGAACAGTGTAAAAATGTCCTTGAGGAGTTACACCTAGAAGTCTAAACCCATGAATAATTGAAGCATTGAAACACCACGAAATTCAAACGATATTAATCTAGGAAAAGCCACAACGTCGTGTGAATATCATATGAACTGACCCGAGAAGATCCTGGTTAGATTTGGTCTTTGGCAAACCATGTTTGTCGTAAAAGACGAGTAACGGGATTAGGTAGTCAGGTTTGCTGACTTGGTTGACACATGTCATCGTATCCCAAATGCGTAGATTGATGTTCATGCTGTTGATTTCTGGATTATCTGGTCCGGACTCGATTACTCACAAACTGCCGCCATACAGATGGGATATTGATGAGTGCGGCACAAAACTAAGCTCACTTACTCATATGAACTACTGATAAATAGTGCAGATAAATAGCACATGCTGAAATATTGTTACAGTTCATTTTGAATCTAAGTGAAAGGTACGAAAGGAAAACCAGTGTGTCTCAAGAAGCATCCAAATAGTTTAGTGATAAAGGGACATTGACAGGTGTATTACATATGTTTTAATAACATATATTTGCATTTCACCAGCTGATCATGAAAGAATTGCAAATGGGTTTAGAGACGATCATATATAAAGCTTTGAAATAGTGTCCCTAGTATGCAGATCAACCTTCAGTTGTCTATAGCCCATTTTTATATTGTATTGTTACCTATAGTTAAATTGTTTTAGATTTAGTTACTAGTTTTAAATGGATATCTGTGATATACTAGTGGTTTTACTGTTCTCTTTAAAGAGGGAACATTCGTTTCGTAACCTGGACATTTGCTATACTACATATTACTTGCAAACGACAACAGGAAAAGTAAACAGAAAGTTTAAATATTTGAAGTACGTTTTGGTCTGTAAACTGTCTAATAACAGCACGATCACTTAAAATAATACAATGTTCAAAATGTATTTAATCGTGAATTGACAGTTCTCTCTCTCTGTCTCTCTGTTTCTCTCTCTCCCTCACTCTCTCTTTCTCTATCTATCTTTCTGTCGCATCAATTAGTGAGCAACCTGCAGCTGCATACGAGGTTCATGAATACAAAATTGTACTTTCGATTTAATCAGTCCGTTATATACAGCGGATGGAAGGGCAGTTCGGTTGTTTATGCACAACAGATTATGTTCATTTACAATCGAAATTCATATTGACCTACACGGATATTCCTTTGTTCGTGTTTATTACAAAATAATCTTTCGATTGAATGTTGACGGTAGGTCAAACTGATAATTATATTTATCATTCAAAACTGTGTTCCACAGGAGATATTGCATTTGTGAGATCATACGATATCTCCTATGAGATATCCTTTAGACAACAGAATTTGTACAATGCTCTGACAATGCTGTGACGTCAGAACTTGATGACATCACAGTGCTATGACATCGCTGTAAAGCAAGTCTGTGGTAGTAGAGTGTTCAAAGATGTACATTTTTCACTGAAAACTAATGAAGAGTGATTTTTATGATGAATAGAATCTCAACCCCGTACCTACCTGATATCAATTATATCAACACTTGTGGAAAAGATAAAAATATCCTCAGCAAGTACGTATGTTTGTAACTTTATGAACTCGCGATCGTGTTGATATATTTTATATTAGGATATATACGAGATTCTGTAAATATATCACGACCCTTCTTAATACAATAAACCCGTGTGGTTGCAAGTACAACTGAATGTTTTAATTGTGTAACTAACAACATTTTCTTGCATTTGTCGACATAATGTAACAAATATATACTCTTTATTTCGTCACAATTTTACAATCGACTCTGCGAGATTTCTTATTACCATGGAAAGTGTTTTGACTTTTCTATTTACAGTTCTTTTCACTAAGGTACTTGTGAGCATAAAAGGAAATGAATGCTTTGACATATGGCAATTACCGACCATGTCAAATAAATATCCAGTAGCAATGGTCACAAAAAGAGTTCGAAGTATCATCATGCTAACTGACTATAAAATATGAACATGTACGTCACTTGTCCACAGATACTGACATGAAATTCTGGAATCTACTTCTTGCAATAACCGTTGGACAACGTAAGTATGAACTTTATATATTGGATAATAGCAGGGTAGTGATACCCAGAAATTAATCAAGAGAACTCACAGATAGTGAGTAGCGGATGAATAAATCCCTGACAAACTTCACTCATTCTTCCCTCACATATATCATGTAATTAGTTCAAAATGATGTTGGATGCTAATATGGGATAATCCAAAATATTTCAAGTATTTGTTTTATAAACATTTATTTTTTTCTCACAAAAGTAGATTTTCGTTTTAGGCCGAATGAGACAATAAGGCGTGCACCATATCTACTACTCAGAACTTTACTCAAGGGTTTTACATGGCAACACTTTTTCCTTAAATGCAGATTAAGAGTATTTCATTGTTTTGTAACATTATAAAGTTAATTTGTTGGCTATTTCCTTCACGACATGTCATAAAATGGTAAACACTTCCCATAAATGATTAATGGTTACCAATTGCCTTAAGTGGTTGGTGATTGTGTGGTGTCGACAGAATATTCCTACAGACGAAGGTTCATGTATAACCGACCAGTTTAAAAACAAATGATACTTCACTTATTGCATCCAAATTTGGTTATGGAGAAACCACTCTATATGTGTATTCACGCTCTAATTCTCACCTTCATATCGTTTAGGTGTCTTCGTTGTTGAATGTTCCGACAACCATTGTTTCTCGTTGGCGTCATCGGGACATTGTACGGAATGCCATTTTGGATGGTATGGAGCCAATTGTGATAAGGTGTGTCAAAACTGTGACCCGGGAGGATGTAACAAAGAGACAGGTGTTTGTCTCCAGTGTCAAGCCGGCTATCACTCCACAAACTGTTCACTGACTTGTCCACCTCAGTGCAGAGAGAGCTATGATCATCGTGTCTTCTGTGACCGTACAACAGGAAACTGTCTGGAAGGCTGTAAACAGACATGGTGGGGGGATAAGTGTGAACACAAGTGTGGAAAACAATGTAGGGATTCAACTTGCTTCTTCTATGATGGTTCTTGTGCTTTTGGTTGCAAGGACGGTCTTACCGGAAATTATTGTAATCAATCCTGTTCCACTGGATGTTTGGGCGACAGGTGCGGTGAGCTGAGTGGCGACTGCTCGAGTGGATGTAAAACTGGCTTCTATGGGCGCACTTGTGACAGAACGTGTACTGATAAATGCCTCGATAAAGAATGCAATACGCGGATTGACGGAGACAAGCCAACCTGTACTCGCGGCTGTATACATGGCTGGAAGCCTCCTTTCTGTGATACCCCGTGCCCGCCCAACTGTTTATCATGCACTGAAGCAGGGGTGTGTACATCATGCAAGAAAGGATTCACAGGAACCAGATGTAAGAAGAGATGCAACTGTGGTTCTGGTTGCAGCGATGACAAAATCTGTGATGGCTGTACTGATGGGTGGTGGGGAGAGACCTGTGACTTGCCATGCTCTGAAAACTGTACGAGGTGTCAACAGGAAAGTGGAATCTGTACAACATGTCTCCAAGGGTTTGAGTATGATGGAAAAAATCAATGCATCACTGTGATGCATGGTAAATGAATTTATTAATGTATCCATGTTATATGCTTGTTATCATTAGTTCGACTGTTCACGAATACATAATGCCCTGGATAGTTAATGCTTTTTTTTTCAAAATATTGGGCAAGTGTAACAACCTTTTTATGGAAATGTAATACTTTCGAAGTAAAGTACAGTTTCTGGTACTTTTAGAATTGACTGTTCGTGTTATGTTGGATTTTTCTCGAAGTAATAACAGGATATGATGAACGAAACTTACACTTTCTTTTTCCATGTAACATCAAAACTATCAATAGGCTAGGCCTGTTTATAACCGTTTGCATTTAACTGCCTAACTCGACTCACTGAATTTGATTATTGTGGTACATTTGTTTAAGTATTTGCACAATGAGTCAGTCATGAGTACCATGAAAGAATTATTTGACCAATATTTGAAATATAGGAAATTCCTAATTCATCTAAGAATGTCCAATACAACTTACCTTTCACCACAGATAAATGTGTTTTACTTTCGCTGAAACTGCCTCAGAAATACAACACCCATGATGTATATCTGGCCGTGAAAGATACGCATGATGTGTTAGGGATTACTATAAACTAATGTGCTAAAATGTACTAGCAGAATAGAGGACATATTTCCTGAAATGTTGCTCTTTGTCACACAGTCAGAGCCAGCGTGGTCCCGATTCCAGAGGATTCTAAAGTTCCTGTTGTGATTACTGCCATGATAATTGCCCTCATCATCATAGTTGCAGTCAGTATTGGGATCTATATCAGGTACGTTTATCAATATTTAATACTATAACGTTTTAATATACTAAGCGCTAGATGCTTGGAAATTTCCTTTGAAAGCAACAGGTGAGACAATAAATTAAGTATATGTCATAAATACCTGTTCTGGCTTTTAGAAAGCAATCCATGAATGAATAATTTGTTTCTTTCAGTGTTTAAGCACATAACTACCTATGAAGATCGGGGTTAGAATGTATCTTCAGCAACCATGCTTGTCGTTCAACGTGTGCAGGTTCGTTTATATGGTTGACTTCGGTCAGTCACTTGCGTAGATCGATGCTCCTGGTGAAAAATGGGCGGTGGGATGGCCCAGTGGTTAAAGCGTTAGCTCGTGACGCTGAAGACGTGGGTTCGACTCTACATGGGCACAATGTGTGAAGCCCATTTCTGGTGTCCCCCGTCGTGATTTTGCTGGAATATTGCTGAAAGCGGCGTAAAACATAGTCACTCACTCACTCATGATGACCAATGGATTGTCCAGTAAACGAAAAACCTAGACATGATCCATAATCAATACTCCATTTGTTCATTCGTTGTAGGAGACGAAGGCGTCATCAGGCGACCTGCTGGGGACAGTGGATGGATAAAGGGGTAAAGTGCTCAATACTATCAGAAATATGCCTAGTCGGGATATACATAGCTTAAGGTTTAGTTTGACCATTTGTGGTCATCCATGCAAACCATAGGTTTAGCAATACATAATCCCAGAAACATTCTAATTTTTATAGCTATATTTATGTTATAGTTCTAGTCAGTCTTCTCTATTCACTGGTACCAACTATGTTCGTGAGGTTACTCACATTCATACCTTATTAATCATCGTGACAGTTACTTTATTGTTCACTTAGTTTTCGTGACTAGCAACTAACTTAGTCAAGATTTTAGTCTACGAGTCTTGACCACAGGCTTACCTGTCTTCATTTTTCCATTATTTGGGAAAAATATTTCAGTGTTAAATTTTAAGGGATCTTTTCAGTTTATGTTCATTATAATTTCTTTTTTAATAATTTAAAGGAAATTAAATTGTTTGATACATTTTGAGTCCAATGTTTTTTGTTGCTTGTTTGTATCATTTATTTTGTTTTGTTTTTGTTTGGGGTTGATTTCTTTCTGTTGTCTTTTTTTCTGTTAAAACTGAAAGTAAAAGTCAGTTACTGACATTGCTAGTGACTGTATATCATCAAAGGTGGTTGAAGCAGCGTAAACTTAGTGTACTGCTGGGTGAATACATACGTCCCAACACATTCAAAGTCAAATATCCCCTGTGTCATTTTATGTATAGTCTGATTGCTCCGAATTGCTAACAGCTGAATGAATGATCTAAATCCACCTAAGGTCCAAGGAGGAAGCAGATGTATTGTAAGTTTCCATTGTCGTTAGTTCGGTGATCCCCCTTCAGTTGTTGACAATCTATAGCCTGTCTTTATATTACATTGTTCTCATTGTTTTATGATAACATGCTAGTTTTACTTTACTAATACCTGTAATGCGTTGGTAGTTACTGATCTTCGTCAACAGGCTTTTAGTTTCCAATTTTGTTGCTCTATAATGAAAAACGGTATTATTGTTCTGGAAACAATATGGCTGAAATATTGTCGTTGTGACAATAAATATTAACTCACTCACTCTTGACGACATCCGTGCATAAAATAAGCACCAGCCCGTATTTTTGCCAATTATTTTGTCTGAAATGAAATTCTTAACTCTTTACGAAAAATAATGATCATAATTTGGTACAGCAAGCATTTAACATTTCAAAAACGAAAACATCATTGAAATTACCGTTTAGTTTGATTAGGATAACTGACTATATTTAAAACAATTGTTTTCGTGTCCGAAAACAAGTTATCTTATTCTGAAAAGTGAAAGTAATAACTGACTGTTTTGTGGGTATTTATTGTGTGAATGGATGAAAGTTTGTAAACTAAAATTAGGGAAAGTAACCCTCAAACTTTGAAAAGGAAAATTTTAAAATGTAGTAAAAGTTGCTTTGCAAACAAAGCAAAATAATAAGCTTTAGCTGTAATCATCCGGTAATGAGAAGTGTTTACTCAATACAATAAACTCAAAATCATAAAAGATTTATTCCAAAATAATTATTAAAGTGTCCTTTTTCAGTTTTTGTCAATTAGCAGTCTGAATTGTTAGAAAAAGATCTGAATTTTTGACATTCGGTTCTTCCTGATTATGCATAAATAAAACTTACTTGATGTGTAAATGTTATTTTTTCTATACAATAGAATTGTTACTTAATTTTATTTCTAGTATGTAGTTTCACAGGAGATTGATAGTTAGTACAAAAATCAGTCCCATCACATTTTCATTAACAGATTCTATGATAAAGAATAGAAAAGGTTTTGGTATTTGCAAAACTGTCAGTGGACAAAGCTTCTTTAACTATCGGTTGTTTGTATTGATGGCTATATCCTAACTTTTTTTGTAGCATTGTATTTTAAAAACAGGTTGGTGCTAATTAATGCACGTGTATAATAGATCACTCACAACAGTCTGTTGCTTAGTGAATAAAAAACAATGCCAGAAGTCAACAATCAGTAATCCTTTTTCCCCTTATTTGTAGGAGACGTCATCAGGCGACTTGCTGGAATAGGAGGATGCACGGAAGAGTAAATTGCCAAATAGTTTCTGAAATAATAGTCTAGTGGTGTTGTATTAAATATAAGTTGAAGAGGTCCCTCCTGAGTAGGGTAATCCATTTTGTTATAGGTTTTCGTGTCATCAACACATAGTGGGTATTCTGTAGGTTAACCGCGAGTGGCTTACTTACTCGACATAGCTTCTAACTGCACTGTACAAAATACGTCCCAGAAGTGTTTTAAGTTGTATGCATACATTTATAGTTTATTCAGTCAGACTCTTTATCATTGACACACACGTGTTTCGTGAGAACTGTGATTGTAGAACAGGAAATATTTAGATAATGTAACCATAGGTTTAGTTTAGCATCATCCAAGAAACGTTTTAAATGTTATGCATTCATTTATATTTTATTCAGTATCAACATTGATTCCGATATATCAAAGTTGATTCTGAAAAGTACCGAAAGTCTATCTCAGCGTTATGTGTTATGCGTCAAAAAGTCACTACTGTAGGTTAGCATCAGTGTAAGTATCGTTTAAATAAATGACAGCTATTCACATCATCACCTCTGGGATCATCGGTGGTTTTAAACTTTTATTACTTCATTTATTCATTTTAATTTTGGCTGCAGTGCCTAGATGTTGCCTGCGACTGAAGGGATGATGTAAATTTAGCTTGGATCCATGCATGTATCTAAAGCATTGCAAATCCCCACGGTCCCTAGTATGAGAGACCTACCTTCCGTTGTTGCAGGAAGAGTATATAGAGATTGTTGTAGCTTATCCCTGGGTGTTGGTGGTCTGAAGCCCATTTTATATTGTTTCGTTCTGTAGAAATATTGCCTTACGACACCGCAGTGTTAAGTCTACATCTTTGATAATCAGATGTGTCAATGTCCTTGGTTGACAGGTATTTATATTGCCTGAGTTTATGTTTGATATGAAACACTCATAATCACGATATGACTGAAATACACCCGATTGTTTATATGATTGTTTTAATAACTGGTAGCATAGAATTTACGTGTAGTCTTATTGTTCGCATTAAGTTGTATTCTGCTTGATTGCAAATGCTGTGTTCTTCATAAATATTATACAAGATGTAGTTAATTCGTACAGATAGTGCGTTTCTTATTGGAAATTAAATAAATATCAAAGTAACGTCTTGAGTTGCTCTGTGTCAAAAGTAACATACAGTCTACGACTGAAATTTTGCTGACATTTTATTATTTTAGATCCATCGAATAAAGAGTGACCATTAATAGATGTTTTTCTTGGTTGTTTTAACAAATGTGTTCAGAGGCTAATTCCGAATCGCTGTGGTCATTATAATCAACGATATCTACAGCGTGTCCAATGGTCAATGACCTATCACATTCTGCTGCTATGAATCTCACGGAAACAGCCCCAGTACGTGTATATAAATCTTAAATACTGTAGATCACACAGTCTGTGATATGCCATCACTCTAACCGCATTTTCAAAAGACACGCATGGTATTGTAGTATTAATATAAAAAGTTCCATCCCGTGCAAGCTGACATGTAAGTCCTGGACAATCATGCAGGAATATGTACGGTATCAGACTTTAGCAAGCGTGGAGTCATCCCATAGATGACATCCTTTCTTTGTCATTTTGCTGACGAGGATAACATCTTTGGTCATGTGGATGGCGGTTGATTTGAATCTCAATTCGAGACTCTTGTGTTTTTTGTCCGTTGCACGTTGATAGGAAGACTACTCGTTTGTGTGATGATTTATAGTGTAGGAATACGAGATCGGTCAGACAAACTATACTCTTTAAGAGCTCAATTACATGTACATTGTTATGAGATTGACCGTAAGAGTCTCCCTTTGGTCGATGGCGACCTGTTTTCAACAAAGCTCTATTTACGGACTTATTCGGTCTCTTAATTCCTATGTAAGACTCACCAAATTGATAGCTATTGGTAACCTATGTTTGTGGCTTACTTTTCAGGTGTGTTTTAACATCCATTAATCTCTAATTGTAACACAGTTATTTTCTGAACTGGTAGTTCATCATTTTCGTGTAGGTCAGTCACGCATTAAGTTGTCTAGTTTATTGTTTAATGTATTACTGTTGAATTTCCTTACACGATAGGATTCCTCAAGTCGTGAACTCAGTAATGATATTAAGAATTACTTATTACGGCTTGTTATTGTTTCATAATAGTAATTTTTATCGTTTTGGACAAAGCACACTTGAAAGGTTGCAAAGCAAAACCACCTTAGTCACAATTTCAAACTTTCCAGGAGAACGAAAAACAACGAGTTTTGAAATCTCTTGCCGTTTCTCTACACATTTCACTATTAAACCTTAGCTATGCTTGAAGCAATGGCAGTTAGGTGTCTGACCACCTGATTCTCCCCTAAATGTAACAGAAAATGAAGAAAATTATTATTATGCATGTGCGTTACAAAGCAGAATCACCTTAATCAGATCAAAATTACACAGCAAAATGACCTTAGTCAGCGAAGTTTCATACCAAAATAGCCCAGGTTAAGCTTGATCTGTAATGCTTAAAATGCAATCTGTTTTGTCAAAATGTGACTTACAATGTACCTAGTAACTGTCACATTCATTATCATTGACATGTTTTGATACTTTTACCACCTCAGATTTCATGACTTATTGTGGTTGAATCACAATGTTCAACTCGCACAAAAAAAACTCTTAAGAACAGCTTTGTTCCCGTCTATTCACAACATTACGCAACGTGAAATTCAAGTGAAACATTTGACTGAAAGAAAAAATGTCCATGTGACGTTGATAAAAAATACAAAGATGTAATGGAAAACATTCAAATAAGAAATTCGCTTGAAGTTCTGCAAACACATAACATTACATCAACGTTTTTGTAAGTGAAACTTCAAGAACACGACTTGGTTACTGGAGTACCATGAAACTCAGTAAAGATTGTCATTAGTGAATTTAAGTCTTTGCACTCCTTTGAAGGTCAACATGGCTGATTAGTTCAACTCTTCACGTAACTGTAACTGTTTTCTTTCTTTGAAAGCAGAAATATCAAATATAACTCTTGAACAGATGAACATTTTAAAAGAGAATACCAAAGCAAAGCAACAGTTAGAAGATATGTGGTACTTGACCACTTTGTACTTTAATCTGTAACATAACATCAAGTCAGTTCATTTCGAAATATATGAAGACAATACCATCACAGGCAATAGCAGACGCCCGGCCATCAGATATCTAATAAGATGTCCTGCTGTACATAAGCTTGACTACACAAACTTCATCTTGTTTTGCTTTGAAAGACATGAACATCTAGTCACTATCGTCACAGTACTGCTCTGCAATATTGAGACTCGTAGAACTCTCGCTTTGCTGCATCAGAAATGTAGGTACTTGTTTTTTTAATGTCCTTCAATTTTGGTTTCTTCATTTTGATCATCTCTGTGTACTTCTTTTTGAGATCCTGTGCACATGCATTACTCCTAAGCAGACTAACGTTCTTCCATGTTTCACTGTAGTCATGTGTATATCTACACCACACGTGGGTTGTGTGAGGGATTCGTTTCACTTCTCCCGTGACCCAGTCCATCTCCTCACTGGATCCGTAGATGAACCATCTGACTTATGAAAATGCCACCTTCTCGCCATTTTGATCCATGAACGCTGTTCTGATACTTGTTTGGCTGAGCTTGCGAAAATCCATAACATCATTTTGGTTCATTTCGGTTGTGACAAATGGGCGAGGGAATCGTCTGGATGATTCAACAACATTGGTCAAGTCAGCTGGAATGATAATGCTTTCAGATTTAACTCGTTGTTGGATCAACCCAAAATCTCGATCGTTTGCAATGCGGGTGTGTCCTCTCAAGAGGATCTTATGGTCAACACTTTCGAAGTAATCATTGTGAATCAAGCCTTGAAAAAAACACACAACATCATGGTTGCGATTCTGTCCTCCACAGCCATCAGAGAAAAATATGATATGTTTGGCACCAGTTCTGCGACCATTTAGGACCTTTTTCAAGCACGATGCTACTTCTGATCCACCCCTTTTTGCAACTGTTTCTGAATACATGCACATGATACCATCACCATTCACGTGGTCATGGATGCCGAACGTTCAGTTGTCTACTATAGTACATTTCTGTGTGACTAAAGTTGGGAATCAGTATGTTTTGTTGGTATTCAAATGAATAGAGATCTACTGTGTTTTTTGAACAAGGTACGGTATCATTGTTTGGTTCTCTTTGTAGATTCTCCCATGAGAGTTTAGCCTTTAGAGCATCAGCTTTCATTTCGCTGTACGACTGGTTAGCCAGTGTTAAATGGGCAGCTTTTTCCTCCTCCAGTTTTGATTTTTCTTGTTCATTTTCTTCCCCTTTCAGTTTTGCTTCTGACAAGTCACATGTACCACAGGTATCAGTTCTTGGGTATCCAAATGAAAGAGAATACTGATTGAAGATTTTGCTGTGTTGTCTTTCTTTAACTTTTCCTTTGTACTGCTCGCCATCTTGCATACGCTTGAATTCTGCTGGTTCATTTTCTTTGACGTACAATCTCCACATTCTGCTAATGTTCAAGTTCATTGGCAGATATCGCTTGTTGGGATTGTCCTTTGGCGAGTAATGCGAATTAAGAGGATGGCAAAGCTGGCAATGTGTTTAAGAATTGTTTCACTAACTTCCTCTGATGTTTTGTTTTGTTTGTTTTTTTGGATTGTGTTGTCCACGCTTATCTGGATTAGGTGACAGAGGATTATCTGTGTCCATTAAGTGTCGTGAGATTCTCTGTGTCCATTTCGAGATCGATCTATTGCATGAACGTGAAGAAAGCAGCCAGAGCAAATCTCAAATCTTTGATCATTTGCCAGTTTTACATGGTATTTGTAAGGGTTAGTTCGCTTTCTGGTTTGTTTCACTTGTGATGTACTGATCCAGAACAATGTCTACTAGAATACCAAATAACAGCTCTATATTTACTGCAGAAGCAAACGCCATATTCACAGCTCTTAAATATATTCAAAGACACTCTAAATATAAACAATATATCATATTTTCAGATTCCCTTTCTTGTCTTCAGGCTATTAAGAATATTTCTTGTAAACATCCACTTTTAATAGAAATTATAGAATTGTATAATGATCTTGCTACTGGCCAATACGACATCGTCTTTTGCTGGTTACCAAGCCACGTAGGCATTTCTGGTAACGCAATGGCTGATCTTGCTGCCAAGGCAGCACTCAACAAGTCTTTGACACCTCTTCTGATTCCATACTCTGATTATAAAGCTACAATCAGATCGTATATCCGTGATCTGAAGCAAAAGAAGTGGGACACCCAAGTGGGTGTAAATAAATTACAAGTAATAAAACCTTATATTGTGTATACCCACTTGGGTTGTCAGTCCAGATTTGAAGAGGTCATTTTGCGGCGATGTCGTATTGGCCATACGAGATATACTCATGAATACCTATTGAAAGGTGAAGATCCTCCGTTCTGCATCCCTTGTGATGAAAGAATCACAGTCAAGCATATTCTGCTTGACTGTGTTGAGTATTCCATCACAGGGGATCAGTATTTTAATTCTCAAACTATGAAGCAACTTTTTAGCAATGTTAGTCCTCGTTTAATTATTGCATTTTTAAAGGAATTAGATTTGTTGAATGAATTATAAATAGATAAATATTTTATGATTGGAAGATTAAAACAGTAACTCAAATCGTTAGTGGCTGTACCCTCAAAGGGGGTTGAAGTACTGTAAAATAATTGTCCTCCTGAGAGGGTACTTAAGTCCAAAATACATTTGACGTAAATTTCAGTTTTCCAGCTTTTTAATCGTAGAATAAGTGTTCTTTTACTGTATGGCTAGATTTGTCTAAATTGCTAACAGCTGAAGGGATGTTGTAAATCCAGCTAGGGTCCATGCAGGAAGCAAATGTACTGTAAGTCCCCATGGTCCTTAGTACGGTGATCTACCGTCAGTTGTTGTCAACCTATAGCCCATTTTTATATTGTTTTGTCCTCTGTGGATACATTGTTTTAGATCTCATCACTAGTTTTACATTATATTCTGTGATATTCTAGTTAGTTTTACTGTCCATCGTTGACAGGTTTTTACAACGTGTGTGTTAATAATTCATTTGTATTTCTGTAATTAATTCTCGTCACGATATGGCTGCAATATTGCCGATGTGACGTTAAATACAAACTCACTCACTCACTCAATGTGATTTACTTCTACTTCTGTGTTGTTTTTTGGAAGATTCATGATCTATCAATCCAAAAAAGGGGTTACACCTACTTGGGTTGTCAGTCCAGATTTGAAGAGGTTATTATACGACGATGTCGTATTGGCCACACCAGGTATAAGCATGAATATCTTTTGAAATGTGAGGATCCTCCGTACTGTGTCCCTTGTGATGAGATAATCACGGTCAAGCATGTCTTGCTTGACTGTGTTGAATATTCCATCACAAGGGACAATTATTTCAAGTCAAGAACTATGAAGGACCTTTTTAGTAACGTAAGTTCTCATTTAATTATTGCATTTTTAAAAGAATTGGATTTATTGACTGACATGTAAATAAATATTTTTTATGATTGGAAGTTGAATTAGTAACTGAGATTGTTAGTGGCTGTATCCTCGAGGGGGAGTTGAAGTACCGTAAAATTATTGTCCTCCTGAGAGGGTACGTAAGTCCAAAAACATTTGAAGTCAAATTTAGTCTTCCATTTGTTTTTAGCCGTAGTATTTCTGTCATTGTGGCTAATCTTGCATACAATCGCCAGCAGCTGATGGGATGGTGTAAATCAGCTAGGGACCATGCAGGTAGCAGAAGTACTGTAAGTCCCCATGGCCCCTAGTATGGTGATCTACCTTCAGCTGTTGGCAATCTATAGCCTGTTTTTATATTGTATTGTCTGAATAGTGATATTAGGTTTAATTTTTGACGCTAGTTTTAATTCTTATTGTGATATTCTAGTTGTTTTACTGTCCATCGTTGTCGGGTTTTTTACCATATACATAAATTCCTTCTTCCAAGAATCTTTTTTTCACGATATGGCTGCAATATTGCCGATGTGACGTCAAATATTAACTCACTCACTCACTCACTCAACAGGTTGTCTGCTCTCTCATGCTGCGATCTAAAACAGGCATATATATGTCGCTGCAGTTTATATTTATTGCTTCTGAAATCATAAGCTAACACACTCGGCCGTATTTAAGGTACAGTTCCTTTGCTTGTAAATTATCTCGATCCTCTCCTCTGGGGTCAAAGGTGTCACAGTCGTCTAAAGTACCGCATGACAGAAAATATTGGTCGAAGGTTAGATCTCAGGTTAGCTATGTGTGACAGTGGGTTTCGCCAACGTTGTAAACATCTAAAAACCTTAATTGCTGCGGACTCTCCTCCCACACTGAGCAGCAGACAGCAGACAGCAGACAGCAGACAGCAGTGGTAAACCCACTGGATGCCACAGATTATGAAAATGTGCGCCTGAGAAAAACCTCGGCATTCAGGGGGTGAACGCATTCATTTTCTGACTTCTTATACGCAAACAAGACTTATACACTTTGTCATCTTGTCTTTCTGTGCACGAAATGATCATATCAAAGTATGGACTAATAAGTTGTAAAATGATATGACAGATGAACTGGTTCAGATGTAATACTGATGAATGCAAATTCAAACTACAGAATTTATTCTCAATTTGTCGTTTTGAACTGCCTTTAATCTAAAAGAGGCCATAAAAATTAAGACTTACTCAATAATATCTTTTAGAAATAAGTAACTGTTGATTCTACTACGATCCGGACCACATCGTTAGTTTCTGTGTATGAATCGCAAGAAAACAGATATTATGCCAGATCTCTTATTCCATAACAGCTGCCCGCAATATCTAATCGTTAGTTCACTTGAAAACACAAAGACAGCAAACTGGAACACATACCTCAAGACAGAATATGGAACTCTATCCCACATTTCTCGCCATGATGTATTAGCCGTAATGAAACAACTAAACTGAGCTCGAGTATGGCTCTTTAAAATGTTGGTGAACATGTTCGAGTGTAGCTCAAACGTTTTGAAATGTCTGAAACATGGCCGATGTGACGTTAAATATTAAGTCACTCACTTCTCACAGGACTTACTTGAAGAAGTTACTTGCCCCTAATCCAGTGAGAATTTGTGTATTTTCGTATTACGTGTACTGGAAATTCTCAGTATAACTGTCGGAGCTATGTACCATCTTTGGCACAGGGAGGGAGGACTTATTCATTATTTTTTGCTGGGTAGGGCAATGTGACCTACATGTTTGCTATCCTGTTGATTAATTTGGTCGAGACAAACACTCTGGCAAACTGTTTGAAGCTAATGAATGCAAGATTTGTGTAGTTTGAGTCGTGTGAACAAGTGTGTTTTGCTGTCATAAACGTGATCTAAGCTTTTTGTTGCCAATATTTCACATATAAACAAAGTTGCAATGGCAATATGTTATATTACTATATGAGGACTTACATAGCGATATAGTTCATCCCATGCACGCGGATGGTCAAAACGCTTTTCTTTTCCCTCCATCATTTGATACCAACCTCAAAGGCACATCGTATTTTTTTCAATCTCAATTCCCTTCAGCCATATGAGCATCAAGTATGTGGCTTTTCCATCATTTCGGGGTACCCTTCACAGCCGGCTGAACTGAAACACACAGTCACAGGACTTTGTACAACTTTTGCTGCACGTTGCTGTAACTGCAACTAGGTTTGCCACTATTTGGTCATCTACCAACGGATTTGTGGGTACTTTGCAGTGCATAATAGTAGTAGGACATAGTCAGGTGGAGACGATAAAGACAGACTTAAGCAATAAGCTTTATTGACTGTTGCTGGACATTTACATATCACGACTACACTGAAATCACAAACTAAGATTGTCTTGGACCGGTTGCCATAACAACATCACTCGCATCCCCTTTGCAGAAGGTAGAGGATTCTCTCACAAGTGTGTATGCTTTGTTATTTTAAGCCAAGCTCTATAACTTTCTGTGACCTAGCCGAGTAATAGAACACAAATATATTCCACATGTGTAGTATCCATGCATATTCGTGCTTGTGAGTATTACAGAAGGAAACCGACAAGCTCATTCTCTATTTTCGGATGGGTATATAGTGTATGGAAATGAATACTGCAACGCTAAACTTTATGTGTCAAACATAAGTTACATGAGTTTGATTGGAATTACAATGATTGCACCAATTGCTTCTAATCACAAACTGGTTTTCAGAGAAATGTAA
The DNA here is from genome assembly GCF_037392515.1 of Haliotis asinina. NCBI lineage: Eukaryota > Metazoa > Mollusca > Gastropoda > Lepetellida > Haliotidae > Haliotis > Haliotis asinina. The sequence goes on from NC_090286.1 coordinate 38,260,997, forward strand.
CTGTTAATATGTACTGGAAAATGAAATATGTTATAATAATGGCAAAAGTGACATGTATATCATGTAAATTGTCTGACTCGGTATTCACAACTACACAAAGCATTTAGTACTTTAGCAAGCAAAATATGCATACATTAAAACGCACCGAAACCTAAACATTGGTTTGTATATCGTGGATTAGATCGTTTGTCATGAAAATATCAAATTCTGAATCTGTGTTTCCCACACCAGATAGCAAGATGATTAGACTAGCATAAGTGAAAATGTACAAGTAAGCCTAAGCCTGTATCAGATAGGACTCTTCCCATATTACCAAACTCAACTTTCCTTTCAGAAGATGGTAATGTGTTTCACAATTTTGGAAGTGCTGTTTGTCACTAACATAAGTGACTCATTCCCACAAGCTTTACTAATTATGTTATGATATTCTTGACGTGTTTTGGCCTTTGAGAACATAAAGGCAAGTGATTGAATCTGGTAATAGCTCAAATTTAGTTTGTATGTCGACACAGAATGTGCAAATCCTTACACTCAAAATACGCGACTGCATGGAAAATCTCCCTCGTAAATCGTTTTCTTTCCGTGAACGTGACCAGCCATGTGTCATATTTGATTTAAAGTAACCAACATGACTTCCATGTAAATATTCAGTTACTCACATACCGAAATACCTCCTCGAATAGTATGGATCACAACTGACAAATGATTGCTGTTTTCTTAAAAGTTATATTCATTAGATTTTTCAGACGTGGGTTCTTGCACCACACGTGCAAACCATGCTGGTATGATCAGGGAGTCATTGTCAGCCGAAGTCATGCTACTCATTGAAATGCTGTTTACAGTTAAGTCGCTTTCCATGTCGTACATGTGGACTGTAATATGCTTGTGGTCGCTGACCTGCAGGAGGGTCCGTGTGTTTCTCGTTGATTTCATTGTAAGTGTTCCTACTGTACGGGGGTTGAACTGTGTCTTCCGATCGCTGTGAATTCCCCCTTGCTCTTGCCGACAGTTGCGGAGTCTAAAGAAAATATATGCAGTTGCTTACAATAGATGGCTAATGGATGTAGCTCTAATTAGCATACTTCGTTGAAGCAGTAATTAAACAAATGTACAAACGAATCAAAAAAGTTTATTATATATTAAAATAACACGATATTTATACATATACATGTCATATACCCTCAAAGAAATTTTGAACAATTCTGTATCCTAATAGTAACGTCATTTGACTCAGCTGTCTTACTTGTAGACCCTTTAATGGTAACTTCACTATCGTTCGATAGTGAAACTAAAACTTGCCTTGTTTAGAGGAAATCACACTTGAAACTTTCTTTTCAGTGATAAGACAGATTAATTTTTTACACGAATTTCAAACTTTAAAAGGTATTATCATTTTCAAGTGCAGTGATAAATTCATTCAAGTAAGAATAAGCACTACTGCGCACTCACCTTCGATTGTTGTAAAAGTCCTGACAGTCTCTGTCCTGAAGTTGTTATACCTGAAACGTGGCTCAGTCTACTCATTGACAAGTAAACAAACATAAACATGTTGTATACTAAAAGCTATTTGTGAAGATGCATTTTCCTCTTTGAACAGTCACAGATAATGCCACATGTAATTATATCATTGATACTACTTCATGAAAAGATATAAAAACGTTATTTAACTGACAAACAGTAAGCAATGTCGTATTCTTATGCAAAACTTAGGCACGCGTTAATGGATGCACGCCTTGAGGAACTTAGTGTGTCAAGGTACATGTATGAAGATTATAATTATCCTTGTCATGACTGACCAATGTGTTCAAGAACCATATGGATATGAAGAAGCTACGTTATACGTGACATTGTAAGTACAGTTTGCCATACAGGTTCCTTCTTTGATAGTAGATTCTGTAGCAAACAGCTATTGACCTGCTTGATTGCTATTTTAGAGGATGCTATTTGATGAACATAGAGAGTATTCTGGGTTCATCTTAACTTTTCTACGTAAATTTTAAACTTTAAAAGATTTCATCATTATCAAATATAATGATAGATCATCCGAGTTAGAAAAAGCACCACTGCGTACTTCCCCTCCATTGTCAGTTAAAGTGTGAATGAACATATAACGAAACGCAGAAAATTATTTTCTATTGTCTATCAAGAACAACAAATTATGAACCCATCATTAGTGTCTTCATTAATCTCTTCATTAATTAATTATGTTTTTTGACAACATTACTTCTCTGATGTTTGCTGATGATATTTCAAATGCGAGTGACAGTGTTGGAAGATTACAGAAAACCATTGACACTGGTGTGGAATTTTGTGACCGATACGGAATGAAGATTAACTTAAGTAAAACCAAAATGTTTGTTTTCAGAAGAGGTGGAGTGAAAATGAATGAGAAATGGTATATCAAGTCGCAAGAGATCGAAGTAGTCAGTTCTTATAAGTATCTGGGAATCTGTCTCACATCCAAACTGTCATGGAGTTTAGCTAGAAAGACTCTTGAACAGCATGCGGATAAAGCCATGTATACTTTTTTAATTTTATAAACAAATTAAACTCAAAACCAAAGATGCGCTCTTTCTGTTCGACAGAATGGTTGTACCAGTACTTAACTATGCTTCGGAAATTTTGGGCGTCGAAGAATCTTACTGTGGTGAAAGCATTTATATGAAATTTTGCTAAAGTATTCTGTCAGTTAAATCTAGTACAAACAACTCAGTCATTTATGGAGAACTTGGGAGATCTCCGCTATTCATTGGTCAGATGTGCAGATTGCTGAACTTTGGGTTTAAACTTGTAAGTATGTCCAGTCAACGTTATCCTAAAGCATGTTATTCAATGCTGTGTGCTCTGGACAGCACAGGAAGAAAAACATGGGCCTCTTCAGTAAGATACTTACTCCTTTCCTATGGGTTCGGCATTGTGTGGGAAAATCAAGGAGTTGAAGATAAAATACTCTTCTTAAATCTCTTCAAACAAAGAGTTATTGATTATTGGAAACAGAACTGGCTGGCTAATATAAAAGAAAGCAGAAAGTTATCTCTCTATCACAAATATAAATCTTCACTTGAAATGGAATCCTATTTCAGTGTGGTGCAAACAACAAGATATAGAACTACGCTTATAAGATTTAGGTGTATTAATCATAATCTTGCAATTGAAGCAGGGAGATGGACAGGAATTGCAATAGAAGAGAGAGTTTGTAAATTATGTGAGTCTGTATTCAACAGTATTATCCTTGAGGATGAAATCCATTTTCTTATAACTTGCCCCCAGTATCTTGATCTTCGTCTGCATCCCAGTCTGTGTGACTTTAACCTTACCTATAGCTAAGTATGCACATCAGAAGAACAGTTATAGCTCCGAATACGACCAATCCGAATACAAGCGGGTTCATGGTTGACTGAGGGATGGAAAGTGAGAGATACATACCAAAGGTTGTCATTTGTGGAATGTCAATACAGTGTCCGCCATTCCCTCCACAACGGCCTGACTGGCTGGTCTGTTTGCAGTCTACTCCATGGTACCCGACCTTACATTCAATATAAAGGAAAGTTTTCATCTCGCAAACATCATATCTACAGTGACTGACTGACTGACTGAGTTTAGTTTTACGCCGCACCCAGCAATATTCCAGCTATATGGCGGCGGTCTGTAAATAATCGAGTCTGGACCAGACAATCCAGTGATCAACAACATGAGCATCGATCTGCGCAATTGGGAACCGATGACATGTGTCAACCAAGTCAGCAAGCCTGACCACCCGATCCCGTTAGTCGCCTCTTACGACAAGCTGAGTCGCCTTTTATGGCAAGCATGGGTTGCTGAAGGCCTATTCTACCCCGGGACCTTCACGGGTCCATATCTACAGTTGTAACATCTCTGATGACATGTTTCCTTAAAGTAACCTTTAACGCACTTCATGCAATGGCCTGTAGTTTGATTACATCTTAAGTCCCGGCATCTGGAGCTACAGCCATCTCTACATTTTTTACCACTAAAGCCATCCTTACAACCAATGGAACACCTGTTTGTGTGTCGATCGCATACAAGTGAACGTGTTGCTCTTGATTTAGGCTGACAAAATGGAAAACAAGGAATTTTAGGCAGACATTGTCACTACTCACGTGGTTATCAGGGCGCCTTTTCCTGCAGGCACCATTTCTAAAACGTCCTTCAGGGCGGGTAATCGGACATTGCTTCTCACAAAATTCATCTACATGGCATTCCTTGCATTTTGTACAATCATTTGCTCTTCATTAGCCATATTTGGTGCACATAGAATGTTGCATAGATTGGCCGAAAACCCATCTTACCGCAAAACATCTTACAAAAGGAAGTTATTGCCTGGTGAACACGCATACGCTGAATTCGTCAAAGTCGTTGTATGCCAGTAAGCTGGTTTCCTGCACGTCTCACTCATGTCTAAGTCTAAAACGGGACGAATGGGATAATGAGTATGTTGCACTGTTAAAACAAAAATGTCTAGCGTGCCCATGGCAATATGTCTATAGCATAGCAAGAATTCGAAACTTCAGAAAGAGTTAAACTCACACGTTCATTTACGATGACGTCACCACTAGGACATTAACACGTGCATGTTTGAAGTTGAGTTTCAAAACAGTACGCTCAAAGGAACTTTTTTGTTCCATTTGCAAGCTGTTTCGAAGATACTGATGTCTAAAATATTGATAACTATCTATCCGGTATCTTTATATCGATGTTGGCACTGATGTAGTAGAGAGCTTAGGTGTGCATTTATTCATTTTATGACCAGTATGGACATATTTATTTTTCATGTAGTTTGATCAACGAATAGTATTTAGGCAGAGGCGATTTCACACCTTTATGACATCTTCACACGTTTTCAGCGTGTTAGAAATTTCCTGTGTATCTGGTATCGTTATTATACATTTGTAAAAATAGACCCATAATATAGTTTCACATTCCCACTTACAAGAAGTTTCATATACGTGTTACACATAACTGCGAGGGAAATATATCTCTCGAGGAGCACAAGAAATAGAAGATTTGTCTACATATTATGGCAACTTATGACCACATTGCTCTCATCCCAGTTACATATCTAAAGTAGAGTATTAGTGCCTCTGTACTATATGAACGTTTGAACATTTCCAGTTAGAACTGAAATAAATGCTGAATATAGCACTATTCCCACAGTTTACTGATGAATTCATGAAGAACACATTCAAATGCATCCGCTCATTGTCTTGATACTAAATTCAATTTTCTTACAAATCAAAACAGCGGTAAGCAGATTCATGTGCTTGTTCCTTGAAAATGTAGTTTAAAAATCCTCAAGAGCGACGGCAGTTCCATTTATCTTCAAAAATAGGTATTTATGAGTGTTCATTGAACAAGACGTAGCATATGTCTCTGACGGGTGCCACCGGTGGGGCGGGATGCGCTCACCTCGTGAACACCGAGAATCATCACTACTTCGTAGCTCTGTCATCGTATCGCATGGTTACAATCACCTGATTTTCTGCTTTAGACTCGATTTCTTTACAAATAACATCGTACAGCTGTAATACTTCTGAAACAAATTTAGACTCTTGATTTCGTAACAGTTTTACAATCGACTCTGATTTAGCAGAGATTTCTTATTACTATGGACAGGGTTTTGACTTTTCTATTTACGATTCCTTTCACACGGGTACTTATGAGCTTACACAGGTATGAAAGCCTTGATATATGGCAATTTGCTGATCATGTCAAATGGCAATGCTCACTCAAAGATGTACTGTTCCAAGTATCATCATGCTGACTGACAATAAAATATGAACATGTACATTACATGTCCACAGATGCTGACTTCTTGCAATAATCGTTGGACAACGTAAGTATGAACGTTATGTATTAGAAAATAACTGGTTGGCACTACCCAGAAATATGTCTAGAGAACACACAGATAGCGTGTAGAGGATGAATAAATCCCTTACAAACTTCACTCCTTCTTCCCTCAGATATATCATGTAATTAGTTCAAAATTATGCTGGATGCAAATGTGGGATTATCCAAATTATGTCAAGGATGTGTTTCATAAACATCTTTTTTTCTAAAAAAAAAAACAACAGATTTTCGTTTAAGGCCGAATGACAAAATAAGACGCGCATCATATCTACTACTAAGTTTACTACAGGGCTTTACACGACAACACTTTTTCTTTAATTTCAGATCAAAAGAATTTCACTGTTTTGGGAACATTTTAATCTAATTTGTTGGATATTTCCTTCATGACATGTCATAAAAAGGTAAGCATATACCTCTCTTAAATGGTTAATGGTTACCTATTGCCGGTTTGACATACAAGTGGTAGATGAAATTGTGTGGTGTCGACAGAATATTCCTACAGACGAAGGTTCACGTATAACCGACCAGTTTAAAAACAAATGATACTTCACCTGTTGCATCCAAATTTGGCCATAGAGAATCCACTCTATATTGCAAATGAGCACGATCAGGTTATCATTCATGGCTTCGTATGTCATAGCTGTAAAAGTGAAAATATTGGAGTTCTGTAGATCTGTGTATTCACGCTGTCATTCTCACCTTCATATCGCCTTGGGATCTTCATTGTCGGTGGTTCCGACAACAACTACTGTCTGTCGTTATCGTAGTCGGTGTAGTCATGTCTTATCACCGTGTGTAGTCATGCATTATCACCATGTGTAGTCATGTATTATCACCATGTGTAGTCATGTATTATCACCATGTGTAGTTATGCATTATCACCATGTGTAGTTATGCATTATCATCATGTGTAGTCATGCACTATCAACATGTGTAGTCATGTATTATCACCATGTGTAGGGGGGGGGGGAATTTTGGAAACGGTGCAAGTATTTATAGACATTATCGCGTTTTAGACTAAATGGTCAATGCTGTTTAAAAGACGAACATTCGTTTCATAACTTGGACATTCGCAAAACTACATATTACTTGCAAATGAAATGTGTGTGTGTGTGTGTGTGTGTGTGTGTGTGTGTGTGTGTGTGTGTGTGTGTGTGTGTGTGTGTACGTGTGTTAAAAATAGTGTCCATCCCACCTATAGACCGAACTTAACATCCTCTGACATATTTCACTATTGAATGATCCCCGACCTTTACCCTTTGGAGCATATCTGGGACATGATTGGTTGAAGTGTCCAACGAAGGCATGCTCCTCGGCTGGACCTGGCCCAGTTGGAAGCTACTTCACTTTTTCCTGCAGTTTTCATTCACATTCATTACGACAAGTCAAGCGTGACAAGTCAAGCGTGTACAACTCGTGTACATGACATCTACTCACGTCATATATTGTTATGTGACACTATTTGTATGTTAAACATTCGAGTGTTTTCGGTAACTTAGCCTAGTTCTCCATATTATTCACAATAACACGGAGTGCATAAGCCCGATTAGGTTACATTGACTGAGCATGTGTAAACTCCGCCATGTGCGTGATATAGTCCAACACAACAACGCGGTTGACCCATGCACCCTCAACTTTGTCGGTAACGTTGACCTGATGAATCTTTGTGCCCGATCAGTGATGTGTCTTGTGTCATTTACTTATACAGAACGTACAGAACGTTCTGTGATTTATTAGATATCAAATACGGACATCGTCATATAAAGTTATGTGTAATGTTTGTTAAGATATATGTTACATGTATGGTGAAGAGTCTATGCAAAGTTTGTGTGAGTTGTCGATGTCTGTGAAGTAATCATAGTTGTGACAATTACAAAGTTGATAATACTGTGGCACATTTGAATTTTGAACAATTGAAGGTTAAAGTTTTCTAAAGCTACGAACTGAGCGACTTTATGAACATGGCATCATATTGAAAATGATTGGTTAGTATTGTACCAATTGCTTCTCACCAAAAACTGATTTTAGGAGAATTAGAGATGACGTGTTAATATTGGATAGAAATGTTTATAAACAGACAGAAAATTAAGTCTTTGAATGTCATTTAGAAGTGAAAATACATAAGAAAGAAGATTTTTATGGATATCAACTTCTTTATGAGAGAACACAACGTTTCGGAGTTAATGCTTACTCCTTCACCTGAAACATAAGCATATAGTTCACATATAATGGATTAAAAGACTTAATGACATCGATTTGTCATGAAATTATCAAATTCCGAAATTTTCTGCGTCAGCCCGAGAGTTCATGCAAATGCGCATAACTGAGAACATACAGTGAAACAAGACTGTACCTGTACCAAACAGAACACTTGGCACATAACCGAACACAACGTTCAGTTCCGAAAGTGATAATGTGGCATTTGACAATCAGGGGGCTACTGGTTGTCGCTGAAACAACTGATACCTTGATCACTAATAAGTGACAGCAATCTTATTGTATATGATTAGTATATGATTACTAGTATATGATTACAACATTCCCTGCTAAGTACAACTGACGGATATCTCAAACTTGGCTTAAGGTGTTTAGGTGCCAGGCGCATGGACGTGTGCCACATGTAAATTGAATCAGGCAATAACTCACCGATGAATGTCAGTTTGTACGTCGACATTCACATTACGGATTTTAATACAATGGTGAAGTTTTGTCATTCACGTTTACTGGAACATGGCCAACATCTCTTTTATACAACCTAGATTCAACTATCGCAAAAGTTGTTGTCGAGAAAGTTCCATGGGAATGTTATAGTTAAAAAAATATCCGGATGTTGACACCTATACACGTGAATGAAAACAGAATTAGAACTTGACGTTAAGGTTTCATGTAAAAGTTCAATCAGTCACACAGCCTGTTCCATCAGTATTGCCGACAGATGATTGCCGATTTCTTAAATGTTGTTCTGTTCATGTAATGACTCAGAGGTGGTGGCGTCATCCGCACGTGCAAACCATGCTGGTATGATCAGGGAGTCATTGTCAGACGAAGGCACGCTGCTTAGTGAAAGGTTGTTCACAGTTATGTCGCTTTCCTGTCGTACAAGTGGACTGTAATATGCTTGTGGTCGATGAGATCGCTGACCTGAAGGAGAGTCCATCTGTTCCTCGTAGATTTCATTGTAAGTGTTTCTACTGTACATAGCTTGAACAGTGTCTTCCGATCGCCATGGAATTTCCCTTGTTCTCTCCGACAGTTTGTGCAGCCTAAAGAAAATACACGCAGTTGCGTACAATAGATGGCTAATGGATGGAGCTATTATAAGCATACTTTGATGAAGCAACGTTTAAACAAATGTACAAATTAATCAAGGTTAATAATAACTAAAATAACACGATATTTATACATATACATGTCATGTACCCTCAAAGGATTTTTTTATTAATTCTGTATCCTAACAGTCGTGCCATTTGACTCAGCTGTCATTCTCCTAGACGCTCTTACTCGTAACCTCAGTATCGTTCGATAGTGAAACCAATACTCACCTTGTTTAGAGGAAATCACACTTGAAACAAACTTTCATTTCCGTGATAAGACAGATTATTTTTTACATGAATTCTAAACTTTAAAAGGCATTATCATTTTCATATGTAATGATAGGTCATTCAAGTTAGAATAAGCACCACTGCGTATTTCCCTTCCACTGTCACTTCAAGTGTGAATAAAAAGAAAATCAAACAGAAAAAATACCTATGTTCATCTACTGAGCTATTTGAAAATAGTATGTGAACAAATGTACATGATATTGCCTATTATTGAATATTATCAAGAACAGCAAATCATGAATCTCCAGGAAACCCAATCTGTGTGACTATAACCTTACCTACAGCTAAGTATACAGATCAGAAGAACAGTTATAGCTCCGAAGACGACTAATCCGAATACAAGTGGGTTCATGGTTGACTGAGGGGATGGAACCTTGGAAGTTGTCGCATCTGAAACATTACCGTACTGGTGCTAATAACGATAAACTCCGGCCTGAATAGGTTAAAAAGTAACTTTACATAATGCCTTGTTTTATTTTTGAAAATTTTCTTTACATTTTAAACCGATTCTTTGTCTTAAATGAACAGAAATTCACGTGCAACCTTCTAAAGCCATTTTATGTATTCCTCTGTTACGTTTTGTGCAGGATAACATCACATCATGCAGTTAATATACACAGCCGATCAGTCTGCAGTGAAAGATACATACCAAAGGTTGTCATTTGTGGAATGTCAATACAGTGTCCACCGTTCCGTTCACAAAGGCCTGACTGGCAGTTAGTGCAGGTCTGTTTGCAATCTACTCCAAAGTACCCGTCTTTACATTCAAAACAGAAGCCGGCTTTCATCTCGCAAACATCGTCTTTACAGTTGTAGCATCTCAAATGACACGTTTCCTTATAGTACCCCTTAACACACTTCATGCAATGGCCTGTGGTTTGATTGCATCTCAAGTCTTGGCATCTGGAGCTACATCCGTCTCTACATTGTTGACCACTGAAGCCAACCTTACACCCATTCAAACACCTACCTGTGTGTTGGTTGCACGCAGGTGAACATTTTCCGGTTGCACCCAGTTTAGGTTGGCAAAATGGAAAACAGTTTTCCGAACAAGGAATATTACATTTCTCGCCATGAAACCCAGCAGTGCATCCTTCAAGACAACCTGTATTGGAACACTTTCCCAAACAGTTGGTGCAGTCAGTGTCACAGTTGTCTCCAGTGTAATGGGTGTCACATGCTTGACATATGCCAGACGTGAAGTTACAAAGTTTACATCTAGGCAGGCATTTGTCACCACACACGTGGTTTTCCGGGCACTGTTCCCTGCAGACACCATTCCTGTAACATCCTACAGGGCAGGTAATCGGACATTCATGCTGACAATATTCACCAACATGGCGTTCCTTGCATATTATACAATCATCTGCACTTCGTCGGCTACATTTTAAACAGTTTGGTAAACATGGAATGTTGCATAGTTTTCCTGAAAAGCCATCTTTGCATCCATCTTCACAGACAATGAGTCCTCCAGCAGTCACTCTACAGCTTCCCAAAAGGCAGTTGTTATCTGGTGGACAAGCATGAGATGAACTCGCAGTCGTTGCACAAACTAGTTCCCTACACGTTTTACTCATGCGAATGACTGAAACAGGACAAATGGATTGTTAACGTAAACGGTTTTGGATTGTAATGGTGAAACAGAAAGAATCCGAAACTTCATAAAGAGCTACTCTCATACATTAATTTTAATGACGTCACCACTCAGACGTTGACAGAAAGAATAAATGCTTGCAGTCGAGTTTTAAAAAATACGCTCCAAGGTCCAAAATTACTTTAGACACGCAAGCTATTTCAAAGATTGCTGTAAAAAATTGATGGCTATCTTAACCGGTTTGAGCACTGGTCGAGTAGATAATTTAGGTGTGAATGTTTCACCTGGATGGGTAAATTGTGTATGCTTGATTTTCGTGTATTCTGATAGATTAATATCAGTTGGACGGTTGCTAGTGCGTTGTGGAGATTATCCCCTTACATCTACACTATCACTTACCTTTTAGAATTTGATATACGTTTATTGCATGTTAGATATTATTTCCTGTAAAATATACCCATGTTGCAGTTTCACGCTCTCATTTATATGACGATACATACCAGTGGTGCAAAGAACTGCGAGCGCAATGCATCTCCATATCCCTGAAACGTACCTGAAATAGTAATATTGTCTATAAATTATAACAACTCATGATCATATTGTTCTATATGCACACACAATTGCACACCTGAAGCAAGGTATGAGAGCCACTGTACAATCTTACAACAGTTACACGGCTACTTTCAGGTTAGAATTGATATAAATGCCAAATATAACAGGTACATTATTTCCACAACAGGTGGAGTAACTGGAAACGCTTACATCCCATACATCTAGATCTACTCCTTCGTTTGGACGAATACGATCTGATGTTAAACAGGAAACATTCTCTCAAGGGTTAGTTTCCTTACACGAAAAGAGAATCCGTGTTTTTGTTGGTTGCTTGTTCTTTTCCCCTTCGGCGGTTTTGTACCCGTGAAGGTCCGAGTTAGTATACTTGGCTTCAGTAACCTATGCTTGTCGTAAGAGGCGACTAACGGGATCAGGTGGTCAGTCTCGCTGATGTGGTTGGCACATCATGTCACCATTTGCGCAGATCGATGTTCATGTTGTTGATCACTAAATTTTCGATTACAGACCGCGGCCATATAGCTGGAATATTGCTGAGAGTGACGTGAAACTAAACTCACTCGACGGTTTTGTGCTTGTTTTTAAATTGTATCAAAAATGGTCAAGACTGAAAGCAAATTGTGACAGCGTTATCTAAATGTTCGTTGAACTAGCAATTTATTTCACACGACAACTTGAAGATACAAAAGTATTACAAATTACTGACATTTCAAATAACATCCAGTTCTATTGCTATCTATACGACCTACTGTTCTAAATATCTCCATGGTGGTTGGTTATATGATATGATAAATGCACATTTCTAACCTTACAGATGCTGACATGGCAGTTTGGAATCTACTGAATGCGATAATGGTTGGACAACTATGTAAGTATGTCGGAACGTTTTGTAGCTTTGGGAAAACGGTCTCATTTCCTTTGTAATTCAGACTGATGTGAGATGGACTTTCAGGGTTTTGCTGCAGAGTTGCATTATTGAAGGCTCCAGCATTACAGTTAGGGATGTATGGAAGCGGAAATAATATAGCTCAGGGTCTGTGAGATATTCTAGTTTACACGGTAATACTCGCTCATTGCATGGACAGTTTTCCATTCAAAGAATATTCAATATGTATATATCGTGCGTGTTCAGTAATTGTTCGTTGTTGGATTGAAACGAACGTCCAAGTCATGTCACTACATTGGACATAATTCTCTAAATTTGATAATTACTATAAAAACATAATTTTCCGCTGGATGAGAGTTCAAGCTGCGTGGTAGGTACTCAGTCATATACTTATAAAAAAAAACAGTTACTAAATGAGTGGCGGCCCGTGAAAATCCGGGGTAGAATAGGTCTTCAGCAACCCACAAAAGGCATCAATGCTTGTCGTAAGAGGCGACTAACGGGATCGGGTGGTCAGGCACGAATGACATGTCATCGACTCCCAATTGCGCAGATCGATGCTCATGCTGCTGACCACTGGGTTGTCGGGTCCAGACTCGATTATTTACAGACTGCCGCCATATAGATGGAATTTTGCTGAGTGTGGTGTAACCTCACTCAAATCATATATAACACCACGTGCATTTAAGAACAATGGCGCTTCACATATTAAATGAAAACTTGCTTAATATGCTTAACTACTTGTGTGTAAGAGTGATTCTGGCTATTGCTTTGAATGCCATACTTGCACAAGGAAAATATCAAAGTGTAGTGGAATGGTGTATTCTTGCTGTATCTAATACTTCTTTCATATTCCATGTTTCGGTGCCTTCAGTGTTGGTGGATCTGAGAACAATTGCCAGTCGTTGTCGAAGTCCTTGACGTGTGAGGATTGTCGTACTGGTTGGTATGGTGATGACTGTGACAAGACTGTAGTCTGGCAGGATGTAACAAAGAGACAGGTGTTTGTCTCCAGTGTCAAGCCGGTTATTACTCCACAAACTGTTCATTGACTTGTCCATCGCAGTGCAGAGAGACCTATGGTGACCGTGTCTTCTGTGACCGTGCAACGGGAAACTGCCTGGAAGGCTGTAAACAGACATGGTAGGGGGATAGATGTGAACACAAGTGTGGAAAAGAATGTAGGGATTCAGTTTGCTTCTTCTATGATGGTGCTTGTGCTTTTGGTTGCAAGGACGGTCTTACAGGAACTTACTGTAAAAAATCCTGTCCCATTGCATGTTTGGGCGACAGGTGCGGTAGGTTGAGTGGCGACTGCTCGAGAGAATGTAAGACTGGCTTCTATGGGCGCACTTGTGACAGAAGGTGTACCGATAAATGCCTCGATAAAGAATGCAATACGCGGATTGAAGGAGACAAGCCAACCTGTACTCACGGCTGTATACCTGGCTGGAAGCCTCCTTTCTGTGATATCCCGTGCCCAGCCAACTGTTTATCATGCACTGAAGCAGGGGTGTGTACAGCATGCAAGAGAGGGTTCTCAGGAGCCAGTTGTGAGAAGAGATGCAACTGTCGTTCTGGTTGGTGCGATGACAAAATCTGTGATGTCTGCACTGATGGGTGGCGGGGAGAGACCTGTGACTTGCCTTGCTCTGAAAACTGTCTCAGATGTCAACAGAAAAGTGGAATCTGCACGGCCTGCCTCCAAGGGTTTGAGTATGATGGACAATATCAATGTATCCCTGTGATGCACGGTAAATGAATGTTTATGTTATAGTTCGACTGTTCATGAATGCATAACTCCCTGAACAGTTAATCCTTTTTTCAAATAATGGGCAAGTGTAACAACCGTTGTACATAAAGTGTCTCCTTTACGTTTAGAATTGACTGTTCGTGTTATTTTGGAATATTTTCGAAGTAATGATAGGATATGATGATCGAAACTTTCTTTCTTTTTCTGTTCTGTTCCATTATCAATGGGCTAGGCCTGCTTATAACCGTTTGCATTTAACTGCTTAACCCGAACCACTGAATTTGATTATTGTGGTGGGATGTCTAGTATGTTTTTGTCAGTATATTTGTTTAAGTATTTGCAAAATGAGGCAATCATGAGTACCATGAAAGAATTATTTTGAAATATGTGAAATATCAAGGAAATTCCTATTTCATCTAAAAATGTCCAATACAATTTACCTTTCTCCATAGATAAATGCGTTTTACTTTCGCTGAAACTGCGTCAGGAATACAACACCCACGATGTATATCTGTCCGTGAAAGAAAAGCATGATGCGTTAGGGATTGTATAACTATAAACCTATGTACTAAAATGTACTAGTAGCATAGAGGACGCTTAACCGAGGCATATTTCCTGAAATGTTATCCTTTTTCATATAGACACAGCCAGCGTGGTCCCGATTACTGCCGTGATAATTGTCCTCATCGTAGTTTTAGTAGTCAGTATTGTGATCTATATCAGGTACGTTTATCAATATTTAAAATCTACAGCGTTTTAATATACTGAGCGCTACGTGCCTAGAAATTTCCTTTGAAAGCAACAGGTGAGACAAGAACCGTATACGTCATGTTCTGGCTCTTAGGATGCAATCCACGAATGAATAGTTTGTATGTGAAGGATGCTCAAAATTATTAAGTAATTAATCATCTTGACAGATTTGCTTCTTTCAGTTTTAAACCACATACATACCCGTGAAGATACGGGTTAGAATGTGTCTTCAGCAACCATGCTTGTCATTAAAACGTGGCCAGGTTTGTTTAAACGGTTGACATCTGTCAATGCATTGCGTAGATCGATGCTCCTGATGAACACTGGGCGGTGGGATGGCCTAGCGGTTGAAGTGTTAGCTCGGGACGCTGAAGACGTGGGTTCGATTCTCTACATGGGCACAATGTGTGAAGCCCATTTCTGGTGTCCCCCGTCGTGATATTGCTGGAATATTGCTGAAAGCGGCGTAAAACATAGTCACTCACTCACTCATGATGACCAATGGATTGTCCAGTGAACGAAAAACCTAGACATGAGCCATAATCAATACTCCATTTGTTCAATCGTTGTAGGAGACGAAGACGTCATCAGGCCACCTGCTGGGGAAAGTGGATGGATAAAGGGGTAAAGTGCTCAATACTATCAGAAATATGCCTAGTCGGGCTATACATAGCTTAAGGTTTAGTTTGACCATTTGTGGTCATTCATGCAAACCATAGGTTTAGCAATACATGATCCCAGAAACATTCTAATTTTTATAGCTATGTTTATGTTATAGTTCTAGTCAGTCTCCTCTATTCACTGGTACTAACTATGTTTGTGAGGTTACTCCCTTATTAATCATCGAGACAGTGAATATATTGTTCACTTAGTTTTGGTGACTATCAAATAACATAGCCAAGATTTTAGTCTATGAGTCTTGACGACAGGCTTACCAGTCTTGATTTTTCCATTACCAGGGACAAATATTTCAGTGTTAATACTTTCAGGGTTTTTTTCAATTAATGTGAATTATAATTTTATTATCGATTTTTAAATGAAATCAAATTGATTGATAAACATTGAGTCCAAGGTTTTATTTATTTATTTATTTATTTATTTATTTATTTATTTATTTATTTATTTATTTATTAAAATTGGAATTAAAAGTCAGTTACTGACATTGCTGGTGACTGTATATCCTCAAAGGGGTTTGAAGTAGCGTAAAATTAGTGTACTGCTGGGAGAATACGTAAGTCCCAAAACATTCAAAGTCAAATAACTTCTCCACTCTTTTAATCGTGGAATATGTGTCATGTTCATGTATAGCCTGATTGCTCCGAATTGCTAACAGCTGAATGAATGATCCAAATCCACCTAAGGTCCAAGCAGGAAGCAGATGTATTGTAAGTTTCCATGGTCGTTAGTTCGGTGATCCTCCTTCAGTTGTTCACAATCTATAGCCTGTCTTTATATTGTACTGTTCTCATTGAAATGCTTGAATGATGACATGCTACCTTTACTTTACTAATACCTGTAACGCACATGCAGTCACTGATCTTTGTCAACAGGTTTTTAGTTTCTATTTTTGTTGTTCTGTAACACAAAATGTATTATTGTTCTCGTAACGATGTGGCTGAAATATTGCCGTTGTGAAAATATATATTAACTCACTCACTCTTGGAGACAGGAGTATTGGCGTTATGTTTATTTCAAATATAAACATCCGTGCGTAAAATAAGCACCACCCCGTATTTTTGTCAGTTATTTTGTCTGAAATGAAATTCTAAACCCTTTCCGAAAAATATTTATCATGATAGAGCGAACATTTAACGTTTCAAAAACGAAAACATCACTGAAATTACCATTTGCAATTAGGATAATTGACTATATTTAAAACAATTCTTTTCATGTCCTAAAACAAGTTATCTTATACTGAAAAGTGAAAGTAATAATTGACTGTTTTGTGGCTTACATTCGTTATTTATTGTTTGAATGGATGAAAGTTTGATACCTAAGATTAGGAAAAGTTAAAGTCAAACTTCAAAAAGTAAAATTTCAAAATGCAGTACAAGCTGCTTTTACAAACAAAACAAACTAATAAATTTTAGCTGTAATCAACCGGCAATGAGAATACAATAAACTCAAAATCATAAAAGATTTATACCAAAATATTATTAATTGTTGAATTTTTTCAGTTTTTGTCAATGGTCTGAATTTTTTACATTCGGGTTCTTCTTGATTATGCATAATTAAAGCTTACTTTAGGTGTAAATGTCATTTTGGTATGCAATAGAATAATTGTTACTTAAACCATTACTATAGTATGTAGTTTCACAGAAGAGGAATAGTTTTGGATACAAAAATCAGTCCCATCACATTTTTATTAACTGATTCTATCATAATGAATAGAAAAGGTTATGGTATTTGCAAATATGTCAGTGGATAAAGCTTCTTTCACTATTGGTTCATTGTATTGAGGGCTATACCCTAAATTTTGTAGCATCCTATTTTCAAAATAGGGTGGTTCTAATTAATGCACGGGTAAAATAATTACAAACAACTGTCAGTTGCTTAGTGAATGAAGAACAATGCTAGAAGCCAACTTACAACAATCCTTTTCTCTCTTATTTGTAGGAGAAGCCATGGGGCGACTTGCTGGGATAGGAGGATGCACTGAAGAGTAAACTAAAATAGTTACAGAAATGATATTCTAGTGGTGTTGTATTAAAAATAAGTTGAAGAGGTCCCTGCTGAGTAGGGTAATCCATTTTGTTCAAGGTTTTCCAGTCATCAACACAAAGTGGGTATTCTGTACGTTAACCACGCGCGGCTTACTTACTCGTAACAACTCCTAACTGCACTGCACACAATACGTCCCAGAAACGTTTTTAGTATCCATACACTTATATTTTATTCAGTTAGGCTCTTTATCATTGACACAAACTTCTCTCTTGAGAACTGTGATTGCAGAGCAGGAAATACTTAGAATAATTTAACCATAGGTTCAGTTTAGCATCATCCCAGAAACGTTTTAAATTTATGCATAAATTTATATTTTATTCAGTATCAACTTTGATTCCGATATATCACCCAATTTTGTTCAATCGTGAATTAAGAATGGAGTTCCCCTACGCTTTTGAAGAGTAGGCATAATGTATGCATGCTGTGGAAGGTAGGAAAGCGGGTACCCGGAAGGTATCATGGACACACACTACTCTCGTGAGAACTGTGATTGTAGAGCAGGAAATGTTTAGATAGTGTTACGTTTATAGCCATCATATGTTGTGTTCACTAATATCCCCTCATGTATTCACATAGCGTTAGTCACTAGTTTCCCTTTTAGGCTGATATCGAAATATTTGAGACGGATTTACAACTAGTCTGTTTTCTTGTTGACACCAAAACCTTAATTTCCTCATGCCACATACATACATACATACATACATACATACATACATACATACATACATACATACATACATACATACATACATACATACATACATAGACAGATATATAGATAAATAGATAGATACAAAGATGTATAGATAGATGTATAGATAGATAGATACATGCAAAGATGCACACATAGATACATACATATACACATGATATATGATACATACATACATACATAGGTACATGATACATACATACATACATACATACAATGTACATACATACATACATACATACATACATACATACATACATACATACATACATACATACATACATACATACATACATACATACATACATACATACATACATACATACATACATACGTAGTATTGAGAGCCCTCATCGTCCCTAGTATGAGTGACCTACCTTTAGTTGTTGCAGGGAGACTATATAGAGATTGTTGCAGATAATCCCTGGTTGTTGGTGATCTGAAGCCTCTTGTATATTGTTTTGTTCTGTAAGAAATATTGTCGTACGATTACCCGGTAGTGTTAAGTTTACATTTTTGATAATCAGATATTTCATTGTCCTTGGTTGACCCCAGTTTGCATACTTGGGAACGCCCCACAGAACGATCCACTTGAAACAAGAAGGAGATATGTTGTCTGATAAATATCCAGAAGTTCATTTTCCCCGTGCGTATCACGCATGAATTGTTATAGCACACTCGATTTGGGAACAGGTATAGTCCCAGCGAATTCAAATCAACACAATATACTGAGCAAATATGTTTAGGACCACCGATCCATTTCACGAAGCAAATGACATTTTCCTGGTTTTTTTTTAACAAAATTGTTGAATATCTAAAATGCTTGCCAATGCCCCAATCATCTATTTGTCTTCGTCCTAACTAAAGGTTAGCGTGGAATATCAGTATCTTATGCCTGAAATTGCAGTCTTATCATTCGAAGGGATATGCGGTGTTGATTTCATGTCACGGTTAGCATGTATTGCACGTGCATAATCGTCAAGCTACCTGTATCGGCCAAGTGTACTCGCCCAATTTGTTGTATCGCCTCTCTTGTCACAAATGCGTTTAGTGCGCAGGATCATCTAATATGTGTCTGGCAGTATATTGCCTGAGTTTAATATGAAACACTCATAATCACGATATGGCTAAAATACTCCCGATTGTTTATATGATTTTTTAATAACTGGTAGCAAAATCTTGTAGTCTTATTGTTCGCATTAAGTTGTATTCTGCTTAGTTACAAATCCCTTGTTCTTCATTTATTATACAGGATTATTATAAGTATTATACAGGATTATGTCCGTAATTCATAGCACAGATAGTGCGTTTCTTACTGGAGATTAAATATGTTTTCAAAGTAACGTCTTGAGTTGCTCTGTGTCAAAAGTAACATACAGGTAATTTTGCTGACATTTTATTATTTTAGATCCATCGAATAAAGTCTGACCAATAATAGATGCTTATCTTGGTTGTTTTAACGTATGTGTTCCGAGGCTTAATCCCCGAATCGCTGTGCTCATTATAATCAGTGATATCTACAGCGTGTCCAATGGTCAATGACCTGTCACATTCTGCTGCTATGAATCTCACAGGGACAGCCCCAGTATATGTATATAAATCGTGAATACTGTAGATCACACAGTGTGTGATATGCGATCACTCTAACAGCATTTTCAGAAGACACGCAATGCAGTTTTAATTTGAAAACGTTTCATCTCATGTAAATTGACATGTAAGTCCTGGGCGATCATGGGGGAATATGTACGGTATCAGCTTGTAGCAAGTGTGGAGTCATCCCATAGATGACATTCTTTCTTTGTCAGTTTGCTGGCGGAATTGACCTCTTTTTGGCCATGTGGGTGGCGGTTGTTTCGAACCCCAGAACGAGACTCGGTAATTTTGTGGCCGCTCCAAGCTGAAAGGGAGTCAACTCTTGAATTGTAATTTCAATCTATGTTTTCATTCATTTTATGCATCGTTGGTTACGGTGGTTTCATATGAAAGCCTAGGTATCAAAAACAATAGATGTCTGGTAAACATTTAGGCTGCACATAAGCAAAATACAATGTTATGTTATAAATATATTATTATCAGCCATGTCAAGTTTACACCGCGAATAAGGGGCGGCAAGTGCTTACATTTAAGCATACAGGAGTTACCCCCCTTTCCCGCGTGCAAGTGCCATGATTCACACATAGAGGTTAACGGGTGTTACTTCATAAGATAGAAGTTGCTGTTCATTATAAAGCAGTGTTCACACATAGAGCATTGTTTTACCTCAGTCGAAAACTCGGAGATTCCTGCCATCATGTATAATATCGAAATATATCGATATGTATTGAGTTTACCTGCCAACATAAAGCCACCCATTCAGACGGCCTCATTACATTCATTGATGTGTAAGAATACACGCGGACGTCAGAGGAAACAGCTGCGAACGAAAGTATGGATAAACGATCTCCCTGAAGTACAGGGACCTTCCCGCAGGATTGCATCTACATGTGTATCACGATGAGGTGGCTTGTCTTGGTGGTTTCTCTAGCAACATTAACCGTCCTTGTTTACGGAAATACCTCAACAGACAAAGGTAAGAATCCTACAAAGTACACCATGGATATGAGCCATCGGATAAATCATGTTTAGACGGTCATGCAAAGAAGTCATAACTAAACCTTAAGATGTGCGCGTCCATTACTCACCAAACAAATAGTTGTTCATCAAAATTCCTTTATTTCTTAGTATATGTCTGATGTCTTTTGTATCTTAACAGTATTACCTCGACGTTTTCATTTCGTGAAATATGCCTACAGTGTCTGTTATTGTGAGATTCCGTCTGTTTGAATGTTTGTAGCTGATAATAACAATGCTATTAAAACAACAAATGTTTGATCATTATAATGTTAACGCTTTCTTTCACGTTTGTCTTCAAATCAGGAATTCCGATCCTTAACATATTCGCAATATTATACACAGACCTACTTTTCCTGTATTGATTGGTTATAATCAAATTTCTCTGTTCACTCCATTCCTTTATTGTACTTCTTAACTCAGGACGTCTCTATTCGAAGTGTGTAAACAACAGCTGGAGTGAACGACTGCATGTTAAGATCTCTCGAAAATGAACAAGCCTATAACATTATCTCATTTGCTCATAAATTAACTTCGCATTGTACATGTAATCTGAAATGTGTTTGAATAATTGTTGCAATTGTTTACATGGCATGTTCTCAAACTGTGTGAACAATCCTGTTGGATAATCTTTAGAATTTTTATAACACCTTACTTAATGAGGCATTACGTACGCACGTATGTATGTATGTATGTATGTATGTATGTATGTATGTATGTATGTATGTATGTATGTATGTATGTATGTATGTATGTATGTATGTATGTATGTATGTATGTATTTAAATATCTTCTGTGTTGAAAAATGGGTACTAAAATACTGACTTAAGAAGTTAACTGGCCAATTTGCGCAGTGCCCACTCTGTGACGGCGTTAGTGCTCTGCATTAGAAAGTGGATGAGTGAGTTTTACACCAGTCACAGCAATATTCAAGCTAAATGATGACGGTCTGTAAGTTATAGAGTCTGAACCAGACAGTCCAGGGATCATGAACATCGATTTACGTGAGTGGGATACGATGACATGTATCAACTAAATCAGTGAGCAAGACCACCCGATCCCGTCAGTCGCCTTTTACGACAAGACCACCCGATCCCGTCAGTCGCCTTTTACGACAAGGCACTCGATCCCGTAAGTCGCCTTTTACGACAAGATCACCCGATCCCGTCAGTCGCCTTTTACGACAAGACCACCCGATCCCGTAAGTCGCCTGTTACGACAAGACCACCCGATCCCGTCAGTCGCCTTTTACGACAAGACCACCCGATCCCGTCAGTCGCCTTTTACGACAAGACCACCCGATCCCGTAAGTCGCCTTTTACGACAAGCATGGGTGACTGAAGATAAATACTAACGCGGATCTTCAAGGGATTCTGATGCAGAAAAAAATAGGAGATGTAAAGATGTGTTCAAGCAATAAAATACCGTATTATTCCTGAACCTGTGGTGTCTGTTTACAGTATTTATAACAGCTAAGACTCAAAACGGATCACAGTGAAAATGTATTCTACGATTCAAACCTGATGATAGCACAGTGAAGGATGAGGACTATTTTATGGATATACATCTTTATTTTGTATAAGCGACGTTTGGACATAGGTTCTAATGTCGTTGTCAAGCAAGTGAGTATGACACTAGAATCTATGTCGAAATAAATAGTCGTTATCCTTCATACACCCCACTCCTAGGATGCCAGTCAAAGAACATATCATACCATTGTTAATTGATTTTCTTGAGGAATAGTAACTTTTCATGTGTTAAATATAAATATATAACAGTAAGCGATAACACCATAATGCATTTGATTGTTACATTGATTCTGTTGTCATCAGGTTGTCCTGAAGGTAAAAAAGAAGGTGATATATGGACAAAGCATGGCGAAACGGAATGTGAGACCTGCAGGTGTGAAGAAGCCATCACGGTTTGCAAAGAGTAAGGTCATGCATGTACATCAATTATCATCATTAAGATCCCAGCGATCGCAGTAAGATGATTATCCTATCAAGTCACGCTATCCCGTTTCGTCATCACAATAACAAACGAAATAATAACGACACGATCCCGTTTAATAGTCACCACAGTAACAAATGAAGTGATGACACAATTCCGTTTAGTCTTTGCAGTAACAAACGAACTGATAACGAAAATATTTGCTCTTCCCTGTCTGCATTATAGGACCCATGAAGGTCCGGGGTAGAATAGGCCTTCAGCAACCCATACTTGCATAACAGGCGACTAACGGGGTCGGGTGGTCGGGCGACTTGGTTAACACTTGTCATTGGTTCCCAGCTGCGCAGATCGATGCTCATGCTGTTGATCACTGGATTGTCTGGTCCAGACTTGATTATTTACAGACCGCAGCCATATAGCTGGAATCTTGTTGAGTGCGGCGTAAAACTAAACTCACTCTGGATCTATCAAATGTATGGTTTCATTTGTATATGTTTATGACAGATGCCCCGGTGGAGCAAGATACGATCACCTTTCCGCGAACACCTGGTGTCATCACTTGTTCAGAGTAGTCATAAACACATATCCAGGATGTAGTCGGAAAAGAAAATTGTCTCTGCTTTGGTCAGAGATTTCATGTGGATAATCACACTAGATATGGAAATGGTTTGTACTTATAAATTTATAAATTCCCTTCATGAGGAACTATTGTTACCACCGAAAGGTCTCAAACGACTCAACCCGAAAGTCTTCCAATTCCTGTATTTCTCTGCAGTTGTCTGGAAATGCAAGACCCTTTCATGGTGATACCCGGCTGCTACCCCAAAGAGACCCAAGTCAAAGATGGTGAATACCCTTCCTGCTGTAAGATGGACCGAAACATCTGTCCCAATGACAAGGACTTCAAGACGTCTGAACTGGAGGCGTTTCAGAGTCAGCAGATGGTGGACATTACCCACAGGAGGAGGAAGAAGTAGACTGTGACTTGCTGCGTACAAGGGCAGCGTGACTTATGACTGATGCCTTCCAGAAATTTAACTTGATTGAAGTCATGTATTTTTATAGGGGTGAAATATTAAAAAGCACTTGCAATGTACTCTCTTGGTAGTTTATCTTGATAATGTTACCTATATAAGCTCTAGTATAATATCTGTTCGCCGCTTACTCCCAACTTACTCTAAAAATAAGAATAAATGAATCGGAGAGTCAGATTAGCTGACACGGTGGCTAAATGTCACATCCAAATTGTGTAAACTGATGCCCACGATATCAGTCACTGGAACCTCAAGACTCGATATTTACAGTCTCTGATATGTCACAGATGAAAAACTGTTAAAAAGCATGTATCATAGCTTTTAGGTTCGATATTTCGAAGATCTTTAAATACCTTAATTTGGAATCTACAATGGGTGTCACAGTTACATCTATACGTATGTGTAACATCAACATCAACATTTCCCCCCACATGACCTTAATATTAACAAACCACTGTGGTGCATAGTAACTAGTCCTCTTTTGTTTTCGTGGTACGAATGACATCTTCATCTGCTGGTGGTCTGGAAAGGATCAGACATTTTGAAAAGGATGACACAAAGGCAACAATAATGGCTTCTCTTAGATGCACGTTGTACCGAGAAATGGTCTTTTTCCGTGGACAAACTGAAGTACGGACAGACCTCTACATCAATGTATACGGACGAACAATCTTATGGGAGGTTAGCAGCTAGAGCTAGCATCAAATCTATACTTTGTCGTACTAAGTAAGACGGCAACATTTTCAAATGTCTGCCTCTGTCAACCCACGCCCTGCCCCTGTCTTTCAGGATTTCCTGCAAGAGGGATGATTTAAGTCCCTATGGTTCCCAGTAAAGTTATCTCTATTTCGTTGCTGGCGAACTATAGCCCGGCTTTATGTTGTATTGTTGAACATGAATGTGCATATGGTTATTGTTATGGTTACGCAGACAATTCCTTCAAATCTAAACGATTGTTGCATCTTTTAAAAACCTGTTTTCACCGTTAAGAGGAGAAGAGTTTTCACTGTACACCCGCCGGGAGGTCGCGTTTAAGCAAATGAAGTTTAATTCGAGACTTGACCGTAGACAAAACATGGGAACAATACCCTAGCGATGAGCTTACTGTCGTAAATGTTTTTCTCACTACACGGGGAAGAATGAAACCCCGGAAGGGCCATCACTGCCAAAGTTCCCATACGACATATAGCCTGGACAGAACTGTAACAAGAACATCTACCTTGTCCCCAGTGGGCGAAGTGCATATGGAAAATGTGACTCGTGAGTGAGTGAGCTTTTAGCAATATTAGTAATATCACGGAGGAGGACACCAGAAGTGGGCTTAACATTTTGTATCCATGTAAGGAATCGAATCCGGGTCTTCGGTGTGACGAATGAACACTTTAACCACTAAGCTACTTTCTTATCTTTTTTCTGTCAAAAGATGCTAAATGTTATTCCGTTGCTTTCAGCTAGGAACAAAATAAAAAATGATTTGAGCAGAGATGTACATTCAATGTGGAATGAATTTTGTAGCATTGGTGTGAATTTCTACGGAAACGCTGAAGGGACTTGATGAAATATTATATATTTTGTGCGCACGAGTTAGTATGTTGAGTGCACGAGTTAATATACTGCGCGCTCAAGTTAGTTATCTTGAGCGCGCGAGTTAATATGTTGAGCGCTCAACTTAATATCTTGAGATACACTGATGAATATTAAGCACTTCATGTCGAAGCGAGTCATGCGAGTTTTTCAAGCTTATTTCAGTCTTTGGTTCCAATACAAAGATGTACCACATCTTCTTGTCAAAAATCAGGCTATAGTATTGTTAGTATGACACTTGAAACGTATTCTGAGGTGCATGTCCCTCTTTCGCACCAGATAAATGATTTGCTCTAAGACTGTACTGCGGACCAAATGGTCATTGTTGTATGCATAAAAAATGTATCCAGTGTGGTATAAACGTAAAACAGAATACTGCACGGTCGTTGCTAAAGGTGTTAAACCTGGATAGTGTTGAATGTGGTATCTTAGTAAGACATATAGTCTGCATGCGTGCTATACATGCACATACTAATGGATCAAATAAATCAAGACG
This sequence comes from Haliotis asinina, assembly GCF_037392515.1. NCBI lineage: Eukaryota > Metazoa > Mollusca > Gastropoda > Lepetellida > Haliotidae > Haliotis > Haliotis asinina. Next base: position 38,287,130 of record NC_090286.1, read on the forward strand.
GTTTTACATGATACTGTACAGAGTTAAACTGCCATTGTTAGCAAAACTGATACTGCTACCACCAAATCCAGACTACAGACTATAGTTCCCTGAAAGAGGTCGACTTTACTTCCAACACACCAGACATCAGTTTTATAATATGGTATAACACTCAATGTTTACATTTTTCATGTAATACTATATATACATAATAAAGCCCCAGCACAAAACAAGTAATAAAATCTTTTTGCTAGTGTTCATAACACTTCGTACCAATATTAGACATTGCTACTATTCATGACCGCATTAAACTCCTACTCATATTTATGTTTCATTCTTATTATGACACTACAAATAGCTCCACCTGCCTTATCTGAAAAAGCAAAAAAGTGGTAAAATCGGTAACAAAGAATGGTATTGCTAGGCAAAAAGGTCCCTTCAGCGCTTCCGTAAATTTCAAATCTCCTCGATTACGATTCTTGCTATTTCTAAAGTCTTCTGAAGACGCTACAACTCGCTGTGCACACCGGGGATCTAAGATCATTTATTCGAATCAAGATTCGTTATAAATATGGTTCAATGTTTGACAGCACTCACCCATTCACTGGCTCACTCACTCACTAACATACAGCCGATTAACGTTTCTGGCGTGATTCTCGCTGGATCTCGCTTTTGTTTGACCAGGGTTTTAAGGTTAAAGCGTTCGCTGGTCACATCGGAGACGTGGTTTCCATTTTTCAAATGGTTACAATGTGTGAATTCCATTTCTGGTGTCCCCCGCCGTGATATTACTGGAAAAACACTCACTCACCCACTGTGCATAAATCTCACAACTAAATATAAAGTGTGGTAGAAGGAACATCACTCATGCATCACGTCATAGTTCAATTCAGACATCGTGAAGTCATAATGTACAAACATCGTGAAGTCATAATGTACAAACAACGTGAAGTCATAATGTACAAACAACGTGAAGTCATAATGTACAAACAACGTGAAGTCATAATGTACAAACATCGTGAAGTCATAATGTACAAACAACGTGAAGTCATAATGTACAAACAACGTGAAGTCATAATGTACAAACATCGTGAAGGCATAATGTACAAACAACGTGAAGGCATAATGTACAAACAACGTGAAGTCATAATGTACAAACAACGTGAAGGCATAATGTACAAACAACGTGAAGGCATAATGTACAAACAACGTGAAGTCATAATGTACAAACAACGTGAAGGCATAATGTACAAACAACGTGAAGGCATAATGTACAAACATCGTGAAGGCATAATGTACAAACAACGTGAAGTCATAATGTACAAACAACGTGAAGGCATAATGTACAAACAACGTGAAGTCGGTATGGCACACTCCCAAGTATTTATGTGCATTAATGCATGTTAGTCTGCCATCCGATACGCATTCTTTGTCATTTATGAATTATGTGCATGTGGCATTGAAATGGCGATGAACAGCAGTGAAACACCGTGCTGTATACACTGTATAACACACTGTACAAGAAACATGACCTTGTAGCGTACAACTGTGTTTAGTGTTCACAGTATCAAGTTGATGTATCGGACCCCCTATATAGAGGATGAAATAATATTTCCATATGAATATACACTCTCACTTCCACCAGTTACTGTTACAGCCAAACCACCTCACCATGTCGTAAATATTGTACACAAACAAGCCTGAGTACTTGGGTAAAACGGTAGGTCAAAGGTGACGTGTTCTCCACGATTTCACCTGTCATACAAGTGGAAGGAATGCTGAAAGCTGATGTTTGTACCTCTCAGCAGCTGATCATATCATCTGAAGCATCAACATCGTTGCTGTGAGGGATATACTATCGGTAGGTGTTGAAAGTCGTAAGGGGTGAGTATGTATATGTATATCTTATTATATATCTAAATTCGTTGTTACGATTTTCACGACTTTCTAGCATCTTTGTCAGTGTCAGTAGCATGAATTTCAGTGTCAATAGCATGAATGTCAGTTGATCCACGGTTGAACAACGGTTGATCCACGCAACAGTCGGTACACTCTGTGACGTGTCAAAATATTACAACCTGGCTAGCTATTCTCGAAACGTTCGTAGCCCTACGAACTTCTTAAGCCCATTCTTAACACACTGGCTACGATCAAGGTTAAGAATTCTTAGGACTAGGAACGTTTCGAGAATAAGGGCCATGTTTCTGTTCACTGCATTGTAACTGCGTTCATGAGTACGTATGTGTTCAGAGACTCTGTCGGTGGTTTCATCTAGTGCAGAAAGGGATGTCACTAAATATTATTTTCAATATTTTAACACGAACAATACTTGATTTTTGTTTAAATTAATACATTTGTATTGCATGATACGTTTCAGATAATCAAAAACAATAAGGTTTTATATGTCTCGTTATTGTTTGAATACATTGGCCAGAAGACGTCATATATGTATTGAATGCACGAAATGCATGACGGATGACGCGATGACACTGTCACTGATAACGCCTTACAACACACAACACGCTGTAACATGTTACATGTTACACGGGCAACACCCCAGCGACACTGCAACGAATAAAATGCATACATGACACAGCAAAACCATTATATCTTCAGTGCAACTATGACCAAACGTCTGTTTGACTCAAAAGAATGTTAATTACACCGTGACGATTGTCAGTTTCAGGTTAACAAAGGCCAAGATGTATCATTCTGACCTACAAAAACACGGGACAAATGTCGCGATCAGAGCGGGGATAATTCGTTGCCTGTTACCTGTATGTTAAGTCCCCAATCAACTGTGTTCCCCTGTGATCAAGAATGTACAATCAAGGACAGTTGAAGTCAATTTTCATGTGTCAGCATTTATGATCCCCTGAGTCATCACAATCAAGCCTGACTGCATCAAACAATGCAAGTCACTTTCACACGCTTTGTATCAGATATCATTGTATAATCGAGCGAGGAAACACCGTTTATAAGCATGTAATTGATTTCTACTTCCATCATGCGTATACATTCATGTCTTGCATACGTACACCGTTTATTCAAATACTTTTGATAGTCACATGGTCCAATCAGCACTGACGTATCTGTCAAGGTGTATGATACTGACAATCTGTATTGTCTGCGCTCAAAACAATGTAAAAATAATGTCTGCACTTGTACTGCCACCAGTAACTGATCAGCACAGTTCGTTTTCTCTCGTGGGTGTTCTTTATATCATCTGGTAGAATAAACAGAGTAGCATCTCATGCATGCTGTCACTATCTCACGTGTGTGCGCGTTTCACTGAAGGTCCATACAAGCAAGGCCTCATGCCGCTTTTATAAACGAACCATGTTCGCTCGTTCGTTACGGGTCGTGAAGATCATGGTTAGAACTGATCTTCAGTAACCCATGCTTGTACGGGATCGGGTTGTCAGACTCGCTGACTCGGTTGATATATGTTATCGTATCCCAATTGCGTAGATCGATACTCACGCTGTTAGTCACTGGACTTGATTATTTACAGACCACCACCATATAGCTGGACTGTTGCTGAGTGCGGCGTAAAACTAAACTAAAATTATAAGGGAGAAGAAACCTTACAGGCAAGTGAGTGAGTGAGTGATTATGGTTTTACTCCGCTTTTAGCAATGTTCCAGCAACATCACAGCAAGGGAAACCGGAAATGGGCTTCACAAATTACTAGTATATCCATTTGGGGATTTAAACCCAGTTCTAGGGCGTGACCAGCGAACGCTTCAACTGTTAGTCCAAAATACCGCCTAGGGGAAATGTAGATATTGACGTGAAACCATGATGAAACATAGACCTTGGTGACTTTGGATAGAAATCGTGAAACGATTCCATTAAAATAATACTAGTCCAAAAGAGTATAATCTATGTTGCTTTCAGAAATAGTTATATGCATAAGGGCGGGCTTCGTCTGAAGTGGTCTAACCAGTTAAATATATTCATTTTTTTCTTCGTTATAGCTTTATCTATGGAGGTCGTTGTACTCGGCATACTCCTCGGTGTGGTCGCTCTGGCTCTGATTGTATTGTTGAGCAGGAAATCAAGGAGCAAGAACCAGGTAAACGCCCCAGACGGTGTTTTTCCGGTTCACTAAAGGCCAATAATGGCAATACTCTAATCGCCTTAGTAAAGAGTATATGAGGTAACAGGGTTTGGTAACAGGTTTACAGGTAACATTTATTGAAGAGGTTTCAGTATACAATCTAAACCCACAAATATTCTGGCCATGTGTTGTCACTAAATAGCTCACAGCATGTATACAGATTTTGAGATCAACAATACTCTAACAGTATCTGAACCACATTATTTACCCTTCTGTCCTTCAACAGTGCTGAAGATGACCTAGATTTCCCCAGATTCGGGGCTATTCCATCTCACTGGGGCTCCTTTTCAATTTGAAAGGAATTGTGTGTTTTAATCATATTACATATTATGAGACTATGCGTCAGTCTAGATCAGCTGCTGTATGTGTACGAGTTGCTGGCTGTGATGATTTGCGTTGTGATTATTTATTACTTGTCTTGGTTTATTTCAAATTTGATTCGGTTATATTTTTCACAACGACGTGTCCCCTTGAGTTCCTCAAACTGAAAAGATAACCCTTTCGTCTTGTCTCTTAAAACCTTTTCAGTAATTACTCTTTGATCTTCTGGAAATCTTCAGAACATTCCTTGGACCATGTACGGTATGCATAAGGGCCGTGCTAAAAACAACTCTACGTTTTCTCTATATTTATGTGTTACGTCTACGAACAGATGTGACGTGCAACAAGTCCAGGGACGTTGAAGATAAATGACCATCTTGTTAGATGAAAGACTAAATATAAACGCGACTTCCTAGTTTATAGGGTTACTAGTCCATGTCATATGTCACCATTAACTTGTGGTCCTGGTTATAGCACTCTTTCATGTTTCTGAAATAGGCAAATACATTCTTGCGGGAGGATATATTTCTTCCTTCTACTTTCATATGATTTACTTACTCTGTAAGCAGATGTGTTTTAACTTGTGTTCTAGGATGTACAATCACCCAAAAGACAAGGCTCCATCATGGTGAAGAAAGGGTCAGTATCGGAGATGGCCAAAGCGTTTGACCAGGCCTGTGGAGGCAGCTCTCCGATCATCACAGGCCGACAACAGGTCAAGCAGCGGATCAGAGACGAGGTCTTTGAATAAATATCCTGCTTTAGCTCAGTTAGTGTAAGGGTATGAGTTCCAGTTACGTTGTGTATGACTGCCTCAGCTTGAATAAATGTATATTTTGTATTTATACCTTTTTGGTTTATTTCTGAAGTGTTCAGGAATGGGATGTGTAAATAGAGACCGAATGATCGGACACTGCACATGAAATGCAAAAACAAAAGCCCGTGAATCTCCGGGTATTAACGAGTCTTTAAGCAGAGTCAAGTCGGATTTGAGTGAGTGTGTGAGTGAAGTTCAAGACTGCTTTTAGACCTACAGCCGCAATAACACGGCTGGGGACACCAGAAGTTGGTATTACATATTGTAATTATGTTCATGGGGAATCGAACCCTGTCTTCCGCGTGACGAGCGAACAAGGCTACCGACCCGTCCCAAACCGGATCTGTTTGGGGTTCGAAGTCTTTTACCGCTGTCCACCAAGTAGGGTGAATGGGTCAATAGATATTTATTTGTTACGTCTACGAAAAAATGTGACGTGCAACAATATAGAGAAAAAGGTTCGGGTTAAAAAACTCTTTGAAAAGAGGTAGTTAACCGATCTATAAAATCTAGTACACATCCGATGTTTGGGGATTATTTTCCAAAAGACGTCAATATTTTGAAAGGGCTTTTAATTGTTACTTATAATCGCAAACATTGTTTATGAGTTGCTAAAACACCACGGGTATCGTAACCAGATTCAACGCTGGCAGTTTCTTACATTCTTCGACAGTCCTAGACCATTCATCACATGCCCGTAAACAGTCGATAGGTCCTGATGCTCTCATCTGACTGGGTACCTGCTGGTGCGGTCATCTAACGCTAATCTTGATGCTGATGACGTCACTGTGAGCATCCGGTTGCCCAAATGGAAAATGTCCAAATTATGATGATCTTGTATGGTGGTCACTCTCGGTCCTCCAGTTCTGGAACTGTGAGATGTTTGTCCATCCTGTACAGCCGTACGTTCTGGCAATGTGACTGTTCAAAACCTCAGCCTGCGACATTTCAGTGGCTCGTTCTCGCTCCGCTGCCGATAATCTTGGCGATTTTATACCTTTAGCAAGTTTACCATAACTTAGTCGTGTTTAATACTGTTGCCGCATAACATAAACTAGCATTTGAACAAACTCATGATTTTCACGACACCTACGCGAAACACTGAAAAGTATACTGCTCTGGGAACACGAACGCAGTCTTTGTGATTTGTATTTTTAACAAAATACATTCACTCTTCTTAGTTTCATCACTCCAATGCTTACACTGCCACTTAGTTAAGATTCGTCTTTGAATAGCTGATGGTACTTCAGATCAAAAATGTCCACGCTCTAACTGAAAATTTAATAAACGAGTCAAATGTAACAGAATCACAGCCTAGGCGTTCATGCTACATTTGAGTTGAGGTATCTAATAAACGTACGTTGTTTGAGAATGTTCATGTATTGTATTTATAACTTGGCATTTCCCATATTCTGGATATCGATCGCCACTAAGTTATACGTTAAATGGATGGCTAAATTGACCTTAATAAGGTCCACTCAAGAAATCACCCACGAAATGGTCTAAGGGAGGTAACTCTCATTTGCACCATTAAGGTCAAGGTCATTGGACGTTTTGGACGGCCATGTTCTGAGATTTTAAGATGGTAATATCTCAATTGTTATATTTCGGTCTTCGCTTAACGAAAAAAAAACGTTCAAAAGATGATGTATGCCTATATCACAGGCCTCACAATGTCGCAAATGAGTTTCAATCTCTGTATTTAAAGGCTAAACGTGTCGTTTCCATAGTTCCATCATGCATGAATGCGTATACGGTTTATTCGATACCTGCAAATTAACATTCGAAACCAATCGCAAATCTTGAATTTTATTGTATTTTGACAAATCCATGACTATCATTCTTGACTGTCTTGTTAAGCAAGTTATCATACGATGCGTGTCCGAACCATTATCCCATGTACAACAGATCATGCCTCAGCTCATTAAATACTTTATACTACCAGACAGTACTGGTTTGAAAAAGCATCATGAATATTTCAGCTTCACCAATGGAGAAGATTGTTCAGCAGTACGCTGTGCCTGTTGGTGTATTTACACTTGTAATGGCTGTCACTTTACTTGCTGCTATAATCAGGAAGAGACGCACATGGGTAAGAATAGAATCATGTCTGTTCACAGGCATAGGTTGGCTGTTATGTTTGACTGTGAAAATAGGGACTTGCTTCACATCTATTTCAAACTAAGTCTTAACACAAAAAAAGCTGCAAACCCTCGATATGTAATAAATACTAATAGATTAAATGCACTAATTTGCCTCTGTTAACGGGGAGGAGCGGTGTGGTAGCCTTGTGGTTAAAGTGTCCACGATTATGCAAAAGACAAGACGTACCGGGTTCGATTCCCCACATGGGTACAATGTGTGAAGCCCATTTCTGGAGTCAACCACCCTGATATTCCAGGAATATTGCTAAAACGGTGTAAAGCCAAACACACTTGTTCATTCACTCACTCAGTGTTAAAACTACGGGGTTAACCCCAACTGTATACAGGAGAATTACTGTAAACTGGAAATCTGTTGCACCTTGAAAAAGTATCCTATGGCCAAACAGGTAGATCTAGCATATGGTTAAACCCCAGAGACCTGAGTGAGTGAGTTCTGTTTTTACAGGCTTTCAGCAATATTTCAGCAATGTCATGGAATGGATTCAAACAGTGGTGCAGAACCTGGTGACCACAAATGCTTCAACAACTAGCCTATCCCCTGGGAACTGAGAACTGACCAAATTGATCAACTGATCTAGTATATAATAATATGGTACTTGAACATGCCAAATGGTGTGACCCATGTAGAAACTGGTTAGAATTGGTCTTCACTATTCCTATGCTGTTATGCCAGTTAGTTTGATTGATGCTCATGATACTGATCACTAAATTGTCTGGTCTTGACACACCACCTGGATATTGCTGGAATATTGCTGATTGCTGCATTAAACATCAACCAACCAAGCAAAGGCTGTGGATTTCCCATGTTACGCAAATACTCTATTATTTTGATATGTCATTGTAACAGCAGTACTGTTAAAATAAATAGTCCATGAATATATGTTCTCGGTGCCCTTGGTTTGGTACCTCCTGATCTCTTGGCGCAGATGAGGAGAGTGCCCGGGTTCTCCACCGGGAGCACAGCCCTTCTGACAATCTGGGTAATGCAGAAGGCTGCAGTGTTGGGGAGCCTCCATATTCTCCGAAAAGTTCTTGGTGGGTTCGACTAGGCAGTGTTTCCTGGGAGAAGTCCCATTCGCTGTCTGGGCTGCGTGTAGAGGGGGTGAGGGCCCTGAGCTGATGATGAGCTTGACCAGCCTGACTGTGCCAGGATCACCCAAACCCTCTCTGCTGCATTTCTGTCTCAATCTGTAAAAAAATAATAATAATAATACATCTCTTCGGGGGGGCCTTATGATGTACGCCTCTTCGTGGGGGCCTGATGATGTACGCCTCTTCGTGGTGGGCCTAGATAGGGGAATTTTATTCCCTGAACCAAACGTACATCACCCAGTTAGGGCTGACCCCCCGAAGCTGGTATTTTACTGGGTTACAGACAGCCAAGGAAAACTCCATCTTTCATTTCCGCAGCCCAGTCAGCCTTCCTCCGGTAGTAACACAAACCATACTGGAGATGGGACTTACCCCAGGGGAAGGCACAGAACCCGACCAAGAATATCTTGGTCAAACCATCTACTTTAATGAGTTGCTGGTCGACTCAACTTGAGATGTACTCGCAAGGAGAGGTGCAGACTTCGGAATCTACTCCAATCAGAAGGGGAATTTTCCAGGGGGACTCCTTCAGTCCTTTGCTTTTTTGTCTGTCTCTAAATCCTTTGAGTTTTCTGCTCAACAGGGAGGAAGGGTACCATCCCGGACCTCCTCAGCACAGATCCCCAACACCTCTTACTCATCTCCTCTATATGGATGACATCGAGCTCCTTGCCAAAGGAGAGACCAATTTGAAAGAACAGGTTCTCCTTGTCGAGTCCTTCTCTAGTGATATTGGCATGACATTTGGGCTCGACAAATGTAATACTCTTCATTTGAAACGTGGCAAGGTAACTAATGATGGATCGGTCAAGTTACAAGGGGGAGGGGTTATTGAGCATCTTGTGGAAGATCAGGCCTACAAATATCTTGGAATGCAAGTTCGAGACAAGCTCCAGATTCAAGATAAACTTCGGCCGAGTATAAATCTCGTTTAAAGAAAATCTGGAGTTCAGAGCTAAATGCTCGAAACAAGGTCAAAGCCACCAATACTTTTGCTGTGCCAGTCCTCTCCTATTCCTTTGGAGTAGTTGATTGGACAAAACAAGACATCCAGAGTCTTGACCGCCTGACCAGAAGGATCATGTCTGATAACAGAGCACACCACCCTCGTTCCTCTCTCAATCGTTTATATATGCCAATCAATTCAGGAGGTCGGGGTTTGATTAATGTGGAAGCTCTTCATGACAGAATTTTATTGTGTACTTTTGCACATATTTATTTGTCAGATGATCCTCTGGTGATGCACGTTAAAATTCATGATGAAAGCAAGGAATTCCACAGCTACTTTAAGCGTGCCAAGGTTGTTGGACACAATTTGAAATTTGAAGTTGATTTTGTTGATGGTGATCTACTGCTGGACGGTACAGTGATGGGAGTAAACCAGGTGAAGTCTTTCACCAAGTCTGCCCAGAGTCGGTCCTTTGTGGAGAAGCTGTCTGAGAAGCCACTGCATCGTGTGCATATGCAGTGTGTGGAACAGAACAGCAATCCAACCGACTCCTTCGCCTGGATGAAGTCGGCTGGTCTCAAATGTGAAACTGAGGCCTTCCTTTTTGCTGCTCAGGACCAGTCACTTCCCACTCGCAATCGCCAGAATGTGATTCTTAAAGAAAACATCAATATGAAATGTCGTCTTTGCAATCAATTTACAGAGACTGTCCAACACCTTGTGAGTGGATGCCCTTCCTTTGCACAAACAGCATATCTTTAAAGACATGATGGCATGGCTCGCTGCTTTTATTATCGTCTCCGCCATGCCTGTGGCTTTGACTCCGAGGTCCATCCATGGTACGACCCTGAACATGTCCAGGGTGTCCTGGAAAATGATGCTTTCAAACTTCTCTGGAATAGGCCAATATACAGCCTGAGACGAATTCCAGCTAACAAACCTGATCTTGTCCTTTTTGATAAAACCAATGAAATTATTTATATCATAGAATTTTCTGTCCCTTTTGACAGCAATGTGATTGGTAAGATTCAGGAAAAGCATGATAAATATGCGGACCTTGCCTTTGAAATGTCTCACTTGTATCCAAAGTACACTGTCGTTAGGCTCCCCATTGTTCTCGGTGCCCTTGGTTTGGTACCTCCTGATCTCTTGGCGCAGATCAGGAGAGTGCCCGGGTTGTCCACCGGGAGCACAGCCCTTCTGACAATCTGGGTAATGCAGAAGGCTGCAGTGTTGGGGAGCCTCCATATTCTCCGAAAAGTTCTTGGTGGGTTCGACTAGGCAGTGTTTCCTGGGAGAAGTCCCATTCGCTGTCTGGGCTGCATGTAGAGGGAGCGAGGGCCCTGAGCTGATGATGAGCTTGACCAGCCTGACTGTGCCAGGATCACCCAAACCCTCTCTGCTGCATTTCATTTCTAATCTGTAAAACATAATAATAATATTAATTCCCTTATTGCTAAAGATGTCATTTCTTAAGTGTTTCCCATTATTTTGTCTAAAGACATGTAACTAAATATGGTTCTTCTCTTTGCATTTGATTTGGATTAATGTAATTTGTGTATATTATTTGGCTTTTCTGAAAATGCAATGTTTCCGAAATATGTCTTCACATTATGTGACAAAATGTAGTTTTACAGAATGTTGTCATTTTAGATTTTAAAGAAAATGGAGAAGAAACCCCTACAAGTGAAGATAGGACCAGTGTTAGAGATGGCTAAAGCATTTGACCAGGCAAGCAAGGATAAATCACCAGTTATCACAGGAAGAATACAGGGGATGAAACAGCGCATACCGAACAAGAACCTGATGTAAAACCTAATTTTATTTGACTGGATATGTCATGTGTATAGGACACAGACTGCATCGGGAAATAGATTGCATCAGGAAGTCATTGGAAAAGGTCCTAGTTGCCTTTCCAGCCATCATCTCTGCTGTTTAGTTATTTCATGATCATCACTATCCAAATTACATGATTTGAAAATTTCAGAAAATAAGAAATCTCTCCTCACTTTCTAGGAACGTAATCGACATTTGACTGATCTGAGATAACAATCCATACCAATATTGGCTGCAATTTTTAAACAATTTGTAAACTGATAGAGGCATCCTTTGGTAAGGGTCACATGACAATGACATGAAATTTCCTAGAACCATTCTGCAGATGACAAAAACTGATGGGGTTAAAGGACAATCACTGAACAGAGAGGTTATACTAAGTAGGTCAGAAACAACACTTACTCAATTCTCCATTTAGGACTGATTTCAGTTTGGAGAATCAGTTTACAGTCTTAGTATGTGTTCAGGGCACATTTTCAATTTTGAAAAATGTTGCAAGAAAGAATGCCAGTCAAAGCAGAGAAGAGTGTTGGCATAGAAATAGTCACCTCAAAACATTTGAAAGACATCATAATTCAAGACTGAATTCATGGCAGGCATTTACTTATGAATTCAAGACATTAAAATACATATTTGTAAAACATAACAACAATTTTCTCAAAACGATAAGATTTTTTAGCAAATTCAAAATGGACTCTCATGTTGCAGCTTTGTACAAACAATATAATCATATAATAAATACACATGTACATTGCATCCTACTGATTGCCTTAGTGACCATTCATAATTCATGATTAGGCGGAGTGATGATGATTTTAAGGTGGGTAGTAGGCCCATTTTGTTTGGGGGGTTGTCAGCAATTTTATACACAAGTACTAGGGGTAGTCAGCAATTCTGTGCATGAATGATAGTATTGTTTGAGTCCCTGATTGCTCTCACTGATGACTATTGACAAAGAGAGACAGTATAAGTCCCCAAAAATAAATAAATAAATAAATAAATATTAATTGTTTCATCAGCAATCTAGAAGTTGCTGAGTCTGTAACAAGGAACATAACTTTATGGATAACAACTTCTTCTTTATTGCACTGAGAGATGCTTTGGTGTAGACTCTTAAACGCTTATCAAGTTCTTAGCTTTCTTAACTTGACAACAGTGCTAGATTCTACTCTATGTAATTAAACAAGAAGATGTTATTCATAAAGTCATATTCTTTATTAATTATAAATATTTGATAACATTTAGGGAAAAAATAAATGTCCAACAACTGAGTAACAACGAAAACATTTGAGAATTGCACATACATGATGCTTGGAATATCCACCAAAGGCAAGAATATAAGTAATAGTGGAAAAGGTCTTGATATGCCACTGAACATTTAGGAGCTTCATAAGCTTGATACCACTAAAAAGCTTCAGAAATTCTGTCAGCATTGAGACTCATTTGGAATGTTACAAAACATAATAATCAAATCAATATTACCAGTCATGTTTGAACAAATCCTCTGATATGATTCATACGCCCAGAAAGATCCAGGTTAGAACTGGTCTTCATCAACCTATACTTGATATAAGAGGTGACTAGTGACATCAAATACCCAGCTTGAAATGGTTGATGAATGAAGCAATGGATCAATACCCTTAAGGTCAAGCAGGGGATTGTCGGGAGCCATGGATAGAGTAGTGAATGCAGCAACAAAGAATATATCAAACATAATGTACAGTATTTTTAGAAGACAGCAGTATTACAGGGATGAGAAATTTCCGCGGATCCGCGGAAATCCGCGTTTTTTTACATCCCAAGGGTCATTTTTCTGAAACGTCTAAATATATATACAGTGTTAATATTGATTTTAGAAGCCATATTTAGTGTGTAAAATGCCAAAATCCCCCAGACCCCCGACTAGTTTTCAGCTGTAAATGAAAATTTCCATTCTCATCCCTGGTATTAATGTACCTATTAGATTTGCTTAACCGTCAGTCTGTTCCTGAGCCTTACAAAACATTATATTGCCAAGGCAATACATAGGCAACACATCCTCTATGTATGTACAGCATATCATGAGCCTCCATGTATAAATCATCATCATGCCAGACCATCAGGTCTTGACACGGTGGTGGGGTAGCTACGTGGTTAAGGCATCTGCTTATCATGCTAAAGACCTGGGTTTAATTCCCCTCATAGCTGCAACGTATGAAGTCCATTTCTGGTGTTTCCTGCTATGACATTCCAGGGATATTACTAAAGGTGGCATAAAACTTGATTCACTCAGTCACTAGAAAATCTGAGCTTATTCTACATCTTGGTGGCACCAATTACACATGCAATGGCAAGCTAGTTGCTCACATGAAAACACAGCTTTTCAAGTCCAATTCGTAATTTATGTCTTTTGGCATAATGATGATTTTATGGAGAATCATGTACAATGTCAAAAATCCCCCCTAAAACTTGTGTACAAAGTAAGTGCCCCCCTTCATGTCATGTACAAAATCAATGACCTGCCTCCACAGTCCCATAATTTTTAAGAATTTGTTTTTACTATTGTGATGAAGAAACTTGATGACCCTCCCCAATGGTCAATGTGTCAATGACCCCACCACCACCCACCTCCCTAGAATAAGATAAGTGACACCTTCATCATCATCCCCCTAGCCATAAATTATGAACAGTTCCTAACATACATTTTGTCCGTCAGATCTACACATCATTCAGATCTAATCTGCAGAAGGACAGTTAATTACAGTTGATACTTCCATGTACATCACGGACTGTCTGCTCATCCCTGGTGGTCTCAGGTTCACCAGATTTCTTTTTACTTTGATTCAGGGATTGCTCACGTGTGACTGAAACATGAAAATATGTGCAAGGATAGATGTAGATAGTGGCCAGGGACAAACTGTTTTATACATATTACATGTATTACATACAACATAATAACATAAGTTCACAGACATATCTGTGACCTGTGTTATATTATGTACCAAAAATATTCTTTACAAAAACAATGGGTTCGGAAGAGGCAAAAGAATTTTGATGTTGATGAAGTTATAGGTAAATGAGAACCATGATTCATGGAGTGTTTCACTGAGTTATACATTTTTATAACAGAGATTTTCTCTATGTAACTGCAATTTGTTGACCTTCGTCACAAAAGGCAAAAGTGAATTGTAAGTTTAATTTTATTACACTTAAGCAAACAAAATTGGCCAAAATAAAGTGTCAAAATGTCATACCAATCCATTAATATAACCTCCAAGAACTGCACGTGCCTGCTATGATGAATGATCATTGTCAGATCAAAGTGTGTTGGGGTGGGGTTTCAATGGGTTCGAACCTGCTGCGAGTGCACATGCGCACACACACACACACACACACACACACACACACACACACACACACACACACACACACACACACACACACACACACACACACACACACACACACACACACACACACACACACACACACACACACACACACACACACACACACACACACACACACACACACACACACACACACACACACACACACACACACACACACACACACACACACACACACACACACACACACACACACACACACACACACACACACACACACACACACACACACACACACACACACACACACACACACACACACACACACACACACACACACACACACACACACACACACACACACACACACACACACACACACACACACACACACACACACACACACACACACACACACACACACACACACACACACACACACACACACACACACACACACACACACACACACATATTCCTGAATATACCAATGATGATGATTATTATTCCTGCATGAAATGATTTGTGGAATTGCAAGGTTAGGATTTAGGGTAAGATTTGGTTTTCAGCGATCCATGCTTGTCTAAGAGACAATTATTGGGATTGGGTGCCCAGGATCAGTACGTTGGTTGATTCTGGATTGTCTGGTCCAGACTCAATATTTACACACTGCTGCCACATAACTGGAATATTGCAGGGCACGATGTTAAACAACAAAAAAACATTCATCTGAAGACAATGTGAAAATTCAATTCAACACAACACGTTTTCATTCCACTGAATTCTATGATATAATAGTTCATAATTATCTAAAAGCTTTGTTCACTAGCATCTTCTCCTTTGAAAATATATCAGTACATGCATTTGGAAAAATAAATCATATTTACCTTCATCCTCCATGAGATGTACTCTACGCTCTAGCTGTACATGTGAATCTATAGGCGCTTCTGCTACAACAAATTAAATCATATTAGCAATTATATGAGTCAAAATTTACATATGCAAATAATCAAGAGATATGCTTTCCAGTTAAGACATGCTTTCATGATCATAACTTATTCAAACCTTTTACTAACTGCGTTTACTTGGTATCTGGATTAAAAATTACATGTGATCGTGTAATACTTGATATCAGTTGTATCAGCTGCTCACCATTTGGTTGGGATGTTTGTTGGGGTTGCAGCTGCTGTGGCTGCTGTGGTTGCTGCCATTGGTCACGTAGTGGTTGTTGCTGTTGTTCCAGCTGTGAATTTCCTGACAAAGAGAAAACAAATGTTACAAGACCAAATGAATATTGTGTATTTGATTTCTTATTTGAGCCCAAAATGAACATTTACATTGTTGATCTAATTAATGTCACTTTTGTCAAAGTTATCATGTAAATATGCTTTATTTATGTCTTTTCAGACTGACTCGCTGTAACCTGCAATCTCATCACACTGCATGCATGTAAATGTCTAGCAGCAAACATGGGAGGAGACTACATGAACTAATGAAATATAAAGCAAATATGAAGACTCCCCACTAAAACATGCCACACTTCCATGTACTAAACTATGCTGTAACGCAACTGAAAGACTATGAAGGGCACTTTTCAGTTTTGTCGCAACTGAGTTGTCACTTTCACTAGTACTGCTTGAACATTTTTTATCTCCTTAAACATGTATTTCTTCAGCCATGTTTCATGTAACCAGCAATGACCTTGATCTTGGACTGATGCATGCAAGACCCCATCTTACAGGTCTTGCATGTAATTCTAACCAAACTACTGAAGACTGTTTGCATGACATTTGTGTGCCTTGTTCACACTTGTGGACACTGCTTAATTATTGGTTGTCACACTGTTCATGTCAATGACAAAAGTAAATATTAAATTCTTCAGTCAATAAAGGTTATAAACATCTATCAGTGATATTAAATCTACCCAAGTAATATGACAGCCTGTAAATATCAGCAGTCCGCAGCATTCCAGAGGCTACAGCTCTTGGTAAGCCAATACTTGAAACAATAATTCCTTGTTTTTCTTTAACTCAGCATTTTCCCAGCTACTTGGTGTCTTTAAATATTCATGCCTGGACCAGACAATTCAGTGATTGACATCATAAGCATCACTACATTACTTGAATATGATGACAAATTGCATCAATAAAGTCAGCAAGCCTAACTGCATGATGACATTAGTTGACTCTAACCACAGGTAGCATTTGAATCAAAGGCCCTGCACCTGTTGTTTTGTTGAGCCTGCAGTTTCAAATAGTTGCAGGTCCTTCACTTCTGCCCTTCAGTAAATCATCAGTCAATTTCTTTCTTCAACTGGAATCTTTCCCATAATTTTTTTCTTCATTAATGTTCATCAATCATCCATGATCCACTGGGTTGCGATAACTTACTGTTTCACTTTCTGGTATTTCAGCGCTTTGCACATGGGGATGTCAGATGAAACGAGTCATCAGAAGATGACATAGCCCCCCAGCCCCCACATATTTGTAAGGACAAATCATCTGACAGTTACTTATTGTGTTTTTAGACCAAGTCAGAATTGTTTCCAAGCAATTCATGAAAAATATAAATGCCATATATCGGTAATCAGAAAAAGTCACTATTTCAAGATCTGTCTCGTATATCTGCCAAGATCTTTTGAAAGATATGAAATGGTTTTCGAGTTGTGCTCCACAGACAAAGTCAGCAATGTGTTCATGGAAAAGAGAAAATAGTACATCATAAAAACCTGTAAATAGCAAAAGGCACCACTTTGGGGTTTGCCACACATATCTACCAAGCAACACTGACAGATATTAAGAAGTTTTTGAGTTCTGCTCCGGAAATGGAACACACCTATCACTTTTGAGAGTAAGTCTGAAATGTTTCCATGGAAACCGCTAACATAATAAATCTCAAAAACCTGTAAGCAGCAAAAGGCACCACGTAAGGTTCCAATTGATATATGTACCAAGTTTTGCCGAAAAATATTGAACGGTTTTTGAGTTCTGCTCTGGAAACGAAACACACCTCTCACTTTTGAGACAATGTCTGAAATATTTCCATGGAAACCGAGAAAATAATAAATCACAAAAACCTGCACATAGCAAATGCACCACTTTAGGTTCTGATTGATATATCTACCAAGTTTTGCAGAAAAATATTGAACGGTTTTTGAGTTCTGCTCCAGAAACGAAGCCCATCTCTCCACCCCACCATAAGACTAACACCAACATGTTCCATGGAAAAACAAAAAAAATATCAATGCCAAAAATCTGTAAATAGCAAAAGGCACAACCATAGGCTGACATTACTATATCTATAAAGTTTGGTCTAAAAATATTAAACAGTTTCTTAGTTATGCTCCGGAAATAAAATGATTATGAACGGACAGAGGTATGATTTTATGATTTCTCATAAAATATTGCAACCAATGTCTTCAATTTTGTCAACAACCTACATGGGGTCATTATGGGGAGACAAAGACATGACATACCATCTGTGATGCTCAGCCTTTCAGATTGACCAGGTGGACATTCATACTGCTTCATCTGTAAAGTTTACAAGAGTTTCACAAACTTTTGTACCACAGTAAAAAGGAAATGATTGAAGCATAAAGTTTGGAACAATTAGTAGTGACACACGCAGCTCCAAAGATGAGTGCTGTGAAGACACGAACTAGTCAGATTGTGAATAGAATTACCATGAGATGGCTGGAGGCCTCTTAAGATGCAGTTATGTATCGTGAGTGTTTGA
Source organism: Haliotis asinina (assembly GCF_037392515.1). Taxonomy (NCBI): domain Eukaryota; kingdom Metazoa; phylum Mollusca; class Gastropoda; order Lepetellida; family Haliotidae; genus Haliotis; species Haliotis asinina. Next base: position 38,305,476 of record NC_090286.1, read on the forward strand.
ACTGTTCCTCCAACAGTTGTACCCCCATCTCATGTTAAATATGTCAACTTGGATGTTTAGCAGCATAACAGATTATTCAACAATTTCTTTTCTGTTTTTTTCAACCAAAACCATACTTGTATGTTTGTTGCCGGACAACAAATTGCAAAAGTTGAAAGTCTGAATTGTTTATGTTGTTAACTTTCCAAACTGACATCTTAAACAAGTAGAGAGGATGTCTACTGAAGTGTATACATACAAAATGAGTTGTTCTATGATTCATCATCTCATTTTATGACAAACAGACTGTAACTTGACAGATACACACCTGATTCATTTCCATGGCAAGACGTTTCCTTATCTCGACATCCCTCCGCATTGCTTCTGTTGCATTTGCATTGAGAGCTTTTAATATCTGAAACAACAACAAAAAAATAAAAGTAAAATTTGGTAAGTCAGAACCCTTGCACAAATCAGAATTTATTAAACTTCAATCAAAACAAATCTTCTACAAAGAACATAAGTACAGAGATCCCTGCCATGGCATGATACACATGTTGTACATGGACCTGCAGAGCAAAGTGTTTGATCAAAAGGATATGATTGTAATTTTGACCAAGAGATAGATAACCTGAAAGGGATGTTAAGGTTGTTTTTCTAATGTCTGAAATTTGGTGGGAAGATACGTTTGTGCTACCTGTCAAAAACTATTTGTCACCCTGTCAAAATTTAGAGATGTACGATATGTTTGGAATAGATTGGATTTTTGGAATAGATATTTTAGTTTAGAATTTTAAGTTTGACACTTACTTTTTCTCCTTGGGATGATTTCTGTTTTTGATTTCACTTTCAGATAATGATATGCTCAAGTTAACTAAATCAGGGAGTGCAGCTTTGGGAACACTGTCAGCATATTCTTTACCAAACACGCAAACATTGGCAGGGATCCATATGATCCATACCTTTTAATGAATGTATCTAGATCCTGAATGCTTTTAATTATTCCATCAAGTAGATTAGGGTGGTTTTGAGTTATTATTGCTTTGAGCCTCTCAGAGTGAGTCTGTTAGAATTAAGATGTTGTGTTTTTTTACAATGGTCAATGAGTGCTGTTACTAATAATGCCCATTAGTTAACCATAACATCTATGTCTTTGACTAAATTGTTTACTATAAAGAAATGGTATGGGGTATGTCTTCTATAAATGAAATCAGCAGAAATAAGTGAGTTCTTCGTCCCTCTAAGTGAACTAATCTTATTGAGACATTTACTGGATGCTTGGAAGAAAATTATGATATTACAATAAACACACAGGCATAAAGCTAAATCTTATTGAAGCAAAATTGAAATATTAGTTTCATGTTAACCTAATATAGGCGATTTTTTTTCATAAAATAGATTTAGGCAAGTTTTTAGAAGGCATTTAGATGTTGGACAAACATGAATACCTGACACATGAAAAACAACTTCTTTTTCCTTCTTTATCACAACATTCCAGAACTAATTCTCTGTAGACATAACTTATGCCTTACTGTAAAGTGTGTCTAGGAGTTGAATCCTTGTCACCTTAGGCCAAGATTTATGTAGAAGCATCAATTAAACTTTGTAACTTACACGTTTGTGAATACTATGTCTGTGAGATGGGGCTATTTATCAACATTGACTTGGGTCTTTCTCTAAACTATTACATATCCTGATCCCACTAATATACTATCCCAAAAAAGAAATGCATAGACGAGAAATCTGTTGTGAAAATGTTGTATTTTCAAACATGTATAACTCGTCCACAAATAGACTTTAGTGCATGAAATTTCATACCAGTTTAGAAGAAGATAATGTCTGTACAATGAAGTGGATACTTTTAGATAACGGAGCCACTGAGTGCAATGGTGACGATGTACGTCGGGTTTCCTTGCTCTCAGACTAGTCTCTTTCAACCTGTTCTGTACAGTTTGACGTGATATCCTCTGAAGTCCATGCACCCTGGCTGCTGGGCTCTCACCCCTGGCAGTTCGATCACGCATCTGTAATACCCAGATGTACCGATCTTGGGCTGCAGTGGTAACTCAAGGTCTGCCTGTATGGGGACGGTCAAATGTTATACCTGTTTGGTTCCAACAAGCTGCAAGCCATGATATCTTGCTCAGACTAACATTCAAACACCTAACAACAGAGGATTGGTTATCTCCAGTATGCATTTAACTCCTTCAAAACGAATGCTCATTTCTCTTTGCTGCACAATTTCAACTGGAAGGTGATTTCCGTTACATTGTGGCAATCCCTTTCTAATCCTTGTAAGAAATCTCATCAAAAGCAACATTTTCAGGTAAAATCGATTTTTTTTACTTGTGCAATTGTGTAAAATCATGTTATCAACACTTTTGTACAATATCGACAATTGTTTGAGCACAGTAGGTAATTAATAGATTTTTAAAAATACAAATTGCTAGTGTGTTTCTTTTTGGGGATAGTATATTTTACATTCATATATTCCTAATTCCTGAGTAGTAAAATATGAATTCTTAATTAAATATAAAATCTGCTATGAATTATTACTCCATGATAGTAGTTTGGGTGAGAGCACTTACAAATACTATTATTTGCTGTCTGAACAAACTGAACTTTTACTGTTTGATGATATTAAATGAAAAGCAACAGATTAAACAGTTAACTGACCTAGACGGTACTTTAATCCCAAAAGGTCACAACCCGAACGCAAATGACACTGTGACCAAGAAGGTTTTCACTCACCATGTAAGTGACCAGTCATCATGTATTAATAAGTCAGTAGATTATCTGACAAGTTTTAAGACATGTTGATTGCACCTTATGCAGAATTTGCTTTGAAGGCGGAACTCATTTGCAATCTTTGACAGTGAATGTCACTTTGACAGTGAATGTCATTGTTTCTGCCATGTTCAGTAAAACTGACACCAGTATATTAGCAATTTCCACACAAAAATGCCTTATTTCATTTTTGAGTACAGTGGACACTCTCATCTTTGTATGTTAAATGTCACTCATATTATTTCCTGATTTGCAGTATGTCATAGCAGATCAGTTACTGCAGAACAAGAGTCATCAGAGGATGACATCTCCCACTACCCGGTACCAACATATTTGAAAGGACAAATCATATGACACTTCCTTGATGTTTTCTTAGATTAAGTTTGAATCATTTCCATGGAAGTCATGAAAAATATAAATGCCATATATCTGTAAACAGCAAAAGGCACCACTTCAAGATCTGTCTCATATATCTGCCAAGATCTGTTGAAAGATGTCAAATGGTTTTCATGTTGTGATCTGGAAATGCAGCCTATCCCTTCATTTTGAGACTAGGTCAGAATTGTTTCCATATACCCAGTCTCCGAGATGGCTAAAGGTGGAACTCTTGATCATGAGTGCCCCCTAACAACTTATTTCTGAATTGGACTTAGAGAATGGCTTTAGTTTTACACCACACTCCACAATATTTCTGAATAGCCTTACATTCATATGGTTTGAAGGCAGGTTTTACGAAAAAACATCAACGTTTTTTCAACCTTATTTTTTGTATGCATGAGCTATATGGCAGCAGTCTGTAAATAGTTGAGTCTGGACCAGACAATCCAGTGCTCAACAGCATGAGCTTCAGTCTGCGCAATTAGGAACCAATGACATGGTATCACCCAAGTCAGCGAACATGACTATCCGATTCCAGTAGTCACTGGATTGGAAAGAACTGTTGGCCATCTATTATGAAAGCTTTTTAAACACTCAAGCCCTCTGGCATATTGTGAAGTTTGTGTGCATGGTAGTTGGAATATGATGCTTCATTACATTACGAATAAACAAGAATGTGAAGGAAAAAAGTGTATAGTTTGTTCTTGTATCATCAGTTTGAAGCCACATTTAATATTGTGATATCCACAGAATGATGCGTCAACAATTTACAATCTTGTTCATCTAAGCAAAGCACCAAATCTACTATTCCTTCCCCAGGCACATTCAGATGGATAGTGAATGGACACCAAGTGGATGTCAGGATGGTAAACAATTACACATTTTATGTTACTTAGTTCAAAACAGCGCAATGGAAACCAGCATGAAACTACATTTTCTACTTTTATGTTGGTTTCCATTTAGTGAGATCTGAGAGTTGCAAATTCCAGGTATGGAAACCAACAAGAAACCCCCGAACTTAGTTTCATTTTGGTTTCCATTTACAGACATACCAAAATCACATTTCCAAAATGGAATCTAGTTGGAAACTCAGTTAGTGAGTTTCAGAGAATGGAAACCAAATGGATTCCGCAATTACCCACATTACAGATGGTTTCCAGCTTTCTGGAAACCAAGTCATTTTTGCAGTGTGTTATTGCTGAATTGTACACTCGTCCATAGATGCAGAGGATGATGTTATATACTGTTGTGCGTATTTCTTGTCTCCACTCAGTTGAATCTGTGAACAGGAGAGATCATAATTTTTCTCTGGAAAAAGAAATGCATGTCGTATATTTACAGGAAGAATAAAAATTATTTTGGGTTTTTTTTCTGCTTTAAAGCACACTTTGCAGATATGCTGAAGTAGCATTCAGCCATGATATAAACCCGAAGGATGCTTCTTACTATATACATGTATCAGACTTGGCTTCTATTCCACATTTGATGTTTTCGTTTGCTCACAGGTTTTACTTTCTGTAAGACCTATTTCCTGGTTTTTCTTTTAGTAAGTAAGACGTATTTCACGGTTTTACTTTTTGTAAGTAAGGCCTCTTCCCAGGTTTCACTTTTTCCTAATTCTATATCATCAACAACATTTACTTTCAGATGATCTGTGAGTGTTCGAAATCAGTTGGAAAATATCGTCAAAGATCAAGTTTAAAGTGCATATGCTTTCCCTAGCAGGAATGAAACCACATCTGTCACCTTAATAAACAGATGCTCTCCCTCATGGCCACTGAGCTAACAAACATGGTAGTGTTAAATTCTCTATTTATAGTTACTGTTATTACATTGATTTTACTAGCGCTTCAGTTACTGTCATGTAGCTGTATTACATGATCATCCAATTATCCATCACTGACGGTTTATATGCATAATAATGCAATCCTCCCAGGTTATGGTTGGGAAAGTCCTCGACCATCAGGTCTCAGGTCTTACATTCCCAACCATAGCCAGAGTCGTGCTTTATCCTACTTTTACATAAAAAAATCCCTGAAGGCTACAAATAAAACATTTCTGTACTAAGATTTATACACACATTCACACATATGGTACACAGACTAATAATACAATGACTAACACACATGCAATGATACACAGACACATATCCACACAGTGACACACATGGTGCACTGACACAAATCCACACAATGACAAACAGTACACTGAAACATCCATATGACACACCTGGCACAGAGACACCTATCCACACGACACACATGGTACACTGACATATCCACAAAATGACACAAAATACATTCGCTGTCACACATATGGTCCTACAAACAATGGTACAGATAGATACACATCTACACAATGACACATACATAAGTACAACAAAACATATGGGTGCAGTAACACACTGGAGTATTGACACATTTAAGTACAATGACACACATAGGCCGAATGACACACATAGGTACAATGACACACAGGAGTACTGAAACACATACATACGTTCATTGACACACGACACACATAGGTTCAATGGTACACATAGGCCCAATGACACACATCTGTACAATGACAAACATAGATACAATGTGTGGCATTGTGTGGCATTGTTTCAAAGTGTCTCACCATTGTTTGGCATTGTTTAAACATGTGTCACCACTGTGTGGCATTGTTTCATGGTGTCTCGCCATTGTGTGGCATTGTTTCAATGTGTGTCACCATTTTGTAGCATTGTTTCATGGTGTCTCACCATTGTGTGGCATTGTTTCAAAGTGTCTCACCATTGTGTGGCATTGTTTCAATGTGTGTCACCACTGTGTGGCATTTTTTCAAAGTGTCTCATCATTGTGTGGCATTGTTTCAGAGTGTGTCACCATTGTGTGGCATTGTTTCATGGTGTATCACTGAAGATCAATGTCACTACTGCACACAATTGGCCATAAAACAGCAATACTGACAGAGCACTGACATTGTCTACAATAATTATTTTAGGGATCCAGATTTCACATGACATTCAACATGAAATAATTTTACTTACCCTGAATTTCCCCATAGAGCACCAAGACAAATCTTTTATTTGTTGCATCATATATGACTGCAAGAACTGTGTTGTGCCCATCAACTGATGCAGCAAAACCTTCATCGTCTGGAGAACTCTCAACAAGTATCTGAAATAAGAAACATTCAATTGTTAATGTCACATTCATCAAGGTTGAAACATTCTGACAACGACAAGTGAGGTGAAATGAATTCACCATCATGTCTATTTTATTTCATATCTGTGTACTTAATACTGTATAATGCATGGATGGCTATTTGCACTATTCCAGGTAAGCAGACTTTGAGTAGCCCATTCCCAGTTTTATCCGCTTAATATTGAGTGCTAACTATTGTAACAACCTAATAGCTTCTTGCAGCTCAGTCTGCCCTATCCACTGAGCCATGGAGGTGTCCAGGATTTTGATGGATAATATTGATAATGGAAACTTGTTCCTGGTGAATGCACAACTTTCTGTGCATTTTTGTGTTGTATGTTTCTAATGTTGCTCAGTATACTTGAATAATGCTTTGCTCTGCATTGAAACAGAGCTTTAATAAGGTAACATAGCCATGCCCAATTTGTGCATAGGTTTCAACCCCAGCCTCTTCGTAGCAAACTTGAAATGATAATTACGACTCATTTTGCATCATCTGATTGACAAAAACACTGTGGTCGTGAGTCTCTGAAAACAAGTAGGAATTATTTCAACAAGAGTTATCAAAAGATGACAAATTTTTCCGGCCCCCATGAATTTGAAAGAACAAATCATCTGACAGTCCAAATTGATCTTTTTTAATTAATTTCAAATTTTTTTGCTACATCCAAATCGTTTCAAGGAAATCATTAAAAATATTGATGCCAAATATCTGCAAACAGCAAAGGTACTACTTCAAGATCTCTTTAAGGTATCTGTCAAGTCTTGTAGAAAGACATTGAACGTTTTTCAAGTTGCAATATGAAAACGAAACCCAACCCTGCCCTTTTGAGACTAAGTCAAAATCGTTTCCACTTAAACCTAAAAAAATGGAATACCAAGTCTTGTTGATAGATACTGAACGGTTTCTGAGGTGTTTTCCAGAAATGAAGGTCACCCCTCACTCTTGAGGCTAAGTCCAAAAGTTTCCCATGGAAACTAAGAAACATAAAAGTGACAAAATCCTGAAAAGAGCATAAGGTATGACTTAAGCTTCTGTTTGAGATATATATATCATATCTTGTAGACAGATATTGAATGGTTTCCGAGTTGTGATCTGGAAACTAAGGCCATTCCTCCCTTTTCAGACTAAGTTAAGATCATTTCCATAGAAACCAAGAAAAATAAAAATGACAAACATCTGTGAATAGCAAAAGGCACCACTTTAGGTTCTGTTTGATATATCTGCCAAAGTTTGTCAAAAATTATTGAACTATTGAACTTGTTTTTAGTTATGCTCGGAAACAAAATGATTATGGACAGATGGGGAGATACCAGCATAACAAGTGTATTATCTTTTCCTGATACAACAACAAAAATATGTTCGAAAACTCACAATAGCAACAAGAATCTAAATATAAAACCTACTCTTTCCGCAAACACTGAGGTGTTCTGAATGTTAAAGAAACAAACTATATCAGCAGTCATATTGAGATCATCCTTTAAATATCACCAATATCACCTAAAACAAGAACATAAACTTGTCATTAATGATTATTCAAAAACATTGTTTTTTAGAAGAACAAGTGGACTGTGCGAGAATGTGCACTCGATGAGCTAAATGTCAGACACCAGGTATCAATACTCACAAACACATATGTCACATTGATGACACGGAAAACAGAGCAAACACTTTTAGGATCAGTAACTATTTTCTGGAAAATCCTGAGAGTTTCTTCCCTAGTAGAGGGTGAATTGTTCACATTCTGAAATTGATACAAACCAAGATATTAATTATGCAAAACAGATACATATCTTTTCACACCTAAATATTTTTTACAACATATTTGAGTTGACAGACACCCATCCCACCTGGTTATTGATAATAACATATTTTATAACTGGGCCCAAAATGTCAAAAAAATATCAAGTCATGAAATATGTCATTGGCTTAAATTTTTGTCATGGTTCCTTAGAGGAGATAAGCTTTTAGTGAGAAGAAAGGAATTTGAGTAAATTTGGGAGCATGGTCAAAATGGCAGTTTCAATCTGCAGCTTTCTTACTGAACACCAATTTGAACGTCTTGTACAATAAGAGTGCATCTTGGGTGAGGTAACTAGTGGTGTTCCTACTAACTGAAATAATCAATGATTGATTTCAGTGACCAAACAACCAAGCAATCAATCATATTTTCTCATAATCGAACCCAAATGATTTTGGGGACTACTGTTTTAGTATTCGAAACACTTGACGATGGAACATATGTTACAGGTTAGTAGAGACCATATAATATATGTTCTCTGTTGTTAGGGATTGTATTAAAGTGTTTAATTTTTAGAAAACTCACTTCTTGAACTACTGTTTTAGTATTTGAGACACTTGACGATGGAACATATGTTACAAGTTGTTAGCAGAGACCATATAATAAAGTATGTTCTCTGTTGTTAGGCATTATATAAAAGTGTTTAATTTTTGGAAAACTCACTTCTTGAACTACTGTTTTAGTGTTTGAAACACTTGACGATGCAGCATATCTTACAGATTGTCAGGGGTTGTATAAAAGTGTTTAATTCTTAGAAAACTCAGATTACTGGCTGAATAGTCATGACTGAATATTTCTTGCAAACACTGGAAACTTTATGTTCTGAACTTCATGATATAACAGTCATCACTTAAAAGTAGCAAGTTGCATCATTTTACACGGGATGTGAAATTCACAAATGGAATTTGCACAGCAGTCTGTCTCACAGTCCTTGAACCACATTACCTTGCTTACTGCCATGCCCTCTCTGCAATGATAAAGCCTTAAATGAAGCAAGTCTTAGATTTCCTCAAGTTCAGAATCTCTGGTCTTCCTTGGGCTCCTTGTCAATTTACATGGGTTAGTTTGTAACTATCAAAATTATATATATTCAGAGACTAAGAAGTGTATTTGCAGATGATACTACACTAACTATAGACAGATCAGAAAAATAGCCTCTACGTAACAATGAATACATTATCTTCTTTCTGGACTAAAGCTTAATGGTGAAAAAACTAAACTGACGTTGACTTAGATAATATGACACAAATGAACTAAAACAAAGACTCTGAGAAAATTGAAAAAGGAATGGCAATGTGGAGGAAAAGAACCCTAACACCAATGGGAAGAAATGTTATATTGAAATCACTTCTACTTCCACAACTTAACCATTTGCTTAGTAGTATTCACAGTCTCTTTAACAAAAAGTGGACGATTTTCAAAAGAAATGCTACCAATTTATTTGGAAAGGTAAAATTGATAAATCCAAAGAAATATTATGCAAATACCACCTAAATGTGGTGGTATCAGTGTTCCTGATCTAAAGACTGTTACTGCAGCATAAAAACTGTGTTGGATTAGGAGATTGATCTATAGCAATGCCATCTGGACAAAGCTGGTCTCAGAATATATCCCAGATTTAAATGTACTTTATTTAGCAGATTACATTTGTATTAAAAGGAACATTATTCCCTACATTTATAATAGGTTCTTGAAGGAGGTACTCTCCTCCTGGTCAACATACTTGCACAACTGTGACAGTGTTGGAAACACAAGTGGTGAAGGTCATAATCCATTTGGTATAACAATGCTATTAGAATTGCTAGTGAAACTATTTATTTACAGCAATGGCATAAAAAGGGTGTAACATATTTTAGAGATAGATTTGATGATGATGGAAATTATGACTATACAAACTTTGTAAGAGGATATAATATCAAAACAGACTTTCTGAGTTATGAGGAAGTCAGGAAATCAGTGTCATCCCTTTTATGCAACACCATTCCTTGTGCTGAACTCAGCTCAAGACCCATTCTGCCTTAGAACATGTCAATAATGTCCAATAAACAAGGCTGCTCGACTTTGTACATGAGTATATCAGTTCCAACATTTACAAAGTTTAAAACACTGTTGAAATGGGAAAATCATTTACAGAAAGGATATACTGATATTGAGTGGAAGAATGTTCATCTTATGGCAAAACGATGTACACAAAGTAGTGAATTAAGATGATTTCAGTTTAAACTCATTCATAATATACTGAGTACCAATAAGTTGTTATTTAAGATGGGATACGTTGAAGCACCAGCATGTTCTTTTATATATAATGTAATGACTCACTTGAAACCATTGTACATGTTTATATACCTGTCAGTATGCTGAAATCATACGGAGTAAACTTTCAGAGTGTCTTGCAAAATATACGGAAGGAAATATCAAATTCAATGAAGAGAAAGTATTTTGGTGGTTTGCGGGGATGCATAATAATCCTTTGAATGCAATTATTCTTATAACAAACTCTGTGCTTTACAGATGTACAATTAGGAAAACCAAACCAAATTTCAATGTTTTACAACAAGAAATATATAGATATTACCAGGCAACAAAATATACAGCATTTTCAAACTGTGTACAAGCAAGCTTTCATGCCTTTTGGTCATCTTTCCATATACTTTTCAGAACTCAGTGCAATGATCAATATGACATTTAATGTGATCACAATCCTGTAAACAACTATGACGTCCTTGGTCGTCTATCTATATATGTCTTTTGCTACAAACACTTCTAGTATCCCTGCGTAAAATCTTTGACATGAATGACAATGCTGTGTACATCTTTGGCATTGTTCTCTACATACTAGTATGCTTTCCTGTAATCTGATTATGTCATATTTACATCAGTCATAACCTTCTGTACATTTATGATGTCCTTGTATATATCTTTTTCAGTATATCTAAATGAGACACAATCCTCTGTAATTGTTTGAAATCTCACAATTGATGAGCCATATGTTTTTCTTTGTACTTATCAGCAATAACAACCTGAAAAGAAAAATCTGGAAAATGATGATGATTTATCCAATTTTGTCATGACTGTTAACTGGGAAGGAACATGTCATCTATTGTGAGATTTCAAACAATTACCAACACTAGGGGGAACATGTGTAGGTTTCCAGCTTTATTGTTTGAGTGGTGTCTGAGGAGAAAATAATATAAAATGTCAATGAACAATGAAAAATATGTCATGTTGCAGGCTCACTAGACCTTTTTCTGCCAAGGTATGACTTCTCTAACAGTTAGTACAACAATCCCTGAATTATTCAAATACTTGCCTGTATTTCTTTAAGAAATTGTTCCATACTAGTAGGTATCCTTTTGCTAGGCTCAATCTCATACCGTTGTCTGTCAGATATGCCTTGTATTTTGATACCAATAGGTTTGAACAGATGTAGGAAACTCTTTGTATCTTGAATGTCCTGTCCACTGACCACATCTTTTTCATGTGCAGGATGTGTTTCACCTTCTTCTTGTACTCCTCTATCAGATCCTAACAAAACACACAATATACCGGTACAAAACAACAAGGCATACTACGCTGCAAAATGTACTGATGAAAAGGCAAATAAATATACATTTGAAACAATCAACTGATTTTAAATGGTGTGAAAGTTAGTCGATCATTTGTCCATGCCAAATTATCACTATAATTTCAGACATGAAGAAAGGGAACAGTTGTTTAACAAACGACTGAAGACAAACACATTTTTCAGACAAACATAATATACGGTACTCTGTGATAAATATGTTTTGGGATTTTTTTTTATTTCAGTCTCAAAGAAAGATAGAGCAGTTCTTTGTATGCATACCTTGTCCATCCTGTCTCTTTGGCTTGGACAGAGGGATGCCATGCTCTTTGGGAAGAGCATACTCTTTGTCTGTTCGTTTTCCTTGTGCTCCATGGTCATCTTCCTCTGTGGGCATCTAAAATTTATAGCAGATAGCAAGGTGATGTGAAGAAATGTGATCAATTATCAACAAATGGTTTTGTTAGTTACATTGCAAAAACTTAAAGTTACATATTCATAAGCAGGGCTGCACAATATAACCAGTTTTCCAGGTTCATGCATGAAAAGGATACACGTCGCGATGTGCTGGTCAAAAACTGGTATTTTGACATGTATTTAGAAAACTTCGAAACACTTGCAAATCTTCGGATATTTCTGTTTTTTCCACCAGAAGTCAAGTTAAGTTTGGTTTTAAGTTTTGCTCTTCACTTTTGTTTAAGTGTTTCACAATGTTTGGATCTGAATGTTTTAGATATTTACTCATAAATGACCAGTGATCTCTGATATGTTCTGATCTCTGATATGTTGCTGTTTAAAATTTCTTGAGGGGAAGTCGGGGGAGGACGCAATGGAAGTGGGGAGAGTGGCCATTTGTCATGATCAAACGTTTCTGTTAAAGCTCAGACAAGCATAGCATCATAATCATCCTGTCTTCTAACTTTTCTCCCTTCCACTGGCAATAATGGGAGTCTATAATATATATATTTTTTAAGTCACATTAGATACAATTTCAATATTAATTCACTGTGGATAATGGTTTTGTTTGGATCTAGAGAAAATGCTGCGTGTGTTGTAGTATTTAATGATACACAAACCTCGAATTCGATGTGATTACACTAGAAATACGACGCAATAATGTTGATTGTTACGTATGATCAACACCTTGTGCAATACTGCTTTCAGAAGTGGGGATTCCCCTAAAGATGCAAACTCGGTGTCGCTGTCCCCGTGTTCGACAGTAAACTAGTTCTCTGACGTTCTTTTAAATTGCTTTAAGGAAATAAGCAGCGTAGCGCAGCGGATGCCAGGACCAAGTTTGACCGCAAACCAATCGTGAGTTTGAGCTGGGTCCCGTCTCGCATATCGCAATATTCCAGTAAGCGCGCAAAGAAAGACGGGAACCAGCTTACCCGATAATCGCTGGAGGGAGCTTGGGTGACGTTGTGGTTCTAGTTTTCGTTTATGATGGTGAAACTCTATGTTGCTTTAGGTTGAGTTGTCGATTATATTTCCCGTTACGGCTCGTTATTTTTTAAGCTCAAGCTTGTAATTTCTCCCTAGGTAGACCTTTTAGAACCTCTTTCCACTGGTGCCGAGGCTGGCTCAGTTCTTCCCTATCTGCTGAATTTGCAGAAACCGTTCCAGGAACGTACTTAGTGTTACCAGAGACCATATAATATGGTCTCTGGTGTTACATTTCGCTCTTATTTCTGAAAATACATTCCCACGTGCGATTTGACAACTTAAACTTTGATCTGCCAGTGGAATACAGGTAAGTTCAATGTGTTTATCCCGCATGTGTGGCGTCCGGCCCCATATACAAATGACAGAGCAGGTTGGCATTCGCATGTTACAAACTTCAGTATCTCACTTCCCAGACGGGGTGCACCTTGAAAATAAAGTTGTAGTTTAATGATGACGTTTGTATCATTAGATTTATGCAAGTAGTTTTTATACTACAAGATATACAGACAAGCAGTTTGTATTTAGCTTTCATACGCTGAACATATCAAAACTACGTAAAATTCGTCTATAGACATGTCTAGCTTAAAGTTACACACTTTACACAGTCACAGTGATCTTATTTCTCTATAATAATATCACCCATATAGAGATGATACTGGCAAATGGTTAGCTTTGTATGTTACAAACTTTGAGTCTGACTTCTCTGACGTGCACAGTGAACATACAGTTGCAGCTGTGGTATACATGGACGAGTCGTTCACGTATCGACACTGAGTTGAACTATTTTTGATGATTAAATTGTTCAAAGTATTTACACACCTCTGATCATGCTAATTATTCAATATGTAATTATAGGCACACACATGGTCCTTGTTAGACCACAAAATGAAATCCTGTTAGTTAACTGAAGCAGCTAGGGTCAGCATTTATGACATATTTAGTGATATACATTTTGCAAAATGACAGTTTGTCTCTAGCAGAAATGTGCCATTTATTTTTTTGTTACAAAAGAATGCTATACACAAGAAGTGGTTGTACCTGCTAATGTCCTTGTTCTCTACTCACAGATTAAGGAGTGAGTCTCTGTAATGGCTGCCCAACAGGAGAAGCAGATACGTCACCGGGTGGCGAGTGAAGAGAAGGCATTCCATGTTGTGTTGCGCCTCCTGGAAAACCCCATTTCAGAGGACTACCTCAAGGATGCTGTACGTAGTTAGTGATGTTTGTAAGAAGAAACATGTTATCATCTCAGTCATCAGACATGAAGATCTCCAAGTTAGAATTGGACTTGTGCAACCCATGCTTGTCATAAGAGGCAACCTGCCTCGTTTCCAAACTAACCATGTTCGTTCATTCATTCTTTCAATTGATCCATCATGTGTTCGTTATAACCTGTGAAGTTCCAGGTTAGAATGACCTTCAGTAACCCATGCTTGTCATGATATTGTGTGGTTAGGCATGCTGACTCGGTTGACACATATCATCATATCGTAGTAAACATTAATGAGTAGAATGTGTTTAGTTTAAGCACTGTTTATCCACACTCACCCTGGAGTCATCCCCTCGCTTAGGGTCTATTAAATTTACTCAGACAAGACAAGATTTAGCAAATGCTCATTGTTGGATAAGACTGTCTTATTTAATTTCCTGAATACAGTGTGTCTTTGAAAATACACTTGATGTTTCCCATAAATATATACTCCGTATACAGTATATTCATATCCAGAAATGTTAATGAACAAACTGACAATGCATGTATGTACCCATAATTCCACAGCACAAAATTCCATTCAACGCCAAAAACAAGTGTCTCTCACTTCAGGCAGCTTGAGATTTGGAATGATTATTTAAGGATAGACAACTTCTTTATTGCAATGGGTGCAACGTTTCATTGTCTGTCCATAAAAAAAGTGTTCATGTTCATCATACCGGCTTCTAAATGCCACTCAAAGAAGCAGGAGAATTATACTTGACTTGAGTCTCCCCAAATTTGGGAACATCTCAACCTATTTGTATAAGAATACATACCTTATTGTCATTAAGTCATTCCCTGTTGTGTCATTAAGTCATACCATGGTGATGTTGTGAGCATGAGCCTTGAATTGCTTGTGATGTTCATATTTATTGTTATACTGTGTATAATCCTTTCCATATAAGTGATAGGTATATTATAACTCCTGTGTTGAATTATGGGAGGCGGGGTAGCCGAGGGGTTGAAACTTTCATTTGTCATGATAAAGACCTGGGTTTGATTTCACTCGCTCACTCACTCACTCACTCTGATTGTGGTGTTTCAGGGCCAGCTGATCTCTCCCAGTCACTATGCCGATGTGGTTGAGGAACGGTCCATTGCCAAGGACTGCGGCTACCCTCTATGTAGCAACAAACTGTCTAGAGTAGGTAAATCTATTGTACACATAGGTTAATTTACTCCTATTGTTTGTATAAAATTTTGATGGAACTGTTTTGTTGAATTTGATGAAATTTTACCTCCATGTTTGTTTTCGAAAATGCAGGTTGGTAAGGCATCTTATGTGGTATAAGATCATATATCATTCTTTATTGTGCTTTGCATTAATCAACTAAACATGAAATCCCAGGGCCCTTTTTAATCAACTTAACATGAAATCCCAGGGCCCTTTTAATCAAGTAAACATGACGTCCTCTTTTAATCAACTAACCATGAAATTTTATGATGAGAAATATACTAATAAATAATTAAGTTTAAACTTAATTGTTGATATGAAGAAGCTGTTTATCTAGCAATGTTCAGTGTCCATGGATAATTCTCTCAACTGTTTTTACTTGGTCTGTGCTGTTCTATTTGAATTTCCATCACTTGGACAGTTATCCATTAACAACCTGTCACTGGTGCCTAATTCTGAAAACTCTAATTTCTGTTCATCATGTAATCCAACACAGACCAGAGTCTCATGCAGAATGAAACTTTTGCCCTTTCCTCAAACCAGTTGTATTTGTGCTATGAAACACTATCTGAGAACATAGCATAAAGGTATGTCTTTTCAGCCTTTATTACTTTCTTCCTGCAGATATGTGGAAACCATTCATGCCAGTCTTAATAAAACAAGGTTCTTTACTCCAGTGGTGTATCTGTCTGTATCAAGATTTAAGGACACCTCCTTAGAAGTTTATGTCAGTAGATTAAAGCATTCACCTGTCATGCCAAATACTCAGATTCAATTCCAAACATGTGTACAATGTGTGAGGCCCATTTCTGATGTCCCCTGCCTTGATATTGCTGGGATATTGCTGAAACTGACATAAAACCATGCTCACTCTTTCATGTCAGGAACGAGAACTAATGATACATCCAAGTTGATGAATCATAAATTCATGTCTTTTGTAATATAGGACTCCACAATCAAAAAGAAGCATGTGTGAACCAATCAGATGCTAGCTTTGAAAAATATTGTTCTTTTCTTTACAACCTCTGGATATTTCAATCTTAGTCTCTGAAAACTGAAACAAATGATTTGATTGTGCACCATTTTGGACGTCAGTACAACAGAAAAGTTAATAATTACCTAATTCTATTCATTTTTGAGCTGCTAGAATTAGATGTTTAAGTGAGTTGTATGCTTGCCATCCAGCTGATTGGCTGGATGGAAAGTTCAGCTTCGGCCAGCAGGTATTGTATCAGACTAGAACATCAGATTTTTGTAGGATTAATTTCTTTAAGTAAATGGATCATTAACTTACTTAAATGGATCATTTTGCTGGTGATTTTTCAGGTTCCTAAACAGCAGTACAAAATATGCACCAAGTCCAACATGGTGTACGATATTACAGAGAGAAAGGTAGGTATTAAGAAGCATTGGTTACCTCCCTTTAGTAGCATGTTGAACAGTCACTTATGTGCAAGATGGTACATGTTTCAAGGAAGGTAAATGTGGTGGCAAACAGGTGATCATTGGTATGATGCTGAATTGCATTTTCTCTACAATGGATTAGCTTTGAACAGTAGAAATTTAAAGTTTCTGAAAATGCACTAGGGAAGAAATGTCAAAAGCAGAATGGTAGTTTTCAGTCCTGCACAACTTAGACTGTAGAGTACAGATTGATATTATTCATAAAAGTTCTTAAAAATCTGAAGTGCTTTCAGTGTTTTCATTGTCTCTGACAAGCCTGGTTCTATTAGCATCATGTGTAGAAACATAGAATGTGTGAACCCATTCCTGGTAACCACTCGTAAATCTGTTGCTGAAATATTTTAAAGTAGTATGGAAACATAAAACAACAACTAATACTGATCGGTCATGTTCTGATCCAGTGATCCAATAATATAGTAATACAGCAACCATTGCTCAGAGTTTGTGTTTGACAAACATCCTAACACAACTCTGTGCCAGTGATATCACATCTGTAATATTCCAGGTATTCCTTCTTTGGCTTGTGCCATTTCTGAGAGAGTATCCAAGGTAGCATTGCATACTAGCAAGTTCCTCATTTTTTTCAGAAATTTTGCAGTAACTTCTGCTTGAAAGCCTCCCAGTTCTTTGAGAAGCAGATATCAACATCTCCTGTGTGGTCAAGGGAACTAGAACCCAAGGTGGACTTTGAGTTCCTGGCAGTAAAAGCCAAGAGGTTTGTAGTCTTCCGTTATATCATGTGCCTCATGCACAAAGAGAATGTGACTCTTTTTACTGGGAGTCCCTATATTGATGAGACATCATTTATAATTTATGGCAAGAAGGGTTGATGGTGATAAGATTGGATCACACATTTTCATCTAGTGGGACAGTGGGTGTCATCAAGTTTGTACATGTGTACTAGGGGAAGTCAATAATTTTGTACATAAATACTGTTACGTATTATGGAAAGGGGAAGGATGGTCATTCATTTGTACATGACATGCAGGAGGGGTAACTGACTGTGTACATAAATTTTAGGGAGGTCATTCACATTGTACATGCTTCACCATGAAAATCATCATCAAGCCCTGAACCATATATTATGAATGGTCCCTAAGGCAAGAAATAGATATTCAAACAATATTTCCCTAGCAATGGTTCCAGGTTTGTGTCAGGTTAATCACACACAGAGTACTGCAATAATATATTGGAGTCATCATAGTGTTGCTGTCTGTTCTTTGCTTTTGTGGAACAAATACATAAGTGTAAATACTGACAGGCAAGCTGCTCAATTCTCTTACAAATGTATGAAGCCTGTGGATATGAGTCATTTCGAGTACAATAGTGCGTCAAAATCCTTTGAAATCACTCTTCCCTTATATTAGCAATTGTTATTCCAGTTTTTAATTACATACTCTAACAATTTGTCCATCTTATCCAGGTGCACTGTTGGGGATGAGGTATTGCTCAGCCTGCCTCGGACAGACTTGAAGAAGGAGGTGATGAAACTAGAAAAACAGGATCAGATCAGCTCTTCTAAACAGCAGCAAGCTGAAAGTCCTAAGTCACACACAGTACCTACTCTGTCCCAAACAGATGATTCAAATATTATCTCCAACATTGTAGAAAACATGGCTGACATGACTGTTGCTGATGTCCATCAGGTCCACGGAATTAATGTGGACTTCTCAGAGCCAAGGTCTGAAGGAGAGGCAGCTCTTGGGAAAAATATTGTAGAAGAAGAAGAGAGGGTTAGTAATGTTGAAGGTGCCAAAGGTTTAAACCCTGTAAGTGAAAAAGGTCAAGGTGAATCAGAAGGTGTAGAAAGGTCAGAGATCAAAGGTCAGCGTAAAGGAGAGTCAAAGGAAGACTATGTGATGAGGTTGTTGAGTAGGAAGAAACACCTGCTAGGTCAGCTGGCTGATATTCAGGATTCAGAAGGAGGTAAGAAAATTGATTCGGTTGAATCCAAATCCATTGTCAAAGAGAGTGGTTGTGATGTGGTTGACTCTGATGAAGAGGATGATGCTTCTATTGACAGTGTTCATAATGGACAGAAAAGCATTACTACAGATCAGTCAGAAAAAATAGCTTTTGAAAAGGAAACAAAAGATGTTCATCATGCCACTGCACTGATCACAGACCTGTCAGCCTCTGCTACCGTATCACCATCACAAGTACAGACTCCAACTAAAAGAACAAGTCCAGCTTCCAAATCGCCAGTTTCCACATTATGGCCTCTCGATGCAGTTTCCAAGGTGATGGAAGAGTGGGTTACAAGAGACTCTCTGAAGTTTCTGGGAACTGGTGGGAAAGAGTCCGCATCTGTAAACCAACCTGAGTTAGACAAGAAATATGGTGAACTGTGCAAAATGGTTGCTGATCAGGAAAAAGATTTTGACCACCTGCTTGGGGAGGTGCAAATGGAGGGTGATAAGCAGGCATCAAGTCCATTGCCAGACTTCAAGCAGATACAAGCTGAGACCAGAGACTATGAGCTGAGAGTGAGGGAGTTCTACAGAGGCTCTTTTGGGGGACAGAAGAAAAGGATGAATGACATAGATGATATCATACAGGTGGGTTTTCTGTCAGCTCTTGGGATAGGGAGCGGTGGTTAAGTTTAGTGGTTAAAGTGTTTGCCCATCACAACTATGTTCAGTTCCTAACATGGGTGCAATATGTGAAGCCCATTTGTAGTGCCCCATGCTAAAAGTGACATAAAACTGAAATCATTTACTGTGGCAGATGGTGTTTGGATTGTTACACCTTCAGCAATATTTCAGCTTTAGGGCAGCAGTCTGTAAGAAATCAAGACTGGACCAGGCAATCCAGTGATCAATCGCATCAATCTATGCAACTGGGATATGATTGCAGGTAGACATGGAGAGTAAATATATATGCTTGCAAGTCTGCCGGAGTGTAATTTAAGGCTTTCCCTGAATCTTAACTTTTGACTACTTGACAAAGGTTTTGGACATTCTTGTTCAAACACTCAGTTTGTTTTTTCTGATTTATTCCTTTGTATGTATTTATGTCCTTGTGTTGAGCTGCTGAACTTCTGTGTACAGCCATCTGCCGAGAGTCCACGTCAGAAGGTGCAGCTTCCCACTGTGGACTCCCATGACCAGATGGTGATACGGAGGAAGATAGTGCTGGACAGACTTGACAAAGTGTATGTGCCCTTTACTAGGGATGCAATAGCGATAATCTGTTGCAACCCACTATTGCAATTGTAGTTGTTTTTTTCTCCTTGAATTGTCTTATATGAAATCATTTCCCAAATAAATGTATAATTAATATGAAATAAAAACAAGTTAAAATGAATAACTGAAAAGAAACTTGAAACACAGATCACATAAACAGTCATGTTTTTTTAAGAGGTAACAGGGGCGGATAACTCTAAATCAAATTAATTGAATCAAGTACTTCCTATTACTTATGCTGCACATTTATCACTGGAAGTCAGTTTCTAGCCTGTTGATAGTCACACATACTATCAATACATCAGTCATTTTCTATTCCTAACATCACTTCAATGTCATCGGAAACTCATCAAATACAATCCATCAATAGTTCAAGGTATCGTTACAGCACTACCTTTTACACCCACCTGCCAAATAAGGCCTGTAGGTTACATATGTAGGACAGACTTGATGTGGCTCTAACCCTAATGCTTCTGATTCACAATGTAGTTGTCTCATGACATATTTATTCCTGGGGGACACAAATGACAAAGAATTTGAAAGCCTCGCATCTGTTTCAGAATTCCTGATCTGCTGCCTCCACTGTGTCTCACCCTGGAAGATGTGGCACAGCACCTACGAGAACTTGTCTACACATTCAGGTAAAACTTGGGGTGACTGTATCTGTTTTATCATTTTACCAAAGTGGCAGTGCCTTGCTCCTTGTACATGTTGGTGATAGGATGTACGGTATACCATAACTATAACAAACTGTAAAGGACCTCTAGCTTGTTATGCTTGTAGTTATACAGCATGTGGTCTTGACCAAACAGCAGTTCACAATCCAATAGTTTGTTCATTATAAACATGGTTCACTGATCCAGATGTTGTTTGGCACTGTCTACATTACGGAGATGTAGATCCATTATGCCACAGTACCTTTCAGGATTTCAAATAATGCTCCTGCTCCAAATTGAACAAATCAATACCATAGTATGAAATGCATTTTGAAAGTAGGTCCACTGTGTGACAGTATTTTTAAAGTCCATGTTCAGTCTGATCTTAGAATTTGTTTGAAGTTGGGGTGACCGCCAGCATGTATCATTTACTAAACATGTGAATATGCCATATTGCATGAACTGTTATGAAACTCATGCAATGTTTTGGCTGTGTAGTACTTGTAGGATCAAGGTCAGATATACTTCATGCATGTACAATGTAGTCGTAATAATGTTGTTGATTATGAACTTTCTTTGAAGGAAGAGGATCAGTCAGTTTAGTGATCAAGAAAAATGAGTTTGATTTAAGCAAGAACACTTGATG
This sequence comes from Haliotis asinina, assembly GCF_037392515.1. NCBI lineage: Eukaryota > Metazoa > Mollusca > Gastropoda > Lepetellida > Haliotidae > Haliotis > Haliotis asinina. The sequence goes on from NC_090286.1 coordinate 38,326,998, forward strand.
GTTGAATGCATCAAATATGGGCTCTTTTAATTGCAGCTTTACAAGTCACAACATTCTCTTCAAGCCTGGACAGTGGAGTCTGGTAGCATTCATCCTGATGAAAATGTAAGTCCAGTGTAGGCAGTAAGCTATGGTTTGAAAAATGTACAACTTTATACATATCTTCTGGTTCATTGCTTGCTGCAATGATTTATGTAGATTCTTTCCTCTCAGTTGTAATGACTGCAAGCAAGTTTACCTGTGAAGATCCATGATGGAATTGGTTGTCAGCAACCCTTGTTTGTCGTAAGAGTCAACTAACAAGGTTGGGGGATCAGGCTCGTTAACTTGGTTGACTCGTCATTACATTCCAGTTGGGTAGATCAGCCCTCATGCTGTTGATCACTGGATTGTCTAGTTTAGACTCGATTATTTGCCGACCTTTGTTATACAGCTATAATATTGCTGAACAAACAAACAAGCAAGTGATGAGAGGTGTATATTCATGATACATGTATTATCATTTGTTGATGTTATGATATGTTGTGACATATGGCACAAAAAACATTGCCACAACATATCTTCTATCGCTAGGTTGTAGTCACTCCAGCTTGAGAACTGAGAAAGAAGCTGCATGGTCACATCACTCTAGGTAATCGATCAGATGTTCTGAAAAGACAAAATGGAAAAATACCCCATAATTTATTGTAAACTGTCATTTTGTACATGGATTGTGTGTATTATTACTTATGACGATATCCTAGAAACTTGTGTTTTTTTTTGTTTGCAGTGGGGTAGCCTAGTGGTAAATGCATTGGCTCATTATGCCGAAGATCAGGTCGAATTCCCCACATGGGCACAATGTGTGAGGCCCATCTCTGGTGTCCCCGTAGTTTGATATTGCTGGGATATTGCTAAAAGCAGCATAAAGCCAAACTCACTCACTCACTCATACTCAATCCAGACCAATTTTATTGCTTGTTTTACAGATTTTTTGTCCTTAGAAAACCTAAATGCAGGAGGAAAAAAATTAAAATAAAGTCACCAATATAAGTAATATTGCTTCCAAATACTCAAAGTATTTAACTTTTGACAATTTTTTAAGTGTATATGAGGTAGGGGAAACAGATTTCTTGTAAGTTTACATTCGTGGCCAAAAAAACATTAGGATTGTATTTTTTGAGCGTGGGAGGGGAGGGCAATTACTTTTATTTTTTTGCATTCTTCAAAAAATATGACAAGCAGATCCGTAAAACAAGCAATAATATTGGTCTGGCTTAACATGACAACAACCCAATCACAGACTGACATGTACTGTTACAATGCAAATATGCTTGTTATCACTATTCTTTCTGTAGGCTGACCTTGAAGTCACAGAAGATCCAGGCATCGTTTAAGGAACAGTCTGCCATGAAGTACTTCAGCATTATTCTTGCTGGCATTGGCCACACACTCTCAGATCTGGATCAAGTTGTGGAATGGCTAGCATGCCTGAACATGGACACTTGACAACTCACTCACAGACCTTAGTCCTCACTTCAGAGATTACACACAAGATCATGGTTGATCATGTACATGTACATGCCTGACCTATAGGGAAGCAACACCATTACAAAGCAGATCAAGAAACTGATAGGGATATGATTTTCAGTCTGATGTGCAATATGGTGTTTCATCTAAATCTTGAGTGAGGTGACATGTGATAACTTTCTTTGCAAGTTGTCAAGACATGAATTAGGTTATCACAGTGCAGGGTTATGTCCCTTTAGAGCCAGGATCTGCCTATCAGTGGTTGGAATCCAGCTTTCGACCAAATTATGATACTGTACTCATATTATCTGCTTTACCAGTGTTGTTTATGACCAACCTTTGTCATTATTAGACTTTCCACCCATTCCATCTGACAATATGGATTTAACTCACAGACTGTTTCGTACAGTTTAAACTCCAGCTGACTTATTCCATATTAGGACTGTGGATGTATTTGCTTTTATGTGTAGGATCAGTAATGTTACTGAGAGAATAAAATGCTGGTTCAGGACATTATAATAAGGACATGACAACATAACAGTATACTTAGCCCAAGGGTTCCATTTCACCTGATCAAAATCCTAATCATACTTGGCTGGTGAAAGCCAAAATTGTCATTTTGCACTGTGGTCAAATTTCATCATAGTGTTGCGTTGGTAAAATCAACGCAAATGTGGACCGATTGGTCACAAACGGTGACATACCATCAGTTCCCATCTCAAGCACTAGTTCCTCTTTTATGGTAGTGACTGCTGTCTCGTTGGTGATCTGGTGACAATCAGTTGTTGATTCCTATTGATCATTGTTCCATATTACATCATATTCCATCACATGATCATATGAAAATACTGTTTACCTGCCTCTGTTTTGCTTGATGAAGTACAACCATAATATTGTGTAAGCAACTATGAACTAAAACATCTGTCTGCACTGTTACTGTGGGTAGGGTGACTTCCTGTTGATTAATATGAGTCCAAGGATTGCCTCCCTTTGAGTGTTGGAATCTGAAGTGTGTTTCCGTTTTACAAAGGCGTGTTGTATAAGAGGTTGAATTGTACGAAAATTACATGGTTTAAGTCTGATTCCTGCTGTGAGAGAAAATATATGTACATACTAGTATGTAGTTATGGAATGATGTCGTAATTGTACAGCATTTTGTGGAATGAATGAAAATTATGAAATATTAATGTTGATTTTTTCATATGGACCTTCGTAGAGAGACACACATATCCTCTGGATACAGGTGGCATATTATCAGTAAATTGTGCGACCAGACTAGGGAACTTTGCTACCTATGAACAAACACCATGCTTCATAGCATCCACATTTGTCATCAGTCTTCTGCACCATGAAAACCAGTCCAGTAATAGCTGACATGGTGTCTCATAACAACTTGAGATTGCAGGGGTTAGAAATTTTGTTTTCCAAACTATCTCTTCAACATCAACTCTTGTACCATGTGCAGTAATAATAATTGTGTCGTTGATAGCCATACATCTTGATGTGGTTTATCAATATTTTGAAGAAAGGCACGAGAAAAACAAGGCTATATTTTTCAACGATTTAATCACAATATATTCAACATCAGACATTATACATACTCAAAAAATTAAATAACAAATCGAATGCAACACAATTCATACCTTTAGCTCACCTGACCAATGTCTTAGACTCAGCTCCAATTGTCTGATAGAGTCTGACATTCTTTGCTTAGTGCTAATCCGTGAACATCTGTGGCAGTTAGACATAATTTCCTTGGCTAACACAGTGTTTTTTATGTTCAAAAACAAACGTTAGCGCGCGTAACAATTTGTAAAAATTTCGTCATCTTTTACAGTCTGCAAAGTGAAGTTAATATTTCAGGTTCATTTGATATAACATATGGCCCTGTTTCACCGTTGTTACACGTTTTGTAATTTTTATGATTTCAGTATATTGACGTCAGGTGAGCTACAGTACTATTTCACTGCCTTCTCTAACACAAAGGTAATATCTCTGGCGCGGATGCTTCACACAAGGATGTCACACAGATAAGTGGAAGTCTAATGATGGTACTGTAACCTGACTCACAGCTTAATCTTCATCTTAAATTCACCGAAAGCTTTCATGTATTAGAGCAATAGACGAAAGTTTGATTCCTGGGGACATTGCTAAGGCTTGTGTATTGTTCTTCATTAATTCGGATAAACCGAACTGGGAGTCGTGTTGTATTTTAGTCTTTCGACACAAGTGTACCGTCCGAATAACTGGCACCTCGAAATAGGCGTCCCTGTTACATTACGGGGTGGGAGGACTGTAACGTAATATGTACTTCGAGACACGTGTACCCGTCACGTATTGAATCCACTTCAAGATAAAGGGAACCCGTCACCTATTGAATCTATTTATTTCAAGATAAGGGCACTCGTCACGTATTGAATGTACTTCAAGATGAAGGTACCCGTCACGTATTGAATCTACTTCGAGATAAGGCTACCCGTCACGTTTTGAATCTACGTCAAAATAAGGGTCCCGTCATATATTTAATCTGCTTTCAGATCAGGGTACCCGTCACGTATTGAATCTACTTCGAGATATAGGTACCCGTCACGTACTTTGAGATAGGGATAGGGATAGGAATGCGCTTCCTGAAACAGTAACATTTATCTCTGCTGAATTATCAGGTCGCGAGCATCCACTAGATTATTTTTTTCAGTTCGGGCACCTAGCCTCGATACCATGAGTCACTAATGCTATATAACGTAAGCAAACAAATGGTCCATACTCACTCTTAGATGATTAGCAGGGTGCTAACAAGTAGAGAAGCATGGTCCGGGCGAACCGGGATTCGAACCCACAGGTTTCTGTGATACATCTTGCGACGATGATCGCATCGCCCCGAATACAGACGTGGAAAGATACAAATATGTCCTTCGCTGTTGCACAGAACCGCTTGAAGTTATTCTATTTCTAAGCCCCGTGCCCTGACTGGTCCAAGAATCGAATGATTACCGTTTTCATTTTCATAATCATGGGCTGAACATGATTTTCACATGAATATTTACTACAGATGTCTCTATTCATTTCCTCTATGGCTTTCACTAAGCTTTACGTAATGCCGTTTTACCAACCCAACGTCCACATTTGAACTGACCGTTATAATTAAGAGCACAAAAATTGATATAACACAAACTGTCACATCTGAACGAAATGGATCCATATGATATGCAGTATATAAAAGTATAAATATTTAACTTACAAAACCTTGGATTACAGCTGTACACATACATCTAGAAGAAATATAGACACTCTGAAATATACAACACCTACCATATACAATAACGTTGTGTCGCCTACATGGGCCTTTTGTTCATTGCTGCTTATTTCCACTATTTCCTTGTTGTTTTCAGTCACAATCATTGTAAGCCACTGCAAAAATATTTACTTTAGCTGATTCTTAATATTTATTGCTCACCTATTTTTGTTTGAATTTTTCTTTTTATTTAACGCAAATGTCATGGAGGCCGTTTGAAATATTGATCTTTACCCAAAAAATATTTAGGAACACATTGTTTCTCTACAGCTGACAGCTTTTAAGTGAAAAAATATACCTTGATCCCACACATTTTTTATTCACTAGGGCCCATATTTATATTCAAATATACAACCCAGTTCTTTCAAGAACGTCTTCCATGCAACCTTTCTTCAATGAAAATAAATACACGTATATTTTACTTCATTATATCGAACCGAATTTCACAAACAATGCACATAAAATGTATCTGAAATATACTTGATATTGACAAGGTAATGATATGTACATTCCTTAACAACAATCAACAAACAATGTGCTATGTACATATGTCCATATCCAATCTGTATCATCTTTCGCACCCACATACCGCTCGTCGATGAACACATCGGAAATATCACCCTGGAATGAACCATGTGCGAACACACGTGTGGATATGTATGTGTATCAAATGGGGAATGGATACAGAGATCCGAAATTAACATCACAGACTCCAGAAGATTGGACTCCGGGGGTAATTAGGTCCGAATAAAAAACTTCATCACGCAGGTCAAACGTCAACTCCTTCTGACAATAGGCGTTGCACTGCATCTCCTGTCAATAGCGTTGTACATTTCATGTCAATATCAAGGCGGTATATATAGATACTTATATCCCTGTTCAGATGTTAACACAGTTTCCTACGACCAAAATACACATGATTACGTCATGCGTTTGGCAGCGTTTTTTGTCACCGAAGTAAAAATATAATTATCTTCATGGGTGACGGTAACCGGAATTATGTATATGTGGACAACTACAGCCTTTCTCGCCAAAAATATTTTCATGGACATTTCTTCTCAGACCTTGTCATTACGTATTGGGATGAGGATAACTGAAGTCTCTGCGACATAATGATGTTGGTCACTGCCCTGAAATGCAGTCCTGCAGCCGTGATGCTGTAGAACATGTTGAACTTAAACTCTGTTCTCGACTAATATTCCTCTTTCCTCTTTGTCCACGTTCCCCCGGAGTCCTTCATCAAAGTATAGTCTCACTACAGCATCCTCTCTCCACTGGAGACACTGTTCTGTCTTATGAGGATGCTGACTTGACGTCTCATCTGACAGTAGCACACGGACAACAGGACGGTGAGAACGGACAGTCCAATACAAGCAGCTATCAGAATCCAGCTATTGGAGGTATGGGTAATGATGTAGTCCCCGGGACGAACGAGGTTCTCGCCGTCCACGTGGTAGTTTCTGTACTGCTGTCTGTACAGTTCTTGCACGCCATTGTTCCAGAAGGACAGCTTCTCTGTCTTGAAGTGATGGTCGACGATGACTGTGGGACCGTCGTCGTATGACACGAAGCGGGTGAAGAGTGGTTGGTCTTCTGTGAAGCGGGCCATGTGGAATTCCTTCAGTGGGACCAGGGATGGTAGACTGTAAACACAGGAACGAAGAAGGGTTAGGAGACTACAAACTGGTTATTTGTAAACCGACAATAAGGCAAAACCTGGATGTCACCTTGTTTATGTCAATGTATTTCTTTCTCATAATATTCAGTCACATTTTCCTGCAGCCATGGAAAGGAGAGTTTTTCCGTCTGTGAGTCTTAATGCGACAGAATCATTGTATAGAACATTCTCTTTCTCATGATGTCAAATATATACTTAGTCAAGTTTTCTTACCGCCTTTGAAAAGAAAGTTGTGTTTATAGGACTGTAATTTTTATTCAGCTACAAGGGTAAAGGAGATTGTTGTTTACAACGGACTACAAACGGGCGGGCTGCTGTTGTAATTTCCTCAACATTTCCGTTCGCATGATTCCCACATACAGTAGCCTACTTTAAAATAAGCGCATATATTTCATCTGCTCGGTGTAATGTCTGCATGGAATTTTCTCCGAAGAAAGGCACCAAATAAACTAAAGAAATACCATGAGGACGACTCATGCTAGAAAGTGATAAGAACCAAAACACATGTCGGTGAGTCGAGCAGTTATAGTATGTTCGTAGTAAGCCGGGATTAGAGCAGACGATCATCTATTCTTGGCAAAGAAGGCAAAGATGTGTGGCAAAAGGTCTTCTAAGACAGGGTAATCGTACAAATATACCGATAACGTGTTGCCACTAAGAGCTTAGGTCTTACCCATTTTTGACAAAGTTGGCCCAGAACATCAGAAGCATTCTCGCCATTGTCTTGTCGGACTCGTCATAACGGAAGTTCGGGTGCTTTACGAGGGGGTACCCTGACAGGTAGAACAGCTCAGCGCCATGGATCACACCTGTTGAATAAGGAGCTATGACAATATTGGAGATTAAGAAAACGTGAAACTCAAAGGTCATAAAATGGCAACGAAACAAAGCACAATTACAAAAACAAAAGATTACAAAATAAATATGCATATTGAAAGAACCATATTAATAAGGAAAAACATAACAAAAGATGTTAACAAATGTTAATATCATAAACAGATTATATGTTACAAGGTAAAATTAGTAATCACTACGCAATAAGATATTACCATAATGAAAATAATAAAAATAAAAATAATAGCATATACAACGAGTTGATATGCGATAAATGCGTTATCAGAAGATATCATTATACATTTATAACCAGGAACACGTGGATCTACGCTACATTCTCTGCTTATACCAGGTGTACACTTACACCACATGCAAGAAGGTCTATGCTATGGGCTTATACCAGATGTGCATCTACGCTTACACCACATACGAGAAGGTCTGCGCCATGGGCTTATACCAGATGTGCATCTATGCTTACACCACATATGAGAAGGTCTACGCCATGGGCTTATACCAGATGTGCATCTATGCTTACACCACATACGAGAAGGTCTGCGCCATGGGCTTATACCAGATGTGCATCTATGCTTACACCACATATGAGAAGGTCTACGCTATGGGCTTATACCAGATGTGCATCTACGCTTACACCACATATGAGAAGGTCTGCGCTATGGGCTTATACCAGATGTGCATCTACGTTTACACCTGTCCACATACGAGAAGGTCTATGCCATGGGCTTATACCAGGTATGCATCTACACTTACACTACTTACATGTAGGTCTGTGCCACGGAGATACACCTGGTGTTAATCTACGCCAACATATATCACCAGCAAGTGAATCCGTTATTAATCGGACTGGAAGGTGTTGATCTGCGCTTACATCTGTATACCTAACCTAATACCACAAGCTGTGGACCTATCCGTAAATTAGAGGATGTCGAACTACGGTATCAGATGGTACGAACCTACCCCTATACGGCACGGTGTCAATCGACCCTTATACCACCCGGGGCAAATGTCATCTAATACCAAAGGATGTAAATCTATATCAAATAGTGTACCCTTTACGATTAAACTACACACTCTTCTCCTAGGAGATGTAAATCTTCGCTTATGCCACAAGTTGTAAATTTTATATATCTACGCTTATGACATATGGTGTAAATTTACGCTCATACCAGACGGTGAAAATCTACGACTATACTACAAGGTTTATAACTACGCCTATATCACATGGTGTAAATCTACGCTTATACTACAAATCTTGGCTTGTTCAAGAAAGTGTTGATTTACGATAATAACACAAATGTTTATCTCTCTTCTACCAGAAAGCGAGTAGATACTGACTGTTTCACAATGCTCCTTATACAGAACATGGAATCATGGACAATGTCTGGTGCCCTGCTCTTTTTCCTGCCTAGATGCTGAAAACAGCACACGACCCGCATGAACCCCTCCGTGTAACTGTTTCAACATCACTTCAAATGAGACTATGCCTACAAGAAAGTCATGGCTTACCCTCCAGGCAATCCAACAAAAGACGGGTCTGAACCCTCCGGCTTATTTGTGTTACGATTCTCAAAGCAGTTTCCATATGTTCCTGGATTTGCATTGGTGTAAACATACTCAGAGTGGTTTTAAAATATCCGTATGCAGTTTTACACAGGCAAATGACCGACCGATATACTTGCTGAATATAGAATGGATAAGTCCCCTTATGTACACAGATCGTGTAACCACATGGCAGCAGATAGAAATACATATCAAACATGCAAGATAGACAGGAACAACTGCTGTTGTTCTGTATCGGTTTGTACCTTGCCACTTGTCGAAGACGGATTTGTACTCGTAGTTGTAGACGAAGACGGTGAGGTTGTGTCGAGAGAGGACGCTAGCTGCTTTGTGTATCGGCGCCACGATGAAATAGTCGCCAACAATCTGAAGGGAAAATACAACGAAATTTGATGCTTAAAAATATTAAAACTTTAAGTTTTGTTTCAAAATTGCTGTCTTGAAGCATGTTTCCTCGAAAACGACTGGAATATCGATTATGATTAACACCTACACAATTTATATACAGTGGAACCTGTCTAATCCGGCACTCACTGGGACTGAAGAAATCATCCGTTTTAGACAATGTGCTGGATTGTAAAGCTGACGAAAAATGTACACACCGCGGAAGGGACTTAGATTTTATGCCGGTGTTGACAACTTGCTGGATTAGACCAATGCCGGTTAAGACAGCTTCCATTGTATCTTGATGGAACCGTAGGCAAGTAATGTGGTTAGCAATCCATGTCATGGTAATATATCCCAGAAGACATCTACACACTTTCTACTCCATTCAGGGAGGATTCCGACCACGTCGGAGTCCACCATGATATTTGTGCAACATTGCCAAAAGCGGCTTAAAACTACATCCATTCACTCACGTAAAAGGGACTTTAACAGGTAGTCTACATCCCATAAAAAAAACCCGGATTCGTTTCCCCATTTGGGTACAATGTGACTCAGACTGACTCTAAACAATGGTTAGAGTGTTCAGGTGTTCAGGTTATCGATCATTACTTTGTAAGGAGCAGCCACGTGTCGAAACATTTGTAGACGTGCTGTAACAACTACCGCCTGAGGTACATTCACGCGCTCGCTTATTGCTTACTTACACTTTAATCGATGCAATAACACGGTGATGTTGGGAGGTAGACTCACCCACCACACACGTGGACTTTATCAATGGAAGTCGTATGTGTTTGATAACACACAGACTGAGTCCAGATGGAGCGACAAGTCAGCTCTTTCCTATGCATTAACTACATCATTAATTAAACATCTCTGGAGGTAGATGTCTGCCAAAGCAAATTTAGATAGAACATCCCGGTAATGCGCAGATACCCTAAACATTTGGTATTTTCGTTCCATGTTTCCCTGCTATTTCCAGACGAAAGGAATAGTGAAAAAAATAGTAAATGATGTTTCGTAAATGGCGAAAGGTCATCTGAGATATTTAGTGTTTCGGTACTACTCCCACACAGATATATTATGGAGCGCTGGGGTAGCCTAATGGTTAATTAAAGCGTTCGCTACTAGCGCTAAAAACATAGGTTCGAGTCTCTGCATGGGAGCAACGTATGAAACCTATGTGTCCCCATTCGTGATATTGCAAAATATTGCTAAGAGCGATGTAAAACCATACTGCTCACTCACATAGAGATATGCCAGTATATACAAATGGAGGACCATGTCTTGGTCCTTCATTAAACACATTCCAGTTTAATGCCGCAATTACGTTCAACGCGGTCATAAACAGGATCCTCCACGATTTAGACCACATTACCCTAACGTGATGGTTTTATTCCAAATTCCTTAGGAATTTATCAAGATTAACATCGCGAAAAAAATCAGAACGAACGAATGGCACGTGAAAGTGATAAAGCCAAAACAGGGAGATCGTGCTCAAGCCTGAGTAGTGAGACTCACACGTGATTCTGACTGGCTTGCAATCAATATTCATGTGCAAGACATATGATAACTGCTTCATCGTTGACGGCAAAGTGCTGGTTCACAAGAGGAGAAGAGGTCGATATCGTCGTTTGTGACAGGTGTTTTGGAAACGGTGAGTGGAATGCATGACAACGTAAGTCATGGTGGTCATAGAGATATTGCACGAATGTTTGCGAGATCCCATTTATCTTACAGGGCTTTTTTAATTTCAAAGCGTAACTAACGACCGAGAAGATAAATTTCAAGGTAAACAGAGATCGTATGACCCCAGTGCAATGGTTTGTTTTTCACACGTCGTAAAAGCGAGTTTTAGCATCTCAAGGACAAATGGTTGAGCTATTCTTAAGGTTACAAACGCACATTAATACATAACGCAGTTGTCATTTGTGTACTGCTTACAACTCATTGCCACCGTGAACCTAGACACAAAAGTTTCCGTCAAACCCGTGGAATATGCAAATGCTAATGAAAACTTAATGTGACTTACGAACATGTATTCACATTCTAAAATCTAAAATTGTCGACATAGACATAACTGCGTTGGACCGAAGCAAGGAATAAGAGTCTGTCAAAAATGTGGCCATGATGTAAGAAATATTAAACATACCTCTGCAAATCGTTGTCTGATGTACTCTTCTCCCCTGTCAAATGGCCACTGAGTGTAATGCTCCATTACGGAATCTAGCAAACAACAATCAAAAATGTACTTTCTAGGTCACACATTGCAGACCGTTGTGTCGAAATTTGGTGTGTCTAACATACGGTTATCTCAGGGTAAAAGTTTGGTGTCTACGTATGTCTTATCTAGTCATTTTACGGTTGTGGAGAACCTCGGATAAATCGAACTATTTACGAAGGTTCCTTTAACTTCAAGATAACAGTAACTGTTGTATTAACTATATTTCAAATACAAGTAATTCAAACTGCAAGATCAGGTACGCAAAGAAAAGGCGTAAAATAATTTCCACAATGAAAAGGATTATTCTGGACATTTAATTGGTAACGTACCACAATAAATACAAATTCAGATTTTAAGATCACGTTTTTATACATAAAAGCGACAATGACAATTCCTACAATGATAAGAAATCTGTGAGCCCATGGCACGAATCAGACTATATCGTGTTTGATTTCTGCTCAACGCCGCACGACAACGCTGTCTTTAGATAACCGAGTCAAATCGAGTGACTTGTATCATATCATAGGCATCGATCAACGTTCTTGGGATACGATGACATGCTTTAACCGAGTCACTCAACCTGACCGCCCGATCCCGTTAATCGTCTTTTACGACAAGCATTGTTTGCTGAAGCCCAGTTACTAACCATTATCAGTGTTGAAGGTCGATGATAGTGATCATTTCTATCCAACATCTTTGACGATATATGTTGTAGCTGTATCGATATTTAATCGTGGGAGAGTACAACGATAGAATCATATTTGCTCTTTGTAGCGTCCATAGTACAGTGGATTTTTGTGAATTAAACTGACGAAGACATCTTTGTGGTCCTGACTCCATTATTGACAGACCTAGGCCACATAGCTGGATTATTGCTGAGTGCAGCGTAAAACTAAACCCACTCACTGAGATCACGACGCGATATCGTAACATGCCCGAAATCGCATCGGTGCTCAACAATTGTAACAGATAGATAAGGTGTACTAAGAGAAAACTGGAATGAAAACTTGAAACAAGGAGATATGAAGATAATTGCCATTGGTGAGAAAAACAATCACGTTAACAATCATGTAGCCTATATTTTAGCAAGTCATTCACATGGGCGTACAAACTTATTTTCTTCCATAATAACACTTCAACCTACACCTGATGAACTATGGTCGCTTAATCATAACATAACCAAAATCAATATCCAATAAAACCAACATTTTTCCATTACTTTGACATTTAACAGATCAGATATAATTATTTCTCGTTGAAAATGGGAAAATAAAGACCCCACGCCAAGACTCTTAAAGAAAACATAATTCAGAATTTATGCTTCAGTGGATTTTCAGTGGAACTTGACTTCACGTATTGGCCCATATCGTAATATAATGCACATTCACACTTTTTGAAAACCCAGGACCCCCCGTGGTCTTCCTCTTTGCGTAATCTTTCTACAATAACTACTGTTGACGTCGTCTTTGTTGACGACATGGACTTCCGGCTTTGTCACTTTCATGACCTTTACCACAGAGAGAATCTTAAGCTTCTAGTAGATCAAGACCCATTTACGACTGAATCTTGCTTGATTTCTAAATAGTAATCGATGCCACTGAAGAGATATCGATCTGTGAGATCAATGGTGCTGAGAGGAAGGGATCTGAAGGTTAGAGGCCTCGGGTGACAGGGCAAAGACAGGGTTATACTCTTACGCCGTATTTATTAGCGTCGGCCGTTTTGAACTTTATACTAATGACTTTAAAGTTTGGATATGTCTCCGCTATAGACGAAATGTATATACTTGTAACGTTTCAATATCTTCCTTTAGGTTAAAACAAATCTATTTAGTCTGGATTAAGTGTGGTTATTTTCGTTTGACGAGGTCATCCGTATTGTGTCAAGGCTTGAAATGTTGAATAGTGGATTGGATTACCTTTGGACATTCAGCTCGTCTATCCCAAAGCTTCCACTGTCTATTACAGAAAGACATACATAAGAAAACCTTGCCCTACATAATTCTATTGTGTGAATTCTCTCGCGTTTACTTCTGTGTAATATATTTAAGGAATACATATACATATACATATACATATACATGATATTTCAAACATGACAGCTTGGGGAAGATGACCTAGAATACATGTTTTCAAAAAGCTACATACCCACAATTCCCTCTACTTCCGGTAGATCACCCCGGAAGCAGTTCATGACTGCCAGTAACTTTTGAGAGCCATGTTTGCCTGTCCCGTGTTCCTCTACGAACGGTATTGCTGTAACAAAGCCAGGTTGTTTCTTATAGATTTTCAAAACGAATAAAGGTAAAAACATTAAAGACGCGATAATCAATACTGATCTTCTGAAAGTAAATACCTGTTTATAACATCGTTTGCTTGTTATTATAAGCACTAAGTATACGTAATTAAGGAGTATATCCTTAAAGTCACAGCAATAAGTACCTTTTCACATTTCTTTCTACGAGATGTCACAGTAGTGTCATTTTATATATTCCTAATATGTCGATTTACAAATGAGTCGTTCATCTTTCATACTTTCATCCTCTTTAGAATGTGACCACAAAGCTATACATAACATCAAAGTTAAAAAGAAATACGCCTGGATGAAATGCAAATATGTACATAAAATGGATGAGGATGTTATTTAAATCAAACCAATTTCATACCATGTTCAAACTTTTCATAATTAATAATGCATAAAAAGCATGAATGTATTTGACATGATTTCCTTCTTACCTGATGATTAGTTTTTTTTCCTGAAATGCCTACAAAATCAGTGTTATGTTTTACAGTTACGACAGATGCTACCTTTCATGAAATTATTTGAATGAACCATGAGACTGTGTGGTGACACTGCGTGTAGGTATGTTCTACCATAACTACCATAAATTAAGGTGTTCGTATTACTTAAATATAATATTTCATATTCACTGTGTGATTTAAAGCTGTATAGTGTTGCAAACCTACCCGCAATGACACCTTCATCTTGTGTCGCGCCCGTCAGGAAGTACTTAGCGTTCACTGGACCTTTGACCGCTAGTCTTTCTGGCGTGTCTGGCAGGAAGTAGCCATCGACCACCGGGCGGAACGGGGGCACAAGAGACAGGGGCATCTGCAACACAAATAAATATACTGATTTGTTTTTACTGTATATCGCATAGTAGTAGGGAAAGGAGGAAATGACAGGTAAATGAACTATCAAACATGGCGGGGTATTTGGAATGTAACTATCGGATATGGTGATGCAAGAGGCACCAGTAATAATTACATGGAGTCCATGGGCCACGCACCTCAACCACAAACAGGGTACAGTCGTATCTATTGTACTGATCAAATAAACCATGTTCCCTTCTATCTGGAGTCCTACTGTATTAGGAAGTCTGTTGTTTAAAGCATCTCTCAGCAATATTCCAGCAATATGAAGGCGTTCTGTCAATACTCAAGTCTGGACCAAGACAATCCAGTGATAAAAGTCATGATGAAACCATAGCAAATAAACTGGCTTTAATCGGTATAATCTATCACGGATATTCATGTATCATAGTCTGGATTTGCGAGGTAAATAAAATTCAAATAAACGAATATTTCCCAAGCACTATTTTGCGTTTCTTGCTTGGTTTGGCATTGTAAAAGTTGAGGAAATGAAGAATGAGTGCAAGGTTTATGGATGGCCTTTTTTCTGTATATGTTTCGACATATATTGTCGTTGTCAAGCAAGTGATACAGTCGACATTGAAATCTATTTCGAAACGTCGCTATACAGAATGAAGAAGCTGTATATCCATAAAAGCTGTCCTTATATTTCACGATTTTGTGGTTCTTAAGAAACATGTCAGCATCTTGTTAGTTTAGGAAAATCCACTTTCAGTTCGTAAACCAACGAGTGGATACTTAGGTAAGCAACTTGGCGTTGCGAAATGACCCACGTTTACAAATCCACATAATGGATATTACCGATTCCATATAATCGCACACTGGTAGTATTATGGTTTTTGTGTTTATTTAATGTTGTGTAATGTCCAACTCACAGCTTGTCTTAAATATTGATCTTATAGTAGTGCAAAAAAGTCATATTGCAATCGACCATCGAGGCGCCAAAGTCAACTGTCACGTGATTCTTGCTAAAGAGGTTGGGCAAGTCATCAATACTATCAAAATATAATATCTTGCTACTTATCGAGTTCACATGAAACAACTGGCTTAATACGCGCCTCATGTCAAAACATTGACTAGAGAACAGTCTCGTTTCCTGTTCACTTGGTTCCGTCCTATTGCGCAACTTAGTGCGATAGCCAGTCCAGAATGTTTAAACTATGTCAGCTAACTGGATGCATAAATATTAATCATTATGATTTGATAGGTCTATCCACGTGAATACTGCAACACTAAACTCCTTCTAATCATAGCAAACACGTCGTACGGCGTGCTCTGTCGTAAAGCGAGCTCTGACAAACGGAAACCTAGAAATCAATGAAATCTCAAAACGAGGCTCTGTCACTAGAAAAGTTTGGCGGTCTCTGACGGAACTGATATTCCGTCAACCTCGTTGTGCGTCACAGGACTACGGTGAATAAGCGCAAAAAATACCTAACAGGTTTAACCAGTGAGCCAGATGCATTGTGACGTATTTTACGACCTCATCAAACAGGGACAGGGAAACCTAGAAATCAATGAAATCTCAAAACGAGGCTCTGTCACTAGAAAAGTTTGGCGGTCTCTGACGGAACTGATATTCCGTCAACCTCGTTGTGCGTCACAGGACTACGGTGAATAAGCGCAAAAAATACCTAACAGGTTTAACCAGTGAGCCAGATGCATTGTGACGTATTTTACGACCTCATCAAACAGGGACAGTATGCAATTCCATAGTTAAGATATGCTGTCTGAACTTCGACATAAAGTATAGAAAGACGGTGTTGTTAAAGTTTATAATTACAATTCATTTATAAATATCATTTTCTTATGAAACAAGGAATTGAAATTCAGTTTAACTAGAATTGTTTGAAGTGTCGATTTACACTTTCACACGAGAAAATTCGGATCGGCTGAAAAGTAGGTCAGTGTTTGAATAGGTTAATGAGACTTATGTTTTGGTATGTTGTTCTAGAAATTTAACTGCCAATGCACAGACTGGCGGAAGGACCTCATTTCCTAATGGCCGCGGGTTCTCACGTATGGACGATAAGTTATAACAATACCCCCTATCAAGACTGCAAGGTAAGCGGCTAGGTATGAATACGGTTGGCTAAGATTATATCACGCAGTGCTTTAAATCGGCACCAACTGTTTTGTTGCCTCGGCCAGGAACGTCGCCGTGTTTCTTTGATATTTGATAAAGAACCACAGTTTAGAACCATCCACGCCTGTCATTGTTCATCAGACGCCCAGGTAATGTACCCGTGCAAATATCAATGCAGCTTTTTTCACATCTCTGTATGCGGTCGTGCCGTCGATGGAAGATCTAGACCCAATCTGATGGGAATGTTCGCTGGATGTAAGTGTAAATCAAGGGAGATAACTCTCACACCGAACCCCTTTCTCACCATTTATCATGGTTGATCTAGCAAATAAATCCCAACTATCTTGTTGGTTGTCTTGACAACGCATCATAACAGCCACAGGCGTGGACGTATATTTCTGCATACATGTGATAAAACTTTGTGCGTATGAAACACAAGTTACCTCCCCTGCAGAGGAGAGTCGCTCGATGAGAGGCCCGCAGTGAATTTGATCATATATCACAATGGCGAAGGAAAACGGTTGGTCGTGAAAAGTCTAAGTAGAGTTATAGAAGCCCTTGATATATCAATGCTGACGTAAACGTAGGAGATAACAAACCGCATCAAACCGTGGCTTAAGTATGGACCCATACAGAGACAATGGCGATAGCTGATATGAAGCATGTGATTTATTACGTTGTGTCAAAACGTAATGTCATTTATGTTGCACAAGTTGCATAAAGTTATATTTTCGCCTCTTGTGTTCTACCTAAACGCAACGTGTCAAAACGTAAATTTGAGACTTCACAGTATCGCCTTGCTTAACTAAAAGAACATAAATCCATAGTCACAATGGAACATAGACTCGGCAATGAAAGAAATAGAAAACTTTTCAGACAGCTTTGATCACAAACTATGCATTTACCACAACAGTCCTCACTACAAAGCCCTTTCCGTCCCGTAAACCGAAAATCGACATTCAAGGTTCAAGAAAAATTAGAACGCTAGTACACCTAATCTAAAATCTATTGAAGCCTATCGTGTTTTATCGTGTCCCCATCTTGAAAATATCCGTCGGTCTACGATGAGCTGTTGATCAGTCTGTGATGCTTTTATTTGGGTCAGTGTGCCAAATACGTTAGGTAAGAGTACGATCATTCAGTCAGTAGGACCTCAGTGATGGTACCCTCAAGCACACAATTCCAGTCTTCATGAAATTATGATATCAAAAATACAGATTTCATACTGCATTGTTGTGGATGGTCCTTCTGAAGTGAGTGAGTAAGGTTTAATTCCAAAAAGCATTGGCATCATACCATTTATTCACTCTGAAAATCTAACAGATACTTCGACGTGTTAAACCAATGTGTGAACAAGTTTGCTAGCCTCCTACCCTGTTTTTCGAAAGATTAGAAGTACATGTACATAGTAAAAGGTAGTTAAGGGTGTTGGACACGACGGGAATCTGTAATCGAACCAAGATCATGACAAGCGCAGTTGGTTGTAAGCGCCGTTGCAAAACCCGTTCTAAACGCAAACTTTGATTGTGTTACGCGATAAAAAGCATTGATCTGAAATTAGCTAAAAGGAATAGGTGATGTTGGACGGAAAATATTGATAAAAGCATTGCATAGTGTTTATGATGCAATTATCGATGATCCAAGTTTGAATAATTTATGAAAATAATGACACACTAAACAAATGAAAATCCAAGAGAGAAAAAATGAATGGAAAGTAACGGATAAACGAATGAGAATATCAATGAATGGTATAAATAACGTCAAACAGCATTAGAGAAGGCCATTTCTGGTGTCCCCCGCCGTGATATTGCAGGAATGTTGCAAAAAGCCGAGTAATACTCAACTCACTCACTCACTCACTCACTCACTCACTCACTCACTCACTCACTCACTCACTCACTCACTCACTCAAATGGAGTACTTTTGTACCGGAGTTCTTTAAATCGTTAAGCTCAGATGAAAACCGCTTCACTTAAACGGTATTAAAGACAAAATCATTATATCAAGCTGTAGAACTTAACAGTAGAACTGGGTCTGTAGTTCTCTATTGACGAACGAGAAATATGTGTCAGTATGCTAGCCGACCCTGGCCCAGGCCGACATTCTATACTAAGTAAAGTTTGGTGCAAATCTCCTGGCATTGATTGTTCCCGACGGCGTGATTCGGAATAAGAGAAATCCTGCCGAGTATTTGACACATTTCAAAGGTGTCTGTCTTCAGTGTGGACTGGGTTTGTTATAAATGCTAAAGCTCATCGATCTATTGCAGTTGTCGGCAAGTGTATCAGTAGCATGTGTGAGTGAGTGCATGGATGTTGTTTTCTCGCCACAGTCATACTTCAGATAGTTGTAGAATTTAAGTGATCGGATTGGGTAAGAAAACCAGTGATTGAAAACATGAGCAACGATCCAGTCCGTTATTACAATCGCAAACCCCGGAGGCCCGACCCGCAGCCCTGGCAGGCGGCTCTTACAACACGCAACGGTCGGCTGGGTATTGCTTGGCACTGACGTAGCGTAACGTATATCATTCAAATACAGTGTACCATTTATTGCACGGACCTGTTAATCCATACTGCTGATACGCTATTATTCCAGGGCTGTGGATTAGCCCAGTGGTTACAGCGTCCACTAATTACACTGAGCAGCTGGGTTCGATTCCCCACATGGATACAATATCTGAAGCACAATTATGGTGTCCCTCGTCGCGATATTGCTGGTATATTGCTAAAAGCGACACAAAACCATACTCACTCACTCACTCACTTACTTACTCGCTATTATTCCTCTCCCAGTTTTGTAAATAGTAAACCCATTATTTCGATTTCTCTTTCTCAGAATGCCTAGGTTTAATTACACTGAGGAGAAATGTTATGGATACCTTTGGCAGCATTGAAGTATACCCGTATGCCCAGAAGAATAGAATCGATATATTTATGTAATATGCCATTTTCAGAGTTTCGCGTGATCAGGCATTGAAAAACATTATACATGTGTCACGTTGTAAAACCCTCTGATCAGGAATCTACAGAGCATGTCTATATGTACTGGCTAGGCTATTAACCCGCATAATAATGTGAGACAGAGTCAAACAGCGTATTCTACATACCCTGCAAACTGTCGGTGATTCTTGTCTTATGTTTCCATTACTTATATTCATTAATCTCGTTGTTGTGGGAGACAGCCCGTAACAATTCAACGTTGGGGGCGGTAGAGTGGATTCGGCGTTGGGGGCGGTAGAGTGGCCTTGTGGTTAAAGCGTTAAGCTCGTCACGCCAAAGGCCAAAGTTCAATCACTCATAAGGGTACAGCCCATTTCTGGTGTCCCACGCCGTGGTATGGATGGAGTATTGCTAAAGCTCCTCTCACTCACTTTTTCATGACATTCATTGCACTGTTTCCCTATAACATTCTACCTGTCCGGAACTGGTGATAACATTCAAGAGGACAATATGAAATATAACGTCGGTGCAAAAGAATACCCAGTTTTGATGACCTCACATATGCAATCTGTTTGATGTAGGCGGCAAAAAAAGGTCATATGAATGGACTGCTGAAAGTCAGTGCTGACACCCGATGTTTGCACAAAAAGATTACAAAGGTATGAGAACAAGGAAAACAACCACGATTTTTAAAAAGGCATGCGAAAAATTCTGTACTTGCCTCAATCTTTTCGTATATCATTCTCTCTATCTCTTCGGACGGTAGGCTTTTGAGGCACTTTTTGATCACTTTCGTGCTATTCGCTGCACACCCTAATGCAGCTGAAAAAAACTTGAAGTAAAAGTCAGGTCCTCTCCTGTGTCTCGTCAAAGCCCAATGGGCAAAGGGGGAACCGCTTTGTTGAATTACTCCTTGAAACAGACCTGCAAGAAGGTAAAGGAAAAATGGTGGAATATTATTATGAGTAAATATGACGCATTTACAGACGTCAGAAAGTATAAGATGGAAACGTTGTGGAGCAGATATACTGAAGAACTACTATAACATGCATCATCCAATTGTTTTACTGAACAACATCAGTAAAATCTTAATGGCATAGACAATACGTTTACAATTTAGATCAATTTCTGGTCAAATGAAATTACTTCAATAATTCATAAGGACAGTGTACAAGCATCCCAATTCAACACCAATTTATGCTCACTCAGATACAGGCTACACTGTATTCCGAAACATATATTTCATAGGAATCATTTAGTTAAAGTGACCTTCAGGTTAGATATGTTGACTACGATGGTTTTCAGAATCACGTCAGTGTACCTCTCGCTAAAGGAGAAAACATCAGTAGACCGACGCTGCAGCCTCCGGCACTGTGACCATCTATAGTAATGCGCTCTGGATCGCCACCAAACGCAGCTATATTTCCCTTTATCCACTTTAAAGCTTGTATTTGATCAAGCATTCCAAAATTCCCTGGTATTTCAGAATCCGCAGCAGACAGGAAACCTTCATAGCAAAATTGGAAGTACAAGTCAAATGTTCATAATATGTTAATATTTCATAAACACAGACACACAGACACACAGACACACACATACGAACACCTAGACACATATATCTTATACTTGGCGTATATTAATTATCAATTAAGGATATATATTATATTTAATAAGGACAGAAATTTTCTCCTTTGGATGTTGCAGATGTATCACTAGTACTGCATTGCATAATTGGAACAAGGTCCTTGGGTGCTCATTCGGCGTCAAGAAATAAACGGTAACGTGCTGTGACGACTAGGGTCGGTAAATGAAGACGTATGCTGATGCTAATAATACTCATATAATTCATATAATTATATTGACGTATGCATGTGTATGTACAAGAATGAATTGTGTCCATTTGTAACTTCTACAAACCAAGGAACATGCGTCTCCTATGAATAGGTGAATACGTGGACTATATAGCTGTTTACTTAGATCATCAGATATATACACGAGTGTGTGTGTGTGTGTATGTCTCTCTCTCTCTCTCTCTCTCTCTCTCTGTGTGTGTGTGTGTGTGTGTGTGTGTGTGTGTGTGTGTGTGTGTGTGTGTGTGTGTGTGTGTGTGTAAGGGATAGAAATAAAGGAATACGGAGAAATTGAAGTTTTCATCACCAGCTTAGAATAGAACTGTGGACGGAACTCTGAGAGTAGATAAAGGAACAGTGCCATGAAGTGGTGTTCCCTTGTTTGTCTCCCTCATTTTTTATTAAAAGTAAAACCAATTTCATAGTATATCTTGACCATACAGTCAAGAAAGAAGGATTAAGTAAGGCACCTTGCCAAGGTCAACCTCTGATAAAATAAATGCTGAACGAAAAACACTTCCCCACATATTTGTCCTAAGGCAAACATTAGAAGGGAGGCCACCTGACCAAACCAGCACATGTGACATTGCTAATTCAACCCTGCAATCTACATCTGGATCCTATAGCGTAGTTTGTACGTATCAACACTTGGTAATTGGGGAATGTGAAACATTCGACGTTGTCTTGACAACACGGTAAACACATTCCGAGACGGTTTGAAGAATAAACAATTGAGGTCATCAGGGTACTAAGACAATCATACCCTTTGTTATCATTTCAATTTGTTTAAATTGAAACAAACGTTCACAGGCGTGTTTTTGAGTAAACGTGTGAATGGCATTTCTCGTCCAGGATTGCGTACCTGCATATTCACCATTCACATATCCATTTGATCGCAAAAATGCTAAATCATGTTTTTGTATACCAAAACTGTGTACAGTGTGTTGTCATGAACAATGACATTTCTGACAAATGTTTTGGGATTCGTTTTACATTCTGCTGTAAAACCAGGGCAATGTTGACAAGAACAGGCTAGATATTCTCGAAACATTCGTAGCCTTCGTAGAGCTACGACATTCGTAAGCCTATGATTAAACTATAGAGTTACGACATGTCGCAATGCTTTATGGATCATGACCCAGGATACTGTCCTGGGGCGTCCACAGAACGTTCGTAGAACTACGCCATTCGTAATCCCATGATAAACTATATTCTTAGGATTGCTCGTAACACTAGGAACGCTTTGTGAGACACCTCGTTCATTCCAAAAACCCATGTCCTACACACAATGACGCTTTGTCAATATATGCGTCTCGTGAACAAATCCAATTTTCTTTGATAATGTGAAAATAAATTACATTGGACAAAGGATCCCGACCTATGACCAATGAAGGTTGAACATTTACCGAGTGGTCCCAGTCTGTAGTTTATCGTGACGACGATGACTTCATGTGTGGCCAACGGTGCACCGTCTAGCATTGACCCCATGCCGGTCTGGTAGGACCCTCCGTGGATGTACACCATGGTAGGGTAGGGCTTCCTGTTCTTCTGGTGGTGGCTGTGCTGTAAGAGAAAGGAATGTCACGTCAGAAATTGACACATCCGTTGTAAATTAAACAGGTGGTTTTTAAAGGTCCTGTTCGCATTCGTTCTTGAGCCACCGCTGCATGAAATGAAATCAAAATATGTTAGACAGGTGTCTCCATACAAATCAGTTTCAGACATGTTTCAAATTCTCAAGGACCTTTCGTTGAACGTATCTGATAAAATGCTTCATACTGAACTATGCAAAAAGTAAACAGGTAGTTTTATAGGTCCTGTTCGCATGGAGCCACCGCTGTGTGAAGTGAAATCAAAATAAGTTAGACAGGTTCCTCCATACAAATCAGTTTCAGATATGTTTCAAATTCTCACGGACCTTTCGTTGAAGGTAGTAAAAATACTTCATATTGAACTAACAGTAAAAGCTACGAAATTCATTTGAATAATCAAAAGAAATTTGTACTTAAAGCAAAATCCATTGTGCGATTACATTTCTATCATAAACATGCATCATTCTAAAACATGCCTGATACCATAAATTCCGGAAAAGATGAATGGAGTGCAACCTGCCTTGCCACGGATCACCCCCAGGTTGCGTACCCTTTCACTTAAGAAGAGTTAATGTTCAAATCATCTCTATTATTCCCTGTTGGCGATGGTGTTGTAGCCTGGTGGTTAAATTGTTCGCACGTCACGCCGAAGACCTGGGTTTGATTCCATACTTGGGAACCTGTGAAGGTCATGTATGGTGTATCCCGAAGTGGTAATGTTGCAATATTGCTTAAAATGGCGAAGAACTAAACCCAGTCTCTTCTGGTTGAATTTAAGCTGTATATTTTAGAATTAAAATGTCTAATGATTCTGAAAAAGTCTCTCAATCAAAAACAATGTATTTGTAAGTAGTCGTGCCGTCCTTTATGTCAAAATGCAGATAACGACAAATAGAACAGTTTGTCAACGAATTATTTGGCGATGACACTTTAAACATAGACAGAGAATATTGACACAAAGTCAGGGCTTTTCATAATATGGGTTCATCAATTTAAGAAGCAAATACAATACTTTAACTGACAAATACCTAGGGCGTACCGGCCAACATGTAGATTCAAACAATACAGTACGGATTTAGAAGTAATCCTAAAATAGGTACTTATACGTCTTGAAGGGCGAGGGGTTGATTTCCAGTTTAGTGACAAAAATAATATCTCGCCTCTGATCCGTGTTAGAGGGATTACCTAACTCGGCTGAGAGTTTAATGTTACAGTGCAGGTCTTGTACGAGTACGTCTAGTTGTCAGGATGCTCGTATATCATCTTACGCGCTTTAATCCATTTGGAGACACAACATCTTATTATAGGCGGATTTGTCAGGTGCCATCGTGATAGGATAATCCAAGCAAATGGTAATGTTTCTCACCATAGTGTGTGATAGAAAATTTGCATAAATATGTCAAAGAACCTACAACCAGAGAAGTTTGGTTCAACAAATGACATTGGCAGATATTGTACTCTACATGTCATTTTGTTTTGTCATGCACGTTTTCACATAATTTGATATGTGTATAGTATTCGTATCATGTGAAGCGAGGGAACGGCTGGTACTTGGGGCCCATTTGAACTAATGTATTTCCTAATCAAAGTAATGATACTAAAACTAGGTTATACGTCTGTGTATGTTGTTAAGGATATGGTGTTGCACAACAAACGAATAGTATTAGTTTCATATGGGGCAAAACGTTTGTTTGTCTGAACATTAGTATTTGAAACAAATCACAAAAAATAAGTATGTTCTTCCTCGTTCTCCTTGCAAACATATTTTGAAAAGTTATGAAATCTTTTTCTAATACTTTTCGTTTGTCATTCCACGGTCACCTAATTTGCTCTACTCAAATATGAAGTCTGGTCGTAGTAAATATTTAGGTCTCAGAAAAAACATACAATACACAATTTTTAGAAATCGTAAATTGTCCTTTTCGGACACTAAAAGCAGACTGAGCGTTTAACTCATTAAATCGATAGCCAAGTTTCTTTATCGTGTCAGTCTGGTTCCTTCAGAGAAGCAGATATTGAGAATATACTAATCTAATTTAAAACATTCAGCTTTAGTGTAGGTTTATTTACTTATCTCGCACATTGTGTACACGTTGCAAAGTCGTATCTCACGGATGAGTCAAATGTTTTTTAATAAATCAAACAGAAGATTCAAATTTTCGGAAATCAGTTGATTACATACATGGAAAGTGTTTTACGCTACTTTGCCTTTTATCGTGTCAGAACCTTTACAGAACTCACTTTGCGATAAGCTACCAACATTCTGACATTCATGATTTTACGATATTGTTATCTTTGAAGGCAAGTCGGTGGCATTATCTAACCATTCTCTACACGACACCGGGTCGGTTCTGCCACCGCCAAGATACGGAATGGCATGGCTTAGATTTATGATTATTCGAATAACCATTATAATTCTTGATTGTGCCGTAATCTTGAAGAAAATGTCAACGGAATAAGACAAAATGTTCCTCATTTCAGTACAAGCAGCGGTATCTGATATGTTCAAGTCAGACACAGTAAAGTATGATTCGAAGTGAAGGAAGCTTTAAACTTTTTTTGCAAACATGCCAACCATCACAGATGCTAATGGTCCAAATTTCATCACATGTAATGCATGTATTGTATTATTTCAATGCGTAAACAACCTAATTCATACCTCAGGTGAGCCCAGGGAGTTGGAGGTGCTTATATCTGTTCTATTTTCCTGCTTATATGCAAATATATATAGTCGGGCTTTACAAGGTGGCGTCACACTCCCGTTCATGCGTCATACTGTCTTCAGATCTTAACTGTTTTATTTATTTTGTTCTTCTCAACTTGATCAAAATTGGCTGTTAAAGTTCGAGTGTTCAATGAGCAGTGTGGACGCCCCATGGATTTTATAGCAGTGTTATTTGATGACGACGGACAACCATCTGAGAAACATGTTAACATTTAACGGTTAAGACATCGCGATTATGTTGTTCTAGTAACTAGCAAGTAGGTGCATTCTTTTGTATTAGAAAACATATTGAATTTGTATTAAACCTCCTGTTTCCGTAAATCTGTCATCAAACAGATGTTAAATGCAATTAATGCGTGTATGATTTTTTGGAAGCCCAGATCAGCAAGATCGTGCCAACAGACACATTCTCCCATCATGTTCGCACCAGGAATATACCCTGCCATGCTGTCTCAATATCCCGCCAAGCTCAAACCCTATACAAATACTTTAATCCTGTTTGAGAGTGATATGCGCCTGGCTACATTTAAAGACCTATTGGAAGTACTAGAAGCACGAATTTAACGTTGCGTGAAATTCATGTCTTTGAAAGGTGTGAAAGGATAAAGAGTACAAATTTAATGTTATCAGATCACTGAATCATTCAATGGACACCAGATACCTTGTTAGTCTAAATGGCTGGGTAAGCAGAGACGATATATATAAATAAATATATATATTTCTCTTTGTCGCAATTACCGTTTCCAATTGGCACCCGTGTTTAAGTTCACAGATATTCCTCCCTAACATCTCAAAAAGTGCATTACTATCTGATTCCACTCCCCTATTATTTGTTTGGATGTAGGGGTGGTGGGGGAGCCAAGTGCTTAAAGCGTTAGTTCCTTACGCCTAAGACCCGGGTTCGATTCCCTACACAGGTATAATGAGTAAAGCCTATTCACGGTGTCCCCTGGCGTGATATTGCTGGAACATTGCTGGAATATTGCAAAAGGCGGCATAAACCATACTCACTGACTGTTTGGATTTAAGCTTTATGCCTTTTGAGTGAATATGATTGAAAGCCGCTTTTGTCCTCTCACTGAGAACTCCAACGCCAGTCTTGTGGTTGAACAAGAAAAGAACACATTCAGATCGAATATGCAATTTGAACCCACCCCAGGCAACTGGCCCAGCAGTTTTATCCTTTTGATTTAAATGTCTTGGAACACATTCACCGTCTACACTGAAACGCGGTAGCATATTTTCGAGATTCAAAATTTGCACATGGTACTATAATTAATACCATCATTAGTTGGTACCAAGATGACAAAATATCTGGGAAATAGAATTATTGTGATAGAAATCATTTGTTTCTATAAAGTAATATATAAATAAGAGAAAACAAGTACTGTTACAGGAAGATATTTGAGACACGTATGTATTCGAGATGACTAAAATCATATAATGATATCAAGTTCGTTGATTGACAAGGACATGGTGTCTATTTATCAAAATTCACTATTAAATGAAAATGCGATTTTTATAGACAACATGTCGAACAACAGAAGAAAAACAGTAACTGACTGTGTGTATGTTGGTTACACAAAACGTTGTCACCTAATCTGTCATATCGGTAGATGTCTGTATAAGCATACTGGCGTGCCGACTAGTTCAAGAGTATTCCATATCCAAATATTTTAGACGCTGTATAACATAGAAATATAGGAATACCCAATCTTGACTATCAAAAGAAACATTTCCGTTCGGTACAAACGGAAAAATAGCTGTGACAAATGTATGGATGGATAACTGAAAATCAGTGATGACACCAGGTGTTCGCGACTGGTATGTGGTGACTACCGGCAGCATCCGCCATTCACAAAACTTGCCTAAAAATGGAAGTATATTTTGACTGGCGCTCTGCAGTTATTCGAATGAACCATGATACGTAACTATTGCATTGAAAAAAATATCACACACATGTCTGTAAAACTTCTTAATTACCTGAATATTGCACATTCCAGACATGCACGTACGACACCAAAGAATTAATTTCTGGGACTACACATGTCGTTTGCACGCTGCAGTGAAATATAATACGGAAGTATACCTTGAAACTCGCAGGAAAACATTGCAAAAACATGTGTAGTTCCAAATCAATTTCAGGAATGGGGCACGTGGACACAGTGATATGTGAAAGCCCATATTGTACAGGCACTTGTGAAAACAGGAGTTTAGATTCAACCGGAGGCTATGTAGAAGCGAGAATGTGGAACATGCATACTCAGTGTGGTTGAGTTACAATCTTCGTGGCTTATGGTTTAACTTCATAATCAAACAATAGCAGCAAACAATAGAAGATATGCTCTCTTAACAAAAATTGATCAAGACAATGGTGTCAAAATATATCGTGGCATGTCCTAAAGCCCATTACAGTATGACGCTCCATTGTGTTCTTTTTATGTATTCGGAACAGGATATTCACATTTACAGACTGAAGACCTTTGTAAGTATCATAACGCCAGTTTGTCTGTCTTAAATAAAGTAAATGCATGTGCAATATATTATACGTATCAAATGAGATTTCATAAGTCTCTAATTCACGCATTGGACTAAATGACTAATCCAGTACACACAAATTATTATAGTGGGCATTTTTTAAAAACCATTAATGTTTATTTCATAAAATCCAATTCTTTTTTTCAGCTTTAATCTCAGAGAAATTATATATAAATCTAATTAAACACAGTCAACAATTATGTCGATTGAAGCGAATGGTAGTTATATATCACAGCAGAAGCGACAAACCTTTTCCGCGTCCATAAGAAATCGATGTTTAAAACAGAGTCGATTGTACAATTGTGACTATATCATGGATTTATATTTGTTTCGACAGTATTGCAGATCTATGATGTTGCCTGAACATTTTGAAATTCATCGAGAGAAGATTATTCCATCGAAGAAGAAGAAGAAGAAGAATGTGTATTCATCTGGACTGATGTGAAACAAAGTTTTGACATGCTGGCAGTTGCACTCCATGAACAACCTAGAAAAGATCAAGACTGTTTCGTTTCATTGACACATTCCCCCACAGATCAGACACCCATGTCGAGTGACTGCACACGTGTTCAGCAGCGCAGTTTCAACTCTGTGCATATTAACAACAAACATAACACGTGTGTTTATATCAACAATGATATACAAAGTGTGACACTTACACATGCTCACGGAAGACCCCGGATGGAAACCGTGCCCTGTTGCATTCGGGTAAATATCATCGGAAATATTACCATAAACACTCGAAAAGTGTGCGTATACATAACACATTAGGAGGGGTAGAAACGTTCTTGTAAAGATGTAGGATAGGACGGGATAAAGGATATTAAAAATCAAATATTCTCTTGTTTCGGAAAACAGCAAGATGGGATGGAGTTAAGTTTAGGAATACACCGGCATTTACATATGTTGAAATGTCTGTCAATAAAGGACGCCATATGATATCAATGTTGAGGAATTCGGTTTAAATGTCATCGGAAATAGCACATAAACACCTGCCAATGATGCTTATCCTGTTTCGGCGATCCAAGATGAGGCAATATTAGATGGTTTGGGGAAAAAAACGTATTACGTCATTTTTCCTTCTTGTGGGAAAACTTCAGCAAAGAGACCTTGTGCGTTTTGCGTTTACTTTAATCATAACATGTTAGTCTACGGCAACGTTTGAATCAAATATGGTATTCTTCCATTGTTGTGTGGCATTGCTTCCATTTCACACGGAAACAATATACCACCGTCCGTTTGTAATGCAGTTCGGTTTTTTTAATGCACATGAAAATTCATGACATGCTTGACATTACTACCTAAATAACTCAAACGTACATCTAATGTATACCAGTATGACACCAGGACTAAATACCATGCTACCTTATTTTGAGTCTTTCTTTAAACTAAGTTTCGCGGTCATAACGATATATCGACTAAACGGCTTTTAGCAATATTCCTGCAAAACCCCGGCAGGAATCGAACCGGGGTCTTCGGCGTGACCCCGTTTTAACGCTTTAACCAATACGCTATTCCACCTCCACTCGAGTTAATGAGGTTTTGTGGTATTTACAAATGGTTTGGTTCCGTATATTCGCAATATGCGTGAAGACTCTTTCCGGTGTTCCCCGGTATTGCTGAAGTATTACAAAAGTCGGCTAGACCGCTAGAAATCCGAGGTTTGGTTCTTTGTATGAACACAAAGTGGCATGTTGTTACGGGGACTTCATGTCGTTCCTAAAACGTCTATTGGCCATATAACACATAACTAAGAACATAAACTAGTCATGATCATCTTACGTGAGTAACATATTTTCTTCACCTGTATAATACAAAAGCGATATAGTATTATACTTGTGTTCACATACCTCCCGTGTGCAAATAATAGTCTTCACATTACCGAGAGTGAGTGAGTGAGTGAGTTTAGTTTTACGCCGCACTCAGCAATATTACAGCTATATGGCGGCGGTCTGTAAATAATCGAGCCTGGACCAGACAATCCAGTGATCAACAACATGAGCATCGATCTGCGCAATTGGGAACCGATGACACGCGTCAACCAAGTCAGCGAGCCTGACCACCCGATCCCGTTAGTCGCCTCTTACGACAAGCTGAGTCGCCTTTTATGGCAAGCATGGGTTGCTGAAGGCCTATTCTACCCCGGGACCTTCACGGGTCACATTACCGAGACTATACTCCACTGCCGTTGATATGGCCTCATAACAAATATTTTCTTTCAAAAGAAATAATATTTCCAGAGGGTATTACTTTATTCGCGGAAATATAAATAGTTATCACAACAACCCTGCATGGTGTGTTAATCTTTGAATGTTATAGCGTTTCCCTCTCGTTACAAAGTATTATGTAAGCACTCACTGCTCTTGAATCAAAATCAAAACCGTCGCATTCGATTGCAAAACGGCAGGAAATATTCAGCGTCTGAAATTGACATCTATTTCCTTGAGATACAAACACACAAGTCAATATATACCAGATTTCTCACACTTTGAAATAAATACAGAATGGCCTTTCATCGGGGAACACCCCCCATGCGGTAGCCAGATTTAGAAAACACCAGGCCCTGTGTAGGATCCGGTGGCACGAGAAATGGTACAGATATATACTGTATGTTTGTAGTATGTGTGAAATGCACATTGTTTTAATTACGCCAATAGCTTTCTGATGACTGCTGATTGCTCACGTGTTGGGAATACTGCCGTCTTTGATAGACTAAAGCTGAAGTCACACTCAAATGGAACATGCGGTCTGCATGCGGGATTCTACTTCCCAGGCTATTCAGCTATTTACTGAAGAATGAAATGCGTATATATGTGTGTTTAATACCAGTGCATGTGAATAAATAATACGTGTGAAGGCCACACTCATTGAACACTTTTTAATACACAAAACCGGTGGCATTCTCAGTCCGGTGTCAGTCCACATGAAGTAATACTAACCTTAAACTTTTCATATCGAATATCAGAATATTTGTATCTTTAAATTTTCATAACGCAGACATTTAACAGTCAGTCAATGCTCTAATGTGTTCTTTGGTAAAGTTGAAGATTTCATGTTAAAAATGGTGTAAAACAAAATTCACATATTTTGTTTCAAGTAATGGCAGATTACTGATTTAAGCTTCGGGGCTTTAAAGAAGTTGTTATCCATAGAACTTTGGTTTCCTACATAAAGGGATGCTTAAATTGTTTCTCGAAATTTAAAAAGTATAAGAAATGCTAATAATTAGTGATGATCGTACGATAATAATGAAAGAACTGGTATATATTTCAACCGGAAGTGCAGTTTGACAGCAGAGGTTTATGACCTCCAGAGACATTGCAGGACAATGTGGGTGTGATGGGAAAATTCGAAGTTTGCATTTTGCGACCAGCAGTGCATACTACATATATTAAAAACATGCATTCACTTGATGAGAATTACTGCTCATTGGTCGCATAGTGGCGATTTCAGGGAGTCAGTCCAATTCCTCTTACAGCCCACAAGTACAGCCAACGTTGCCTGAGGCCTAAGTCGTTGACGCACACTTTCCACCTGTCATGTCACAGACGGGTTCAGTGATGAGGGTGGGGACGTTCTAGGGTAATTACTGGTCAGGCTCGTTACTGGTGACGAGCATTGGCGATGCTCCTGGAACACGTCGACCAACACGCCTCGCCAACGGGACATAGGGGACCAGAGAGTTGTCCAAGAGTTTCACGCCGAACTCGGCAATTGTCCGGTCTGTAACCAATCGTGTCTGGGCCAGACAATCCGGAGATCAAGAGCATGAGCAGCGATCTGCGCAATAGGGAACAGATGATATGTGTCAACCAAGTCAGCAAGCCTGACCACTCGATCCCGTTAGTCGCCTCTTACGATAAGCATATGGGTTACTGAAGATCAATATTCTAAACCGGACCTTCACGTGTGCTTCGCCATATGAAGTTACTTTCGCTCAGTAATGATGACGCAGGTCTCCGCCATAACTACCCCTGAAGATCCGGATTAGAACTGGCCATCAGCTACCCATATTTGTCGTAAGAAGGGACTATCATGATCGAGTGGTCAACCTTGCTGACCTGTTTTGACACGTCATTGTGTTCCATTTGCGTAGAACGATGATCGCGATGTTGATCACTGGATTGTCTGGTGCAGAGCCCATTATTTACAGACCGCTATATAACTGGAATATTGCTGAGTGCGGCGTTTAGAACAAACCAACCAACTCTACCATAAACCATCCATTGCCAAATATGCCATGAGGTTTCAGGCTTAACGTTCATCATAACAAGAAAGTGCAAACTGAATAGGGGGACACGTGACTAGCGACGATTACCCTAGTTTCAACGTTAAGTACGCCACTGACGTCTGTTTGCAATATGAAGATCTGCATGTGGAGGCACAACATGTTTTTGTCACGAATGGCAATGAGTTGCAAGTACACAGTTTCTCCAGTAGACCGATGAACGTTTGCATCAATTTGATTCGCCGTTTGAGCTCGATCGAGCATGTAGAAAGCCTGGTTTCGGGTCGATCGAACATGTACTTTTCTCGTTGACCTGGGATGCCTGCTGGGTCGATCGTCGTGGTTTTGGCCTGTTGGTACATGCTCCATAATATGCTAAGAACAGACTGTAATCCACTGTACGTTATGGGTACTGCCTTGGATGACTTCATCCAGATTTCAACATCCCAATGGCCCTGGGACGTTTCGATTGCTTCAAGCATATGTTTCAAGCATATTCATTCACAATAATGAATGGAATATGGTCAGTTACAGCTATATGTTTAGCAAATTCAATGAAATGGACAGAAATAATTAGCTTAATTGAATATGACAAACGCTGGAATGAAACACGGCCCTGGTATGTTCACGCCAGTACGTGCGACACGTGCAAACTATTGGATGTGTTTTGGTGTTTTACAAACATGAACGTTCTTGCATATGATGTCAGTCAACACTTATATTTGTTCTCATACTTGGCATCAACATCCATGTTTCATGATATATGTCATAGACTTCCATGTGATACGATAACTTGGACATCCTTTTAACGTTTTAACCATTAAGACAAAGAGACACTGAGTTATTCATTTAGAATTCTGTTTTTGCATTCTTGCGTTTTATTATGGATTTGGCTCAAATCACAACCATTTGAATAGGGTGCAGTTGGGGTATACAAAATAACTCCCTTCTGTCGAACTTTCTTCAATAAATGAATTCCATGTATAAAAGTGATTTTCATTCAATCATTAAATAACCAGTGCATAACTAATGTGTTCACGTTTGCCTTACTACAACACAAGGGTGAAACAAGGGACAAAGGCTCCATGGCCTCATGGAATTATACATCAGGAGATTCTACTGTAAGCTGACCGGTATACACCGGTGATAATATTGGTGTGGGTCCATCATGTGTGTGGGTCGGTTGTTTTAACCGAGTCAACAGAAATATACATTGTTAAGAACTTGATTGCGATCTCGTTGTTTATATTCATAATGTTGTTTGTTGAAACAAATGATCACGTACTGCTACAATTTGTCAGTCCTTGTTTGTGCACAGGGTTGGTATGTGTTTGCCTGTAACCTGCCCCTGGTCTCTGTAGGTCCAGTATCGTGTTTCTGCATGCTGAATATCATTTAATGGATACTAGGCTGTCTCACAGTCCCTGAGCCATATTATTTTCCCATAGCTCTCCTAGTCCGTCGTACAAACCTTGAAGCAAATATTTCCAAGAAAGCGCACGCAAGTCTAGAAAATGTGACAAGTCTCCATTTGCCAAGTTTCAGGAAGAAAGTCTCAGTCTCCATTTCATTATATTATTTTTTAATATGAAGTTGTTTTCAGTAGAATATGTTCATTTCAGAGACTAGTTGTTAGTCTATAGTTCTCCCTGCAATGTTAAGCCCTAAATGTCACAAGTCTAGATTTCCCCCGATGCTGAAACCCTGGTCTCCCTCGTGCTCCTTTTCAGTTTAACTTGGTTTATATTTTACAATCAAAATCATATTTATTCAGAGACTATGCGTCAGTTTAAATGGATACATGTACTGACAGTTTGTATCTTACTGTTCAGTGTCAACGTACATATGAGGGTATGGCATCTCTTGCCGTTATCTGTTTTTGTTTCTCATCAACACGAAACTACACATTTTTACAAACATGATTAATGTTTTGCTAACGTTTAATAAAATGTAAAGTATTTGATGGAAAGTAAACAGGTTTTTGGTCAAAATATATTCTACCTTTAGAAATTAAAAATTGCTAGGTTGTTTAGTTGACTGGTTGGTTAGTGAGTTGTTTAACTGGTTGGTGAGTTGGTTGGTGAATTGACTGGCTGATTTGTTGTTTGCTTGGTTAGTTTTCACGCAGCTGCTTGAAATATGAAAGCTATATCATGACGGTTTGAACATAATCGAATCTGAACAAGGACTATACTTAACTAACATGGAGAACGTTCAGTGAGGCCAATGATGACAACATGCCACTGACTCACCTAGACTGTCGTACAGACCCTGAAGCAAATGTATCCAATAAAGCTAATGCAAGTCTAGAAAATGAGGCAAGTCTAGATTCCCTTAGCTTCAGAAAATGAAGAAAGTCTCAGGCCTCCATTTCATCATATTACTGTTTTTGATATGAACTTTTTTCAACACAATACTACTATGTTCATTTCAGAGACTAGTTGTTAGTCTGTGGCTCCCCTAACATACTCACAAGTGAGTGTATAGGGTTGATGAGGTTACAAAGGATGGTTGAAATTTCAGAGGTATGCCAGCAATGACGGTGGCTAAGTGACCCATTGTGCGAATAACTGCATGATTACATGGGCAGAGACACTTTCATAATTCAATAAGACCAAAGCAAACAATATCAAAATAAACACGTGGAAATATTTTAACCCCCTTTTTACCAAATTATTCGTGCGTTCAAATTCACGAGGCTTGCAAAAGTATTAAACACGCCTCCACACAAAATTCAATAAAGCTTGAATCATATTTCGACCCGCCCATGGCTGAGTTATCATTTTAACATAAACCATCTCCCAGAAGCTAAACAAAATGTCCGTATGGTCTCGGTTCAGTCGTACCTTCCGGCGAACAAATATTTTTGTTTTCAGTCTAGCGGAGATTTGGGAGGTAAACCGATCCCTCAGTTGTGAAGATTTTCGCAGACTGGTCGTCTCTCTCCTTCATTCGATACCCCGTCAAGTGTCTGTTTAATTAACGATCGTGGCTTGTGCATCGTGATTTGAAGCTGATGCGCTCTCCCTTTGTTCCCGTGGGTAGACCCATCTAAACCCACAGCCAATTAGTGCCGCTTGGCTGTCAGAGCACGAGCTTATACTGTGACAACGAAAAATAGAATTGTCAGGTGAACACTGATTTTAACATGCCTTTGTACCAAGTCATTCTTATGAATATATTTCAAAAGACAGTCACATGGTAGAGTCATGTCTGACATATGTGTGACTGTAAATCATATAACGTATGTGTGTCTGTGAATCGTGTACAAAGCCTTCTGTGAATATGCTCTTTAAGATGGTTAGAGAACATGTAATTTGCAACATCTCCAAGAATTATTGCATTTTGAAAATTCTCAATGTAGTTCAAGCGAATAAGGCTAATAAACGATATGAAGGTTTTACAATATTAAGAGCATTAACCAGAGCTAAGCAGTGGAAACCGTTACAAAACGAGATACACAGAGATTGCTAGCAAGGAATGAACACAATATAACATTGTCACATCACCGTAATTCACATGGAAGCCACAAATCATATAACGAATGTGAGAATAAAGTACAATACTGTCAAATTCCAAATATACTATAGGTATAATCTAGATTGTTTCCAAAATTTATTAATGATGTCGCTTAAGACATTTCTTCAAAATTCTGCTTTCTGACCTTTGTCTGGTAACTATGACGACAAGACAGAACGTTCGCCTTGTCTTTATAGGGCCAAGACAAAGACCACAGGAGGCACGTACGCTGCCCCGGGGTAGACAGTGAGCATGGCGAGGCTATGAACACTGTATGTGTGAACGTCAGACTAACAAGGAACAACAAAGTCCTTTACTTTCATCTCAGTCTTCGCCTGAAGCAAGCTGTAGAAGTGTGTCTTTGAGTGTTTGCCAATGGGAAGACGCTTGGTAGCTGGAAATAATGCTACCGCAATGATCATAGAGCATAACTTTGTCAATGGTGTCTTGACAATCTCTGAATCAGGAAATGCGTACTATAATACATGAATTCAGTGCGTGACGAATTTAATGCGATTGCGAGGGTCTAGTCTGAAATACGTCACGAAATTAATGCAAACTCAGGAATCTGTGTGAATGATAAAATGTGACTCTATGAATCTTTGATGGTGTTCATTTTCTATTTGAACTAGGTATTTACCAAATAACCGGAATTGAACTTGTTAAGCAATGGAATATTAGGCAAATGATTTTTTTAATCGAACGCTTTCTTGCATGTTTCAAAATTGCAAATTGCGCACGTTTGGCATGTTTGTATGGCGTGCATGCGGATTAGATAGATAATTTACATGGAGATGGGAGGGTGAATCTATGTTCTATTCGTGTAATGTAATTTGTCACCGAGGACAGTCAAAGAAGCTATTCGTGTTCACTGTCTACATAATACATGATGTTCGGCTCTTTTCTTTCTTTTTCTTTTTTTTTTTTTGTCCACCACAGCAGACAAGCCATAAAACTATATTCATTCATTTCTATTCATGATGATACAGTTTTCAAACAAATATCACCGCTATACCCACCACTATAGATATGAAATGATTGCTTTACTCAAGTCCCGCTATCTTCATACGGGATACCCATATCAAGCTATCCATCACAAGATCCTTGTGGTTGTTACAACCGTTGACCGTTGTGGGTGTGTACTCTCTCTCTCTCTCGCCTTCTCTCTCTCTCTCTCTCTCTCTCTCTCGCCTTCTCTCTCTCTCTCTCTCTCTGTTATGTCAGTTTTGATTTATATATTTATATTGCATTCGGAGTATATTTGCTGTTTCACACACTCACTCACTCACTCTGTTAGGTATAGAAATGTGTGTGTAGCGTCTTTCTAGTTTGTTATGGCCTTAGTACTACATCCCTCTCCCTCCTGCTGAATTATTGCTGACATTGCTCATTTTGATAGGAGCAAGGCTTTACGGAATATGAGTACGACTTGTTAATGATGCAGATACGTCGTTTTATGCTTTCAAAAAAGCCTTTAATCTCTGTAAGTGTTTCCTAATCTTTAAGTGGACATAAATTTGTAGATATGCGTTTGTGTGACATTCATGTTCGCTGTGGCGTTGAACTAACGAAGGATTTTGGTCGTATAACCGCTAGATTTCTTATCTGGAATTTATCAAGGCCAAGTGTTCGCTTTATTCAATTAACAGTTAAAGGTCGTTTTGCGTTTAACTGCCACTGTGGCGACAAAATCATAGACATCATTTGACTTTATGTGAATAGAGCGAAAAATATGTTTAGCGGGCATTTTCATAATACTGGTTTCCTGTATACGTTTCGCTCGCGCAGACGATAAACTCAGAGCCAGTCTGCAATGTTCACAGTCTTTGCATGTAGTCTCAGGTCTCGCGGTAGACAACGGGATTTGGGACAGAGACGATTTCCTTTATTATTTGTAACTCCTGTCAACCAAAACACGCCACATGTTTCAGTGGTGCGGTGTGGTCTCTTGGTATATTAAAGTATTGAGACTTCGCGACCCGCCCAGTGACAACGAACAGGGCCCAGTTCCACAAAGCTCTCGTAAGCCTAAGATCTCGAAACGTTTCTCGTAGCATTTGCACCTCCTGTGTTAAAGCATACGAGATCTTAGCCTTACGCGAGTTTTGTGAAACGGGCCCCAGATCCACAGAAACCCGGAGCCTATCTTTAAAGGACCATGAACTTGGAACTTGTTGCTTTCAAAGCAAATCAAAACATTGGCGTGTCTTGGAAGGGTTTTCTTTTCGTGTGCATAATCTAATCATCTTAGTCAGTCTGGCAATAATAATTACCAACCTAACCTGGAAACATTTTTTCAGTTCCACACACATGAAGCTGTTTCCAAAGTCGTGTCTTGGTTTTGCGGGTCATTTATCACAAAGTCGTCGATCGTTTTATCAATATATGACCATTAACCAAAAGCCCACGTGATGTACCTATAGAATGTAGCTCGTGTAAATAATACGAGTTGGTATTACTGAGAATGTTCATATTGCCATATTTTTGCAATATAATGCAAGATGTTTATTTGAACAAAAAACTACTTATAATCTAGTTAATACTTCATTAACAAAACACGACAAAACACTATGTTTGAGTTTTGATAAAAAACTTTTAATCATTACGAAACAAATTACAGCGGTTACTAGTTTGAACTAGTTTTTCCACTCTCTTAAAAAAAACCTGAGATTTTAGAAAGCAACTTCAGTACGTATCAAAGATCACTGGTCATTAATGAGTAAATACTTAAAACATTCTGGTCAAAAGCATTGCGAAACACTTGACCAAAAATTAAAAACTGAACTTAACAATCCAATTACATGTAATTTTCACCACGATCACCCCACACTTTTATCACAATCATCAAGATTTCCTGTGTTACGAAGTTTTCCGAATGCCAAAATATCGGATCAGCGTATCGCAAAATGTATCGTTTTCATATATGAAACGGTAAATACCGGCTTGTACTGCGCAAATAAACATTGACTGCTGCGGGCTTCTAGCTATATATAGTGAGATCTTGCATGATGACGAATGATGAATTTAAATTAACGTGATAACTCAGACAATTCAATTTAGTAACTGTAAATTATATAATTTATAAATTCAGGATGATGATCCCTAAATTCTATCAAATGTTTACGTGCTAGACAAAACATGTTCATTACCCAGCGCCAACTATTACAATATTACAGGTATCATGCTGGTAAAAGCAACACGCCTCACGCCAACCCCCTTTAAAGCAGTGATAATTACACAAACATATTACAATCAACAAGATACACGTTGCGTTTCCAGGTAGTTATCACAGCAATAGAGATACGCGGCACTTTGATGTCTTCAGGTGTTACCTCCGACACTTAAATAAGACTCAGGTGAGACAGGTAAATGAGCGATCTCTCGGGGGTAGGTAATTGTGTTTGACAACGTTATTAACACTCTAAGTACTGAGGGTGGCGGGTGTAAGAAATTCAACTGTCTCTTTGTGTTGATGGAGAGATAAAAAGAATCTATTATATACTACATAGGCAGATAGCATAGACCGACCCTACAGCTAGTACCTAGGGATACAAGGTGGGGTTTCAACTTGAGCTCTGAACTTTTAACCTCAGATAGATCAAACTGAAGAGTTTTGTCTTCAACAACCAGCATTTGACTGTTCTGTAACGTACAACAAATCACTAGATGTTTAAGTCATTATTAATTGTGTCATTGAACTCATAACGATTGCATTAGCTAATAAAACATTTAATTTGGGTTACTAAATGTCTTCTGAAATATTCTGTAAATCTAAATATATTCTACTAATTAACATTGAATATACAATTATAAATGAGAGTATCGTGGGTTCCGGAATCAATTCCACGGCACGCAAGGTGCAAAAGAGCCCGTAGGTGTACTGAAAGAGTTCCTGCTGGGACTGCGGACATTAGAAAGATTAAACCTCCACATATGAATTAATTACCCCAACTCCACCTTTGAGCTGCGGGCATTGTTTCGAAAGCTAAGTTCGTTTTTACACCAGCAAAGCCATCAAAGGTCTCTTCCAACCACACCTATATTTTACGGAGCAAGTTGAAAGCGTTCCAAACAGGAGAGATAGTATGGCAGTCACCGACTTCTCGGAAGACAATTATAGCGTATCCTATTCTACCTGGGACCACATGAGGAGATTTCAGCCACTGTCGGTAAGTGAGGGCTAAAGAAACCAGATCCTTGGCTTCCCCCATTGACGTAAGAGGAGCTCGCGACTGGTGATAAATACCCATACCGTGTACTTAAAGCGAAACCAGTGGTTATTTTGTTGTGGTTAAGCGGTCCCGCATCATCCCTCTTTGTGCTCACATTAAGGGAAAATTACATGAAAACAAATAACGTGGAAATCTTGTGGATTTGCGGTTAGAGTTTCCGTATTGTATATTTACGAATGGGATTCGAAGTCGGTACCAATTTCGTCTGACCCCAGCACGTCTTGTTTTCCTTCTGGCTTGACAAGATAACGATAAATCTCGGGCGAGAATTGATGTCATTTGGATATTTTGAATATTTTTCCAGTGACTAGATTTTTCTCCTTTGTTCAGACACATTCGTCATGCATATAATCAACGTGAACGTCAGCACGACTTGATATGTCTGGCCATGTACATCGCCACCGTTATAATATTAATATGTTTCCAAATATATCGTGACATTTTCCATTATTTCATATTAAAAAGTTTCGCGATTAGATCATATGACTTTAGACGTTATAAACAGAGTGGCAACAAGTATACTGACCCCTCGTAACTGGAAGGGCGGTCAGAGAAAATCGAGATGTGCCAATGAAGTATTGCAGACCACGAGAAAACTGTTTATTGTATTTTTGGCTGGATTTTTGGATGGATGCCATTAATCTCGTGAAGTCCAAAGAGCGTATCACAATTAGCAGAGTAAGAATATTTTAAAAGTAACTGTACAATGTCAGCAATTTATTTTATTTTCAGTACTGTGCCAGAAATAATGTCACGTAGCAGTAGCAGTAGCAGTAGCAGTAGCAGCAGCAGCAGTAGTAGCAGTAGCAGTAGCAGTAGCAGTAGCAGTAGCAGTAGCAGTAGCAGTAGCAGTAGCAGTACCAGTAGCAGTAGCAGTAGTAGCAGTAGCAGTACCAGTAGCAGTACCAGTAGCAGTACCAGTAGCAGTAGTGGCAGCAGCAGCTAAATGCGAGGTAGCGATCCTATGGATTAAGTAACGATCGATATTTTTTTCTCTCAAAACAACCATGTCAAGAAACAATCGATTTTCAATCACTTTAACTTGAAGACAGGAGAACATAATATATATCCAAATTCATCAATCAATGTCTCGGCAAATATGGCTGCCAAGGCCTTCCGGTCGAAGCTCATAACAGTCCCTTGGAACATTGCTGATGCCGCTTACAACAATGATAATCGCCTCGTTCATCCAGCTAATCTCTTTAATCCAGTGCGCCCCAGATGCTACACGAACTTCGCGAAAAGACAGCGAGATTGATCTCAGTTTGACAAATTACATAAATTAATTAAGAGTGATGGGGAGGCTTCATCCCATCTGCTTTAGCGGACATATCGAGTGAATGACTGATGGACGGAGAGGGTTGACTGGGTCCCTAAATCGCTTTGTTTACAGAGAGGGATTGTGGAGGTATTCGCACGTCAGCTGGTCGTCGGACACCTCTGAGAAATGTGGAAAAAATGACCTGGGAATTGACCGTCTTTTCACTTTGGGAAAGAGGGGAGGGGAGGGGCTCGGGCGTTCAATGTTAGATAGTAGGGGGCCGTATATAAAGGGTGTGCATGCGTTGTCTGAGACACTAATTGTTATGTCTGGGGGCTGATTCATTACCGAAGATTCGTGTCACCGATAAGTTTCCTGTTGGCTTATTATGTAATGGAGACTTTCTCCCATCTGTGTGAAGCGACGAAAAACAGACCAGATTCGCCATCTCCCTATTAATAAAATTTTGTGTAAGAAAACAACATATAATTCTTTTTGGGATAAATCACTCAAAACTTAAGCAGGAAATTAAGTAAGAAATTGTTTTCTTCTTGTGTTAACCGGGGGTGGTTTTCACGCCTCGAAAGAAGCTCAACATTTCTCACTTATTAGGAGTGACTGAATATTGTTTAACGCCACTTTGAATGGTGTCGGCTTAATGATGGAGAAAACTCACAAGTGATGCAGTCCTCAGATCTTCTCCAGTTTTTTTAAACGACCTTGAGCATGGTGCTGACAGATCTTAGAAACGCATCTCATAGAGTGAGTTTAGTTTTACACCGCTTTTTAGCAACATTCCAGCAATGTCACGACAGAGGACAGACGAATGGACTTCAGATATAGTGCCCATTCACCGGGCCTTTGGTGTGACGAGCGAACGCTTTAACCACTATGCTACCACACCAGAACTACGCAATCAGGTCGAAAAGGGATAAGAAAAAGAAATCATCATGAATGTCCGGTGCACCCAACGAATGCGCATTGTTGGCCTGTTGTTTGGTTGTTGCTTTATGACACACTCAACAGTATTCCTACAATATGGCGGCGTTCTGTAAATAATATAGTGATCAACAGCATGAGCATCGACCACAGTTGGGGTATGATGACAAGTGTCAACCAAGCCAGCGAGCCTGACCTTCCCGATTCCTATAGTCGTCTATTAAAACAGGCATGGGCTACTGAAGATCAGTTTTAACCTGGGCCTTCATGGGTTTAACTGGCGTATTCGACTTTGTAACACGTGGACATTACACGGGTGTCATCTCGGTTGTCGGCAATGTTATGGAGTTATCAGCAATGCTGTGGAGTTATATGTATGATTAATAAGTGCAATACTAAGCCAACCATGTCAGAGTGAACAAAGGACTGACTTATGTATTTCAACCGCTGTATTCTTTCAAAGCTTGAGTTCCTGTTTATGGAGATGCTAGTATCGTTATCAACCAAGTGATGAAGGTACTGGCGTGCGTACTGCATCTAGTTCCTTTATCAGGTTAATTAATCAAGTTAGTGATAACAATAGGAGGATCGACACCGAAACATCTCTTTGAAAACACACTTTGTAATCCATAAGTCTTCAGAGACACTACAGCTTCAAAATGCCACTGATACTACACTTGCACAATAAGTGAACTCACAAGAAGACAATTCTCTGTGTGGAGGGTAGGATGACGAAGGTGGCTTTGAACACGTGACTAATTCAATTTCCGCAGGAGTGGTTCTAGATGAAAGACAATCCCACAAAAACTAACCACGTTCCACAGTGATATCTCGGGCATGAAATGAGATAGGCACCCCTTTCAAATGATTTAATTACAATTTGACGAGTATTTAAACAACTCGATGGGAGGACCTGCCCGTTACATGTCAAACAATGGACATTGAAA
This sequence comes from Haliotis asinina, assembly GCF_037392515.1. Taxonomy (NCBI): domain Eukaryota; kingdom Metazoa; phylum Mollusca; class Gastropoda; order Lepetellida; family Haliotidae; genus Haliotis; species Haliotis asinina. The sequence goes on from NC_090286.1 coordinate 38,370,508, forward strand.
TACACGTAAGCAGGTTTTCGTCCAATAACACTGCCATGGGACCAACGCTACAAGAATCACTGGTCACATCTCACGGCTAGTTTCATCCGTTATTTATGCTGATGTGATTTCAAACACAGGTCACAAATGAAATGAAGCGATCCCATTTTTGACTGACAGCTGTCACAATCAAAGAGTGCTAACAAAGATTACAGAAGCGATATAACAAACTATTTTATTTCTGTGGCCACCTGAATAATTTGAGTGAAAAGGGTCATCAGATGGGAACACTGACACTTCTAGGGGCAGTGACGATAGTAATTGTAATAGAATAGTATTCTAAATACAAGTAGATTGCATATTGTTCGTGTTAGCCATGAAATTCACTCATGTACATATCGTGTTCATTTCATGTTCATTTCATTGTCATCACATGCTGCCGTGTTATTGTTCATCAACATTGTAGAAATCACTTTGTGAATATAATTTCGAACATGTCAATTTCCGTGTTTTCCTGCACCCTTGAATACTAATATTTATTCAGTAAACATCGACACAAGAGGCATGAAGAGGCACTTCCATGTCAATTTCCTCCCCGTTGAGAGCAGATAACGATACATTTCATATAAAAGGAGACATATACCATTCTTTACTAGCGCCGGTACAGATTACCTACCGATGTGCCATGCGGAAAATGCCCATATTTAATATAAACCAAGGGGCAACCACGTGCTTTTCGGTTGAATGTTTATGTGTGTCTCATGGGGTGGTTTTGTTGAAATCAACACGAACAGGCGCAGAAATATTATTTTCTTGAATTAAACAAGGAGAAGGAAACTGTTTGCTTTTACCATTATGCCTTAAAACTGGGAACATGATTTTTGAAGAGGTATTTTTGTTTTCAACGTAAAGATGGCTTGGTTACTTTATAAAATATGAATAATTCCCTTGTAAGGTAAAGTACAGTAATGCTTCACATATATATGAAAAGATACGACAGAAAACATTGTTTGCGGTCTTCATCCATGAAATTGTTCAGTCGATTTTGTAAGTTGCTTTTGAAGATATACGCTAAAAAAATAATGCTTGGTAGCTTTACCACCGTCCCACGTTTGGAAAATAACCACACTTACAACCCAGAGGCAAAATATATGTAAACGAACAACAATTTATCTCTTGTGATCTAAGATAAAAATTATTTATGGTGTTCTTCCGCACGTCCCCCTGACTTTGTTTCATCTTGTCCATATCCTCACGCGAAACCAACAAACCAACCAATTCAAACGTCTTTTCACCTTTTCCGTCAAGATATAGGTCCCACCTGAGACCTTAGATTCACACGACAGTATTACAGTTCTATATGTGAAAATAATCGAATCTGGACCAGACAATCCAGTGATTGAAACCTCAAGCATCGATCTTGGCATTTAGGGTACGATGACATGCGTCAACGAGCCTGACCACTCATCCCGTTAGACGTCTGTTGATATAAGCATGGGTTCTAAGTCCAATCCCATTAGCAGAAACAAATCTCACAACATAGGAGTCATATAATTATGCATCAATCGGTCACATCCCGATATGATTAGCCATCAAATGAGTTTATTTAACATTTAAACTATAAATTTATTTAACATTTAAAACTACAAGTTTATTTAACATCAAAACACTTGGTATATTTTTGTTACATAAAGAAAAGCCATAATACCCCATTTGATCATGAATCAACCATTAACATACAACATGCCACCGAAACCATATGCAAAAGTTCCACCTCCAAGCCAAATAACCCTACATATGGCCTGTCAGCGCGACTCCACTAAACACTCTTAATTCTATTCCTTGAACCCTTTCAAACCCTCCTCTCTAAACACGAACCGCGATCGTCTAAGCAACAAATGATAACCTCTCTTCCTTTCTCGATGCCAAGTGCTTACGAGACAAAGTATATCCACGTGTATAGCCGATAGCATGTGGATACAGACACAACTCTCGGCAGCAAGTTTAGGAAACCAGAAGACATTCTCGGAACCCTATTGATTATATCAGAAGCAGGCGATGCAATGATAACCAGGTTTGTCAATACTACAAATAAACTTTAAAATGCCAGATCTAATCACGAACTCACATTAAAGTTCATTCTTTTACACAAGTAAGCCGTGTCATCTCCAGAACAGGAACACCTGGTTTATGATATTTAAAAATAAAAATGAAATATTGATGAGCATTAATGCACCTAAGGTAACATATTGGAGATAACTTAAATTAGACACTTCTCTGTGAACTTTACCGTCACATGGACAAATGGATGTTTAAGTACATGAACAAAACACTAATACCTGTACTTGTAATGAGAGATTAGACATTTCTCAGTGAACCATGCAGCCACATGGACAAATGGATGTTTAAGTACATGAACAAAACACTTGTAATGAAAATACACTCATGTAAAAGGTAATAACATGGTCTGAAATTTAACAATGAAGCAGTTGTTTAATGAATCTCGAGTTCAACACTAATCACTAAGCTAGACGCTAGACGTTTTCAAAAGGGTTGGGTATGTTTCAGGACCACTAACAAAGAAGGCTTTCTACTGGTTGTTTTCATTTTTTAATTTGGAGAAAACAAAGACAATAAACCTGCGTTATTTGGAAACACTGGATAAGAAGATATGGCCGATGGCATGCTTGGTATGTTGTGAGTGGTGAGTCGAGCTGGAAACAATACTACCTGCCGTCACATGACCAAGCAGTCACTCTTTTTGTATCACGTGAGTCCAGACTTCCATACCCCACGTAATCCCAAACAGTGAAATGAAACCAAAGGACATTGTAAAACGCCAGAGACCACAAATTGTTACCTTTACCAGTTCAAGGATAAACCTTGATGATGAAATGCACCCCAAACAGATGTACACCTGTAACGTTTTCAACGATTACAATGAGTCAATGTAGAGTGCCAATAGTTTACAAAGAGTCAAAGTAGAGTGCCAATTGTTTACAAAGAGTCACCGTAGAGTGACAATTGTTTTACGAAGAGTCAAAGGAGAGTGCCAATTGTTTATATAAATTCACTGTAGAGTGACAATTCTTTTACGAAGAGTCAAAGTAGAGTGCCAATTGTTTACAAACAGACGTTGTAGGGTGACAATTGTTTACGAAGAGTGAATGTGATGTTTCCAAAGAACAGTGTCACTGCCAAATGCTGACAAGACAGTATCCTTCTAATGTGTCAATTGTGTACCAAAAGAATAAACCGAATGACTAATAATATGCCCTCAGACAAACATTGTCATTGTATTGTGCCCTAAAATACTCAACATAACTGTAAATAATACATCTGTACTATACACACTAGAATAAACAACGCCATCGTAATACTTCCAAAAATATTCATATATTACTGTATTGTGCCCATAGAATACACTTTACTAAAATGTGCCCCAAAACAGACTTTACTATAATGTGTCCAAAGAGTAAATATTACTGTAATGGGACCAAAGAATAAACGTTGCTAAATAATGTGCCCAAAATAAACGTTACTGCAGTGTGCACATAAAATATACGTTTCTGTAAAGTGCACAAAGAAAAGGCGTTATTGTAATGTACACAACGGATAAACTTTAAACTTTTCTCTGTGTGGATAAAGAATAAACGTTATGCTATATAATGCGCACGAGGAATAAACGTTATGCTATAATACGCACAAAGAATAAACGTTATGCTATAATGTGCACGAGGAATAAACGTTATGCTGTAATGTGCACAAAGAATAAACGTTATGCTATAATGTGCACGAGGAATAAACGTTATCCTGTAATGTGCCCAAAAAATAAACGTTATGCTATGATGGGAACTAAGGATAAACGTTATACTGTGATGTGCACAAAGAATAAACGTTATGCTATGATGAGAACTAAGGATAAAAGTTATGCTGTAATGTGCACGAGGAATAAACGTTATGCTATAATGTGCACGAGGAATAAACGTTATGCTGTAATGTGCACAAAGAATAAACGTTATGCTATGATGGGAACTAAGGATAAACGTTATACTGTGATGTGCACAAAGAATAAACGTTATGCTATAATGTACACGAGGAATAAACGTTATGCTGTAATGTGCACGAGGAATAAACGTTATGCTATAATGTGCACGAGGAATAAACGTTATGCTATGATGGGAACTAAGGATAAACGTTATACTGTAATGTGCACAAAGAATAAACGTTATATTGTAATATACACAAAGAATAAAGTTTAACGTTATACTGTAATGTGCACAAAGAATAAACGTTATATTGTAATATACACAAAGAATAAAGTTTAACGTTATACTGTAATGTGCACAAAGGATAAACTGAAGTTAGTACATTGTGTTCCTTGTATGGTACTCTTCACTCTGCTGAAATCCGTTACATGTATAGAAGAACACAATCTTGTTATAGTGTATGACTATCAACCTGGTATGTACACAATACGAAACCTGAAGATGATGTAAGCCGAGAAACAGATTGGTGATGTTTGCGGCCCCTTACATTACATAACGCCAGTGGTGGTTCCAACATTCCCTCACGATATGGTGGGGACGGGTGCTATCTGGATGATAATAATAATCATCATCTTCTTGAATAAGATCATAATGACTAGGCGATACATGGCTTTGCATAAAAATACAAATTCATACGGTTGCTTTGTTTTGATACACAGGTACTATAGTGTAACAATACAGAGATTACAACGTTGTTTTGTTTTGATACATAGGTACTATAGTATGATAGTAACATACTATAGTATGATACTGAGATTACAACTATTACGGAACCAATAAGCGGGCAACAAGTACTATATATGCATTTTATCACAAATGGGCATGCATGCAGATATACTGCATGTTAAAAATATGCCAGAACTCCGAATGGCGTAAGATCCTCTTTTGTTAGTTATTTTTCAAGATTATTGACACAATATATTTAATCCGACACCCTCCGACATGATCATTTAACAAGACATAACAACTGACCTGCTATCGTCTCTTGCCATATTAGCCGTACACGAGACCAAATGTGTTTAGGTAAGTAAAAAATCGAACCTAGATCAAAGATTAAATAACTTCGTCAGAATGGGATTTTGTTCCAATCCGACGTCAAGCTTATTTCTTTTAATATAAAAACCACAGTCACATTCAGCTTGGGAAACCAATATCACGACTAATTATCATTCCTCAGAGGCGCTTTTGCCGAACAGCGAGACTATGTATACATACAAAGCGTGTTCCTTTCAGCTTCTGGGGAACACTGTTTCATATTAATTTACCGATGTAAGAACTCGTTTCTTTCAAGTCGAAGAGATCAAAACTCACACTCGGGTATAAGTTCCCAAACAATAACACAACTAGCCTTGCAACCGTATCATCTAAGAACTGCGCATGTACGGAAGTACCAGCTAGGATCGCCATAATCACACAAGGCGAAAAAAGGGGAATTAATTTTCTGTTGGGTTGAAATAGTTTTAACAAGGGCGGCTTTGAAATGAAAACTCTTGCTGTGTTCTAAAACATTTCGTTAAGATGTGGATCTGAGTATGTGATATCACACATATGGATTCTATCTTCGGAGAAAAGATAGCGCCGGTTATGCAGAGCAATTAATTGCCCCTAGAGATGTTACACTCACGAGCACTGAGGGAACGCATCTCCCTGCCTTAAAGCTAATATTATCGAGAAAATGGGATAACCCTCCACGAATGTGTTTTAAAACCACAAATCAGTTTGTAATCAAAAGATTACTTTTCAAAGACGCTTTTGCTCTTCTTGAGATTTATATCACAAGTTTGATTACAGTTAAGATATCGAAGAGGCATTTTAAAGTTAGTTTCTTTGAACATATTATGCTATATTTGATATGTTGAATGCACCAGTGAAATATTTCAGTGATCTCCGTTCATGTGTAGGTTGGCTTTGATCTTTTAATGAGCATGAAGATTTGAAAACAGTGCAAAAACATTAAGGTGTAAATTATCATATCCGCATTTTAAAATAGTAAGTCTTCATGAGAAAATTATCCAAGACTTATCGTTTCAAATAGAGCTGAAATATATCTTGATCAATAACAGAAAATAAAATAGCAAAACAGAAATAATAATTGTAATAATTCAAAGACATTCTGTATGCATCCATAATCATTGAAAAACATTTTATATTAAACGTCTTGTAATAGAGCGCAATTGTCTAAATTCTGATGTTATCTCGACATTTACAAGTTTAATGTTTAATGTAATACTGAAGTCATTAGTGCAAGCTTGGAGCATACTGAGGTTATGTGCATGTATTGGGTGTTCAGTGCAAAAAACCTACTGAGATGTACCTCTTTAATCCAAGGAAGTGTATACCTGTATTGGGTGTTTAGTTCAAGGAACATATCGAGATCATGTACCTGTATTTGGTGTTCAGTGAACGGAACATACAGAAATGTACCTCTTTAATCCATGGACGTGTAATGAAACAACCTAAATCTGCAGGGAATTTCCTCCTTCAGTGCATGTTAAAAGATAACTGCATGTTACATGTCCATGCGAAAATGACAAATAACATTAAAATTCATTGGTTTTACACGAAACAGAGGACAATACCCGTCCTTTTACCGTTAACTGTAATCTCCTATTATTCGTATTGTTGCTATATACTACTGTAATTTAAGCAAACCCCATTAGATGTAAACATAGAGTGTGGAGCAGACCTGGACAAAAGTACGCTTACCTTAGGTACATAAATGTTAAGATATAAGCAGTCCTCGCTTGTCCTGTTGAAACCAGGGACGAGGTACTCGATGTAGCTAACTCCGACCTTTGGTTGAGGACAAGCCGGGGGAAACTCCAGTGCGTTGATTTCTCCCCAGTATGGAGGGGGTATCGGAAACTGAAAAAATACAATGCACTTTGACACACACTATAAAACAATTGAGTGAGTGAGTGAGTGAATGAATTTAGTTTTGCCCCGCTTTTAGGATTATTTATGTTCCAGCATTATCACGGCGGGGCACACGAGAAATGGACTTCACACATGGTACCCATGTGCTGAATCGAACCCGGTCTGACGAGCGAACGCCTTAACCATAAAATCTACCCCTCCACCAACCATATCAGAAGATGTTTTCATGAATCACTAACCTATTTGGCTACATTGTATCATGTCCCAACTGCGGCAGTCGATTTGTTTTTATGTAAACAAATACATGGGTAGCTATGGAAACACAGACAGACTGATGTGTTTCCTTTAAATTTTTTCCGAAAGTGTCTTTTTGATAATAAGGACAGACTCGAACAAACTGGTTAGCTGAGTGTATACACGGATGAGACTAAATTAAAATTGGGTAGAAAACATCAGCTTTCAGATTTCATTCCAGTGTCTGTGCTGCTGCTACCACGACTACTACTCCTGCTACAAATACCACTACTACTAATACTACTACTGTTGCTGCTACTACTACCAGAAATACTACTGCTACTACTAGAAATACTACTACTACAAATACTACTACCACTACAAATACTACTACTACTGCTGCTACTACTACTATAAATACTACTACTACTACTGCTGCTGCTGCTGCTACTACTACTACTTCTCCTATATATAATGGAGAAGTGTTTTGGTGTTTCGGCAATGTTCGTGTATTTCCGTCAGATAATTCTCGTCAGACATGGTTGCTTGATAATCAGGTATCAGTATTTATTGGGGGTTTATGTAAGCAATAAAATACGGGTTAAACATTCAAATGTTTTGTTTATTTTAATCACCTGCTTCAGATCTGTATCAATGGTTTTAAGTGTTTACATGCATGTACCTAAATCTATCCCTTGTTATTTTATTTCGCCCCGAGATCCCTGCCTTTTATTCGTCTTAACATTTATCACAGCTGAACAAATCCACCAATGTTAAGAGAGCAATAAAGAGTCGTTTTTCACATTGTAATTGGGATCAAACAGCCAACATAACAAGTTGCATCGCTATCTTCATGTATGGCCCTTACGGTGAACCATACTTTTCACAGCCTTATGCTCAAAGGCCGATAACGTAAGGAAGTGGATAAAATGCTTAATTACAACAAGTTTATGTATGTATTTGCGTCACTCAAAGCCTTGTTATTGCTCTTTTATGCTCTCGTTCGCGTTGTTTTATGGGTCCTGTAACAGATTACAGCAATCAGATAGGCAGAAGTTGAGCTACAATCCCGGGGGAAAGGATTATAAATGCCATTTTTCTTGAAACCTGCGGCCCGGTCTTCTTTACCAGCTTTTGGGGACAAACTTATTGAGAGACAGGCAGACATTTTGACCTAAGCCCCATCAGAACAATGATATTATATGGAATTCCCCTCCATTGTTCTTGCAGTAGTTAATGAGGTGCATGTGCATGTCGGTAAGCGGTAATGAGTTATGGCCCTTCTTATCTGAATATGTCGGGTTTTTACTTGACTGGTATCGCTGTTGGAATGCGCGACCCTCTATAGGAGCATTTAGCTCTAATGTATGAGCGGGAAACCAGTCAATGCTTAAGTTAGTTCAGCAACTGGTTCAGTTAAGCCTTCCTCAAAGTATTTACTTATTCGAGATAAAAAATTACTTCTTTGACTGTTGACAAAAAAGATTCTCACTGAAGTGGACAATTGTTTAACAGTGATAAGAAATATCTGTGTATGCCGTTCCTTAAAAATGAAATATCAGAAATGGGGAGGTATTTTATCATATATCTGCAAACTGAGACAGAATAATATCGCATGATCTGACCCACTGACACGCTTAATGAATATCATGGTAACTAAAGTTGACCAGATCGATGTTCATGGTATTAGTCACTGGACTGTCCAGCTGGTACACTGGTTGGTTGTGCAACTCCGCTCTCAGCAGTATTCCAGTCTGGACCAGATACCCCAATGGTCAACAGCATGAGCACCGATCTATGTAATTAGGATACGATGGCATGTGTCAGCCAAGTTTGCAAGCCTAGCTCCAGATAATTTTTCAACATGACGAGTACGTACTCCTTATAGTTTTAATGTAAGATTACAGGGAAAAGTTAGAGTACCGAATGGAATTTAATGGCGTTTAAGTAATCTCGTGTTTCGTTTCATAAATGCACAACATTGCTACTCTTGTGTAAACAGGTCAATAAACAACAAAGCAATATTTTTTCAGGAAGTACATCCATAAATGATTCTAAGATCGTACACCATTGCTGCAATGCGTATCTGCTACGTTTTCTGATTTTTTTTCCTACCATTAGTGCATATCGTTTATCCGTACATACGCCGATACGGAGTCCTGCCGTTTGTAGTCTTTTATGACAAACATGCTGGAGGCCAATTTTTACCTGGATCCCATCGGAGGGGACTGTCTGGTCCAGTCTCGAATATTCACTGACCAACCTAGGAAGGAATGCGGCGCAGGACAACAAGCAAACATCAGAGCAGGCTCGAAAAGAATATTTCTTAAACAATCACCTTTTCCACGATGACATACAGTATTGTTGTCTAGAAGAGCTACTATATCAAGCGTTAAACATCCGGCTGCGATCCGACAAGACACGATATGCTACAAGATGGTTGGGAAAGAATGTGCAAAACAAATTTGAAATGGCTGTTAGTGTCTGATTTTAATGAACGATAATGTCATTGAAAGAACTGAATTCACTACACAGAGTACTTTTTTCTAGGTGCCAAACAAAGTGGCAAAATTGTAGGAGAAAATATTAACCAGCAAACTTTCGTGTGGATTGCAGCAGTTTCACGCACTGTGCCCATAGACCCAACGGGTGCTGTAAAGTAGATTGCTTCGGAATGAATCATTGTATTTTGGGAACGTGCATGCATCATGTCATTCGGGTACCTCGTTACATGTTTAACGTACACGCGAACTTGGCCTTACATCATACTGTCAGATGAAAGCCAGACTAACAAGACCGTTATGGTTCGACTTAAAAAAATCACTAACCCCTGATGCCCAAAAGAAAAGCATGTGGGCAGGTTTGCTATGTGGGACTTGATACACAGAGGCTATGTTTACATTCATGTGTCTCTTTTCGATAACAATCTTGAAATGTACCTCCTAGGAACAAAGTGAAAATTGTTTGAAGTTTTTTTAAGTCGTGTTTTTAATGTAGATGTTTTAAATGGGTGTTTAAACAGTGAAACTATTTTGGCCAATCTGGAAAACCACATGACAAATTATCTACCATATACGTGTGTGGATCACAAAAGTCATGCACGAATTACTACTCATATATGACAATGTATCTCTCGCAGTGCTGGTGATGATAAGACCACACAAACAGAGTCCTTCCTTCTGGAACCGCCCAACACGAATGCCACTTTTTTTAAAAAAAAATTTGCAACATATTTCATACCCTTGAACAATTCGCAGTAAATTCCCCGTGGGTATAAGATTACAAGACAAAACAGAAACGAAAGAGTACACATAACGGAACGGTTTTATAAATATAAACTGTTATAGAGAGATTAAATGGTTTCACACACTTCAAAACACAACATTACGAAATAACGTTTTGTGTGACACATGATATATTTTTCGGATTTGACGCATCGGTGAGATAAATTATTTGCTGTAAACTTCCATTTGTACCTTACGATCTTGTTTTTCAGTCGAATAATTCACCTGTACTGATACGGTGCAGGATACACTCAACCTTTCGACACTTTCATAAAAACATGGTAAAGTTGGAATGGTTCAATGAACTTTGTCTCGTAAATATTACATGCGTTTAGTATTTCTTTTATGCTTTTATGCTTGCAATGGATATCTGGGCAATTTGAAAGAATATTGCTGTATCGTCGGCGGAAAGAAATATATTTCACAGGTGTCAAATATTGCATAGAGAACAGAACTGTTGTTTCAAAATTCGAATTGATGTTAATAACTTGACGTACGTATATACTTGTAAGAAAATAGTATCATACTTTCTAGACCGTATTAAATTATTTTCCTTGTCAGCGGAATGAACACAGTTCTTCAACTATAACGTTGTCATGGTGATGTGGCAACTTACTCACAGGACAGCTTTAAACATGTCGCTGTCATGTAAACAAGGCCGCTGACTGATACGGGTTTACACCAAAACATGACACACGTCTTAAGGAATCGCTCTTTCTCTGTTACTCGTCGTACCCATGGCTGCCTACGCGCATAACAAAGCGTTGAAGATAATTCCGAAGAAGTCCGTATTTATAACGTGATTCATACTTTTAACAAATTACCTAGTTGGACATATTTACAAACAGCTTCCTCCTTCCATTCCCACGAGAATTTTTTTACAATCCCATTAGAATTGTTTTATAAATAATCGGAAATGTCTATTTCAGTTTTCAGTTTTCAAGGAAGGGTTACAACGTATGGCACAGTGTTCACATGTCTTTATTTTTCAATAAAACACGAAGTATGAAAATTCTGATTTCGCTTTCAGGAAAAAACAGAAACAGAATAGATGGATATATTGTTTTGAAAATTATTCCATATGCTCAAATGACGGACAGGAAATATTTTGTTTTCAAACACTTAAATAATGACGTTTGCATTATAAGACTTATGTGTTTGGGTCAGTGGTAAAAAAGAGAGTGAGTGAGTGAGTTTAGTTTTACGCCGCTTTTAGCAATATTCCAGCAATATCACGGCGAGGGACACCAGAATATGGGCTTCACACGTGGGGACGTAAAAAAGAGAACCAAGAAATGTCTGAAAAATTGCAAATGAATAGAAACAAGAATTTTGTTATATAATCGAAAGAATTTGCTGCTCATTACACGACTTTGATTATGTCATGAATGTTTATGAGTCATTATGAGCTAGAGATGATTCTAGTATATAAATGTCATAAACACATGCAAGTACACATCAGTTGCTAGCTAGATAATGTGTGACGTGTGACATAATAACGTGTGACGTAAGTCAGACTAGGGAACCGACAGTGTACTAAAGTCAGATTCATTTTTCAGAAGATTTTTCCACAACCTTTTGAGACCCCCTTCACAAAATGTGCCCCAGTACCTTAATAATTGTGCCCCAACCGTGTAAAGTGGTGGTCAGGTGGTTTTCAAATGTGGCCTTACTGACAACGTGTCAGGAACACTGAAGGATTCTGTCATTGTAAGGAGCGAAACACGAGTATCATGATGTGATTTAGGAATACCGGATATGAGTTAGAAATGCCATTAACAAATGAAAATATCCAGTAAAAAGTATTAAAAAAACCGTATTAATGAAGAGTGATGAAAATTTAAATACTAAAAATATATAATTATATAATAAAATTAATCATCATCACTATATTCCAGAGCTGAGACTAACTATGAAAGCACACAGAAAATTGCGTTGTATGACGTCTTGGTGACAAGCAGGTTGAAAACATTAAGGCTGAATATATATATAGAACCAAATGGCCATCGACAAATCGACTCTTCTAGGCTTCACATATCATCTTGATCCCTGTATGTGGCCAAACATGTTTGGTACATGGAATATAAAACATAAAACATTTCTATTCCGTCCCGGTCCGTTAATGTAATATGTCAGTTTTCTGTTGATGTTCTTTCGTCTGAATATATGTTCCTTGAAGAACACTTGTATTATCTTTGCCCTGATGACCACAAACCGCCTTGGTAGAAAACCTTTATTACATCTTATGAACCTGGAAAGCTCTTTCTTATCCCTGCTGCAGAATCTAACTCTCTGCTAGAGGTTGTAAAAGGCCAATATTGATTTGTCCCTTAGCGGAAGTGGAACTCTCTAATCCACAAGGCGATAATAGCCTGCTAGTTTTGATTATCCTATCATATCGACTGTCATTTGATCGGCACTTGGGGCGACGGCGGAAGAGACAGGCTCGTGATCATTGTCATTATCAATCGATCTCTGACTGTCTGATTGATTGGACAGCCCCATCGATACTTGTCAGAGTGACTGCGTGTATGTTATTGTTCGACATAGTGTGTATGTCCTACCCACGTGGTTTGTTGTAGCCATGGCTATACTACAACAACCGCTCCTACAACCGCAACAACATAGCAATATTTATAAAACCACCACGACTACTGCTGCAGTAAATACTACGATCGTAGCTCCCTTTCGGTACTACTACTACTGCTGCTGCTGTTACTACTACTACCACTAATACTACTGATGCTGCTACTACTACCACTACTGCTGCTGCTGTTGCTGCTGCTACTACAACTACTGCAGCTGCTGCTACTACTACCACAACTACTGCTACTTTTCAAATATTATATGTACTACTTCGTTGACTAATACCACCGCTAGAAATACTACTAGTATCGCTACTATCGACACCATAATCACTAGTAGTAGTAGTAGCAGTAGTAGTAATAACAACAGTAGCGGTAGTAGTATTAGTAATTGTGGTTGTAGCCGCACTACCAGCTTTCGTAGTAGCAGTAGTAATAATAGTAATATAATAATAACAATAGTATAGTAGTAACAACAGTGTCCTCATCATCAGTAGTAGTAGTAGTAGTAGTAGTAGTAGTAGTAGTAGTAGTAGTAGTAGTAGTAGTAGTAGTAGTAGTAGTAGTAGTAGTAGTAGTAGTAGTAGTAGTAGTAGTAGTAGTAGTAGTAGTAGTAGTCCTTTATGCACACCTTACCGAACGTCGACCTAAAGCAGGTCACATGTCCGCATTAAAACCACTTACTTTACACAATACCACCTTTCCACAACAATATCATATAATCTACTTCTCTAATCCAGGTTACTTACTAATAGGCTGGAAAAGGCAACATTGGGGATCCTGTTCCCCAGATCACCTTACCATTTTCAAAGTAAATTTACATTTAAACATACATGCTTATATTACATATGTTTACATCACGTGACTAGATAGTTCACGGGTATACTTGGCATTTTCTATAGAATCATTTGACCTTTGATGTTACTCTGAGGAAATAAATAACCACTCGGCTCTGACGTAACCTTGGATCTTCATCCTCATCAGACAAAATTATTATCCAACATAATAGAGCTGTCTAGTTTCAAGGTTGTTTGTCACATACTTCTGTCAACAAAGCAAAACATAATAGCTTCTTGCGAAATGACCCAGAAAAACAATGAAACCATTATTGAAATAAACATCTCCAAATCAGCTCTGGACATCGAGAGATCAGCGAGACTGTCATTAAAGGGCCTTAATGCGTGTTTATAAAGCAACAATGTATGTCATCCAGGACAGCAGGTATCCGTATGACATATAAATCATCGATGTCGATTATTTCTTTCCGAAGCAGTCTTAAAATCGATGATCATTAGGAATTTGATCCGAACTTCGGGTCTAGACACTGAACCTTGAAACAAGCGATTATACCGTTATCATATTTTGGGTGTTTACCTGAGAAGGTATGTAATTATTGCCAAATATATAAAACCTAATTAGCACGATGTGGATGACACAGTGAACTTACTCAAAAACTTGATAGTTCAGTGTACAATACATGAGATATTCATAGTAAAAGAACATGTGTAACCCAAGCAGGTTGCGTTTAGCTTGAAGGCATCTTTCTTCGAAGCATTGTATACTAAAGTTATAACGAACTCAAGGGACGACTAATTTCAGTTCCGAAATATTCAGCATGTGTGCGGAACCGAAAGGAAGAGTTCGACATATCCATGGATTCGTTATAAGCGTAGCTCATTCACTAAAGTTTGCTACCGTGATGTCTGAGGGCTAATACGTTCACTTTAAACCGAGATCAAATCAATTGTTCACCTTCGTGATCAAAATAAGAAGCAATTGTTCGGTTGAACAGATTTTATGTTATCTATTTCCTTAGTTGATCTTATCCTGTATTAGTTACTGGTTATTGCTATGAAATCACAGTTTCATATAGAAAGTGTTCAACCCAACAATAGTTCGAGAATCTGTACTTATCTGAGGAAGTGTAATCCCAAAGATAATATAAGCTAGATTTTTATACTTACAATGGTTCTTCCTATATGTATGTACAACAAATTACTGGCTTAGAACCGTCTTGCATTGATATTACACAAGTCATTCTGTACGTTTCATGTCAGTTTCTTTTGCCATAGAAACTACTAAAATGTAGATCAGCAACTATTTTCATCCTGTTAAATTGTTCATTATCCAGAACATTTCTACATGTGCTATTATACGTTCACATTGTGTAAAGTAATTATGTTTAACTTAGCTTTTGTAAATATCACGTGTGCAGAAATGAAAACGTGTCTGTTTTTATTACCATTCTCGGTTATCATCATGTACATTTGGCTCTTGAAAACACAACTTACTATACTGATACTGCAATATGACGTTAACTTGAATCATTCCAGCAACGGAAATCTGATGTGCAGTATTGTTTGGTCTGACTTTGCATATTTGCAAACGAATGACCACTTCAGGTAAGTCCTATAACTCTTGGGCGCTTACAAGTATCAGAAGGTGTATAGGGGTAAAAATGTTTAATCATGCATTTTCTTAGTTTGGATAAGTACAAATGTCTTTATTGAAACAAGCGCATAACAAATATACTTTCTGCTTTCTAAATCTATTGCAAATGACCCGTTTGGAATGAGGGTTCGGGGCATCAGATATTTACAACCCGTTACTTCTGCAGCAAAATGAAAATGACATTTCCACGCTATATTAGATACCCGAGTTTTTAGCCTGAAATCAAATAACCAGTACAAATACAACCTGACACCATGTAGAAGGAACAAAGATCTAATACAGAGCAAGAACTAATCATCCCCGGATAAAGCAACAAGCTGATTTGAAGTGGAATACCTCTTGCAACATGGATTGGCGTTTTAACAGTGTCAATTTCATTATTTGATTGACGAGGCCGCGTGCAGAGCTCGCGCAGAGCAATTTACAACGTAAATAAACTTTGTGCCTGCACATTCTGTGTGATCGCTGAGCGAATCTATGTAGAATCACCTCTTAAACTTTTAACCTTTCAGTTTTTTTGTGTCTACTTTCCTAAACGTTTGGGGCTAAGGTATATGCAACTGTGCTTGCTTCATTGACCTGTATGTCCCTCGCCAAGGTAATGCAGCAATAACGTGTTTGACGGTGCTATGATTCGGTCAAGCTGTTTGTTTGTGTAAGACAAAGAAATAGACGCACATGGACCATACAAGTATAGCAACGTAGTTTTAAAAACCTATAGCCTGTGACAATTAAAAACCATTAAACATATTTTGTGTCATTCGTAATCCATTTAAGAAGCATTATACACGTATTGATCGTGATCAGTAAGTCGTTTCATGAATTAGACATTTCTAAAAAACTAACATCAGATCATTCAGTAAGTTTTCATTTGTAAACGACTGCCACACTACCCAGGTAATGAAGGACAATATCATGGCGTTGATGTGTAACACGGTGCTAAACAAATATCTAGTGTCAGAAAATACCTTAAAGAAAAAAGGACCTGTGAGGCTTTTTTTCATTTTCAAATTATTAATTTTTTTTTATTTATTTTTTAACAACTGTTGCTATCTGGACTTGTCAGCTGTTATAAACTTACTAACGTTTTATCGCAAATATTTGTTTCAGGATCTGCATGACAAAGGGAGTCCTTGCTGGCTGCTATACTCTCCATACTTTGTCATATCAAGTTGTTATTACTGACAGCAATCGTTCTCCGTGGACAAATATATCACCTTTCACGTTGTCTCCAACCACGTAGTAATTAACGTGACTTGCACACGCTCTCATTTATTTAATTTGTTAATGAGTCTCTGCACTCGTGACGTGTTGGGGTGCACACACAAAAATTCAATTAATTTCATATTTCCCAACACAAGGAAACGATTATGAATATGCCCCATATACATCCTTTTCGCGGTGTTACAGCACTGTATTTTTCCCTGCACTGTGGTAACTAATTAGTTTCCGGGATTTTTTCTCTGATGAATCTGTTTTAACGCCCCGCGTGCTGTAATGCCTGTCATATTATCAACAAAAATAACGTGTATTAAAGAGAGGCTAAGCTCCGAAGTGTTCTCTGTCTAGTAAAATATTCTGAAGACTGCGCTCTTTTTTGAAATCGTAACACCTAAACTCGGAAACTGACAGCCATAGACAGTGACATTTCGGGTATAATGCAGTATGACTTAACAAAGACATGTCTTATTTGCCAGCACGAACATTTTGCCTGTAGCCGCGCCTCCCTCAAACGTACATACTACTCGGCTCATGAAACTTTGACACAAGAGGTATGGCTCAATTTCCCCTTGATTAGGCATTTAGGATGAAATGTGACCATCATGTGATGTTTTAAACTGTCTGTCGATGTTGTAGGCAAAGAAGAATAACAATGAGGCCATTTTCTCGTGGACTTTAGGTTAACGATTGAACAACTTGTAAGCTTGTGTTAACGTCATACGTTTAACGTTGAGTTCCCTCTTCATCTACTGTTGCACATGGGCCAAAGTCGTGACCCTTATGAAGTATGTAAAGGTAATGGACACTGATATGATATGGTATCCAGTCCGATGGCATTTTGTCGTAAAATTGTGTCAACTTCCCCGTTGTCTGTTAATATCACAATGATCGTGTTATACTTAGGCAAATTCATTTACCATAACACGATTCCGGCCCAGCTTGTAAATTATACATACTGATTCTCCTAAACCTGACAATGCCTGAATTGCAAAATCAGGACCAATCGGTTTTTCTGTCATTTCTACGGTTTCTCGTTAATTCAGTTCCATATCATATTGCGTTGTCAGAAACATAGTTCTATGCATTTCTCGTCTCGGACCAAAATTAGTGATATACTCGTAAGTAAATGCCCCATATTGCAGCTATCAAAACTGCAAGGTAAGATGGTCCTATCAAATACTTTGAGACTACATTTCATGGTCTGATGCCCATTTCCAATCTTGGTCTAGACGTTGTAATCAACCCGCTCTGTGAAACTAAGACGTTGAGTTGTGTAATTAGGTGCTCATTAAATGCTATATTGATACCTATGATTTGAGCTCGAAACCAAAGTGATGCTTGCCGGTCTTGAATGAGGACTTTAGTCTGTCTTACAGCCCCTGAACCTCATTATTTGAACCTCTGCCTAGCCTCCCTGCAATTCTTATATCCTAAATGAGCAAGTCTAGATATATTCAGGTCCTGAATCTCCCAGCTCAGCGAGACTCCTTTTCAATTTAAATGGGTTTTTTGTTACCGTCAAAATGATATATATTTAGGGACTTGCATATGTGAATATGATAGCTTTTGTCTAAAATAATTAAAGATAGCCATCAGATTCGTTCTGAAGTGAAAAGTATAGAAAGCACCACATTTCTAAACTAACCAAACCGACAAACCTGGAAATTCAGATATTGTCTTGTGGAAAAAGCCACAAATTGTGACAGGAATCATGTTGTCTCTGGATGAAAACAAGTTACTGTGTATTACATCAGCATTAGGATTTGTCTTAACATGCAGCAATAGTGCCGTCACATTTAACGAAGTGAGCCCCAAGACACCAATATCTAATTTTCCATATCGCGTCCCACTTCTCGCTACCTTCAGAGTCTTAACAGGGACTCCGACGTTGGCTCCCATGGGAAGGTTACACAAAATAAATCAATTCACAAGTGTTGCTGATGTATACGTGCAGCGGGAAATTAACGTTAAACGTATGACGTTAACACAGTCATACAAGTGGTTCAATCATTCGCCTTAAGCCCACGAGAAAATGGCCTCTTTGTTAATCTTTTTCTTTGCCTACAACATCGACAGACAGCCTAAAACAGCAGCGTATGGTAATATTTCATCCTTAAATGCCTAATCAGGGGGAAATGGAGGCATAGCCCCGTTATGCCACCGATAAAGCGAAGGTCTTCATAACTGTCTGGCGAAAGAATGAATTGTTTTATCATCTTGTCGCTTTCCTAATCGAATTTTCTTGTACAGCCACTTTGTTTGATAATATTTAACGGGTTTAATAGCATGTAAGTAAACAGCAGATGAACCTGCCGACATTTCTGTTCTAACAATAGAAAAAAGTGTTATTTTAAAAAAATATCAACAAGATTAGATTATATTGGCAAACGAGCTTAATAATATGTTCTTATTCTACTTTTACACAGTATAATGACGCCGTGCAATCCTACAATCCTATCCAGGTTTGGTTTACGTGGAAGTGTTATCTAAATAATTTTGAAAATAACGGTGTATCGTGGGATCACCGTTACGAGTACAATCAATACTCTCTCTTTCTCTCTCTCTCCATTTTACCCGCTCAAAGTACCACTTTTTGAATTCGCGCTTAATCTCCTCACTTCCTCTTTCATTCCTTTGCTGACATCCTCAGTGTTAGATATAACACGGCAACGGCAGTCTATTTAATTTGCAACAACCAGATACTAGGCATATTACCCACAAAAATTGCCCAGTAGGAATCAACACAATCCCCACCTAGCCCGTAGTATTCCGAAAATCATTGCCACCTCTCATAACTTATACATACTTAAACCCTAAACACTTAACGAGAGGAATTCAGACAAGTAACCCATGGTCTAACTACCGCACTACCGGGGAACGATAGATCACCTGCCTCCCCCAACCATCGGGCATGTGGCTTTGGGGGGACGGGGGGAAGTGTGAAATCGTGTTTTCCATACCACTAGTCATGGTTAATTTGTGATGTCGAGGAAAGTTAGTAAATTGAGTTAACGGGCCATGTTGGTAAAGGAAACGTCCTTCGACTGAATTTCCATGACCAGTGAAGCTGTGGTATCAATGTTAGTACTGTGTACTCGGTGACCCTCCGTTTATAAAGTTTTTCGAGAGACTGCAGGATCTTTCGAAATTCTATCTTAAAAGCGTATGATATAATTTCATAGGTCGCGATGAGCTGTGGGTTTTTTCTGAATAGATGTATCTCGCCATTCATGAAAGCTGGAACCAAGGATCAGGAGGACCAATGCCGGTGTCAATTTCAATTTGCGAGGGTATCCACAATTTGACGCACCGATAAACCATTTTAACGTGAAAAATGTTTCAAGAATAAATCAGCTAGAACTCTTTGGAGTCTGTACTAATTTTGTGTGAGTCGTTTTGTATGAGACAGGTGAAATGGGTTCTTTGCCGCTGACCTCATCCTAGGGGACTCGCTTAAAAAACATTTATTTTATAAGCTCGACTCTTACAGATCTTGAAAATATGCGACCTGGTCAGAACACGTTTCATGCACTTACATGAATGAATGTATGTTCCGTCTAAGTGTAAACTGACTGAAAATTTGAAGAAAAGCTGTCCATTCACAGACCGTTAAACACTGAACCTCGCATATGCGCTTTATAATTCTAAAGATAACCGCCGTCATTGTTCGCGTTGCGCTTTATCATATCTGGATGAATGTTGTTATGTGCTTTACCTGAACACCTAATTTCATGACATCCAAGAGCTATCTGATGCAACAGTTCCATTTGATACTTATCGCTAGATATGCTGCTTAAGACAAGATCAATGGCGTGCAACAAGACAATAAACACATTCTTCACATTTCACGGGAGACGAAGGTCCTCTGTATCCTAATTCCATACAAGTACTTGATGATAATAAATACATAATCTCAAAATCGCGAAAATCAAAAATACCTACAACTGAGAATCGTCTACATCGTACAGCAGATCTAGACAACCTTGATCTTCTCTGAACCTATTTCCGGACCCACTAGATATTATCAGATATTTTGAAAGATTGAACCTCCCAGTCATTGGGAAAGGAGATGGGTCTCATTTTAAATCTCAGTCAGAAGAAACAGTGTTCCCAGGATCATACCATCGAGATGCGAAGACTAGCCTCAGACAACTATTCCCATATGACTTGGCTAACGCTCATGTTTTTCTTATCAACTAAGTGAGTTCCTTGACCTTCGACCCACAGCGTGTCGTCTGCTCCCTCCCATGGAGGTCAGACACCGTCTGGACCTAGGTCAATAGTTGGGCATACTTTCAAGATCGCCTTCTATTACATTGTATATATCCCATGTCTGTTTCACTTGTGATGGAAATTCGATAACTCGGTGTTTCTCTACAAGCCAACCAGAATATAACACGAATGTTTCCCATAGCTTATTTCCCATCACAAACGAGTTATCCTTTAATCAATGAGAAAGAGTGAAAGTACATCCTACATAGAGCGTGATGACTACCCGACGAAGTAGACATGTCCACTGCAGTAAATGAAATTTCATGTTCATTTCGGAGCCAGAATGTACACCTCTCAAGCATGTGATCTGACGACAGTCCAGCCATACATAGTCACGAACATTTAATGGGTGTTAATGACCCCTGTAATCAAACAGCAGCCACTTAGAGATGCAATTAATGCCACTGGATAGGAACGCCTTGCTTCAAACGTACTAGGTTTTGGTTAATTATAAGTGTCTATCTGGTCCATGCTGCACCAAAAGCCGTACTTTGACTTCTGACGCTCTAACGGTTCAAAGATGGCGAATGTTATCCGGTATTCTGTAGTTCTTTCCTGCAGCGAAGACACAGGGTGTTCGAGAAAAGGATGATTACCTTTCTGGTATCCCACATCGTTATTAAACATCACGGTCACAAAGGCTATTCCTTCAGAAAACACGATAATCATCAAAGTACCAGAAACATGCCGGCGAGATTATGGTCAATTACTGAAATGATATTCCGTTGACACCACGCCCTGGTCAGTTATGTATAACACTTTGGACAAACCCTTTGTTTCTGTGGGACATTAATCGCATCCGGGGATTAATTTGAGACATCGGAACATTGTTGGTCCTTTATTATGTTTTGAAAATTAATACATTTATCTTAAAATCCTGTTGTACTTCTTTGGTTGTAGAGCTGTAACAACTAATGGATGAAATCAGTAATGATCTACCAACTTAAATCCATGTTTCAGGGGCTTACATGAGTCTTCCGCCCCTTTCAGCAATATTCCAGTAATAGCGCAGCGGGGGACACCAGGAATGGGTTTCCCGCATCGTACTCATATGAGTATTAGAACCCGTATTGACGAGCGAACGCTGTGACCTCGAGGCTACCCCACCAACCATAGGTACAGATGAACACATACATATTGTTCCACAGAGGCTCGTGGACCACTGAGACAAATTAAAGCAAACATAAATGTACAAGCCTTGTGAAGTATTCGGCATTTAGAAATGAAGTTGAATCGAGATGGTGGCGATGTCTCGACATGTCCTTGTCTGCAGCTTTTAACTACATTGACATTTTTTCACGTTTGCCTATCACATTCCTATCAGTAAAAAATCTTAAATTGATCAAAGCATCCATGTGTTATCTGAAACGAGGCAAATAGGTGATAAACTAGCTCGGCAATCGCTTAATAGTACTTTGCTCTCCAGATTCCGGTTTCCAGATGGTCCTGACAGTGGTCAAGGAATTGGAAAAGGGGTTGTAAGTTTATCATCTAAGAAAGACATGTTAGGGTGAAAGAAAAGGTGGTCCATATGTGTTCCCCCATGTGTAAGCGGCTACCAATGCCACAATGAAGATGCTTCTGAACAGAACATGAACAAGTCATAAACATGGTAGTAACTTAACGGTGAAAAGGTATCTCAAACATTTTGTGACGATTTTGCTTTCATCCAGCCACATTTCTGGTGGTGGAGTAGCCAAGAGGATGAGGCTGAATGGCTCTCACTCGACAAAGGTACATCTTTGAGACTTTTTTTTTCACTCACTCACTCGCGAGGGTATTTTAAATGTCTGCCAAAAGCAAAAGGTTTTCGCAAAATATATAGTATTACAAAAAGTGAAAATCATCTGTGATGACACAAAGTGTTCGAGAAAAATGTGAGCGTGCTGAAGCGTTAAGAACAAATTTAGGTAAATTGTCTCCTGAAGTAAAATTAGGAGGATAAGTCTAATTAGACTTTACAAACACACTCCTTCTACTAACAACATGTTTTATATTAAACATAATTTTTCAAAAACGATTTAATGCGGTGTCTACCTAGGATCTAGACCTAGTATAAATAAAACGTATAACGGTCTGTTATTATTACATGAAATATGGTTATATCAATTACGTGTTGAATCAGACCTATAATTCAGGTAATTGGGGAAGGGGGTCTCTTCTTATGATGTGTAACACACAACAGCTGTGGGACACATCTTAACACCTTAAGGTAATCTGTCAACAAAAGAAAGTGTGATTTATAACGTCTTTTCTGGACCCTTAATATATTTTTATCGCTCAGCGTTACATTCTCCCATGTTTTCCATGGCAACGCGTCTAAGTTCATTAAGAGAAACCTCTGAGTTCATTCCGACAGTTTTTTAATGTCCAATTTCGAGCATGTGCTTTATCAGTTGTTCTTAGGATAAACAGAAAATGCGAAAAGAAGTGGCCATTATCGTACAAAATGCCTCCTCACGGTAGGTACAATATACTTTGTAATTCTTCCGTCATTTCAATTTGTAATGTGTAACTGCAACGCGTGAGGCATATGGTTTTACCGGAATTCCTTCGTTTTTTGGACATGATTGTTAACTCGTGGTAAATCTTTATTGTCGTGAGCAAATTATATCTACACATATGAATCAGTGGAGCTGATTCTGTTTTAGAATCACATATGTGAATAAAAAACTACCACTCTGGACACTTTTGCCATCAGACATATTGCATAAGAAAATACCACGGACACAAAGCATAATCATTCTCAGCAAAAGCTTAGTGTATGTTGTTTCAAAGAGCATTGTTCTTACTGTACATATTCATGCACAATACGGCTTGCACGCATGGATTTCTGCTGGCACACATGTGCTTGGATTCTCTCTGAGCGTGTCCTTTTGTTAAAGGTGATTAAAGACAATTGGCGTTTGAAGCCACCCTCCAATTAGAATTCAAACAATGAACAAAAACAAAAACCATTTGTTGTATTGGTGATATCCAACAACTCGTCCCATTGGTGAAGGTTTGATTGCAAGTTAAAACGGACTGAATGTAAAAATATACACTCCAAATTGCGTTTCTTTGCTTTTTCAAATCAAAAGACGTGAGAATAGCCGAATAGATGTTATCACAAACTTGCTAAAGGATTACACAATTAGCCAAATCGGGCTAATTCCCCTTAGATCCTATTCCGCTTCCAAGCTGTTCTGTAATGTAGAAGAACCAACTACTATACGTCATCAAAATGGCCACCCACACGGCAGATGTTATCAACCCATTTTAAGCATCGGATAGGCCGAAAGATTCCCTTCTTCTGCAACGAGAGCAAGCCGATGCCACCTCTTGGACCCGTATTTATTTATCAGTGAGCGTTTTGCCAGATTTATTGGGTGATAATCGGAAAATCGCCCATTTTCACTTCAATGGTGAGCCATATCTCCCACGCTTGGAAATTCCGAATGAAATGTACATTTGAGGCATGAATCTGCAGAAACAAAACGTCAGTATTTTTGTGACAGTGGATTGCTTCTCTTCTTCAAGCACTCGGGTGGTCCGCGACGTAATCAGCTTACGCTGTCACCTGTGCATTATTTGTACACACAAACGTCACAACTGAACGTGCAGAATTCGGTATCATGATATATACTTGCACTACGCCGTTTCAGCTTGTTAGACAACCTACGGAGGTCACTGAAACATCCCACAGAGCGCTGAGATGTGTGGACGATTTGGATGTTTTTAGTGGTGGCATGTGGTCTTGTGTATAGGGCTCTGGTTACAAATCAGTCGAAATGAACAAGCGCTGGGCGCGGAGAGTCTTCTAATGGGTGACCGTGTTCGGCAAACATATGTGATACATGTGGTCTCATTTTAGGCAAGTGAATTTGTTCAAACATGTCTCAAACATGTCCACCCAGCAGAAAGTGGGTACCTGGTGGGATACGTCATGTGACTCTAGCTTTCTCGCGCCTCACGTGCAGCTTTGGTTATCCGGGATAATAATGTGCCGTGCAAGCGCTTGGAGCAGACACTTAGTGCCTGGAGTATTTAGCGCTGTAAACACACTCATTATTATTGTTATTTTAACTCTGGATCCAAATTCAGACATAAAGTGTTTAAGGGCTGAAATGTAAACTCACAACTAGGTTTATATCACCATTACAGCTTCCAGGCATCAGTCACAACCCCGGAAACATTATCCTAATGAAACGCGATTTAGTGCACGTTGCATTAGTGCACATAACAAAGGATCTTCGAATAAATGGAACGTTCCATCTGGAGGCTGTATGGAGTGATACATAACGCCTTCTTACAAACGCTGGCTGTTCTTAATGGCGTATAATTGTCCTGGTATTGTTGGGTAGCAGTTGGGGGCTCATAAATCTCAAGCTATGTCTATCAGGAGATAATTTATTTCAATTATCACCAGAACATTTAGATTAGGCGTTCAACAATCAACACTCTCAAGCATAAATCCTAAGGGTGTGTTATCTTGAAAATAGGTCTGAGTTGGGAACGCCGATCTTCCTCGACGGCGAGGATAATCCCTCTGTGTGTGTGTTCAAAAGCCCCTTGGCCGACTACCGACCCCTGCCTTGTTGTCGAACCTGCGGTCAAGTCAAGATTTTAACGATTGATACAATTCCGAGTCCCTAAATGTGACCAAACGATCAGATCGGGGTTATCAGTTTAGAAACATTTAGATCTAGAAATACAGACAACTTGCATCATTCATGTATTCATTCATTCATTCATTCTGCCGCCTTTATATTCATTCATTCCGCCTCTGTCGTCATTCCCTCATTCCGTCTCTCTATTCATTATTTCAATCTGGCTTCATATTCCTTCATTCCGTCCCTATATTCGTTTTATTTATCTGCCTTTATGTTCATTCATTGCTATTTCATATTCACTCATTCGCACATTCATTCAAAACTTGTCACCCCGCCTTTATATTTTTATTATTTGATAAACCTATCACCAATCCAAGCGATCAATCATGATATAAATCACGTGTTTTTGTCGAAGTACATGTGCTCCGTAGCAGTGCTTCCGTAGACTGAAGCCTAAAAATCCTACCAATATTCCAACTAAAGCTATCGGAAGTGTTGATGTGCCCGTATTCCCAGTTAAAGACATGCCGATTCTAAGAAAACGAGGAAACGTGTTGACTTTCTTCTGATCCAGAAAAACATTAAAATGGCAATGTACTTTGAATTCTGATTTGTTGGATACACCGTTAAAAGACCAATCAGTTTTTAAAGTCATACAGATATACTGTCCAACTGTCAATTACTTCCTCACGTCATAGATACTTTTTTAGAAAAGATGACAACATAACATGAGTATTTAAAACCCTTTCTGGAAATATGTGTTTGGGGACAAGGTATTGACCCAACTGTTAATAATAAGCAAATTGAAGTATCAAGGAGGCCTCACCGAAAACAGAAATAAGAGTGAATGAATAACTCAGGTCTGAAATCACCACTTTGACGTTTTCCCAAATTTTAATTTACCGCGGAGCAATATTTTGTCTGGGGCAAACAACGCGTTGAGGTCGTTCATGCTGCTGTATACCTGTGATGTAAGACAGCAACATTTTACATATTTAGCCTCCAAGGTATTTATCTTCATTTAGATGCGTCCGTTGTTGGAATGCCGTTGCCGCCGAAGTTCATTAGTAACGTGTAAAACGCGCTAACCAACGCGGGCGTTAGATTCTCCACGTACCGCTGTGTTTATTTTGTTTTGAAATATTTCGAGGGCTTGACCGCTAGCTGGTGCTTGATGTTGATGCAACACCTCCTATCTAAATGGATGCATTAGGTCTCCGTTATCGCTTTATTTATTGACCACGGTGACCACAGGTCAAGCTGGATACATACTGAAGTAGCATCTATCTGACAAAACCCTGAGTGATGGGCTGAAACATTCTCACCACGCGAGGGTTCATGGTTATTGTGATGACATTATTAATGACGTTAGTTATCTCATAACTCATCAACACAGGGTGTTATATCTTCAGATATCATGAAGGATATGCTAAACGTGATGAAAATGGCCTCCGATATAGTCTTCTAAACGTCAAGATAGTTTCTCATGGCGGGTGCTAGTTATATATTTATAGCTATTTTATATGTAGGTGTTGAACTGATTAAGTAGGTGTTGCTCACCTACACTCTTCTGTGTTAAGACACAGGTGTGCCTGTCTTTTTCACGTGGTCGGCGACAAGAAAAAGAAATTTGAAACCTATTCTGAATGTATTAACTCTTTACTAATACGTGTGATTTAAAACATGACTACCTCGTCATTTTCTTGTACATATGTTTGATGCTAACTACCCTGTCGCTCCTAGTTGAATCGCTTACTGTTTCCGCGTGCCGTGTGTTCTTCAATATTACTCTGTCGGCTTATTCAGCGGCCAATTATGGAACAGGTACACGAGATAACGTAGGTTCGTAATTACTATTTGTTAGCTAATACAACTTCTGATTGTGGAAAGACATTACGGCAGTGTGTCATACAGACCCTGAAACAAATATATCCCAAACCATGCAAGGCCTAAATATGTGACAAGTCTAGATTGCCGCTGAAAATGAAGAAAGTCTGTGGGATAAGTTTCAGTGGACATCATCAGGAACCGTTCCTTCAGAGACTAGATGTTAGTGAGTATATGGTCTCTCATTTAGCCCTAACCCTTCACCTCGTTTAAGCTACTATTCCTCAAAATGAAACTGACATCTTACAAATTTGTCCTTTGGTCATTTTGATATGTGTTAAGCAAAACTCAAGGCCTAACCAACGCAGATTCTTATATGTGCTCTATATGTTTATAAGTACGTTTGTTCCAATGACGTTTCATAGGCTGGGGTCCTACTGTTATATACTTATTTATCTCCTACCTGTTGTGTAATTCTGTACACTGTTATTATATTGTATGTGATACAAATATTACCAATGCACGTTTTCTCCGAAATAAATATGTATTGCGAATGCAACAAAGCACAATCATGTTAGACTCTCATTCAGAAATTCAGAAAGAAAACCCCAAAACTAAATCTTCAAATCTACAGCGCAATTAGAGTGCACAAACCTCATACTGTTATCATCAAATACCCGACCTTTGCGATTCAACAAAATGCTAAGTGTTACGAATACGAATCCAACCTTAAGGCGTCTAAAAACCACATAAATCAAAATAAATATCCCAACAACATCACACAGCCGTGCCCGCCAGCAACGTGTATCGGACAACGCCGAGACGCGCTTAACGTCAAAATGACGTTACACCAGACCTCGCCGTATAGATGTTACTGAATGATCAGGCGCTCCACGTGGTAGAGATAGTTTACATAAGCTAAGTACATGTCGAGGGGTTTTCGATAGCCACTGCTTAGGTATATAGACAAGGTTTTGACATTTGGAACGAAGCACATGAGAGCTGTATGCGAAATATAAACAGCCCAGCGTTAGGGAATGGCGTAAGCCGTGATATGTGTTGTGAATGCATACTGTATACTTTGTAAGATAAGCATTAAATCATTCTGATTTTGACATTTGCAAGTTTGGTCCTAAGTGGGTGATTACAAAACGAACGAGGGTTGTGTATACGAATGGGGAACGTTTAAACACATGGTCGACTAGGTTCTGGTTGTGGCAATTTCCCCTCGTATGTTTGAGAAGAACGCAGGATGCTTCAGTTCATAGAATTATCCTAACCCCTTATAAATCGCTTTCTGTTTATATACACTATCTATATATAGATGTATTCGCGGCAGTTTAGCTTGGTACGGATGACTACAAAACATGCAAACGTAACAACAAAAACGGATTGTGAGGAAGAAGAGTTTATTTAAGTCGATTGCTTTAAATGCAGTTGCTACCTCTAACTTAAGTGGAAAACAGTTATTCCGGAAAAAGTAATTTTGCGTAATAGACCGTTTTACGCTGAAATGCCTATTAATTGTGTAAAGGTGCATAACAGAACGTTAATGAGAACGTTCTGTGGTTATCTGTCTAAGTTTTCTCATAAATTAAGAAACAAAGTGCCCTATCGGTATTATTTAAAATATTATTCTATTATTAATATCCATGGCAACAAGGGCAAAAGATACTTTGAACTTCACTTTCAAACTCTCTGCCATCTTATATACGTGCAGCTAATGAATACGTTTTCCAAACAAACATTTTCAGTCAAAATACGTTTCGTCGGAAATGCATGTTTGCTTATGGATCTCGAGGTTTTTTCATTAAGAATCAGGATGAGGTGTATAATATGTAATCAATGACGGTACGCTATTTATAAAAATCAAAGGAACTTTCACACGGTTACCTGACAATGGTCAGCAATAGCAATATTTTATATTTAAATAAAGCCCACATATATTGGAAACCAGTCTAAACAGTCTGGAATAAAGCCTACACCGACATAGTTCTTGAATCAAAGCATAAAAGACATCGTTAGAAATACAGAACAAAGTATGAGCGGAAATTGTCAGTGTGGTACGCCAAGGTCAAAGCTGGCACAGAAAATTCGCATCATGTAATCTGCACTAAAAGTTAAATTGACCATGCTATGATTGATTCGAAAAAGCATTTCTGTCTAATGTCACTTCGACATGATTGATCAGCTGTTTCACGGTTGATTCGATTTAAATATGCACTTATTTCATTCCCTAAGAAAAAATCGTAAAGCTCAAGAGGATTGTCGATGTAAGGTGAAGGGGGCTTCAACGTCAAGGTTCAAGGGCATGTAGTGACGAGGTACTTTTAACACCAAAGTAGTAATATAGGGATCGCCGACCGCTATATTACTACTCATTAAGTAACTGAGTGAATGTTGTTTTATAACCCAGTCATTAGTCTGTCTCACAGTCCCCGAACCTCATTATTTTCCTTCTGAATTCCCTACTACAATGATAACGCCCTAAATGAAGCAAGTATAGATTTTCTCAGGAGGTTTTGTCTCCCACCTCACTGCGGCGGGAGCATCCCACAGCCCCGTATCTAACAATGAGGCATCAGACACTGCACAAAAACTTAAATGCTTCTCGGACGCATTTCTTTTCAAAAGTGACGAGGGCGATAGGGAGGAGCACATATTTTTCTCTCAGATATACACCTTGGGCAGTTTAACACGTGTTAATGGGTTCTATAGATTCAGTCACATTCGTTCTTAGAGACACTCATTCTTATAGTGGACAAATGATTGGTCGGGACGCGGCCAAGTCAAAATTATTTTTTTAAATGGCACTGAAAATTTGTTACGCACACAAACAAAAGTGACGCGCAGATGGCCGAGAAAAAATTCAATTTCTTATCTAGCCTATGTTGTTCAGCGCTGGTCTCCACACATTGTTTTACGAAAGTGTCAAATCTTAGTTCGCATGCCTTTGTTATGTGTATTCTAAATAGAATTCATAATGCATTTACCCTACGGTATTGTTATTGTTAAACAAGCGTATTTCACGTTCATTTTCAGGGTTCATCTCAACGACCTTGAGTCAGGCAATCCCTGTACGACCCTCACCTTTGATGAAGAACATGTTCATCACAGTAACAGTCTCCTCAAAATATTAACTCCGGACCACGATTCCAGTCAGTCAGAGAAAATAATGACTTTTATCATGGCGAACTTCCTAAAATAATGCTTTCTGAAAATCTATACTCCCTATGATTTCAACATACGATACAATAGTCTAGACACTTGTCATCCCTCAGAAGGTGGCGTATGTTCTGGGAGAACCCTATTAGTAATAATTGTACATATTATATCGAGACGCCACGTTCAAACTCGCTCACGTTTCTTATAGAATGACAAATTCAACCGGGCTATCGCTGTAACTCACATCGAAGTTGCCAAGAAGGAGTCATTAATCTTTTCATTGTGAACTATATACTGAGAGATCTCGTTAGTCCTCTCTTGCCAAACCGGGTTATCCTGGAAGCCATACATTTAGACTGAACCCAGCTGATTTACTTAGAAAGGTGTCATGCTTTATGGATGAACTTCTTTATATTATTACCATGAAACGTTAATGTATAGATTCCTATACAGCAAGTATCCTTCCGTTGCTACTGCGTTATTGAGATTGTCCTCCGTTGTTTCCACATCACACGGTGGCTGAGTGGGTTAGACGGTCGTATGCCGGCAATTACGTGCCTGCCTCTGAGGAGATGGGTTCAAATCCTGGCTGAAGGTGTAATCCTTATTATAACCATGTGTTATATTATATCGATGTATATAAGTCGGTGTTGAAGTGCTTCACTCAAGGCTTGCATGCCAACGGTGCCTAAATGTCGCCTCATAAGAAAACGCTATCAGACATAATGTATAATACCTTTCTTATTTTAAGCTTCTAAAATGCCAATGAAACAGATGTTTTACTTACTACGTTTTTTGTAACCGGAAACAGTTACTCCGTCGATTTATACAAGACAAAAAGACTCCAGATTAAACTCACATTACACGCTTGAGTTAAAGTTCGAAGAGTTCAGGCAGTGTCTGTATGCATGTAAATATCACAAAAATGAGGAATCGTGAACGGAAGTTCCATTAGGAATGGCCTTCAGTACAACTAAGGCATTAAACATATGTAAGGAAAGTAACGTTATTCCTCTCTGAGGACTATATTTCGGTATGCCGATTGATAGTTTTTAATGGGCAAAAAGATCAAAAGGTTGGAATTTCTGTTTGTAGTATGTTATTTAGATTTTCAGTTGTATAAAGAAGGTGTGTATGTACCGTGTATTCTGAATACTGAAATATTTTACCTTTCGTGCACTGAAAATGGTACTGAACTAAAACCGCTGTCTGATATATCGAGAGGTAGAAGAAAGCCGAAGCCAGGGAAGCATCTGAAGGCTGATAAGAACACACACGTGTTGGTCTCTTTTCATTTTTAGACGTCAGTCTATGGTTCTATCTGATGCCGCCCTCCAACAACAACAATATCGAAAGGCGCACAATAACTGATGCAATTAACGAGTGACTTAACACAAAGTGTTTGCTGAGAGAGACACTTAAAGTGAGTCAGTGTCATCTTATCGACAGAGCACTTCAGCTTTAAATGCCAATCTTGCTGACAAGTACACTACAGGCACACCAGCATCGCATGGCGTCAGATTGTACTTGGAACCAAAGGGGAAAGACACATCTGAAACAGGAGGACGGTTTTCGATGGTTCTCTGCTTGTCCTATCCTAGCGATTGCATCCAATGGTTCACCCTTGTCCTAAGTCCCCGCACATCAAAGAGTACGGCAGCTCATGGGTTCCTTACTAGATAGATTTTTATTTGTTTTATTCCGTAAAATCAATTTCGCTTGAATAACCAGGCGCAAGAAGCTAAATATTGTCGCAGGTCCTTTCCTTTATTGAAAATGGAGACTAGGTAAATACACCTTGGGTGCAAATTAATCAGACAACATGCATTGTAATACCAGGCTCAAACAGGAGAAATCGGTTAGCTTTTGGCAAAAAGAAACACGTGAAAGTAGGTCGCACTGCTCCCTGTTCTTTGGATCTTTTCCATCTTCGCAATGTTTCATGTTTATCCAGACACGCGCTATAATGAAAACGGTTTAACGGTATTTTTAATTTGTCACTATATACACTACTGAACAGGAGCTAGAGGATATTCCATTTCTTGCACATTATTCTTGATATTTCGTCATCATCATGGCTTCTTTATATAGCGGACCCGTGAAGGTCTGGGGTAGAATGGGTCTTCAGCATGCCATATGCTTGCCATAAAAGGCAACTATGCTTTTCGTATGAAGCGACTAACGGGATCGGGTGGTCAGGCTCGCTGACTTGGTTGACACATGCCATGGGTTCCCAACCGCGCAGATCAATGCTCATGCTGTTGATCACTGGGTTGTCTGGTCGAGACTGGATTATTTACAGAACGCCGCCATATAGCTGGAATATTGCTGAATGCGACGTAAAACTATACCCACCCACTCACCCATTTACATAGCGCACATATCCACGCAAACAGTACATGCTCAAGGTGGTCCTTTTTTCTCGTCGACCATGTTGGATGTCAATCTCAACGACACATCGTATTAACAATCCCGACTCCTCACAACTCCTGCAGCCACTAGGCGCACCAAGTTATTACGGTTTGCCCATCCTTACGACGCATTCTGTCACACCATAACTTTTGAATGAATCCAGTTTCATTTAATCTCTCTTGAGTAGCGTGCTATTGCTTAAACATTTCAAATACATATTAAGCAAATGAAATGAATGGAAACTGACCAAAAATGTTGGAACAACTTGCACACAATCTGTTGCTTAATATTCTAGTGAACGTTTAAGTTTAAAATTAGTTGACGCAACCTGCACACAGTCTGTTACTTGAAATATTCTAGTGAATGTTTAAGTTTAAAATTAGTTGAGAGAACTTGCACACAATTCATTGTTTGAAAGATTTTAGTCACCTTTTTAGGTTCCAACTTAGTGAGAACTACTTGCGCACAATTTACTGCTTGAAATGTTTTAGTAACTGCTTATGTTCAAGCTGGCAATGTGTGTTTCTCTCGGTCAGTTTTAAGGTAATATTCTTGTCGAACTGCAAATTATAGAAAAGGTGAAAATCTCTGAAAACCTGAGCTTAGTTTTATTTGAAAAATTGCCAGATTTTATCAACTGTAGATGAAAAGTGTCTTCACCGGTATTTATTAATGATATTTTTTACCGTGTTGGAAATCCTCCGTTATCTGTTTAAGACAAGCGCCAAAATTAGATCAAACTTTTTATGCCACCATTTCCACTACCCGAGAGCAGGAATGTGGTTAGGAAGTTTGAAATAAAAGCAATCACAACTAAAACACGAGGCTCTATAGGTAGAACAGGGGTGGAAGCATAGCCTGTGTTCATTTGCAAACGTTAAGATACAGGTACGAACATATAGTGTTAAATTAGGACAAGGGTTCCATTTCACAAAACGATCTTAGCCGTTACAACGTTCGTTAGACCTTGATGAAGTACAAGTGTTTCTGTCATCTTAGTACTAAGATTGTTTGATACTGGAGGTTGGAAATTCAACAAAATCAAATTGGCTTGATTTCTACACCTTATCGATCACAGACTCTTATTTCTACAGGGAACTGACCACAGACTAATTTCTACACAGCACCGGCCACAGACTGTCATTTTTATAGTGAACTGACCACACACTGTAATTGCTATATTGCACCGTCCAAAGACTCTCATTTCTATATTGCACCGACCACAGACTCTCGTTTCTACATTGCGCCGCCCATGCACTCTCATTTCTACACTGCACCCACCACAGGCTCTCATTTCTACACTGCACCCACCACAGGCTCTCATTTCTTCACTGCACCCACCACAGGCTCTCATTTCTTCACTGCACAGACCACAGGCTCTCATTTCCATACTGCACCGACCACAGACTCTCGTTTCTACACTGCACCCACCACAGGCTCTCATTTCTTCACTGCATCCACCACATGCTCTCATTTCTACACTGCACTCACCGCAGGTTCTCATTTCTTCACTGCACCCACCACAGGCTCTTATTTCTTCACTGCATCCACCACAGGCTCTCATTTCCACATTGCACCTACCACAGACTCTCGTTTCTACACTACAACCACCACAGGCTCTCATTTCTTCACTGCATCCACCACAGGCTCTCATTTCTACACTGCACTCACCGCAGGTTCTCATTTCTTCACTGCACCCAATACAGGCTCTTATTTCTTCATTGCACAGACCACAGGCTCTCATTTCCATATTGCACCTACCACAGACTCTCGTTTCTACACCACAACCACCACAGGCTCTCATTTCTTCACTGCATGGACCACAAAGACCTCAACCTCATGAACAAAGTCGACATTGCGCCGCCCATGCACTCTCATTTCTACACTGCACCCACCACAGGCTCTCATTTCTACACTGCACCCACCACAGGCTCTCATTTCTTCACTGCACCCACCACAGGCTCTCATTTCTTCACTGCACAGACCACAGGCTCTCATTTCCATACTGCACCGACCACAGACTCTCGTTTCTACACTGCACCCACCACAGGCTCTCATTTCTTCACTGCATCCACCACAGGCTCTCATTTCTACACTGCACTCACCGCAGGTTCTCATTTCTTCACTGCACCCACCACAGGCTCTTATTTCTTCACTGCACAGACCACAGGCTCTCATTTCCACATTGCACCTACCACAGACTCTCGTTTCTACACTACAACCACCACAGGCTCTCATTTCTTCACTGCATCCACCACAGGCTCTCATTTCTACACTGCACTCACCGCAGGTTCTCATTTCTTCACTGCACCCAATACAGGCTCTTATTTCTTCATTGCACAGACCACAGGCTCTCATTTCCATATTGCACCTACCACAGACTCTCGTTTCTACACTACAACCACCACAGGCTCTTATTTCTTCACTGCATGGACCACAAAGACCTCAACCTCATGAACAAAGTCGACGGTGAATACGTTGGCTTTCTGACGTGGACACGACAGCTGCCTAAGTGAGCAGCCTTCTTTGCATGTGTTTTTGATATATTTCAACTGTGAAAATTGATGTAGAATCTGGAAAACGGAGAAGGGCGTGTTCTTGTAAAGTACCGAGTAGTCAGTTTCCTATCCATGCCAACTCTCCATACGAATCTCACGAGATAACGGGCTACCAAGATACATCACCCACGGTTATTAATTGGAACAACCTGGCCACGTGTAGTATGAACATCTAGATGATCAGTGAATGAGGTTTCTTACTGAGGTCTGACTAGGATAGTGTGGGTGTGAGATCTCCCTGGCTGCATTGTACGTTTACAGTTGATAGATGAGACTGATAATGTTTAGATTTTACTGAACGACCCTAAATCACTGAAACCTGGTAGACAGGCATGTCTGTTTCAAAGCAGTGATTGATTCATATACCTTTCGTCCGTCGCACTTACGTTTGTCTCGAAGTAAAAGCTTAGTCCCTTTGTATGCTTTCTTTAATAAATATTTTTCGGTTAAATAGAACCTTGATTAACTCGAATCATTTCCGTCGATCTCTTCACCATCGACACAATTATGTTTGTATTTATTAAGTCAGAATGTTTATCATGTTACTTGTGTATTCAAACTAGCGGTCCAGTGTTACAGTGGCCTTTCATACAGACCCTGGAACAAATATATCCAAGACAGCCCATGCAAGTCTAGAAAATGTGGAAAGTCTAGATTTCCACAAGAAAGTTTCAGGGCTCTTTTTCAATATATTCTATTTTCATTGTGAACTGTAAAATATATTCATGTCAAAGACTAGTTGTTAGCCCAATGTCACAGGTATGTGAGTCATTTCGAAACAGGGCATCACTGTGACAAACTGTTTAAATGCAAGTGCTCTTTATGGTTGATAAAACCATTTAGCTCATAATTACACATACCAATAACCGAATTATGAAATGCTGAAAATTAAAAACAAACACATATCTATAAATGTAAAATTTAACGCACTCCATTTAATTTGAAACGACGTATATAAAGTGTTACACACATGTACTCTATTTCAGTTTAAACACATAATAATTCGTTTCATCATATACTTGTGTTAAATGCGCTTTTAGAAAGAAGCCACGTGGGCCGTGTATCGTATCGAAGATTTCTTACCGCGTTAAATGGAGCTCATGCCCTATCATCTCAGCTATTTATTGAAACTAAACTGTGCTATATTTCATCTAATCTATCTTCACTCCTCGTTCCCCAGGTTGTCTAGACCTAAAAAAAACTGACTCAGCTTGTTAAATAAACACATCATGCTCCCACCTGTCCGTATCTCCGTTGCTGCGTAGCCCCCCTATTTGTTATTTACACACCTTCGGTGCAACCGACACGACTTTGCTTCATGTGTGATGGTTGACAGGTAGAAGGAGCTTATATGACTTCACAACACAATGGAAATCGACATGCAATTGACAAACGCTGGATGAAATCGACACAGGAGGAGGGATAGGTCTTATCAACAAGTTAATATCTTTTCGAATTGTGTTTCAAGGTGTAAAAGAGCTTGTTGTGGGATCTTCTCTATGACGATGTGGACATGATCCTTACAATTTCAGAGAGGGTTTAAGCTAATCTCCTTCCTCTTATCAATGGATGTTAACATAGCCAAGAAGTTAATAAACATTTACATTCAAGTTTGAAAAAAATAATCCGGATATTTACATTGGATTGTTCTTTTGCAAGAGCAACATCCTCTCTGTACAAATATTTATGTACAAGAAGACGAAGTGTACATTAAGGAGCATACAAGGAGCAATTTACCCACACGCAGTTGATAATGAAACCATTTAATCATGATTTAAAATTTAAAGTGTCTATATTAATATGAAAGCCTCGTGTAAGAAGCAACCAAAGTCGAGGATAGGAATCTAGAATTTGAAGACATGAAAAAAATAGATGGACCATTTATTTCCTGAAAGGTCAATGATCAAACACGTTTCAATCCAAATACGTCAGTTTCCATGTGTTTTAGGGGATTCTTTATGAATCTGATACCAGTGGACACATGAAAACTCATTTTCCATTTTACGACATACTTAATCCGTATGCACTATCATCCTCTGACTGTGGTACAGAGGATTGGAAAAAAGATGAAAGCGTGATTCATATATTCCCATGGTACTCGTCCACAGTCTTTGATTCGTCTCCCCTCGGTGTGTAATAGCAGTCACGGGTCATTCCATGGAAACCACTCATATTTTCCGGTATGTGCCACCTGAGTAGTATGTCTTTCGCTCGTACAGCTTAACCAACTTAACACGACCTTGTCCTCGTCCAGGGCTCGTATGTCCAAAAGTGTAGTTATAAAGGTGGATATGGTAATAGTGTTCGTGAAAGATCTCCAGATTATTAAAGGTTACAAAAGGCCTAGGAGATGATTTGAGCCCGGAAATACGGCCACTCATGTTTGTAATTACACAATGAACCCTGTTGATATGCACCCGTTGTCTATATGGTGGAACTTTGCATGTGTGAAATTTGCTTATGTGGCACATCGCAAGCTCCGAAAATATCAATGCATATACTACCTACACAGATGTTGCAATGTTTGGGTTATAATAGCAAAATATCATCTGATATCAATATATTCTTAGTTGATATGTTCCTATGCAATAAAATTAAAATAAATTAAACTGTGTAACAATATTTTGCGACAGCGATCGTTTTAATATTCCGTGATGCAGGTATTGCTATAAAATCAAAATGAATCAGGTGTACACACACACACACAAAACTTTAAAGTAGTAGTAGTAGTAGTAGTAGTAGTAGTAGTAGTAGTAGTAGTAGTAGTAGTAGTAGTAGTAGTAGTAGTAGTCCTTAATGCACACCTACAGACATCACAAGCATCGAGCTACGCAATCGAGATACGATGACACGCACCGATTAATTGGGCACAACGTCAAATATCTAGAAAGACGAATTACGTCCTATTGACAGCATATTGCTACTCGGACCAAATCTCTGTGAGCAATTATTCTCCCACGCGTTAAATGTGCATCCTGTTACCCCAAGCTATCAACACTAAAGAGAGATAGATGACACCAAATACAAAACTATACACACCAGACTGAAAGAACAGTCCACGAATATGGCGACCACTGGAGGAAACTTTCGAAGTTTGAAGTCCGCGTAATGAAGTTGTATCCCGATTCACATTAACCGTTATTTCATTATTTCAGGGATAATGATCTAGAATTTCACACATGAAGCCAGGAGCCTAAGAAGAACAAAAAATGATTCTAAGAGCAGTCAAAAACATCTCCTTTGAGTGCACAGGATCATCGTAAACGCTACACCAACAGACCATTAACAAGGCATAAAACAAACACTAAAATACGTGTCAAATCAATTAATTCCAACTAGATGGATCTAATGACCCGGGCTATGAACCGAGGCTTTGGTCCTAACCATAGAAGCCATCACGTCTTTCGTGAAGGAAACGAGAACTCTCTGAGTGGAATAAGTTCATCACTGTGGAAACACTTTATCCCGTGCCATGACCAACCATTATATAATACACGAAGTCCCCTGGGCAAAATTTGTTCGAGCTGAAAATAGCCGTCACGTAGGTATTACTTGTAACATGGTGGCCGGATGACGGGGAACCAATTAAGACGGTACTGACAGGTATGGTGAAGAACTCACTAGCACTAAATGACTGGTGATCGTGTAAGATTATCGGGATGTTTGCGCGTAATAATGATTATCATTTACATGACACCAAGCATACAGCGTTAGGCAGAAAGAAAAATCATTAAGAACAGGTTTGCTGCACGCTTAGTTTCATTTACAACTTTCTGCGTTGTCATGCGAACAATTTGTTCATGGTTTAACGAGATCATATAGGCAAGATAACTTGCACGAAATATCTATCCATTGTTAGAAGGCTCTGAACGTAATTCAAGGTTTTCAAGGATACACATGGATTGTCATTAAATTGATGATATTACACTCACGCACACTAACACACACACACACACACACACACACACATACACACACACAAACACACACACACAAACACACACACTGGCTTCACTTATTTGATGATGTCCGTCACTATATGATCGAGACTTGATCTCTGGAATATTTCTGACTGCTGCGTAAAAATTTAAACCTGCAAATTGTCTAAATATATAGAAATGTATCTCGTATTATATGTACTAAGAATGAATTATGAAAAATTTGCCGAAATCCAAATGACCTGATTATCTTTATTCTTATCAACAGTGGGGTATATATCAGCGCTATTTTATTCCAGTAAGTCGTATATATTTCAAATTGAATGCATGGCATGCCCAAATGACTATTGCTCATCCACGAAGTATATAAAAGGTTTCAGAATATGAATCGAATGGTGAGCGCTTGTTTTGTACATGAAGCCACTGCATGTCCCAGTCCCTTGTCTGGCGCTGAAACAATTAACTACAACCAAAATGATCCGTTTTCCCCATCTAGCCACTTTAAGTCCTCTTGATCCATACGTGTGATTGTCCATTGTGAGGTGAGAATCCAAGACGCCCCCATGCATGTACTTGACGTGTATCTCTGTGCTAGTACCAACAGTGCGTATCACCTGCTTACTGCACAATAGAATACATGAAGTATTAAAGATAGATCGTTCCTAATCGCCTCAGTGACTGAATACATGGTCTTGTTGGACAGACAGTGTGCGCCAGGCACTTTTCCTGTCAAGGTGATGTCATTTCTTATATTCCCCGCAAGCGACAACAGACTATTAAAGGATTACCTGACAACCTTTGACCTTGTGATACAGGTGACACATATTTACTTACAACCTGTTGTCTGGCAAAGATAGATATTTGGTTACGTTGTTTGGGTGATACC
Source organism: Haliotis asinina (assembly GCF_037392515.1). Taxonomy (NCBI): domain Eukaryota; kingdom Metazoa; phylum Mollusca; class Gastropoda; order Lepetellida; family Haliotidae; genus Haliotis; species Haliotis asinina. The sequence continues at coordinate 38,410,838 of NC_090286.1, forward strand.
CTATATCAGAAAACGTGGGAGAGCCGAAGACCGACACATATTACACTTAAAGCTTTAGTAATGCGAATACAAACAAACTAAGCATAGATCAGTAATTACCAAATTCCGCAAAGAATGTGATATTGCAGTATAACATGTCTCACCCACTCACTTACACTCAGAGGTATAATTCACTGTGACACAGACATGTATCGAATTCGATCGGTAGCTATCGTCGTATAATATTCAAGTGAATATACTAAAAGAAATAAATACTACATACAACAGTACTGGTTTTTTTCATGAATGAGTGAACATAAACTAGCGTCCAAAGGAAACGCCATCAAATATTTTTCTGGCCTAAGACCAAACAAAAAGCAAATATGCTACCATTAACTGTTTTATTGTAAAATGCAATTATTCAGCAGCAGTATTTAATGGATAACAAGAAGAAAGACGCCGCAGTCCGTGACCTAATGACACATGAATGACTTTAGGGTGCACAATTCAGTATTCTGTCACCAGTGCAGAATCGACTGGGAGTTGGTGCAACTTTCTTGGCAGCATATTTTGTTCAATATAAGGTGTGGCACACGCCAGGAGTGAAGCAGGCCTGAACCCGGTGTAGAACTGAGTACGTGAGTCACCTTCCGTCTTAGGAAACCGACGCTAGCTGCCAAAGCGTTCCTCGTCAATGGTTGATTTTGGCGTTTTCGAATACGACGTCCCAGTTCTCATTTAGGGGCAGATCTTGAAGACCTGGAACCTGAATTCGCCACTAAAGAGCACTCTGCAAAAGTGCTGCAAGTGAGGCACGGTCCCGGTCCATCTCAGTCTGGCACCTCAGTGTTGACACGTCAACGTCATGCCCTTGGAAGGTCGATAGGCACCGATGGCATGATGCTGGAGTTGTCTGGCCTCGATGACCTACTTTTGCGCAGCTTTTGGCACTTTTTGGTAATGTCTGAGGACACCAGAAATTGCCCTCACACATGTACCCATTTGGGGAAATTGTACCCTGGTCTTTCTTGAAGCTACGCGTATTCGCTTTTCGTATGTCTGTCACAAATTATGAAGAGTTTTTATCGTTTATTTTCGAAGTCCAAACTCATTCCACCTAAATATACGGTGGCGGTTGGATCCATTAGACAGTCAAGTGATCTATAAATTCAAGATCTATAAATAGTTTAATGGTAGAGATGATGAGGCCATCTTTAAATTTGATGTTTCTGTGGCTAAAATGATAACAGATGTAATTCGCCATATTGTTTGTTCATATGTTATAGGTTTTATAATAGACCTGCCTTTGAATGTGTTGGGCGACGAGTTCCGCTGATGGGGTGGGATGCGCCGACCTCGCCAATACAAGAATCTTCTATGATCATTAACTGATAGTGAGAACTGATCAAGTCTGAATCATACAAAAGCCTAAAAATGGAAATGGTTTTGTTGCTTTTATTTACCCGTGTAACATTGTTATTGCTGATTATTCGCTCTAATTGAGTTTTCTAAAAATACTTTTAACGAGCAAATTACAAAACAATTAGTCATTTATACTCCTTTTTGTTCAAGAAGGTGTATATGCTGTACATTACTCATCAGTTTCCAAGGACGGCAATAAACTGACCTCAGTGCTTCTTTAAACAACAGACACAATGTGAACTATTCACATTCAGCTCATTTCTAGTGGCCGAGTTTTTGTAAGATGCAAACTGTCCGCCTATAAAATTACATCAGGGCCAAGGACCTTAAGCTAATATGTTGGACGTTGGGGATTAACAGAAAACACATATTGATTGAAATCTCTGTCACATCTGTATCGGTATACATTGAACAAAGACACTGATGAGATTCCATCATGAAGTAATCAGCACATCTCGTAAGAGATTTACCCAAATACGCATGGCACCTTTCCCTTAATTCTTAAAAAATGATGACCTCGCATTACAAGACACCTCTAATTTCGCCCAGCTGGGGCCTATTGGTACCCGTTAAAAGACGTTAACATAATATTAGAGGTATAGCAAGAAGAAGGATATTTTTGTGAATATCATTATTAATATACAGATGTTAATTTACTATTTTTGGACAAGATGATACCATATAACAAAAGCCTAAAGATAATATTTCTTTTCTGCATTCGCAAGGTACATGTTTAGCTGATTGAGGTCTTAACCATGCAGGTTATGAGAGGTTAACTCGATAGTGAAGGCATAGAGAGAAGGCATCGGTTGTAAATATCACAATTATTCATATAATTAACTTGTTTTGTACAAGTTGATGCTATATAATTGGAGTACAAACACTTCCTGCCCCACATTGTCATGGTACACGTGTTACTTCTTTCATGTGTATGGCAACCTGTTATGTCTTAATCATGGAACCTGCTGATGCTTCGCGGACTGCCAACCGTAATGTGAAGATGAGAGCTGATGGGCGACAATGTAGAATAACCTATTGCAGACCAGTACAGACAATATGACCCATTCTCATAGTTTTCAGGGAGAAAAGATGGATTAAAGATGGCCTTGATTACATTTATCGATTCTAATTATTGGCGACGTACATTATAAACAGACCCATTTATCGGCTATGATGAACGTCTTCAGGTTTTCGACAACACTGCTTTGTAATATATATTCTTGAACTTTGTTTCATGTCTCCTGTCACATATATGAGGTTAATATGTGAAAACAGATCGCATTCATATGTATTTTCTCACATATTTTGACAAATTAGTTTTTTCTTTATCGTAAGTTAGGTAAACATCATACAAGTTTCCAAATCAGAATGCATATATTTGGAAATCTGTTAAATACGTCAACGATAAATATTTTCAGTAAGGGAATAATGTTCATATACTTAGTTACGTAATAACCTAAGAAACTGACTTAAATTACCCAAATACATTCAAATCTATTTGGTCAACTTTAAATAGAAGTTTTATCATCAAATCAGATTTGTTTGTTTGATAGACATTTAGACGTTGGCAGGGTAATACAAGACACCTGGATGTGCAACTTGTGAGTTAAAATTGGGTTACATAATGTTTGTACAACATGTTTACACAGAGTCACTGACAATAGATGAAGCTGGTGAAGTTTAGTGATCTGAATAAGGAGCAGGGTGTCTTCCTTCCCAATGCCTGGTGCATTAACTGATTTTCTTGGACAATGGCGTTTATGTAAACATGTTGTGCATCACATTCGCCCATTATTGTACATTCTAGTTTCTATCACTGTATACGTTACTGACTTCATCTACCAATAACGTATCCTTTCATCAATGTTATATATTTTGAATTATATTACAAAGGACCACCCAATTATCCATTGTCACGGCATGACACAGAAATGCATTTCGTGAAACATGCAAGTGTTTTTGTAATATCAGGCAGAAGTAATAAACTTGAGATAAAGATTTATGAATGAACACGTAAATGCCTGCAATGGACAAGACATCATTTTGTCACTGAAACTGTTCACGGGGGAGAGACCAGGTGATTAATTTACAACACGATGATACAGAACACTTAAACCGAAGAGCATTTGAGTGCAGAGGACCTTCTGAGATCACCACAGTCACATTTCATAAGATGTGGCGCTGGACTGATTATGCGTAATTATCAGTCCAATAACAAACATTACAATCTTGCTTTTTTCTAGAATGTCACTACAGGATAAAATGAATATCATTCCAGGCCAGTCGGCAAAGTTGTCACATACATTATGCAAGTTATGCAATCTCAAAGAGCAGGTGCTTCACGCCTGAAGGACAATCGTAACATAACATACAACATCATTTGGTACTGTGTGATGGCATGGCCGTTCCTGTCATCGCTTTTATGATACCCACAACATTGTTAAAAGATGATTAAACATAAACTCACACTGGGATTTATCGGAGCCTACGCTTGCCGTTAATTTCAGTGGCTAGCAATGGAAGGAAAGTATTTAAAGACAACATTGTTAGGAAGTTAAATATTTGTCAGGTGTGATTGAATTTCGGTTTTGCATACCGTAACGACGGATGTCCTTGATAAACTTTGCTCTGCGTGTTCCAAACAAATAAACGTGCTTTGTAAGTGACTTGATTCTGAGTGGACGGATCATAGCAAGGTGACACATATATTATCATTATTATAACATTTCATTATAAGGTGAAGCAGTTTGGGATATAAAGCTACTAAGGGACTCGTGATAATCTAATATTCAAATCTGTAATATAGTTTTAACTTGGTGGCAACAAGACCAAGGTAGGCAACTTGAAGCTCGATCCTTAAAACCAGTTCGACAGGGAGTGCATCAGTCATGTTAATGAAAGTCTACTAAAGCGTTTCGCAATTTGAACATTTTCGACATAACCCTGTTAAAGTCCATGACTTCTGATTTTATTGATTATAGAATCTGTTCTAAAATGGAAGTTAGTTACACAGGGATCTTTCCGTGAGCGCATTTATCGAGAAGTTAAAACTACATCCTTAATCCCGGCATATTGTAACAGACCCACGATTATGCTACAGTGTCGGGTTCAGGGTATCCATTTCCAAAGGAAATGAGGCATTAAATTTGTACCATTCCGTTTTTAAACATTCATAATAAAACATCCTTACTTTAATAGAATCTAACCGTTATTGCTTAACATCTTTTAATTTTTCATAAAAAACGCATGTGATTATTTTCCATTGTCGAAGATTATCTGAAATTATGACCAAAATGTTGTCGGAAATGGTTCAGACATCACAAACACTACGCAGCTAACTTGGCTACTATAATCAGCATCTCTTAGGATAATTTCAAGATATCTTCTCAAATCGTTTTTATCTACCAGTAAGTATAGAGTCATTCAAAACACAAAAGAACAAAATATTCTCCTTGTCACATGGAAGCGATTTCGGGAACAGACAAATCTGAGTGCTTGTCTCTGCCTTGTTCATTAAATAATGAGCACTATTTCGTAACACTTAGTCTTGCATCAAAGCCCTCGACTGGAACGCTATATGACGTGTAAATTACATAATTACAGAAATCAGAAGCCAGATGGCTCGAAACCATCCGCAAATTACGCCTGTTAATCAGATGCTTTTTCCCTAAACCTCTTTCCGCTTGCTCCAGCCCAGACTCCGTGATGAAGGAAAGCGTGGGTTGGGGCGTGGGAGGATATTTCATTTAATATCAAAGCCAGCACTGCGCATCTGCCGGGATTGCTGCAGTCTTGAGGTACCCCTCGGGCTTGTGCCAAGCAGGTGGCTCTCACAGGGAAAAGACGTACAATTTTGACAAGTGATTGACAGCAATCTACAGAGATTTTTTGGATGCAGATTTCCCTGCAGTTTCATCCGAAATGATGAGGAAGTAACACTAAATAACGGATAGACACATATATTCAAGTGATAGCTGGACTGCCATGCCCTGAGGGTATTCTTAGGCAATAGAGGGGGCGATTTAGGTGAAGGTGTCATCCATTCCTGTGTATAGCCGGTGGTATGTAGTTCTTTTATTGCCTAATGGCTTCGGACTTAAAAGCTAAAGGTGAAGAATGACAAGAGATGGTGCCAGTTGTGCCAGTTTGGAAGACATCTCGGAATTGTGTTCTTTAAATGAAGGTGATTGCATTTTGTGTGATCCATCGCCTTAATAAGTGGCTCGTCGTTTTAAAGGTTACCGAGGAATAACGCAAATGTGAAAGTTGTCCAGATGACTGTTTGGTCTGTGCTAAATCACTGCAGTAATTACGGCTTAAAGGTTATGTTTTTAAGAGACACATCATGGATGCCTCAGTATTTGACATTCCTGGAGACACGTAGTTTTGTGTTATTTAACACGCCCCCGCAAGCAGGAAATATGGATCATATAGAATTCGAGGCATTTAATTTCTATAATAAGAAAATGCTAAAACGGCAAAAGTTTTGCTTTTTATTGACACTTTAGTGCTTTGATATTTTCACGTTCGTGTTATGTGTCAGGTGAATGTTTTTCAGCAACATGGAGCATGAAAAAAATGTGTCCCTGATGCAACCCGCTGTCAGTGATTCGTGTGCTTAGTCAGAGGACGTCAGAGTACGTCATTGCGATTTCTACTTCTTCAAAAAGAAACACTTTAGTGTGTAGGATCTAAGAGCGCTAACTAACGTAATCCTTTTTAATTAGATTGTTCGTCAGCACCTCTATGCCAATTCTGCATTTGTAAGGTATGTCATGTGTGTATGTTATATGTTCATATGATCCTTGTTGTTATGTCCATTTTTATGTATATATGTGTATCTCTGAAAGTGTAAGAGGGAGATGTATCAGTAGAAAGATATACATGTATATGAATGCTATAGAAGGACAGGTACATACTTCATGTAGGTAGGATTAATAAGAAAACTGATATATTTATGAATTCATTCCTTAAAACTCAGTAGTATGTAAGCGGATGAGAACACACACACACACATATAGATAGATAGATAGATAGACAGACAGACAGACAGACAGACAGACAGACAGACAGACAGACAGATAGATAGATAGATAGATAGATAGATAGATAGATAGATAGATGTAGTTTTTCTGAACTAAAGGTAATGTCGTGTTATAGAAAGATAGGTACATGCTTGATATTAGGATATGTAGGTTTAATAAGAAAACTAAGTTAAAGTAACAGGTAAAATGGAATCGATAAGAAAATAGAAAGATCCATAGTATACTGCACTAAAGGTGTGCAAATGGGAAAAAGTATATGACCAGTCCAGATATGAAATGAAACACTAGGGAAAGCATTCAGTGTAGAACTAACTCAGTAGGAAAATACCCAGGTACAAATTACAGAAGACAGAGGAAGAGGTACAAATCATAGAAGGATAGAGGTACAAGTACAAACTATAGAAGGATTGAGATATAGGTACCTCAGGTAATTCCTCAGGATTAATACGAAAACTGATAAGTTGATAAATGTATTAAGGTAAGGTAAACTGTAAGCTGACAAGTAAATATCTAAATTAATAGTATAATGTGCTGTAGGTGTATACGTGGGTAGAACTGTATTGCCAATCTAGGTATGACGGTAAACACATAGGAAAGCATTCAGTGGATGTACTGGGAGGTAAGCCAACAGGAAAGCACCCAGAAGGGTAGACAGGAATGTGAAGGACGTCTCGATCTGTAATTAATTCTGAGCAAGCTTCAAAAATCGTTATTGAAATAATTCAGGCATTATGCACCTGACCGTGGGTTCACTGATCAGACCTCATAAATCACTACAGATATGCATCGACGTGTCAGGATGTCATCTTGGCGTGTTGAGGACAATCAGTTTCAGAAAGACAAAGTATTAAAGGATCACTCATATAAAGAACAGCTTGTCAATATACGTGACAAAAGCTTTCACGTTTTCCTTTTGATCCCTGCAAGGTTTTTTGACGAAAATAGAACAGATTCTCTATTCATTTCAAAACTGAATTATTATCCTAAGAATAATTCGATTAATTCGTGAAAGGATCGAAGCCAGGTCGGATTTTCACATTCACTAAGGGCTTTAACTAAAACGACATTTCCTAGTAAATACACTCCAATTCTATCCTAGCTAATCATGCACGTAAATATGATAAAACGCACGTCGCTTTGACTAAAGGCTATATCATTCACGACACCCCGGCCTATGGTCAATAAAGGCGTATTCATTTTTGAACAGTTGCCTGGAAATATGGGCCATCTTTACTATCCACTTCGATTTTTTGTCGCAAGTATCTATGAATTACTTCTAACACGCAACTGCCTGTGTTGTGTCTCGCCCCAGGGAAAGAGTAACATTTAACACCATGTTTATCAAACGTGACGACTCAGAACTCTGATGATCTAGTTCTCAATGTCAAATGTCATACGTCAAATATCAAAAATGAAGCTCCGCGTGTAACCGGATTTGACATTATTTTTGAGGAATTATCTGATGAATACCAGAGGCGCCACATTATTTGACTGTCTGGCTACAATACGAGATTGTTTTAATCAAAAATAGTAAATCCTATTTGCAATCATACTTATTTCTAAAAGTGATGCGAACACATCAAACCATTGTAATCTCTGAAAATTAAACCCCTTTTCTGTAACTTGGCACATACATGTATTTACCGTGGGTTGTGCTCCTTTCACATGTTTATATTGAGTGAGTATAATTTTACACCGCTTTTAGCACTATGCTGGCATAGTGAGACACGAGAGCATAACGAGTGACACCGCAAATGGGCGTGACAAGTGACAGCTTTAACCGCCGGGCTAACTCACCATTCCTCCATGTTTAGAACCAAAATTATGCCAATGCAAACGGTTTCAACCATTCTGATGAAGAAGAGTGGGTTTTTTTCCAGTATACCATTAGCTTCATATCTGACAATGGTTTTACAATAGCCAGTAAACAATCACTGAATGCATTTTCAAAATTACACTTGACAGAAGAAACTCTAAAATGACTTTTTGTTCGTGTGTTCAGGAACAAAGGAAGCAGAGTTTGAGCAGATGAATCAGGCATTTGTAGCATGTGTGAGTAACCTTATATAAACTTTAAATTTAGATATTGGGTGTAAACCTTTTGCTTCCACTAAAAATCAAATTCATAAACGAAACAGCCAGACAAAGAAAGCGTGGAAGCGAAGACAGAAGGCACGACAGTGTTTTAAATGAAATGTAATGTACACTTTTAACTTCTACTTCACCTGCTGAAAACATGTGAAGATATGTCAAAAAAATGACAACAAACCTATTAGATTCTGATAGTCACTTACATATCTAATGCATGTGTTTAGACTTCATGCAACTGTGCTTCATTTGGCATGTTTGTTGTATTCACGTTTTGTTTAGATAAAGGAAAAACTCTGGCAAAAGTCGTGCCCCGTGATTAAACGTAATGGGTTTATCATACCAGTTTAAGATAAGACTGAGAAAAAGGTAACTGAAGCTAAGGTAACTGTTGGCAAAGTACCACATCAGTACAGTCACACAAGCTGTTACATACATCAAAGTATTTTCTATAATACTAACAACCTATTATAATCATATTTATTGTAGAGAATTTAATAATCTCTAAGGCGTTTAATGATCTCTAAAATAAAATTTCAAACATGTCATTGTAGTCGCCAAGTTATCTTATTTCAGTGCAGCATCTTTGTGTAGATATCATTTGGTTGTACTGTTTATGAAATTTCCTTTTCGGAAATAGCATTAGGATGACAGCTATGAATAAGCATTAGACTCAGTGTATGACTACTTTGTTATTTAACTTCCTTTATTGAAGTGTGATGCTTCATAATGAAGACTTTCAGTGTTTTTGTGTCCGTGTTTGTATTGAGTGAATCAAAGTGTACAGTCATAAACCGTGTTTGTATGTGTGTCTGTGTGTGTATGTGTTTTGAGGGTGGGTGAGAGAGAATGTGTGTGTGCGTGCGTGTGTGAGATATATCTGTCCCTGCGTGGACGTATCTCTGTGAATTATCCAGTATGTGTCATGATGTATTTGGATGGTTATGTGTAGAAGTAGTTAAAGGTACATATCGGAAATGCATGTTTCGGTTGCATTGTATAATATACTTTGAATATACTAGTATGATTTTAAGCACTGGCAAGCATAAATCAAACAAATATCCAAAGACAGAATATTAAGAGCAGGTGAAAAATCAAAAATTATCCACAATGATATGTGGGTGTGAGCAAATGAACGTCGGCATTGATTCTGGAACTAGAACAAGAGATAATTGCAGATCATAGCAGATTTACTGGGAGATGTCCCACAGCAGATATAAGCCCCTTATAAAACTGATCATGGCGTTCATTAATGATTCGCAATCATACATTGGCCTCAATATATAAATAAGGTAAGATTGCTGTTATATCACAAGGCCCGGACTCGTGTTATGTAGTCTTTTTTCTGAATTTGAAGGAAATGACTGCTGGGCCAGTACTGAACATGATCACATTCGTCACGCCATGATATAAGTGTGTCATATACAATAGCTAATCCATGAAGTTAATCGTAGCTTGATGTAAACAAAACTGATACATCCAAAAGGATATCACTGTGCTCCAATTGGTTTCAAGTCACTACAACACCGCATTACTTCTATACCAACCATAATCTAGTCAGGGCATAGATGACAGTACTTTTATGACAATGACAACTATATGTGGTCATAACTCGCATGACATTACTGTTACACCAACCATATCTAGCCACAACATACATGACTTAATTTTTATGACAACTATGTCTGGTCACAACACATATGACATTACTGTCAAACCAACAATAAACGAGCTACAACACACGTAACTAGACTGTTATGCCTACAAATATCTAGCCACAGCACATATGGCATTACTATCACACCAACCATGATCGAGCTACAGCACATATGACTTTTAGGGTTGCACATATCTAGCCACAGCACATATGGCATTACTATCACACCAACCATGATCGAGCTACAGCACATATGCCTTTTAGTGTTGCAAATATCTAGCCACAACATAACTGATATTATTATTACTGTCACACCATCCGTAATCTACCCACAACATGCATGATATTACTTTTGTGGCAACATGATATCCAACCACGACAAAGGGACATTACTGCTACACCAACCATTATGTAAAAACAACATACATGATATTACCTTCATGGTAACATAATCTAGTCACAATGTTTGACGTCACTGTTACATCAACAATTGTCTAGCCATGATATATATCTAGTCACATCATGCATTACATTACTGTCATACCAACCATTATCTAACCACTATAAATAAGGTGTAAGGTACAACTGATTTATCACACCTGACAAATCTAAGAAAGGCATATTTTACATTTTGTCTATGCTTGGCATAATTACACGTTACTCTCAGAATTATTAGTTTTGTTCCTTGCTACCAGCCTCAACATGGCCTAAATGTGGCTAGTTAGTCTCCAGCCCATTCAGTTACCAACCTTTCATTGGTACCTGCATAATCCGTTCACATGATATTATGAGTGCTAGTTTCATAACATTATAACTGGTAATGGTTAAATGGCTACACAATGTACGTGTAACGTTACCGTTATGTTGTGTCTGTTCGGGGCTATTAATGTAAAATACCACACACTGTTATCACTTTGATAACAGCTTGCAAGAGGTTACAACATGGACTGATAACAATCATTGTAAGACACAACTGTCTGTATAATATCATTAATGTATTGTCCTGCGCTAGGGCTTAAAAGATTAAGTTATACCGACGGAATAACACTGAAGCCATTTAACGTTCAACAACAACACAGTACACAGACCTAATGAAAAATATAGCATATACATGTAGTAAATCATCATCAATGGAACAGTGTAAACACATCTAGATTGAAACGTTGCTCGATGCAATAAACACGAAGTTGTTATCCATAAAGTTGTTAGCTTCGTTAAACTTTTCATTAACGCCTTAGCAAACATGTAGCTGGTTTTGTGAAGAAAAATGAGTTTCACAATTCTACAACATATATTCTTACAACATTTGTATACATGAATAGTTTTATAAACTAACGTCACAAAACCCATCTTCATAGACGTTCATATAAGTTCATATTAAGCATGTTACTTTGTCGGCTGTGCAAAACAAGATAAGTCCTATAATGAGATTCTATACTTTCGTTTCTATATGGATATATCATGGCATGCAAAGTCGACATATCGACTGGGCATTGTGGAAGAGACAAAATAACTTACCTCAAATCTAAGCTTTCCAACCGGAGGAGATGCATAGGGAATCCCGAGATATTTTTCAACTTTGTGGTTTGAGTGTACATGATCAACAAAACCACGAACTGTTCCATATTTTGTCTCCCTGACAACAAATTGTCTACTTTGGCGACCACATTTCACACACGCTAAAACAGTAGCGTAAACCAAAAAGTTTAAAATCCTTGAAAAATCGGACATTTCGGCCTTACGCTTGAGTGCAACTTCACAAAAAGCCAACTTGAAAAGTTTGATGTTCCGGCTCACGAAACAGGAGCTCTGAGCAAAACCCGTGTAATTGATGTGATTAGAGCCAATCTTGACTCATCCGGGGAGCTCTCAGTAACCCTGGAATCGAAAACAAATCCTTTATATACAAGCAGCATAAAGATTAGAGTCGATTCGCTTCATGTCTTCTCTCACTCCCACTATCTCTCTATCTGCCTGACCAGGGGTGCTAGGCTCGCTATGACCCCTGAGCAGGGATTCGCTCTAATTTAGCGAGTGATATCACCTCAAGACGAGGGGTAGCGCACCGACAAGCATATGGGCCGAGGGGTCCTAGGTTGGCAGTATCGCTCTCAGTAACAGATGCCGAGAGTAATGTACTAGACAATGCATCAATCGGGGCGGGACTTGTATTTAATGGGTGGAGCTCTCTGTGACAGAAAAGTGTAAGTTTTGCTGCCGAGCAAGTGACTAAAACTTTGCCTAACTGTCCCCTTTACGTGCCATAGTAATACGCTATTAACGAGACTCCAGCGTAGTGTTAACCGGCCCTACGCGAGCCCGAGTTGTAAAGCAAGCCTCGGCACGTAGTATGATAGTAAGACGAATATCGACATGGGGAGTTCTGTCCTCGACGTATATGATTTCTCATGCTGTATAGATCTGTCTCTTCATCGTCATGTCTTATAGGCCTACTACAGGAAGCTAAATTTTGCCACTCTCACTAGTTTATTATGACTTGGACTGAATCGATAAAGACTATGCAGTCTCTGGACAGAAAGTCGACAACACAACATAGAAGCAGTGGATTATTGCACTACTCACGGCTCCAGTTAATTGGTGTTATCTAAAGGTCATTTTCCAGTATTGACTTCATACTCATAACATTCGATCCGTGGAATTATCTGTATTATAGCTGGTAAAGTTATCCAGTGCTCTACCAACTCAATACATTGATGTTTAGATAGTTTCTCACAACTCGTGTCCATGGCGTCTTTTGAGTGACTGGGCATCCATAAAATGTAACCTTTAATGGATGCCTTGATTTACTCCTCATAAACCATATTGTAAACCACGAAATAGCGTGAGTACATTTTACCTCAGTGTGAACCATCAATTCAGTTCTTTATTGAAAACCATCAAGCAGCGTGTGTAAAGATCAAGAGTGTGACAATGTGTTGAATTGTGTGTCTGTATGTGCAGTGACTGCAAAAGTGTGGCACAACAATTATACTGAAGCATATATGGCCACAGCGCGGAGAATTAATGCGTGTATTCTGTGTCTGTAAATATCTCTCTCTCTCTCTCTCTCTCTCTCACACACACACACACTCTCTCTCTCTCTCTCTCTCTCTCTCTCTCTCTCTGATGCTTTTCCTATGTTCCTATGATAGGTCCTAGAAATAAGGAATTGACGGAACAACGTAAAGTTGATTGATTGATGGATTGGTGGAAGAAGGTAAGATGTACCGATAATTAATAGACTGATATAGCCGTCGATGGTTCACGGATGACAAGAGGGAAGAAGGCAAGGTGGACTGATTCATGTGTAGATTGCAGAAGGTTAGTGTACATGCAGGTGGAATTATAGATACATGTATATCTTACATAGATATGTTATATACCCATGTATGTGTAAGCACAGATGGTCGATGGACGGGTACATAGAGACATAGAACACACAGATTGATGAGTACGTATTTGCGCTGAACCAAACTCACTGACTGACCCATCAGTCGTATCTAACAGTTCATCTCTGTCCAATTCAGATCGCATACGTATCCTTCTGTTCCTCTTTATGTAAAGCGGCTGGGTAGCCTAGGGGTTAAAGCATTCGCTCGTCACGCCGAAGACACGGGTTCGATTCCGCACATTTGTACAATGTGTAAAGTCCGTTTCTGGTCTTCCCCGCCGTGATTTGCAAAAAAGCGGCTTAAGACAGAACTCACCCGCTTGACGGAAATGTTACTTTTACAGTGTAATTGTTCCTGTAGCTACTCGCGTCACTAGTCTCTTCACATGCTGCTACTGCTGCTACTGCTGCTACTGCTGCTGCTACTGCTGCTGCTACTACTGCTGCTACTGCTGCTGCTGCTACTACTGCTACTGCTGCTGCTGCTGCTGCTGCTGCTGATGATGATGATAACATTGGAGATGCTGTTACAAACGTGCAAATAGTAATAAGCAGGAACGATCTTATGAAGGAAATGTAGAATATATGGTGTTATTATGTCCCTCTAGTAATAAATAAGTACATAGACTCTGCATCTCAGAAAGTTTTATCTTTACCAGGGGCTATCAAAAATAATATTGCCACTCATTTTCATGGCATTTATCACATACATGGCCGCTCAAAAATCCACAAGGACAACGATACTGATCATCTAGAATACTCTGATCATGGTAATGATTATCTTCACTGTTCACGTTATTATAACAACCATCTCAATCAGATTAAAGTCTGTTATTCATATTATCATTTGTATGTTACAGGTGAGTGTTGTTTCAGTCCCAATGCTCAGCACTACGTTTATGACAAGTAAGAGAGCAGCCGTTGTACTTTTTGGGCCAGGGAGAGTTTTCTCCTCAGAATAATGCCCAATATGTATTATTTGTGGGTAGCGTTTAAAACAATGAATTCAAGAAAACACCAAAACGTCCAAAACTGTGGATATTTATACTAAAACTGAGTGATGGATTTGTAATGTGTTCGCAGTTTCCTTTTGCCCAGTGGAAGTGACGTTAACTAGCAGCAAACCGGTTGAAGCGCTCATACAATCGAGTTCTAGTCACCGCCTTAAGGTTAGAGTTACCTCCCCATCTCACTTCTTGCGAATATTTTATGATTCACGTCGCTTTTTGGAACACTTATTCAACACGTGACTTCAACACGTTTTCCTGGATTCACAAAATCAAGAGTCTCCTACAAGATATTACACTGTTACAGGTCCAGGACATTCTCGAGTGCAGCGGCTTGCGTAAGGAACATCTTAATTACTGTTCGAGCCTGCCAATGTATTTGAACAACTGCATTGCCTATTGAAATTGTAAACATATAGGTCAGAGTTTTAATATAACTTTTCATTATTTATGGCGTTATGTTGTTCTTTTTACTCCTTTGATATTGGTACAATATTTTGGGATAATCTTATCTTTTCAGCTTAGTGACAAACATTAAATATACATTCATTTCAATGCTGCAAGGGATGCAATTGGACGAGAACACAATCAGGGTATAACATCTCCATTGTGTTATGACTCTTATCACGATTTACCTCATGAAAGCAACATTCTTAATACAAGGTCCTGTAATTACACAAGACTTCAGCATGATGTACAATCGGTCACTGGCTCTGTGTAGATGAAGGTACGATGTGATCTGCAGCAACCTAGGCTCGTCGTAACTTCTGAGGTTCGCTGACCGTGCATGTCATCGTCGCCCACTTGTGTATATCGATGCTCATTGTTTCACCCAGTGGAATGGCGATACTCGATCACTTACAGACCGTCGTGATTTAAGTGGAATATCGCTTGGTGCGATGTTATTATCATTTAAATGACACTGATACATATCGGACAATGCTAATAATGACGGCAATAATACATATCTGACAATGCTACTTGTGAAAGCAATAATACATATCTGACAATGTTAATTGTGAAAGCAATAATACATATCTGACAATGTTAATTGTGACAATGCTACTTGTGGAAACAATAAATACATCTGACAATGTTAATTGTGACAGCAATAATACATCTCTGACAATGCTAATTGTGACAGCAATAATACATCTCTGACAATGCTAATTGTGACAACAATAATACTTGTCTGACAACGCTATTTGGGACAGCAATAATACATGCCTAACAATGCTGTATCAGCAATAATACATGTCTGACAAAGCTAATTGTGACAGCAGTACTTCTAAGGCATATTAAAATTACTGCTTGCACTTTTCATCTGCAATATGGACCCATATATGTCGTGAGAGGACGAACAGGATCAGGTGGTCAGGCTCGCTGACTTGACACATGTCATAGTATACCGAATATCATGATGTTGTTCACTGGATTGACCCCATTATGCGGAGACCGCAATCATAAAACTGGAATACTGTTAAGTACAGAGTAAACAAAATAACACGTGTGCACGGGCTTCTGTACACTTTAGGTACGAATAGAGATGATTGTGCGTTTGAGTGGTTTGCTTGACACGCTGCTTTGAACGTTATTTCACATAACGTGTGCAAGCAAAGCATTGAGGCCAAGGAGTAGAGGTCACAGCGCCTATCTATAAACGTGATGTACCCAAAACACCACTAAAAGCGTCATAAGGTCTGTAATCGCGAAAACATTGCTGAAGCTACTTTTAGTCCAATACCGCGACATAATCGATACATCTCTAAAGCGACATGTACTCCAAAACCACGATATAATTGATTCATCACTAAAGCGACGTGTTCTCCAAACCATGATATATTCGATACATCACTAAAGCGACGTGTTCTCCAAACCACGATATAATCGATACATCACTAAAGCGACGTGTTCTCCAAAACCACGATATAATCGATACATCACTAAAGCGACGTGTTCTCCAAACCACGATATAATCGATACATCACTAAAGCGACGTGTTCTCCAAACCACGATATAATCAATACATCACTAAAGCGACGTGTTGTCCAAAACCGATAATCACTGACGTATAGTCAGGGATACTCCCGAAACCGCATTCCAAACACTGCTCACTAAGGAAACAGCTATTTGTGGCGTTGTGTGTGCACGTGGTAATATGCGCAGCTTGTTTGAAAGTGATAAAGATGATAATGATGATGATAATCATCACAACCATTATGATAATGGCAGGAGAAATGAGAACTTTAAAGTTAATTGGAATCAGTAGCAGAGATACACTCTCGCTTCCCGCCATTTTGATAGTTACTCTTGTTAATATGAGTTCCGGTTATTTCCAAATTCCTTGCCCTGCGTGTGTGGCGCCAGCGCTGATCTACGTCAGTGCTTTACAGGATACAGGCAACAGTCAGGGGATCGCAATTAGTCCAATCACTCAAGGGAGAAAGACTGGACGCCAATTTCTATTGATCTGTGTAATTACCGTAAGACCTCACTTACTAGCCATCATGCAATACCGTCGTCTTGCAGCTCGTTAGTATAAAGCGTGTTCCATTTAACATGTTATATGCTTCGTCCATAAGGCAATGGACATCTTCTATCTAACATCGACTGATTTAACATGGCAGAATATGGATTTTGGCATGGCTATTAGGCGAAGTACGCTGGGTTTACGTCAGTACTAAAGGGACATCACCTATATCGTGACATGTTAGCTTAGCACCGAACGAAATCATAATTGGCGCATGTCAAAGACATTTCAAACTTTTTAAGCCGTGGTGGAGAATCATTATCAGGACACAACCCGTGCCCGTGCTAATGTAGGAACAGAAGATCATGTCAGGTCCAAGGGACACAACTCTGCACATGGCAGCGTTATAGGTTCTTTTACAACTGTCTTAAGTTTAAAGCTATTGCTGTTGCATCCACCAAGAAGGTAACGTGAGAAATAAATCAGAACGTAAAAGGTAGAAATTACTATAATTTGAAAATGACCGAATGTTTCATAATACTTTCCTGGTCTGATAGATACCAAAAGAAGAAATCTTAATACAATCATTATAAGTCTTGATAGTGCGATAAATGATGGTGCTGTCCACATTTAAACTATTTAGCACTACTACTACCAATCATCAACATCATGTGACATTTACAACATGAAGCATCTCTTTAACAGTTAATTCAAGCAAAGACGTTTGAAATTACGCATGTTTCGAAACATGAAGTGATCAATATTATCGAGTGGGTTTACGGAATTTTTGTAACAATTACCAATTACTGTTCACACATTTTTCACATAACGTACGGTACTTTTTCATGCACTGTGTTGAAAAAAATCTACCAGCTCTTGTTTTGAAGCTAATTCAGTGAGACATATCCGGGATCCCAAACAGTAGTTCAAGGGACCATTCTTCCAAGATACAATAATATACTTAAACACAGTTATATGCTAATTTCGTTTGCAACAAGATACCTAAACACGGTTATATCTTAATTTCTCTGTATGCATCACTTACTGTAGCCGGTGTTATGATAAGCAAGCTTGCTGCCCCTTCACTTGAATGTATGACACACAATCTAGGTTACCAATATTATGATAGCTTAGAAAATAGGAAATGATGCAAAATGAAGTCGATTATTGGAAAAATCTGACCTCAGAATTGCGTCTGGATTATCCCAGTGCTGATGACCTTACATCGAGATATTGTTTGACACAACGTCGCATTCGAAGTAACCGTAACTTTTAAGTATTCCGTAATTTTACATAACGTGATAAAAGATGCCAACATACAGTATTCCAAAAAGATATGACATCTCCGAGAATCCGCCTCGTTTGTTTTGCCCAATATCTTCATGGAGCGCAGGCAGATCTTCCCGTATATGACACTCACAAACTTTCCCGTAATACTTCATATTAACTTTGGAGAGAATGTCATCTTTGACATTGCAAATACCACGCCTTGATAATCTTCAACACAATCTACATAAAGAAAGCCTCCTTTTTACTAGAACGCAAGAATACCCTGTTGTGGTCTTTGGCCAAAGACAGTCTAGTAATGGTTTGAATTACAGTTCCTTGTGTGTAATCGTTGTCATGTGATATTCAGCGAATTCTTTTATTAGTTTTAATCAGCCGGGGATTTGTCGGATTCATATTTTGAGTAGAAACGGATAAAAATAATTTTATGCAAACTCTGTTGGTGGCATTTGGTACTGGTAGAGTAGAACATTCCTTCGGTCATCTGGTGTCATCGCCAGTTCATATACTTCCAACGACCATTTCGCCCTTTTACTCCCCTTCAAGTTTTCAAATGTCATTTATTTGATTTTACACAACTTAAATATATTCTTGAATCGTATTTCATATCTATTCTAAATTCAACAAATTGCAGAAATCCATACTTGCCAAGTCGTCACAATCCTCCAATTTCTACTGACCGCGTGTGTTCAAATCCCTACACGAATGCATTCCTTGTTATCAATATATCATACAGATTAAGTTAGGACATTGTATACTGAACAGCAAAATAAATGCATCTAGCTTTTGCCACGTTTACAAACAGAAGACATAAAACGAACGCCTACCTATATGAGATTTTATTTTTTCGAAAACTGCGTTTCTTTCGTTTTTCAGTATGTCAGTGTATTACACAGCAGACACTTCCGAGTAAAGTGGTTCTTGATTTATATAAACTTAACGAAACAGGACTGCCATTTAGACTGATGCCGTCCCTCCTTTAAGATATCATCGGAGGCTAAGGAAACGTTACTCTCTGCAACAGCAACGTGGCTTCTCGAACTATTTCCGTGTGATTGAAACAACACTTCCCCAGATTTTTGCCCTTTCTGATTCCCGTATTTCCCTGATGACCGTCAGAGCGTTCCGAACCACATGAGTTACGTAAACACAAGCCTCTACGGTGGGAGGGACAACACCCTAGTTTTGTTGCATGTTGGTTTAACCTCCAGAATACACATTTACAGCCCAACCAAGCAGACATGGGTAATGTATGTGAAAGGAAAATACTTTGGTCAACTGAGATAGCAAAATAGGATGTTGTAAGCTTCATATTTCAACACGGCCACACTCTTCTGAGCTCTGGTCTGCGTCGAAGACCCTTTGAAAGAGAATTACCGGGATGTTGTTTATCTTGAATAATTGGCTAACACGCTTAATGCGGTCTGGTTAGTAATGGAACTTATGGTATTGGTCGACATCTATACACAGAAGTGAGAAACAGATTTTCACCTACCACCGAGGAAAATTAAGTGCAAAATTGTTTATGTCCTTAATGCTTAAGGATGCAATTTGTTCAGACACGTTTTAAATGAAGGAATGTTTCGTTAACCTTCCGCACAAGCGCAAATGCTTTAGTTTACATAGCTGTTTCTAACATTAGCTTACACGCTGAGAGCTTGCAGCTATCTATACATCGATATTTATGTGGTATTTGAAATAACTTGGCATCCGGTCGGAAGATGTCCACTTGTTACAAGGAACCCAACGATGTTAAGAGTTTGAGCTTCGACCTTCACCTTCAGCTGGGCAAATCAGTAACACTGCTATTTTACTACGCCTGTGAAGTATCGGGCGTAGTAACCTCCAACAACCTAATAATAGGCACGTCTCGGGTAGCAGAGGAAATCGACGATATCAAATTAAGGCTAAATAAAGTCTGAACTCGAGAGAAATGTCGCTAAATTGAAGAGCGTGGTCGAGCAAGTGAGCTTCCTATTATGCTTTGAGCGTTCCTAGAGTGTTTGTTGATTCAGAGTCCTGATGCCATCGGAAGTTACCGGAGAGCGATTTGGACACGATTTATGCGTGTAAAGTATCATTTACTGTTGTTGATCTCAGGTTTTCAGCCTGCCTAAGCAAAGAATGACCAAACTATTAACTGCTCCTGACGGGAAATCCAGAGAGAACATTTCCCGGCCTTGAAGGTCAGAGTTGACAACCTATGCAAGATAATACCAATTCCGACAGGAAAATCACTAGTTTCCAATAGTCCTTGAAACGTTCACTCTGTATATATTATGTCCGGTATAGCCCTTTGACCTATCTAAAGCAAAATCAAAGTTATTAAGTCCCATGAGAATTTCTCTCATTTTACGGAAACGGTAATTACAGTGGAACTTTAACCATTTCAAGGATGTTTTACTTGAATTCATGTGTCAATTCAATATGAATTTGTCTATGTAGCCAGAGTACATATGTGCTACTGGGAACTGAATCACGTTGGGTCAGTTTCCTACTGTGAGTGAGTGGTTTTACACCGCTGTAAATCCAGCAATTTCACGGCGGGGGACTGCAGACACAGGCTTCACACACTGTATCCATGGCTAATTGAATTCGGATCTTCAGTATGTAAATGGTAAATATCGTTATATAAAAGTACTGATTGCATTCTGAGTTACTTGTATAAGGAATGTTGTTGTAATCGATTCTTCTCAACTATTTCACATTTCATTCTTTAAAACTGCGTGTGCCTCTGATCAACAAGAACGACCCGTGAAGATCCGGGTTAGAGTTTATCGTCAGTATCCCATGGTTGTCGTAACAGACAACAAACGGGATCAAGTAGTCAGGCTAGCTGACTAGTACATGGTCGACACGTCCCAGTTGCGTAGCTCGATTATTTACAGAGCATTGCCATATAGCTGTAAAATGGCGGAGTGCGGCCTAAAACTAAGCTTACTCATACATCTACACCATCATTCTTCTGCCCAGTGGGGGAACAGACGCAAGACATTCCTTCCCGTTTAATCTGTACGTACATTGTTTTGTCAATGTGTATATTCAATTAGATTTGTAAAAAGTAAATCATAGTTTTTTATTTATTTTTTTCCATCTCTGGAGAGGCTTAGCATTCTAAACAAAATGAAGATTTCACAAGCAGGTGCTAACGGCACTATGATTAGTTGTGTGAGGATGTCGTGTGAAAAACGCCAAAGAAGAATCACTGTTTACGTATACAATTACTGTCCTTCCATACGAATTTAAAAGCCATTTTATCAAAATATTTTACTTCCTAAATTTAAACTCCCGGCGCCGATATCGCACAGTGAATCTAATAGAAACGGAAGTGAGAGAGAAGTGCTGACAATCCCACTTGAGTTTAATTTCTTATCATTAGTGATAAAATCGAGTTTTTTCACAAGTATAATTAAATCTATCATTAATTAATTACGATATATCTTCAGCATATGCTTTAAGTCTCTCAACCTTGTACTCAGACACAAAACTACATCTGTAATTTTCCCAATAGATAAGCTCAATATTTTCTGTTTGAATAGCATATAACGTTCTACGCAATACGTTCTACACAAGGCTTTAAAAGTATGAAGTGAGCGAGTGTGTAAGGTTTTACCCCGCTTCTAGCAATATCATTTCGGGGTTATCAAAACTGGACTTCACACTGTGCCCTGTGTGGAACAGACGTGACGAGCGAACGCTTTAACCACTAGGCTAAAACGTCGCCCCGAGTATGAATGGTGATTACGGCGTGAAAGAAACATGTTACGTTTTTCATTTTATCCTACGAGTACACTTACACGAATTTAAGAGTTAGTGCATCGTGTACATATAAACGCATATATGAGTGAGTGAATTTAGTTTTACGCCAATATTCCAGCTATATGGCGGCGGCCTGTAAATAATCCAGTAATCTGTAGACAATCCAGTGATCAACAGTATGAACATCGATCTGCGCATTTCGGAGCCGATGACATATGTCAACCACGTCAGCGATCCTGACCACCCGATGCTGTCAGTCGCCTCTTACGACGACTATAGTTGCTTTTTATGGAAGCATGGGTTGCTGAAGGCATATTCTACCCTGGAATTGCACAGCTCAAACGCATATGTACGCATCTAGGTCATACCATCACTATCAAAGTGCCTGTGAAAATCTGGGTTCGAACTGATCTTAACAGCCCATGCTTGTCATTAGAGATGACTAACGGAATCGATCGGAATCCACTGACCCTAATGATCGTATTCCCAATGATGTCAGTCACTGGATTATTCAGTCATATAGCTGGACAATTAAGCATGGCATCAGACAACAAACAAATAAGCTATGATGACAATGAGGGTTTAATATATACACAGACTAACACCGCTGTCTCACTGTCAAATGGAGCTGAGTAAATTCTCCGACTAATGACTAAATACGGAATATGCGAGAAGCAAGCGACCTTGAGCAATAAAACAAAGAAATTGACAAAATG
Organism: Haliotis asinina; assembly: GCF_037392515.1. Taxonomy (NCBI): domain Eukaryota; kingdom Metazoa; phylum Mollusca; class Gastropoda; order Lepetellida; family Haliotidae; genus Haliotis; species Haliotis asinina. The sequence goes on from NC_090286.1 coordinate 38,433,659, forward strand.
TACGTTTCTACGACTCAGTTATTTGTGCGAAATTTGTAATGATATTTCCGTAATCTGATTTGGGTAGCCTAGTGGTTAAAGCGTTCGTTCATCACGCCGAAGGCCCAGGTTCGACAATTCGGCCTAATGAAATTTAGCGCTGGCTTTCAATCCTAAATTAGACATCAGGAAATCTCCGGCAACTTTGAAACCTTTCCAACAAACCAGGGGAAGTATATTGCCCCAAAGAAAGGTCAGTCAATTGGTTGACCTTTGGCTGACAAGCTCTTGACCTTTCAGTTAAACTTTAGTAATGGTCAAGGCAAGGCTTGGGGTTTTCAAGTCCAGCTGGGACAATCGCCGGTTTAGGAAATAAGCCTAATATACTGTTGGCACACAACAGTGTATGATGTTGTCATAGTTAAACCAAGAAACAGAGACCACAAACGAGTAAGTTTTCACAATGAGATTTTGGATGATGGGGTTTTTTTTGTTTGGTTGGTTGGTTGGTTGGTGTTTTGTTTGTTTGTTTTTCTGTTTGTTTGGTTCGTTTTCATCTTAGTATTAGCTGCAAAATGTATTTTCCAGGTTCAAAAAAAAAGAGACACGGTGTTTATAAAAAATATAACCTCCATTATTTCACCATTGTACATCTCTTTCCACTTGTCTCGAACTGTAATTTATCATTGTCACGAACTATGGGTAATCCAGCATCGCTGTGTATACCAACAGGTCGTTTGTCTCGATCTTTACGTACTCTTAACGTCTATGCTGTACTCTGCTTCAATAGAACTCCATTTACTCAACAGCATAGTCTGGCTTTTATGTCGAATGAAGAAAGCTCGGTATATACTTATTGGGCACATGTACAAGGCTAGTCCAGGGCTCGTGTGTACAAGGCGATCTTAGCGCTAAGCCCTTATTAAGTTACAGTAGAGATCATGAAGATCGCTTTGTGAAGTAAGTCTGTTACCAAATACGCACAGAATAGATGTTCAGTGCATACTATAACACAAAACAACATTCTTTCAGTTCACCATAAAACACGGTGGGGTATTAGAGCTGTTATATATTCTCTCAATTTATATATGCACTAACTTTAACCGTATACACATTTAACACTCCATAAAAATAATAACATACTGTCGGTTATTGACCAATCGTGAGTCCGAGTCTTCAGTAGCCCATGCTTGTTATAAGGAGCAGCTGACGAGACCGGATCTTTCTCATCTCTTTCTTGTTTGATACATGTCTTTGTGTCCCATTTTCTCAGATCGATGCTCATGATGTCAACCACTGGACCGATAAGCATAAACTCGATTACTATCAGACTACCGTAATCTGGTTGGCATAATGCTAAGTTTAAGAACAAACTATAACGATCGGGTTTTGTGGCAAGAACAGACGGCCTCCAAAATGTTTATTCAGGGGTGGCTCTAGAGATCAGGTTCTCACCTACCCCCATCTCCCCCTAATCCCATTGTTAATTAAATTCACTGAGGAGCATTTCCCCCTAAACTTTGGACTTCATGATTCAGGTGCACCCCCTCTTCTCCAAGACCCTGGACCTATCTGCCCTTGTTCATTGTATGCAGTTGTGTGTATCTGTAGTTCATGTTGTATGTGATGTTCAAGACGAATACAAACAATGTGGAAACGAACGACATGACCAGCACTAACAACAATAATTATGCTTAAGCAACCGTTGACTAGAAAATCAGCTATCGACTACAGGTAATTACAAAATACCAACCAGGTAGACTATCTCTGTGGTCAGTCAGTCCGCACGATGGCACGTGAAGCATCATTATTTATCATTAGAAGATAAATATTTTGTGTTTCTAATTTAGACTTTGTTAACTGCAGATTGTTAGCGATGGATTTTACTTGGCACGTTAAGCGTCTCTTGGTGGCATACCTCTTAACAGACCACACGTATATATTGTGAAACTTTAGTTGGAACTGTTTTCATCTATAGCATAATTTGGACTTGTAATTGATTGGAAAGGATTCTTCACTTGGCGTAAAAGTGAGAGATGACTTGATACTGTCTCGACAGTTCCCAACTTAGTGCTGGTTTTCCTTGCATTAAGTGACCCTACTCCCGACCTTCTCTCACAAATGGATCAGCTGTCGAGCTAACAAAGCATGGCATGTTTGAGTGAGAGAGTTTAGTTCTACACCGCTCTTAACAATACTACAGCAGCATCGCGGCGGTGAATACCAGAGTTACATATACAGTACCCATGTGAGAAGTCCAACCAGGGTTTACATTCTGACCAGCGAACGCTTTAACCACCGACCTGGCATGTTTGAGACATGCCTGTAAAGAGTAAAGTTGTTTTGCATCCGATCTTATTTATATTTCTGAGCTGACAGTTTGCCACAAGAGGGTCGTTATCACAGTGCGACCGTCCAATCAACATTTGAAGCATGTTGTTGTGATTACATTTTTGTAAAGAAAAATGTTACTCTTCATTATTTCTTGTAAATTCATATGTGAACCAAATACATGACCTTACCGGGTTATTATTGATAGTTGGTTCACACATACCTAACATAATTCACTTCATTGCAAAACAAATCTAATCCAACGCTGGGTTGTGGTTGACGTTGTTTGAGATATTTTTCAAACAGCGATATGTCACAGTGAAAATAGCAATTATATAAAATGATGTCCCGTGCTTGTTTCTCGTGTGGATTTGTAACAGTCGGTAAACAAAGACGTCAATTACCACGACTAAAACGATAAAGATCAATACCCTTTACTATCACTAATTAGTTCGTGATCGAGAAATAACCGCATTTCCATATTGATTTGTTCTTAAGAGTCCAGTTAAATTGGTGATTAGGAAAGTAAGAGCACAAAGAGCTAATATAGCTACCTACATGCTAATATAATAGATTATGACTTGCAAATATATGTGAAAAACATAAATGCCTCCTGTGTATTAAAGAAAAGCTGGTTTTGTTTTTGTATCTGGAACCAAATTATTCGACCAATAACAATAATTTATCTTCTGTTTAATTGAATGTGCAGGTTCAATACTGAGGTCATTCTTCGATCTATTATAGAGAAAAACAGCATATACAGTGTGTGTGCAATGAAAACGTACCGATAATTAAATGCTTGGCAAGATAAAATTAGCTAGGATTCGCAATCTTACTTTGACTTTATTGGGGTTACATCAAAATGAAATTACGTTTAGGTACGTTTTCACTACAAACGTACTATAATTGGTGATAATACATGAACTTGTATCCTTACGTAGGTATTTACCTAATACCATCAGTAAGAGAACATGGACTGTTCTTTCCTGGTTAAATGATCCCCAATTGTAATTGTGACTCAAGGTTTTGTCAGGTTTTGTCAACAGGAATCAAGCGCTGTCTAGGTTTATTAGATTCACTAAAGCAAAGCACCATAGACCTGTTTACCGTGATTCCCAATGTAAGCCACGAGCAAATTCCACTCATGACTTTTCTTAGACCTCAGACGAAGGATAGGCTGTTTTCGTTTTGTTTATGTGATCCACGAGCGACTTACTCATGTTGGGTAACACCCTCCTTTAACTACTGCCTCGTAACTTTGCCCCTGACATCTGCATCGAAAGGCAGGAATTAAGGATCAGAGGAGATGTAGTTTATTGACGATCCCGTGTTGCTGTGTTGAGAAGTGGTCGTGATAATTTATTAGGAGGATGCTAGTAGCTGCAGCCGTTTTCTTGTTAGAGTGTACAGGATTATAAGATATTGTTGGAATGCAATTATTTTTTCTTTGGTCGAACACGAACGAAATCACACCACCAGAATGTTCTTTCGACATGGACCTGTACAGCACTGTTCATGCACTATGGTAATGGTGACTTTGAGAATTTTCAGCTCAGTACAACACAGTACAACACAGTACAACAGAGCATATCACTGACTCATTCATCACACTTAAAAGCACGGCTCTTGTATACTTCGTAAGGCACTCATGAGCGTGGTAGCGTAGTGGTTAAAGCGTTCGCTCGTCACGCTGAAGACCTGGGTTCCCCACATGGTAGCACTGTGCGAAGCCCATTTCTGATGTCCCCTGCCGTGATATTGCAGGAACATTGTTAAAAGTTTGTTTTGTTTGGGTTTTTTGTTGTTGTTGTTGTTGTTTATTTGTTTGTTTTGTTTTGTTTTGCTTTTTTGCTTTTTTTTGTCTTTTTTGTTTGTTTGGGATTTTTAAAAGAACAATAAATAATCACTGTATGCAACATTCGTTCAAAGATTTGAACATTAGTTCTACACTCACAATGTGCTTATTTGTCTTCATATGTGACTAATTACCTTAGCCGCTTTGATATGGTCGAGACATTCCCTCCGACTGGCGTGTTTAGTCTGATTGGAGATCTTATATAATCCAACATATGTAAGTTAATCGTCACCCAGCCTCTTTGACTGAGTCTGTGCCCAGGTCAGACTGATGTTAACTTGTATAAACAACTAGAATGTATATGCTTTGATGTTGACTGGGTTATCAACAACGTCTGTTGTCGGTACTTGAGGACATGGTCCCAGTATTTGTGGTAATATACAGGATTTAATTTAAATCAACCAGCAATTGTCCTTTGAATGAATGTTCAGCAACCCATGCTTGTCGCAGTAGGCGATCACGGAATCGGGTGGTCAGATTTGTTGACTTGGTTGATGTCATTATATCCCAGTTGCGTAGATCTATGCCCATGATCACTGGATTGTCTGGTCCAGAATATTTACAGACCACCGCCGTGTAGCAGGAAAATTGCTGAGTGCGATGTAAAACAACACCTCAACCTCAGCTCTCTCTCTTTTAGGCGACCAAGTCGTCTATGGCGCAGCCATTTGCTTTGTACACTTACTTTCTGTGCTATAATCCTGTGACCTGTGGTTGGAATCCTAGCTATTGCTCTCCAGTGATGATTCGTGATTGTAACACAATACCCAGGGTTTCAACAAGCGTCCAAACGTCTAAGATCCGTAGTATTTGAGATGCCCTACATTAAACTGACAAGGAACTACAGGTCATGTAATTACAGTACTGTCACAAGCTACGTTATTCAAGGAGACTATATAGAGAGATCGTTGTAGATCCCTGGTTACACCAAACTGTTGCGAGGCAGCATGTATCCCATTTCCGACAATCCATTCTTTCCACAGCGACTGTTGATATATTCATGCAAATCTGATGGTGTTATTGCTTTGTGTCTCTTCTCCTCCTTGAAAGTATTTTAACTTTTCAAACAACATTCCTGTTTTGGATTACTGGTTTAAAGAGTAAGTACACTTGTCATTTTGTTCCTCACGTGTACTTGAAGTATGAATGTCAGCGAACTTTAATCACGGCTTAAATACGACCATGACCAAGAAAACGATCACCTTACCCAGTGCAACAGCTTATAAACATTTCAACAAAATCAACAGAAGCTATGAGGAAAGTGTATCTCCTCAGTCTTCACCCAGTGTCTTCTAACCAAAAGCACACAAGCATTCAAATCCGCATGCCTCCAGATGTCTTAATTCTTCTGCTTTGACTAGATGCTCAGCAAGGCAAGAGATCTCATTACGTATAATTGGCACTCTGTATGAGACTGTTATATGCCTTGTGGACGTTTCATCATGCTCAACACTCGGTTGTAAACAGTGTTAATTGTCTGCAGAACGACCCTGGGAGGGATCACAGACCTGCTTTCTCGAGACTAAGAGGGTCATGAGATCGGTTTTGCACTGTTCATAATAAATATCCTATCCAAGAAGATCTGGCACTCCTGACAGACTTTATCCCTAGTTGTATGTTACACATATGAAACCAGTTGTGACCTTTATTCTGTAACCTTGACCTTACTCGGTAAGATGTACGTCTCCGCTCCCAAACGAGTCCTGTCTACTTAATCGTTCGATTGTGTGATGAGTGGGTATGGTTGTGTGCCTGTTTGGTGTAGTTTAGGCAGTTTTATCAGCGTTCCTGTAATATGACGTCATTTGTCACCAGAAACGAACCCGGGGATTTCGGCGTGACTAACAAACGCTTTAACCTCTACGCTACCCCATCGAATGTGTAATGGCTGTAAGGATGTATGAAAGGAACATTCAGATTGAAATATTATTGTCAATGAAGTTGTCACAATCAGTTGCAGTGTGCAGATTTACTTTTGAGATTATATCCAAAAAGGTAATCATCGATTTTTTTATATTTTGTCTATTTTATCTGCTATTTATTCGTGTTTATATATATTATTTATATAATGTTGTTGTTTTTCTTGTTTCGGGGTTTTGCGTGGTTTCGTTTTTGCTCTGTTTTGTTTTTCGCTGTATCATTTTAAGTTTGTATTTGCTTTTATGTTTGTATTTGTTTTGGTTTGTTTTATTTTAAAATTTTGGAGGGAGGAGGTATCAGCACCACACTTGTGTTTACGCCTAGTTTGTTTGCTGCCCATGAGGGTCTGTTTGTATAAGAAATATTATTCACAGCAATGTTATATCTTACTCACTCACTAAGCTAGCAAACGGTCCCCGTCCTTAGGTTACATCCATTCAAACAGCCAGTGTTCATGTATTCATTCACCTACTAGGAATAACCTTGGAACAGCAGAGGCGATGAGAAAGCGGGTCGGTTTAACTCTTATTTGAGCAATATTCCAACTGTTGAAGCTTGAAGTGGGCGGAACGTCTCAGTTATGCTGGTCTCAGACGCTTAACAGTTCGATGAAAAAGTAGATACAAAAAAAAGGAGGAGAGCAGGGATTCAAACCCAGGTTTGTGGTGGCATGTCCAAGGGAGGCTACCACAGACCCTTTCCATAAACTGCAAGTTGACATGCGTTGTCCTAATGTTAAGTCTGTGAAAACGCAAACCAATCAGAACGCCGATATGTCTCAAAGACTCCCCCGCATAAAACGTTTATACACACAATAGTCAGTTAAGTCATACGCAACCTTTAGCAACATTCCAGCAATATCACGACGGGGAACACCAAGAATTGCACTCCTTGTGGGAATCGAACTTGGGTTCGGCGTATCGAGGGAACGCTTGTACTACTCGGCTACCTCACTATCCAATATGACTGGTGTAGGTGAGCACCAAATTATGTTGGTGAAACAACAGGGTATGGGGTTTGTCACGGAATTAGACAAGTGGTCAAGAAAGTGGTCATTGCCAGGGTGAAAACTAAATGACTACAAGCACATCCTTCACGTTTAAGTGACGCCATTGCAAGGGTCAAATTAAAGGTCTCGTTTAGCAAGCTCACTACAGACGCACGCGTACAGACTCACAAAGACGCACGCGTACAGACTCACACAGAGTCTTAATGGCTACTCGTGGACGAGATGAACATTTTAGAAACTGGACATAAGGTGAAATCCGCACCAAGACTCTGTAGCTTCTATTACGCACATTCATAGTTAACAAACCAGATCGTTTGATTGCTCATAATTATTGTCTAAAATGACTATCTGGCGTCTGAGCGTCTCAGGTCATTTCAACTTAATACTTTCTTAATGGTTGAGTTGTATTTCTTTTATTCAAAAAAGTATAAACTAAAGGTCACCACTGTGGTCAGTGTTTGATTAACCACTCGTTCGCATCACGACATTCTGTCACAAGGATACATTTGTAACTGATCTCCTTCAACCTGATGTTAACTGTTTGGATAAGTAAATCGGAGCCAACAAAGCCAAACATGGAGGGCATTCGGTTCACACAATTGCCTTTAACATGGAAATATTACACCTGCCTTTTCGGCTATTCAAACACTTAATTGCCGTAAACCAATCTTGATTACCGTAAACCGATCTGTTTGGTTGTTGCGAAGAAGCAACGTTTCTTTTAACTGTTTGGGTATGGCGACAGATACAAGAAAGGTCGCTCTTGGGTGATTCCACGACCATGAGCGAAGGAGACGTTTAGACACGGACACAATAACACCTATTTATGATGCGAGTGCCTTAAGGGAACACGTTATAGACACCAATTTTGTGGTTTTCAGGTAGAATATCCTTCTTTTATGATTACGGAAGAAAAACGGAGGTATTGGATGGAAGGTTCGCGGGGCTATTGAGCTGATAGGAAACGCTGATAGGGGAACGTTTACAATTTAGCGTCAGGTACTGAGCTATTTTCAGTGAGGGTTTGTAGCCAGTTTATTCATGGAGCGTAAAACTGCAGTTCGTATCGCCATAATATGAGCCCGTGAATACTGGGTAACTTAGAATTTAATTCAGGTTATTGCTATCGTGTTTCGTTGAACATATTTACCACCCATGTTGTGAAATAGCGCCATAGAACGTGTGGCGGAGAGCAACGAGATGAGATACCGTATTAAAAATATATTAGTGAACCTTCAGGCTGAGTACATACATGAATGCAGATATGATATAAGTGCCCATGTCATACCGAGCGAGAGCCAGGGATTTAGGCAAGAGTGTCGCAAACATAGTATATGTGCACGACTATACCATTCTATTTATTACCTAAGTCGTCAAATTGAAGAAAATAGACCCATATCTACTTTCAAACTAGCTGTCATCGCTGCATGTAGAACGCAAAGGCATAGAAGAAACGTGACGTCGCAGCATTGTTAATGACGTCACGTTACCATGACACAGTGGTATACTTTGCCCTAGGTGATCGCATGGACAATATGGACTCGTTACATTCGCCCTCGTAGGTAATAAATAAAAAACATGACACATGTTTTAAGGGTATCAACCACAAATTTGTCGATGCTGCAGTACATAATGCGTACTACTTGTCGAAGGGCTAGTATCATAATGGTATCTGTTTCTGTCGTTTAGTTGGGCTTAAAGCAGTGTATGAAATAAGGCCCGTCCGACCGCCTGAGACAGGCTTGATTTCTGACGTCTAAATTTACAGCTTGTCAGCTCGACAGTGCACCTTTTTAACGTTCTATACATCTGAGTGAATTCTTGGTGTCTTGTCTAGTTAAATTAATTTACCGGTGTAACATTTTAAAGCTATAAGCCCTGGGCCCACGTGCACAAAGTGATCTTAGTGCTGCAATGATTGTAACGCCCATTCTCCAACACAGGCTTAAGATAGTCGTAACACTAAGATTGCTTTGTGCAAGCGGGCCCTGATGTCTGGCTGGGTATTTGGCATATTTCATACACTGGCATTAGTAACGTTTCTAAATTTGGTTCCATCGTACATATTACTCACTTACGTTAGTTTCAGGCAAATCTGATTAATGGGGCAACTACGGTAGTAACAAGAAGTGTCTGTGGGCGCAGTAATTGTTTTTTATGTTCATTTCATGCAATAGTGCTTGAACAAATATCCGTTTAAATTAATTAGGAGTGTTCTTAACAAGAGGAAATGTCAACTCGAAATTTTACAGTTAGTGTTCTCAATTGAGCATGACATGAAAATGCTCTTACCCAGCAAGTTTTGGTCTTGATAGAATTTAGTAAAATTAACAAACAGATGAACATGTTGATAAACTGTACTAACAACTACAAGGGAATGTATGACACAGATGTAACTGTGATCTTGAGACTTACATTATTTTGTAAAGACGATATTAAATGTGGTTTACATTGAGAACACCGTTTGTGGAGCGGAATATTCTAATATATCTAGCGTTGATGTCAACATTCCACAAAAAGATATATCTAATGCTCTTTCTGTGATTTATAAGGGCTATGCTATTAAGTTTAAGGGTAATTCTTACAAGGTCTGAGAAAGTTTTTAAAAACATGGGAGGAGGGGGTGTAATGTGGATGGCGTTTCCATATTTGACTCTTCGAGGACTACATTATTGTCAGATAAAATTACCGATTTTGACCAATGTTGACTTATGTTCTCGTGTATGTGGGGTTTATTTCAAGTATACACCTGACTTTTACACGGTTTTTTTGGTATCCGTGTCAAGTGTGGTGCAGGATCTGGTGCCTGTGCGTGAGTAACAAATAGTGCAGGGTGACATTCCTACCTACACGTGGATTGCAACGTTTATTTGAGATTCATTACATGGCATAGGTGAAACTAGTGTATCTGAAAGAAATTATCAGGTGTGTTGTTTTGTCACTACGAACGTCGTAAGTTTTGAGAAGAACGGCCTTGTGCGAAAAAGAGTGGCACATAAACATAACAAACACCATCACACTGTAAACAAAGTATAGTATCGGCAGATAAATCGAAAAATGACGTCAAGGAAAATACGCTAACCTTGACACAAACTGGCGATCATTAGAACGTGAAGGAAAATCGATATTCCTGAAGTCGATGTCTTAGAGTTTGCCTTGGTACTGGGTCAATTTCGTTGGGTCCTTGTGAAGTTGTCTCGATGAATATGTTCCACGTATTGTGCATTATTACGTGCATTAATATAACCCATACAGAAATATGACGAGCTGTCAGTATGACTGTTGGGATTTGCAAGGAAGTCTGTAAAGACACATAGTTATTTAATTGCACAAAATTATTCGATCTGCCCTCTAATCTCTTTCAACGGGGATGTCTGTACTGTCTCTGTGTATGAATATCAAGTTTCTTCAACATACGGGGCGGTGGGATAACCGTGTGGTTAAAGCGTTCACTCGTCACGCCGAATACCCGTGTTCGATTTTTCACTTGGGTACAATGTGTGAAGCCCATTTCTCGTGTCCCCAATCCTGACATCGATGGAATACTGTTAAAGACGATATAAACTGTAAACAGTCATCACACAATCGGACACATGACATAGCAGACAGACAAGCGGCGTGAAATTATACTGACTATACACAATGTCATGTCAAAAGGGATAACAAGCAGTCAGTCAAATGATTCGAGTTCTTCGGTGCCTTGTCTCCAGAATCGATCTACACTCACACACAGCTGTAACTTTCATATATATAGTTCAGATAATAGTAGCCCCACATTCGCTTGAAGAACCAGTGTGCAGATCAAGATCTTTAAGCATACATGCGTGAATAGCACTGATTTAGCAGATCGTGAACGCAGGAACCAGTGTCGATGTGTCTCTTTAATATTTTTTGCTAATAGAAATTTACACGGTATATTACTGTCCACGAAGACAAATCGTGTTACATATTCCCAGCTACCGTGCAGACTGTAACGAGATAAGGAAATAGATACGGTTGATATTTATGCTTGACTTGAGCTGCCTCAATTATAGCCATGACTGGCAGTGACGTGGTTGATCAACGCTTAATATCTCTTCAGAAACCCATGACTGCCTCGTTGAAAAAGATGACTATTGTCAGAGTTGACACCACGATCTTTATCGCTGTACTCCAACTCCGTCCCTGTCATAGACGTGACGCTTTGTCGACAAGAGACGCTATTTATGCCGTCTCAAATGTGCCCCATTTTGACGTTTTACGCCGTATTGGTGACCAAAAAAGCCTTAACTGCCAAGATAATCTGGCCGATCTAGCATATAATTTACGTCAGATTACTCAAGGAAACCCATTAAACGCACTACCGAGATTAAAATCTTCGCGAAACTAGAGAAATGAGCTTACTTTGGTGGTAAAACATGGTGTGGCTGATAACGTCTATTGACTGTGTATGATATGAGACGATTACACTTACACACACCAATGAATACATTATTCATATACTCCATACTCTCAGTTTGCAGGCATTAATCAGGATGTATATAAGAAGGGAGCTAATGTATCGCGACAAACGTGAGAACAGCTTTCATTTCGGCGGTCTGCATTATTCAGTACACATTGATACATTGATACACGTGTGCTCGTGTGTGTATGTGTGTATGTGTGTGTGTGTGTGTGTTTCTCTGTCTGTGCGTGTGTTTATACTTGCGTGCGCTCGTTCGTGTGAATGTGTGTGTCCTATAGTTTTAGGTTGCTAAGTGAGTGCGCGTAATCGTGTGAGCATGCGTTTGATTTAGGGCATGCAGCGTGTTTCTGTGTATGTGTGCCTGTGCGTTTGTGTCTGTCTCTCTGCCTGGAGTTCTGCAATCACAGAAACGAAAGATGCCACTTTTCGGGTAATTAATTTGATTGTTCTGGATGTAATCGGAGTGTTCGAAAGGTTCATCATGAATGTCATAAATACAGGCTACAGTGACAGGTTGTAAAACACTGGGTGTGTGTAGTTTGAAGCCCAAGCCGAGTCATAAAGAATGAGGTAACACTGTAACACTTGTTGTTACCCTGCCTGCTATCCGGCTTTGCCCGGTTGGGGTTCAAACTGATGCCACGTGCACGCGCACGCGCGCACGCGATTGGCGCCAGGGTTCCGTCGTATAAAGTGGTTAGTTCTGGACTTTCAACGCGCTTTACCAAGTCTTTACCACAACCTTACCAATTTCACCTCATCTTACTCCCAAATACTATATTTATGAAACGAAATTCTCACCTTACCTCACCTCAATTCAACTCAATTCAACACCCCTCTCCAATCGAAACAAGCACACTATATATTACATTTGGATTGTTCTATTTTCTCATAAGGTATATTTAATCGTATTCAGCAATATGTGTAGATATTTATTTGAACCCAAACGTTAAACTAACATTGCACGAAAGGGGTTTATCAGGTACAAGGAGTTTCAGATATGTTTACAGTCCAGCATCTGCGTCTATTGCCACACGTAGACCGTGTTTGCCATGTGCTGTTACTGTCACTGTCACACATCATGACCTTTATAACTAAATCCCCAGAATGTTCAGTCCGGTGACACAGACCTGGAGACAAGGTGGACTTCGTGATTCCTCTCCTATCATTAGTCCAGATCACTGGTCCGAATTTTATTGTAGCTCACGTTGAAGCAATCAGCTGAAAACAGGACACCTACGCACCAGGCCAAACCAGCTCTACTTAGGTAATTACGTCGCTAGCTTCTGCTAGACTGTAACCGCCTACGTACGGCCGAAGGTTAAGAGCAATTCAGTTGTTTCGAAATGAATGTCTAAGGAACCGTTGACCTTTTATCCCTGATTTAAATTTGCGAACAGATACATGTGATCCACACTCTGTAAACGAGTGGAACTAATTACATGTAACTCATTTGGTATAAATGACTAGGTATTATGGTGCTTAATGATGCTTTCGAGAGAAGAGTTCGGTTAATGAGCGAGAATCACTCACATTGCAAGCCTGGGGTAAAACAAGACTACTCTCTGGAGTATATGGTCAGTTCCAGCTGACTGTTTGTATTTATGTGTGTACATACACCACGCAGTAACACTTACTTCCGAACTTGCTTGATAGTACAACACTGTACACTGAAATGTCATTAGTCTTCACTTTTAACACTGGAAACCTTTCTATTACGATCGATAAAATGGATACGTAACATTGCGTGTTGGAGACCACGCTGGACAAATCCCGTTTTTGTTCTGTTCCCTTAAGCCATGGGAGATCATGAACACATTTCTTTCTCTTTCTGTTGATAATGTCTTGCAACCATAAATATATATATTGACACTAGGTTTGCTAAGTATCGCCACAGTTGTGAGTGAGCATGCATAGTTTCACGCCGCACTCAGCAGTAGTCTCCAGCCATGTGACGGCGGTGTCTAAATAATCGAGTCTGGACCAGGCAATCCAGTGATCAACGGCATGATGCGTGCAATTGGGAACCGATGACATGTGAACCAAGTCAGCGAACCTGACCACCCGATCCCGATAATCGCCTCTTACGACAAGCACAGTCGCCTTTTATGGCAAGCATTGGTTGCTGAAGGCCTAGTCTACCCCGGACTGTCACCGGCCCATAGTCACATGAACTCACTTGAAGACTTAAACACAGCTACAAATCAGTCTAGTTTACACAACATGAAAACTAGATGTATGGAGTAAAGGCATTGAGAATATCAACATCTAAGGGAAATCAGTATATAAAATAACTGTCAAACAGCAACCGATATAGACCTGAGGTAATGGTCACACATCTAAAATCGTTCAAGTGCACTGAGAACGTAATATTAATAGCGGTGTATAGCCACGCTAAAAACTCCCAGCCAGTCGTTTGATGCCCTTCCTCTTGTTTGAGGACCTGTCTCAGTTAGTATTGTGGGTTGGTTGGAGGATGTGGTTGCTGTCTAAGGCAATGATGTATGACATCCCAGAGGTGTTCCGTCGGAGTCGACGTGCCCGGGAAGGGTGCAGGACACGCTAATACGTTGACGTTGTTGACTGCATGTCCTGCGTTGGGGTCGGGCGTTGTTACCACGTGATCGCTGTTGCGGAAATGGTAGGGCTATTGCACAATTTAAAGAATGGTATCCATGTAATATCATGCACGGAGCTGGTAAATTTCCGTTACCGATGACCAGTGCTGTTCTCCCTTGACCACGAATTCCTCCCGTCACCACATCACCTCCTCTAGCACACAGCACGACATGCGGATCTCAACAGGATGTCGATCGTTCGCATTTTCGGCGGCAAACACGTCCTTGCCTTCCGCTCTGAACAAACAGTACCAGGTTTCATAAATGAAGTCACGTCGCTGCCAACGACGTAGTGTACAGGCCCACTTCAATCACTAACGACGATAGCTTACTCGTTAAGGTCAGTAAGCCCTAATTCTGTCGACTTACCACATTCGCTCACTGATTGAAAATCGTCGCTGATGACGTCACAGTCAGGATTCGATTCCCGAGATGCGTGGTATTTCCTGTTTTATCTTCTATTCATTTTACAGCAGTGGGCATGTCTCACCTGTCCCGTGTGCCATTTATATGACTTGATTGTGAAGTTATGTGCTCTTTTTTATCAGTGTGCAGGTCTCACGTGCTTTCCGATCTATTCATACACCTTGATCACATGTGAAATTACAAATATCCTAGCAGCACGTGTTCACATGTGTTTTGCATTTTCTTCATAAAGACATGCCATGAACTTGTACCACTACGCCCATTGATGTGTTTGGAAAATGTGTTAGGACTGATTTAATCTGAACGTGTGTTTTAAAGTCCTCTAACGTTTTACCCCCATCACCGCGATCAAAACCACATGAGAAGTCCGCCATTTTGATCCTAAGACTTACCAGTCACCAATTGTTGATGACAGTGGGAAGGGGTTCCTAGGCAACTAAATAACCACGTGAGTCAATAATCAGTGATCCCCAGAGTCTGCATGTATTTCATCAAAGTTTGATAATATTAACTCACTAACATAGTAACCGGGTTACATCGTAGAAATCTCAAACGTAATACGACCATATTCCTGGGGTCACCTCCGGGTCATTCTCACGTTTTGGATTCAGAAATTTTCTGAGCCTATGGTGCACCTAAATCCTATGATGGTTCTAAATCCAGTGGTGCCTGTTTATTGCAGCAGCTTCCCTGACAACGTCTGAAAATTACCGTAACGTGATGTAATTCTGGATTCTTAGAAGGGATGTTACAGAGATAATTTATTAAATGGAATTTTGCCGACCTCTAAATATTTACTCCTGTTCAGATTCATGCACAGAGGACGTTTTCATTCATTTCAAAAATTACATAGTAATGCATGTTGTATATTCCCAAGTACGTCTAGAAAGTGTCCACACGGAAGACAAAAAGTAGCGGAAAGTGGACTGAGGATCCAAAATGGACAGAGGATCCAGAGTGGACAGAGGATCATAATGACGCCACAACGTTCAGACACAGACGGGTGAAATGCACACAAGAGAGGGAACAAATGGTCTAATGTGAGTGAGTGAGTGAGTGAGTGAGTTTGGTTTTACGCCGCTTTTAGCAATATTCCAGCTATATCACGGCGGGGGACACCAGAAAATGGGCCTCACACATTGTACCCATCTGGGGAATCGAACCCGGGTCTTCGGCGTGACGAGCGAACGCTTTAACCACTAGGCTACCCCACCGCCCCGGACAAATGTGAACCCGTGAGGACCAATGTGAACATAACTGACACAGGTATGATTGGACAGTCAAGAAGAGTAACTAACCAGCAGATTGTATCCCTGCCATAGTCACACAGATTGAAGCAAAGTCTCTGGATATATGTAATTTAGATAGAAGAGTATAAAGGGAAAACGAATCCCAGTGAGATTCGAGATTCAGAACCCGAGGAAATATAGACATGCTTCATTTGGGGCCATAGCATTAAGGAATGGACTCAGCGGAAGGGAAATAATGAGGTTCAAGCACTGTGAAGCTGACTATTATAGCCATACCGTGTACGTATCTTGCATTGGTGTCAACATAAACTAGAACATGGTCATCTCACTTCCTTGAGTTTGATTAATTGAGATGGCCTTAATTAGATCATGTTCTCCGTCAGCGTCTGTAACCGGCCATTCATACCCCATCACTCGGAAACAGGACGCAATTAGGGCAATTCGAGGCCCCCACCTCATGTTGTGGTCCGAGAGATTGGGCGCGAGATTTACGTCTCTTCAGAACGTGTGAGTGAACGTGTGAGTGAATGTGTGTGTGTGTGTGTGTGAGAGAGAGAGAGAGAGAGAGAGAGAGAGAGAGAGAGATGGGCAGATGATTCCACAACTGGTCAGAAACATCTACAGTTATTCTTCAGTGTACAATATTTCTCCAGTCAAAACATAAAGTTCTCGTACTTTTTACCTTCACCGACACCTTAAATAAAACAAGTAAATTAATCATTTCTTGATCCGTAAATTTGATACGAAAACAGAATCATAAAAAAACCTAAGTTTAAAAGGTATCTGCTGCGCGTCGTTTGAGTCAGAGTGAACAAGAACTATTGAAATATACTTAAGTAGGTTGTCAGTCTCATTGTAGTTCGACTCATGCAATCAGTTGGATCATACTTGGCTTAATGCTATTTCCCCATTTCTGATAAATGCCATTGTGACCAGAAGACGTAATGATCATCGCATCCGACAGATCATACGTCTACCGTCGACCAGGTAGAGCGTTAATATAACGATACCATGACTGAATTATTGGACATGGCAGCCTGGTTCCACGAGACCCTGAGACAATGCCGCTTTGATGTCTCCAGTTAAGACACGTGAACATTAGTAGAGTAGCCTCCCTTTTAACGACTTCACAAAATATTTTATTGCCGCCTCGAAACCAACAGTGTAGTGCATTCGTGAAACCAACGGTTTAGTGGAAGCAAGCAATAAATGGCATCGGTCTCATTTTCCCCTATCCACGCGACTAATGGGTTGCTCCCAGTAACTGTTCGGGGATCTGTTTATCGTTCCATGGAATTTCGTATTGTTCCCAACAAGGACCGTTTTCTGACAACACTAGATCCATCAAGCGGCATGAAAATCACTGAACAAGGACGAGGTTACAGCAGAAACGCGTTTTGGTTCACACAGCAGAAACACATTCTGGTCCACACAATAGAAACACATACTGGTCCCCACAACAGATGCACATTTTGGTTCACACAGCAGATAAACATTTTGGCCCACACAGCAGATGCAAATTTTGATTGACACAGCAGATACACGTTTTGCTTCACACAGCAGATAAACATTTTGGTCCACACAGCAGACACACGTTTTGGTTCACACAGCGGACACACCTTTTGGTTCACACAGCAGACAGACGTTTTGGTCCACACAGCAGATAGACCTTTTGGTCCACACAGCAGATACACGTTTTGGTTCACACAGCAGACACACCTTTTGGTCCACACAGCAGACACACGTTTTGGTTCACACAGCAGACACATTTTGGTTCACACAGGAGATACACGTTTTGGTCCACACAACAGAAACACGTTTTGGTTCACATGAATCACATGGTGATTATCCTTGTGGGTGGCATTAAGACTTAAACTTGACTTCCCCAACATGCTACTACGGGAACAAGAGGAAACCTAGTGGTTAAAGCATTTGTTCCTCACTCCGAAGACCCGGATTGTATTCTTTACATGGATACATTGTGTACAACCTATTTCCGGTGCCCCCCTGCTGTAGTATTGCTCGGTTATTGCTAAAAGCGGTGTAAACCAAACTCACTCACCCCCCTTGATTAATCACGGCCTCTATGACAAGGTGCCGCGTTCTGCTGTGCGGAATTGCGTTCCCTGGACAGAGCAAGAATCTGTCATCGTGGTTTCTGTGTTTGTCAGCGCTATACTGTACAGCACTGTAAACTATCCTTCAGCATAGCGCTTCATAAGGCTGAGAGGATATTATCAGCGTCTTTTCGGGTTATTAAATAGCCATTTTCCTCGAATATGTCATGGCTCGTGCAACTTCAATAATCAAAATTGCTTCGATACGTTTCACACAATTTAACACATTCTTTCTCTTTCCCACTCAGCGAGGTCTCTACTCTGAGAATATTCATTTCCACAGATACCAGGACTTGCAGAAATTATCAATTGTCATATCCGAGGACATATACAATATACAATCAACTGTCAGATACGAGGATATGTACGTCATGTCCATCATTGGTCAGATACAACGACTTGTATAAAGCATGCATCATTTGTCAGATACCCCTACATGTACGCCATATGCATATTTTCGCAAAGAGGACAACCTGTACAACATATGAATCAACTGTCAGATACCAGGAGAAGTAAAACACATGTATCTTATGTCAGATACGAAGACATGTACGGCATATGCAGCAGCTGCAAGATACCAGGACTTGTACAAACTATGCATCGTTTGTCAGATACACGGTTGCTTTGTCTGCTGTTTTACGCCCCATTCAGCAATAGTCTCGCCACATGGCGTTCAGATACGTGGACTAGTACAATATATACATAACGTGTAAGACACGAGAACTTGTACAACACATGCATTACTTTTCAGTTGTGCGAGAATGTACAGCATTTTCATCACTTGTCACGTACAATTATGGAAACAGCAAATGCATCATATGTCAACATATATGTGAGCATATATCATAGAAACTCAAAATAGTGATATAATCTTGGTATTATATACGTAATAATACCTGTTGAATTGATCGTAAATCATACAGACAGAATTACATTTTACTGGGTAAGTTCAAATAGCTATAGTAGGCATGCCTCCCATGTCAGAAGGTCGTTCTATCATACCATCAGTATATACAGAAGGTCAAAGTTTCCAAACAAATTCACAACAGAACCTGGTCTAGCAAGTATGCAGGCTTGCAATTGTGTTGATGGATGATGTAACGGGACTGACACAACTGCTAACCATACAACGCGGCAGCGATAATACGTAATGACGATAATTGTCACGACACAATTATGTAACCAGTAAATGTCTTTTGCGTTCATTGTGTGAACTCATTATTTGGCATGTGAAACTCGTTCAGATCGCCGATCTAAAGGGCAATTCTTTCAGTAGGTTATCCATGCTCATTGTTGTGTCCATATGTGATTTGTTTACAATTTCGGTTCACATTTGTGATGTGGAGGAATGTTTCAGCGCCTCACGCTGTCTGCGTATCCCAGTTTTGTAGTTCCAATCGCAAATGCTTTTTCTACGACCTTTGTTTAAAAGTAGCTTGATCAAGGTTACGTCATCCAAGGCCTCCATAAAGTTTCAAAACGTTTACAGCATATGGAGACCAGTTCCTCTACAGGGACACACACCTTTACTAACACCTGGTATACCATGCATATATGCTCATGGTATAGTCAGAATCAACAAGTGAATTGCGCCTTTGTCACAGATTTCTTGTGTTTTCCGAAAAGTGTTTCATCTCTTATATCTTCATAGAAAGCATCATACACAAACAGTGATTGAGTATAGTTTTACGCCACTTTTAGAAATAAATAGTATTTCAGAACTATCACGGCTGAGGACATCAGAAACGGGCTTCACACGTTATACCCATGTGGGGAATCGAACCATCAGACACACAAGTAAAACTGTGAAGAAAGTTATCCAGAAAGAAAATTGAAACAAAATAGGCAATGTGGTGCCATTTTATGAAACAAAATATCATTCCATTGACAGAACGGACATATATTGCATAATCATAACTCGCAAATCGAGTTGCATATGTAGATCGTTCTGTAACACCTTCCTTTGATTGTCGATGAATGATAAAAGTAAATGTCAAACATTATCTTCCAGTAATGTCAACAATATTGTGTCAATAAACTTTATCCTTGAGCCATTGGTCCTTATTTTATAAACATTTTTTGTTGTGAGTGTTAATTTTCCGAAATTATCACTGGAATTTTCACAGTGAATACTGAGACCCATTATAAGAATGTTAATCAATGCAAAGGAGCCTGGCGCTGGGCTACATGATGTTTGATTACCAGGATAATGGTATAAACGCGTGCACAAGGAAATGTTAGTCAGTTATGAGTTTAATGCCAAGACCTATTTCACTGTCGTCAGCATCACTAGTCAGTGGAATCACTGTCCCAATTCTCGATGCTGAATTGAAGCGATTTGACTCTACATGTATAGTGCTGCGCTTCTGAACAAAGTTAAATATGTCGTCTTCACTCATGATCATGTTCATAATGTTCAACATTATCTTAGGAAGCCTGTCTGTCTGTAAATTTTCATCACAGGGTTGATCGTTGCATACGTTTCAATATTTCTTTAAACGTAAATGATCAAGAAATGTGTAGAAGGTCTCGGAAACTTCGACACGAGGTTATATGTCTCTCTTAAACATGGTGTAATTGTGTCTCTGAAACGAATGCTCTTGGGGATATTTTGAAATAACGATGCTTTTGATCACTGATAGCAGCGCCTTCAGTAAGTACTAGTTGCATGGTGGGTGTGTTAATAATAATAAAAATGATAATTTCGCATTGTAATAATAAACGTTGTAGCCGTGTAGGTGTAAATGTGAGGTAACCCTATTAGACTGGGTAGCTTAGGGTTCATGTGGTATGTTTAGTGCTTCAAGCTTTCGCTTGCCACACCGATGGACACGGGTGGGCTCAAATCCGTGGGGTCTGTAAAGATCATTTCCCAATTACAAATGGGAAAGACCATTCCCAAAGACCATTTCTTTGTCTTAATATCCACCAATTTCCAGTTCTAAATTGAAACAATTAGACAAGAAGACACGTTGACAAGTCAGTTTGTCTGCAAAGATAAAACAAAAGTTCCAGTGCCTAATAATCATTGTACTGATAAGCAAACGTGGCGATGACTGATAGATGTCGATTTCACATAATGCATGATACGCGATCAACCAGATACGTCCGAATTCATTAATCAGTTGTCATGAATTTGTAGCACATGTACCGATTCACTGGAGCAGTGGCTAAGGCTCTCGCTTGTCACGTAGAAGGCCGGGTTTGATTACCCACATGGGTACAATGTGCATAACTCATTTCTGGTCTCCCCTCCATGATATTGCCAGAATGTTGCTAAATGCAGCTCAAAACTTAACTCACCATTGATTCACTCGAGAGCAATGTTCGTCAAGACAGTCCGAAAGAAAGTTGACGTAAATAAGAAAAAAGTCAGTTATAGGTAACTTTTATTTTCCAAACATACACAATATTCCAAAACATTACAAATATCGTGTTGTATCGTCACAGATTAATATGCAATTATTAATATCTTGAGGGTACTCATTTAAATGGATGTAGTATTCAAAATTCAGTACAAACAAAACTCACAAATTTACAACATATACGCATCATGAAAGTTTTATCGGAAATACAAAAAGAACAATATCAAGCTCACTCATTTGACAAATAGTTTTTAAAAATTCACATTAAACGTGATCTCAAATAGCACAATGTAAAACAGAATATTAAAACGTTATTTCCATAGTAACGACACATAGGAAAGAAACGACACAATAATGCTTAACATAAGACATTAAAATGTAGAACGTTAGCCAACATACAGATGCCACTATGAATGTAATACACCTTCTAAGAGAAAGCATTAAGTGTGAAGATATTATTCATATATTAACTACAGCGATCGGAAAACGTTACTTTGAAATAGTGTTGTCATACTAAAGCATACTAAAGCTTTAATGTGAACTATGTGTCAAGTTTATAGTTCAATCCGGATCATAAACCAATGATTTTACGTGTATCTACCTTTTCTGAATGAGACTTTGGTTCGAAAATATGAGAGTCCGAGATGAAGAGAGTTCTCGTTATGACAAAGAAGCATTACCCCGTGACCGTAAGTTCAGTCCGGTTTATATAGCAATCCGAGAAAGACAGAGTCCGAGTTGGACAGAGTGCATTGTATTACTGGTATGTACACCTGCAATGATCTTCACACATGTACCCGTGTAAACGTAAATGTGTGAGGAAAGCTTACACTATTTCAACCACAATGAGGTAGCCCTGGTTAGATTGGGTGGCCTGGGATTCATGTGGTATCTATACTGAAATGATGCATAAGTGATGCAACTAGTGCCTTCGTCTGGATATCAGAAATATTATATTTACAACCATACAAATAAACAGCGTGGCGCTTAAGGCTGCCAAACCCCATGTCACAGATCCATACTCAGGACTCACTTCCTGTGCTTGAAAGTCCAACTGGGGGAGTATAGAATTCCAAAAATTGACCTGTCGGGGACGAGGTTTATATGCTACTGTTATTGTACCGTTTCCATCCACGCCACTGATTTTCATATATGTTTGGTTTTGACTTTCGAAGTGGTCGAAGAATATCACATCAGCACCAACAGATGAAGATGGTTTTCTAAATAAGAAGATGTAAATGAAATAAAGATTGTAGCAATCAGATTATTGGCTGACACCACTGTACAATACACATTAAAAGTTGCACTTAAAATAATTATTATGTGGTATGATTTTATACAAATTATTAATTTCAAAGTTGAACCCCAGTTAATCTCAATATTAAGTCAGATAGCTTAATTTATCTAAAACTATTGATTATCTTTTCCTGCAAATACAATCTTGCATTATTCGTTCGTTCCTGCAAACTTATGTTGTCTTATCCAGCTATAACGGGTACATAGTGAGAATCTGCTTGTTGAAATGTGCGTGACCTGGCTATGGTGGACTGCTAATTTTCAAGCATACATTTTACCTGACGAAAACTCGATCATTGACAACCATGATAGAGTTAAAACAACAACCTACGCTGACAAAGAATATCTACCTTACCGAGGTCATAGGATCAGGTCCACTAGTTGCTACTGGGACCATGATCTGATCTGATACTGATACTGATCATGGGTTTGCCTGATTCAGTCTCGATTAATAACACGTCGCCGTTGCAAGGCAGATTAGCTGGATTAGCCAAAAAAGTCTTAAGAATTATTTACGTGGTGGGTACTAGCGGTGGTGATTACCCTTTGGGGAACATCTGGTAGCATCACTGATTTTGACAGATTCAAGTACAACGTTTTTGCTTTTTATACCCACGGGAATGTGATTCAGTAGATGACCGCGATTATTGTCACTTGTCATGTGTCGATAATTTATTTAATTTAAACAAATGGTGCTGTTAGAAATGGTTTCAAAGTATGTATGCAGTTATAGAGGTATTTCATGATAATTTCTATTTGTTCAGATTAGTTTCTTACCCTGTCTTAACAAAGCTGATCCACATGTTCATGAAGACTTTGCTGACCTGACGATCTTCCTCCGTATAGTTGTACAGGGGATGCCCAGAGAAAGGACAACCGAACAGGTAGAATTGGTCTCGTCCATGTGGGACGCCTACAAGAACATAGATGATAACATTGTAAGAGTTCGGGGATAGAACTACCGACCTTCCTCACTCCAGGTCGATATACCATTCACTACCATAAATAGGCGGTCAGCCGTTTGTAATATTTTTTCGTTTGTATTTTGTAATGGCAATGAAGTCATTACTATGTGAAGAGTTTACCCTTCCATGGTGGTCCCGTTGAAGCAGGTGACTGGTACTCGAAGGAATAGAAGTAGAGATTATCCGTCCTAGCAGCCAGGCGCTTGGCGACATCAACGACAGGGGCAACAATTACCGAGTCACCTAAAATCTACAAATACAGTTTCTTGCAAATGTGAAAAATGAAGTTGATGGACATTTTTTACTTGGTACAAAACGAAGATGTAAAACTGTACAACAGACTGATACAATCATGATAAAATATACTCAAATGGCCATCTCGTTATCTTAACGCCAAATCAGCAGTAATCACTTTGCATTCACTATCTGATAATAATCACTTGACATGTTCCCAACAAGACCTGGCAA
This sequence comes from Haliotis asinina, assembly GCF_037392515.1. Classification (NCBI taxonomy): domain Eukaryota; kingdom Metazoa; phylum Mollusca; class Gastropoda; order Lepetellida; family Haliotidae; genus Haliotis; species Haliotis asinina. Next base: position 38,457,702 of record NC_090286.1, read on the forward strand.
AGATAACTGACACATTCACTATGTGATAAGAAACACAGACAAACACACCCAGCACATTCACTATATACGAACACTTGCAAACACAGTAGTAAGCACATTGTATAAAGTATATTTAACAAATATATACTCACGTCAGCAAAAGCAGTTATATTAGCTGTCACGTTGTCTTTGTAATCCCACGGCCGGTACTCATGTAAAACGAGATTAGATTTTACTGAAAAGATGAGAGAAGAGCAGATTGAACTCAACCCAATGATAGGGGCTGTGGGTCTCGCTCTTCACACACTGAAGACCCGGGTTCCATACTTCTCATGGATACAATGTGGGAAGCAAATTGCTGTTGTCGTTCTGGTGCTATTGCTGCAGTAACACTAAAAGCGGCGTAAAGTCCCACCCACTAGATGCACTGAATCCACAATGTGGAAAGATTGTTGTGTTTGACGTCCACTTTCACAGATCTTGCGAGTGGTCGGACACGTACTGTTCATGGCAACAAAAAAGTTCTCTAATGAATATATCCGATGCTCGCATGGTCAGCTTTCAGTCATAATTACCTAATTTGTTGTTCTCCCCCATGGATAGTGTCGTCCTGCTAGCTGTAAGCTCGAACTTTTCTGTTTCGTGTACCCACATAGTACCTGCGGGTGGAAAGAAAGTGTTGTCACATACTCAAGTGGGACTGCGTGGGAATTCTACATTACTAGAAACCTCATAAAATATGTAGAATACAAGATTGCTTCAACTTTGTTGTTTGAATGCATACGTCAGTTATTTATATTTACCTATATCTTCATGTTATTGAATTGTTGCCGACGACAAAACGTTTGAAAAAAGAAACGTTAAACAAAAACCGTAACATTACACCCATGTCTGTAGTGAATCGCTAAAACGCACCTTCATGAAATGCACGTACATTACGAAATTGTGTGTCAACCTGAGCTGAAGCCTATCCCTCTAGACCTTTAAATGCCACATCAATGGTACTCCACAACGCATTGCTTTACACCACTCTAGCCGACAAAAAGAAAGAAAAAAACTGTCAGAAGCTCAACGACACAACGCCATCGGCCGTTCAGAAGGACGGGTGTCGCAGCATGAGGTGGCAAGGCACTTCAGCGTGTCCAGACAGACCATCTCAACCCGATACCAGAATAATGGGAGTGTTAATGACAGACCCAGGTGAGGTCGACCTAGATTTACCAACGTCGCCCAGGATCGCTACATCCGGCTGAGATATCTTCGTTCAAACACCACGGTCGCATCGTCTACAACAATCCAAATACTGCACAAAATCCCCTACCAAGCACTGACCAAATAGCTATGGAAGTCAGATTTCTTGCCACAAGAACAGTTCAACGTCACGTCTGTCCCTTCATCAATGTCAACGGTTCATCTTCGGAGCATGACAATGCTCGACCTCACGTTATACCTGTCTGACAGGACTTCCTCTATCAAAGCAATGTTCAGGTGTTACCTTGGCCTTCTCGATCACCCGATGTGCCCCCCACCCTCCACCCCCCACTACCACTGAACATCTATTGGATACTCTTGATCGACGCTTGCGCCAGCGCAATATCCACCACCTTGGACACTACAAGAACTGCACACTGCACCTCAGCAAGTGTACCAAAACATTCCTCAAGACAGCACTCGGCATCTCCTTTCTTCACAGGGTCCCCCCTGCCATGCTGTTATCGATGCTCATTGTGGTCACACCTGATACTGCCATTTTATTCTGATCAAGAAGACTTTCATAACCCTATGTGGTTTTAATAAACACTTTCTGCAGCTGGATGATCATGTTTCGGTAATTTGTAAAGTGATGATTGTACTGTAAGTGAACAATGATGTCATGTATAATTTTGAAACAGTTGTATTCATTCAGTAAATAAACTCCAAAACAGAATGTCAAATTTCTTTCTTTTTAACTTAAATTTATAGTTCCTGATGGGAGAGACCTACCCTCGGTGCTAGTAATCCCTGTCATGAAGGCTTCACCGTTTAACTCAGTCTCTTTCAATAGTTTTGTGGCATTACTTGGTACAAAACGTCCATCAATCACAGGCGAAATGCAGAATTTCCCCGGGGCATTCTAAAATTAAATCAGTGATTGAGTGAGTTTAGTTTTACACCGCAAACCATGGATAACATGCACAGAAGGATCCATATCTTGGAGCCTTTAGTGAAGAGGTATTTGTCTGGGGTTTCACTGATTACGTGTATCCAGTGTTTTGGAAGGATTGTATTTTGTGTGATCACTTCCATAATATGCCACTCTCTATTCGTATCATGGTTCAGACCAACATAGTCCAGTCCTTTAATACATTTAATGTGTTGAGAAAAACACAGCTTATAATGTATTAACAACAGAGTTCCTTTTAAATTCAGATGTAACAGGGAAATCGAACGCAAAACAGGTAAAACATTTCTGCTAACCAATGCTTCTAACGAATTCTGTCTGTGCTATGTATTGGTAGGGTTTTCAAGAAACTAATGCTTTAATTTGCATGTTAGGACATTTCATAGAACAACAGTTTCACCTACCGGGTACCACGTTGAGCTGATGGTTTGCCAGGGTAGAGTCTTGAGACACTGCTTAAGTTTGTACATATCATTGGAAGTGTAACAAAAAACCTTTTCACCAAACTTTATAGCGCTCTCTTTAGCTTTGTCGGAGTCAAGCAGCGCCCAGAAGGCTGTCGGAGAACCGCTCTGCATAATGGCGTAGCGGAAAAAACCTGCAAATGATTTTAATTCAGTTTTGGTAAAAACCTACAAAATAAATTGGATTTATTTTTTTGTACAGCTCACAAAATTATTAAGTGATTTGAATTCACTTTTTGTAAAACCTACAAAATGATTGAATTATTTGATTCGTTGTTGATAAAACTCATAAAGTGATTAAATTATTTGAATACATTTTTATACTTTCAAAATGATTTGAACAATTCATTATTTGCTTTCATTTTGGGGTTAAAAAGTACCAAATGTAAATGAAAGTTGACTAAACGCAGAATCGTTTTACAAGTAGGTACCTTTTGATAATGGCGATAAGATATGAATGCCCGCATCCCCGGCGCCCGCACTGTGACCTTCTATCGTGACCTTTGTAGGATCCCCTCCGAAGAAGTGGATGTTCCTCGACACCCATTTCAGTGCAGCAGCTTGATCCATGAGTCCATAGTTACCGGGAAACTTCGGCCCACCGCTGAGAAAGCCTGGATTAAGGAATACAGACATAGGTAAGAGTTACAAAGTGAATAATGAGGTAAAGTGAGATTACATTTCTTATAAGATTCGGTGTTATGAGTCACTGTGCCCTTGCCCAACAAACGAGATTATAAAAATGCTAGTGAGTGAGGGACGCGTATTGTTTGATTTCACTTTAAGAATACCTTAGTTCTTGTAGGTACAGAGCTAAGAAATGTGTGCAAAGTGATCCCTCGATACTGATTTAAGAAGGTGCTATTTACGATGTTTGCGATGCACTAAAGTTGTATATAAGTGAAAACATTAGCAAGTGTTTTTGCACAGTTTTGTTGCAGCTGTCATGAATTAATTATGCAAAATTTGCATTTTGTGCAATAGTACCCACTGAAGATAAAATTCACATTTTGTGTAAATCGTTGTGTAAACAAAGTTCATTTCCCCTATTGCCAGATGTTCTGATAACCAACAAAATTTTGTTAATAGTGTTAACAATAGAAGCATAACTATGACAGCATCATTCGGTAACTTTTATAAAATGTCTCAGGCCAGTCGTGAGAGTTTGTATTCACTGATTATTTATTCAATGACACATAATTCGTATTTGGGGCCAGTGGTCTTTATTTTGCATAAATCTGTCTGTCTGTCAATTCATTATTGAAACTGGAAAATATTTCAATAAGCCAAGGAATTTCAGACTATGTCATGCGTGTTCGGGTGCTCATTGTGAACGAATATCATTGTCTCTTATTATGTTTTGCCTGTAACCACCAAGGTACATTACAAGCCCCTGTAAAACAATACCATTGAAAGTGTAGGGGTACTAAACTACCTTGCAAAGGAAAGTATGGGTAATTTTTAAATTTAGATGAAAGACAGAATATGGTAACCATTCAATCGAGACTTTTGTGTAATCTTCAGACAAAGCTTATAATCAATGCTTCAAACACATATCAATATCTAAACATTGCTAGAGACTGACGTAAGATGTATGGAAATCATCAAGAGCCAAATACGTCTGAGTGATTGTTTATCATTTTGGTCAATATGTGAAAAAACAACAATGACACCATCAACTTAAGCAGACTTTAATTAAGTGATAATTTAAATGTCAATATCGCGTGTTACCTTCTGCGATATCAATACAAGCCTTCACATGCCGTCTCATGGACGCTGTCAAACGTCGAATGACGTTACCCGTGGCACGACGCCATTCTCTGTCAGTTGACGTTTTAGGGAGGGTGTTGGCGAAGTCGTAGATGTCTGTCGAAATCGTCCCATAAATGTTCAATCGGAACAAGCTGGTAATAACATGCACATTGAGCTGATTATGGAATCTTGAGTGGTTCTTGCAGTGTGGTGTCTTGCGTTGTCATGCTGAAACAACGTCCCTCGTGTTCGATTGTTCAAGAATGGCAGCGTCCTGAGTTCGCCCTATTGTATTGTACTGCTGGAACAACCTTGAAATTGTTAGGGGAGTGCAGACGAACGTTCTTGCTAAATGGGCTTGCGTGGTACCCATATTTGCCATACCTCTCTCCCTCTGCTCCAGGGTTATACGTGGCATTACTTTAATGTGCTTCTGTTAAGTGACATGAGAACGAGTAAAAACGTCTGCTTTGTACCCAAGTTCTGCGCGTGCATTTTCGCATAGCACGAGAAAACGTGTTTTACCACAATATTACAGCGATAGCGTTACCGTTACGTTGGATGCGTTTTGACTATCAACCTCTGTACTTGAGTACATATCACTACTATGCAGATTTTAATTTGTTTTAAGGTTATTTTGAAAATCAAAAAAAAAAACATATACTTTCTTTTGCAAGGGAGTTTAGATTTACAAGATTGATAAAGTGCAAATGATGAAGCAAAGGGGGGAACAGATGATGAAGAGAAATTAAGGAAAATTGTCAATATTTATTCCATTCTTTTCGAAATGCTTCATCTGTATGGATATATGTTACTTTTTCTCATGTGCATAGGTCGTGAGTGGTGGTGTGCTTGCAAAATGGAACATCTGATACTTTTTAATGGTATATTTTGCGTATCCTCCTTTGTATAGATCCAGTACTTTGATGTCTGTATACGATTCTACAGTGCTACAAAATCTAGTTTTGTATCTGTTTACGGGGCGAAGCTAATACAGAATGATTGTTGGCTTATAACAGTAACTGTATTATTAACCGAATGCCTACATACTCCTAAATAAAGAGAATGAGTAAGCCAAGGAAATTGGTCCGTAGATAGCCGTGTCTAACAGAGGAAACACATGTCTGTTGATAGCTGTGTATAACACAAAGGAAACATATGTCCAAAGACAGCCTGTTATACCACAGAGGAAACAGAGTAAGTATGTGTCCAAAGACAGCCGTGTATAACAGGAGAAACATGTGTCCGAAGATAGCCGAGTGTTAGAGAGGAAACACGTGTCCAAAAATAGCCGTGTATAACAGAGGAAACACGTGTTCAAAGATAGCCGTGTATAACAGAGGAAACACGTGTCCAAAGACAGCCGTGTTATAACAAAGGAAGCATGTCCAAAGACAGCCGTGTTATAACAAAGGAAGCATGTCCAAAGGTAGCCGTGTATAACAGAGGAAAAATGTGTCCAATGATAGCTGTGTATAACACAGAGGAAACATGTGTCCAAAGATAGCCGTATATAACAGAGGAAACTTGTGTCCAAAGATAGCCGTGTTATAACAAAGGAAGCATGTCCAAAGATAGCCGTGTATAACAGAGGAAACACGTGTCCAAAGACAGCTGTGTATAGCAGAGGAAACATGTGTCCAAAGACAGCCGTGTATAACAGAGGAAACACGTGTCCAAAGACAGCTGTGTTATAACAAAGGAAGCATGTCCAAAGATAGCCGTGTATAACAGAGGAAACACGTGTCCAAAGATAGTCGTGTATAACAGAGGAAAAATGTGTCCAATGATAGCTGTGTATAACACAGAGGAAACATGTGTCCAAAGATAGCCGTATATAACAGAGGAAAATTGTGTCCAAAGATAGCCGTGTTATAACAAAGGAAGCATTCCAAAGATAGCCGTGTATAACAGAGGAAACACGTGTCCAAAGACAGCTGTGTATAGCAGAGGAAACATGTGTCCAAAGACAGCCGTGTATAACACAATGAACATTTGTCCAAAGATAGCCGTGTATAACAGAGGAAACACGTGTCCAAAGATAGTCGTGTATAACAGAGGAAAAATGTGTCCAATGATAGCTGTGTATAACACAGAGGAAACATGTGTCCAAAGATAGCCGTATATAACAGAGGAAACACGTGTCCAAAGACAGCTGTGTATAGCAGAGGAAACATGTGTCCAATTATAGCCGTGTATAACAGAGAAAACACGTGTCCACAGACAGCCGTGTATAACAGAGGAAACACGTGTCGGTAGTAAATCTTGAACAGAGTAATTTCTTGTGGAATGTTTGCATCAGCTAGTGCAATAATTGCTTTTAGTTTATACCCACTGAAGCAATTGGCGTTTCTCCACACCTGCAGATGTAATACTTGTTCTTAAAATACTTATGATAGTCACATGTAGTCAACCGAACGCTCACTGATGAAATACGTGCTCGACGTTAACCATCCATATTCTGATGCATCTTGTTTTTTACTACCCAATGGAAAAAATGTCCATTCAAATTACTTACCAAGAGCCGAAAGTCTGTAATTGAAAGTCACGACAATGATTTCTCCCTGCGCTGCTAAGATACTACCGTCGAACAAAGCACCCATTCCATATTCGTTTGAACCGCCATGAATGTGTACGAGCACAGCCATCTTGGTATTAGCACCACCCGTCTATAAAAATGAAATCCAATGAGATGAGGGTGTAATGTAATACCAACGTAGAATTAATAAACGAATATAAACTGTGAGTTTTCGTCATACTGGGTGACCCATGATTTTGGCTCGAAGGTGGCTGTTTTCGATGATTCGTGGCGTATAACTTTGAAATAATGATCCGATTGTAACCATTTATAGCTCATTTTGTTGAGAAATCATCTGGTTTTCGATCCGTTGACCTCGACGGGGCCTTAAAATTATTTTACGCGGTGACATGTAACTTTGATCGAGGAGGGGTGGTTTCTTCGCTACATCCCTTTCCTTTTATATGGTACTAGGGTAGGGTCTATATACACCTATATGTCTTTCAAGCGCCTTTTCTAAGCGATACAAGTCCCTGGGGTTTCAGCCATGTCAAAACATTGATTACAGAAGTGTCCCGTTTCCTGTTTACATGGTTCCGTCCTATTGTGCAACTTAGTGCGATAACCACTCCAAATGTTTTAGACTGTGTCATTTAACTGGATGCATAAATGTTAATCTGTATGATCTGATAAGTCTACGCAGTTGTATACTGCAACTCTAAGCCCCCTTTAATCCTAGCAAACATGCCGTACAGCATACTTTGTCGTACAGCGAGCTCTGACAAACGGAAACCTGGAAATTGTGGAAATCTCAAAACGAGGCTCTGCAGCTAATAAAGTTTGGGGGTCTCTGACGGAACTGATATTTCATCAAACTCACTGTGCGGTACAGAACTACGCTAAATAAGCGCAAAAAACACATAACAGGTTTAACCAGTGAGCCAGTTGCATTGTGAATCATTTATGATGTCACCAAACAGGGGCCCTCTGTGATTCCACAGTTAAGGTATGCTTCCTGAACCTCGGCATAAAGTATAGAAAGACGGTGTTATTAAATTTTAATATTACAATTCATTTGTAAATACCAATTTCTCCTGAAACAAGGAATTGGAATTCAGTTTAACCAGAGTAGTTTGTTGGTGTCAATTTACACTTTCACACGAGAAAATTTGGATCGGTTGAAAGGTAGGTCAGGGTCTGAAAAAAGGTGAAGGAGACTTATGTTTCGGTATGCATGTTCCAGTTATATGGCGACGGTCTTAAATAATCGAACCTGAACCAGATAATCCAGTGATGAACAGCACGAACATCTAGGCAATTGGGAACCGACAACATGCATCAACCTAGTCAACGTCCTGACAACCCTACCCCGTTACGCGCCTCTTACGACATTCATGGGCTACTGAAGATCAATTCTAGCTCGGATCTTCATCATTAGTGCTGGATAGAAACTGTGTGACATGATAACACTGAAACGTACCTGCGGAACGTATACATTCAAAAACAGACAGTCCTCATCACTGTGATTGAAAGACGGTACGTGGAGATGAACATACATCCAAGAAATCTGTGGGCACGCAGGAGGAATAAGTAACGCATCTCGAGTTCCCTCCCATCTGGCAGGTTCTTCGGGGTTCTGTAACAAGTAGCAAAGTCCAATAAATGAACACGTTGCCTTGATGGTGTCCACTGGTGCTCAGATGACTTCACATTGCGGTAAATCCTTACTTTTCCATTCTACATGTCTGTCCTTTTGAGGTCCTGTTCATTACTTTAGTCAGTTTGTTGACGGAGGCTTTAGACGAAGGACAAGGTCGACATCAGAAGAAAGAACGATAACTGTGATCTGCACACAGGGTAGCACCTAAACATCAATGCGTTAGCGTTGGGATCTGGTAGGACATAAGTCAGAAGGCAAGCACAATTCCACAGAGGGTCTTTGTTATTTGGATGGTTTCGGGGAAAGGTGCTAGACTGACAATTAGTTTCAGAAATACACTGTCAGTTATTATATTTTAAAATATATATCATTAAAGAAGTAGTGTATATTCCATATTCAGCACGACCTTCCGTAATTAAGTCTACCGAGGTCACGACTACCCAATCAAAATAGATAAAAGTAATCCAACGTACGTATTAAGGTCTCACAAAGGTCTCGTCAGCTTACGCCATGCCTTAAAAACAAATGATGCAATCAAGGTCTCACCTCAAAACGGAGTTCTCCTACAGGAGGTGCTGCATAGGGGATGCTCAAGTATCGTTCAACCTTCTTGGAACCCAGCACAGTTTTAACAGAACCTCTGATCCGACCATAATGGGTATCTCGAAGGACAAATGACTCATGCAGGTTCACATCTTCGTTCTTGCAAAGTATTGCCAAGTAGGCACCCATCAACACTCCTGTCCACAAACGTGACATCTTCAAGGCGATAAACTACAATTTATAACAAGGTTCTTTACTCAAAAATAAATAAAGTACAATGCAGTCATTATGATCTTTTTAACTTGCGTTTCTTCGTTTGTCAGCCCGTTTTGTGTCTTTCAGCTATATGGCGGTAGGAAATCTAGTGACTGATATTCTGAGCATCGATCTAAACATAATTGTGTAGATCAATATCCATTCTGTTGATCACTTCATTTTTTGGTCCAGAATTGATTATATACCACCATATAAATCTGCTGCAATATTGCTAACAGCAACAATGACGACAATTTACACATACATCGTCCAACACCGCTGTTCAATGGAAATACGTAAATACTTTTAGTAATCCAAGATACGACTCATGACTCATGACTCATGCCCAACAACACATGTCATCGGATCCAAATTGCGTCGATGCTCATGAGGTTGATCACTGGATCGTTTTGTCCAGACTCGATTATTTACAGATCGCAGCCGTGTAGCTGGAATATTGCTAATTGCAGCGTTAAACTAACCAAATATGACTAATAATGAATACAACGTACTTCGCGACAATCTTAATTTCGACACAACAAAATTCGACACAACGGTGCAGTAATATATACACGTAATAGGCACCTTTAAGCGTGTTCATGGAGAGAAACTATTCGAAACTAGATGTACATGAAGAATGAAACCATTCCCAGTTGTGATCTACAAATAATAAATGCTACAATCAGCCACAAATATCCATCAAATATTTTGATGATGTATAGAAAACTGTATCGTTGATATGTACTGAGTCAAAAATGAAACTTCACATTCTTTTTTCAGGGCACTATAAATGAACAAGAGATGGTAAGATGCTGAGATCTGTGTGATGTACTCGATACACTGACAGTGCCACAATCAGTTCCATCAGGCTACACAGCCGTTCCAAAAGATGGGTATACAGAATGTCAAGTCACAAGAATAAAAATTCGAAATTTCTCAGGTCAATATTGAGTATGGCCGCCCCGCGCATCCACCACTGCCAAACACCGTCTCCTCGTCGACTGCCTCATGCTTGTGAACACGTGGTTGGGCATTCTGCGCCGTTTTTCTTGCAAGGCAGCGCCAGGTTTTTGCAAATTCTGAGGTAGGTTCTTAAGACCACGAAGCCTTCTCCCAAGTGCATGCCAAACGTGCTCTATTGGATTAATGTCAGGGGACCTCGACGGCCAGTCCATGACGTTGATTCCAGCGTTTTAAAGGAAATTTCATGTCAACATCGCGGTATGTGGCCGAGCATTATCATGCTGGAACTGTAGACCTGGGCCATAAGCCGCCATGAAAGGAACGAGTTCAGGGTGAGCACCTGGTCGCGGTGAGCAGCAACTATGAGGTTTCCACGGATGACCAGAAGTCGGGAACGGTTGTTCCCACAGGAAGCACCCCACACCATGTAACTTCCGCCCCCGAATCTGTCGACTTCCTGTACACAACAACTGGGCATACGACGTCGTCTCCAGACTTCCTGTACACAACAACTGGGCATACGACGTCGTCTCTAGACTCTATGCCTGCCGTCCGCGAATCTGAGAGTAAACCTGGATTCATCGCAAAAGACGACTCGATTCCAGTCTCTGTGGGTCCATCGGAGGTGACGTTGGGCCGACAGCAGACGTTGACGTTGATGAAAGGCGTCAATATTGGCCCACGATATTGGTGATTGGCAGCTCGCATCCGATTTCGACTGGTCTGTGAGGACAGTCGACCTCTGAACATCTCAGCTCTGGTTCGTGAAGCCTGCAGAAATCTGTCACGTAGGTGACGCAGGACGATTTGACGGTCTTCTGTTCATGAGGTCACATGTGGATCTTAGGCGATCAGAAGTGGTGCCAGTCTGTTGTAGACGACCTCGCAAGTCATACACAGTACGACGGCTGCATCCCATTGCTCTTGGGACGTCAATAACTGATCTTTCCGCTTGCAACGTGCCAACGGCACGTTGCACAATCGTGGCATTTAAAATACCGTTAGAACTGTGGTTTAAAAGTGTGTTTTTTATCTTCTTTAGGCCAATGCAAACACGTGCAAATGAAGAAAACTTTGATGCGAAGATCACGTGATCGACTGCACATGCAAAACCTGATTTGGCACTAACGCCATTTGCACGACGAATGGATGGGTTTGAGTGGGTTTTGCTAACGTTTTTCTAGAGTCGACAGATAGGGGTCCCATTTCGGATACACATATGTATCATCAGAGAAAAAATATTCATTATTTTTAAAAATTACATTTTGTGAAGTTTCATTTTTGAGTATATATAAATAACAGTTTTGTTACCATATGTTTAATTTGTGCGAAAATATACATACTATATTTATTTAGAGGGTTAGACTGAAGAATAAATTGTGAAGTGATTATACTTTTGATACACTGATATTGTTCTTGTGCTTAAATCTTTACTCTAGCCTCAAGTATGTGTACTTGGATGTGTACTGTAAAGTGAGAATGATGTTGTGAAGGATCCATATGGATCCGAATGTCCACATACGGTGATCAATCATCGCCACCGTCTTTATTACAACAGCATGTACCTGTTTCAAACGTGTTCAGAAGTTCGTGTTTCCGTTCCCATGGTGACGGAAATATGAGCCTTCACGTTGCCATGGTGCTACGGGGGTTAATCGGCTATACATTAATAATGAAGTGATTATGAGGTTATGTAGACTTACGTGTTATACATACGCGTGTCCAATTCCTATTACATAACGAGTAGTAACAAGGACGATAACAGTTAATTATATAACTCCCGGTTCTTTAGAACTTGATACCACAAGTCATCATCATGCTTATGAATGTGTGACCAAACAAAACTTCGCAAAAAGCTGCAAATTAATGTTTCCCCCATAATGCGAATTTCTTTTAAATATATACTGGACAAAAACAGTAATGGATATTTGTAACTTATGAATATTAATGAATTATAATAATGCATTATCTATTGATGTAATGATAAAATGTCAGTCATGAAAATACAAATATCCCTAACTTATTTTGTTCAGTATGACCTCAAATAACGTACCACTTATCTCTAGAGCTTACCAAGAGACCCGTTTATTAGTGGGTGGGGGTGGGCGTGCGCAGTGAGTAGGGTGATGGTAGGGGTTGCCGATGTAGTTTATTCATGGTCTAATGATTATGTCGTATTTTGCTGACCAGCCTGGTACTTTATGTTACTTTATGTTGTTCTTCTGATGACCAGACCCAACCCTTACAATATATTTCGGAGGTACATTTTGACATTCCTACTTTTTCTATGTGGCATTTTAATGAGACACCCGCTTCGTTTCAATGGAGTGAGTGAGATTTTATTCCGTTTAGCTTTTAGCTGCATTTTAGCAATATCTCTGGCGGTAGCCTCGAGAAATGGACTTCACACAAATTGCTGTTATGGGAATCGAACCCGGTTCTTGGGCGTGACGAGCGAATGTTCTAACCACTAGGCTACCCCACCGCCCTCGTTATAAAGGAGAAGGGGGCGACCGTGCAGGAAACAAGCTTGCATATGCAGGTACCCCGATACAAGACGTTATCTTTTGTAATGGCTTTCTGAGAGCTGGAATGTTGAAATGAGCCGTAGATACATATCATGTAATTACCCATTGTTAAGATTTGAGATCATTTTCTTCACAACTGTTAAATCACAAAATCGCTAGGTCTTCTCCTTCATAGGTTTCATACATTTTCCCGAAATGCGCTTTTAAATATTTTGTCAGAATGAATGAATGAAAGTATGTACATTTACGCCATAATGCCGTTAAAAAGTAGGGGGCATTCCATTTTGCGAGCATACCAATAGCCCCTGTGAACGCATATGAGAAAACGTAAATTGCATATATAATCAAGGTCTCACCTCAAATAGCATACTTTTTCTGCCTCTTGCGAGACTAGGGCAACAATGTGTAAATGGGGCAATTATATCAAATTATTATAAATGGTGACGTCTCGAGTGATTCACATCATACACAAACAGAGGTGAAATGATTAATTTGAATATGCTGGCTGATTCTGATTCAGGCCTGTTCCACTTTTAGAGGGGAACACACTCAGAACAAATTGGCAGTCCTAGCCATTTTGATTCTAGTCCTTCAAGCCCTATTTGATTAGTGGTTTACTTATTTGTATTAGAGTATCAAGAGGTGTTAAGCACCCTTAAATATGTTCACAAACAATGCTAGTACCATGTTACGAGAGTGTGTTTTTCTGCAATTTGTATTGTTACTGATTAAGTGATAGTTATTATTGGGGCACAATGTTTAGAGTTTTCAGTGATAGTTACTATGGGTCACATTTCGGATCAGGGTAATAGTATTTTAGCGGCACGCCCTTCAAGGTAGCGCTTTAGATATGTCTCCCCTTAGGCGTTCTTTTCCATATGAGTATGTGTTTTTGACTGTTAGTAAACAAGAAGCCAATCGCGAATTTTCGATACTTCGCTGGAATGCCCCAGAATCAGTGACTGTGTGTGTAGAAGGCTGGTTGTTGTGTTGGCGACATATACACGGACTTACACTGGCATTGTGCCACCATTCGCCCTTTCTACATCTGTCTTGCCTCTTTGTCTGATTATCAACATCGACCTACATCCATGAGTGACCACTCTCAAACCGAGACTTTTGTGAGTTGAGGTTATATTTGTGACCATTACTTTAGATTTGACTCTATTGCATTGAACTAGAAACCTCTATTGTAAATTGTTGTTTCGTGCTATTTGTCTGCTCGATACATTTTATTGAATATTTTAGACTTGTCAGTATCATATTTTGCTGGTTCTGATGGGATTTCTTATACCTTTTGTCACCACAAAATATTAACCGTAACAATCATGATGTAACACTGATTGTTACATGTAATAATAACGTTTATTTACGTTCATTGCAAATGTACTTCGTGGAATGTTTCCCAAACACATCCATAATCCAAAAGCAAATCTACGAATTTTCACGCTTTCGGTTTGTGCTATCGGAATTTAATCCGCATGGGTTACAATGGCAACGCTTGAATCTGAGGACTTGGCGGAGAATACATAATTCAGATGAATCCTTCTACCTGTAAATCATCCGCGCTTGAGAGTTTGGAGGCAATGAAGTAGAGCATTTGCAGAAAATAATAGCTAACTATTGCCTTCATGGTGTGAAAATGTGTCTCTTATGACTGAAAACTTGGAAACAATACGCGAGAATTTGACAGGTGATCAGCATATCAGGTATGTTCGGGATCCAGTTGTCGTTTCCCATTTAGATAATCATCCTGTTGCTACCAGACCTGTAAGTTTTAATAACAATGCTAGACAACACTGTTCTTTTCAGCTTTCATTCAGAATAATGCATCTTCCAAAGCCCGCTATAAATCAAGACCTCGATCCCCTGGTGGACACTGGAGATTTATCGGACGGCGGTACAAGCACGTGTAACACCTGTTCAAAAACTTGGGTCATTTGGAAACATCTGTGCAGCAATGTAGCGACAGTTTCTTCTGGAAAGGATACGACGGCGGGGTATGCAACGTAGGGTACAGCAGTTATCCAAGTGTGTGCAGGGTACACTAGATACCAAATGTATGACATTCCCAACTCACAAATAAACGTTTTTGTCTCATAACAAAAAACACAGTGCTTTCCGATCTTTTCCCCATACCTGTAACAGGTATCATAAACTAAGGCAGATGATTCCTGTATTGCGTCCATTGTATCTATTTGTATCCATTATTAAAACGTTGAAGGAAACTGTCATGTATGTGCTTTCTTGTCGTGTAGACAGAATATTAATCTAGCATCTTGAAAAGGTGAAAGGTGAAAAGCATGCACCTTTACCAACGTACTGAGCATGCATACCAGTGATGTTAACCTGTACATACAGCTTTGTAAATATTAGTGATTGCTTAATGTTTTTCATATGTATAGATAGTAACTTGGTTTAAAAAGTCTCTGTTTAAAAATCAACATTGGAAACGCTCTCCAGCTGCCCACTCACTTCTATCTCATGATGCGCTCCTGAGCTTAGATTTTCGAAGCTCTAAGACGGTCAAAAAGTGCCATACATTAACATAACTTACGACTATCTTAGTGTTAAGAGGCTTTCGAAAATCTGGGTCCTGCATGCGCTGTGGTAGTTGTAGTGGTGCTGGGAAATAGGTTGTGCTAATATTCTATGAGCTGAGAGAGCATAATCTTGAAATACGCAAGATGATCTCAACTATGGCAGTGTGTGACCACTGTATCAGGATGAAATCGAGAACCGTCACACACATTTCTGGTCATCACCTACTCGACATATCACTAAATCGATCTAGACGGGAATGATAACAGGAAGTTACAGCATTACAACGAATGAGAAAAAGACGAATCAATAACTCACGTCTCGCTGGTATTACATCACCTTTCTTGCATCGTCCAACCAGCTAGGACCGGATATAGATATCAACAGAATGTAATGCATCCGCATACCTCCCATAATTCCGTGTTTAGGAACCACGTTCGACAAGCGAAATGTCAGGCTGTTCAATTATGAGGACTGTTACATAAAAACGGCTCTGTAATACACATTATCGAAATGTGACCACCTTATTATCAGACTGATCGTTAGTGACCGTTACAAGAGTGTTGTATTTCTCTCGGGAGCATTCTGCTGTTCGACTTTCTGTAATATTATTTCTCTCAAAGGCATTGCTCAATGCCTTTCTGTATGTCACTATATTCCATCACTATATATGGATACAATTCCTACTTTCGGGTTACATAAATTTAAATATAAAAGACAATTTAGTAGACTGGGTTCAACATAACTCGCCCAATATTCATAACAGTAATTCAGTGAAAGCAAAGGTATCCAGAGGGAGCTCTCAGTGTTCATCGTGTAAGTATCAAAACTAATATATTAACAAAGACAACGATATGTTCACATCAGCGATGCAGTGCGGCCATGTCCTCAAAACATTTGGTGTTCCTTCCTTCAATGCTGTGTGTTATGCTGCGTTTCTCTGTCCACTCTTCTCCTCAAATACACATCGGTGTTCCTTCCTACACGAGAAGGCTAGATGTTATGTTTTCTTTCTGAGTACACCCATCTCCTGAAATACATATCGGTGTTCCTTCCTACACGATAAAGTTAGGTGTTGTGTTTCCTTTCTCACTACACCCATGTCCTCAAATACTCTGTAGTTCTGATGCTAGGTGTTATGTTTCCTTTTCGGTACATCCATGTCATCAAAATCAGCACATAGGATAGTAGGGCCCCTGCTTTCTTATACGTGAACGAACATACTATTCACTCTGTAGCTAAGATAGTAGCTGTTTTGTCTCAGTAGACACATGTTAACTAACAACAGATTATGTATGTTGTTATGTTTTGGAAAGGAGGGGGGTGCGGGGGGCATACAAACAAAATGTTTTAAACTTTATGCCATAATGCATAGCAGTTGTAGTCCTAGCTTCCAGCATACAGCGGATGTCGGCTAAAATACGCCAGGTCTTCCACGGATGCCCCCAATGCCCTAACAACCTATCGTTAAACCATTTTCACCTGTTTACCCATCTGTCCTGTGTGTAACAGTTTCAAACAGCCTGTCACTGCCCTTCACATATGATAGATTTGAGGTATGTCAGTCAGCATTTATAATGCATTAACCATACTAATCTATACCTCGCTATATACTGCCAGTTCTCCCACTTACCTCAGAGTTTCCGTCCCTCATTTTTACTGGAGGATCAATAGACGCTACACCGTGCTCCCAGTGCGCCTGTTTGTGTGCATCTTTAGCCAGATACATTTGCTATGAATTACTGGTGAGGTTTAACACCGTGATTGCAAGCGTGTCGTTGATTCGGGGAGAGCATTGTTTACAATTTATTGAACAAACACACGTAAATGCGGCCACTCTTATCTTCTTTATACAGAGCATCAAGAGAGACATGCTTAGGGACAATGTCAGTGTGTTCTGTGTAAATGATGCTAAGGCCATGGAGCCTACGAGAAGTTACGAGAGGCTACGAGAGTCCAATGCACAAGGGCGAGAACCGTCCTAGCGATTGCTCTGTCGACTTTCAGGCAAGCGTTAAGTATACTGTTGTTTTCCCATATCTATGATAGTGGTTGTTTTGCAGAAAAAACACAACACGAAGACTGCTGAAAAAATGAATCAATCAATTTCCCTACAATGCCAATAGTGTTCCATATTTGTACCGAAAAATCTCATTTTCCAAGATAAAATGTTGAAAACGCCCATCAGCAATTATTTGCATACTATAAAAAGGCCTTTTTGTATTTTAACAGTTTCATATCCACTTTTATTTGGGAAAACCAAAAATAAAGTGAAAGTGTATGTATTAGTTGCTAACTGTGCGGCCAGTGTAGTTCACTTTTCATATATCATGTAGTATGGGTAACTTAAGATACTTTGGATTAAAAACCAACATCGAGTTATCACTAAAATGGCTTCAAAGATCAATCGACGTTTATCTTTATAATGTCACGTATCGAGAAGGGAAGGATGGGGGTCCCCTAAATTCGAAAAAGCACATAATTACGATATTAAAGCTATATAATTGATCATAACTCGATGATATGTGACAGTAGCCAAACTATTGGCAATCCATACCGGAGACATGTATGGCATTGGTCTTCCCTGTAACTGTAACGACAGCGTCAGCGCTGAACCGGGATCGTGAATGAGTGGAGTTTACCAATTTACCAAAATTGCAGCAATATTACGGCAGGGCACACCAGAAAGGTAGTTCACGCGTTGTATCCATGTTGGGAATCGAACCCGGGTCTTCGGCGTGACGAGTGAATGCTTTAACAGCTGGTCTATACTCACTCCTTCTGTTGACGGTAAAGATGGCCTCTTTAGTGTGATGTGATCTTATGGCATTAGTATTACATCTTTGGGACATTTCATTATTGAGTATATGCTTATTGTAGCATATGATTTCATCTGAAATAGTGTACACTGTATTCACGTAGGTCTCGCTATAATATGAGAGGAAAATATATATCAGATCATGGACAACTAGGTTGTAGCATTATTTTTGACAGGCTTTTATTGAACTGGATCTGTGGATATATTAACAAACTGATGTAAATCTATTTAATCGTCTTTAAAATGAATAGAATAAGACACGACAGCAAACAATCATGATTAGTGTGAATCAGTGTCAGAACATACCCGTGGGATCCCGGTTAGAAATGGTCTTCAGTAAACCAAGATTGCCGTGAGAGGCGACTAATGGGATCAGGTAGTTAACCCCGCTGACTTGGTTTACACATGTCACCATATTCAATTGTGCAGCTCGATGCTCATTCTGTTTATCACTGGATTGTCTGGTCGGGACTCGATTATATACAGACCATATTGCTGTGTTGCAACGTTACACAACAAACACTTATCATCTTCTCAAGTCATGGCGGTATTTACCTTTCAGGAATCATTTGACATTATGCCCTCGATTACTTCACTGAATAGACACCTAACGAGTATTCTGCAGCTTCGAGCAACATTTTGTTGTATGCTTGCAAACAGGGAGAGATTATTACACCAACAAATCTTACTTTGCTTGTGAATGATGACGATGCTTTCGCATAAGAAACACGACACTTGCACAGACACACAGAAACAATATTCCACTCACAATGGCCAAACTCCAGGTTAATATACCGTACTTTTCTTTTTCAGTTTGTGTCGTGTTTGATTGCAGAGTAATAACCTGTGGCAGCACATTATTCCAGAAAGCCATCTGACGAGCCCGAGGCTTGTATGCTGTCTTTATCGCTCCCTTTCCACCAACCACATCGATTTTCATGTATGGTTGAATCTCGCTGTCAAACCGTTGAAAGTATACTGGATCTTTTTCCACAGTTGACGAAGGCTTCCTACAAAAATTAAAATGTGTCTATATATAAAGAGGAGTCACGTAATGCTTAGTTTTGGCAATGAACCATCAGTTGATTTATAACACTGACGTCTCTTATCGAGCTGAATGCAACTAGAGTCATATTCATCACCTTCATGCATTCATTAACGTCTATTATCAACTTTAATGTAAAATTATTAGTGTAATTCACATATTCATCATGCTCATTCCCTCAACTGTCACACCAGGGACCCTCTTCATGCATGTTCCACCTCACACTACATGTATATCAGCATCAGACAATATCCAACGACGGGAAAAGCAGAAAAATACGGTAAGAGAAATGACTCGTGAAGCCACCTGACACACGACAGTGTGCTATAAATACTAATAAGATATCTGGCTGCGATATAATGATAGTTATTCAACTAACCGTCACAAACAAACATAAACACATAAGCTGGGTTTTTCCCCAAGTTCATAAGTACAAAAATGAGAAAGCATAAAAATGAATATGTGTACATCGCAACTAGTCGGCTCAATACCGATAGAGTACGATGGTTGCATCACTTATCAATATCAGTAACATGTTTTGGTTAAATAGTCATTCGGGGTTAAATTCTGGGATGAGAGGAAAAAAATATAAGCTATTTGTAAGTAAGTAGAGGTGAAGATACAATTTGAAACCTTTGGTTTATGTAGATGCCGGAAGGCCCCACGCAGTATTTACTAGGAGGTCATTTCCTCACCCTGTCTTGACGAAGCTGGTCCACATGTTCATGAAAACTTTGCTGACCTGACGATCTTCCTCCGTATAGTTGTACAGGGGATGCCCAGAGAAAGGACAACCGAACAGGTAGAACAGGTCTCGTCCATGTGGGACAGCTGTAGTACAGTTGAATGAAATATTGTATGAAGAGATTATATGGGCTTTGTCCACGACACATACCTTCATTTGGACCATCAGGACGCATGATTTGAAAATATGACAACGACAACAACTTAGCTATCTATCATACTGTCCAACAGATATATACACTCTTCCCAGCATGCTATAGAAGGATGTTATTGTGAAAATATTCGGCCTTCTTCCACTTCTACTGTTTTTGTTTGTTCAATGTTGTATGTTTTAAAATGGGTTATATACAGATCAATCACGTGCATACCTTGCACCTTGGCAGAAGGTGATGCATAATCAAAGGAATAAAAGTAGACGTTGTCCGTCCTGGCAGCGAGACGTGTCGCGACATCCAAGGTAGGAACGACCAACTCATGATCTCCCCAAAACTGAAACAGAACGTGGACAGTTACATAGATACATGAGATAGATGTGTGTGTGTGTGTGTGTGTGTGCGTCCATGCATTCTTGTGTGTGTGTGTGTGTTTGCGTATGTATGTATGTATGTATGTATGTATGTATGTATGTATGTATGTATGTGCACGTGCGTCCATTCATGCTCGTGTACACATACAACTATGTATGTATGTATGTATGTATGTATGTATGTATGTATGTATGTATGTATGTATGTACGTACGTACGTACGTACGTATGTATGTATGTATGTATGTATGTATGTGTGTATGTATGTATGTATGTATGTGCACGTGCGTGCGTGCATGCATGTGTACACATGCATACTGTGTGTACATGTATATGTATGAGTATATGTGTGTGTTTGTGATGTCATCAAATTATTGACGATCCAGGTATCACCTCAACATAAACTTTCCTTGAAAGCCTTGAATTACGTTTAGAGCCTTCAGACAGTGGACCTCCAGCAAGTTATCCTGCTTGTATGAACTCGTTAAACCACGTGCAAATGGTTCGCATAACAACGCGGAAGATGGTAAACGAATCTAGGAGTACAACAAACCTGTTCTTAATGATTCCTGTTTTGCCTAACACCGTATGCTTGGCGTCATGTAAATGATTGTCATCATTACGTAAACAAATCCCCTTCTTACACGTTGAGTCATTTTGTGCTTGTGAGTTCTTCACAATACCTATCAGTACATGTATGCATGTAGGTAGGTTGGTAGGTAGGTAGGTATTTCTAAAGAAGCATTTCCTTGTATACTTACCTCATCGAATGCCAAAGCAAGAGCCGTCCTGTTCAAAGGATCATCCCAAGGGAAGTACTCGTGTACAATGACACTGATGGAAACTAGGAGGTGAAACTCAATTGAATGTCTGGTGTTAGGGATACTAGACACAAAAGGCACAAATATACAGCTGAGATTGCGTGGGATTACGCAATGGCTGACTTGGAAGATTGTATAAAATCTGTGTTAGAGTCACTGAACAAACCGTGGAGTTGGTTTAGCATTTCACAATTCTATAGTAATCTATTTTCTAAAAACTATCAATAAGAACAACACTGACCCTACTTTCTGTGTTGGATAAAACAAATTGACTGTATGAAGCATTTATTGTTAATTCAGTGGATGCCAGTTTTCAGTTTTAAAGATTCCAGGTAAGATACTTACCCAAATCGTAGAATCTGTTCAGATATTTTTTCATTATATATGGGACTAGCAACTCTGCAGATTCAACGGACGCACCTGACCACCCTAGAGGATGACAGAATCAAAGCATACATACACTAAAACAATAATAAATGATTAAATATTTTGATGAAAGTTATGAAAACGCCAAGAGGATTGAAATCTACTATCTTTGTGTTTTATGATCATGGCGGATAGAGGCGGATATTTTAAAACAGATTACTGGATTTACAAAAGTATCGACTAGTTACAGTAAAACCCACGAGATATGAGTGATTACGGGAAATATACCCGAACATTATTTTAAGGAGGGCATATTCCTGTAATCACTCTTAGAGGGTTATCCATAGTGTAATTTAAAAAGAAGAAACACGAAATACAGGCTATCCATTCTGCTGCGGTAATAACATAAATACTCTATGGAAAATAGTTCCTCGTTAAATTACAACAGAACATTTGTTACGTTGATCTATTACATGCAATATCACTGTATTAATAAGTTATTTGCTCAAATCAGTTCGCCGGATCCTCGTTCATTGACGACTCACGTGTGTCTTGTGACAGGTGATCGTATAGTGTTGAAACACACGTTGGCATAAACCTGTTAACTTGGGAGAAAGTCAACAGTTTGAAATCGCTGTGAAATCTAAAAGACAACCGGAATACATCTAGAAAACGCGTCAAGAAGCTCAACAAGATTGAAGATTAAAGATTTTGTTCTGGGGAAGGCGTGTTACAGTCACATCATTGGTCCCAATAAAGTACAGCAGTTCCAAGACGAATAACTCTAGTCGGAATCGGATACCGGGACAAACCTCTCGTATTCATTAGGAATGCATGCATAAAAAGGTCAGCTTGAAAAAGATCACTCAGAACTAATTCCAGTAAGAAAGAAGCTGTTTTCTGTTTCGATGTCATGGACGCCGTGGCATATTCCCTTGTCACACTTGCAGGTAACATCTTTAGTCGATATCTTCCTCTTCTATTTCCCAGAATTCAGGTTAAAGAACAATCGGGTTGTAGGAATACAAGGGCTGTAAACTTCTTATCGCTCTTCCTCTTAGGTCACTGTCAACTTTACCTAAGTCATTGACCTTAATCGGGTTAATTTAATAGCTGTCGTCTTTGTTTTGTTTAGTTTATTTAGTTTATTTAGTTTATTTATTGTTACCAGACTACGATGTATAGCGCAATGTTATAGCAAAATAATAATGTCAAATGAAAAGAGTATTCATAGTTATAACCTTAATGGTTTCTTTTCTAAATCTCGTGTGTGAGTACAGCACGTTCTAAATATCAATGAAACGGTAAAAGTTGTCCACGAACTGGGATAGTGAAAAGTAGTTCCTTCAACCAATCATATTTCTTCTCTCTTTAGCTGACCAATCAACGTTGAGAATCACTGAAAGCACATGTGGGATTATCACAAAAATAATCATCTTTGTAACCTAGTTCGTATGGGTAATAATATTTGATAACCATCTAGTCATGGAGCACCGTACCTTCATCCCTTGTTATTCCAGCCATAAAGGCTTCCCCATTCAGCTCTGCCTCTTTAAACAGAATGTCCGCGTGCTTTTCCACAAAGAATCCGTCAATTACTGGGGACAAACAAACGTCCGAAGGAACACACTGGAAATCCATAAACCACTCAAGTTAACACAAGCATGTTCTCTAAAATCCGACCAAAAACATCAATCGGAAGTAGTTCGTGAGAGAATATTAACATTGAATAACATCACGCTTATAAACATAGAAAACCCACCTTAGATATGAAAAGTCTGTCCGTTATGTCCCTCCATGGCACCGACTTAAGGCACTGCTTAAGCTTCTGCAGTTCCATGGAACTGTTGCAACCGACCACTTCACTGTATCTGGTAAGAACCTTCTGATGTTGAGATTGTAATGCCCAAAGGGCTGTTGGTGACCCACTCTGTATGATGGCGAAACGGAATAATCCTGAAATTGATCATTCGATTTTTGTTATGCAATATGTACTCAAACAGACATGAAAACCTTGCAATAAGCAATAATCCTTACAATGCGCTAATATCTTAGTGTTTGATATGTACCTTTTGACAGTGGTGACACAATATGGTAGCCAACATCTGCGGCCGCAGCGCTGTGTCCTTCGACGGTAACCTTGTTTGGATCACCCCCAAAGAAATGAATATTTTGAGAAACCCATTGCAGTGCTGCAGTTTGGTCCAGCAGACCATAATTTCCTGGAAACTCCGGTTGTCCACCACTTAGAAAACCTGTAACATATATACAACTGACAGTTCTGAAATGTTAAACATTCCCGGAATACGTAAACATGAGGACAGTATGAGCTCCACAATACGTTCATGCTTAAGGTTTACAGTATCATTGCCAGTGCTTTAGGAAGGTAAACATTCAAGATTTGTACATACCGAGAGCACCTAGTCTCCTGTAAACCTGTAATATATATTGAGAATGCTGGAAAATTCAATTATTCTCTAAATAACCCCTTAACTGAATTACTCTAATATAACATTTAACGTGGTTAGTTCCACAATAACCCCATGCTTATTTGTATTTTCATTAGTGCTTTTGAAAAGTTAACAGTCCGGATTTTTACATACCGAGAGCACCTAGTCTGTAGTTAAAATTGATAACGATGATCTCGCCATGTGCTGCCAAGATGTCCATATCTAACATGGCTCCCATGCCAGCCAAGTTGCTGCCACCATGGACGTGAACAAGGACCGCCATCTTAACGTCATTTTCTGCAACCTTCACGAAAGATTAATTATGATTTTATAACTACTGTAGAGAAGAAATATACACTTTTTTGTATATATAAGTATGCATTAAACATCATAACATTTCCTATGTTTATGTATTGGCTGTTTTCACTTTCTCCTGTCTTAACGATAACCACATTGAAAATCAAATGAGAGGTCATTGTGTGATTCTGAAATCATCCTTATGTTCTTGTAACACTGTCAGATTTTTCTCCTGGCAGATGGTCCATACAGAAGCTACAGGCAGTGACATCACGGACGACATCACACCTGAGGCTTAAGTTAAACGTCTTGACTGAAGTATCTTGTTTGGATTGTGCCAATCCCAACGGAAATATTGATTGATGTGCATTAAAAACAAGCGGTTAAAACTAGGAGTCCACGCGGTGTTCATGGAGACGCTTGCAGTGAAGTGCTGTGTGGTGCCAACTGTGTTTTCAGTAAACATTCTTGGCTAGCAGGTACAGATGGCTGTTGAAGACAGAAATGTAATTCTATATGTTGCTTTTGGTCAAAATGTTCACGATCGCATAGCTCAATGTGCAACCCGCTACAAAACGGAAATAAAGACGACAATTTATTGATGTCAATTTCTCTAATTTTGAGGCCCAGTTACTTCTAAACGTCGTTCAAGGAGGGCTGTATACATCTCCACGTATTTTGAGGTTCTTATGTTCAAGTCTTGTTATGTTCTTATGTTCAAGTCTTGTTATGTTTTTATGTTCAAGTCTTGTTATGTTCTTATGTTCCAGTCTTGTTATGTTCTTATGTTCAAGTCGTGTTATGTTCAAGTCTTGTTATGTTCTTATGTTCAAGTGAAGAGCTGGTACCATTGATGTGTGGTACATTTTTCACATTTTACATGCCGTCCTTATGTATGGCATAATTTCATTAATTTAGTATATCAGGTGGTATATTGAGCAGTATGTGCAACTATGTTGGCAGATTATGGGTACGATCTTTGAGACAATATGTGAGTGTAAACAATTTAACATGTTCTTGTTATTTCAGACCTGTGATGACGGCTGCTTCGGACAGGCCTTCACTGTCCCTCATAATGGGCAGTATGGTAGAGATATCTTCATTAAGTGACATAGAACATTTAGAAACTCAGGGCAAAGACTCCTTCAGAACTAAACTGTCATTTCCATTCCACAGTGAAATATGGGTTTATTCTTGAGCATTGATAAGATATGGATTACCTTTTCCTTGCGTGTTATCGCAAACAAAGGACTGACAAAGGATCATGCCAATGATGACCGAACGCAATTTGAAAAAGAAATGAAAATTGATTTGACGAACGTACCTGCGGAACATACAAGTTCATGTACAAACAGTCTTCGTCGCTGTCATTGAATCCAGGACGGTGTGAATACACGTAACTCCATTTTAAGGCCATCTGGGGACAGGCAGGGGGGAGCACTGTCGTATTTCGTATACCTCTCCATGTGGTTGGTTTCTCAGGGTTCTGTAGAATAAATATTGATGTGAAGCTATTTTCTTGCTATGGTGTCAGCAAAGTCATTTCAACGATACACATTTTGACAGATTTCTTTTTCTGAATTGTTGTTAAACAATATATAAGGCACATATATGATGATGCTTTGATTAAGAACGACGTAGATACTGTTAGGTTCCCTGAAAATGTATCTTCCTCACAATAGTATCGAAAACATCATAAAAAACCCCATACAAATACATACGACTTGGGTGAAAGAAAGTGTAAATCCAAAAGCCTGTGAAATATGGAGAGAGCAAATAAAGCCATTTCGCTCTTCATGTTAATCATATAGCAATGACATGCACAAGGAACTCCCAGTATAGCATTTATTGCACGGTGGGGTTGCCTAATGGTTAAAGCGAACGCTCTCCACGACCAAGATCCAGGTTGATTTACACTACATGGGATCAATGTGTGAAGTCCATTTCTGGCATCCTCCCACCGTGATACTGCTGGGGGATTGTAGCGGCGTAAAACCATACTCAGGTACTAGTATTCATACAACATTTTACAATGTTTGAAGAATAGAAACCTGTTTTACATCTCACCTCAAATCGGAGTTCTCCTACAGGAGATGTCGCATAGGGAACGCTCAGGTATCGTTCAACCTTCTTGGAACCCAGCACAGTTTTAACAGTGCCCCTGATCCGACCATAAAGGGTTTCCCGTACCACGAATTCCTCAGCTTCAAACGTAATTACTGTTGTTGCCAGACAGGAAACACCGATAAACACTGTCCAAAAAGAACACATCTTTAAGCTGTATACTAGAACCTTCAATTTCTTCACGATTGTCTACTCTGACTCAACTCACATTAAGACTGCTAATAGCGATATACTCTCGTTGCTGAAATGCCAGTATACGTAACACGTAGGTCTGTGCCCTACTAATGTGACAATTGCATCTGTCATATTCAAATAACTATTATATAGTAAGAACCAAATTATTTATTCCGAATGTCTGTAAACTATCCTTTAGGTATATCGTAGTACATTGCTTGGACAGACAGAACATTACACAAACATGACTCAAGTTTTATGTATCGTTAAATGGACGTGTCATTTATTGCTGAAAAGTGTTGTAACTATATTGCATTGTTTCTGTTAAGATCCAGTAGCAGTTCATAACATTGCGGTGTAAGAATAACTATACTTCAGAAATGTATTGCTGTCTAATGTAAGCAGTAATGGGGGTATAATGAGCTGCGTGTCAGTCAAATGCAAATTGGAATCTTTCCAGAAGTGTTTAGAATGTAGTAGACAAAGAGACCAAGCCCGTGAATTTATTATCGAAAATTACATTAAAACCAGCGATAGCATGAAGGTCAGGTTTTTGACATTCAGTCTTGGCACATTTTTTAGCTTGTAAATTGTTACTGCTTGTCAAATGTTTTAACACCACTGACGTCATTGTTATAACAACTGCTATGCAATTTCGTTCAGGGGATGTTGGGTAGCTGAGTAGTTAAAGCGTCACGCCTCAGAACTGAGTTCGAACCTCAACATGTGTACAATGTGTGAAGCAAATTTCGGTGGAAGCGTAAAATCATACTCAGTCATTCGATCTTTCTATTGATACTTGAGGAAATATTCACCATTGCCTTATAATTGAATTTCATATAGCTGATATAGGCTGATTTATCATATTTTTCGTGTACTCGCCAGTTATTTTTATGGTTACAATGTGTGGATTGATGCCTACCAATGTATGTAACTTGTTATAAATTGATTCATGTATTTCTGTCTGGAGATTTACATGCATTATTGTGCAGTATATGAATGTTCACATATATTCAACATGAGGAAGGAATCTGTGATTTCTTCTTATAAAGGAAGGGAACAGAGGATTACCTTTTGCGTTACATGATTGTAAGATTTTTCATTCACATGTCATGATGAGTAATGAAAAGAGTTCAACAGTGTGGTCACTGATGACAAGTCCTGATCCTATTTGTGCATATTGTAAGAAGCCATATGATTTTTGTATGTCACCAAAGGCAGCTTCTCCAAATGCTTTTATGTTTATCGCATCTAAGCCTTCCTTTCCAGGTGGCCCTGAGGAGAGTTTTCCTTGTGAGAGTAAATTCCCAGATTTTGTAGTTCGGAAGGAGTCTTTGCCCTGAGTTTCTAAAAGTTCTGTGTCACTTATAGAAGATAGCTCTACCACACTGGCCATTGTTATAGTGAGGGATAGTGGCGTTCTTCAATCTTCAATGTTGAAGAATATTTGGAAACGGGTCATTTTGTTTCATCCCACCAGCATTTTTTTTATCAACTATAAATTTTCTTCAGTATTTCATTCATCTATGTAAAGTGTCGAAACCGAATATTTAAAAAAATATATCAGTGGTCTGTTCATATAGCAAGTAGTTCCATTGGACAGGAATGAATTTGTGGGGAGTCCCTTGTTTTTGTACTGTGTCCGACGGTGAAGAAGTTTCTCGTGGATCACAGACACAGTAGCATGTATCTGATAGTTGTAAAAGCATTTCCTAATTAGGATTAACACATCTAAGTATTAATACCATTCACCATACTCAATTAGTTGGGTGTGAAACAACTCCTGATTAGGGGTGGAACGACCCCTAATATTGAATAAATTCAGCTAGTTTAGAAAGCGGATGAAACAACCCGAACGAGTGAAACGACTTGGGGTGAAACAACCCAGAAGTCCGATTTTTGCTTCAGGGTATAGATACCATATTTATGTTCCCCTCCATTTTAAGAATTGGGCTTCAGATTTCTAGTGAGGTGAAAGTTGATGTTCTTGACTCTCTCCCAGCTCCCGATACCGATTTCTTGGTCGGCACTGATCTTACAGGGCCCAAAGGTGGTGCTGATCATATTGTCATTGTTCCTCCAAACAGTTTAATTTGTACCGTACAGAAGAGTAGAAGGATGGTTTTCCTGGCTATTTTACTTCTTGTGCAGTGACTCATTCGATGTCAAAGGCATTTCTTCCAAGACGTATTTGCCAAATGATGCCATGTATGATTTGTCAGGGTTTTTTTGGATCGTTCTTTTTATGAGATTGAGGCAGATGACGTATCTTCAAAGGAAAATAACTCTTCACGTTTTCTTTATAAATCTGATAGTTTGTCAGGTGGTAATCACATTTTTCCTTTTTAACGTGCAGGGTGAGGATATGAATTTGCAGAAAGTGTGAGTATGAGTAGTAAAATGAGAGAAACTTTTGCAACTTTTCTTTTGGCCAAGTTTAAGACATAATGTGGCAGAAATTTGCATGACTAGGCATGCATGTCACATCGCTGGAAAACCAAATCAGAATTGAACATTGTTGAGGGGTATATGTCGTATTTTTTATTCTTCACTTAACACATAAACCTTTGGTGACATTTCACAGTCCAGAAACCATGGATGCTATATTGTGGTGGTGTCCGCTTGTGTACATAGAGATCTGGTCACTTAACTGTGTGGAAATTATTTATGAGAAAATACTAAGGCAAAAGCTACGAGAACAGACATAGAGATAACACACAAATGATTCAACGATGCCTTTCAGTGACAAAAAAACCATCAGCGCAAGAAATCAAAGTAATATTTTTATATCCGTTGAGAGAATGCAGTGTACATTATAGTACACTATTAACTTTCAGTTTGGCTGTGAATAATGGCGGTGCTTTCGTATCAGAAACACTGTACTTGCAATGACACACAGAAACAATATTCCACTCACAATGGCCAAACTCCAGGTTAATATACCGTACTTTTCTTTTCCAGTTTGTGTCCTGTTTGACTGGAGAGCAATAATCTGTGGCAGCACATTATTCCAGAAAGCCATCTGACGAGCCCGAGGCTTGTATGCTGTCTTTATTGTTCCCCTTCCACCAACAACACTGATTTTCATGTATGCTTGAACCTCGCTATCAAACTGTTGGAAGTATACTCGGTTGGTTTTGACAGTTGACGAAGGCTTCCTACAAAAATAAACGCGTTTATAGGAAAGGAGGAGTCACATAATCTTCACGTTACAATGAACCATTAGTTTATAAAAGTTGTTACGAGTGAGTAGTTTCTGTATATTTTGATATTAATTACGTAATAATTATTATTGGGTCACAATGTTTAGTGTTTTGAATAATAATTATGATGGATCACATTTCGTTTTAATAGATGGTCAGCATTTTTAAGATTCTGGCAGCAGACATTATCTGCCCTTGTTTTTCTATCTATTACTTCCGGGAAAGGAGGAGTCATGTAATCTTCACATGTTACAATGAACCATTAGTTCATGCAGGCATCCATAATACTATCAAATTTAATGCAACTTTATGAATGCTAGTAACTTATGTATTATGTTAATTATCCTACACTGTCACAAGAGAGACCCTCTCCATACATGTACGTGTATCAGCATCGGAAATTTGCCGACGAAGGAAAAGCGGAAGCCACTTTCTCCACGACTTAACACAACGGCACTGTTATGTTGACAGAAATAAAACATGTGGCACAATACTAGTGATTTAAATAACAATCCTTAACGGATGGTGACGGTCTGTAAATAATCGAGTGTGGACGAGACAATCCAGTGATCAACATCATGAACATCGATGTACGCAATCGGTACACGACGCCATGTGTCAACCAAGTCAGCGAAATATGAGTCATATGAGATATTTGTAAATGAAGCAAAGAGGAGAATCCGCATTTTGAAACCTTCGGTAGGTCTTTTCCTCACCCCGTCTTGACGAAGTTGGTCCACATGTTCATGAAGACTTGACTGACCTGACGATCTTCCTCCGTATAGTTGTATAGGGGATGCCCAGAGAAAGGACAACCGAACAGGTAGAACAGATCTCGTCCATGAACGACTGCTACAGGTATATAAAAAATAGCGTTCGGTCGGAATGAGATTCGTCCAAGATATCTTAATTTTGCTGATCAGAAAGCACGATTTAGGGCATCACCATGATTCAGAAACTCATCTCAAACATAACCGTGAACTATTAGCAAACAGGTAAATGGATGTCTTTCAAATGTAATAATGTTATTGTAGAGAAGTTATTCACAGTTAAGAGAGGATAACACAATGTGCAATAAAACTATTTGAAATAATCCTTACTTCTACCAGTTGTGTTGTCAATTTGTTCACAAAATGGATGGCGTATAGTGCCAATCATGTGGGATATCATATCATACATCATACTCCGATGTTACAGCCTGATCACTATTTCATTCACACATGCTCTCTCTCTCTCTCTCTCTCTCTCTCTCTCTCTCTCTCTCTCTCTCTCTCTCTCTCTCTCTCTCTCTCTCTCTCTCTCGGTGCCACTGAAAAACTAATGTACACCTCTCAACAACCAACCAAACTTAACTACAAAAATACCTTGCATCTTGGCACCCCAAATATATGTTTTGTGTCCAAATTTGTCAACAGCCTTGCATCTTGGCTTATGACGCCAAAGACCTAGGTTTGATACCCACCATAAAAATGGGTAACATGTCTAAAAGTCCACTTACAGTGTTACTTGTCGAAATATTGCTAAAACCGACATAAAACTAAACTCACTCACTTACTCGTGGGTTGTACGTGTATAGGTGTATTTGAATGCGGTTTTAAAGCCTAATCACTTACAAAACTTACTCTGACATTCACACTCGTACTATCCATAATCATTCACATGTTACTGTCACAATCACATGATGCTGAAAAGCAAATATACATCTCGACCAAACAACATGGATGTCAATAACATACGTACTTTCCACTTCGGCAGATGGTGATGCATAATCAAAAGAATAAAAGTAGACGTTGTCCGTCCTGGCAGCGAGACGTGTAGCTATATGGAAGGTAGGGGCAGCTATGTCATTATCGCCCCAAATCTGGAGGAGAGAAACAGCAGGCAATATAACCCGATAATCTACCCTGAATTCGAGTAGAACCCTGAAATATCAATGGGTGTATTTAAAAATATGTTGTATACAATCCAGATATTTGTAACAGGTTTGACCAATTTTGACTACTTCGCTTTAGTCGCAAGCCTATACGTGGAAGACATTATACGTTGTTCACTGGTCACGTGGGGGTGCCTTCGGGCTCAGGGAACATAAGGAAACATTGAGAGTACGCCAAACCATGGGTCCCGAGGGACCAGAGAACATACTTTTTTATCTTACCGAAAACATCTATGTTAACTTTCAGCTGTTTGAAGCATAGATATCGGAACGTACACTTCAGCCAATTTGTGCGATTCAACCGATTCGAATCTTACATTTTTCTGTTTTTTTTCCGCAAAGCTATTTTCTTTGTAAAATCGCCTCTGTGTAACTCCACTTCTTATTATTCACAAGGACTACATTTGAACCTTTTCGTCAAAACTTATTAATTGGAATGCGAGGCAAATTCTTTCGTAGCCATCGCAAGATTTGTCAGACGACAGAAAAAAAATTAGAGTGATTTGCCTCCCATCGATTCGGCAATTTCCGTGCATCATGCGTGCTTCAATGTTATTCGAGATAAGGAAGTACTACCACGAAGTATCGAATTGCCATTGCAATTGTATCTCGTTTGTAAGTGGGGTACACTGATACTAATAGAAGTGCGCTTAGTCAGAAAACAACATTTATGTGTTAGGTAAGATAAACAATAACGTAAGAGCTGTCTTGTTATGGTTTGTTTGGCTGTTTGTTGTTTAAAGCCGCACTCAGGTATATTCCAGCGACGGCCTGTAAATAATCGAGACGGGATCAAACAGGTGATCAAAAGTGTGAGCATCGACACGCAATTGGAATACGATGAATGTGTCATTTTATTTGGGTAACGTTGATTGGAACGAACGAATAAGAACAACGATAAAGCCACAGTAGACAAATGGTTGGGTTCTTGTGCTAAAGGGATATGTGCGATCCTTTCTTAAAGATTAAGCGCACACTTACATCACCGAATGCAAAAAGAGTAGCCTTTCTGTCCAGAGGATCATTCCAAGGGTAGTACTCGTGTGCAATGACACTGCTTGTAACTGAAAATGGAGTAACTCAGTTTTAAGTGTAAAGATTACGATTACTACACAAACAAATACAAATATGGTTACATATATTTTGAAACGTGAACAACATCATGACTCTGCGTTCGGTACAGAACATTATCAACCCGTTTTCGGTCAAGACGGTTGTATATCATTTTAAGAGATATGGGCAAAATATCAGGAACGTTTTATTCAGCACATAAATGTTAAAACATATTTGAATTTTATGTGTGATACGTACCCAAATCGACATTATTGTTAATAAACCGTTTCACACTTTTTGGCGTTACCAAGGTAGTGGGACCAACCATACCAGGAAACCTCCCTAAAGGATGATAGAATCAACACATATGTAAATCATTAGTGCCTCTAGATTGAATCACATCATGCAGGTATTGGTGAAAAAGTGAGTTTTTCCTGCTCAGCCAATGACTGATCGCTTTTTTTTAAATATTACATAAGCGTTTTAAATTTTGTTTTAATACCATCGGGTAAAAAACAAAGTGACTAATCAAGTAAATTATATAAACAGTTTCTTGGTTCTTGTATTTTGCTGAAATATCTGAAAGCCTTTGCGGGTTTAAAATGGATTCAGCGTCTGCTGATCCACGATATTTAGCAGAAATACTCTAATGTTATCTAAATTACAGGACTTAGCATGGCAATCAACTGCAAACTGACCGACAAAAGAAAGTATACAAGGTTTTCAAGAGGTGATTGTCATTGACCAC
The DNA here is from genome assembly GCF_037392515.1 of Haliotis asinina. NCBI lineage: Eukaryota > Metazoa > Mollusca > Gastropoda > Lepetellida > Haliotidae > Haliotis > Haliotis asinina. Next base: position 38,491,368 of record NC_090286.1, read on the forward strand.
TACAGAACGTCCGTTCATGTTGTTCCTCTCGTCGCTGCTAACGACGAACAACACGGGGCCAACGCACTCTGTGACGTCTGTGTTCAGGGGTCAACATCTGTCCTTTGAAGGGCCTGCAGGCTCTAGACCTAATGCCTGCTACCCGAAGACGACAGTGTATCGACTGACATGGCGACCAAGGGTATTCGCCGCTGATGACGTTACCGTCAGGGACGGTTTCTCAGGTATAAATTTCTCAAATGCCTTCCACTTCTTGGTCTGTCCTGTGTCTGGCCTGTCTGCGTGTAACGTTGCATCTATCTAGACATGGCTATACGGGTGCAGTCGAAGGTTCTTGCAACGTTGACGTGTTGACCCCATCAGCCCTCTTACATTCAACTGCTGATAGTCTTGGCATATCTGTGGTGATTTTCTTTTCCATACTGCACTCTAACTTTTATACCCTTAATGCATGAAAAACCCTGACAGAGGCCCCAAATCATGGTTTATACAATTTACCGCTCAGACGCTTAATTAACGACGTGCACGTGAATTTTACTGCAGGTATAAACTTGCGACGCTGCTACAGCATGTTTCAGCGTGTAAATTGCCTACAAAAATGTTCCGTTAGAATTTGAGAAATTGTAATTTTTGGAATACTTTCTTTTCCCGGTCAGTCGATATATCTGACAACCATCTAACCATGTAGCACCGTACCTTCATCCCGTGTTATTCCAGCCATAAAGGCTTCCCCATTCAGTTCACTCTCTTTAAACAGATGGTCCGCGTAATTTTCCACAAAGAATCCGTCAATTGTCGGGGACAAACACGTGCCCAACGGAGCACACTGGAAATTCATAAAACTTTTAAAAGATTTTTATAAACTTGACAAACATCAGACGAAAATGTATAGTTCATGACAAAACTCTCTGTATGGAACATATGCAACGAAAGGACATTAACATTGTATAACACTACATTTGTGAACAGGCGCATACCAAGGTCATCGCAAAACTCAATTTAGACCTATAAGATCCATCCCTTAAAGAACGAATAAACTCATTTGGGGGAAACTCTTTTTACCACTGCATATGAAAATTTTCTGGCTAGTCATAAACGGAACACCATTTTTCAAAAACAAAAACAAAAAACTTGTGGTTAATGAAAACCATCAAAAGTTGCTAAAAGGCCGTCTGCTTCTCTCTCGCCCGCAAACGAAACCACAGACAGGTTACGTAACTCGCCAGGGCCTTGCAGTGACGTCATAGGAGGAACGATTTTCAGTTAAATGTATAGAAAATGTGTAGGAAGCTCATCATTTTGCTGATTTCTCGACGTCACCAAAGACATGCCGAATTGTTGTGTTGCCGTCAATTGCTCCTTGGGGTGATGGTGTCACTATCCACAGGTTTCCACCGGACCCCGTAGTTTGTGCTTAAATTGGTTGTTTGTGTGTGCGAAACGAGCGTTGTGGAAGCCTGTGGTATATACCAAATCGGATGGTTCGCCACCTACCACGGTTCCAGAATAGAGAATGGAGTTCAAGTTTCATCGAGTTCATAAATTAAATAAAGACTGATTACTTCACATTGCTGACCAAAAGGATTTTGCATGAATATAACGCTTTCTTCCTCGGAAGCGAGACTGGTCAAATCGAGAATATGATCCGAAGTAATGTTATATCGACCCCCCGCCTCGCTTCCAAGATTAAAATTGTTATGTTATAAGCAATGTCATGCAAAATCCTAATGTCCATCAATAAAGTACATATTTTACTACCAGTGAAAAGTAATTTTGATTTTGTAAGTCGGTGAAAACAAACTTAAATAGCATGTATCCTCAGACAGGGCGCCGCCATTTTTGAAAATCGTGAAGTCACGGACTAAAGTCCATTTGAATTAATGAGATTATGGTTTTTTTTATTAAGTTAGAAAATAAAAACTACTTTTTACTAGTAGTTAAATACGTATTTGAATCATGACCAAAATGGAGTTTGCATGACACAACCTCTAACATAACGTAAGCGAGGTCGGGGTCAAAGTGAAAATACTGCGCGATAAATTTCTTCACTTGCTAAATTCACTTGGTTTGTAAAAGTTCACTCACCAGTATGTAGACACTTGTCAATATACTTCTTTATATTTGGTCTCATAATCCTAATTACTTTATAATCATACTTGTATGCATTTTGAAACTTAATAAAAAGAAGCGATCTGCGAATGTATAACAGGAATGTAATATCAAGACATTTTATAGTTTGCCTATATGAATCATAACCTTAATTGGCACGCACGCCCTAGTGTATGTCATCTGTATCATTACACTTCACGACGAAAACAATGATTCTGTTGAAAGCTACGACAACTTAATAAAAACAGAATACCAATGTTAAAATTAAAACAAATTAAAATTATAGGAGCAATGTCAGGCTATTACCTTGTTCGAAGAATGTATCCATCAAATATCCACAAAAACGAGTGATATATATATTATAATTCATCTGCAGATTTCCCAAGTGATGGGAACAGTCTAATATACGAACAGTCTAATATACGAAAACATAATGTATCGTTTCATGTTTTTCACATTGCTGTATAGCCTCAACTGGGCAAAGCAGGAGACAAAACTAAATGATAGTAGATTGTGAGAACATATAGCTTTCATTTCTCATTTGTTGCGATTTCAGGTTTGTACAAACCTGTAAACAAAATAGTTTACCCACTGAAATGTAGATGAATTCTGCATAGACCCTCACATTTATATCTACTTTTACGTCACGAAGATTGGTTGAAATTTCGTTTGCGGCTGAGAATTGTGCACTGTTGTAAAAAAGGTCGATTTCAGGTAATTAAAGATCGAAATGAGCAGTTTTAATGACGGGGTTTCATTTATAACGATGTCAATGAGTGATTTATGCATTTGCACCCCCTAGAGTATTATTATGTGATCTTTAAGTCTCTCCCAGAAAGAATATTAACATTACATAACATTACCTTTATAAACATAGAAAACCCACCTTAGGCATGTGAACTCTTTCCGTTATGTCCCTCCATGTCACAGTCTTTAGGCACTGCTTAAGCGTCTGCAGTTCCATGGAACTGTTGCAACCGAGATGTTCGCTGAACCAGGTAAGAAGCTTCCGATGTTGAGATTGGAATGCCCAAGGGGATGTTGGTGATCCACTTTGTATGATGGCGAAACGAAATAATCCTGAAATTGATCATCCGAATTTTCAGTTCAGTACGTAAAAAGATATTAAGACCCTTACAATGCGCTAATATCTTAGTGTCTGATATGTACCTTTAGACAATGGTGACACAATATGGTAGCCAACATCTGCGGCCCCTGCGCTGTGCCCTTCAATGGAAACCTTGTTTGGATCACCCCCAAAGAAATGAATATTTTGAGAAACCCATCGTAGTGCTGCAGTCTGGTCCAGCAGACCATAATTTCCTGGAAACTCCGGTTGTCCACCACTTAGAAAACCTGTAACATACAACTGACAGTTCTGAAATGTTAAACATTCCCGGAATACGTAAACATGAGGACAGTATGAGCTCCACAATACGTTCATCCTTAAGGTTTACAGTATCATTGCCAGTGCTTTAGGAAGGTAAACATTCAAGATTTGTACATACCGAGAGCACCTAGTCTGTAATTAAAATTAATGACGATGATCCCCCCTTGTGCTGCCAAGATGTCCATATCTAACATGGCTCCCATGCCAACCACGTTGCTTCCCCCGTGGACGTGTACAAGGACCGCCATCTTACCGTCACTTTCTTCAATCTTGAGAACAGATATAATAGTATAATACTCTTCAAAAAACATGACAAATTGGATTAATTTGAGTTTTAGGAAAATATCTGACACAAACCAATCCATGCCGAATCCCAAAGTAAGGGGTAATGGTTACCAACGACAAACGTTTCAAAACGGAACCACTGCACAAAAACGTAACGATACAATCATGTCTGTAGTGAATGGCTAAAACGCACTTTTCATGAAATGTGTATCATATAATTTTGTATCACCCTGTGCTGAAGCCTTGACAGTAGCTCTTAAATAGCCACTTGAATAGTACTCCACATGCATTGCTTTAAACAAATATTATATAATAATTAATAATGATAATTTTTGCGCCTAGTATACTGCTGTGTGGCGTTATATTACTATGTATTACCCTGACTGAAATTGTACGTTCAAAGTTGCTACTGAGTGCTAAGCGCGACCGTACAGGTATACATCCGCTTCTCGTGTACCCATTTGTAACAGCTGTATGGACTGAGTGCAATGTAGAGAAGTGTCTTGCACAGGGACACAGCATATGAGACACAGGTCACAACTTTTGGGTGTCTCCGCCGAAATTAGAACCTTGGTCTTTGGCGTGAGTAGCCAGCATGCTAGCCACCACGCCGATGTGTTCCACTAAACTACTTTAGACGAGAAGAGAATTAAGTCAGGCTATCGGTCGTTTACAAGGACGGTCGTCGCAGCATGACATGGCAAAGCACTTCAACGTGTCCAGGCAGACCATCTCAAACCTCTGAACCCGATACAACAACAATGGGAGTGTTAATGACAGACCAAGGTCATGTCCACCTAGAGTTACCACCTCCGCCCAGGATCGCTACATCTGGCACTTTTGACAACACATCCTCCAGCAAAACAATGTTCAATTGTTACCTTGGCCTAGTCATCCAATTTATGCCCCTTTGAACATCTAAGGGATAAACCGCCACCCCAGACACTACAAGAAATGCACACGGTGCTTCACAAAGAGTCAAAACAATCCTCAAGACAGCGTTCAACATCTCCTTTCTTGTATGGGTCATCGATGCTCATGATGATGAGACCCGATACTCACATTTTACTCTGACCACGTGGTTTTGATAGTCTTGGATAACCATGAGTTGGAAATTTGTAAAATGATGAATTTACCGTAAATGAACAATGACGTCATGTTTTAAACAGTTATATACATTCCAAAAGGGCAGGTCAAGTTTCATTTTTAGAAGATTATATCTAACTACTGTCATGAAAAACAAATATTAAACATCAGGTCCATTTACACTGCTTTTATGTTTGACTCTGTTAGATTATTTATCCATAACAGTGGATGAAACACTTTGCTGAATCGTGTTTGGCGGTTTACAAATACATTTCATTAACTGAAACGTACTACTTAATTCAATCACGGGTAAAATATATTCCAATCTGAAGAGAAAGGCATATGCATCAGGAAAGCAAGAGTTGGTGGGTATACGGGTGGAGTGGATGAGGGTGGGGATAGACAACGGTTATCTCCCACCTGACAGATACCTATATGACAGACACTCGATGAACACCCACTGCACTAGAAGGTTAATTAGGTTAACACCTACGGGTATAATGGAGCAGTCCACTGTCTTGCAAGTAAAGTAGGGTGAGTCTGGAGCTGGTTTGTTACTGAGAAGTGTGATTGCTTGTAAAATCAAAACTGATTATATTATTAGTTACTATTGAATGTGGAAATACATTTGGCACTGAAAGGTTTGATTGAGTTTGATAATTGAAACTCATTTTATTCATTAAAGAAAAGTATTGGACACAAGTTATCTATTTTAGATAACCCCTTGCACAATTCATCAGCAATTTACATAAGTGATAGACAAGGCTATGTACAACAGAAGTCACTGAGAAAAAAACTTTTTATTAGAGATATAGATGTGTACACATTTGAAACCATTCTAATTTTCAGTAACTGAGAGGAATGAATTGCCATGTTTTATTCATAAAAGAAAAGTATTCGACACAAGTTATCTATTTTAGAAAACCCCTTGCACAATTCATCAGCAATTTACATAAGTGATAGACAAGGCTATGTACAACAGAAGTCACTGAGAAAAAAACTTTATATTTGAGATATAGATGTGTACACATTTGAAACCATTCTAATTTTCAATAACTGAGAGGAATGAATTGCCATGTGAGGTAAGATTAATACCAGTCAGTCATATTTTCTAAAGATTTTAAAAATTTATTTCTGTGAATAGTATACAGTGGACATTCATGGAAGTAATGAAAAACATTCTCACACCCATGGCCACAATGACATGATACCTACACAGCTGAAGCTATTTGAGTTACCTGCTTTTTTCGGAATGAGCGAGTGAGTGAGTTTGGTTTTACGCTGCACTCAGCAATATTTCAGCTACATGGCGGTGGTCTGTAAATAACCGAGTCTGGACCAGACAATTCAGTGACCAAGAACATGAGCATCGATCTGCGCAATTGGGAACCAATGACATGTGTCAACCAAGTCACCGAACCTGAGCACGCAATCCCGTTAGTCGCCTCTTATGACAACCAGAGTCGCCTTTTATGGCAAGCATGGGTTGCTGAAGGGCTATTCTACTCCGGGACTTTCGGGATGTCATAGAAAAGAGATTGTGTGGATGAGTAGCACTATTCTGTTTTACTGAACACACGTCCTTACCTGCAGCATGTTTTCATGTCAAGTTGGATGTAGCAGCATATGCACTGATGCTTGCACAGAATGTGTGTGTTATTTCGGATATCGTCAGGGGATACAACCAAATATTTCATGTCAATATTGTTTCTTTTTATTGTTTCAAAGCTTGCTGATATTTAGTGATACTTCAGAAAATTCAAACAAGCCCTGGAAGAAATATTAATGCAATTATGTGTCATTTTAGATTCAAAAACAAACAAAACATTCAAGGTGGCTTTGTGGTCTGAAACTTCGTCAGAGTATTTTTAAGAAAGTGTATTAAGAATGTTCATGAGTAGTTATATCATGCTGACTATTTTTCATATTGCGTAGGCAATCACCAAATCATCACACTGTATGTCAGTATTTCAAACAAGCCCAAAACAAAGTTAAGGTTGCCGCGATATGTCTAGAATATTGCATAGTGCTGTTTTAAACATCAACCAACTGCCATCTTCTCAAGTCATGATGGTATCTACCTCTAAGGAATCTATTATTTGATATTGTCATTACTTCACAGACTAGTCTTTTTGTTACGACGTTCAAATTTCAAGAAATCTATTACGTTTGTGCTCAGACGTGAGGTAAATATTTTCCCGTACTTTCTGTTTTCATTCTAAAGGAAACCTTGACCCAAGATCAGCTTTATAACTGTGACGATTGTGATCATGTGAACATACCTGCGGAACATATAAGTTCATGTATAAACAGTCTTCGTCACTGTCATTGAATCCAGGACGGTGTAAATACACGTAATCCCATAGCGAGTATACCTGGGGACAGGCAGGAGGAAGCACAGTCGTGTTTCGTGTACCTTTCCATGTAGAGGGTTTCTCAGGGTTCTGTAGAATAAAATCGATATGTTCCCTGAACATGCCTACCCTGTATTCATAATGTCATTTTCACATTTGTAATTTTGACAGATTTGTTTTCTTGAAAGTTATGAAAGTATGCAAGACATCTTTAAGGGAGATGTAGACGGATACACACTGAATCCGTCGTCACTATTCAAAACATTATTCAAAACATCATAACAAAAGGATTTTGCTTCAGATGTGATTAGTAGCCGATAGTGGTTAAACTGTTATCAACTCACATAACGAGGACCATAAATGAAACTTACACACATACGATTTCGGAGGAAGGTGAAAAAAGAAATATTCCAAACCTGAAGAAGTATGGGAAGATTAATTAAAACCACTTTACTATTAATGTTTATGAAATAGTGATGGTATTACATAGATCATCTTATACATATACCTGTTTTACATCTCACCTCAAACCGGAGTTCTCCTACAGGAGGTGCTGCATAGGGAATGCTCAGGTATCGTTCAACCTTCTTGGAACCCAGCACAGTTTTAACAGTGCCTCTGACCCGACCATAACGGGTATTCCGTACCACGAATTCCTCATTTTCAAACGTAATCACTATTGCTGCCAAACAGGAAACACACATAAACACTCTCCAAAAGGAATGCATCTGGATACTGGAACCTTTAATACGTTCACGATAGACCTCTCTGACTCAGTTCACATTAAGACTGCTGAGAGTGATATACTCTCGCTGATGCAATGCCACAAACATAACAAATAGGTCAGTGCACAAGTAATGTGGCAATTACACCTAATGTTATATTCAAATAACTAAGAACGGGTTTTTATTGTGATATTCTAGCGCATTGCATATTACTTATTCCAAATGCTTGTAAACTCTCCTTTAGATATATTGCTGTATATTGCTTGAACAGGCAGAAGATTAAACAAAACATGGCTGATTGTGCTTTCTGCATCCTTAAATGACATTTGTTGGTAAAATGTGTTTGGCTAAACACAGGACTCTCAAACCTGAAGACACGTCCATTCCTCTTTTGTACAGGATTCCAAACTACAAATTACTGGTTCTAGCAAATGTCCAACCAGATCATTGTCGCGGAGATTTGTAACCCGGTTCTTCGTTTGGGCTTCGTGTTCAAGTGGTTTCGAAACACGAACAAAGAGCCAAGTCTCTTGTAGATCGTCTAGTGGTTTATCGAAGTTTTCATCAACGGTTATATAGAAGACTATTCAGGTACTTTACAAACCTACTGTAAGCAATCCTGAATCTTTGGGAGTGCAGCGACCTCTGACCGTCTAACTTAGGCCCGCAAACCGTCTCCCCGAATCTAACTTTTCCCTCTAGTTTTATCCCAGTCCTCCTATCACCAAAGTCTATAATCTATCAACCTACAATTGTAAAAACATTACACATCGCTGGACTGTCCTTTTAATTGTCAACCTCTATACCTGCTTCTTAAGTCTTGGTAAACTATCAAGGCTTATAGAAATGACAAAAAACACAATTTGTATCTCATTTCCCATGTCAATTGGTCCTACTAATCCCTCACTACATCACCCCTTGTCCATTTTATCAATTCTCCGTTTATATTCCCCCTTCCAATGATAACGTACTCTGTCTTTACTGATATAGACATAACCCCAAGGCTAGTAAGACTGCCCGATGTCAAGCGAGTTCGGACAATCAGTTAATTACCAAAATCCCTTACTATCTGCGCTCCCAGTCCTCATGTACAATTTCTTTTATATTTATAACACACAATTCATGTACACTTGCTAACTCACATAAATTATAATGTACAAAATTATTTTAATTAACATTTAAATTAACACTAAAACATCATTCTAAACCGAGAGTGTAACTCCCGGTTACAGATTAACCATAATCCTTGATACTATCAAGGACTTTCTCGATATTCCCAGAAAATGTTTGACAGTGGAATTAATACCATGTGGATTCTCAAATACTCAAAAGATTTGCTTACATTTTAGAATCTGAGAAACAGACCGAATACCATTCTGCCAGAACATTCGATTTTCAACATCGTATACCACTATCCCACATTACAAACATGAGGAATCATTTGGTAACTTGATTGATGGGCTGATGTAAAACGAATAGGCGAACAAAGCTATAGATACATATCTATCGTCAGAAGTCCAGACAATTTGTGAACAGTGGAAGCAAATGTCATTTAAAGTGCACCGAGAAAACAAAATATGAAATGCTGGATTTTGTGAAACTAGAGGGTGAAACATTTCGCCAAGAAGTAGCCTTTCACATGAACACCAAATGTGCTCCTCTCTTTACCGAACTTTTTAGTTATTTTTGGATTCATTTAATCATATTTATGTTGATTTTATAGGTTATCTGCTTTTTGGGCATTTTCTTTTTCATATTTTTTATCCTTATGAATCTGAATTTCTGCTTCGGGTGGCAAAATCAGACTTGGTTGACAAGGTTTAAGCTTCAGGCACATCGATGATTTAACATAGTTCAATTACCAGCAATTCAGATTACCACTCCTGTTCAAATAGGCAATTCCCTTTTACTGATTTATCCACCAGAACTACACGAGACCGCTTCAACTATGTCATATTCAGATCTCTGCATAAAGATTCAGAGTGAAAAAAGTCTCCACATTCCACAAGGCTGTATGACAAAAGGGATGATTTCAACTTTCCACTTGTCAGCTTCCCTTTCATGTCGAGCAATATTCCAACAGCTCCAACCCTTGTGTTTACATTTCACAGCTTCTGATGTACAATCGAGTGTGCTATGTTTATCAGGATTTCAATGAGCACTATTCCACTCTTCCTCAGAAGTTGTTTGATCAAGGTTACAGCATTCAAGGCCTCAATAAAGCTTCAAGAAATTTTATGGTAGACGTGCAGGAAATATCCAAATTTGATGCATCAGTGAAAAATATGCCCGATGCAATTTTCTATTTGACATATACAATTTTCTGTTTGACATATACCGCACGTTCCCGAATTTATTTCAGCCATATCGCTCACAGATTTCCTATGAATGTGGAAATTTAAACAGTGGTCTTTCCATCCTCACTCATTATTGAAAAATGCACCATATATATAACCTATAGTTGAAGTCCAAATAGTTAATATAGGCTGAATTATCATATTTTTCTTCTAATTACCGTTTGTTTAATGGTTACAATTTGTGGATCAACTACATAAATTAATGAATCACACTTATTCAACCACGTTTGCAGAGGTACCCCAAGAAAGTAACCGTGATCTCTTCCTTGAATTTCTGGGGAAGGGAAGAGTGAGGATGGTGGGCCATTAATTTGGCATGCTCGTATGATGTTCATTCAAATATCATGAACAGTAAATGCAACAGTTACACATTGAGGTAACGGAAGGCAATATAGTGACATCATATTTTAAAGTCTGTCCGAAGAACTATGGCAGACCAGAGTGTCTACATTGAAAGGGTATGTGTTTTTCATTGAAGTCTTTTCTATCCATATTAACCTTTTGTGACACTATACTGTGTGGAAAACAAATATGAGAAAACGAAGTCAGGAGACGTATCATTACACCGTCAGACAGAGGGATGACAGACACAGATGTCCTCCACAGTCACAAATAAACCATCAGCGCAAGTGATCAAAGTAATAATTTTATATCCGTTGAAAGCATGCAAGCAATCACATCATATTAGCATACTACTGACTTTTAGTTTGCTTGTGTATAAAAACGATGCTTTCGTATTAGAAACGTTGCACTTGCGATGACACACAGAAACAATATTCCACTCACAATGGCCAAACTCCAGGTTAATATACCGTACTTTTCTTTTTCAGTTTGTGTCCTGTTTGATTGCAGAGTAATAATCTGTGGCAGCACATTATTCCAGAAAGCCATCTGACGAGCCCGAGGCTTGTATGCTGTCTTTATCGCTCCCTTTCGGCCAACGGCATCAATTTTCATGTATGCTTGATTCTCGCTATCAAACTGTTGGAAGTATACTGGATCACTTTCCACAGTTGACGAAGGTTTCCTTAAAATAATTAAGTGCACTTAATGTTCACGTAATGTTCATTCATGCATTCATTGACGTCTGTTATCAACTTTAATGCAAAGTTTTTAGTGTTAGTCACATATTCATCATGCTTATTCCCTCAACTGTCACACCAGGGACTTCATGCATGTTCCACCTCACACTACATGTATGTCAACATCAGAGTCACCAACGAAAGGATAAGCAGAAACATATGGATAAGAGAAACTACTTATGAAGCCATTTTCTTAACGGCCTGACACGCGACACTGTGCTGTAAATAGTATTTTGTATTGCATCTGGCTGCGATACAATAATGGTGATTTAATTTACTGTAACTACTGCTAGACATATTAGATGATCCTGCGCACTAAACGCATTTGTGACAAGAGAGGCGGTACAACGAATTGGGCTAGTACACTTGGCTGCTACAGGTAGCTTGACGATTATGCACGTGCAATACATGCTAACCGTGACATGAAATCAACACCGCATACTTCGAATGATAAGACTGCAATTTCAGGCATAAGATACTGATATTCCACGCTAACCTTTAGTTAAGACGAAGACAAATAGATGATTGGGGCATTGACAAGCATTTTAGAAATTCAACAATTTTGTTTTAAAAAGCCCAGGAAAATGTCATTTGCTTCGTGAAATGGATCGGTGGTCCTATACATATTTGCTCAGTATATTGTGTTGATTCTATTCGTTGGGATTGTACCTGTTCCCAAATCGAGTGTGCTATGACAATTCATGAGTGAAACGCACGGGGAAAATGAACTTCTCGATATTTATCAGACAACATGTCTCCCTCTTGTTTCAAGTGGATCGTTTTTGTGGGGCGTTCCCAAGTATGCAAATTGGGGTCATTTGTCAGGTCGTGGATCATCTTTTATGTGTTTACCAGTACAAACATAAAGTTTCTGTGAATGAGACGCAAGTAGAGGAGACGACGCAGTTTTAAAGCCTTGGTGGGAGAAAAGGCTGCAATGCAGTTTCAATTGGAGGTCATTTCCTCACCCTGTCTTGACGAAGTTGACCCACATGTTCATGAAGACTTTGCTGACCTCACGATCTTCTTCAATATAGTTGTACAGGGGGTGCCCAGAGAAAGGACAGCCGAACAGATAGAACAAGTCTCGTCCATGAACAACAGCTGCAGGTAGAAACAAAATAGTATCTGATCCAAGATTTAGCTAATCAAAAGGACATATACGTGTTGTGTTATCTACATTCTGCAAGAAATAGGAAAGGCATAAGTGATTGAGAGGATTTCGGGGACGTAGCTGCGGCGAAAACAATACATATGTGCTGTTGCATCTTTCTTTGATTGTAAACAGCTCCTCGACAAAGCGCAACAGTTTTTAGAAGCGTCTATAGAAATATAATGGCCAAAACGTGACTAAGAAATCATGCAAGGCAAAATGCACGCGCCAGTAAGCGAAAAAGCATGTGGTATTGACCGATCATCAGTAAAAGGCAACCGTTGAGTTGAATATTGTCATTCGTCTTTGCCTGGAAAAGCGGAACATCATCAAGCCACGAATCAGTGCCGCCGGTGGAAACAAAACTAATTGTCAATGGACGTACAAAGTACTGACTTTGAAGTCACCTTGAGGTCTCAAGTAAACAAAAACACAGTAACAGAGGCTGCTGCTGGGTTGGTAAAATATTTTCACTCTTTTTACCAATAAAATTATGTAAAATAATTGCTCTTAACTAAAGCAATATACTTCTGAAAATGGGTTTTGCACCTTTTCTTTCTTTTTGTTTTATTTTTCATTTTTTTCTTTCTTTATTTTTTAATTTAGTTATTTTTTTAAAGATTGTACATACATTCCGTAACTTCTGTAATTTCTTGTTCTAATCTCATGGCTTAAACTGTTCACATTATAATATATTTTTCAGTGAATCACAGAAACACTTACACTGACGCTCACCCGCATGACGAATATTCATCATAATTCATATTTTACAAATACAATCATATGCCACTGAAAAGCCAATAAACACCCCTCACCTACCAACATGAATGTCAACAGTGTACATACTTTGGAATTTGGCAGACGGTGATGCATAATCAAATGAATAAAAGTAGACGTTGTCCGTCCTGGCAGCGAGTCGTGTTGCTATTTCGAAGGTTGGAGCAGCTATGTCATTATCGCCCCAAATCTAGAGGTTAGAAGGAACAAACAATATACATGAACAATTTCCCAAGGCTTTCCGTAGAACCCTGTCAAATCAATGTGTATAGCCCAAAATTTAATCATGTAATTACGGCATTAAACCCCTTTCGACAGATAAATATAAGTGACCATTTTTGACTAATTTGCGTTAGTCGAAAGCCTATACTTGGAAGACATGCAAAAGGGTAGGCGCTGTCTGGGTATGGTTTGATTGTCTATTTGTTGTTTAATGCCGCGCTCAGCTATAAATAATAGAGTCTGGATCAGACAAGTAACCAACAATGTGAGCACTGCTCTACGCAGTTGGGATACTATCATATGTGTCAACCAAGTGAGTGTGCTTGAACACCCGATCCCGTAAGTTTCCACTTAATTTATTTTCTCTGTAATGAAATGGTTACAACTATGCTTATCGTGAGGGGTTTAGACTCACTTGTATAAATGTAGTCACTTACTTAAGCCACCTGTTCTAAACTAGATTTTGCAAACTAATCCATACTGTTTCAAAGGTACTGTTTCCACAACGCTGAAAAGATTATTGTCATGAGTTCAAGAATGGTGAACTGCAGTGAAAACCGTCAACTTCATAGCAAAAAACGTTACACCAAAACGCAGCTGTTTATAAGCACGATGTTTGCATATCCAATTCATCTGCAAAAGGTATGCAGCTGATTCTCCAAGATAGTGTAGAAATTCATCTTCGATGTAACCATATATACATACAGACAGTGAGTGCTTTAGGTGAGTATCAACTTTTGATGGACAGAAAAATAACTTCTGCGTAGAGAATAGAAGAGTCGCTGCATTTCTTCCCTGTATAGATACTATGCATCACACGATTTGAATTATATCAATCTAAGACAGTGTTTTCTTGACAACAGACTATCCAAGTTTTGGACACAGAATATGAATGTGGTGAATCAAGAAAGGAGATTCTGGTACTGAAACACAAACAGCAAACACCTCCTTCTGATATCCCTAAACATTATGCCCTCTCCCCACCCTCCCTCGTTCCTTCACCCATGTTCAGGTTCAGATTCTGACTTTGGTTAACGTTTGTGGATTACAACGAATGAATAAGAACCACGATAAACTCACAGTAGAGAAATAGTTAATGGGCTCTTTTGGTCAAGGGATATGTGGCTACCTTTCTTAAAGTCTTAGCTCACACTTACATCACCGAATGCGAAAAGAGTAGCCTGTATGTCCAGTGGGTCATTCCAAGGGTAGTACTCGTGAGCAACGACACTGCTTGTCACTGGAACGAGCAACCGAACTGAATTGCATCTGTAATAATATATTATTTATACACACTCTACATTCAACAATCATGTGGTTTATCATGTGATAATACTAATAAGAAATAATAAGATAATAAGAAATGCCAATATTAGTATAGAGTAAAACGTTTGTAAGCGAAATAAAAGCATGCGATTGTATATCATCGCTTTAAGACCCATATGTAACATTATTATTATTCACTGTTCAATGCAAATTAGTTTGAAAGATATCAATCGTTATATGAGATACTCACCCAAATCAAAGTCATTGTTAATAAACTGTTTCACATTATTTGGCGTTACCAACATAGTTCGGTGTATCATACCAGGAAACCTTCCTAAAATATGAAACAGCACACGTATATATCATTAATGCCTTTAGATAGAATAGTATCATTCAAGTATTTGTGAAAAAAGGTAACATGTCATGCTCAGCCAGTGGGAGGTCGCTTTTTTAAATATATTACATGATCGTTTTTAATCTTGTTTTCAATACAATCACGTAAAATTGAAATTCACTAATCAAGTAAAACATGTAAACAGTTCCTTCGTCCTTGAATTGTTCTAGAATTTACAATTTTTGTTCAAGTGTCTGAAAACCTTTGCGGGTCCTTTTTGTTTAGTGTCTGCTGATCCACGAAATTTAGGAAAACACACAAATGCTAGGATTCCAGGACATGTATTGACCATCTGTTTATAGACTTGATCACCATCTAGTCATCTAACACCGTACCTTCATCCCTTGTTATTCCAGCCATAAAGGCTTCACCATTAAGTTCAGCCTCTTTAAACAGAATGTCTGCGTGCTTTTCTACAAAGAATCCGTCAATTACCGGGGACAAACACATGCCCGAAGGAGCACACTGGAAATTCAAAAAACC
Organism: Haliotis asinina; assembly: GCF_037392515.1. Classification (NCBI taxonomy): domain Eukaryota; kingdom Metazoa; phylum Mollusca; class Gastropoda; order Lepetellida; family Haliotidae; genus Haliotis; species Haliotis asinina. Next base: position 38,507,051 of record NC_090286.1, read on the forward strand.
TTTTATAGACTTTTATGATTCGGACAAACATCAGACGAAGAGGTAGTTCATGACAAAACTGTTTGTATTGAACATAATGCAACGACAAAATATTAATATTGCATAACATTACATTTGTGAAAAGCCGCATACAAAGGTCATCGCAAAACTCACTTTATGACGGTAAGGTCTGTCCCTTATGTCTCTCCATTTCTTAGACTTCAGGCACTGCTTAAGTTTCTGCATATCATTGGAACTGTCGCAGCCGAGATCTTCACTGAACTTGGCAAGAATCTTTCGATGATTCGATTGGAATGCCCAAGGGGCTGTTGGTGATCCACTTTGTATGATGGCAAAACGGAATAATCCTGAAATTGATCATTTGAATTTTCAGTGCAATACGTAAAAAGATATTGAAATCCTTACGATGCGCAAGTATCTTTGTGTCTGATATTTACCTTTTGACAAGGGTGACACAATATGGTAACCAACATCAGCGGCCCCTGCGCTGTGCCCTTCGACGGTAACCTTGTTTGGATCACCTCCAAAGAAATGAATATTTTGAGAAACCCATTGCAGTGCTGCAGTCTGGTCCAGCAGACCATAGTTTCCTGGAAACTCCGGCTTTCCACCACTTAGAAAACCTGTAATATACAACTGAGAGTTTTGAAATGTTAGATATTCCCTGAATAGTTAAATAAGGAGGTAAGAATGAGCTCCACAATACGTTCATGCTTAAGGTTTACAGTATCATTACCAGTGCTTTATGATAAGTAAACATTCTATACTTTTACAAACCGAGAGCACCTAGTCTGTAGTTAAAATTGATGACGATGATCTCCCCTTGTGCTGCGAGGATGTCCATATCTAACATGGCTCCCATGCCAACCAAGTTGCTGCCACCATGGATGTGAACAAGGGCCGCCATCTTACCGTCATCTTCTGCAATCTTGACAACAGATAAAACGTATCAAGTCTTTGAATGTCATTTAGAAGTGAAAATACATAAGAATGAAGATTTTTATGGATATCAACTTCTATATGTGAGAACACAACGTTTCGGAGTTAATGCTTACTCCTTCATCTACCAACAACAACAACTGGCGCCAAAGGAAACTGCAAGAGGCCATCGAGATCCGGAGACAGAAACCAGCCATCAACCGCGACCAAAGAGTGTACCTACCAAGTGCCTTATTGACTTAGGGACTTATTGATAAATTAATCTCATCTATCTGTGTACATTCTATCTATGTAATTCATGTATAGCCAATCTACCCGAGTACATCCTTACCTACTTGTGTTTGTACATCATCAACCCTCATGTAAACATGCTCACCCCCTATCGTGTGTTATGTAACATCATCCAGTCATGCCTAATGTATCACCATTGGCTTCCATCCTTATCCCCAATCATGTACATCGTCCTTACCCCGTATCTGTGTTATGTAAACATATCCTATCATCTGTAATGCATTACCATTGGTTTCCATCATTGTTATCATAACTGTCGGCTTCCTATCAGTGCTTCTTTATACTGGCTTCCAGCTTTCGCTAACTCATTCCACTTGTTACTTTGTTATTGTTTTACCTGTACATATAAATACACCTCTATATCCCTTTCTCAATCACCTGATGAACGAGTAAGCATTAACTCCGAAACGTTGTGTTCTCACATAAAGAAGATGATATCCATAAAAATCTTCATTCTTAGATAAAATGTAATTGTATAACTAGTCGCAAACAAAAAAAATGCATTATCCAAGAGAAGACATGATGATTAACAAACTACATTTCACTGGCAAAAAAAGTACTAGTTTTAATTTCACCACTGATAAAAAACAACAGAAATGCATATTGTTACGAGTGATTAATTTCTGTATATTTTGTTATTAATTAAATAAATATTATTATTGGGTCACAACGTTTAGTGTTTTGAATAATAATTATGATGGATTACATTTCGTATAATAGGTGTTCAGCAATTTTAGGATTTCGGCAGGAGGCTTTCCAGAAGTTGGAGTTATCTGCCCTTGACTTCCTATTTGTTTACTACCGGGAGACTATTCCAGGGCATTCCACGTGACTGGCGGTGGTCGTATGTGCTCGAATTTTCAGGAAATGACTGAATGTATAATTTAGAAGCTAGTTGCCGTGCGGAGACGGACACACACATTCACTGGAGTATACATCATCGCCTGAAACTGCTGTCAGACAGCTCGCCATGTTACATTCTGCATAACTGTTTCTCTCTCACAGTAAGACCTTACATTTTGCCTCACTTGTATTGTATTTGAAATCGGTATTGTGAAATTTCCTTGTAACTTTGTATGACTTGCTCTCTTTGCCTTAATACAAAATTTGAATGTTTTAGGCTTGTCTTTGTTCTGTTTTGCTGGTTCACTGGGGGTTTCTTACACCTTTTGTCACTGCCAAATTCTTAACCGTAACAATATGCATTAGGAAAGCAAATGTGTGTGTGTGTGTGTGTGTGTGTCTGTCTGCCCGTGTGTGTGTGTATCTGTGTCTGTGTCTGTGTCTGTGTCTGTTTTTGTGTATCTGTGCGTGTGATGCGAATGGGGTTGAATGTTACATGCATCTTTTTACATCGTTTCTATATCGCGTAACATTTCTGTCTCAGTAAACACACAGTCTTTATTTTCAGCATCATTTGATGTCAAGTTAGCTGAAACAGTATATGCAGTGATGCATGCATATAATGGTTATATTGTGTTATGGTTATTTACATTTTATGTCATTTCAGATGTAAGATATTTAAGGTGACATTTTAACTGTGATCATTTAACTATATATATATATATATATATGTGTCTGTGTATATGAATTACTTATCTATTGTTGATACATAAGACTGACTGAAGAAAGGTCAAGGACGTGATGGTAGGAGACGTATTGTAACTACAACAATACGTAGTAAGGGAGTCTGTGAGCACAGTCTGTTTCGTCGGTTTAATGTCTGTAAGTTTCACCCAGTTACCTTTAGATTTCACAAAACGCCTACTGATATGGGCTAACGTGACTAAAGGATTACTGTCTTAAAATTTGCAAATGTCACTCTTCTTGGCTGTAGTCAGACAGTGGCATTTGCGTTTTGCAGGTTCACAGGACATGCTTTAGTTAGTTAGTTAGTTAGTTAGTTAGTTAGTTAGTTAGTTAGTTCGTTAGTTAGTTAGTTGATATCTTGTCAAGTCATGACCCTATCTACCTTTCAGGAATCTATTATTTGATGTCATGCAGTCATTGCTTCACAGACTGGACATTATGTTACAACACTCAAATGTCAACCGATCCGTTATGTTGGGACTTAAGGTAAATATATAGTTTTCCTTATATTCTGTTTTCATTTGAAAGAGAATCCTTGACCCAAGATCATTGATACTCATTATGTTAACATACCTGCGGAACATACAAGTTCATGTATAGACAGTCTTCGTTGCTGTTACTGAATCCAGGACGGTGTGAATACACGTAATCCCATTGTGATGATGTCTGTGGACAAGCAGGGGGAAGCACCGTTGTGTTTCGTACACCTGTCCATGTAGTGGGTTTCTCAGGGTTCTGTGGAACAAATATCGGTGCGAAGCTTTGTTCTGACAGTAGAACTGGCAAAGTCTTCGTTTTCTTTAATGTTATGAATCAATCCATCAATCATTCTAAACATCACAACAAACAGATTTTGCTTTAAATGCCATTAGTAAGAGATAGTGGTCAGAAATGTTATCATGGCACCCAACGCGAAACATGAATGTAAGCACTCATACCATTCGGGCGAAAAATTGGAAAGTGTAATACTATATAACCTCATGAAGTGCCCTTGGGTCATGTCATACAAACACATGTTGTACATCTCACCTCAAACCGGAGTTCTCCTACAGGAGGTGTTGCATAGGGGATGCTGAAGTATCGTTCAACCTTCTTCGAACCCAGCACAGTCTTAACAGTGCCTCTGATCCGACCATAAAGGGTATCCCGTACCACGAAATCCTCAGCTTCAAATGCAATCACTATTGATGCCAAACAGGAAACACTGACAAACCTTCTCCAAAAGGAAGACATCTTTAAGCTGGATACCGGAATCTTCGATATCTCCCCAGTGGTGCTCCCTGACTCAGCTTACATTAAGACTGCTGATGGAGACGCTTGTTGATGCAGTGCCAGTAAACATTACAACTAGGTCATTTGGACTGGAACGCTACTAATGTGACAATTATATCAAATAGTATGTACCTACTGCCGATCTATCCAGGCAGAATCCATGTAGGTAGCAAGTTCACTGTCAGTTCCCATGGTCCCTAGTATGATGATAGTTGTTGGCGATCCATACCCTATATTTTTATATTCTATTGTCCTCTGTAATAATATCGTTGTGTGATCACATGTTAGTTTCATCTTATTTAAGATACTCTAGTAATTTTATTGCTCATCATCTACAGGTTTGTTTTGGGTTTGTTTGTCGTTTCACACCACTCCAGTACTCAAGTATCTTCACTGGCTGACGGTCAGTGAACGGACGCAGTATCTGTGTAATCTAATAGAAGACTCTGACCCAACAGGAACTTTCCGTTCCAGTGATCAAATGACACTAAAGGTCCCCAATATCAGGCTCAAGAGATCTAGCGGAAGATCATCCGCATACAATGTTGCCGTTAAATGGAACGCTCTACCATTTGAACTGAAGTCAACTCCAACTCGGACTTGTTTCAAGAACCATCTTAAGACCTACCTGTTCATCGGAAATGGCTTGTAAACATGTTATATCTAGCTCTGCTGGCGCTTTGGGAACACTTTGGTGTGGAGTGTAGCGCAATATAAGAAGTTAAGAATATAACAATTATCATTATCATGATTAGGTTTTTAATACAGTGATGTTTACGACGATAATTGCTTGTTCTCGTCACGACTTGGCTGAAATATTAACTCACTCACGTACTACCGGCGTGTACTGTAACGAAAAATGTTTGATTTTCTAGCGGAATGCAAACTTCTTATGCCGAATGTTTGTAAATTTTCATATCGATATAATTTTGCCTGTCCTGTCCAATTAGTGAATAGACAAAAAGTATCTGTCTGGCTTACATAGATGCCTTGCTGTCGTGGCCTGAACAAATTCTTAAATCTCTCGTTTTCTTATCCAAGAACATCCACGATATATATACTGAGGGAAAAAATAAGGGATCACGTGAAAGCACAAGTGGTCCCTTAGTTTTTCCAGGTATCTTCACATACTATACAATAAACAGCTTGTGACGAAACCTGAAAAACATAAATGGACGCATGTGCTTTCATGTGATCCCTCAGTATATGGGCCCTTTGTCGTTTGTCTCTGCTTCGACACAGCTTAACTCAATTGTAATGTTACAATATTTGACATGTCTATGACGGAGAGTGTTCGTAACTTCCAAAAGAACCAATCAGATTTCATAATTACTTCCAAAAGAACCAATCAGATTTCATAATTAATTGTGTTATTTCAAAGAATATCAAACTACCATATACAACACGCTATTCATACATTAACGACTATATTTTCTGATATGAACAACCACGGTAAATGCCTTCTTTAAGTGACGTTTTGAGGCTAGTGTGATGAAGAGGAACACGTTTTATGGTCAACATCTTTATTGCAGTAGATGAGACGTTTTCATGTAGATCCTAACACGTTAATATTTGCTTGCTCCTCTTCAACGACCCGTGACGATCCAGGTTCAAATTTATCTTCAGTTGCCTATGATTGTCTTTAGAGGTGACTAACGGTATACAGTAGTCTGGTTCGCTGACTTGGTTGACACATGTCATCGTATCCCTTATGCCCATGGTGTTGATCTTCCCTTGATTATTTACAGACACCTGTATAGTTGGACTATTGGGTAACTTACTCCTCCTCAACGGGGAAACAACTAATTCCCAGTATTGATTCGCCCTTAGCTAGAAACACAAGTAACAATGTTCCATCAACCCTTGCTTTTTGTCTTCTTTGCCTACTCTTGCTTTGTTCTGGAGGCAGTATTCAAGGTTCTTTAAAGTTATAAATGTTAACGCTGTACATTTTAAATTTAAAGAGATTTAGGGTTTTTTTTAAAAATTTCATAATAACAGGTTGTATTCATTGATTTACCCACAATGCTATGCATCTGTTACATTGCAGTTATAAAGCAGTTATACAACTACATGTTCTTATCTTTCATTATCTTTGTGATTCAAAATATTCTAGTAGCAAATACAGATACCAAATCTAACAGTAAGTGGCGATATGGTTACGCTATTTTAAAGTGTCCGAGAAAAGCGCTACAAAGGTACATACTTATATATAAATAGTCCAGGAAGAGATATTTTCAGATGGGTTTTGGAAATAGGATGCGTAGCATCCCAAGCACTGATTTTCTTTGGCCCTATTTACAGTTGGTATGGTGCCTTGGGCTCGTGAAATGGCCTGTGATGCTCTCAGTTTGTGGTTTCAAGTATTTACAGGCCATTGTATGTGATGGCACTACATGTAGTGTCGTTATGTCATATGTCGATACACCATGATCGATAAGAATGTGCAACATGAACTTAAACAAGGAACAATTACTAGTTCAAGATGGACAATAGAAGCCTTGTCAAGACTTTCTTTGATTCAGATTTACTTCAGCTTGGCTAGGCCTGTTTTCACTCTTCATGAATTAGCGGTATAATATAAATTATAATTTTCTAATGTCTACTTTAATTTGCGTTGTGTGTTCGAGTCATATATTGAAAAATATGCACGCAGCATTGGAGTTGTGTTTCTATGTTTAATATACCAATGCACACACATTATTATCGTTTTCTATTTCATCCAATCAAGAGTAATGAATGAGGATTTACAACAAGTTTTATACAATGAGTGAGTTTAATGATAAAGTCAATGATGACCTTGACATCTATTATCAACTTTAATGCTACGTCATGAAAGAAGTGCTAATTACATATTTATCACCTTCATTATCATAAACTGTCACAACCGGGATTCTCTTCATACATCTGCCAGCTGACACCATGTACCAACGAAAGGAAAAGCAGAATAAAATCCTGACGACTGGAGACAGTCATGACGCCATTTGTTTTCGATGTGACAGGACACCTGTTGTAAATGGCGCTTTTTAGCAATATTCGAGCGATATCATTGCAAGAGACACCAGAAGTGGGCTTCACACATTGTACCCATGTGGGAAACAGAATCTGGGTCTTAATTCTCGAAACGTTCGTAGCCCTAAGAATTCTGAACTTTGGTCGTAGCCAACTTGTTAAGAATGGGCTTAAGAACTTCGTAGGGCTACGAACGTTTCGGGAATAGCTAGCCTAGGTCTGGAAAGTGTACATGTGTTGGATGGAATTGTTCTCTGAACATATCAACCATTTCGAAAACGTTCACTGAGTGGTCATCTTTTATGAGAAAATACAATGGCAAGACCTACGAGAAAGAAATTTGGATGGCAGTTTGCAATGGTGTCATTCTTTGACCAGTACGTGAGAGCAACTGATCAACGAAATTATTTTATGCCCAATTAAAGCATGCAAATGAATTGTCACACCTACGAGGTTTAATTTGCTTGCGTATAATGACAATGTTTTCGTATCAGAAATACGGACACTGCAATGATACACAACAATGATACACTCACAATGAGAAAAGTCCAGGTTAATATACCATATTTTTCTTTTTGAGTTTGTGTCGTGTTTGATTGGAGAGCAATAATCTGTGGCAGTACATTATTCCAGAAAGCCATCTGACGAGGCCGGGGCTTGTATGCTGTGCTTATTGTTCCCTTCCCATCAGCCGCATCGATTTTCATGTACGCCTGAATCTTGCTGTCAAACCGTTGGAAGTATACTGGGTCTGTTTCGACTGTTGACGAGGGCTTCCTGAAAAGTAAATTGTAATTGACGCAATATTCGCTGTATGGAAGGAACCATATTTTGATGAAGTCAATGATGACCTTGACATCTATTATCAAGTTTATTGCTACGTATACGCCATGAATAAGTGCCTAGGACATATTTATCACGTGCATTATCCTAAACTATCACAACCGGGGATGCTCTTCATACATACATGTGCCAGCTCACACCATCTACCAACGAAAATTAAAAGCAGAATAAAATCCTGGCGATTGGAGAAACTCATGATGCCAACTGCTGAAGACCCTACGTGACACCTGTTGTAAATGATTCTTACGTTACAAGGAACTGATTATGTTGTCTGGCCATGATAAAAATATCAGCTTAATTAACATGCCTATAGAAAAGAAATAGAGAAAATCTAAATCAAGATGTTATTCATTTCGACATACAGTAAATGTTGGGCAAAATGAAATCTTTGCTTTACTTTCATGCCCGAACTCTGTGACAGATGAAAAATGTTCACACTGGGAGGTCATTTCCTCACCCTGTCTTGACGAAGTTGATCCACATGTTCATGAAGACTTTGCTGACCTGACGATCTTCCTCCGTATAGTCATACAGGGGATGCCCAGAGAAAGGACAACCGAACAGATAGAACAGGTCTCGTCCATGCGGGACGCCTGCAGGTGGTCAATAATTGCAATATCAGTCATGGAATGAACCTTGGCCATGACAGACACCTTCAGTAATGAGATGTAAACAGTATCATGAGCTTATCTCCGAATGTTTTGTAAATAATTACAGGATTTGCTATAAGTAAGCCTTTAGAAATTCTTTCAGCATATTCAAACGTACCTGTACAAATTGAGTTGTAATTTGTTCACAATATAAAGTTGATGGTTTATTCCTCACGCAAGCACTCACCACCGTCACACTCAATCCCATGTGCTATCACCCGTAATCATTCAAATTGAGTAATCACAACCAATGCTATTGTAAAGTACATACCAACTTCAATGACAACAACGTACGTACCTGATATGTTGGCAGACGGTGATGCATAATCAAAGGAATAAAAGTAGACTTTTTCCGTCCTGGCAGCGAGACGTGTAGCTACATCGAAGGTCGGAACGGCTATATCATGATCGCCCCAAAACTGCAAGAGAGCAGGGACCAAGTCGTCGATTTTCGAAGCTCTCTTAACGCTAAGATAGCTGTACGTGCTATACATTAACATTACTTTACGACTAACTTTAGGCCCTGCTCTAAAGGGTGTTCGTAGCGTTACGAGCTATCGTAGCTAAATTTATATAGTTTATCACACGATTAAGAATGCCGTTGTTCTTTGTGGATTGGGGTTCTGGAGGACGAATGACAAACAAGAGGACGAATATACATAACACAAATGGACTTGGAACTAAAGAATGTAACGCTATTTCTGTCAGTATTGACACTCAGAAGCCCGAGTTAGTTAGCCGGCTTTTGAATGAAACACGTTGCTGGTGTGTTTCAGCACCCCTGTTTTTCACAGTTTTTTACAATGTTTCATTTCACCCAAACTAAAACAATATTGAATCAGTTGTTTCACTGCAAGTTCTAAAATGTTATTTATAGTGCCCATTAAGCACACAAAAAGTTGCATTTATCCTGGAGAATAAACGATCACAGATGTTTATATATGACTATCAAATTTTAGGGTGTTCCCATATTTTCTATTTGTAATTTACATACATGTTCTTCTTGCAAGCATAGTCTCTAAGGGATAAATTGCAGTTAAGGACTATGTCTTGGAAGACGATGCCAATCCATTAACATTTGAAAAACACACTCAGAGCAAAGAAAGGTTTGCTTTGATTGCAAATACTGACAAAATGGCAATGATCCTTATATTTGTAACACTCGCCAATGATTCACTTCAAGTTAAGGTGATAACCTCAGGCTTTGATTAACGTTTGGGGATTAGAGTGAGTGACTGAATTCAGTTTTACGCCGCTTTTAGCCAATGTTCGAACAATATCACGGCGATCATGACTATAATGGAGCTGCAATGGAGAAATGTTAAGACCAATCTTTATTCCTAAAGGAGCATTTGGGGTTCGTTATTCCGTTACATACTTACCTCACCCATTGCCACAGCATGAGCCGTATTGTTCTGAAGATCATTCCATGGGTAGTACTCATGTGCAATGACACTACTGGTAACTACAAAGAGACATTTCCAATGTAAATATGTAACATTATTACGGAGACGTGGTAGGGCCAAGGTGAAATTATTGTCTCAGTATCTCCCACGTAGGAGATACTAAGTCTTGCATAGGAGATGGTAAGACAAAACATTTTGGGGGGCCCATCTACGCCTCCCTACATGCTCTTTATGATTTTCTGAACAATAAATGGTGATGGTTTATCATGTCTCCTTTCAAATACAAACATACTATATCGAACGTAGGAAGTTTTTTCAACTTGTCAGACATCGGCACACTAGCGTGAGTAGTAAACAATCTAATAAGCACAATGTTTACTTTCCAGCAGCTGTCAACTGACGTATCAGTGATTTTTCTTCTTTAAGATAATAGTGAGGAAAACATAATCACAACCAATCACCACTGGACACAGTATGACGTCACCTATGTCATTACCATATGCAAATGGATATCAAATATGCGTATAGATATCAAATATGCGTATAGATATCAAAAGGGATGACGATAGGTCTTCGCGAAAAGGACTCTTGTCACTAACACATGCGATAAACTCATGCGTCAGATATAGAAAGGCAGCTCAGATGCTGACAAGAAAACAATTTTGAAAGAATGGAAACATACAAAGACGCATGGAGATCTGGGCTAGAACTGATCTTCAGTAGCCCATGCTTGTCGCAGGAGGCAACTAACGGGATCATTGTTTCCCGATTGTGCAGATCAAAGCTCATGATGCTGATCATTGGACTGACTCGCCAGAATCTATCTGATTGCGCTAGTTTCTGCGTGACATAACAGCAAAACCCTGTTCACGTACTCTTAGATCCATATATGCACCTGGCTACTTTCAGTCATGGAGACTTAAGTTTGGATACGTACCCAAATCGAAGTCTTCCTTTTGCAAGTTCTCTGGGGTCATCAAAATGGAACTTCTTAAGCCCCATTCCCGTCCTAAAGGATGACAGAATATATACATATACAACTGAAACTGTTACATGAGAAAATTCATATTATCATTACGCCCATGATAAACTTGCTCGCAAAACTCTCATCAGTCTGAGGAGGTTCACATTCTCGAACTCTGATTGATTCGAACGAGACTGAAACTATGATAGCTCAATGCTCTAACTGAATCCAACACATATCCTATAATCCGAAATACACATTCATGCATTCAGCCATGTTATCGTATCCTAATTGCGCAGATCGATGTTCATGCTGTTGATCACGGGATTTCTGTCTCGTTTATTGCAGACCGGACATGTAAAGGTCCGGGTTAGAATATTGATCTTCAGAAACCCATGCTTGCCGTAAGAGGCGACTACAGGGATAGGGCTATCAGGCTAGCTGACTTGGTTAACACATGTCATCGGCTTTCAAATGAATTGTCTGTTCCAGACTCGATTATTTACAGTCCACAGCAATGGAGCTCGAATAAACCTAAAGTAACTCACTCACTCACTCAGACTGGACATAATAGCCTGTTACATTTGCACTGACACCAGATATTCTAGAAAACGTGAGTAAACCTAAAGTAACTCACTCACTCACTCAGACTGGACATAATAGCCTGTTACATTTGCACTGACACCAGATATTCTAGAAAACGTGAGACTATCCTGTCCAACCGATAGAAGCCAATAGTAAGGTGCTTTAGCTCATCTTACGATTCTATTTTGCATTAAATAGTTCCATATTTTGTTTTCAAAATTGATCCAGTTACATTTGATAAGAACGCGAAAATGAGCTCTCTTCAACTTATCCTTTCATACAGTTGCATACAGTTCCTTTCAATGTGTGAACATCCTCAGGGGGCAGTAAAACGGAAACATTTCATACTGGCCTCAATGGCACTTAATTAAACTACCAACCTAAGTATAATTCTTTCTATATGCAGATGTCTAAGTCTTCTAAGAATGTACCTTCATCCCTTGTTATTCCAGCCATAAAGGCTTCCCCATTCAGTTCAGCCTCTTTAAACAGAATGTCCGCGTGCTTTTCCACAAACAAATCGTCTACTTCTATGCGCATACAGAGTCCCGAAGAAGAACACTGGAAAATATTGCACTCAAGGTTACCCTACATTTCATTGCAAACATCTTGTTGCAAATATCTTCTGACATATTTAATACAATACATACTCTTGGAGTGTAACTATTTTTGTGGAATATGAAAAGGAACATATTAAAATTATAAACTATTAACTATGTGGGGATATGCAAATAGCCTTGATTAAACAGCACCCATGAAGATCCGGGTAAGAAAACATCTTCATCAATCCATGATTGCCGTAAGAGGTGACTGATCGGTACTTTGAGAGTAACTATTTTTGTGGAATATGAAAAGGAACGTATCAAAATTATAAACTTTTAACTATGTGGGAACGTGCAAAAAGTCTTGATTAAGCGGCACTCAAGAAGATCTAGGCAAGAAATAATCTTCTTCAATCCATGACTGTCGTAAGAGGCGAATAACGGAATGTGTTTGGCACATGTCATTGTATCCCAGTAGCGAAAATCTATTCTCGTGATGATGATTATTGCATTGCCTGGCCTTGCTGGATTATTAACAGAGAGATACTGTACACTTCAGCTGGATTATCAACAAACAGATACTGTACACTGCAGCTGGATTATTAACAGACAGATACAGTACACTGCAGCTGAATTATTAACAGACAGATACAGTACATTGCAGCTGGATTATTAACCGACAGATACAGTGCCCTGCAGCTGGATTATTAACCGACAGATACAGTGCCCTGCAGCTGAATTATTAACAGACAGATACAGTACACTGCAGCTGAATTATTAACAGACAGATACAGTACATTGCAGCTGGATTACTGTAGACTGCAGCTGGATTACTGTACACTGCAGCTGGATTACTGTACACTTCAGCTGGATTATTAACAGACAGATACAGTTCCCTGCAGCTGGATTATTAACAGACAGATACAGTACACTGCAGCTGAATTATGAACAGGCAGATACAGTACACTGCAGCTGGATTACTGTAGACTGCAGCTGGATTACTGTAGACTGCAGCTGGATTACTGTACACTGCAGCTGGCTTACTGTACACTGCAGCTGGATTATTAACAGACAGATACAGTGCCCTGCAGCTGGATTATTAACAGATACAGTACACTGCAGCTGGATTATTAACAGACAGATACAGTGCCCTGCAGCTGGATTACTGTACACTGCAGCTGGATTACTGTACACTGCAGCTGGCAGCTGGATTACTGTACACTGCAGCTGGATTACTGTACACTGCAGCTGGGATACTGTACACTGCAGCTGGATTACTGTACACTGCAGCTGGATTACTGTACACTGCAGCTGGATTACTGTACACTGCAGCTGGGATACTGTAGGCTGCAGCTGGATTACTGTACACTGCAGCTGGATTACTGTACACTGCAGCTGGATTACTGTAGACTGTAGCTGTATTACTGTAGACTGTAGCTGTATTACTGTAGACTGCAGCTGGATTACTGTACACTGCAGCTGGATTACTGTACACTGCAGCTGGATTACTGTACACTGCAGCTGGATTACTGTAGACTGCAGCTGGATTACTGTACACTGCAGCTGGATTACTGTAGACTGCAGCTGGGATACTGTTGGAATATAACCAACCAACCGACCAACCAATCCAGTAAAAACAAGTGACTCTGACTGGCATGCATCAGCCTATGAAAACTAGCAGTTCAAAATTCAGCTTGCTAGACATGCATCTCTAGTTGGGATATTGCTCAGTACAGCATCAAACAACGAAACAAACATCCAGTGAGCAGCCACACAGCAGCCAGCAGCAGCCACACAACAACCACACAGCAACCAGCAACAGACCGCGCACACAGTGGCCACACAGAGCCATACACCACACTTACAACCATACAGCAGGTCTACAACAGCTACACAGCAATGACACGACGCAGCCGCACAACAGTCATACGGCAGCGATACAGCAGTCACACAACAATCACACGACAGCCATACAGCAGTCACACGACAGCCACACAGCAGCCATTCAGCAGTCACACAGCAGCTATACAGAAACCATAGAGCAGTCACACTGCAGCCACACAATAGTCACACGGCAGCCACACAATAGTCACACGGCAGCCATACAGCAGTCACACAACTGTCACACGACAGCCATACAAGAGTCAGACGGCAGTCGCATACTTACATCAGTCCTGCTCGAGTAAACACTGTCGTGTATTTCATCCAGTGTCTTTGTCTTAAGACACTGTTTTAGTTTTTGCCGATCATGGCCACTGTTGCAACCGATATCTTCGCCAAAACTAGTAAGAGCCTCTGGATGCTGTGACCCTGATGCCCAAGGGCATGTAGGTGACCCACTTTGTATGATGGCAAAACGGAATAATCCTGAAATTGATCATCCGAATTTTCAAATGCAATATACATGTGAAATATTCAAATCCTTACAATGCGCTAGTATCATAGTGTCTAATATGTACCTTTTGACAAGGGTGACACAATATGGTAGCCAACATCTGCGGCCCCTGCACTGTGCCCTTCAACGGTAACCTTGTTTGGATCACCTCCAAAGAAATGAATATTTTGAGAAACCCATTGCAGTGCTGCAGTCTGGTCCAGTAGACCATAGTTTCCTGGAAACTCCGGCTTTCCACCACTTAGAAAACCTGTAATGTATACAGTTGACGACGTTGTACATATATTACACATCAAAAGTTTAGCCTCACTTAAAGCATATAACTTGGGGAAACCAACTGGATACCCTATGCAGATGAATTGCACAAGGATCATGCATCAAATTGCTGAAAAGCATGTGTTCAACGTTACGAATTTGTTGTACATCAGTTCACGTGTAAATAAGTACCTTCAAGCGGAATGGAATATTTTGCAAAATCTAGTTTAGATCTTTTGACACACGTAAAAGGTTACATTTACACTAGCGAGTCTGAACTAGTATATAACCTTTTATAGGACCGTTACCGTCTTGTCTCAAGCCTTGTCTCATTACGGTGATCTCTTCAACATTGAAGACTTCGACTTTGCCACTCCTTCTCAGGGTAACTTTTCACATCATCATTACCTTTCAGTTTCTCATACTTTCAGTTGTATTCGATTCACGAGTGTTTTATGCAACATTGTATGATTCGCCATTTCTACATACCGAAGGCACCTAGTCTGTAGTTGAAATTGACAACAATGATCTCCCCTTCTGCTGCCAAGATGTCCACATCTAGCATGGCTCCCATGCCGGCGTGATTGCTGCCCCCATGAATGTGAACAAGGACTTCCATCTTGATTTCATCTTCTCCAGTCTTGACAACAGATGGTTATTGAATAATGAAGGTACTTTCAGCAACAGTCTTCTTGATAACATTAATAATGTATTAGTATACATTAAACGGGTCCTTTACTTGTTTTCAGTGGGTTGTTACAAAATACTCGTTGTAGTATATACAAGAAGATGATGTTTTGGAACTCATGAATTATTTAAGATACAGCATGAAATTGCAACGACTTTACTTCTCGATAGTATACAGATGATGCCATTTAACATGAGATCACCAGTAAATACTATTGTACTTCAGGAAATACAATCCTTAACAAGTCTAACACTTATCACATGACGTACCCTACAGGAACATACAGGACAACACATTGGTCTTTTCTTTCTAAAGTGGATCAGTTAAAATCATCTAAATTGTTTTTGTAACAATCAAATCTTGCAGAAACAGTCGTCTCCTCTACATTCTTAACAATAACAGATCCAAAAGGACGTACCTGCGGGACATAAATATTCATGTATAAACAGTCCTCGTCACTGTTATTGTATCCAGGACGGTGTGACGTTAGGTAGAACAACAATGCTGGTTTCTGAGGACAGGCGGGGGGAAGCGCGGTCGTGTTTCGTACCCCTTTCCATGTACTGGGTTCCTCAGGGTTCTGTGGAACAAATTTCGGCGTGATGCTAATTTAAAACTATGTAGAATTTAAAACGTCATTTTCACGTTTGTGATTCGTTTTACTACACGTCATGAAAGTATGGACGGAATCTACATGATGATTAAGAGAGATGTCGAAAGGCACCGGTGGGTTCTGAACTGATCATCAAAACATTGGAAAAAACCTCGGGATAAACGATGAATAGAAAGTTTTAAAATTTACCAGATAGTATCGATATTACTGTTTGTTGTTTTGTTGTTAAGCCACACTCAGTAGTATCCCAGCTTTATAGTGGCGGTCTATGAATAATTGAGTCTGGACCAGACGATCCAGTGATCAACAGCATGGATATCGATCTTCGCAAATGGGATGTCATGACTTTCGTAAACCCAATCAGCAAGCGTGACCACCTGATTTCGTTAATCACCTCTTACGACAAATATGGGTATTGAAGGTCATTTCATACTCGGATCTTCACAGATCTGCAGAACTTCCACACATATCGCACACATCGCTCTCGGTGGTTCTGTTACGTATTGTTGAGATGCTACAACAGGTGATGAAAGTGATAATGGCGTCATAACTATTGTTCTCTCGATGGTTCAGACATTTAAGCTATTATTTTGATGATCATCTGAAGAAACATGTCAAGACTTATGAAGAATACAAGGAATTTCACAAGTGGTGTAAGCGCACAATGGTTGCTGAACAGGGCATCCACGTTGAAGTTGATTTTGTTGATGGCGGGTCACTGCTAGCAGGTGCATCTATAGGTGTAGACTATGGGAAGACATTCACTGTCTTCCCAGAACTAAGGAGAAGAAACTACTGTGCCGTATATATACTTACTTTATATAAACAGAATAGCAGTCAAACCGACCCCTCATACAATTCATGCGACGAAACCTATTTCTTTATAATGAACCAAATGAATTTAATTTCTGTACCTTGTGGAAGATGAATGATAAAATATGCGGAAGTTGTTTATTAAATGAAACCCAGGGATCCCCTCGAATATTTTAAATGTACAACATTGGTACTTTTACTGACGAGAAGCGACAATCGTCTGTCTATCGTCTTGCAAAAATACCTGACTCGAAAACGTCAGTGCCTGTCCCTTGGGAGATCGTTTCTTTGATGAAGTGATGAAGATGATTGATAAAGAACCACTTCCCGTTCCGAGGTACTTTGTGATTCCAGTGTTATCAAATTCTCTCTTGTCAATCAGAAGCCAAACACAATCGTTGAAACAATGTACAACATGTAACGTTTGCAAGGGTTCATGAGTTCAAATGGCCTCTCTGTTCAATCGAAATATACAGGAACGGTTAAACGACACGCAAGACATTGTTTTAAAGATATTTCTCCGACGCATGATAATGCGAAGTTTACGTCTTGAAAACATACGGGATGTAATGAACTCAGACTACATACTGACAACACCGTAAATTTCGTAACATTCCAAATGGCAGTATCTGGCGGAAGAATTTTCCGTGATCTTACCTATTGGCATTATCGACATTGCCTTGATGACGCGAACATGTGGCAGAAACCCTTTTCTCGTTGTAAGAGTAATGGTATCTGAAAGACACTCGTTTATTAATCTCCATACAACCAGGGAAAACGATCTTGAAAATGACTGAAATTGTTTCAGAAATCACATTCAGCACATTTTGTTTGTACAGCATTCAAATATTTTCGTATTATTTAAATCACATCTCACCTCAAACCGGAGTTCTCCAACAGGTGGTGCTGCATAAGGAATGCCGAGATATCGTTCAATCTTCTTGGAACCCAGCACAGTATTTACAATGCCTCTGACGCGACCATAATGGGTATCTCGTACCACGAATTCCTCAGCTTGGGATGTAATCACTATTGTTGCCAAGTAGGAAACAACAACATACATTGTCCATGTGATAAACATCTTCGGACTGGACTCCGGAACTTACAGTAAAAATGTTCGACTGTTCTCGCTGCATTAAATTCGCTTTGATAGGCAGATGGGGAATACAGCTTTGTTGATGCAGTGCTAATAAGCATCACAACTGGGTCAGCCTGATAGAAACACCACTTATGTGACAATTACACCAAATGTCAGGTACAAGTTACTGGATTGATATTCATGACAATGCACTTTCACTAGGATTACCCATCGGAATGCCAAATTTTGTAAATACACTTAACAAACACATTCCAATATATTTGTATCAGTCATTCATGTGCGTATGACAATAAACCTGACTTATTGTGATAATGGTATAATATTTTAATAATGGTCACTGTTGTGGTTCCAGGGACAAGAGACCACAGTGTAGTTCGTTAGCAGAACTTGTTAGCAGAACAGTGACCGATGTACCCCAGACTCGTTCCTTCTCGAAAAGTGATCGTGAAGATCCGGGGTAGAATTGGTCTTATGTAACCAATATTTTCGTAAGAGGTGACTCCGATGGTCACGCTCGCCGACTTGGTTGACACATGTCATCGTATCCCAAATGCGTAGATCGATGCTCATATTGTTGATCACTGGATTGTCTGGTCCAGACTGGATCAGTTGTGGTTCCAGGGACAAGAGACCACAGTGTAGTTCGTTAGCAGAACTTGTTAGCAGAACAGTGACCGATGTACCCCAGACTCGTTCCTTCTCGAAAAGTGATCGTGAAGATCCGGGGTAGAATTGGTCTTATGTAACCAATATTTTCGTAAGAGGTGACTCCGATGGTCACGCTCGCCGACTTGGTTGACACATGCCATCGTATCCCAAATGCGTAGATCGATGCTCATATTGTTGATCACTGGATTGTCTGGTCCAGACTGGATCAGTTACAGACCGCCGCCATAGAGGAATATCAACTTCACGAAAATAAATGACCAGATGTGATTTCATTAGGAATGCAGTGTCTGTTGAAATGGTTAAAATTGTTTCCTATTTTGTGTATATTTCGAAGACAACATTTATGTGAAATCTGGGGACAGAACGATTTAGAGAAGAAGGAAAATGTCCAAGAAGTCTTAATAATAATTAATGGTCAAAACAGAGTGAAGGTGCCTCATCTGTTTTACATGTAGATATGATATGAAGACTGAATGTCGGATAGTGTCGGTCATTAAATCCTCAAGTTTCACTTTATGTCGGGAAGCACTCTGGCAGTTCCAGCCTCTGATGTCTACATTTCACAAGTCTTTAGGAAAAGTCCAACATGCCCGTCAAACAACCACTGCTTGTTATAGGACACTTCGGGGCGGTAAGGTAGTCTTTTGGTTAAGCGTTCTCTGGTCACGCCGAAGACAGAGGTTCGACTTACCACAATGTATGAGCCCATTTCCCTGTCTCTCGCCTCGATGTTGATAGAATATTGCTCAAACACACACTTTGTTTAAGTACGCCCCATCCCTCTTTGAATAGTGCGAAAGTCATTTATTGTAGTGTCTCTGTACTGGATATCTTATGTACGTCACTTGGGCATAGAGGAGAGGGTTTGCTTCAGAATGTGTATGTACATGAATGAGCCAGTGAGTGAGTGGGTTTTACGTCGCCTTTAGCAATATTCCAGCAATATCAAATAACACTAGAAACGGACTTCACAAGTTTTACCAATGTGGATAATCAAACCCACGTCCTCGACGTGACGAGCGAACACTTTAACCGCTAAGCTATCAAAGCATCATTTATGACAATGTAGAGAGGGTTGTGGGGGTTATGCATCGATTTATTATGTACAATATAAGCTGGAAGAATGAATGAGTATGGTATAAGGCCATCAATATCAGTACAGAGAACACCAGAAATGGGCTGTACGTACTCACCCATACTCTATAACCGATCAGGGGGCGGTGGGATAGCCTTGCGGTTAAAGCGTTCGCTCGTCACTCCGAAGACCCAGGTTCAATTCCCTCTCTGGGTACGATGTGTGAAGCCCATATCTGGTGTCCTCCGCCGTAGTATTGCTGGAATATTGCTAACATCGGCGTAAAATCCTACTCACACACTCACTCACTCACTACCATCACTCGGCTTCACAAAGGCCGCTCAGAAACATATGCCGGAAAGAGTCTCTATACTACGGACTGAAAAATATGTTAGGTATTCTTGTTCGTGACAGCTGCAATTAAGGCAATCTAACCCTACCAAGAAAATCCATAGCATGCTGTGAAAACAGTTGCTGCTCAAGGTAATTATCGCTTTTAACTGACACCCAACCTATGGATAATTATTTCTTTCATGGCATCATAAAAAGTGTAAGGTAATTATGTATGAGAAGATATTTCCAACAGAAACTGAAAACTATATCCTAAGCTAAGGTAGACATTCCAATGATGTTGGACACTGTACCAATAAACCCCGTCAATTTCACAATCAGTGTCTGAAATGAAGAGGCACAATCAGGAGAGGTGGACTAACTGTTGCATATGTTTGGTCCTTTAACACTGACAGGAGAGACCCAAGAAAGTCCCTTTGGAATAAATAAGAGAGGTTTGTCAGACAATGTTGCCTTCGTGGTATCAGTCAACAGACGCTCCGCGACACTCATGAAGAGGGAGTAAAATGTCCCTTGTTGGCGTAAGTGACCTTACACACTTACTACACATGAGAATACAAGAGCAGTAATAGACAAAATGAAACGTTACGCTTTTACTTCTGCCTTGCGATAATGCTCTCAGGTTCACTCAGATGCAAAGCCGTTGTAAGATAAAGAGGTAGTAAAATGCCTCTTGCCTCGTGTATCTTGAAAAATATACATTTGTACAGTCCATATCTTGATAATATCTTATATTGTACATACATATGGCTTTTTATATTATATATCAAACGAACAAGGATCTCAGAGTCTGCACATATTGCTAGCAATACTCACACTACATTTCTTACTTTTTTATTTTTGAATCTCTGCATAACAACGTATGGCACATTGAGCGCATGCTCTGAAAATGATGGAAACCGTTGATAAAGATTTACTACCATGTTCCCTATTAACAGATGGCGTTATACTGCATAGGTTGGTGGTAAATTATGGCGGCGGATATGTACAGCGCACGAGATACTTACAACCATACATATAAACAAGATGACGCATAGAACGATTAATACTCATGTTACCGTTCCACATACTTCTGTCTTCGTTTTACTCGTTAGAAAATTGATCGTTTAATAACAAAAGTGACAAGATAGATCGGTATTTTGAATAGCCAGAGGTTTACCATAAAAATACACAACACAATAAAAAACGAATAAAAGTTGTGCGTGGTAACAAGTGTAATGACGAAACGCTTTAACCATATAGATATGATAGCATGCAAATATTCGTTTTACTCGTTAGAAAATTGATCGTTTAATAACAAAAGCAACAAGATAGATCGGTATTTTGAATAGCCAAAAGTTTACCATAAAAATACACAACACAATAAAAAACGAATAAAAGTTGTGCGTGGTAACAAGTGTAATGACGCAACGCTTTAACCATATAGATATGATAGCATGCAAATATTACCATACAGCTTTACAATGTGGGCCAACATCAATCCAAAGACCCGATTTGTAACACTGATAGCCCTATGAAGTGGAAATAATATGAAGAGTGAACAAATTACACACGAACTGTCCAGGATTGTATTTGGTATTATTATGGACAACTTTACTTGCCAGTAAAACGGTATATCGTAACGGTTCGAAAACGGTAGTCTCAAATGAGTGCTTGACGTTACGGTTTAGAGAAACAAAGCAACCGTGTTTAATTAGGCGACTGAGTCTGATTTTACGCCGCTTTTGTAATATCGAAATAACTTCACGACGGGCCTCACCTGAAATGACTTCAACACATGTGTACCAATGTGTCGAACCCGGGTATTTGGTGTGACGAGCAAACGCTTTAACCGCTTGCCTAGCCCACCGTCCCTCACCAATGTTTAACGTCGGACTGGCCTTCTGGAAGATGCTTTTAGAAAACCATTATTGAAATCATTAATACAAAATTCAGCACTATAGACGTTCTCTTTTCAAAGGAGATGTAAAAATACATTCTGTAACTGTGAAACATGGAAACGCGAGGCTATCAATGTTTTTTCAGCCGGTATCAACACACACAACACTAGCAGTAAGTAACACATCTTAACATAACATACTTAGTACATTTTACATTCAGAAAATACACATGCAATATCTGTTTAAGCTTCACTTGAATATAATGACACATGTCTGACCATACTTTGACGAAGTAAATACAAATTGCCGGCACGGAAACGACTGTGGATGCGGGTACAACACCAGTATAATGCATCGTCAAGTATGTGTGTGGTTTACACGGTTTACATGGATGCTTTGCTGTCATGGCCTGAACAAATTCTGAAATCTCTCGTTTTCTCATCCAAAAGCATCCATGATATATATACTGAGGGAAAAAATAAGGGATCACATGAAAGCGTTTTTCAAGGTATCTGCACATACATATGCGATACAATGCTTGTGAAGAAACCTGGATAAAAATAAAGGAACACATGTGCTTTCATGTGATCCTTTATTTTGTCCCTCGGTATATGTGTCCTATGTCGTTTGTTTCTGCTTGACATAACTTAACTCAACTGTAATGTTACAATATTTGGCATGTCTATGCTGGAGAGTGTTCGTAACTTCCAAAATCAGATCAGATTTGACACTTACTTCCAAAAGAACCAATCAGATATTTCATGTGGTACTTCAAAGAATATCAAACTACCGCAAAGTTTCAACAAAATACTCTATAATTACTATATACAAGATGCTATTCATACATTAACAACTATATTTTCTGATATGAACAACCACGGTAAATGCCTTCTTTAAGTGAAGCTTTGAGGCTAGTGTGATGAAGAGGAACACGTTTTATGGGCAACATCTTTATTGCAATACATGAGACGTTTTCATGTAGATCCTAACACGTTAATACTAGTAGTACTTGCTTGCTCCTCTCCAACGACCCGTGACGATCCAGGTCTTCTTAACGATTTTCAGTTGCCCATCCTTGTCGTAAGAGGCGACTAACGGGATCCGGTAGTCAGACTCGCTGACTTGGTTGACACATGTCATC
This sequence comes from Haliotis asinina, assembly GCF_037392515.1. Classification (NCBI taxonomy): domain Eukaryota; kingdom Metazoa; phylum Mollusca; class Gastropoda; order Lepetellida; family Haliotidae; genus Haliotis; species Haliotis asinina. The sequence goes on from NC_090286.1 coordinate 38,530,124, forward strand.
ATATCCGTTATGCTCATGATGTTGATCTTTCCTTGATTATTTACAGACAGCCGTATAGCTGGACTATTGAATATAACTAATTCCCAGTATTGATTCGCCCTTAACTAGACACACATGTAACAATATTCCATCAACCCTTGCTTTTTGTCTTCTTTTCGGAAACTGAGAGAGAGATAAAGCCTAATCTTGCTTTGTTCAGAGGGCAGCATTCAAGGCTCTGGTGAAGTTATAAATGTTGACCTGTACTTTAATGAAGGACAATTTAAAGCGATTTAGCTGTTTTATTTAAATTTTCATAATAACAGGTTGTATTCATTGATTTACCCACATTGCTATGCATCTGTTCAGTTGCTCCTATTGTGATAAAGCAGTTATACAACTACATGTTCTTATCTTTCATTACCTTTGTGATTCAAAATAACCTAATAGCAAATACAGATACCAAATCTAACAGTAAGTGGCGATATGGTTACGCAATTGTAAAGCGCTCTGGATAAATACGTGTCCTCATAGGTCCAAATGAGGTGCGTTTGTTTTCATACTTATATGTAAATAGTCCAGGAAGAGATATTCTCAGAAGGGTTCTGGAAATAGGATTTCGTAGCATCTCCAAGCACTGATTTTTTTTTTGGCCCTATTTACAGTTAGTATGGTGCCTTGGGCTCATGAAATGGCCTGTAATACTCTCATGGTTTGTGGTTTCAAGTTTTTACAGGCCATTATATGTGGTGGCACTACATGTAATGTCGTTATGTCATATGTGACGATACACCATGATCGATGAGAATGTGCAACATTAACTTTAACATTAACATTAACAAGGAACAATTACTAGTTCAAGATGGACAATAGAAGCCTTGTCAAGACTTTCTTTGATTCAGATTAACTTCAGTTTGCCAAGGCCTTTTTTTCGCTCCTTATGAATTAGCGTTTCTGATTTTCTAGTGTCTACTTTAATTTGCGTTGTGTGTTCGAGTCATATATTGAAAAATATGCACGCAGCATGGGAAATGTGTTATATGTTTAATATACTAATGCACACATATTAATATCGTTTTCTCTTTCATCCAATCAAAAGTGATGAATGAGGATTTATAACAAGTTTTATACACTGAGTGAGTTTAATGATAAAGTCAATGATGATCTTGACATATATTATCAACTTTAATGCTACGTCACGAATGAAGTGCTAATTACATATTTATCACCTTCATTATCCTAAACTGTCACAACCAGGATTCTCTTCATGCATCTGCCAGCTGACACCATGTACCAACGAAAGGAAACGCAGAATAAAATCCTGGCGATTAGAGACACTCATGACGCCATTTGCTTTCGACCTGACACGACACTTGTTGTTAATGGCGCTTTTAAGCAATATTCGAACGATATCATGGCATGGGACACCGGAAGTGGGCTTCACACATTGTACCCATGTGGGAAATCGAATCTGGGTCATGAGAGTGTATATGTCATGGATGGAATTGTTCTCTGAACATATAAACCATTTCGAAAACGTTCACTGAGTGGTCATCTTTTATGAGAAAATACAATGGCAAACAACCCGTCACACCTACGAGGTTTAATTTGCTTGCGTATAATGACAATGTTTCCGTATCAGAAATACGGACACTGCAATGATACACAACAATGATACACTCACAGTGAGAAAAGTCCAGGTTAATATACCATATTTTTCTTTTTCAGTTTGTGTCGTGTTTGATTGGAGAGCAATAATCTGTGGCAGTACATTATTCCAGAAAGCCATCTGACGAGGCCGGGGCTTGTATGCTGTGCTTATTGGTCCCTTCCCATCAGCCGCATCGACTTTCATGTACGCCTGAATCTTGCTGTCAAACTGTTGGAAGTATACTGGGTCTGTTTCGACTGATGACGAAGGCTTCCTGAAAAAGTGAATTGTAAGTGACGCAATATTCGCTGTATAGAAGGAACCTTTTGGTGAAGTCAATGATGACCTTGACATCTATTATCAAGTTTATTGCAACGTATATGTCATGAATAAGTGCTTAGGACATATTTATCACGTGCATTATCCTAAACTGTCACAACCGGGGATGCTCTTCATACATACATGTGCCAGCTCAAACCATCTACCAACGAAAGTAAAAGCAGAATACAATCATGGCGATTGGAGAAAGTCATGACGCCAACTGCTGAATGCCCCACATGATACCCGTTGTACATGGTCCTTACGTTACAAGGAACTGATTATGTTGTCTGGCGGCAATAAAAACATCAGTTTAATTAACATGCCTATAGAAAAAAAAAACAGAGAAAAACCAAATCAAGATCTTATTTATTTCCACATACAGTAAATGATGGGCAAACTGAAATCTTTGCTTTACTTTCATGCCCAAACACCGTGAGGGATGAAAAATGTTTTTCACACTGGGAGGTCATTTCCTCACCCTGTTTTGACGAAGTTGATCCACATGTTCATGAAGACTTTGCTGATCTGACGATCTTCGTTTGTATAGTAGTACAGGGGATGCCCAGAGAAAGGACAACCGAACAGATAGAACAGGTCTCGTCCATGCGGGACGCCTGCAGGTGGTCAATAATTACAATATCAGTCATAAATGAACCTCGTCCAATTCAATTCCCTTATTCAGTAATAAGGCCGTCGGTCCACGTACAGGATAATATACACAAAATGATGCTTAGAGTTGCATGCTTGCAATTATGTCACAAATCTGTTTCGAATGTTTAAAGCTTCTTTCACAAAATTTGAAATGGACATCAAAACTGACTAATTTTTACTTATGACATTGTAGATCATGATGTCTTCATTTATGTACAAAGGAATATTATCAAAGTGTTTAAATAGTATATCATCATACAATGGATATTTATAAAGGAAGTGAAATTCATCCTCTATATAATCTGAATGACATACATGACAAAGGCGAAAGTGACGAGAAATACCATCATATCGACCAATATTCCTATATTGATAGGTAATTCACCTAGTCTAAGCAACGTAATCCTGCGTCTTGCTTCTTTTGATTTTAATTTTTACAAGGTAACATATAAACAGAAAACAGTTTTAAGCTTAGTGTGTAAATGTAATGTTAAAAATACATGTATATCAGCCATACTTGATTGAGCATGACAGTTTCTTATCCTTTGCTTAAAATGGTGTAAAACACATCTTTAAATCCAACTCCTTGATTCTCCCATACAAAACCGAATCCGTAAGAAAACAAAATATTCCTAACGTGATAAACCCAGGTTTTACGACCAACTTTATCTAAAGTCATAGAGGTACTAATGTTTGCTGTTTAGGCAGAATGTGGTAGGAATTATATATATATATATAAGACTGGCACCAATGTTTACATAACAGATAAAAGCACCATACGGGTCGCTGAATGATCCCCCGTTCAAAATATGGATGCCGTGTGAGCAACACAGGTTGGCCAGATCCTTCCCACACTGTTAATCTCTTTGTCACGTGATGAACGTGGTACATCGACGTCATCAATGACGTCATCAACATCGTTCAGCTCTAATATATGTTCATTGGACTCTCGTATAGATTAATCCATCAGCTGCCCAGTACCTGCATTAAAGTCGCCTCTCAAGAGAATGTGATAGTCATCATGTTTTGATCGAAGTTCAATGATAGCTTTATCTATATACTGTATAACCGTAACGTCACGTCTATCACTAGCCACTGAAGAGTTCTCAGTGAGCACGTACACAAATCCCAGAATAATTTCCCCACCTAAACCAGAGAATGATTTATCAAGTACAATGAAGATACAGTCACTATAAGTCAGATATACTTTAACAATGCTAATACTGAGCCACTTTCGTACTAACACTCCAACACCCCCTCGTTTATAATAAGTCATGAAATTTTAATAACAATTATAATTTTGGAAAGCAATATCAATATCATGTTTATCGCAGTTGCTCCATATTTCTGAAAAACTAATAATATCATGTAAAAGACAAAACGTAATAAATTCGCCATCATTGAGTTTCGTATGAAGTCCATGATTGTTCCAATTTAACAGAGATACAACTCGTTCCCTGGGGGCCGGCCACGCCCCTATGTTCTCTCTATGTCATCTTTACGTCGTCTGGTCATCTTTACGTCTATTGATGTATACAGCAGAGTCCATTACAGACACCTTCAGTGACCATGAGCTTATCTCCGAATGTTTTGTGAATAATTGCAGGATTTACGATACGTAAGTCTTTAGAAACGCTTTGAACATGTTCAAACGTACCTGTACATTTTGAGTTGTAATTTGCTCAAAATAAAAAGTTGGTGGTATATTCCTCACCCACGCAAGCACACACCGCGGTCACACTCAGTCATATGTGTTATCACCCATAATCATTCAAATTCATGGGGGGATATGCAAATAGCCTTGATTAAACAGCACCCATGAAGATCCGGGTAAGAAAACATCTTCATCAATCCATGATTGCCGTAAGAGGTGACTGATCGGTGGTCAGACTTGCTGACTTGTTTGGCACAAGTCATTGTATCCCAATTGCGAAATTCTATTCTCGTGATGATGATTATTGCATTGTCTGGCCCAGCTGGATTATTAACAGATATATACTATACACTGCAGCTGGGATACACAACACACGAACCAACCAGCCGACCAACCAATCCAGTAAAAACAAGTGACTCAGAGTGGCATACATCAGCCTATGAAAAGTAGCAGTTCAACATCAAGCTTCAAGACATGCATCTCTAGCTGGGATATTGCTCAGTACAGCGTCAAACAACGAAAAAACCAGCAACAGTCCGCGCACACAGTAGCCACACAGAGCCATACATCACACAAACAGCCATGCCGCAGTCACACAGCAGCCATACAACAGTCATACAGCAGGCATACATTAGCCATACAACAGTCACACAGCAGTTACACAGCAGCCATACGGGAGCCACACAGCAGTCATACAGCATGCACACAGCAGGCATACACCAGTCACACAGCAGGGATACAACAGTCATACAGCAGTCACACAGCAACCATACGGTAGCCACACAGTAGTCATACAGCAGTCACACAGCAGGCATACAGCAGGCACATAGCAGCCATACGGTAGCCACACAGCAGTCATACAGCAGGCACACAGTAGGCATACAGCAGTCACACAGCAGTCATACGGCAGTCATACAGCAGTGACATAACAGTCACACCACAGCCATACAGCAGTCACACCACAGCCATACAGCAGTCACACAGCAGTTACATACTTACATCAGTCCTGCTCGAGTAAACATTGTCGCGTATTTCATCCAGTGTCTTTGTCTTAAGACACTGTTTTAATTTTTGCAGATCATGGCCACTGTTGCAACCGATATCCTCGCCAAAACTAGTAAGAGCCTCTGGATGCTGAGACCCTGATGCCCAAGGGGATGTAGGTGACCCACTTTGTATGATGGCGAAACGGAATAATCCTGAAATTGATCATCCGAATTTTCAAATGCAATATACATGTGAAATATTCAAATTCTTCCAATGCGCTAGTATCTTAGTGTCTAATATGTACCTTTTGACAAGGGTGACACAATATGGTAGCCAACATCTGCGGCCCCTGCGCTGTGCCCTTCGACAGTAACCTTGTTTGGATCACCTCCAAAGAAATGAATATTTTGAGAAACCCATTGCAGTGCTGCAGTCTGGTCCAGTAGACCATAGTTTCCTGGAAACTCCGGCTTTCCACCACTTAGAAAACCTGTAATATATACAATTGACGACGTTGTACATATACTACCCGTCAAACGTTTAACCTCACTTAAAGTATATAACTTGGGGAAAGCAACTGGATACCCTATGCAGATGAATTGCTCAAGGATCATGCATCAAATTGCTGAAAAGCATCTGTTCAACATTACGAATTTGTTGTACAATACATTAGTTCATGTGTAAATAGTACCTTCAAGCAGAATGGAATATATTGCTAAATCTAGTTTAAATCTGGTGACACAAGTAAAGGTTACATTTACACTAGCGAGTCTTAACTAGTATATAACATCTTCTACTCCCAACTAATACTTGCTGGGCCGTTACCGTCTTGCCTCAAGCCCGGTCTCATTATGGAACTTCTTTTCAAGATAACTTTCCACATCATCATTACCTTTCAGTTTTTCATACTTTCAGTTATGTAACGATTTTGTCGTCGACATATATCAAAATTTAGTCTATTTCCTGTAACATTGTATGATTCGCCATTTCTACATACCGAGAGCACCTAATGTGTAGTTGAAATTGACAACAATAATCTCCCCTTCTGCTGCCAGGATGTCCACATCTAGCATGGCTCCCATGCCAGCTTGATTGCTGCCCCCATGAATGTGAACAAGAACCGCCATCTTGATTTCGCCTTCTTCAATCTTGACAACAGATGGTTATTGAATAATGGAGGTACTTTCAGCAACAGTCTTCTTGATAACACCAATAATGTATTAGTGTACATTAAACGGGTGTTTACTTGCTTTCAGTGGGTTATTTCAAGATAATCGTTCTGGTATATACAGGAAGATGATGTTTTTGGGACTCCGGATTTATTTAAGATACAGCGTGAAATTGCAACGACTTTACTTCTCGATAATATACAGATGATGCCATTTAACATGAGATCACCCGTAAATACTGTTGCACTTCAGGAAATACAATCCTTAACAAGTCTAACACTTATCACATGAAGCGCCAAACATGACAACATATTGGTCTTTTCTTTCTTAAAACGGATCAGTTAAAATCTTTTTAATTGTTTTCTGTAACAATCACATTTTGCAGAAACTTTCGTCTCCTCTACATTACTGACAATAACAGATCCAAAAGGATGTACCTGCGGGACATAAATATTCATGTATAAACAGTCCTCATCACTGTCATTGAATCCAGGACGGTGTGAAGTCAGGTAGAACATCAGTTGTGGTCTCTGAGGACAAGCAGGGGAAAGCGTGGTCGTGTTTCGTACCCCTTTCCATGTACTGGGTTCCTCAGGGTTCTGTGGAACAAATATCGGCTTGACATTAAAATATGTAGAATTTAAAACGTCATTTTCACGTTTGTGATTCGTTTTACTAAACGTCATGAAAATATATACGGAATCTACATGATGATTAGGAGAGAGGCATCGGTGGGTTCTGAACTGTTCATCAAAATATTAGTAAAAACCTTGGGATAAAGGTTTTAAAAACTTGAAAAATGTGGAACGATGAATAATAAGTTTTAAAATTTACCAGATAGTAATGATATTACTGTTTGTTGGGTTGTTATTTAACGCCGCACTCGGCGGCCTATAAATAACTGAGTCTAGACCAGACAATCCAGTGATCAACAGCATGCCCATAGATCTACGCAAATGGAATGCCATGACTTTCATAGACCCAATCAGCGAGCGTGACCACCTGATCTCGTTCATCACCTCTTACGACAAATATGTGTTACTGAAGATCATTTCATACTCGGATCTTCACAGATCTAATCATACCGAGACATATCGCTCCCGGTTCTGTTACGTATTGATGAGATGCTACACAGGTGCTGGAGGTGATAATGACTTCATAACTGTTGTCAATGGTTAAGACATTTAAGCTATTAATTTTTTATTTAAATGTTTTATTCTAATCATGAATGCTAAGTGTGAAAACCGCCGTTAAAGATAAAGACAGGGATTCGCCGCGAATATTTTAAACGTACAACATTGGTACTTTTACTGACGAGATGCGACATACGTATCGTCTCAGTGCCTGACACCATAACGTCAATGCCTGTCCCATGGGAGATCGTTTAGTCCCCGCTTTTTTCTTAAATCTGATGAATTGATGAAGATGAGATTTTTCACTGCTAAACAAGATGATTCCTCCGACAAAGGACCACCTCCCGCTCCGGGCTACTTTGTGATTCCAATATATCAAATTCATTCTTGTCAATCAGAAGCAAAACATACAACGTACATCACTTAACGTTTGCAAGGGTCTATGAGTTCAAGTGGCAACATACATCATTTCGTTTCAATCGAAAAAGTACAGGAACGGTTAATCTACACGCAAGTCCTTGTTTTTAACATATTTTTCAGACTCATGATAATTCGAAGTTTACGTCTTTAAAACATACGGGATGTAATCAGCTCAGACTACACACTGGCAACACCGTAAATTCCGTAACATTCCAAGGAGCAGTTTCTGGCCGGGGAAAACGTGAAGGCAGCACCCAGGGGAAGAAGAGCAGTCCCCCATTGATAGTGAACGTAACCTCAGCAGTATCACATTCAAGCACACAGGTTACAACTAATTATACACACTCAATAGTTTTGGCTCCGGTAGATGGGATAACATTGAGCGTAAACTGGTACACGGGTACAGATTCCCAATGTGCAGAGATGTCCAAAACAATCTTCCGATGACGACATCCCACAAACGACAACGATGACGTCACGCGCTCAAATAGTTTGTGTTTACAAGAATTAAAATCACCCACGTCATCGTTTTTTAGGGTTTAATTAATTATCTGTGATCTTAGTTATTTTCATTATCGCTATTGCGTTAGAAACGCGAACATGTGGCAGAAACTCTTTTCCCGTTATAGGAGAAATGGCATCTGACAGACACCCTTTTAGTAATCTCTTGTAAATGACTGAAACCTTTGGCAAATGGCATGATGTCCAGTTTAGAATTATAACCAAGGTATTATAAAGGCAGGAAATTCGTTCTGACAAAGACATGACGTTGTATCAAGGGTGGCATTATAACCAGGTTGCATATATATATATCCCACACTCACCACATTTTATTTGTACAATATTCAAATATTTTAGAATTATTCAAATCACATCTCACCTCAAACCGGAGTTCTCCAACAGGTGGTGCTGCATAAGGAATGCCGAGATATCGTTCAACCTTCTTGGAACCCAGCACAGTATTTACAATGCCTCTGACCCGGCCATAATGGGTATCTCGTACCACGAATTCCTCAGCTTGGGATGTAAACAACAACATACATTGTCCATGTACTAAACATCTTCGGACTGGACTCCGGAACTTTCAGTAAAAATTTCTACTGTTCTCGCTGCATTAAATTCGCTTTGATAGGCAGATGGGGAATACAGCTTTGTTGATGCAGTGCTAATAAGCATCACAACTGGGTCAGCCTGATAGAAACACCACTTATGTGACAATTACACCAAATGTCAGGCACAAGTTACTGGACTGATATTCATGACAATGCACTTTCACTAGGATTACCCATCGGAATGCCAAATTTCCATTTTGTAAATACACTTAACAAACACATTCCAATATGTTTGTATCAGTCATTCATGTGCGTATGACAATAAACCTGACTTATTGTGATAATGGTATAATATTTCAATAATGGTCGCTGCTGTGGTTCCAGGGACGAGAGGCAACAGTGTAGCTTATTAGCGGATTGAGTTTTCAGTCACCGATGTACCTCAGACTCGTTACTTTTTCGAAATGTACCCGTGACGATCCGGGGTAGAATTGGTCTTACGTAACCACTGTTTTCGAAAGAGGTGACTCAGGTGATCAGGCTAGCTGACTTGGTTGACACATGCCATCGTATCACAAATTGCGTAGATCGATGCTCACTTTGTTTGATCACTGGATTGTCTGGTCCAAACATTTACAGACCGCCCCCATATAGGAAAATTGCTCAGTGCAGTGTTAAACAAGCAATTAACTTCACGAAAATTAATGACCAAATGTGATTCCTTTAGGAACATAGTGCCTGTTGAAAAGGTTTAAAATTGTTTCCTGTCTTGTGCATACTAGTATTTCGAAGACAACATTTATGTGAAATCTGTCGACAGAACGATTTAGAGAAGAAGGAAATGTCGAAGAAGTCTTAATAATAATTAATGGTCAAAACAGAGTGAAGGTGCCTCATCTGTTTTATATGTAGATATGATATGAAGACTGAATGTCGGATTGTGTCAGCCATTAAATCCTCAAGTTTCACTTTATGTCGGGAAGCACTCTGGCAGTTCCAGCCTCTGATGTCTACATTCCACAAGTCTATAGGAAAAGTCCAACATGCCCGCCAAACAACCACTGCGTGTTACAGGGTACTTCGGGTAGAGAAGGTAGCCTATTGGTTAGAGCGTTCTCTGGTCACGCCGAAGACAAAGGTTCGACTTACCACAATGAAGCCCATTTCCCTGTCTCTCGGCGCGCGCGCGTGTGTGTATGTGTGTGTGTGTGTGTGTGTGTGTGTGTGTGTGTGTGTGTGTGTGTGTGTGTGTGTGTGTGTGTGTGTGTGTGTGTGTGTGTGTTGTGTTGTGTGTGTCTCCGGGGGCGGAAGGGGGCGGGGATGGAGGGGGTTGGCGGAGTGTCCTTGTACAGGATATCTTATGTACATCACTTGGTCATTGAGATGAGTGAGCGAGCGAGCGAGCGAGTGGCCTTTCACCGAGTGACTGTAGTGAAAAAGTGAGTGAATTGGATTTACGAAGCCCTTAGCAAGATCCCAGCAATATCAGCGGACACTAGAAACGGACTTCACAAGTTGTACCTGTGTGGTGAATCCAACCCAAGTCCTCGACGTGACAAGCGAACACTTTAACCATTAGGCTATCAAAGTATCATTTGTGACAATGTAGAGAGGCGTGTAGAGAGGTGTGTGGAACACCAGAGATGGGCTCCACGCTCTCACCCAATATTCTATAACCACTGCCGGGGCGGTTGGATAGCCTTGCGGTTAAAGCGTTCGCTCGTCACGCCGAAGACCCAGTTCCCGCACTGGGTACAGTGTGTGAAGCCCATTTCTGGTGTCCCCCGCCGTAGTATTGCCGGAATATTGCTAACATCGGCGTAAAATCGGATTCACTCACTTACTCACTACCATCACTCGGCTTCACAATGGCCACCCAGACACATTTACTGGAAAGAGTTTCTATAGTATGGACTGAAAGCTATGTTTGGTATTCTTGTTCGTGACAGCTGCAATTAAGGCAATCTAACCCTACCAAGAAAATCCAAAGCATGCTGTGAAAACAGTTGCTGCTCAAGGTAATTAACGCTGGTAAATCGCTTTTTAACTGACACCCAACCTATGGATAATTATTTCTTTCATGGCATCATAAAAAGTGTTAGGTAATTATGTAAGAGAAGATATTTCCAACAGAAACTGAAAACTATATCCTAAGCTAAGGTGGACATTCCAGTGGTGCTGGACGTATCTTTAACACTGTGCCAATAAACCCCGTCAATTTCACTATCAGTGTCTGAAATCAAGAGGCACAATCAGGAGAGGTGGGCTAGCTAATGCATATGTTTGGTCCTTTAACACTGACAGGAGAGACCCAAGTAAGTCCCTTTGAAATAAATAAGTGAGGTTTGTCAGACAATGCTGCCCTCGTGGTATCAGTCAACAGACACTCCTCGACCCTCATGAAGAGGGAGTAAAATGCCCCTTGTTGGCGTAAGTGACCTTACACACTTACTGCACATGAGAATACAAGAGCAGTATTGAACAAAATGAAACGTTACGCTTTTACTTCTGCCTTGCGATTATGCTCTCAGGTTCATTCAGATACAAAGCCGTTGTAAGATGAAACGCATTTTAGATGTACTCCTTGTGGATATATAGCATCGGTTTGTCAACGTGTATCTTGGACAATATACAGCTGTCTAGACCATATCTCATTATACTTTATATCAAATGAACAAGGATCTCAGAGTCTCCACGTACTGCTAGCAAGACGCACGCTACATTTCTTACTTTTGATTTTTGAATCTCTGCATAACAACATATGGCACATTGAGCGCATGCGCTGAAAATGATGAAAACCGTTGATAAAGATTTACTACCATGTTCCCTATTAACAGATGGCGTTATACTGCATAGGTTGGTGGTGAATTATGGCGGAGGATATGTACAGCGCACAAGATACTTACAACCATACATATAAACAAGATGACGCATAGAACGATTAATACCCATGTTACTGTTCCATATACTTCTGTCTTCACTTCCGGGGCTTTATTGCGCATTCGCGCAAGCACTGAGTTCCAGAACGCCAATTTCGTTAGGAGAGGAGGGCCTGCTTTTACATATATTTGGAAGTCCCTTTGGCAAAATTAAGTGGCGTTTATCACACAGTTTTGTCTCAACAGACACCATAAGCTCACGTTCCCTCGAACCTCAGGAAATAGGAGTAATGGTTTTCTTGCTGGAATACGGAAAGAACTTGTGGTATATCCTAGCTCAGGTTCACATTACAAAGTTCCATCGAAATGTAACAACATGTCTGGAATAGGGTCCCAAAACATTCTTTTTCCATTGCAGATTTTTTATACGAAATATGAAAAAGGGAAGTTTGTGGAATATCCTGCAGCTTGCCCCCATTTTCTGCTACACTCTGCTACAAGAATATGAACATTCTGTTTCAAGTCATTTGGTCAAAGGAATGGTATCAGAACTATGTATATTGGATGTTCCAGTTCATTTGTATCAAAAAGATGGTTGGTTGGTTGTTGTTTAAAGCAGAAAGGAAGACAGCAAATGCATGGATTACATTGCTACATGTGTTTCTAGCTCAGGGTCAGTCACTACTGGGAATTACTTATTTACCCGTTCAAGAGGAGTGAATTTAGTTTTATTTTAGTTTTGATGACAACGTTTATGAACATACAAGTTCTTTTGTTCTGTGCAAGGCGACGTTTCGACAGAGATTCTAATGTCATTGCTTAAAATTGTCATCATTCTTCAACACCTCAACTTCTAAAGTGGCCATCACACGGGTAATATGTGTTACGTCACTCCTTCCTAGCATGTTATTGATGTTATTCTACTGATGTGTTCATGGCATCAGATTATGGTATTAGTATCCTTCTTAGTGGGAACACCTGCAAAATTGTTTGGCAGACAGATTTCGGATATGACACCTGAGTGAATGAGGACATTGCAGTTGTTGTTTCATTATTTGGGGCATTCTACCAATACTCCATCAGAGATGGTCTTGGCAACATCAAGATGCGAGATTTACATCCATGTCCATGTTCTGTAGCACCTTCCTCTGAACATACATCATGGACTCACTCACTCACTCACTCACTCACTTACTCAAACAGAACAACAACAAAACAGAAGTAAGCGTAACGGTCCAGACATGTTTATTCTATGTATATAACATAAGCATTTTTATGAAATGAAGTAGAAAAATAAGAAATTGTACGGTCTCCAAGAAGTGGAGCCGTGAGGTACAGAAGCTCACTTGAAAATCTTTGTCGAATAGCTGTTTTTGATCAAGACGAAATATAAAAGATAACCTAAGATAGAGACAATAAGAAACATTTCAAACGGTACAAATGCATGAATTTAGAAGTTCAGTAAATGTACTAATGTTTAGCCATCTCACAGCCTCCATTATACAATTACATGCAGTAGCTATCATTTCATTCGCAGTATGGGTGATAGGAGTAGTTTTGTCTATTGCTTCCATATCTAAGACAAGCCGTTTTGAATTGCAGTGTAAATCGTAAAGTCAGGTGGTGAAAAAGCACAGAACAGTGCATATACCCCATTCTGCCTACTTATGTATACCCATTGATGTTTAAACCACATATAAGTTTACTCATTAGAAAATTGATCGTTTAATAACAAAAGCGACGAGAGAGATCGGTATTTTGAATAGCCAATGGTTTACCATAAAAATACACAACACAATAAAAAACGAATAAAAGTTGTGCGTGGTAACAAGTGTAATGAAACAACGCTTTAACCATAGAGATTTGATAGTATACAAACATTACCAAACATCTTCACAATGTGGGCCATCATCAATCCGAAGACCTGGATTAGATTCCCGGTGCATTGTGTGAAGCCCATTTGTAGTGTCCTCCACCGTTTCATTGCTGGAATGTTTCTAAAAGCGACGTAAAACCATACTCACTGAACCTTAACTATCTGCCTCATGAGTATGTAAGATAGTCACTCGTTGTAATACTGATAACCCTATGCGTGGAAATAACATGAAGAGTGAACAAATTCCACACGAACTGTCCACGATTGTATTTGATATTATTATGGACATTACTCTAATGGTTCATCTCTGCGTAGACGCAAACTTTACTTGCCAGTACAACGGTATATCGTTCAAAAACCGTAGTCCCAAACTAGTGCTTGACGTTACGGTTTAGAGAAACAAAGGCAATCGTGTTTAATTAGGCGACTGAGTCTGATTTTACGCCGCTTTTGTAATATCGAAACAACATCACGACGGGGAACACCTGAAATGACTTCCACACATGTGTACCAATGTGTTCAACCCGGGTATTTGGTGTGACGAGCAAACGCTTTAACCGCTTGCCTAGCCCACCGACCCTCACCAATGTTTAACGTCGGACTGGCCTTCTGGAAGATGCTTTTAGAAAACCATTATTGAAATCATTAATACAAAATTCAGCACTATAGACTTTCTCTTTTCAAAGGAGATGTCAAAAATACATTCTGTAACTGAAAAACATCGGGACATGTTTTTTCAGCACGTATCAATACACACAATACTAGCAGTAAGTAGCATATCTTACCGTAACATACTTGGTAAATTTTACAATCAGAAAATACACATACAATATCTGTCTAAGCTTCACTTGAATATAATGACACATGTATGACCATACTTTGACGACGTAAATACACATCGTCGGCATGGGAACAACTATAGATGCGGGTAAAACAACACCAGTATAGTGCATCCTGCCACTTGCCACTTAACAAGTAACCTTGCCACTTAACAAGTAACCTTGCCACTTAACAAGTAACCTTGCCACTTAACAATGACAATCTATGTCGACAGTAACATAAAATGATTTTTTCACCTTTCGATTATATTAACTTATGTAAATCACGTATGAAGCTATCCAGTTTATCTTTTCTGTGTACCTGTGAAATTCAAGTGGAAGAATATATTGTGGAGCTGGGAGCCGATATACGTTCTGTATCCTCTAAGCCCCACGACATTAACACTGTCCAGCCGACACACGGTCGACAGTGCTTTTAGGGTCATCCAAATATCCTGGTAAGGTAAAATGTGGACTAATTGCTTAACAAATAAGCGCTCTCCAGCGGATGTTTTGTGGCAATAATCCTGTATTTCAAAGGGACAACATGCAGAGGTATTCGCTTTAGGTCTTAATACTTTAGGTAAAGGGGCTAGTCCCCAATAAGGGGGATAGTATACACATTCTGCTTCTGCTTTTAACATCCTAAATGCACCAATACAACAAGAACATCTAGAATAGAACACCGGCACAGTACTGTTGGGTGCAGCCTTGCTGTCTCAAACACTACAAACCATAGGTGGAAGAAACGGATTTTGTGATACAACGTTCACATGTACAATCCAACAAGGACATACCACTAGAGATATCGACATTGCATTTGGAACCGCAAAAGAACTGCTTTCAAAGATGATGATTTCTGTCTGAGGCAGCACGGCATATCTTTCACGGTTCAACAATGACATGAAATGTTAATAAAACACTATAAATACATGTGGTTATATTAGAATGGTGATTGTATGGACACTTATTACTGCAGACGTTCAATATTCCTACAGTATTTCAAAGCGAATGTCCATTTCAACATCCAGTGCATTGTAGTTGTGAACATATTCGGAAACACTAAAACTAATATCCCTTGTAATCAAAGTGTATGTCTGTTACAGAGAGTGAGTTAGTTTAGTTTCATAGCTATATTCCTGCAATATCACGGCAGGGAACACCAGACACATGAGAACCGAACAGCGTGATCGGTCTGACGAGCGAACGCTTTAACCACTAGGCTACCATCCCACCGCCCGTTAGAGAGAGGTCCTGTCCCCTCCATATTTGTGATACTGAACATATGAACAATAATCATACCGATTCTTATACCAGAAATTACCAATTAGTAACTAATGAATGTTCACGCAAAGAATCAAAACATGGAACAAGAATATTGCTTTTGTGAGAAATACAGAAAAAAACGTTCACCTCAGTAGTAATATATGTTGAATAGTATGTCCAAGACAGTTACTGTGGTCCTGTTCCTAGACCTCGTGTGTGTTTCTCGCTAGAACTCTAGGCTCCATTCAGTTAATGAACACACACATACTTACGAGAATATGAGAGTAGTTTTTAAACAACCTGCAAAGTTTTGCTTCTGCCTTTCTTTTATGCCCTCCGGTTCAGTCTCCACTGAAGAATTCAGTTTCAAGGAGAAACACATCTTAGTACTCCTAGTGGCACATAGCATGGGTTTACCACTGTGTATCTTGTCAGTTGTACAGCTGTACAGTCCATGTCTTCATAATCTTATATTGTACATACGTATGGCTTATAACTTACTTTTCTGGGATGTTTCTGTAAACCCGAGTTCCTTGAATTCTGAGGTAACTATGGTAATAACCATATGTAAAAATTTTAAATACATTTTATCAAATGAAAAAGGTACTCAAAGTCGCCACATACAACTAGCAAGACGCACGCTACATTTCTTACTTTTGACTTTTGAATCTCTGCATAACAACATATGGCACATTGAGCGCATGCACTGAAAATGATGAAAACCGTTGATAAAGATTTACTACCATGTTCCCTATTAACAGATGGCGTTATACTGCATAGGTTGGTGGTGAATTATGGCGGCGGATATGTACAGCGCACGAGATACTTACAACCATACATATAAACAAGATGACGCATAGAACGATTAATACCCATGTTACTGTTCCATATACTTCTGTCTTCACTTCCGGGGCTTTATTGCGCATTCGCGGAAGCAGTGAGTTCCAGAACGCCACCTGGCGGGGACGCAGTCTCTGGTCTGTTGTTATTGTCCCATTGCCTTCAATGCCGTTGATTTTCATATAGGTTTGGTTGTGAGCGTCGAAAGCTTCGAAATCTATTTGGTTATCTCCAGTAGTTAAGGATGGTCTCCTGGTCGGCATCAAACAAAATAAAACTTATCATTACGCTCTTCGTGAACTTTTAAGTGTGAAAACTAGATCTGTGATCGTTGTTTACAGTTTTACAACCATATGATGACGTTTCAGTTTGCATATTGATACAGGTCTTTGACGTTTAACCCTTAGACGAAACCCAGTGAGTTAGCGAGTGAGTTCAGTTTTACGGTGCTGACAAACCCGTGAATACTCGGGGCGGGCTGGGATCTTTACTCACGGTTACAGACGATTCCAAGGCACACAACTCACAGCACGGAATTGCAGCCCTGGGACTGAAAAACCTATTTCTTCATGGGACTGGAAACCTTACTATAAAACATTCCTTCTTTCTGTTGGCGTGAGTGAGTTTAGTTTTATGCCACCTCTAGCAATATTCTAGCATTATCGCGTCGGGGGACAACAGAAATATGCTTCACACATTGTACCCATGGGGGAAATCGAACCCGGATCTTCGAGGTAAATTAAACAGAGTCGATGTAAATTAAACAGAGCTAGGCAGTTTACAGAGCTACAGTTTAAATGTGCAAGTGCTTAAGTTAAAACAAATGGATAGATACATTTACTGTTTTCCCCATAAAACTGATTACTGCTTAACAGTTATCGTATGCATGCCCTAATATTAGGGCGTGCGTGAGTTTAGTTTTACGCCGCAATCAGCAATATTCCAGCTACATGGCGGCGGTCTGTATACAATTGAGTCTGGACCAGACAATCCAGTGATCAACAACATGAGCATCGATCTGGGCAATTGGGAACCGATGACATGTGTCAACCAAGTCAGCGAGCCTGACCACCCGATCCCGTTAGTCGCCTCTTACGACAAGCATAGTCGCCTTTTATGGCAAGCATGGGTTACTGAAAGCGTATTCTACCCCGGGACCTCCACGGGTCTCCTTTCATTAGGGTTTCCAAAAGAGGAGGACGCTTACTCACCCATTTTTAACGAAATTGCTCCACATGTTGATGAGGACTTTGCTAACTTGCCTATCTTCTTCAGTGTATACGTATAGAGGGTGGCCAGTAAAAGGGTAGCCAAACAAGTAAAACTGGTCACGTCCATGGGGTACACCTATAAAAATAGCAGTGAGTGAGTTTAGTTTTACGCTACATTCAGCAATACTCCAGCTATATATTCCTCAATAAAACATGTGAACATTTTCTGTACGAGGACGCCTAGTTGACTTACTAGTACTTCTACAGTGATAGTCATTGCCTAACAATGTACAAAGTGCAATAACATTATATATGTGGATAGTCAGTAATGAGCAGTGGTGTGCTATATCTATACAGAGTTCTGGAAAGTACAGAGTGCAGAGTACATGACCTTAACTAAAACGTCAAAAACTGTCCCTGTTTGATGAGGTCGTAAAATGATTCACAATACATCTGGCCTACTGTTTACACCTGTTATGTATTATTGCGCTAATTCAGTGTGGTTCCGTAACGCACAATGAGACTGATATACTCTCAGTTCCGTACCAGACCGTCAAACTTATCTTGCGACAGAGCATCGCTTTGAAATTTCCACGATTTCCCAGTTTCTGTTTTTTCAGAGCTCGCTCTACGACAGAGCACGTTGTACGATGTCTTTCATTACGAATCGTCACATGCATCAAATGATGAGATGTATGTTTCTTTGTAGTGTTACCTCACACACAGCACAGTTAATGTCAGATCATTGATATATCCGTTAGACTCTTACGTATTCACCTGCTTTCATTTTGCCGCTCCAAACAGAGGTGTCTCTTAAAACCATCACTTCTTGCCTAAATCACATCTCCAAAATCCACATCGATGTTTTCAGTGGGGAAACACAACATTTCACACAGTTTTCTAACGAAAAGTTCAGTTTAAATTTACTTCTTTACAATTTTACATATTTCGGCAAATATAATATTAATAAATATTATAAATATTTTAATATATAGCTGTAATATGTGGGCACAAAGCCGTGACAAAAGGACAACTTACCAAATTTTACATTTTTGGCAAATTGTCTTTCACGTTAATATATAGTTGCAATGTGTGGGCACATGACCGCGTTAAAAGACAACTTACCCAGCCATGATGGTTTCATGGAAACTTGTGAATGATACTCAAATGAGTAGAAATATACGTTCTTTGTCCTTTGCGCTAGACGTTTTGCTACATCAATGGCTGGAGCAACAAAGGTTGAATCACCAACAACCTATAGACAGAGGATGTATTTGAAATACAGGTTTGAAACAGAACAGTGGACAAATTAAAATACAAACCATTTTTCATTGTTCATAAAGTCATAATAATTTGTGTTATAATTAACGTGTTATAATTTAGTATATTACTGATGATGAGAATGGTGTACTTTCAACACAGAATGCCATTTCTTTATTGCATGTGGAATGAACATGTTTAGTAGTTGGTAACACAGGTATCTGATAATTAGGGACACACAAATAGATTTGAAGAGCTATCGAATAAACACGTTTAATTATCACAAACAAAATTAGTTCTTTAATAGAATATTCACTTTCTTTTTTCTTTAAAACAGCTGAATTTAACTATATTGAAGGGTAAATGTTATACCAAAAGAAGGGAGTTATAATTATTTTATGTAAGCAAGGTAACCAGCAATTACAGATTTTACCCCCCAAAATTGATCTTATCGGGGTTTATCATATAATTTTCATCGAAGGGCCTGGCATTCCATGAAAAACCTATTTCGAAAAATAAATATCTCTGGGATCATAGTCTGAATTAAATCTGGATTTGCAGCTGAAGTAGAAATAACATCTACTTTCTCCTCATAAACAATCTCCTCCTCGTCCCTCATCCCCATCCCATTCAGCCAGTGTTCAAATATACTGAACAGCAAAAGAAACGCAACTCTGGTTTTGGGGTCAAGTGTTTAAATAGAAGACATAAACAATATGAATGCTTACTTTTATGAGATTTCGGGGTTTTTTTTCTCGAAACTTCCGGTTTTTTTTGCTGTTCAGTATAGATAGCATACAAAAAAGATCTTGAAACTTACGTCAGAGAGCCCGATGATGTTGGCTGTCTTATTGTCGGGGTCTTTCCATGGTTTATATTCGTGGACAACAAGGTCTGCGGGAAATATGTCACATCAGTGTGGTCTCGTTATCAGTGGATGACGTCATAGTAACACATATCCGTATGACATACATCTATAACACACATCTAAACGTATATGTACATATGTAGAGCTTCAGTTTCATATGGCGAATATTTCAGTTCAGTTACTAAGGATGTTATCATCTAGTAGATCTCTGAATAGCTCTGTATGAAAATTACCTGATGAAAAAGATAACCTATTTATTTTACATAACATGTAAACGGGACTATAGTGTGAGAAAAGAGAAAAGTCATAGCTGACTTTGAGCAATATGGTTCTTCAATCCCTCTCTGGAAGACGTATCGCGAAACGAGATCCTTTAGCTAACCGATCTGGCGCGTGTGTCCTCTTTTAACATATTCCCACAGGTCAGTCTTGCCTAGTGATCGACCGCTGACTACTGACCAAAACCCTCATCCCACAAATGCTCTCTCATACATTACACTCGACTACTTTGAATATGTTACTGCTGGGGCCAGTATATACTATTCTAAAAGGTACGGGATATTATATTTTTCGAGCATACCAGTAGCCAATGACAATGCATATGAGATATATATGTGTGTGTGTGTGTGTGTGTGTGTGTGTGTGTGTGTGTGTGTGTGTGTGTGTGTGTGTGTGTGTGTGTGTGTGTGTGTGTGTGTATGTGTGTACAGATGAAACATTTCCCAAGGAATGGAATAAAATGTCTCATTTTCCCTTAATTTCTTTTCATCATCTGTTTCCTTATTGACTTCATCAACTTGTATTTTATCGATCTTGTAAATCCTATATCCCCTACTCATTTTGAATGGTATATGTCATCCTACATAAATAATACTGTAGTACAAAAAATGACATATAAATCGGATCACAATACAATTGTAACTTGATATTTGTTAAGCGTTGTCACATAGCTGCATGTTTTAATGACACATGTCCTGAAATACATAAACATCAAGGAATCCGGTCGGAAAGCTCTGATAAGACCAAGATATTACAGCATAGGTTTATGTGTTCAGAGTTATGTCTCTGATGTCATGCTTTATCTTTTCACAAATACTGAAATAACAAAATCAGTAGGAACAATTTGTACGACTGTGAAGAAATCAAAACAACACTATGTTAACAAAATGAGAACTGAGATGAAAACAGAGATGGGAACTGCCAGACAAATGGCTCAGAGAATTGCAAAAGTGCTGACCGGAAAAGAAAAGAACCGGAATGATTTTTTATTTCATATATTTAGTCTTTTTATTGACAACCCTTTTCAAGTTACTTGACAATTAGATTTCATCAAGAAGCGGAATGTTCCAATGTGTCAGGGTACCATTTAGTCATGATCTGCATGTTTCAGAATTCCTAAATTATTTAAATGTTGAAACAAACACTAAACAAACATATATACCGTGATTGACATGTACAACAAGGAGCGGAGTCAGATGGGCTGAAGTACTAAACCGGTACGTGCCCAATTTTTTAAATTTCCAAATTCTAATACATATTTGAAATCCGTGATGTAAATTTTCCTTTCTGACATATTTTCAAATGTAAACTCTGCTCCATACTTTTCTGAATCCGCTCGTACACCCAGGACTTTTGATGCAAACAAACATGTATGTAATCAACAGTTTGTCAAGATGCAACAAGAACGAATTTGACAAATAATTCAAAATTAACCAATCATATTTATTTAAATGCAATAAAACTGCAAGCGAAGTTCATCTTGTGATACGTAAATAATTTGAAGTGTATCAAAATTCGCCAAAACCAATCAAACAATAAAATAGAAATGACATAATTGTTAAAGAATTGAAAAAAAGTCGCAAAAGGAAATATTTCAAAAATGAAATTTACATCCAGTTATCTTTGACCCATTACCAATAATTTCCGGAATGTTTCTCATGATTTGGGGAGGAGGGGTAAATGTCCCGGCAATAACTGGGGTAAGTTCAATAAAATCTGCTTCTTTAACCACGATTTCAGCTGAAAAACATCAGAAGATCGCATACAGAAGTAAAATGGTAGTATGTCATGAAGTTTCCAAGATCCATTGTAAACTCTTTCAAACAGTTGATCCCGTTACGGCTAGAGCTCACGCACATTTACCCGTACAGTAAAGGCAAGATATTTTACGTCTTCCAACGTTTTTGTTCTGGTATCTGGTATGTAGAACGTACGTTTGGCAATAAAGGTTTCTATAAAATATCCTGCTCTTACATACTTACCAACTTATGAACCTATCAGTCAAGCGGTTCGTCTAATTTGGAAGTGACGTCGATATTTTTGTCCAGACTTATTGCTAGGGTCCCGATCCACAAAAACGTTCGTAGCACTATGACGTTCGTTGGCGTTGGATGAACTACAGAGTTACGACAGGTCGTAACGTCACGAACGCTTTATGGAGCAGTACCCTAGATGTACGTTGACGGCTGTAGGAAAGAGTTTAGAATGGAATAGTAGACACCACATGCTATAATACAAAGCTGTACCTATATCGATGTTAATTGTCGTGACGGCTTCCACAAACCACGGCGTCAGCTTAATATCCATTTTCTCGTTAACCCTGACAGCTGTTGAAACAAAATATAACCCACATAGTGGACCAGTTTAATCCTTTACTATAATTACAGATATCGAACAGAAAACCACATAGCGGACCAGTTCAATCTTTTACTATAGTTGCAGGTGTCGAACAAAATACAAGTCATATTGTTGTACACTTGATCCAAATGCACATTTGAACAACAATTTCCTCTTGTCTTTTGTAACATTCAGTACATGGCAAGCACTGGTCATTTTGGAAATAGATATAAATGAGATGAGGCACTGTTCGCCTCGTGTGTGTAATATTTAGAGTAAGTGAGTGAGTGAGATTATTTACGCCGCACTCAGCAATATTCCATCCATGTGGCGGCGGTCTGTAAAAAATCGAGTCAACAGCAGGAGCATCGGTCTGGGAACCGATGACATGTGTCAACCAAGTCAGTGAGTCTGACCACCCGATCCCGTCTGCCTCTTACGACTACCATAGTCGCCTTTTATGGCAAGCATGGTTGCTGAAGGCCTATTCTACCCCGGACCTTCACGGGTCGGTAATATTTAGATGTCTGCTCGTCTTGAAATATTTCAAAGTGGAATATTACATTCTCAAAAATTCAACATAACGAACTTTTCACTTTACATGAGAGGATCTTCATAATTATATGAGAAAACATCCAAATTTTGAGATTCAGTGTTCATGTCGTTAATCATTAATTACTTTGTCTGAATGATGAATTCCAAAGCAAACTTACTCTAGTCTTACGTCAGTGATAGGGTTCTTCTTTGCACGTTACCTGTAAGAGACCCTTCATCTCGGGTGACGCCTGTCATGAAGACTTCACCGTTCAAGTCGGCGTCTTTCAGAAGTGTTTCTGGGTCACTGTGTAGGAACTGCTGGTCGATGACGGGGGAGAAGTTGTACATCCCTGGCACGTACTGAAAGCGAGTGAGTGAGTTTAACGTTACGCCGCTTTTAGCAATTTTCCAGCAATAGCACGGCGGTACACACCCAAAACGAACATCACACATTGGGCCCATGAGAGAACTCGAACCAGGGTCTTCAGCGTGACGAGCGAATTACTATTCATCCATGAGTTTAGCCTGCAGTACCGCCCTAAACCATTGCTAACATAAAAAAGAAAACATGAAACCCATGTTGCAGAACCCAACAACACAAGGAACAGAATCTTTGGTAAACGTAACACCCCAGTAACGGATTTCGTCAAAAGCACAAAAGCCAGTAAAATATTCCATTTAATACCTAAAACACCTGTAGGAGACACGAGAAAGAGCACAGTCGTCCTCTATGAAACCAATGCCCAATTCTAGGGATTATGCGTGTAAAGTACAGACAGGTCTTTCAAGCAATTTTAAATACAACCAACAAGTGAAGATCCGAGTTAAAAATGATCTTCAACAACCTATGTTTGTCGTCAGAGGCGATGAACGGGATCGGGTGGTGAGACTTGCTGACTTGGTTAACACAAGTGATCAGTTCCCAATTGCGCAGGTTGATTGATGCTGATGATGTTGATCACTAGATTATCTGGTCCAGACTCGATTCTTTACATACCACCGACATATGGTTGGAATATCGCTCAGTACGGCGTTAAACAACAAACCGACAACCAGTCACAAGGCAACGTAAAACCTACCCACTTCCTCAATTTTGTCATATAAAGGAACAATGCAATCGTGTTCAACCATAAAGGTAGACTCAAAGATTTGAAGAAACTATTTCACTGATCAAAGTCCCTTCGTGCATGTCATGGGGGACAAAATTATGTACTTTATACGTTATACTTTTCGGAAGAGTCTAAAAGTTTTCTCCTGTTCGTGGTTACATCGAGATGTCAAGAAGTAATCACAACCCTTGAAACTTCTTAAGTCAAACATGTCCCGCTAAAACCTTTTTACATCTTTCTCCAAGTACTCTCAGTTACTCGAAGGCCAACTTGGACATTCGCATGGCCAAGTCTGTCAAGCATGCTTTACGTATTGAGATGTCTGGGGTAAGCCTGGAGTTGCTGTATCTCATTAGACACAGAAACGGCTAGCCTAAATCGAGGAGACAGACAACGGTGCTACACGTCACCGAATGATGGCTCCGCCAGAATGGACTGTCTACTTCCGATATGGACCAGTGACATGCAAGACGCGTCTTTCAAAATAACGCGCTTATGATCTTTAGGTATATTTATAATAACCACGACTCCAAGACGAAATGATCATGGACTGTTTCCAGGTAAAGTGAAAGACGATAGTTCATAAAACAGATGGTTTGCGTGTTCATAACAACGTGCTAAGGCTATTTACAGAGATGACACCAGGCGCTTGCGAAAAGGTCAACGTTTCAGTCACAAACACGCGCAAAGGCAAGTCAAGTATATTGCTTTAACAAACAGGGGAACATACAGCGCAGCAGTCAGTCAATGGATTTGCAGGGGTCATCATCATTCTGAATGATCCATTAAGGTGCAGAATGTTATAAACTGGATCGAACCGGATTTACGCACTATTTTAATCCTCCTTAACGTATAGAACCAACAGCTTTGTATGATGATATGTATCATGTATATGTCTGCCACCAGGAGGCAAAGCACACAATCACATGAGATTCCAGTAAGAACAGTTTGTGACTTTCAGATAGGTTGTCTTTGAACCCCGAAAACAAGGGCCGTTTCGTATAAAAAATATATCAACTACTGCTTTGTTTGTCATTATTTCCAGCCCCTAAAATATTGCTGTGTGGTGCTATATAAGTTTAGGGTTTTTCATCAGTAAATATGTGCGAGGTTTTAGTTTGACGCCGCATCCAGCTTTATTGAAGCGGCGGTCTGTAAACAATCGAGTCTAGACCAGACAATCAAGGGGTGAACAACATGAGCATTGATCTACGATACTGGGAACCGATGGCAGGTGTCAACCAAGTCAGTCATCCTGATCATCCGATCCCGTTAGTCGCCTCTTACCACAAACATGGGTGACTGAAGATCAATTCTAGCGGGATCTTCACTGATGCTTTATACCAATGAGTTAAATCTTTCACTTACATCATATTCTTCCTTTATAATGTCCGTCCAGTTTTTGGTCTTCAGACACTGCTTCAGTTTCTGCATATCCTGGTCGGCATAACAACCAAGTTTCTCGGCAAAGCGAATTGTTCTGAAGATGGCATTAGCGGGAGGCCGTAGGAGGGCCCAATAAGCCGTCGGTGACCCACTCTGTAGGATGGCATACCGGAACAATCCTATAAGGAGAATAAACCATTAAGCTGATAGCTAGTGGAGACATTTCTTGGTTCTTAATAGCTAGTGAAGACATGTCTTGCATGCTAATCGCTAGGGAAGTCATTTCGTGATTGTCTATACCTTGTAAAGACATTTCCTGATAGTTTATAGCAGGTGAAGTCATTTCTTGTTTGTTAATAGCTAGTGAAGTCATTGCCTGTATGTTAATAGCTAGTGAATTCATTTCCTATATGTTAATAGCTAATGAAGACATGTCTTGTATTGTTGATACCTAGTGAAGATATTTCTTACATGTTAATAGCTAGTGAAGACATGCCTTGCATGCTAATCGCTAGGGAAGTCATTTCGTGATTGTTTGTACCTTGTGAAGACATTTCCTGATAGTTTATAGCAGGTGAAGTCATTTCTTGTTTGTTAATAGCTAGTGAAGTCATTTCCTGTATGTTAATAGCTAGTGAAGTCATTTCCTATATGTTAATAGCTAGTGAAGACATGTCTTGTAGTGTTGATACCTAGTGAAGATATTTCTTGCATGTTAATAGCTAGTGAAGACATATCTTGCGTGAAAAAGGCTATTGAAGACATTTATTGCATGTTAATAGTTAGTGAAGTCATTTCCTGCTTGTTAATTGCTATGAAGGACATTTTTCTGGCTGTCACAAGCTAGTAACGCCATTTCTTTATTGTCACGAGTAAATAGCACGTGCAAATTGAATTGTATTAATGAAAGCGTGTTTTCGGGGAAACGAGCGTACCTGTCACAAAAGTCATATGTCAGAAACGTGTGGAAATATACCATACGTTTCTTCTATCATTAGAAACAATGAACGAAAGTAGTCGCGACCGCCAAACCTTTTGAATGAGGTGACACAATGTGAAACCCAACATTTCCTCCTCCCGCGCTGTGTCCCTCCACAGTGACCTTCGTTGGGTCACCTCCAAAAAAATGAATATTTTTGGCTACCCATTTGAGAGCTGCAGTCTGATCCATTAGCCCATAGTTCCCCGGAAACTCTGGTCGCTCGCCACTCAAGAACCCTGCAACAAGGAGAGGTAAATCCACACAAATTGGACACAGGAATTTTAAAGACAAATCGTCTGGATGCACACATTACATCGTGCGAACATAGGCAGTTGCCAAACCTAAGTGTACTGATTCAAAGGGTCAAACAATACTGTGATCAACAGCATGAACATCAATTTCAAAATTAGATTAATAAAGTAATCGCTCTCAAGGTTCCTGTGAAGTCAGATCATCATTGCTTTATATGACTTAGTCAGTAAGAGTTGAGGGTGAACGCCGTTGAACGCCAGTGTCGGCACGTACCCAAACATGAGTCTCATTAACGGATTCAGACAATGACCTACTTTTCAGCCAATCAGCCGACACCACAAACAACTCTGCTTACACGGACTTAAACTTCCTCGTTTCATAAGAAAATTATAGTTACAATTGAATATTGATTTTAAAACTTAACAACACCGTATTTCTATATTTTATGCTGAGGTTTAGGCAGCATACCTTAAGTAAGAAATCACAGAGTGAACCTGTTTGATGAGGTAGTAAAATTATTCACAATATATCTGACTCACTGGCTACACCTTCTATGTGGTTTTAAGGCTTATTCATTGTAGTTTCGTAACACACAATGAGATAGGTATTACATCAATTCAGTACCAGACTGCTAAAGGGCCGTAGTGTTGCAATATACAATTGCCTAGACGTACCATATCATGCTGATTAATATTTATGCATCCAGTTAAATGAAATAGTCTAAAAAATTCTGGACTGGTTATCGCACTAAGTTGCGCTATAGGACGGATCCGAGTAAAGAGGAAACGAGACTGTTCTGTAATCAATGTATTGACTTGCACTACCACACATATGATAGGACAGGCTAGTCAAACTAGTGACTGATAGCCTGAGGTACGTGTCACACGATCAGGCTACGATGACGTGCAGTCAAACTACCCCATCCTTATTCTACACTGCCATTACCAGCAATAGGTGCCAAATACTTTATTCCGGTATCTTCACATGGCTGTTTTAATCATATGTGTATCTAACGTGTCAGCAATAAATGTTGTTTGTTTATATTTGATCCCAAAGGTGAATTCATTAAGGTGAAAAATCTAACACAACAAGGTCTACTGTTTTTTCTTTTGGTATGACGAACAAAATGTATAGGTTTGCGAGGAGACATTATATCAAGAAATAGGTTCCTTAAAGTAAGGAGTGCAATTGGTAGGGTCCAGGGACGGATATAGCTTTTTGAAAAAAGGGAGGAGGTGCGCACTCGTGAGAAATTGTGGTGCACCCTCCATTTTCACTTGAGTTTCATTGGTCATTTAATGAACTTTGAGAACAAAAGAGGGGAGGCGTTGCTACGCATCTGTGCACCCCTGCACCCCTGCACCCCTGCATCCCACCCACCCTCCCCCGTGGGGTCTGAAAGCTGTTATGACAAGCTTCGTGATTGAGGGTTCATGCAGTACACTCACCGAATGGCCCGAGTCTGTAATTAAAATTGATAACAATAATTTCTCCAAGAGCTGCCAAAACGTCTCCATCGAACATCGTACCCATGCCGACTTCGTTAGAACCGCCATGAATGTGCACAAGGACCGCCATCTTGCTGTCAGCGCCACCTGTCTTGAAGATTAAGTCGAAAGATAGCATCATGTACACACAAGGATAGAGGTAGTTAAGCCCAAACAATTACGATAACGCTAATTGTTCAGGCTTTGCAAATAATATTATGAATTTAAAACATATTTGGCAACGTCCATGTTTGTGTCGCTGCATAATACAAGGCAGAAACCATATTTTCGACTGAGACCTCCATGGATATTTTTAGGCACGCACGGAACACGTTAGATTCACTGGTACACAATCGTCAGCTTTGTGTCTTAATCTGACGGAACTATTATAATAAATACCAGCGATAAATTGTGTTTGGGTGGTTTTATATTAAAGCTTGCATGAGAAATTAAGAATTAAGACTGATATAATGGTGAAAGTTCAAAGAGCAGTTTTCGCGGTAGTCAACAGATATTTTGCATCTGGTTTTGAAGTTTACCACCATAAGCCAAGTTGACACAACAATCACACCAAAACAACCAAGAATAAAGCACAAAACCTGTCCGCTGTTACACAAAAAACTTTCCTCGCTGTAACACAAAAACTGCCCGCTACTACACAAAAACTGTTCGCTGTTACATGGCAGTCGTGCTAAGGGAAAACACAGACAGCTACTACAGCTACTCAAAATGGTTTCAAGAAAATAGGTCATGTTTTTCCATTTCATTTATTTCTTTTGTCACGGTTAAGAATTCGACGTAACAAACGATGTAAGAAATTCCATGTGAATGAACAAAACAGAACAAAGACAAGTCTAAAACATCCAAATTTTGTATTATTATGCAACGAGAGCAAGGTATACAAAGTCACAAGTCAATTGCACAATACCGATTTCAAATACAATACAAGTGAGACACAATCTGAGGCAATGGGTCACTTAACCAATAACAAAATATACAGAAAATACACACTCGTAACACTTTCTTTTTTCGTTTTTTTTATTGTGTCTTTGTTTTCGGTTTTCATTCATTCATTCATTCATTCATTTCCATAAATGCAGTGTAGCTGAACACCGCTGCCGCCTGACTGAACCAAGTATTACAGATATAAAAGAAAAACTATATCGTCCACGCCATTCTCAACACCAAAGACAGGTTCGACATAACGAGATCCAACTGTTTTCTGTTCTCGCACTTTTCAATGAACTTTCTGTCGACAAAGCATCGACAGACATATGTCTGGTACAGTCGACGGCAGTATTAGTTTGTATGATCTAAGGCTACTCTGATTTAACACCGATAAAGGTTACGGCCAAAAGGAGCACTAGAGCGGCAAATGAGATACACATATAGCCATAGATCAAAGATATCTCATCGGAATCAAATATCTGTTCCAGTTATTCTGTGTAAGCCTTTTTTCTTCTAGATAGCGCCAAAGGCATCTGACAGATGTGGCGATTATCGATCAGAAGAAACAAACGATCCGCCATAAGGTGAGTTTAGTTTTACAGCGCATTCAGTTATATTTCGGCCGTCTGTAAATAACTGGGTCGGAACCAATGCAGCAATCAACAGCATGAGCATCGACCTACGCAACTGAGAATCGATGACATGTGTCAGTCGAGTCAGCGAGCCGACGTGACGCTAAATATTAACCCACTCACTCACTACACGATACTCGCCCCATACCTAGCCACAAATATATGCAAGAAGGATCAATGCGTCTGTCCTTGAATGATTTTTCAGTACAGTGAATTCCAATGCCACTTTTTTCTCAAAATAAGTCTCAGCATCTAATGAATCTTATACGACTATGGTAGCGAATGTAGCTAAGAGTCAAATTTTCTACTCAACATTAGCAATAATGGAATAAGTTATGGTGACCCGTCTGGTAAATCGGTGTTTAAAACTTTGCAATTGTCTCGTTTTCTAAATAGGCATGTCTGACCCTTGCACAATGACGTCCGGATGCACCTGAAAATGGTTTCAGTTTGGAATGATGAAATCTTCAGTATGACGATCCAAGATGTCTAGCTACATTGGTTGTATCGCGACTCATCACTTACGCCCAGCGTTGGTCCGTACAGACGATGTGATCTTCAATCCAAATCTAAACATTCGTCTGAGATGTCTGGTAGTGCATGCACACCGTTGCCGGAGACCAGCCTCACGGAGACAAAAAACGCACTGTTTGATAAAAACGTTAACTGCACTGATGTTCCACAGGTCACACAGTGATGACATCTTAAAGTAATCAGGAGAAATCTGTCTCAGTGTGCTGAACGCTGTCACCCACCAGCATGTCGTTTCGAAAGTCTGCTATCGATTCCAGGCCATGCACTGGCGATACCACTTTGGCTGACGCCAAAGATGTTTGAAGTTTGACGTTGTGTTGACAAATTCAAGCATGCATATCATATGTATATGCCAAAATTGTCAAGCGACTTCTTTAACGCTAAGAAGGTTACTACAATCCCCAGTGGCAACTATCATTGTGCTCTCTGATAATCAATGAAACCATACTGTTACGATGCATCCAAACACAGGTTCTGAAACACCTCCTGACAGTACTTCAGAGTCTGTGTTTATCTCCGCCCTGTCATTATTTAAAAGAGGTCCTGTGTAGCTCGCCTACTAAACATATGGCACAAAAACGGCAAATGGTGATATGGCATTAAAGAATACAACTAGATACAAATCAATGAAAAATGTGTTTATGTTAAATGCCGAAATTTTCCATTCCATCTATATGACGGCGGTCTGGACAGCCACTTCTGAACCATACAAAATTGAAAATAACATCATGAGCATCGCTCTCATTAAGTAGTCTGGGATACGATCTCAAACATCCACCAAGACAGTGAACCTGATCCACTAAGCCCGTAAGTCGGTTCCCGTGACAAGTGTGGGTTGCTGAAGTTTAATTCCAACTCGGATCGCCACGAGTGCAAAGAAGATACAGAGATGTATGACAAAGAAATAGTTCAGTGATTGTGACACGGCGTCAATTTAAGCACTACCAATTCGATAATAAATAAAGCTGTCATGTTCACAATACTTCACCAAATGATGGAAAAACCCGGACTATTTCAGCTGGAACACCTCTGTATCAATCCATCTGCTGAGTAACGGTGTGGGTGTGTGCGGAATGACGTTATCAACCCAGAATTAAAACCCTTGACTGAAATGGACTACACAATAGGTCAATTCTGGCCTGTATGTCTCCTCGGCAATTGTTTCCAGGACGGAAGACCTCAAGGCACATGTAGACATAATAGCAATTAACCATCGGGACTTACCCTACGGAAATGATTTTGTTAGTTTCATTTCACTCTACCCAAAATCATTTCCATATATAAATATTTCTTTAATTTGAAACCAAGCTTAGAAAAAGCAATATTGGAACCATCAGCTGAATCTGTCATTTCATTAGGAAAGACTGGCTTCGACCCAGTTGAAACATTCAAACTTGCCCGAAGCACTGAGCATCCTCTCCAACATCAGAGTCTGGTCTTGGCACGGCGAGGAAATCGGTCGCTGCGGAATACAAATTCCATTTTCAAGTGACAGATAGTTAGAAAGTTATTTCTGGCTGTCGAGTTTCCTTAATTAAGAGATAGTTCGTCTTTGATAGTCTCATTTACCAAGATGGGTCGATAGTTACGTAAACCGCGTGAAAGCTATCGTCACGTCAATGATAAAGTCTTGCGTAATTGATCGTCTTTGCTTCAAGTTCGTTTCAGCTTTGGAGTTATTGTCGAAGAGTTTTAGTTAGCTGTCGTTGGTTTTCCGGAAGTATGATTGTAACCCTGGAACCCGTGCTGTTTTACTGACCGGTAATGTGTTGGTTAGCCGTGTGTACAGAGGAAGTGTTGATATAATTACACGTTCTTAACCCCAGTAAACTGAATCAAAGAGTATGCCACGACGTCGTTCCCTAGACGCATGCTAATGTCAATAAACCTCAGTTCAGATAGGCGTTCCTTGGCTTTATGGAGATAACTGTAGCTCTATGGTAGCATTACGGCTTGTTTGACAAGAGAAAAACATATCTCGAATACAAGGACATTGTGCAACACCAGCTCAAGGACAAAGGTAACTCCAGTCAAACTTTTAATTACACGGCGATGTTGTTAGAAGCGCTTAACTTTCACGTCATTTTCTTTGAAGGTCTTGAGTTCTCTTGTTTCAACAGAACTGAATTAGGGTTATCATAGTCGTTAGACTCGAAATGGAAACAATTTTGAGGATTTCAATTTCAGATTTGATGTTCTTTGCTCAAGTAAAGTTTTAAATGGTTTGCTTGATTTTTTTTCTTTTACCCGTTAAAGGCGTAAGGCAGTCTAAAATGAGCTTTACACATTTCACCTGTGTTGGATATCAAACCTATTCTTTCGGTGAGAACCACCACTGAGAAGAATGTGGAAGAACTCCAGAACGTATGTACGACTATATACAGTAATTATCAATAACTAAAATACTTCGTCAGCCATTGATAGGGAAACCTTTGAAACTAAGTAGACGCCAGTCCCAAGAGAATAACCAATTTCTACTATCTGATGGCAAACATTCTCTGAGACATTAAGGCAATCGAACGCGCGACCTTTCGCTCTCTGGTGCATGGCCTTACCAGTATACCACAGAGGCGGATTCCTTATATATAAACTAAGGGCACAGGAGTAGCGTTTCGCCTAATGCAAGGTCCGCTTTCTATTCTCCACCCGGGTACAATATGTGAAGCCGATTTCTGGTGTCCTCCCGTCGTGATATTGCTGGAATATTGTTATTATGTTTCGTAACACTCACTCACTCACTCACTCACATGAAAAACCAATGACAGCACTACCCGATATCATAACTACTATCAGACCTCGCCAACGAGAGATGTATAATTTGCACGTCACGACTGTTCTCCGACTAAAGGCGTATTGCAGAATCTGTACACGAGACAGTCAGACAAACCGATCTTTCTGGTTTTCCTGACGTAAAATCTCCTTACCGGTATTTATACCAACAACAGTCATTACGAGATGGCATATCTCCAAAGCCGGTGACAAGTTACGGGAAGACGTATCGAACGATTTGGAAACAGATTCCGGAAAGAGTCTCCCTTGTTTCCATGGAAATGACAAAAAAATCTAACTTTAAGAAGCACAGGTTTTATGTGTAAATATTAAACAGTTTTTATTTCTGTTCCGGAAAAGGACACCACCATCAGGCCCAATTGACATGGCTTGAACGGAACATTTAATAACTGTTGCAGATCCCATTAATCAATATTTAGATTTGCAAACAGTGAAAAATGATTCAATTGATGGATAATTATGCGGTTCTTTGAAGTAAATGGAATACGTTGCGCCAAGGGTTTGGTTTCTCTTTGTGCTTCATTTGTACTTGTCAATTAAGCAGAGGAGGATACAGCTTTTTAAGAAAGGGGGTGGGGCGCACCCTTACACCATCCGCCACCCCTCTGGATCCGTCCGCGCTAAATACTTCACAAACACTGACTAGAGAAGTTCACAACAGCATAAAGATGGCAGCCCTGCTGTACATGTTTAGTTTGGTTTTGTTTAGACTCACTAGTGTAAATGTAGCCAGTTTTTCAGTCAGCTGTTCTATACTCGATTTTGTAAAAATATCTGATACGGTATAAAGGTACTGTTTACACATGAACATGTATTGCAAAACAAATTCGTAAACGTTGAAAAGATTATTGTCATCAGTTCAATAAATGATAAAACTCGGTGAAATTGTGCGACTCCTTAACAAATCTTTACACCAAAACGCAGCTGTTCACATGCACGATATCTGCAGACGCCTTTCAGCAATTTGATGCATGATCCACGTACATTTCATCTGCATAAGTGTGCAGTTGGTTCCCACAAGTAAGTGGAGTAATTCATCTTCGATGTAACCACATACATACTCATATCACATAGTGAATAATTGAAGTGAGTCTTAACTTTTGATGGGTAGTATAAGAGAATTACTTTCCATGATCATACGAACTCTCTACTTAATGACAGTGTACGTTTCTGACTATATCGTGTAGATCAGGACCAAGATTTCGAGGTCTCTCAGCGCTAAGACAGCCGTAGGTGTCATACATTAACTAACGACTATCTTAGCGCAAAGAGAGCTTCGAAAATGTAGGCCCTGTTTATGAACTAATATCACACAGTGTTCGGGAATGGTGAGAATAACCTGCGTAACGGGTATCTCGTCACAAACACACGCGAAGGCAAGGCAATTTTTCATCTGTAATAAAACGGGACTATACGTTTCAAAATAGGGCATTCAAAAAGGGACTTTTAATACCTCGTGCGACAAGGAAGTACTTTATTTTGTAGGTTAACATAATCGGGTCGAACTCAGTCACACTAAAGATAAAAACCATGATGCTGCACTGCCTCACTGTCAGAGAAACGTGAGGAATTGAACCCAGGTCTTCGGCGTGACGAGCGATCGCATTAACCACTAGGCTACCCCCTCCGCCTCGAACCACTTAGAGCAGTCGAAAAGTGGTCATTGATATTTCACCGCTTTGAGACAAACCTACATTTATAAGTCGGTTGACATATCTGCACAGTGTTCCACGAGGCCCTACATGCATGTCGTGTCACAGGCGACTCAACCTACACTTGAGCTACGGGGGAAAGCATAATTAAGAGAGACCTATATGTCACACAAATGCATTACACCGGCCATACGTCTTTCTCGGTATCCTCTTCACTCCCTTAAAGTCGTTATTTGTTTCACTTGCTGGATGTACGGGGTTTTTTATTAGCTGCATTATGCGACACCATTCGGTTTCAAAATAAAACAACCTGTGAGATCCGGGTTAGAATTGGTCTTCAGTAACCCATGCTTGTCGTAAGCGGCGACAAACAGGATTGGGTGGCGCTGACTTTGTTGGCACCTGTCATTGTATCCCAATAGCGTAGACTGATGCTAATGGTGTTGATCCCTGGAGTGTCTGGTCAACACAGACCACAAACAAAAACAAACAAAACACGCAATATTGCTACGCGATTCTCCACTCAAATAAGAACGAAATGTTAAACTATACAATTGAAGCAGTTATTAAAGCAGTTCTAAACAGATACACGTGGTACGTTAAGATACGGTGTCACACGCACCTGTGGTACGTAGATGTTGATGTAGAGGCAGTCTTCGTCGCTGTCGGTGTATCCAGGGACGTGCATGTGAACATAGGACCATTCGGATTCTGTCTGGGGGCACGCTGGAGGCTTGACTGTGGCGTTCAAAATTCCCTCCCATGACTTTGGTTCCTCCGGGTTCTGTAAATCAATAAAGGAGAAATCTGTATAGGAAATGTTCATTACTAGTATTCAGTTCTGACAGAGATGGTTTCAGTACTGATGTATCACTTCTGTCTTTGTTTACGGTGCGTTACCGGTCATTCTGGTTTCGCATATCTTACATCGTACATCGATGACTTCACAAAAAAAAAAAAAATACTAATAAAAATGGTGATGAATATAAGGAAATCGACAGGAACCGAGAGATGACTTCGACACAACCGAGAATTTGTCTCAACGGTTCGAAAACACCAACATTATGAAATATTATGCACAATGTATGTTCATGTCAAGAGTTGTAGTTGAAAACATTAAAGCGTTTGCAACCCCGGTGAGATCATTTCTACCCCGTGTCCCATTGCTAGTGATGGAATATGCCTAAAAGGCGGCTGAAAACCCAGCGCAGGTTTATAACAAATATGCTGAAGTAAAGACTGATACGTGTGTGCTGAAGTGCGCTTTGTCCATAGCTACAGTGACTACCATTCCACCATTTTCTGTGACATTTCTCCCGGAAAAGAACCTACATGTTATATATATTTATATGACCTGGGTTCGATTCACAATGTGGGTAAATGTGTGAAGCCCAATTCTGGTTTTTCCCCGCGATGATATAGCTGGAATATCGTTAAAAGTGTCGTAAAACTAAATTCACTCACTCAGAGTGCGTTGTGGCATGAGTGACTGAATGTTAAAACTTGACATAGTTACAACACATGATAGCAAGACAGTCGGTAGATTGGTCCAGCCAAGTATGTGATGGAACATCCAAAAGGAGAGGGGCTTAAGGTACACATTTGTCGTAAACCCAGAGGACAATCAAAACACGTTGATAAAAATATTATTTAATTTGACACGTTTCGACACTTGCACAGTGAGTTTTGATTATAGTGTATGGTCAGGCCACGTATGTGATGGAACATCCAAAAGGAGAGGGGATTAAGATACACCTTTGTCGTAAACCCAGAGGACAATCAAACCACGTTGATAAAAATATTATTTAATTTGACACGTTTCAACACTTGCACAGTGAGTTTTGATTATAGTGTATGGTCAAGGCACGTATGTGATGGAACATCCAAAAGGAGAGGGGATTAAGATACACCTTTGTCTTAAACCAGAGGACAATCAAAACATGTTGAAAAAAAATATTATTTCATTTGACACATGCTTTAACACTTGCATAGTGAACTTGGGTTATAATGTTTGGTCCAGGCAAATATGTGATGGAAGATCTACAAAGCCTTTCACGGTTATTGTACCCATTCTCAATAACCTTTCACGATCTTCGTACATGTGGAAGCGTGAGTGAGTTTAGTTTTACGCCGCACTCAGAAAAAGTTCAGCTATGTGGTGGCGGTCTGTAGTAATCGAACCAGGACCAGACAATCTAGTGGTCAAGATCATCGACCTACGCAAAAGGGATACGATGTGGGAACGAATTTAGTGACCCTGGTCATCCGATCATATTATAGCATGAGTTACTGAATACCAATTCTACCATGACTTCAGTAAATACTGGATTGTGATTGGTTAATCATAGCCATCCAGAGGTATATAATCACGTTATATACCTCTGATTTTCCAACACGTTAAGTATTTGTTTAAAATCTGAATAACACGGTAATGGTAGAATGGAGATAAACGTATTGTGCTGGAAAATCAGCGGTATATAACAAAACTATAATAGCTCTAAATTTTGTATTTAAAACCTCACGCTACACGTTCGGTTTTAAATCAAATTTAGAGCTATTATAATTTCATTATATACCTCTGATTTCCCAACACAGTACGTTCATCTCCTAATTCTAGTCCAGTTATTCATGCAAGAAGGTATCGCGGTTTTAGTACCATTAGACAAGAAGGTTTCGCTGTAATGGTTTCTTCCTTGAAGATCAAAAACTGCAAACACCACATACGCACACGCACGCACGCACGTGCACACACGCACAAGGGTTAAAATTCAGCAGCGTACGGTAAAACGTATTTCAGAAATCTACAAAATTCCATCCACATTATTTCAGAAAGAAATCGATGGTGGTGTCACCACCGTTATATTGCTGCAATCCTGCTGCAGCATTAAACTCATTCCAAATTGGTTGCATTGTTTATTGTAGTCGAAATCAGCAGGTTGTATCATTCGTCTAAAATCTTATCCTTACTCAAGTAGTTTGTCAAAGTAATCTGTAAGTGACGCCGTCCGAACATTAAGACTTATCATACATTTATTACATTGTTTTCGACATAAAACTTTAGTGACAAAAAATTCCAATCATAACACAGCAAGTAATAAATCACCAGCCTATTTTACCGTAAATGATTCCATCTAATTAACGCCGACCATGTGTCATTTCAAGGCAAGAGTCCTCTTGAAATCAAGCACACACTTGTAACGAACTTTACCGTGCATGCTGCAATGGATAGGAAATGAACAGCGCCCAGATCGGCATACATAAAACATGCCGGGTTTGTCGGTATTGATCTGATAACTGCCCCAGTGACACCGCCTGAAAAGCACAAGCTATTAACTACTTGTCAAGTGCAATGGACATGCTACGGAAATCAATTACCATCATTCTGCGGCACTTTTCCCAGAACGGCAGTGAATACGGGACCAAGAGATCATAACGTTCCAATATAGCCTTGCGCATCTCCCGGCCACTTGGTGATTAAAGATGGTGCAGTAGTTTGTGAATACTCAGTAACTGTTACGACTGTCATCAACCCATCTGGATAAAAACATCACTCTGTAATGTCCCCCAAAGCGTCGGAGCGTTATGTCGTGAGGAACTGAATGTCCCGTACTCCCAACACATCATAGCACGGTAGTCCAGGCAAATAAAAATACAGAAAATGACGAACCACAATGGAAACATCATTAACATCTTTCAGCATTCCTCTCTTCCTCCTTGGTTCATTGTGCTGGTAGGGTGGCCTAATGGTTAAAGCGGTCGCTCGTCACGCCGAAGACCCGGGTTCTATTTCTCACATGGGTGCAGTGTGTGAAGTCTATTTCTGGTGTTCCCCACCGTGATACTGCTGGAATATTGCTATTGGTTCATGTAATGACGATCATAAGTTTACACAGCTGTAGCCAATAATCTAGTGCCATGATGGCCTGGTAGGTTTTAGGTGTGTATATCTAAGTCAGACGGTTGGCTCTGCAAAGCAAGTCAGCAATTGCAAGCCTGACCAGCCAAATGTTTTAGTCGCTTCTTGGGGTGAACATGGGTTGTTGAACATTAATTCTTACCCCGATCTTCACCGTCAGCAAAATGCTTTTGCTATCTAAGCATTTAAATTATTCGTAAAGTGTTTCTGCTTTTGTACAATTCTGATTACATGACGAGTATATCGATGCTACATTCAGCAGTATTCTAGCTGTATGACGCGATCTCTCAACACCTTAAGTGCTTAATGCCCTTTTCTCCACCTTCAGTTAACCTAGTTTGTACGTCCTGAAAAACACACTGGTTCCGACATGATGAATGTCAGTTCTTGTTATGTGCATGGTACATGTACAAGTCAGTTCTTGTTATGTGCATGGTACATGTACAAGTCAGTTCTTGCAAATTCATCATACCAATCAGAACGTACGCGCTGTGATATTGTAAGTCTGAACGCCAGTTCTTTCAAATTGATCATACCAATCAGAAGGTACGCGCTGTGATATTGTAAGTCTGAACGCCAGTTCTTTCAAATTGATCATACCAATCAGAAGGTACGCGCTGTGATATAGTAAGTCTGAACGCCAGTTCTTTCAAATTCATCATACCAATCAGAAGGTACCGTCTGTAGCACATTAAATATATACAAGAGGACAAATAATGACCTTTTGATTCTCATTGCATTAGTTGTATAAACGTAATGAGTCGAAGTAAACTTAGCCTCCGTGCTTTTCGTTACACTACTGAGTCTCAGTGGTGGAGTGTTACACAATAAATGTACATCATGGTCAGAATGCGTTACAGAAGGGTTAAAATGAGCCAGCAGCATGATGTCACCTAAAGTGTGTGAAGTGGAATCATTGTGTGCACATTGTGCAAAATGCCCGCGTCTCAATAGGTCAGTTGGTGTTGTTTTGTTTCCAATCTGCTGCCGGTCATGAAACAATGGGTTTTTTTTATCCATCCATTTGTCCCCATGAATCTATATTATACAAGGCACACATATATTGACCCGTTTAACGACCAGTTCGACTGCCGCATCACACAGGAAGGTAATATCTATGAAATATATGTGACAATATATATATAATTTTATATAAATATAATATATTTTATATATAATCATATGTATTTTATAAATAATTACAAACAGAATATGTCATAGCCTAAGATTAAAAAAGACAAGTAATCCGTAATTCACATTTTATAGCTAAATAAAAAAATGATTTGTTAGTTGTTTCATTATTATTATTTTCCGAGGAAAAACTTAAATACATTTGAACAGTGTTTTCGTTGTAGATGATTCAGGCGATGATGACGGGATACTAGTCTGTCTTGCAGTCCCTGAACCACATTATTTACCGCTAATGCCAAGTCCTCTCAGCAAAGCTTAAGCCTTGAATAAAGTATGTCTAGATTTCATCTGGTTCAGGCTCGGAATCTCTGACCTCCCTATGGTTCATTTTCAATATATATGGGTTAGTTTGTCTCTATCAAAATGATATAACGTCAGAGAGCTTTAATCTAACGGGGTCCTAACATGCCCCGAAATCGTTGATAGACCACAACATCATCACTAACTTGATCTTAATGAGGAAGCCCAACACAGTTGGAGTCGATGACGCCATTGTGAGCATCTTCTTGCGCAAACTGATACTGCGCATGCGCAGGTAAAGATCAGCTTCTGGGGTGGTCACTCTTGGTCGCCAATTTTTTGGACAGTCAGATCTATGCCCGATCTGGTTGACGCTTCTCTTTATTGTGATGATAGTTTACTTTGTGCTACGTGGTATTCAAAAGGTATTCTGTGGTATTCAAAAGGTGTGTCCTCGTTCCACACCTGATAATCTTCTAACAAAAGTTAATCGAATGTAATTCCCTATCTTGACTTGTACGATACGTTCCCGATTTATTTCAGGTGAACACTGAACCAGACTAGCATATGTTTAAGACGGTTGCCAAGAGTGGGGCACGACAGGCTCACCTCTTCGTGATTACCTGGTATCAACAGTATTTCATGGTGATTCATTAACACTTGCTCGGTCATCGTTTCGCATGGTGATAATTACTGGTTTGTCTGGCCCAGACACAATTGTTTATAAACAACATCTTTCAGCTGCAGTACCGCTGAAACAAAGACACACTCTTGGTTTAGTCAGAATTGTATAATCGACTCTTTTACCAGCGAGTCGTAAGGATGTGGAAAGGGTTTTATCGCTTCTAATTCCTGGGTCGATGGCCCAATGAAAAATGATCTACTTGCTATCTCACAAATGAAGTTTAAATTCTACATACGCGTTCTTTTAAGATTTAAAACTGAATTTAGTTTAGAATATCTGTAAGCAACCTTATGATATACACTTAAAGCACAAAGTTAAATTCTCCACATAATCTGCTTCAAACTAAAAACTATCAAAATGCGAACCATCTGTGCAAATATCTTTGTCGTATTCTTGACCAAAGGCAGAGTGATATTGAATGTATTGTTGAATGCTACACTACGTCCGGCCTTCAAAGCTGCCGATGAGAAACCAACATCATAAGATGGATGGCCTAAAGCCAGCAGCAGGACATGACAGTGTCTGGATCAATAGGTCTGTAACTGATACCCCGTTGCCAGCTCCAAGCAAGACAGTGAACCGGGACACCACACTAACATCCAGTGTCTTCAACATCTCTGTTGCTGATTCCTGGGATTCTGTATCTTAGACTAGACAGAAAGATCTCCAAACAGGAAGACAATGGTACCGTTACGTCCAAGACTGTACTTTATCCAGTTAAAGACTACTGTCACGAAAGACAAAAGCGTATGACTTATATTCTGACTGAAAGAACAAATAACATGTACTTCCTGGTTATAACAGCGGTCGTATCAAGGCAGTTCAAGCATGTACTTCGTTTACAATATCTCCTTAATTAGTCAAGAAATTAGAAGTACCAGGAACACAACACATGTCCAACTCCTCTTGTTTCAAACTTTGACGTATCTTTCTGAGGCTATTTCTAGACACTTAATTATAGCTTTAGGCGGAACATCACAAGGGATCATGTTCTTACACCGATTTACAGTACCTACCGACAAAGTGTTCCCGTCAGATAGTCCTGATTAACGATCGCCACTAATTGGTAAGCTGCCTTTGTGCCTTTGTATTCCTATATGTCGAACGGAAATAGATACGTCAGACAACGTGTTTTCCGGATAAATTAATTAGAGATCTATGCACCCACACGTACAGCCACCGACGTATAAACTGTTCCTAAAGTCCCAATTATCAGAATCATGCTCTTATAGACTCGCCATGTCACATGAGTCCATACCTACCCACGAAATAGTCACTATAGGTAATAATATTGACGGCTATATATTTCCATGTATTTGTGTCTGCTCAAAGCGTTAAGGGATTTTCTATGTTAATACATAGCATGTACTTTTATATATATTTGTGGATCGGTGAAGTACATAAGGATTTCACAATTAGTAAACTTACAGGCACAGAAAAACGATACTTGGTTGATAACAAAGCCGAAGCACCACAAACGCATGGCATTAAACATACTCTCTTGATTCAAAAGACGCATATATTCCAAGAAATCCATTTATATATTTGTACTGGATCCCAGCGAAGATCGCCGTTGAAGAGAAAGGTATGCAAGGTGAACCTGACAACTCCCGACAGGTGAGGACCGAGGTACGATGCTGATACTAAACATGTTGAGAACGCAAGAATTTTAAATTGCACACTTCACACAGTTTGAACGCTACAGCCAGTCCGGGGGCGGTGGGGTAGTCTTGGGGTTAAAGTATTCACTCGTCACGGTGGTGTCACAGGTTCGATTCCCCACACGGGTACAATGTGTGAAGCCCATTTCTGGTGTCCCCCGCCGTGATATTGCTGGAATATTGCTACACGACCAACGTGAGTTTACCATCGCATTAACTAACATAGGCCTGTCACTATTTCCTACTAAATCACATGTCTCAAAACGTTGGCAATAATGGCAGACCTATTCGTTCTTAAAAATACTAAGACCTCCTTACCGCCAGACCAGGGCAAATTCAATTTCACTAATAGCACATTTGGGAACTACATACAGAACGAAATTCCACAATGAGCTATTTTCATTCTGTTGAGAAGTTTTCAGTCATAATTATATATATAATTATTAATTATGAGATATTACAATGAATGTTCATGGACACTTTACGTCGACATGTTTTACCTCCTTGTTTGAGGGACAGTTAAAATTACTAATTAAAGGTAAGACAAACGCACGAACAAATTCCATATTACATACGCACATAGGGAATCTCAACCATCGATTGCTTGATAAAATGTGTTAACTTTCACCGAAACTTGCTCTTCGTTATACGAAAGAAATTGTTCACCCATACATCTTAATTTTTACGGCCTTGAAACAAATCAAACGTCTCGCGGGCTGTCCATCTACAGGAAAGATCTGGTCCCATGGCAGTCATAAGAACATTCTCAAGACGATTATGGTTGCATTTACAAAACACCTCAGAGCACTGATGCCGAAGCTGAATGTCAGGGTTAGAAAAACAAATAATGCTAGCACTGCGATCTCTTGTGGGCCATGATGAAAATGTATATCATTTAATGTATTATTGCGGGCTTTGCACACCTTGTAACTTACAAAGTTAATTCTAGAAACTCTGAGGAATAGGCATTCTCATAGTGACAAAATATATTCAGCTCCCATCAATTGTGATGCTACCAGGTAAAGGAAGGCGTATCCTGCCTTGACCTCTGTCAGAAACACATGAAAAGGCTACTCAATTTTTCACCGGAAACAAATCAGGGACCCTTGGCACAAACCTTCATGAGCACAAATCACTGGAACTGTTTACTTCGAATTTTGTTCCGTTTGCTCTGTTGCACTTTTACCGTTTGAGGTTTTGGTGTGTCAATAACCGCATATGCAGCTAAATGCAATTAACATACACAACATCGTATATATGCATTATAATAGGAGGACCATTGTTCATATTGATACTGTAGAATATTATAATGCAATGCTAATGTTGATTTTGCACCTCCGTTTATTATGTTACCTATTTTAACTCTCTTAGCAACATTTCACATATTTAAATGTAACTGATTGCCTGCGCATGGCTTTTAATATTCTACGTATCGTTAACTTTCTTCGAAACATTTCACATATACAGATTCGAAATGTAAAGCTGGTAGCTCCAGGCATCGACTGCTTACCTCTCAACAATGTGAAAAGGTTACACCTGTCCTCTTTGAACTTTTGAAACGTGGATAATGGGGGTTTTCTTTCCAAAAATGCTGTTTCATAGTTTTTTTGTGTATT
Source organism: Haliotis asinina (assembly GCF_037392515.1). Taxonomy (NCBI): domain Eukaryota; kingdom Metazoa; phylum Mollusca; class Gastropoda; order Lepetellida; family Haliotidae; genus Haliotis; species Haliotis asinina. The sequence goes on from NC_090286.1 coordinate 38,574,393, forward strand.
TGTCAAAGGATATCAGTAATAAATGTCATAACCTCGCGCTGTGAAGCGGAGATAGGTGAACGCGGGTAGCATGGAATCCTTTGTTTGAATTCGTCAGCTGATATTTTTGTTCCCCACATCTTCCTATTTTTGGAGGCATCGACACTTAGTTATTCAGTTGTAATTCCTCTGAAGCCAATTAGGATCACAGGAAATAGATACCACACACGCACGCACGCACGCACACACACACACACACACACACACTTTGTTACGACCAGACCGTGGTGTCAGTCTATATCAATGTCAGAAAGGCGTTAAAGATCAACGGCAGATATAAAATATTGTTGGGCCTTTCAATAAAGATATATAAACCATTAATGTGCAAGTTGTCTGTGAAAATGTTTCAAAATCTAATACACTCTAATACAAGTCAGGGCCCCGTTTCACAAAGCTCTCGTAGGTCTAAGATCTCGTAACTTCCCTCGCAGCATCCGTACCTCCTGTGTTACAGTACAGGAGGCACAACGGCTACGGGAAAACCTACGAGATTTTAGGCTTACGAGAGCTTGGTGAAACAGGGCCCTGGAAATTCCGTTTACTATCAACAGCCAGATCAGTCACAACCTTCCCTGATTTCTTTATCTTGGAAACACTCATAAAAGTCTAACGCTGTTTATCTACAAGAAGCTCAACATCTACGCCAACAGGGGATTCATGTGAAATGACGAGCTGGTTGTTTCCCGGTAGAGACGGATCCCCTTTAGTAACAGGGCAAAAGAGTTACTGATCAAATCTTGACAGACAGCGCCAGGGTTACTTACACTAACTCGGCTTTCTGAAGCACGTATAGAAGGGCACGGATGATTGAGATACAATGGTTGTTTCAGTATCAAAGGTTTAGTTAAGCTTCATTGTGGTTAAACGTAGATTCAATTAATACATTTGACGGGGTGGTGGGGTGGCCTTGTGGTTAAGGCGTGAAACTAAACTCACTCACTCTAAATTTGACACAACCCGAACGGAAACCATGTTTGACGTAAGCCATCAGTTTGACTTACTCCTTGTATTCCCGTGTTTGTTCAACTGACTTGTTTTTTAATGTGTTTATGAGAATTGCCACCGATACGTTAATGTTTTGCCATCGCTTTAGACATTTGAAACATATTAATATTCCAGTTCGCTCTCCTTCGTAACAAGGTCCCATCCAACAATCAGACATGGGACGGGCATGAGTTCGAGGTTTACTAACTTCATTGAGAAAGTGTAATACCAAATATAACGTATGTTACATTTGACCACTTTCTAAACAACGGTGTATTGTAAGAGGTTGATTGGTTGGTATTTAGTATCACCAGCATACTGATAATGTGCAATTGCCAAAAGAATACTTTTATTTGTATATGTATATCATCTGTCATCTTTTCGGAAGGGAATGGGGCATAAGAAGTAGGTTATATAGTTTACGATCTAATTTACATGCTGCATGGAAACAAATGTTAAGGTTCAGAAATATGCAATGTGGTACCATGACTCGGTCGATCTAAGAATTGATATATATTTGCCACAGTTACTGTAGCTAATATCCGTGATTGTGACTGTCATCGATTAACTCCAGTCACTTCAGATGTAAGGAAACTGTGTTAATGACGGTATACCATACACGGGTGGTGGGATAGCCCAGTAGTTAAAGCGTTTGTTCGTCATGGCGTACATTCCCACCATGGGTACAATGTAAGAAGCCCATTGCTCCGGTGTCCCCCAGCGTGATATCTCTGGAATATTGCTAAAAGCGGCCTAAAACCATACTCACTCACAGTGCACCATACGCATTCACACAAAATTTGATTTAGTTTGAATGTAGGGCACATGGTGTGTATACGGGAAACGTTTAATCATAATCGTCAATCATCTGTTTAGTTTACGATGCTCATTGCACGATTCTAACTGTATAGGCATGGTGAATCAGTGTCTGAATCTAAGGTTCCCACTTGGAGTAATAGTTTCCTGGCTACAAATAACCGAGTGAGGCGCCTGCCAGCTATCTTATATTCTTCTCCATCGTCTCCACTGACAATACTGACCATCACAGATTGGGTAACAAACATGCTTCATGCACATAGTGGGCAACAAACATACGTTTCATGCTCATTGTACAGGTGGGATGGGTGGTACGTACTGGGGAGTACCACATGCCTACCACGAACACCTGGTGTCATCTCATCTCATAATCATCGACCAATGGCTGCTGATCTCCGAATAAGTATCATAACACCTATCCATGCTCGTTCATTGCTGTCGGCCTATCAAACGGCTCTAAAGGCTGTCTGGACTATCAGTCGTACTGACTAGCTTTTGTTTGGGTATCCCTTGTTTGACATATGACATGTGAGTGTTAGTAATCTTCCACCAAGTTTTTGTTATTGCAATGTATTGTCTAAATATTTGGTTGTGTTGATTAGATGATCTGGTGAATAACAAAGGGATAATATATTGTTTATTGCGTTTGACCAGCAAACCGAGTCATGATATTTTTGACAGCTCAAGCCATTCGCAATTTTCGTAACAAAATATCATGCACTCTAAAACATTTGTGATTTACGGTAGGCGGTCATCACAGTTTTGTTTTTCAACTCGGCGGAATCGTGCCAGGGGCGGGAAGTGGGTTTAGATACTGATCCGGATCTCCTGTTTCTAATAATGTCTGCGAAAAACGTGCATGTTTGTAAAATCGTGATATGGAAATTGGATTTGGCTCCAGTACGTCCGGTTAAAGTCTCAAGATGTATTATCAGGCATATCCAAACGTGACACACTTAGAAGCGGAATGAGATGCATGTGTTGTGATTGACATAACAGTTTATCAAGGTTCTTATCGTGTTAACTAATGTAATTTACCAAATGTAATCTGCCTCAATTGTCCATGGAACGTCGGGGTAGTCTAATGGTTATAGCTTTCAGCTGTAGCATCGCAGAACCGGATTCGATTCCTTACATCGGTACCATGTGATAAGCCCAATTTTACTGTCATCCTCCGTGATGTTTCCGCAGTAGTGTTAAAAGCGCGGACATCATCCACTCGATGTTTGTTTCCTTATCTTTGAAACACCTTTAAGAGGCATTTAGAAGTTGTAAAGATGAATGAAAACCAAGTTCTACGGATATTCAACTTTCCTACAATGAGTGATTTAGGTGTAGGTACCAACACTTGCTTGAAAATGGTGTAAGTACCTACACCAAAACATTGCACTAATTGCAATAGAGAAGATGACAAACATAGAACTTAGTTTTCCTTCATCTCTGAAAGTCAATGAAAAAGAGATTCGTGTTGTAGGGAGGAGGGGATGTTGGTTGCAAAAACATGTGTCAATGGTCATTTAGGTGCAACTTCATTTTTTATTGAGCTCAATGTTTTACACCATACTTGGCTTGTCTGTACATTGTACTTCATCACTTATGTCTGACTTGTCGAACAGTCTGTCATACAGACTTTTGTTTGGTACGAATCTATGAAAGGAAGTCCATGCTAGTCTAGAATATGGATCAAGTTTAGATAGAGCAAGTTTAGATACTCACATTTTCTGAAAATGAAGAAAGTCTCTGAACACCTTTTCAACTTATCTTATGATTATTTTTATTAACAGTGTTTTTTTATTGTCTGTAAAGTCTGTTCATTTCATAGACTAAATGTTAGTCTAGAAATCTTCTAAAACGGCATTTTATAATAAGATATTGTTTTTTGAACGTCTTTATTAAAATATAAAACAATTCTTCACCGTTGAAAGAAGTATTATAACATACATAATAGAACGCGTATTGCATCTCCACAGCATTCATCTATGACGTTTAGTCTCTGAATATAGATGTAGTAACAAACAAAATCATTTGATCTGAAACGGAGCCCCAAGAAAATTAGAGATTCTGAGTCAAATCTAGACTTGCTTCACTTAGGGCAATGTCATTGCAGAGGACAATGCGGCAGGGAAAGTAATACGGATTAGAGACTGTGGGGCAGACTATATTCATCTCAAGCAATTGGCCATACATTTCTACATGGAGACCTTATCGTGGTTTATTATCGTGTGTTATGGTAGTGAATTCAGATTTATCTTATCAGCATGGCACTGTAAACAGTGTTGCTTTCAGGTCAGCGACGAGGGAGCCGGATGCCCTCCTTCATTGCCTGATGGGCACGTGTTTCGAGGCATCTTGAAATTCTCTGCAGTAGACAGGCACGTGGACCATTACTCCACGTATTGACTGAGCGATTTTAGTTTAACGCCGTTTGGAACAGTTTGCTAGCTCCATCACGGTCTGCCAGCTTCATAGAGGGAATGCCTCAAGTCATGTACGTAATTTACGTTCACCGCGAGCATCGGTCTTGGGCTGACCACCTACACACATAATCTAGGATTCGAACCCACGATTACACGTTTCTAAGAAGCCAACCACAATTGTGGTATTTACGACACGGCATCTGGTACCACCGCAGCATGAATTCCAACAGATGGGTGTTGTATAATCTAGCGATGAATTCCTGAGATGTATCTGAACTGAAGAGAAAAAGAAACTATACATCTTGGTTGAGTTTATCAAATGGTTGATTTTCAATGTTTAACATCCGAACATCTGGTGTGAACCTTTAACACTACTTCTAATAATCGCCCTTCAAGTGCCCTTTTGCATATAATGGATAGTTCGCACACGCACACGCACACGCACTCGCACACGCACACGCACGCGCACGCGCACACACACACAAAAGATGCACTACAAGGCTAGTTGTCAGAGCTCTACACTACTCTGGATGATGTTATTTTTAAAAATATAATTTGATTGATAAACGAAAAAGAATTAAATTAATTAGTCCAACACGTACTTGATGAACCTTTTAACCAGTGTAGATCATTGTTAGACTTTATCTTCGGCGACTCAAGCTAGCGACTGACGGGAAGAACTATCCTTCAAGACAGTAACCGTCAACATCTGGCACCAGTGTCCATTAACTCGCCATCCTCCGTTTATGTGTTAATCATCAATAACAATACGGCGTTAAATTCATGTAGTGTACATCTTTTATCTCATCATTTGTAATGATTGATAAACCCATGAAGATCTGGGTTAGAAAATTGGCCTTCGGTAACCAATGCTCGTCATAAGCGGCGACAAACGGGATCGCGTGGTCAAGCTCGCTGACTTGGTTGACACATATCATAAGTTCCCAGTTGTCCAGATTGACCACAGGATTTTCTGGTCCAGACCCGATTATTTACAGATAGGTGGAATACTGCAGAGTGGGGCGTAAAACTAAACTCACTCACGCACCGTAATGGCTGATCAGTCCTGGTACTTTCCACTCTAAAGAATAATACATCCTTCAGAAACCATTTACACGTTCCCCGAAGTTCCCTCTTTAACAACAGAATGGCCTTCAATGCTTGAAGCTACAGATTACTATAACCCGTCAGCGAGTTAATAAGCAATAACAAAGAAAGATACTAAAGACGGATACCGTTCCGTGCAGATGTACTTTGTTAGCAAGAGATGGGATGAAGTTCTGTAATCCAAGTGGCAGCAAGCTGTACAGAGTTACGTACCTTGGCCATACCAGGATCATCTGGTAATTCTACAACATATGTGGTCATTTGTAACTCGGCATCGCATTCACCATCGTATGTTTTAGTAATGCGTCATCTTACACCCTGTACCTACGACGAAACTAGTAGCATTTTAGTAAAATATAGTTACAAGAGTCTCTGCCTTGATTATTGACAATAATTCCATCCCGACTGCTGAATCAGGAGTGAAAATGGAATTTCGAGTAAGGGTTTGGTACCAGCAAACCACGTTTTACCCCCCAAAAGAGAAAATACGTAAGATACGGGATGACTTGGGCCACTTATTCCTATCCAAGACAATTTCTTGAGATGAATGTGTATTGTAAATGCACTACACTCTTCAAATAAAATAACGCATAGGTGATTTTGAGAGTGCTGGCCTCAAGTGTCTGTGGCAAAAACAGTACAAATATGCTATTTCTTTAAAGAAATGTCATCTTTGTGCTATTGTAAACAGCTGTAGCGGCAAAACGCGGAAATTCTTATTTTTCCCTTATTTTAGAAGTGTTTGAAGGAATCTATGCAATAAAGTCGCCAAGACAACATGCAAAGCAAAATGCACGTGAAAGTAAGCGGAAACGCATGTAGTATCGATCACTATAAAAAGGCAAACGTTGTTTTAGTTTTGTCATTCGCCTCTGCATGGAAAAGAGGAAATCACCACGCCACGAGTGACCGTAAGAAATCAAAACATCGCCATAGGCCGCCGTGAAGCTGGGGAGTCACGATGTGTAGTTCAGACGTTCAACGGAGCACCATATCTCGCCTTTGCGATCGTTTCCTGCAGACCAATTCCACCCAAGATCGAGGCTGGTTCAGTGATTTCTTCTACACCGTGGAGATGGAAGACAGCGTGTTTACCGTTGGAGAAATTAACTTTTTGCAACTGATTCGACAGGAGGACAGATTCGGAGAGTACAGTGTCATTGTGTGGGGTACGATATCAAGCAGAAAAAAGCTGATTTAGTGATGGTTGGAAGGAATTTGCCAGCAAATCGGTACATCAACGAAGTCCTTTCACGTCACGTTTCGTCACGTCAAACAAGACTCAAACACTTCCACAACTGGCCATCACTTTGCAGGAAGAGGAGAGGAATTCCGAAAGAGCGACATCGTCGACTTATCCAGTCTGTGCCGAGCGGTATTGATGCCAATGGTGACGATACAAGGCACTGACTTTGACGGCATCTTGTGGACTCAAGTAAACAGAAACACAACAATAAAGGCTGCTGCTGTGTTGACGATCTCTTTGTCCTCTTTGTGTGACGTTCCACCTTTTCACCATTGAAATTGCATGAACTAAAGCAAACACAATATATTCTCCTAAATTATGCAGTTTCTTTTTTTTCTTGCAACACAAGACATGGACTCCACATATTTTAGGGGCGGTTGAGTGGCCCAGTGATTAAAGCATTCGCTCGTCAAGCCGAGGACCAGGGTTCGAATACCCACGTGGATACAATATGTGAAGCTTATTTCTATATCCGTGATATTGCTGGTATATTGCTAAAAGGCCAAAAGGGGCGTAAAGCTCAACTCACTCACTCACTCCACATATTTTATCCAAACAAACCACGAACACTGTTTTCAAGAACATCTTTAAATAATCTACACTACGAACGTTGACACTTGTTTCACTTTTACCTTGGAGTTACCATGTCCTCGGATGTTATTCAGCTACTAGAAGAATACTATACACTGGAACACCATATACACGTATCATTGACTGAAAAGATGGGGTCTACATTAAAGAAGCCCTCACGCAATATCAGAGCAGTAAAACAACGCAGTGATGGCTACAATGAAAATAGCCCATGAATCCGCTTTCGTCCTTATTCGTTATTTCAGAGTTCTTTGAATAATGTTAGTGCAACAGAAATAGATTTTAAGAGCTTGTTTCAGGAATGCTTCACCGTATTTTGTGTCAGCTGTTTGAAGAATTGCAGAACACATCATCTAAATTAGTTCTGCTGGAAAACATTCTCCTATTCTTTAATTAAAAGACACGAAAAGACCATAGTTCAGACTATACTTATTCAGTCTCGCTGCCTTCAACTAACAGGATAAATGCATATAAATAGTAGCCTACTTATGGAATGTTAACAGGCGAATCCAAACATTAGGGAAGACATGTTCAAGCATTTAACTGAATGGACGTTATTCCCGAGAACAGAAATTTGCTTTAATGCAGTTTCAGGCGATTTTACTTGCCCTGAATGTGAATCAACTTTACCCATTACTAGCTAAGGCATTAATTTGTAAAAGGTTCAAATACATCGCTTCTGACAGCTAATATTCACGAGCTAACAGATCCAGCTTTCAGACAAATACCATGCCCAGATTAGCGCCAATGTTCTCCTGGAACTCTCGACATTGCAACCAGTCACACAGAGTTGTCACTACAGTTCGTTTACCTTCATCATGTTAGTCGTTCGCAATCACGTTCTAAGTCCTGTGCCTAGACCTGTCGCCGAGTCTAGTGTGTAACAATGATAGCGTTGTGTTCCGATCTAGGCTAATACCAGCTGCTGCAATCAGATGTCTGATGACTTTGTACACACCGGATATAAATGTGATGCATCATAGATGATCCAAGTACCATTAATAGGTAGACCACACATCGCTTCTCATGATACTTACAGGAACGCTGGTTTGGCCTGTATTTGAAATAGCGTTGGGTTTTCATATGGAGGAAGGCCTATCGCAGAATCTGCATTGTAGTCTGGGTAGCTGCAGCTTACAAAGACTGCGCTATTGTAACCAAAGTCAGTGTATATTTTGCAATGTCTCTTTTCCCCGTTCTTCAGTCAGACTGTAATCATCAATTATTGATCTACAGTTGGTTTTGACGATATTTGCCAAGGTTCGTGCTTTTTCAAGAGGGTCAGGGGGTTATTAAAGATAGACAGAATTACTTAAACTGAATGTGGAATTAGATTAACACTTTTGACTTTGCAATGACAAAAATGATTACATGCTTTGTAAACTTGCCTTGAGATTGTCAGAGGCTGTTGGACATTACGATTGTTCTGTTGTTAGACAAATAGCAACGGATTTAAATAACTAGTTTTATTAAAAGCAAAATGGTTTTGAAAGGGAGGTAAGACTAAAGAAAGCAAACGTCCACAACTGTAGGTGCTACGTTGTAAAACGTCATATATCTGTGTGGCGGTGTGGTAGTCTAGTGGTAAAATTGGTCGCTTGTCATGCCGAGGACACGGGTTCGATTCCCTATACGAGTGCATTGAGTGAAGCCCATTTCTGGTGTCCCCCGCCGTGATATTGCTGGACTATTACTAAAAGCGGCGTAAAACTAAACTCACTCATATATCTGTATGATTTTCACTGTGCGCAGCGTATGTGGCTATACCATGTTTTTCAGAATACCATAATCATTAGGAGTTGGTCTACCATTAGTTTTGTCTGTTTGTTTGTTGTTGTTAAACCAGGTTTCAAGATTTCCGGCGTTGTGTAAATAATCGAGTCTGAACCAGACAAATCAGTAATTAACATCATGAGTATCGATTTAAGCAATTAGGTTACAATGACACACCAAGCAAAGATGAGCCCGATAGTGGATCATTGGCTGAACCTACTTCTATCAAAAGGTAGGTCAGTGCGAGTGTCAGTGTATCCGTTGCTAGCTAATAGAGTGAGTTAATTAGGCATCGTCTCGTCTCACAATCGTCTCGTCACATAAAGTCCATTATATGTTAAAAAGAAACGTTAACATAACGTTAACGTTAATGTTTTACGACAAATACTTGTAAATATTCAACATGGCGGTAACAAGATGCTAGGAATCTTTGTTTACCATCTCTAGTGCGTTTTTCAGTATATTTCTTTTGGAATGATGCGCACTAGTTCGGTTACAAAAGGGGGTCTTTTTACACATGGGTCAAAAGGTCGGTGACTCGATCCCAAGGTCACGTGATACTAAATGCCTCCATTAAGGGTAACGTCGTAAGCCCTTGCGCTTTCGAAAACATCCCAGTTCAGCAAAAGTGTTGATAGCCGTGAATTCGTAACTAGAAGGTTCACTTTATCCACCAAGGCGGTGGGGTAGCCCAGTGGTTAATTAACGTTTGCCGGTCATGTCGAAGACCTTGGTTCGATTCCCCACATGGGTGCAATATGAGAAGCCTATTTCAGGTGTCCCCAGCGTTGATATTGCTGGAGTATTGTTAAAAGCCGGGTAAAACAAAACACACTCACTCACTGTTTCTTTTCGACATGAACATATTTTTGAATGATATAGAATATGAGAGTAGATCTTCCAGCGACAGACAGTGGTGACTAAACTAAACGCATCACCTACAAGTCGATGTATGGTTATCAGTCAACACAACAGGTTATTTACAATAATTAATCTGTACATCTGCTTCACGGATTTGTATTTAGGCATCGAGTGAACATAGTTCTAGCAACATTCCGGTAACGTTAAGATCAGGGGTAGAGACACCGGAAACTGAACATCGCGTACTGAACCCACGTGGGGAGTCCAACCCATGTCGCAAATATGACAAACGAACGATTTAACGACTAGGCTGCTCCAGCGCATTATCATGATAAAGTAGCCGCTGGAGATAACCTTCAGAAACCCGAAACTGTTGCCTATTCAAATAGGTTCTGAAATATTTTCTAACAGGATAATTTGGTATCAGCGTAAATGATTGGATTACGGAAACATGTCAGCATCTTATCCCGGTCTGTAGCTTTCACCAGAATGGGCAATATCTAAGACCTGCGTCACTTTGGGCTTCCCCCCCCCCCCCCCCCCCCCCCCCCCAGCAAGAAATCAAGCACATTGCGGTATGACTGGAATACTAGCCGTTAACAGAGGCGTTAAAGCAAACTCATTCGTTCATAGTAAATGTAATTAAGTGAACCGTTATTTATTGTCAAGAGGCCAAGAGAGGTTCAAGATGAGTGTGAAACATGATATGAGCATAACATAGCCAGAGTTCCACCGTCAGATAACTAACCGTTACGTCAGGACACCCTGGCGAGGAACGCGACACCCCGGCGAGGAAAGCGACACCCCGGCGAGGAACGAGACACCCCGGCGAGGAACGCGACACAGCCATATGGCCTTCGTCGTGCAGAGTTAGTTTCGAAATAATGTCGATTACGACGTCCGTTTACAAGATCAGACACTGCCAATCAGCAATCGATGAGAGATAGGCTTAACACAAGAACATCTTATATATCTGCATCCTAAAAATAAACTCCTCAGAAGCTGTGAAGGATCACTCGATTCTGCTAAAGACATATTGTCAGTAGTAATGTGAAGCGGTGGGGAGGCAGGTAAATTCCTTTGAATCGTATACAATAAACCTTAAAGACGTATTCACATACGTAACGACGATGCTGGACCTATGGTCCGTCGTCAATGTAAAGTGTTGTGTGGACTCCGTGAAGTCATAAGCCAAAGTACCAGGTTCATTTGTGAGTGTGAAGTTATCGAAACGTGGCCAAAAGTGGCCTTCGCATAGCACCCAAGAGGGGAATCGAACCCTGTCACTGGTGGTGAATAAACCAACCTAAACTTCGAGCATGTGATCTTATGTGATCTTACAAACTAGATTACAGCTACACAGACAGTGAGGTCGGTATGTTATGCATCGGATTGGATATGTGATTTCTGCTGGCGTGTTAGTCAAATGAAATCCTAGTATTTCGTCTTCCGACCTTTTGGGAAACTGCTTTCATGTCTGTCAGTTTCTTTATGTGCGGAACGTAAATGCACAGGGAGTAACTGAAACGACACACCCTAGGCATGTTTCTTTACAGGCCTCACCTGGATATCTACATGTCGACAGCTTCATCGGATAAATAATTTTAAAAAGTACGCCATACATGACACGCACCTATCGAAACAACAAGGGGGATTACTTTTTAAAAAAAGATAGTTCGTAGTAAAGCCACTGAGAAACAGGTACACGGAAATGGAAAGTCTCACGACCTGATTAATTTTCCGCGTCTTGTGAAGGGATTATTGATTCAACATTTGCTGCATTTCAATGGAAATGAATTTATATGTTCACAAAACCATCACTTACCTCGAATCGCAGTTCTCCCACAGGTGGTGCAGCAAACGGGACCCTAAAGTATCTCTCAACCTTCTTGGAACCCAGCACAGTTTTAACAATGCCTCTGACTTGTCCATAAGCTGTGTCTCGGACGACATATTCCTCAGCCCCCGATGTGATCACAACAGCTATAAAGTAGGCTCCGACAACGAGCCCTGTCCTCGGGAGTGACATCTTCCAAATGGATGGTCGTGTTTCCTTTAGTGTATCCCGTGAGCATAACCGCGCACGCGGAAGTGCAAGTGCGAGTTCCCGCCTTGGGAGATCGTCTGCTACGCTCCAGCAGACGTGAGTGTCTCACAGCGCTGCATGATACATATACCAAACAATTGAGATGCAGTGAACGAGGAAGAGGTCTGCTGTCGACTGCAGTCGTCTGTCCTGGTGCCAATTACAGAATGTAAGAGTTGTGGACTTTCTCGTCGTCACCGAAATTCGTTATTTCCTTTGATTGAGATGAATCCACATCGACCGTACCAAAGTTCATCTATTTATAGTGAAGTTTTTCTTCCCTTTGAACAAAATTAGTCTTATCGTTGGCTAACAATATCGTCTGCTTCAAATACAACCTGTCACCGTTCTAGTTAATCTGCAGACGTACACTTGACAGGCAAGCTCAAACATTCTCATCCAGTACACAGAAATTAAATTTGAAAAAGAAGACCTCCAGATGAGGTACACCCTTCAGGTTGACGGATTGCTATGTCCCTCGCGCTTGAGAAAGCGACGATAATTTCACGAACAGCGGAACAAGTCAAGAGAGTAAGAAACCCCAATATATCACGCAGTGTTGGTAAATTATTGGGGCGTCATTATTGGAGACGCTTCGTTGGAAGTGCCCAGCATTCTCCTGATTAGAAGCCGAAGAATTAGCGAGACGGCAAACGAATCCAATGCTCACATTAGCAGTATGGCTGAAGCCCTGAGAAATGGTTAGTTCCTGACAGGCTTCGTGACTCGGCAGTGCATGACGAGACAACATGAGTCTGGAAGCTGATCGACCGCCCATTATGATATTTACTCAACGCTTTTTTCACAATATGTTTAGCAGTACAGAGAGGATATAAACAATGTCCTGTCAAAAGCAACGACCTCGAACCTTCGCAGCTAATTGTGTTTGCGAAACCATACACGTGGAAACTCACTTAATGGAGACAGAGATTTATTGGCATGAGAACTAAACACTCTGTATTATGCACTGACCGTATCTACTTCTCCGAGTCGATGCATCGTTAACAGTGATTATTGAACACTGGACATTCGACCCGTCCAACATGTTATAGACGCCTGGTTTTCACGTGAAACCTACACGAGCAACATGGAAGAATGAAGCGAATTTCAAAATCTAATTTGCAAAACGAAGCGCATTTCACATTATCCCGCCAATTGAGCAGTTTACATTTCGTCTACTTCATTATTCATTGAAACCTTAACAACGATAAATGTCTACGTTATAACGACATTTTCTAATATCCATACCATTTCACTTATCCCGTCAATTAAGTTGTTCACATGTCGTCATGTTCATATGTTTTTCACACTAGTAGCTTTCAGAATAAGAATTTCCTGCGTTACAATGGCATTTTCATTTGTCCCTAGCAAACCTACAGAGGCATCAATGGTGAATTCATGCACTTTAACAGATGCTGTTGTCTATCTGGAATCGCAGATATCAGATTTAATGGACTGATCCTGGGTGTGATTGTATATTGTGTAACGTTGCTATTATTTGCACCACGGGTATACCACTGCTGTCCCAGACGCGTCAGACAAACGAGAGATATCACGACCAACGCCATGCAATTACCCAGCTTTCACAACTAACCGATATATTCCATTTTAAAATGTATTGACACGATTCTGATAACATGATCTGCGGGTACTTTGTGTGACAGCTTACTGCTCTAAACCCTCATTGGCTTTCTGCCGCAGTACTCAAAACATCATGATCAGAGCTAGGACTGGGACAGGTAACTCGGAACCTGGGACGAGTGGGTTATGAGTTGAACCAGAGTACAAACCGGACCCGTTATCAATGTAAACAATGTAATGATATATTACGTTATTTTTTCACCAATAAAAAGTAGTACTGTTTTTGAAGATTTAGAAAATTAATAATATAGTCACTTATTTTTGACATAATACATGGTTAAACTCGAAATTTTAGCCTCCGAGCTGAAGAACACATTGCCATTTCTTGCAAATTTGTTGTCAGGAATTAACATAACGGGTATTCGGGTAGGGTGGGGTCATAGGGGTGGGGTATCCGGGTAGAAACTTTGGACCATTACCAGCCCTAATCAGAACACCACATTCTGACAGAGTGTTAATGCGCATTGTGTCTGGCTGTAATCTGCTGTACTGTGTCCTGTTATCACGACTCCATACATCGTTGCTCATGCTTTCAATCCCTGGTTTGTCAGGTCAAGGTCATTTACAGACGGGTTTGAAAACTGCTGACATCAGCGCAAACTTCACGTACAACATGTTCCTGTGTGTCTGTGTCCTGTACATCTGTGTCAAACAACGAGATTCAACCTGTATGGCGTTAGCTAATACATAGGCTGGGAAAACCAATGACAGATGTTATGAGCAGCGATGAGTGCGATGACACGCAAACTATCGCCAGACTATCTTTAAAGCATTAAGCCTCCTTCCCGCGTCAAAAGTTAAGTATTTTACAACACATGTTGTTTAATCTTTAAAAGTTGTCAAACACGCGCTTTCACACGTCAAACACATGTCAAACGTCCGTGTCGTTTGTGAGGTCACGTGACACTTTTGTCGACTGCGATGAGTTTGACAACACTTCACACGACAAACCCGAGTTTGAAGGAAGAGTTGGTGAGAATAGAAACCGATCCTATTTCTCGACAACAGTTTGTCAACTCTGAAATTGGTGTTGGTGGTGCGTTTTTGGAATTTTGGAATTTTTACACTTTCAAACTCGAGTTCGACAACATGTCGTGTGAAGGCCGATGTAAACATATCAACATCAATATTATGCCGGACGCTTAATTGCTTTGAAAGAATACCTAAAAGTGTGTAATAAACGTGACCACTTTTACGACATTCAACAGAATTCAAAATGACCGACATGTTACACTTGGGATACAATTAAACCTTTTTTTTTGTATTTTCTCCCAACAGACCTTCTTGTTTAGAAACGGCAATGCAAACTGAAATAATGGACCATTAAATATGTAGGGGAACAAATGCCTTTGTCAGGAGTTTAAACAAACATGGGTCTGTTATCGAAATTCTGTTGGACTGCGGGTAATATGTCATACAGACCCTGAAGTAAATATGTCCAGAAAAGTCCACCCAGGTCTAGAAAATGTGGCAAGTCTAGATTTTCACAGCCTCAGCTTCTCAAAATGAAGAAAATATACCGGGTCCTTTTCATTGCATCTCATTTATTGTATATCGTTTTATCACAAAGATTTTTTTTTTGATTTTTTTCTTTTGGGGTTGGTTTTAGGGTTTTTTTTGTTTGTTTGATTTTGTTTTGTTTCGGTTTGGGTTTTTTTAGAGTTTTTTTTTTGTCTTTGCTTTTTGTTTCTTTCTTTATTTTCATTTTTTTTTTTTTTTTTTTTTTGGGGGGGGGGGGGGGGTGTGTGTGCAAAATATGTGTATTTCAGGGATTTAGTTATTCTAGGCTACAGGGGGTGCGAGATGTCATCCCAGTGACGGGATAACACCACCTCACGCGAGATAGCAAGGCACATGATTAGAAACAAGGGTGGGCGGGTTATCATATCAGGTGTACACGTTTAGGAATAGATTCATATGTTCTGGATCATGTTGTTACGGGGCGGTGGGATAACCTATAGCTAGTAGTTAAGCCGTGAGCTCGTTACGCCGAAGAACCCAGATTTCATGTGTCCCCTACAGTGATATTGTCTTAATATTGATACAAGGCAAGTCAAGTCAAAGTTTATTCTCATGAGTCATATACATGACATAGAGTAAACAAACATACATAAAATCAATGAAATGCATATATATTATATCAAGGGAGCATACGCAAGTCTCATTTCACAAAGGAGCAAGTTTAACAAGTATTGGTTTGTATGTTGTAAGACATATGTGATGGTGCTTTAATTAACTCTCAAGGACAATTACACACCGGCAGACTGATACAAGATAATTAACCATTTTTCCTTATGGTGTAAAGGTATTTAACTGTCCACCCCGAACCCTGATTCAACGTAACGAGAGAGTGAGTCATTGTTAGACATTTTGACCAATATTCAAGAAAAGGACATGACGTGCCCAATGTGGCGAATCGATAAGCGAATGAAATTTTTCATGACAAGCGGACGCTTCTTCAAATGATATGCTCTTAAGCAAAGTATATTGCGAAACCATTTCCAAAATTAAGAGATATAAGACTCCAGTAATATAATAGCTGTTTGATTTTGATGAACGAACTGGCAACACATCACAACCGGAAGTGAAGTATAATGGTGAACGTAATGAACGCAGTCGATACTGAAAACTGGTATGGGAAATTCCAAAGCTGACGTTTTTGTATCGGCCATGTGTTATAACAATGATGTGGCTACGGGACTTTGCTGGATACAGCTCTCCTAATGGCTGTATGACGGAGTCTGTTCCGCTCCTCTTGCAGCACCTGACCAAATTCATGACGTTGATGCACACGTTTCCATGTCATGTCCAAGATGGGGAGGGTCTGGGCTCATTGCTGGCCATGGAATTTTTTGGATGTTGTTCTGCTGGCGATGAACATTGACGAGTCGTGCAGGTGAATAAGATCGTTGTCTTCCCGGCCTCCAAACGTGACAAACAAAATGTTTCAGATAGTGGAGACAGGTTGTCTAGATAGTAGTGCATCGTGAACTTCCCTTGCTGAATAGGGAGTGTGATTCACTCAGTGAAGGCGATGCCACAGCATAACCCATCCACCGCCTATGACGTCTTAGGCTGGTATTTAGACGTCACCAGAAACGACTACGTCAGTCAAAGAACCGGAAGTAATCTGAAAATAGGACACGTGACCAGAGTCAACTACCACTGTGTCGATGCAACGCATACGATGTTGTCCAGATAGTAGTGTGCAGTTCACGTACCTTCTCTTGAGTGAGTTAGTTTTACGCAACACACAACAATATTCCAACTTCCGGTCTGAAAATAATCGAGTCAATCCAGTCATCAACAGCATGAACATCGATCAACGCAACGAGGATAAGATGACATGTGTCACCTAAGTCAGGGAGCCTCTTATCACAAGCATGAGTTAGTGAAGATCAATGCTAACCTGAATCTTCACAGGTCGCACTTTCCTTACACATTGCACTAGCGAGTGGGATTCACTCCGTGAAAGTGATAACCTATCCTATCCACCATCATACTCTGTCGTGACGTTCTAGGCTGGCATTTAGAAGTCATCAGACACGACCATGTCTGTCAAGGAACCGGGAATTGTCTGAAAATATGGCACGTGACCAGAGTCGATTACCCCAATGTGTATAACTGTCGTCTGTTGTTAGCATGAGAAGGAGATCAGCTGCATGTCCACGACGTTTAATTAATCATCTCATCCGTAATTCATATTCCTGTCGCTTTGACAGCAAACTGATTTCCTTTTGAACTCGATGTTGTAGAGTCTGGTTTCAGAACGATCGATCGATCCTAAACTCTTGTCAATGGCCAGGGACGATCTCAACAGCGTCAATATTTTGGGCTTGTTGGTTCCTCGCCCATACTCTTTGACCTCTGTTAAACACTGAAAGTATTAGTGGCTGCATTTCTACCTGTTTCCAGCATGATAACAGCCAGCTAGACTTAAGTTTAGTCTCTGAGTGAGTGGGTGAGTGAGTTTAGCTTTACGCCGCTTCTAGAAATAGTCCAGCAACATCACGGCGAAGGACACCAGAAACGGGCTTCACACATTGTACCCGTTTGAAGACTCGAACCCAGGTTTTCGGCGTGATGACCCTTTATTGCTGGGATACTGCAAAAAGCAGCGAAAAACTAAACTCAATCAATCAGTCCTTCCTTACCAAAGGTGGAACTGATCGTTATGATTTTCAAGGATTTATGTGGCACTTTGTGTTGGCTCCAGGTGAACACTTAATATCCAGCACTGAATGTGTTTCAGCGGATCTTACGTCACATGTTACAAGGAACGGTGGGTAAGTCTAGTGTTTACGTTAAAGCGTTCGCTCGTCACGCCGAAGAATCGGGCCCTATTCCTACCAGTGTATGGTGCGCATTTCCAGTGTCCCCTGACGAGATATTGCTGGAATATTGCTAAAAACGGCGTAAAACTAAACTAATTCATTCATGTATTACGACATCTATCAGAGGAAAACTGAGAATTGAACATCTAGGAAATATTGGCTGTGTTTACGAAATAAATTTACCATTTAGGGAAAAAGCTTTACCACTTGACATTGGAAATTGGAAATTTCGTCCCCGAAAACGACGTAACCACTCTGGACTGTAAACAACTGGCGTTCGAGAGGCCTGGAGGATTTACGGGCAACATTTGACGGGGAAGGGGAAAGGGGAGAGGGGTGATTCTGATTCCGGAGAAATAGTAAAGCCTCACTAAGCTTGCAACTAGGAAAATAATCGCTGAAACATAATTCAATAAAAATGTAAATTGCTAGATACCAACATAAAAGGATTTCTTTGCATAGAGACGCTTGTCTCCGAAATAACGTACTAGTATTCTGTTTCAGACCTTTGAAGAAACCCCTGGAACATTTGTCTAAATGCCAACAGTCTGATCACTATATGTATGTTAGATTTACAGTTACAATAAAAATAATTTCAGTTTGGAATTTCTTCTTAAAATGACATTTTAACCACGAATCTTCAACTTCAAGCGGCAAGTTAACTCTAATTATTTCATAACCTCAACAACCATATTTTATTTTCATAACGTACTAAATCCGTGAAGGTCCCGGGGTAGAATAGGCCTTCAGCAACCCATGCTTGCCATAAAAGGCGACTATGCTTGTCGTAAGAGGCGACTAACGGGATCGGGTGGTCAGGTTCGCTGACTTGGTTGACACATGTCATCGGTCCCCAATTGCGCAGATCGATGCTCATGTTTTTGGTCACTGGGTTGTCTGGTCCAGACTCGATTATTTACAGACCGCCGCCATATAGCTGGAATATTGCTGAGTGCGGCGTAAAACTAAACTCACTCACTCATTCATAACGTACTAAATTTTCATAACGTCTTGTATTAAAACCAGAACAGTCCTACAGACAGTATTACGGCAGTGGACACCTTGTGGTGTTTGAATTTACTGGTGATTCTCACAAACTGATACGTTCTCGCAGTTCTTTTTTTAACATTCATTTTTCATGTTCGACCTTAGAAATTATACCTTTCCTCCAGCTTTTATACTTACACGGTAGAACCTCCATGATTTCTTTTCAAAGTTGAAAGTCTCTATGGTCAATCAGAGATTAATTTCAGAAAGGTTTTGTCACGCTCTCACAATTTATTTCCAAGAACACAATCTTCTGTAAATTTGTTATGGAAAATAAGACAAAGAAAAGTAGAAACAAATTACTTCGTTTTGGAATTTTTGTTTGAGTATTGGCAAAAATGATGAGGACAATGATCCGGTACAGATATCTTTATGTACCTGAATTTTCAAACCTACTTGTCAGTGTGGGATTTGCGATTCCGCACAACGTGATCCCTCTTTCGACAGAATGTGATTTGTTGTTTGAATTGCAGATGCTGTAATGTGATCCACCTTACTGGTACACGAAACACCGCCACACGCCATTGCCGAGCTGCCACTAAACGGGTCAGTTACATGGACCAGTTCCTGGCGATACGCCTCGTCTACAAACGTTGCAACGGCCGTTGGTAACGCATTGAAGATAGCGACAAATGAACCTTACGTCATGTCTTCAGGTTGCCGTTTTGTCAGAGTCTATACCATCCCAGACATTCATTAGACTAACGTTTAGTCTATCATTATGTACCCGTGGAAACAAATAAGGGAAGGCATGAACGTAGAAGTGTTGATTCACTTATTTCCAAGGGTTCACCCACAGTGCAATACACACAGGAAACCTGGAAAAGAATAAAAGAGCACTTGCATGTGTTCCATTGAGTGTATATAATTTTGATAGAAACAAACAGTTCCTTTTAAACTGAACAGAAGGTGCCAACTGACAACGGAGATCCAGTGTGTTAGTTTTCTTGATGATGATGACTGGACCTGAGAAAATCTTGTTTCATTTTGGGATTCAGAAGAAGGTACTGGTCAGTAGAGAAGACGGATTTGATGTGGGACTGATGTGGCTGAGACGTCCCAGCCTGTGCCTATGTGTGAGAAAGGCACATCTGGTCGGATGAGCCGGTGGGGACCCTGGTTAGAACTGGTCTTCAGTAAACTATGCCTGTCGTACGAGGCGGCAAGCAGGATCGGGTGGTCAGACACGCTTACAGGGTTTACACATGTCATCGTATCCCAATTGTGTAGATCGATGTTCATGCTTTTGATACCTGGATTGTCTGGTCCAGACAATTATTTACGGACCACCGCCATGCAGCGGGAATATTGCGGAGTGCGGCGCAAAACTAAGCTCACTCCTCATCTGATGACCAGCAGTCCGTAGCCTCCTTCTGGTGCCACTGGTGGACAGCAGTGGCCCTAACTCTTCTTTGAGAGTTTATACAGGACATGGGTCATTGGACTGCATCTTGCCAGACGCAGTCATCATGGTCATGGGCCTTCCTCGGTCTTCCTGCTACTGGACGATCATGTACAGGCCGTGCCAGTTATATTCGGACGCTTGGGGGTGCGGTGGGGCAGCCTAGTGGTTAAAGCGTTCGCTCGCCACGCCGAAGACCCAGGTTCGATTCCCCACATGGGTACAATGTGTGAGGCCCATTTTCTGGTGTCCCCCGCCGTGATATCGCTGGAATATTGCTAAAAGCGGCGTAAAACCAAACTCACTCACTCACTCACTCACTCGGACGCTTGGCGTAATTTCCATTTATAGCCTATACTTGAGACATTGTTATTCAGTGTAGCATACATAATTTTCATGAATTTAATTTTCGAGGGATCCAGTCAAATTATACACGAGTGAGGAATCATCTTACGTACAATCACATAATTTCTGTTTATTTTCCGTTGCTTATTTATCTAATGGCTACAAGTTAATCAACAAATATACACTTAAGTTGATAAATGTGATGTCATTAGTTAAATAGTAGTCGGGAAACTGAACTGGAATTATGTGCACAGAGCAGAGATGTCAACGTCTACAAAGATCCATCAACTCACTTCATTAAAATTATCTATGCTACACTGGAATAATATGAAAGTCTGTGGAAATTACGTCAAGAGTCCGAATACGACTGGCACATGTTTGTACTTCACCGTCACGAAGTCACTGGTGGAAATCTACAGTAATACAAAACGGTCATGACACCCCACCATCCATACATATTCATTATGACATCAGGTGTGAGTCATTAATCTGGGTAGAAATCGATGCAATGTGGTCTCGTTATGAATGTCACCTGAACTTTCAAACGCATCAAATATCAACGCACGGTCGTAATGCTGAAACTATAGCTAGCTGATTACAGTCTACCAAACACGCATGGGCAGCAAGGTACGGATAATGAAGAATTCAATCAGAGGGAATGATGATATGTTGTTATTGACAATCTTGACGTGATAAAAACTATGGCTATCCACTTTTTTTCGTATTTCGTTATTCAGTATGACATAGTTAATAAAACAATGAAGGTAAGTCATCGATTGATGTAAGAACGTTTCACAGAAGTCCCAAGTGTCTAGCAATCACTGAATGTGTATACGATCAGTCAAGTATTACTACACAGAGCTAATGCAGCGTCCCGATGTTCTGCTGACTGTATGGAGGTACAGGGAGGGTGTGCGCTTACAGGTGAACATGGAGGGTTGTTTTGGGCAATTCAGCTCTTTACAAATTATCGATTTCTACTTAAAGCAATCGACCTATTAATGGATAACTGTGTTGATAAAAACAAATCAAGAATGATTTCAATAGCGAATTTCGTATACGTATTCGAAGTCCATTGTTAAGATACTAAATATACCTAGTCAGATTATAAAGGTAGCCTCCAGACTCCAACCTGAAGTCAAAGACAATCTTTGCTCTGACACTCGAGTGTTAATACAGTTTGTTTTTAAACATTATGGTATGAAATTCTGGCCGATGAAATTTAGTGATGTCTGTTTGGTTGGTTGGTCGTTGTTTAACGCCACAATATTCCAGCTCAATGGCAGCGGTCTGTATATTATCGACTCTGGACCAGACAACCCAGTGATCAACATCATGAGCATCGATCTACGCAACTGGAATTCGGTGACATGTGTAAACCAAGTCAGCGAGCCTGGGTTAGTCGCTTCTTACGACAAGTACGCTTGAAGACCAATTGAAAGCTGGGTCTTCTCGAGTAGAACTTTAGTAATCAGCAAATGACATGGGACGGGGCGGCGGTGTAGTTTAAAAGTTAAAACATTCGCTCGCCACGCTGAAAATCCGGGTTCGATACCCCGCAAGAGTACAATGTGTGAAGTCCATTTCTGGTGTCCGTGATATTGCTTGAATATTGCTAAAAGCGACATAAAACTGTACTCACTTACATGTGTTACACACTTAGTGGAATGCTGGTTATATTACTTATGTTAGCTAAAATGCTGATCCGCACAGGGAGAGAGATGACTTGGGGGATCATTTATGTGATAGCGTTTTCAGACATAAAGGTTCTCTCATTAAACTGTGATTGTTTGGAGATAACAATTGGTTGTACTCAAAAATGAGTTCGAGACAACCTGAAATTCTGTACTCTCCAGTTTGACAGAATTGGGTCGACTGTATTATGCATCCAATCCAGGATGTAAGTCGTGGAATTCACCAGTGTCACCCCCTTCTGCACACAGCAGCTTACCATCAACAAATACTAATGCGTGGATCTAAATGCTAAATGCCAACGGTTATGAAAGTGTCGTTTCCAACAATCATCTAAAACAAACTCGCAGGCCGAGGCTCACGTAAAGGATGGAACCACCACTGACATGGCACCATGCTAAAGGGTACTAGTGCAAATTGTGGAAATTAAGTACAGTCGTACATTCACGCAAAACCCTTTCCACGTCTATATTAAATTCAGTGATTTAGTGAGTTCAGTTTTACGCTGCACTCAGCAATATTCCAGCAATATGGCGGCGGTCTGTAAGTAATCCAGCGTGGACCAGACAATCCAGTGATCAACAGCATGAGCATCTCTCTACGCAAGTGGGAGCCAACAACATGTGTCAACCAAGTCAGGGATACTGACCACCCGATTTCGTTAGTCGCCTCTTACGACAAGTGTGGTTTACTCGAGATGAATTCTAACCCCGATCTTCACGGGTCACGTACAATGTATATTAAAGCCCGCCTAGAGCCTGGTGCACTATGAGTGTCAGACAATTTCTTTAACTTCTGTCCATGAATCAGTACCAAGAAATGATTACAGCAGGTACTTACGAAAGTACATGAAACATTTGATCTGCGATTTATTTCTAAATGAAGAGGCAGTAAAATGCAACAGTACCTTCAAAAGTGACAACCTCATTACTAGGATTATAAAACAAAAATATTTACAGACAGTTTTGTCCATTTTTCAAGTACGAATGCGCCAGACTGTTTTAACGTTACACGAACTATTTAAATTGTTGTAGAGGTTTTCTTCCTTTTCAAGGAATGCTTTTACTTGCGGACAGCTTTGCCCAGTCCTTACATGTCAATTAATATAAAGTGCTTAAAAACAAAACTTCCATGAGCCTGAACTATACCGAGGCTATACCGAGGCTATACCGACCAAGAGGCTTACTGCAAGTATTTTGAGTGAGTGAGTGAGTATGGCTTTACGCTGTGTCATTTGATTTGCAAATCGTTCAATGCATTTAGCCAGATCTGTGCACTTCTTTATGTCCCTACCAAATTTCCACCTCTTCCAAAACTTGAAGAACAATTGTCATACAAGCAGTATGCAAATGACATAGCAGTTTTATTGCAGAGAACTTTTAATGCAACTAGTAACAAGCCTTCTGCAAAACTGAGATGTAGAAACTTCAGCTTCATTTCAGTAAGTATGTGGACCTCAGAGGCGATTATGTTAAAAAAAAATTCAACTCCCTCGAATCAATTCACATTTCTGGCCCACCCACTCCCCATTTTCATGAAAGCAATACAAATATAACGAAACTGAGAACACTTGTTTCATGGTGTGTTTTATTGTCATCTATTATCTGTACACTATACCTAAATCTGTCTGAAACTGTCCAAGTCTGCCTAGAGTGGAAAGTTGTACAATAGGTCAAACTCAAACTAACAACATTGAGGGTCACACACTCAGAACACACAAAAGAGTGAGAGAACACCAAAGTTATCTTTCCCTGTCTGTAACACTGATGCTCAAAGAAAAACCACCAATCATGGGTCACTATCGAAAACAATTCCCAAAACAGTATTTCCAATGAATACATATTTAGGAAAATGGTTATGAGATCACCAAATTCTGTGCCTGATGCCTGTCAAAATCTCATGTTTTCCGGAGAAACATGACCCTTGTGGGCAAGATTGCCTTTCATTGCAACATCTGAGTGTGTACACATTATTGGAATTGGATCTTCACAACGCTCGCACAATGTCGATCATATTTTCCCTGGATGGTACAAAGGTGCAAAACAGTCAAATTCATGAAATGACTAGATAATTATTCAACAGATTATTTCCTGTGGACAATTTGACCAAATTTAGCACCATTTACATATAGTTTGACCAGACCATCATAATAAATTCCCTTATACTTTATCTATGATATCTGCATTTATTGTCACAATAAATACTGAAAAGACTGCTCTCCACTCAAATCTTGATATCCAAACACAAACAATAACAACCAATTCTTAAAAAATACTGAGATTCAAATACTATGAAGGCATATAGTTTTCACTAAACTAGTGCTTTGAATGCAAAAACTGGGAATGAATTTGTCAACACATGTCCAACTCCTTTTGATCTAGATTGCGCATATGACATTTGTCTTGTCCAGCTCAATGTCATATAGCCAGTGTGACTGATGACCCAGCTGTCAAATCCAGCCATGCAACATTTGGGTTGTAAATCAGAAACATAACACCAAAAAATCATAACTAAAAATGTCACATAAAATCAAACAAATAATATTACTCCAACACAATGCTGAAATGGAAGTAAAATAAAGCTACAAGTACTCAATAAATTCTGAAACAGTTTCAACGAAAAACCCATGTAAAAGTAGAAGAAACATTGAAATAATACATCTACATAGATTGTGAGGTTCCAGTTACCTGATCCGTGTTACCTGGGTCATCAACTGTTTCATCATTTTATTAACACACTGAGAATGTGCTCCTTTTGCCAACATTTGAACATAAACAAGTTCATTAACAACATGATTTCATGTAATCCAAACCACACAAGATATTTGACTGAAGTACACCTTGCAGCTTAACACTACTGTCCTACACTACCACCTACAACACAACAGCAACCATTCTCTCGAAAAAAAGTTTTTGCGTGTCATGGACTTTCGAAATATGACACACAACTTGGAGATAGATCCATTTCTAATGACCATTTCTCAACAGGAAGTGTTCCAAAATGGTGTGTCTCCACCACTGAGTGACTGCCACACAATAATCTCCACATAACTGCTAGTTTTCCTATCCTGATTGAAACATATGGCTTCTATCCATGTTGTACCATAAGTAGTATTTGAAATCTAACAAGGCCAAATTGATCTCTGGCAAATAGGACAAAGTCATTTGGGGTGAATGAGGTCTTTTAGAGTTACTTCCCTTTGATCAAACAATTGTGTATCTCACGACAGGGATAAAAATTTTCTTAGGACAACAAAACTGGTACTGATTAATTATCTTAAAACACACATACAGTATGATTTCTCAAAAGAATCATGAGAACTGTCAACTATGAAAAATAATTTCAGTCATAAAACTTGAAATAGTAACAGTATATCCTTATTTATGTACAAATGATTCACAACATTCTCACTGAAAATATTTCAATACCCTTTGACAATATTTAGATATAAAAAATATGCAAAACCGTCAAGGAAACCCACTTTGATGACAATTACACGTAACATACTGTAACGGAATGTCGGGGAGGGATACACCATGGGTAGGAAAACACTGACTTGCTACAATATAATATTGACTAATCACGAACTGACTACACATACAAAACTTTCAACACTGCACACTTGAAAAGGGATTATCTGAGGACTTTAAATTGCTCAAACATATTTAAAGCCATGTGTATCGCCACGTGGCAACCTGCTAATGATGAGATATGCCAGATATGTATTGGGAAACCGTAAAATCTATACGGATAAGTCAGTCAGTTCACTAGACATCTTGAATTTGGAGCAACAGGATATTGTATTTGTGACATGGTATTTGTGATGACACTGAAATACCCCAACATTCTAGACTTAAAGGATATTCCAACCAGCTTCTTCAGAACCTACGCAGTAGAAGATGTTTGTGGTCGTTTGTGACCTAGTTTACTGATGAGGCAATAACAGACATAAGTACATTGATGTCACACTAAAATACACAGATACAACAACAATCACGCAATGCTGAATATCTTCATGGTTAACAAGATACAGGTGTAAATATAAAACAGCATAACCATAAACACTTTAAAATATCCACATCAAGAGCTATAGTATATACTATTTGTCCACATTGTGATTTAAAGGTGACCCATGGCTTGATTATGCACTGTTGAGAGTAGACTACCACTACAGCTCTGTATACGATTCCTGGTTAAACAGAGACGAACAATATTCTGTTCTTTATGCAAATGGATATCTAAGTATTTATCGCAAGCCTGTAAAGTGTACACAAGCTGAATGGCACCATGGTTATTCAAATCAAATACAGAAGTCATAAATAAAACCATTCTCTGATACAAAGTGTGAATCTCCAACCTTGCAACAGTGTGAATCAAACAGTGTCAAAATGATTACATTGGTAACATGTGGCTATTACAATTTGGCAACTCTGAATAAAATATTTTCTTACAGATCAAATTGTAGGATCACTACTATTGTAAAACAAGTAGCCATTTTACATTTATATGCAACAAACTGATTTAAAATATGTGAATGTTAAACATAAACAAATATGTTTGCTTTGAATACAAAAAACTACAACACAAGCCATCAAAAAGAGAAACTATCCACAAATGCAATATGAATCGAATCTGATTCAAGAGGTCATGATATGATGAACAAACAGGAGAAAGAAACAGTCGAGTAAAGATGACATGCTACAAACTTGTATGGGCAGAATTATAACCTAGAATTATCATTTTAAGGCTAGGATTGAAAGTAAAACTGTCTCTATCCTTGAACATCATTCCATGAATCATTGATTCAAAATGATAAAATACTTGAATTTGTCTCACTAAATCATGTCTGCTTGGGAATCGCATTAAAACATATTCACTGTGTTCAAGTAAATTAATTAGATAACTATAAAGGAACTTACCTTATTTCATATGAATAAATTAATGGACTTTGTCAGTTCCAAAGATGGAATAAAAGGACAATTTTGTTGATATGTTGTATGGAAATAAACAAAACCACATGTTTTACTACAGATAAGCAGACAAAACAGACCCTTGAAAAATGTATGTAAAAACTAACAGAATAAAAGAAGACATTTTCAAAGCAAACATGTAACATCACTGGATGAAAAAATATATCCATATATAAATATTATTGTCAAAATAAGTTTCAATCTGAAGGAAAATATTTCAGGATTGTCTTATTGTGGAGGTCTGCATTCATGTGAGATATACAATAAAGTAATGGTGATATGCAGGATGAATGGCTTTACAGCTGTAACGATTGACCTTATTGTGTCATTGTGATACTTTGCTCCATGATATACCTACATAACATCATGTGATATATCACTACAAAACACTATATCACATATCAACCATAATTTTACAGACAATAAGTTCCCTGGTTTGAAAATTATATTTACTGAAGTCATGTAAAAATCTGAAGCAAATTTTAAAAATTCAAAATGTCTGTTAAATCAAATCTTGGGATGAGGATGAGATCTTTCCCCTTGCTGAAGGAATCCATGGAAAGTGTCGTTCATGCATTTCACATGGTGTATTGTTACCATTGAGATATGTATTATATCACAAAGTAGAAAAGTGCTAGTCCTAATTATGAATCCTTAAAGTGTTGATATCCAGATTCCTGGAGTGCTATGGTATTTCAATGAAGGAAACCTAAAAGGTTTCACCTAACAGGACTGCCAATGCATGACTTTCAAACCTAATTTCAAACACAGCAGATAATACTTTCCCATGAACCAAGTATTGTCTCAAGACTCACAATACATCAATTTTTTCTAGTTAAAGGCATATTCCAGCATAATGGTGACAATTTTGAAAAGATAACCTACACAGAAAACTGTGCCTCTTGTTAATGTGTTGAAGCATGTACTTTATTGTGTATCTGAATATTAATGGCGCCAACTAAACAAAACTTTGATCTGGCGGACAGCTGAGAGCTAAAAATATATTAAAATCAGATCAATTCTCTTATCACAATACAGTTCCACAAAGACAGGTACTACATACATATATGATTCCAATTCATGCCATCCATACAAAATATAAACAAAAGTCTTAAGCAATACAAACCAACCACAGCTGTCTTTGGTAATGTTTGTCCCTATCCCAGTGGCCAGCAGATGGCATAATGTACACAGGTGATCGCTAGTTTGGAGATGTTTATGTACACAATCTCATATACATATCAACAATATGACACTGATATTGTGCTGAGTCGAATGCTGCTGGACACTGGTCATAGGGCCAGGCATATTCTGTTTGGATTCTCGGAAGCAGGATAGGAAGCGTGGAATACAGATATTACTACTTTCTATATCCATCGCAAGCATTTGGAATTTTGGCATTTTGTTTGGAAGATATTGGGTCCTAACCTTAGGCACTGCTTGATCATATGTTCTAGGACCCTTTGTGAAGTATATGACATTATCTAGCAAATAACTCATGTATTTGTATCAGATTTTCTCATACATTTAAACTTTTTAACAACATATCAAATATCTCTGAATAACTATTCAAACTCATCCTTTAACATAAGAAAACTAAAATTAAGTTCTTAATGAACTGAACCTGTGGTGTTCAGATTATCAAGACGTTGTTCATCCTTTTCTTAAAATTCCATGGTATGTTGTTTCTACTTCATTCTTCAACTCCGTGTTTCTCTCAATCTCTTTTCTTGTCCTCTTTTGACTTGATGACATCGTTCCTCATGTCTTTGCTTTCTTCCTCCTTCTTCGGCTCCTTGGTTACAGCTCTGCGCATGGCATCCCAGATTCCGCCCATGAAGATGGCACAGAACAAGTTCTCAAATGGCCCAAATGGGTCATGAATGCCAAGGATTATTGATGACAGCTTGAAGTAGATGAAGAAGATGACAACTCCAAAATAGACAAGTGGGTGTGGTACACTGATGAGTCCCTGTCTTTCCAACAGGAAGACAAGAGAGGCCACTGCTGATGCCTTTGTGTAGCTGCAAGGGAAACAGCACTGGAGTTAAACAGAGATTGAGTGTTAGCTTTGAGTGAGTGCATGAGTTTAGTTTACCACCATTTCCTGCAACATTTCAGCAACATCACGACTGATACCAGAAATGGGCTTCAGATATGGTGCCCATGTGGGGAATCAAACCCGTATCTTCAGGGTGACAAGCAAATGCTTTATCCACTTGGCTACCCCACTGCCCTTGATGGGTTTGATACAGCTGTGAATGTGTATTCCAGTTGTATCATGTCATGTCAATATACTACTGGAGGAGAGACAAATACCACTCAATAACATTTTATGACAATATGCTGACCGACAATTGATGTAAACCTGGGATTCAAACCATCCAATACACCACATTTTTAGTGCCATGGACCACTTGGATAAGCTGGGATCTGCATGGGTTTTCCTTACGGTATTCAAATCTAGGCACACACTGAATCTTTAAGTCTCAAAATTACAGCAAACTCAGGGTACCCTGATTTTCAAGGTAATCTGGTAAATTTCAAAGCCAGCAAAATGCAAAATGCAAAATGCAAAATGCAAAATGCAAAAGCATGTCTGAATTCCAGCTTGATCTACAACCATGTTCCACAATGGAATATTTAATCTGTAAACTACAATCAAGAAAATGATTCCACTGTCAGGCTTATCTAACTGTAACTACAGATAAAATGGAACCCGCACAAATGAAGAATGAATCTCCAAAATCAATGGAATAAATAGATGTTCCAGTTCATGTTCAAAGCATCAGTGTAGCAGACACAAGAAACTTGCTTGTAATCTACTCTGTAGATATCACAAGGACTCTGGATTCCATCAAACCTTTAGTTGCACCTGGTCATCAGAAAAGTCACAACAGTGTAAATACAGCATACCCAGTCTGCTCACAAATTGCTCCAATGCTATAGGCAATGCTTAGCCTTCACATGTATAGTAATTCAATCCTTTAAAGAGGCAAGTCTAGATAAGCGGACAGTCGGAGGACCCCAGTCTGTTATCAATTTATCTTTTTAAGAAATTATCATTTACACTATTAAATTTTACCTTAGAGACTTTTGCATGTCTAGCCCATAAATAAAAATAAGTGGATACTGCAAAGACTCAAAGTTTTCCATTAAACCAGTCAGTTCTGTCTATTGTTATCTTACTGAAACATTTCTGTCTAGGTAAACTGTTAAGAGTCTTATTTTAGCAACTACATGACAAGCATGCTGAGCCAACTTGATATGAGGTTTGTTGATAAAATGAGCACAACAGCTGGTGTTGAAAGATAAAAAGTAAATAAGACGGCATGATATTAGTTGAGGCTTTTATGGTTGTTTCTCTGTTATATAAAAATTATATGAAATAGTCAGATGAAACATGATGGAATTAGGTCAAATCCATGTAAACCAAAATGCAGAATAGATAATTTTACAAAATGCTAACACTTCAGTTTATTTGGTGATGTCATTTAATTTCAGAAAAAACATGAATCTTCGATCAGATGAGAAAATGTACTATAATGTCATAACGTGTTAATATGTTGCTCATATTCTTGTCCAATTTGGGACTTGTACTGAAGACAATAAACAAAAATAACCCATATTTTACAGGGAATGATATCAAGGTGACAAAAATACTTACAAAGTTGGCTGTAAAAGTTCATTTGTGGTGGGCACCCAGATACCTCGGACAAGTCTATCAACGTTCTTCATCATCCCACTGCCTGCACCTGTGCACAACACAGACACAACAGTATTATATACAACATATTACACAAATTCTGGGTTTTTTCATTGTCTTTCTGAAATTAGAAGAAGTAGAATTAATAGAATGTCCAATGCAATGTATACACCCAATTTAAACATATCAATTTTAAGAGAGGATTCAAAACAACCTTCCGTTAATACCATTTTTATTGAACGAGTTAATGGTTTCGATCATTTGATACTATATCTTTCAAAATAAAAATGGTATTTCATGGAAGTGAATTTAGTATTCTGGTTATTACTTTCCAACATAATTTGATACAAACTGTCTATAGTGTGGTTACTTTCAGGTTTCTATGAGTCACGCAAGGTCGAATAGCATTGTGACAGAGGTACTAAAATTGTGACATAATTGTTAACCTGCAGCGTCTTCCACAGGCAAGTAGTAAACTTCAATTTCTTATTCATATTGCTTTATTTTATATAAACAAAAAAAACGTTTTGGGACATGTTCGGTGAATAGAAAACATATAATCCTAAAACAAAGAGCCATAAGTAATGCAGTATTATGAGATCCTATCCAATCAACATAAACAGAGCTATTTAGACTCTCTTTTCTTTCTAGCAACTGATTAGAGATTTATAGTAAGCAATATTTCAGCGCAAAGAACAGACATCTTAACTGTGTTAAGTTTAATCTATAGTTTGATGATCATATGATCAGTCTAGCAATCTTGTTTTACTTAAACTCAAACCCATTCTGGCAATCCAACAAAAGATGGGCTCATCACCTGACTACTACAGGCCCACAAATGAAGCTAGGCAGCCACAAGTTATCTCCCTTGCTTGGAAAATGTTTCTTTCTTATTTATATAAAGACTGATTTTGTTTCTCTGATACTAGACTTTGAAGATCTTTGTTCTTTTAGTACATGTTATTCAGCTATCTTCATTTTCCTTTGATTGAAAATATGTGAACTTGACTGTTGTATTACAGTTTATTGAACCATGTCACCATATGAATAGTCAGCTATATCCATGGCTCTGTATTTATTTTTAGAGTCATTGTGAGCTCTTAAGATAATGTTTGGAAAGTCTGTGTCATGATAGACCTAGTCTTTACCCATTAGAGGCGCAACTGCAAGAACAAATCAGATGTAACACAGCACAGGGTCAGCCTGACCTTACAACACATCATGACATCCAGGTCATCATCAAACATCACACAAAAATTTTCACAACAAACCCAATTTGAAAACCACATATATTATTGAATAAACATAAATAGCACAGAAATATAATAATTAAGATAATAAATAAATACAATTTAAATTCTAGCAAAACTTCTGAATATTTTAATTAGCTTCACCCATTTGACAGAAATGATTCCAAGACCATGCCTATCATAACAAACCCTTTCAAGTTATCAAAAAAGCAATCACCCCTATCACAATGCCACAAGTCAATGACCTTATGTCACTGACCTGCCAAGTGTTAGGGCAGATTCATTTCTGAGTAAAGAAGCAGCTCCAGCTCTCATAGCTTCTGCTGTGCCGAAACCTCAGATACACTCCTTCTACTCTTGTCACAATCATCTACAAACCTTGCGAGAAAATTAATTATCAAACTTCTTTAACATCACAAACTTCTGCACTAAAAAAAAGATGTAGTTGTTGGCAGAATGTGAATAATTATATTATAATCATATTACATATTATGTATTATATAGTATAATGAACACCTTGGTCTATGTCCTGTGTCTCCAACAAGCAGTCGAGTACTTTGCAAGTTACCCTTCTCTTAACATAACAAGAGTTAATGATTAGGTGTAAATGTTTTCTAAAAACAATGCATTAAAATGGGAAGCTGAATCATCAGTTCTTCAAATGGAATCCCAAGCACATGGTGTGCATATGAAGGGAGATAACTCTGCCTGCCTTACTGTATGCAGGTGGAGCCATATTGTCTGGGTGCGGTATGCCCTGGCAGAGCTCCAGAATGCAGTAACTGAGTAATGTACCCGTAGTGTCAAGGACACATGGCAGCATGTGGAGGTAACACTGAATCAGCATCTATAGGCCGGCTGATGTATGCTCAACCACATTCTGCATTTAATACGCATTGTTTATGCTACAGAATGCACTGCATAGGTACAACCATGTCTTGTTGTTACCTTGCCAAAATACTTCTTATTATTACTGGTGGTATTTCTGAGCTTCCTGATAAAGGTAATAAAGTGATGACTGCACAAACAGGTAGTAACATGACTCATATGAAGAAAGAAATATTAATGGTGGCACTTTTCTGAAAAATATTTTATGGCTACCACCATGACCGCTACTCTGTTATTAGGTCTCCAGATATAAGGATGCATCTTTTTCACTTACTTCATAGTTCTGCCAGCTGTTAAATTCTATCGAAATAAAATTAAAATCAAATGTACCCTTAGTTTTATTCCAGCTGATTAAAGTATGTAAATGAATGCATACTGTAGTAAAACATCTGAACTCTGACCCACAATGAATAATTTTGCAACAATGTTTAATAAACTACTAAAACTTTTATATCTTTCATACCTGCCTATTTGGTGTGGATGAAGAAATAAAAAAAATCTTCATTGCTTTTATCATTTTAACATGCCTACTGACATATATTTTTCTGTCTAAAATCTATAAAGCTACTACACTAAAAAGTGCGGCCTCAAGGGTAAAATTTAAAGTTAAACATTTCACCTTTTACTTTCTTTAAGAACTACCATTATGAGAGTTTCTTTTGACTCAAGTTAAAATACTGTGCCCTGTATGGTAAAAAGAACTCTTAAAATCTTGTTTAGTTTAGTCTTTAGATTTTAGATACTCGTTTGACAACAATACAAGAATCTGTATCAAATGTCACTTCATCTGAATAAAGAAGTTGTTCTTCCATAAAGTTGTCCTTATCTGATTCACCAACTTCTAAACATGACACTCAAAGAAGTTACCTCAGACTGTAGTCCTACTCACTATTCAGGAGAGACCTAAGTATGGACTCATTAGTATTCTCATATTCTGGTGATAAAACACTGGTCAAGAATGAGAGAATAAAACAAAAACAAGTGTGCCGTGTCCAGGTAACACACTGATATAGATCAGGAAATAACACATTCTAAACACATGTTTAATACACAGTAGTCACTTTTACGTGAACAATGAATCTGAGTTGATGAGATAAACTGAAGTGTTGCACTTCCAATGTGAACTATAGATATTTCTACAGGAATTTATACTTGATGCTCTCGCAAGCTGATTAGGGAAAGTAGGCGTTTCTTAGATACGAACAGCTTTTCCATGAGTAATTGTATTTAATTAACTGAAAATACCTGAACATGAGCAATAGACAGTATAAAACTGCAACATTAAAACCAGTAAAGGGATATATTAGTAACACTACCATGCCAATTCTCAGGTAGCAAAACTCAAATGAAAACAACTGTATATTGAAATCTTATATATTATTCCTGAAAAGGCTAGTCTCAAACGTGCCCACATTAAGTTTTGAGAATAAACCCACCATACTCTCGTCTATATATATAAAACAATGCCAAGCTGAATTGAAATGTTTAATATCAAATTTCAATGTTTTATTGGCCAGCTATGTTTATATGTTCATTCATACCAAAGTTTGCTGAAGGTGTATGATGTAGTGATTTTGTCGGGGCAAAATATATGAAACAATGTGTTTCCATAATATCAAAAGGGAGAGGAGTTGCATTACATTCAAGTGCAGTCTATACTGAAGACAATATCTTATCTTACTGTACTGCCCTACTGTAACTGCGTATCTGAGCATTTCTCATTAAGCTGCTTTATGTTCCTATTGGATATTTTGTTATAATGAGTTGTGTAAAATGCCTTGTTTCAAAGTGAGACAGATAAATAAACTTGATCATACCTAATTAGTAACTAGAGCCAAAGACCATGAACAAGGGACTTGGCAGTTATAACACTGAGATGAGTTAAGTCATGTGACATATGAGTGAATTGTTCTCTTACCTTTGATAGTGCCAATCATTACTATGATGACATAAGCATTAGGGTAGAGTTTGGCTGTGTGGATTACACCATGGTATACTTTGTGAGCTCGCTGTGTTTCTTTTAACATTGCTAGCACTATCTTGAAAGGCAGGAACTTGACTATTTTGTAGACTATATCAAATGGTGAATAGAAGATTAGGTACCTGAAAGACAAAACATTAGATGTATCATTAAACATCATCAAGGACCATCTACTTATATGATCATAGTTTCAGAGCATTTACCATGTTGAGTATCAAGTATAGTTTTTTCCCCTTATAGCAATATTCCAGCAACATCATGGCAGGGCACACCAGAAATGGTCTTCACACATTGTACCCATGTGGGGAATCAAACCCAAGTCTTCAGTGTGATGAGCAGACTCATTAACCACTAATTTACCCCACTGCCCCTCCATGTTAGTCACAGTTCACGACTGAAGGCAAGTATGGGTTCTCTGACATATGTTGTTCCAATATTTGAACCTGGGGTCCCATTATATCTTTACCTTTCAGAACTTGGGTAATAGCAAATACAGTCTGACAGTCATGATTACTTTCCAACAACTCATGAAGCCACAGTCTGGGTTAGAAATGATCTTCAGTAGCCCATGCTTGTTGTAAGAGGCGACTAATGGGATCAGGTGGTTAGGCTTGCTGACTTAATCCCAAATGCTCATGCTGTTGACCACTGGGATGTCTAGTCAAGAGTCAGTTATCTACAGATCACAAACATATAGCTGGAATATTGCTAAAACTAAATGGGCCGTTCCATAAAAACAACAAACAGGACTTCATTGTATTTCCAGTAATCCAGTAGACAGCAGCATGAAATGTATTGCAGTTTGTCTTCTGTGTTCCAGTAATTAATATAAATAGGTAACATACCGTATATTACCGTCTATAAGACGTCCCTAAATTATGCCTCTTTTAACTATTATCCAAACAAATTATTCACAAATGATGTCCGAAATTGACAAACTGATAGAAGAGATGCTTCTCTCACAGCAGCCTCCAAATGGCCCTTGTGACTTGATATCCAAACACCTAGACTCTGTGGCGCAGTGGTTAGAGCGTTCGCCCTGTAAACAGGAGGTTGCGGGTTCGATCCCCATCCCGGTCATACTAGAAGATGTTAAATCATGGTATTTGTAGGTCCCTGTCTGGTGCTCAGCATTAATGGGTAGAACAAGGACTGGTTGGCTTGGAGTATAATGTGTGGGACTAATTAATGTTTACCTGGCATCTCAGTGAGCTAGAAGTACAAAACCAGCTAAGTCTGGGCTGATGAATGCAACCACACATATACATGCATGCATGTCGTTGTATGAGCGAAATATGATGTTAAAGCCCATTTCACCTAACCTCAGCTCTTAACACCTACGTTAGGATCAAGAAAAAAGTCTTTCAATGCCACATTCAGCAATATTTATGCTGTGAGACAGAAGTTTGAATTGGACCAAACAAACAACTGCTTGCTAATGCAAGCAACAACCAAGCTGGCTACTTTTATCTAGTGTGAGGCCTTCCTAAGCAGGCATGGGTGGTAAGCAATGAACAAGTCAATGATTCTGACCACCCGATCAATGGGACCACATCCTAAGCAGCCTTCACACAGCAAACTGAAGTTTGACTACAAATGTTAGTTAAATTTCAAAAGTTGTCAAACTCAGCTTTTCACACATGAAACACATGTTGTCAAACTTTTATGTCATCTCAGCTCCATGTCTCCATCAGTCCAGTCATGTGATAATTTTGTTGACTGTGATTGGATGTTTCTTAACAACACAAGTTTGACAACACTTCACACGTCAAACTCAAGTTTAACAACATCAAAAGTCTGATGGAAAAGTTGGTGAGAATAGAGACCGATCCTATTTCTCTGAAACTGGTGTTGGTGGTGAGTTGATGGAAGGTTCACACTATCAAACTGGAGTTTGATAACGTGTTGTGTAACTTCAGTTTACCAGGTGAAGGCTGCTTTACAAACACCAGTATAGGCTGCTGGGGACCTGTTCTCACATAGAATCCCTGTGGGAGGTCCTGTGTATGAAAGTAATGCCAAATGGAAATACTATTCTAAGACCACTCTTCCTATCTACACAGATAACAGAAATACTACCAGCACAAGCCTCTCAGATGTCTGTAAGATATTTTACATCTAAATATGGTATGTAGATGCCACGTGTTACCCACCATACTACTGTAGCTGTTATCAAACTCTTGTGGTCTTTGAATGGTGTAAGGCAGGGTTCTCCAAGCAGCAAGTTAGCAATGAAACTGCCAGCAAAGCAAATCAACATACAGGAGAACCAGCAAGACAGCGGGTGCTTCCTGGAGAATGCCTGTGGGCCCGTCACTGCAAAACAACACATGGAACAATGATCAGTGATGAGCTTGTACCTATCTCAACCCAGAATAGTATGCATCTTTAGCTAAACATTTGGCATGAGTGATAATGATGATCATTATCAGCTTTTCACTGTGGTGAAGTTAATACTCTTTAAGTAAAATTCACAACCTACATTCTAAGTACAACCTTCATTCTGAAATCCAGCATGCCAAGGTCTATTTACTTTTAGCTAGTGTGAGGCCTTTCCACTTGTCTGTGTAAGGTGAGGGAGTGAGTTCACTCTTAAGCAATATTCCAGCTATATGGCGGTGGTCTATAAATAATTGAGATGATCCAGTGATCAACAGCATGAGCATTGATTTGCATAATTGGGAACCGATGACATGTGTAAACCAAGTCAGCAAGGCTGACCACCCGATCCCGTTAGTCGTCTCTTACAACAAGCAGAGTCGCCTTTTATGGCAAGCATGGGTTGCTGAAGGCCTATTCTACCCCAGGCCTTCACAGTCATGACTGTGTAAGGGTTTGACAGTTATCCAGAAATACTTGTACAAAGGGTTTCATGTAACATTTTATACAAGTTAAACACATGTTGAATCTATTCAAAGCTATGAAGTACTAACTTAGACTAACAACTAGTCTCTGAAATGAACATAATTTACAGAAAGAAACTGTTCATACCGTTAATAAAAAAAAATATAATGTTGAAAAGGTACCCTGAAAATTTCTGAAACTGTGGAAATCTTGCCACATTCCGTTTAATCTAGACATGCATGGGTTTTCTTGGATATGTTTGTTTCTGTATGACAGACTACAGTCAGCTTAACTGACAATCGTGATACTCCGATTCACAAACCTAAATTTCACGAAAATGATGTAAAAGCATAAGTTATTAGATATCCACTGGCCATTAACAAGGTGCACATTTGTTATTCCTGACACATGGGATTAATTTTGTATTTCCTGTTCAGAATTAACCATCAATGATGCATAATCTGATCAGTATGTGATCATACATCCACTGTCACCTAAACATGGCATTAGTGCATTGAGTGGGCTGCCAAGACAAGGATCGTAACTTGTCGTGCATCCTGGCACAAAGAAGAAACTAACTAATACCTATCCATCATGACCATGCCTAACATTGTAAACTGTGGCTTGCATGACTAACAAACTGGAATTCTAGTATGAACACTAAATCTTATCTTGCTTCAAATGATAATGAAGCCCCTTCAGAGCCAGAAATTACCATAATTCTGATGATTATTGTGGAAGGTGAATAATAACACAATCAATGCCACACGGCCAGAACATAGCTCTTCCCACTAAAAAATGAACTCTGAATGTAATGAGGTTCTCCATGCAAAATACAGAACAAAATCAAACTAAATTGTCAATAGACACAGAGGAAGTATGACATCCAAGGACCATCAGACAAATATTACGGCTACTTTTACACGCTATAATTCCATATTGACCTCCATATCTCCATACTGAGCAATCAATATGGGAGTAAATTACTTTCAAATATTTGTAATAAACCAGCTATCTTGCATGTATTTGTTCTCAGAATACAATGATCAAAATCTATTTTTACAACATAACCCAAACGCAATTTCAAAGACTTTTTCAGTCAGAACATCTCCATTGTGATTTGTCAATTTCAAATCCATCTCCGAACAATCAAAGTGAGACTAGAAATGAAAACCCTCACTCTAAACCAGATCCCTAATTATGTTTGCTTTCAAATCCATCACTGTCTCGGACACCAGTAAAACTGTCAATAATACACAGAAGAATAAAATCAGCATGGTAAAGATGCAGTAGTGATTGCCAGTAGCATGATTACCATTGTCAAACATATACAACCCACTATCCACAAACAGTCTGAGAAATGTTCATCTGTTTCTACAACTACATGTGACAAATCCATATGATATATTTCCTTTTAAAAGGATGTGTAGTAAGATATGTTCAGGAGAACAAAGGATCAATTAAACACTGGTTGTTCCTTCTGCTCTTGTATACAATGCACTCAAGATCATGGCAGGGTACCAGACACCTCCAAGAGGAGTTGAGGCCTCTAATCTACATAGGTAGATGTGAAGTCAAGATAAAGTCAAAGACTACAACCTTGGGTGTCAGACGCATCTGAGTAAACTAGCCTTGATTTTATGCCATTTCCAATAGATTTCAGTCTTGCACACTCACAGTGAAATATGGTCTAACTGTTCATAATTCATGCTGATATTTTACCAGCCTCACATCTCAGGTTACTGGTCACAGTTGCATGAATACTATCATCTGTCTGCACCAAATCTTTTTGACAACACCTGTCAAAATTTTTCACCGGGCATTTTATTTGATATAACTTTAAGAAAATATTTAGGCTTTCAAGCATGATAAACAAAGCTAACCATGCACAGTAGACTGAAAGAACTATAAGTAGACCCAGGATTCAGTCTACAGTTCTAACTGCATTATTCTTTCTTTCAGGTATTACACCACAAAATAGTGCTTGAGAACCATGAAATGAGTGTTAAGATGTGAAAAATATGTCATAATGATGCTCCTTCTTCTCAGTGCCTGGTTTTCTTATTCCGATCTAATCATTTATCAATAGCAGCTGAACAGCTCTGTTAGCATCTACAGGGACATGATGAAACAAGGAGATAGCGGTATCCATTAGTTGGCCCAGTAATGGTCAAGATAATGGAATTGGAACATAAAAATCTACATTTGGGGACAGCTACATGTCTTGGGCTTTGCAATATTTTCTCATTAGGGATTGCACAAATGCATGTGAATGCTTCTTGGTGTTAAACTATCAGGTTCCACAGGAAGCCTTTACATGAATATCCCACAAGAGGTTGATGATGCATGCAATTCATTCTCTCTTGTTTGCATCCTGATTTATGAGGATGTCTGTGGATTGGTAGTATCAACGGAATCATTCATATGAAAATAAATGTAAAAACACTGGACAACCATACTGCTTCCATTGTCATCCGCAAAAATCCCAAGGGATTCAACAAAGGACTAAAGCATATCATTCAAATGAAATTCTGATACATTAATGCATCCAAAACAAAGTATATGATTAATTTTCATGCTGGGGGCTATATTTCACAATAACTACCCTTCAAACAGCTACATGTGGAATATTTTCGAAGAATCCAAAGGTATCAAACTGTTGGTACCATCAATACTGTATCCCACTATAACAAATAATATGAACTGTTTGAAGTCATCATTTTTACTTTCCAGTTTTGTATCAGGATAAAACTCAGGGCCTAGATTTTCGAAGTTCTCTTAACACCAAGAGAGCTTCGAAAATCTAGGCCCAAGTGGGCAACTGTGTGACTTTTCCAGCTGACATAAAATAATGCTCAAATGATGCCTTTTGTAAAGTGGCAAATCAGTCAACTAATTTCAGAGTATCTCAAACTACAAGCATAA
This sequence comes from Haliotis asinina, assembly GCF_037392515.1. NCBI lineage: Eukaryota > Metazoa > Mollusca > Gastropoda > Lepetellida > Haliotidae > Haliotis > Haliotis asinina. The sequence goes on from NC_090286.1 coordinate 38,615,338, forward strand.
TGATAAGGGGAGCAATGTTAAAACATGCCCTCTCTCTTTAACCATTTTTTTTTCATTTAAGGCACTGACAATACTCTTCAACAACATATAATTCAAAGCAAGATTACTATGTGCTTTTATATATTGATCTTCTGTTTCTTCTCCAATCACCTCAGAATGTGTCAGTGACACCTGTGTCCAACATGGACAACTAGTTTCACAAGCCTCAGCCCAGTCAGCTAATGATGTTTTCTGGTGACTGACTGTGCAAGGCAACAATTCCAGATCACTGCTGAGATTCTCACAACCATGTGTGGTCTTAGACCATAATAACATTCTCAAATAGACTCCAGGGATATAATCACTGGATCAATATTTTCACTGTCCTTGCCACACTTTCTCTTCCCAAAATCTAATGAATCGCTTCATAAGATGTGATAGCATAAGAGAGCCAGAAACAAATATGAAGCAGGGTAGATTTATGCTATGGAGGTAATGACATTTGTTTCCTGGATTGATCATGTTAATGTTGTAACCACCTTTTCTGTAAACATGGTCAAACCACTTGTGTTGCATGTATGATAATAATCGTAACATCTAATACTGATTAACATGTTCAAGAGTACAACTACATCAGTATACTAATAGTTCCATGCAGTAAGATCAAAATCATATGAAACCTATCACATCCTGGCTCTGTTGTCATTGTAAGACAGCATGGGTTTCAGATCATTTCATTTCTAGGATGCTGACATGTCCTGTGGACATTTTGAGAACAATGACATGACCTGTGGCCATTTCGAGAACACTGACATGACCTGTGGACATTTCGAGGACTAACATGTTTCACTAAAACCGGTCCTCTCAAGCATGGACTATCACAAATCTTATTTTAACCTGTCACCAAATCATTAATATTACTGAGTATTTCAAGAACATTCTACGACATTCAATATCTCCAAATGCAAGAAATGAATACACTGTCTATACATTAAAACCTTTTAGACAATGGGTTTGACAGTGAGCATTTTTAGTCTCAGAACTTCAGTCCAGTCCTTTTCAAGATGACCAACATTGTCCATGGACAGTAGCCCCACCATTGTTATACTATAACCATTTACGCCCCTTTCTAAATCTCTATGTTAACTGTCAGTACACAGTGTGGCTGTGGTCAGGCATTTACCCTATATTACTCTATCTACAGGTAAGCAAACAGATGTGTTGACATAACTCTGATACCCACAGCCTTCAACTATAAGTAAGCAGAGTGTATGAGAGAGGTTTCTAATCAAGCTGGTTCTTCTTACAGTGCATACATGCAGATATGAATTATAATGGATGCAATTAGAGTTACCATGGATACAGTTCTGTTGTAAACATTTGGGATAAGTCTAAAGGATAGAATTATAAGCCACTCCATTAGGAGCATGAGTACTTCCCTAATGAAATAGTGTGGTGAAATGGGGTTTAATGTCATGTGCAAGATTAATGCTCTTAAATGTCACCCTGAATGTGTGCATATATGCATGTCACTTGAACTGGAATATTGCAGTGCTAGGCAACTGATATATACCACACATATAAAGAGGGCCTGAGGCTACCCACTTCAGTATACTGACTGAGTCGACTAGTCTGATTTAATGCAAAGCACCAGGCATGGTAACAAAAAGGAATGTGCCACTTGTGGAATGATGGAGCCTGGCTATTACACCAACCGAACTGCAGCTATCCAGGCATCATCATCATCATTGCCACAAGTTACAATGTTCAAACATAAACATTTTATCTGGACAACAGAAAAAAGAAAAAATTCTTCCTAACTTCAAAGCTATTTAAGCATTCCAGACTCCAGCTCTCTGAAGCATCTAGTATATCTGTATATTATAAATAGATACAACAGTAAGCTTTAACATGCTAAATGTGACAAAGCCACCAGTGAACAGTGCTTCCATATGTACATATTGAACATGTAGAAAACAATGCATTACAATTCACAATTGTGATGACATATGACTGTGATGCTAGAAAAACTGTTCTCAATCTCAGGCCCTGTGGACAGATTCTGCCACTTCAAAACAACCTCTATTACAGCATTTCATAGGTTAGGAGTATGTGGCACTGGTAAAGGAATATGAATACTTGAATTAGCATTAGAGAGGACTGATGGACTGCAGACATGTCAGGCACTAATTTGGTTTACAGAATGCTGACATTAAAACTTGAAAATTTAAATTTTAAAATGAAACAGAGGGATATGCGTTTCATCATACTGACAATAATAAACAACAAAGAATTGAGGTTGTCAGACTTCATTTATAAATACTATAATGACCAAAAAACCCAACTGAAAGCGCTTTGGGTCTTTTTATCAACTACCTATCAAAATAGATATTTATGATGATAAACACTGCCCGGTACAAAGAACTCAGTTTATGGGTACCTTTGCAAATGTTTCAGTGGTGGTAAAAGCATTTGCTTGTCAAGCCAAAGACACAGGTTTGCTTCCCCAAATAAGTACAATGTGTGAAGCCCATTTCTGGTGTCCCGCTGCAGTGATATTGCTGGCATTTTGCTAGAAGTGATATAACACTAAACTCACTCACTGAAAAATCTTTCACTATATCAAAATCTGTACACTAAACCAAAGTCATGCCTTGCTGTGAATCAAACCAATGATGCACCTTATCCAGACATGAACACTAACACTACATTATCTTAAACTACATCTGCTGAGTCACAACTTCTAATACAAGTATCACCAATGTTCTCTGATGACATCATTCATTTTCACTACCCTGCTGATGTTTTTTTCTATCATTCTACAAGTCAAGACTAGTCATTTACTTTCCAAAACTAGTTATATTCCATTATTTTTATCATGTCCTCGTACTAGTACATAGACTTATATAAAGACTGTGAAATATCAAGACTTGGGATTCTGACTCAAGTGTGCATCAGTTAAATTGTCCTAGCCCTACTTTTTTAATCATTAGTCAAAGCAGTGATGTTGTTTCAAAGGCATTTAGAAGTTGGAGGAATCAAACTAAAAGTGCTTTATGTTTCAACTTGTATAATAAAGAAGTTGAACCATAAAGCACTTTTAGTTAAAGCAGTGATGGTCATAAACAAGGATATGTTTCAGTAAAGTACGAAATCATTCTACAGATGCAAAGTTTGTCAAGGCCATAAAACTGGAATACCATAGTGTAAATGATTACTTGCAGATAATCAAGGTTTCAGAATTCAAAATAATGTATCCTCAAATATTTAGTGGCTATATCATATATATACAGTGGACTCTGTGTACTTGTATCACCCCATATTGTTGAAAAAAAGCCAATCAACCGGTCAATCGCCAGCTGACAAATAGCATCCTGTTACTGGTAATCTCTTCGCCCCAGCACTTGCTAACTGTGCTAACTATGCTTCAGCCCAGAAAAAAAAACATTGAAGAGGAAGAAATAAATGTCTGGCCAGAAAATATGACATTAATACACTAAACACAAATAGTTTTTCAGTCACGTTTGCCTCACAAGCCAAAGGACAGAGCATAGAGTTTAAGGTATGGTAAGGTCATAGTGACATTAAAAATGGTACAAAAGAGACCAGTGTTGACAAACAAACCTAGCGGTCCAGAGGACCTTAAATGTCTAATTTCAAGGGTCTTTACCTTACAAATGTGGATTCAGTAAAGTAAAGAAATCGTGTTGCATCGTGTATAGTAAGCCTGTACTCTCATTTCAGGAACTCTGAATTCTTGTGAAGAATTAGGTTCAATGAATATATGTGCATCACCAAGGATGCAACATTTCTCTTCTCTCTGTCAATTCCATACAATTGTGCTTACTGTGACACATATAACCCAGGAAAGCCTTCCTCAAAACAACATAAAATCAATAATAACAAATTAAGCATCATTACTGCCAAACTGAAATCCTCATCTAGGATATTAAGATGTTTTATGCAAAGTCTTAAGATTATGTTCAAACCAAATTAAACCAACTTTCTCTTTTGTATATCCCTATAACAGTACTACATGCTGTCATCCTGGAACAACTCTTAAAATGAATCAAGCCATTTCATAGAAGGATTAACCCATCAACCTTGCCTTCTTGAAGAACGCCAATGTACCTGTTCCACCTCCTGTGACAAACGGTCATGAAAGATAACTGAACTACAGCCAACTAACACTGGTAAAACTGTCCTGCAAATAGTAGAAACAGACACAAAGTTATCTCTAAATTCTTAAAAGCTTCAACATTTCACTCAAGAGTTATAAACTGGTCCTAATATCAACAAGGCCTGTTTATGGCTGGATCCACAATAACAGTAAAGATCAGGGAAGGAGACTCCGAGGCCTGGAGGCAGATGGTCTAGCTATATATCCAGATAACCAGTTTACCATGCCTGAAGTGCTCACTGAGTGCATGGGGGACGAGACAGGCTTGCTATTTCTATTTCTGTCTGCTGGTTTACCATTGTAGTAGATATAACTCCAGCAGTGGATCAGCTCATCACACTTCCCCAGCATCCAATACACAACAGCAGAACCTAGTTCTTCAATACTGTCCTAATTTCAGGGGAATCCTGGTGTCCATGGTGATTGTTTTATTGGTATTTCAATCTAGGGTCCATTCAAGTTTGGACTTACCCATGAGGTTCCATTGACTATCTGGAAGATTTTCAGTTCTGTTCAATCTGCTTCACTAAATGATATGAACATATTGTCAATTTAATAAAGTTTCCTTTACATAAGTAGTGAAAAGGTATCTGTTTATGTCCTCAAAGAAAGAATAAACTCACATTTTTTGTTCTCTTTTAACCATTACATGTGAAAGACTTGAGGTGAGTCTTAAGCGAAACACGAAATTCATTCTTAAAAACATGTGAGCTATTAAAAGTTGCCAAAAAGTCCTCAGCTTCACTCGCAGCAGCCGTCGTCAGCCAACAAAACCACAGACAGGTTACGTAACTCTGTCGCCAGAGCATTGCAGCGAACTGCAGTGACTTCATGTGAGGAAAGATTTTCAGTTAGTTGCAAAATCCAATTATCAATGAATCAAATACATACTTTACTAGCAGTAGAATGTAGCATAGATTTAGTAACTCGGTAAAAACAATCCTAAATAACATTTATTCTCAGACTGGCGGATGTTTGCAACAGGGCGCTGCCATGGCTTCATGGTCTAAAGTCAGTTTGAGGATCAGTTAGATTATGGTTTGTTCTCATCAAGTTAAAAGATCAAAACTACTTCTTACTTGTAGTTAAATATGTTTTTGAATCATGATCAAATAGATTTTGCATGACACCACTTGTAACAGAACAATTTACAACCATTATGACTAACTGCGATTTTGACAGAATCATCCATGAAAACAAGTTGTATCTTGGAAACAAGATTAAATGGCAGTAGATTGTGAAAACATTTTTCATTTTTCAAAACAGCTGTCACGATTGCAGGATCAGAGAGACCTATAAGCAAGATCATCTACCCCCGGAAATGTACATGAATAAAGTCTTCAGCGCCCCACGTAAGCATACCTCACATTATATCACCCTCTGATTGGTTGAAATTTCATTCGCAGGAGAGAATTGTGCACTGCTATCAAAATGGTAGATTTGAGGTAATTAAATGTCGAAAGTTTTAATGATGGGGTTTCATTTATAATGATGTCAATAAATGATTTATGTATTTGTACCCTCAAGATTATATATGATCTTTAATAACAACATTGAGTATGCTACATCAAATAGTCCTTAAAGAGAGGAGGAAATGGCAGGGTCATGTAGTTCTTTATGAGTTTCCATTCCTTTATGAGGAAATGGCTGAGGCATAAATAAAATAACCAGCCATCATATCAAATATATAAAATCATGGAACATGAAATTCTAATGATGTATTATTGGCTATTAAAAGAGACTGCAAGGTCAGAAAATGTTCACTGCAAGATGACATTGATAAGCAATGTTGTAATTATGCTCTTTCAAGTCTTCACCTCAATAAAACATGCAGATTAGTGGGTGCAGCTTTTACAGACAGAGCTTTTGATGAGTCAGCTTATTCCCAAGATGAAACCAATATTGTTTGGAGCTGGTCTGGCCAAAGGAATATATCTGGTATCATACTTGCTGTGTTTACACAGCTACATCTAACATAAGCACATGATTTTTTTCAGTAGTGTTCTGAGTTTTATTTCATGGAATGAGTTTGTCTTTTATCAGATTTCAGTAAGTTTTCATTTCCAAATGCAAATGACAAATGTTGGCGATCTTGGAGAACATTTCATGATATCAACTTTATATACAGTGATGATAAATTTGCACACCAATTTATTTTCTGGACAAACATATAATTTGTTGATTATTATTCTGTGTTTAATCACTTTTCTATTTTTTAACTCATATCAATAAAATCTATCACAGGATAAATCTCCCATTTTCCAGTTGTGATTGTTTGTTGTTTTGTTTTATGTTGTTAATCAATATTACAGTTATATGGCAGCAATCTTTTAATAATCGGCAATCCGGTGGTCAACATCATGAGCACTGTTCTATGCCACTGGAATATCATGATGTGTCAACCAAGTCGGCGTGCCTGACCACCCAATACTGTTTCAGTTGCACCTTACCACAAGCACGGGTTACTAAAGACCAATTCTAATCAAGATCTTCACATTTTTCAAATTATGACACTTATCACGCAGAAACAGTATACACCAAAACATTCAAAAGTTCTGTTAACATGGTTAACATTAAATCCAATTTACAGCACATCAATGATATTGGTATAACCCAGAGTACAAAAATTTCTTCCTGCTCATCACTGCTAACTACAAAGCATCCAGTTCTTATATATATCAATGAGTAGAAAATCTGTAACAGTTGCCAAGTTTTGGGATATGATGTGGTAGTGTATTTGTGGCTTTATTAAACATGTTTACCTTACTATTTTCACCTAACTCCAAGAAGTCAACAGAAAAAGAGAAACTTGGAACTGAAAGTTCTTTCACTGACATGTTTTGAGAACAAAGTTTGTACACTTGTTTCCCATCTGCTAGTGAAATATTATCTCCAGTTCAGTGACTGTTTAACAACAGACTGGAACAGTGACACTAGATATGTTTGAAATGTGCTCTCTCAGCAAGATGGGCTGAATGGTTCCCTAATTATTCATAATTTTTTTCATGCTTTTGGTTCTTCAAAACGTTCCAGTCCATTAAACTTCGCATTGACTGGTTTGTCAGTTGTCTACATACACCGGTGAGTATTGTTTATCATGTGTCTCATTGATGTTCTTATAAAGTCTAGTATAAAGATGTATGCTGACAACCCAAACTGTTTTCATGTTTCCATGGAAACAACAATGACAGCCATTGCTATGGTAACCTCTGACCTTCAAAGTTGAGTCATCTGGCTACAATAGTTCCTGGTGTGAATATTTCAAGCTGTCTGATTGGCTGGAGCTGTGACTGACAGGTGTGTAGGTTCTGCTAAGGCAAGAAGTGTGCCACATGGGTCATGTTTCTGGAGTGGTGATGTGAGTGCCCCAGGCATGCTTACAGTTAGGAGTCTACTTCTAGGTTTTACTGCACCCAGTGTTTAGACATAACCTGACACAGCAGAGGAAGTAGGTGACCAGTGATTAATTACTATGTCATCAAGACAGTGGCACAGTGGGAGAAAGCAAAGAGTCACATGAGTTACACCTAACCCTAGTAGTGGTGCTATGTCATTGGTGCAACGAAACAATGCTAAAGGACAATGGAAAATTATACATCAACTAGAAATAACATGGCTTAAGCCACATGAAAACAGATAGGGTAGCCAAGTGGTTCAAGCATTTAATTATCAAGCCAAAGACCAGGGTTCTATTCCCCACATCAATACAATGTGTGAAGTCCTTTTTTTGCCTGCTTTGATATTGCCTGAATATTACTGAAGCAGAGTAAATCTAAACTAACTCACTCACTTTAGCCACACGCATGCGATTTCACCATTATATAACAATGGCTCAAAGATATTGCAATGTACCTGAAACAGGGTTCCATTATAGTTCTGGGGGTTTGCATGTGATGGTCAGAAACAACGCTCATGAATTCCAAGAATGAAATGTCAGCCTGTATCAGTCCGAAATTAGCAGAACAAGTTTCTTACATTTTGGTACAACGTGGTTGATAATTTTTCCCTGAATCTCTCATATCAGACAAGCCAGATGGTCATTTAAATAGTATGATCATGATGACATCCAACAAACAAAACAATCATAGTAAAATATGAGCAAAATTCAGGTGCCTCACAGCACCATATGACATAAATGGACCAAATCTGAGGATGAAAGTCAAGGTATCGCTTAAAGAATTATACAAAGAGTCCATAGTTTCATATACCACTGCAACAAACTACAAGATCCCCAGCTGGGATCTCACTCAATTTCAAACACTGATTTATATGATGTGAAATGTCAAATCTGTACATTGTTCAACAGCTGTGCATCATGACAAATAGACAGCTATGATCTATGGATCTCAACTTGGTTTTCATTAACTGATACTTAAGACCAAGGCAATACTCATCTCCATGATTCTAAATAATAATAAATGGGTCTGATTCATATCCACTCTTTATCCCGAGTTACTAACAGCAAAGATCAGGAAATACCACAGTAACCTTGAAAGAAACACCTGAGCTCCATTCAATGAACAATGTTTCATTAGTCATCTTAAAAGCCTTCACAAAGTACACAGATTGGTAGGTATCGCAGCCATTTCCCAACTGCACTAGAACTGGTACTCTGCTGTCAGTTGACTGATGTGTAGAAACACATGGCATCCTGGACTGGGCTGTAGAGGCACAGCAGTGAAGCTTTGTTTCCTAACAATCTGTACACTTAACCAAGCTACACAACACCTGGCTCCTATACAGTCAGAATGTGTCTCAACTATGGCACCCAGCCAAACAAACCAGTGATGACAATCAGATAGCTAATTATTCAATGGCAACAGATGCTTAGAAATCCCAAATCAGAAGCCTGAAGTCAGTGAATATAGGACGCGTGTGTGTGTGAGTGTGTGTGAGTGTGTGTCTGTGTCTGTGTGTGTCTGTGTGTGTGTGTGTGATATGTGACCAAAGATTTTAGTTAGACATTTAATAAATGGACCTGACTTCATGTTGAAAGAATTGTTACAAAGCATGAAATTATATAATATGAAAGACATAAACTGAATCAGTGGGTTCAGATGAAGCACATAAACAAGAAGCATTTTCGTGTTACTTAGTCTTCATAATATTCACATGATGTATTCACTTCATTTTTTAGTCTTCATTTGAATAGAGGAAAAATATATTGGCAAGCTGCCTTGACTGAATACAGAGTGTGCTGATTCTGTTCAATTTGAAAGATTCTGAGGAATCAGAAAAGCTTGACATGCCAGATTTTCAAAGCTAGACATGCCAGATTTTCAAAGTTAATTTCAGATATCTGTTTGAAATCACCTGCTAATTGTAATACATCACTGGATTGTTTGTGGAGATCTGTTCACTTAAATATGTCAAAGAAACCATTGCAGTATGGGTCATCATTATAAGCAATAGAAAAGTTACCATGTTAGCTCAACTCGAACATATACTTATATCAATGTTGACCTGACAGTGAGTTACATAAGTTACCCCAACATGCCATGCATACTTTTGTTCCTTGGCAAACAGGAAGCTTTGACTTCCTGTCACATCTTTGAGTGTTGACAACAAACATTTTCAACAACTATAAGAATTATGTTATGTAAACTATGTCTGTCAACTGGTCTGTTATATACAATAAAATATCTGCCATGGTATCAGTGACACAATGTTTGTATTAAACTGTGTTAAGAAATCGTAAATATTAACATACTATTAGGAACTTCATCATAATCCAATGAACCCATACAAAGCCTTAATAACTTTACTTATCCATGTTTTGTTCCTGTTGTGGTTTTGTACACACAATTTTATTTGCAATGTTTATTTGTATGTTTGCAAGACAACAATGAGGTGTTGACACGGGTGTAGCTATTCTCAAACTGTACTACAGCAACATCTCTCGTAATTTATAGTTACAACAATCTACTTTTAACAGTATCACCAATCTATGTGAAATGTCCATCACAGTAAGGGAGTCACAGTAATACATTTACAATTCAAAGATTGCTGTAGAATATTATTGACTGTGTCACCATCATGCTTGGCACTGACTTTGACAGTTTAGGTGTGCATGTCATCTGTCACAAAGATGGAGGTAGCAAGTACATTTGATCACAAACATTCAATCAATATCTCTCACGTTCTCCAGTTTATTAAAAAACTCCAAGTTGAAAAAGTTGAAAAACCATCAGATAATTGGATGTGCTTGTGAATATCCGGAGTTCTGTCAATGCCTGTCATTAAAAACATGGTAAACGTCAAAACAGTGTAGTTGATACACTTCAATCTTTAATTTCAAGGTCACATGACTGGCACACCTTTAAACTGGAAAGCCATATTTCAAGATGAAAATGTATAGTGAGTGAGTGAGTTTGGTTTTACGCCGCTTTTAGCAATATTCCAGCGATATCACGGCGGGGGACACCAGAAAATAGGCTTCACACATTGTACCAATGTGGGGAATCGAACCCGGGTCTTTGGCGTGACGAGCGAACGCTTTAACCACTGCCCCTGAAAATGTATATGAACCTATACCCCGTCTGTAACATAAACATAAAAAGCAGTGATGCCAGGATTCCAGCAAAATACAGATCACCAGTACCTCATGCTTGTCAATAGGAAGTGACTAAAACGAGGATCAGGTGGTCAAGGCTGACTGCACTGGACGACTTGGACCATCCTATCAACCATGGATGAGCTGCAACTGCCCGACCCAAACTCAATCACATTTAAACATTTAACACTGCTGACTCAGCTTCCATGATGCTGAGTGTGGCATAAAACCAATGACCATAAACTAGTGTTGGGAGTTGGAAACCAAATCCACTATTGATTATCAGGGACTTGTGGTGAACGATTATTGACTATAATCAAAATATAGATTTTTAATGCAATGACTAATTTTAAGGGCTTTTCCCCAGATTTTCTACAATTACTGTTTTCAAAACTAATACTGTTATGCAATGAAATGCATCCATGCAAGAAAGGCACTGGAATTGTAATTAAACAATAAAAATTTTACGTTATACATAGCTTTAAGCCGTTGAGCGCATGTTTGTGCATGAATATTTGTCAATATTAATTGTTAGTTTACTTCATTCAAGTGTGTTATACAAAAACAACGACATTCTGATTAATTGACGACATGTTTTTTAAGTCTTCTTTCGATCAATTTTCAAATTTTTTGTATCATCAGAACTCCACTATCACAAATATTTCATTAACTTGAGTTTTTCCTCATAGGAAATTACATAAACCCCACAGTTTTTCAATCTACTAAGCTAAATATTAGCATAATATCAGCATGCTGAAGGTTTTAGATGTATCAGCCTCTCAATCTGCAACAACATGAATAACATATTCCATATGATAAAAATATACACTGGTTTACAGCCTGGAGCTAATTTACCAAGCCATAACACCAGTTTAAGTAATTCTAGTTGAAAATATTTACTTACAAAAGTGAAAATATGAAAACACAATCAGCCAAATTAAACCAGAACATGTGCTAGTAAACCTACCCACATCATGGCTACAAGAATCATGGCAGATTAGGAAGACATGAGATAATTAACCAAGCTCACACCATGAGTTATTGGTCTCCCACTGAACCCCAGTGCAGATGTAATGAGATTCTTTCAATCAGGGCAGCAGGATCACCTCTGTCAGCTCAGGCACTAACAGAAATTACGCTTCATTTCGACAGATCAAAAGTCAGTAGAGATCTGCCAGTTCTAACATGGACACAAATTACATTTGTTTCAAAAAGTCACTGGAAAATGCTTTAAAAATGAAATTACTTGAACATGGCTATCAATGTTGCTTGAATTATGGACAGATGCTCAAATTATGGTTTACTATCAAAGCATGATTAGATGCAGGTTGCTTCAGGATGTCAAATTTTCCAAACTAATCGTACATTTCTTTCCTGAATCCTTTAATCATATTACTTCACAACTTCATTAGTTACTCATTATAATAGTGAAGAAAAAAATAGGTGAAAAATATTTCAGCCGCTCTGAACCTAAGGAAGCTAAGTAGAGTGTGTATTGGTTATAGCTGGCTTAAAAGACTGACAACTGGAAATAGCGATGATTTGAGATGAAATATAGTTTCAAGGTTACATGTATAATATGTGTACACAAATACATCTTTATTCAAAGGCTGCATCTAAAGTATGTTCAGGACAGTTATTATTGGTAATCAGTTAATAAATGTATCAACCCATGAAGATCCAGGGTAGAATAGGTCTTCAGCAACCCATGCTTGCCATAAAAGGCGACTATTGTAAGAGGCAACTAATGTGATCAGGTGGTCAGGCTCGCTGAGTTGGTTGACACATGTCATCGGTTCCCAATTGTGCAGATCAAAGCTCATGCTGTTGGTCACTGGATTGTTTGGTCCAGATTTCATTATTTAGAGATCACCGCCACATAGGTGGAAAATTGGTGAGTGCAACATAAAAACTAAACTCACTCACTAACTCACTCACTCACTAACTCACTCACTCAATAATTGTATCACCACTCACCCTTTTGAAATAGTGTGATTTGTCTGGTCCTTATATATCCTTTTTCATTTCTGCTCATAATTGTTTTTTTTTTAAATACGCATTGTACACATATTGTATACATATTGATAATCAATCTATATTCAAGTCAGGATTATCAATTTGTATGAGGCATTTCAATAGCCAGCCCCAGTACTGACAAGACAATAGTGTGATGATAGGAACTTTGTGTGTAATGAGATAAACATACCTACTGAATCATCAAATGCTGTGTGCATGGTATGGATCCTTGAACATCACAATGACTACAACAAATTCTACCCTTGAGCTGGGTAAATAACTAGTAATTGTGTATTGATCGTTACAAATTTAATGAGAGGGGTGTGGTGATTAGGGACAATGTTGCATTTGAGACTCTTTCAATTAAATGCTTGCATATGGGACCATGAACTGTGTGGACTTTTGTTGTGTGTGCCACTGCAATTCCATGCAATAGATCAACATTTTGACTAACTCCAAGCAGATAGTCCTTGTTTTATCTTCTTCAAGCTGAACATCAGGCAGTGAAACCATGGAAACAATAAGTGTCACTTCAAAAAGATTGCTTATGTGTTAAACTACTGAGGCAGTGCCAAATTCTAACCATTTCAGATGATTAGAAACAGTTCATTTTATATTCCTACGTTTGCTCATGTATGTGTTAATTCCAGTTAGGCTGAAACAATCAGCATTTCTTTCTGTAAAGGATTGGGCCTTTGAACATAACATATTTTACAATCACCTCCTAACATCCATATCATTCCATATGGATGATGTAATCATGGCATCAGCTTTTAGTGAAGTAGAAAAGAAAATGTCAAGATACGAATCTGTATTCCACATGTTCGCCCTGTTCAATTCTTGCAGAGCTGTTCACTTGTATCCATGCTAGGAGGAAAGCACAAAACATTCCTCCTTTAAAAATGAAAATACAACCCTTCCACCCTACACACTTTGGGGATAAACATGATAAATGAGCACTTAAAATTTCTAAATAGCCTAATTAAAAGAGTGATAAAAGACAAGAAAAGCATCATAACTGTTAGCATATCAGTGAAAGGTATCGTAACAAGATACAGTGTGATACAAGGTACAAGAACTCACAGCTCATTATGACATAACAGACCACACCTGAGACACATGATCAGCAAGTACATTTCTGTTATGCAACAGTCAAAACTAACACTACAAATAGACATCAACATGCTGAATAATATGTACTACAAAATCCCTGCATAATGATTTATAGTATTCTCAGAAATTATTGAGAATCATGTTGCGTCATGTAACTCATTACGTTTATTAACTTCTGGCGTTTTACTTACATAAACATGTTAAAACATCATCCTTTAACAGTCTCAGTCTTCTTTTAGTACTTTGTTAGACCTCCTCCCTCAGCAATGCATGCCTGAATACGCCTAGGCACACTACCCATCAAAGTTTGCAGGTAATCGTGTGACAGGGTATCCCAATATTGGACCACCTCGGCCTTCATATCTTCAATATTTCTCAGTCCCTTTTGGTTTATTCTGTCCTTCATGACTCCCCACACATTCTCAATAGGGTTTAGATCTGGGCTGTAACTGGGCCAGTCTAAAACTTGAACATTTTCACCCGACAACCACTGTTTTGTGTAGCGCGCAGTGTGTTTTGGGTCATTATCATGCTGGAAAATCCAATCATCTTCATACAATGTTTGTGCTGTCGGAAGAAGGTGACCATTTAGAATGTCAACATATCTTTCTTTTGTCAAGTTTCCCGTGAAAACACACAATGGCGTCACTCCGCGAGCCCATATGCCACCCCACATGTGAAACTTCGGGCTATGTTTTGGTCGCTGGTAGATAGGTTTGACAGTATCTTTGGTCCAAATTTTCACACAATTAGGGAAAAGCCAAACAGAACTTTCATCCGAAAAGAAAACATTATCCCAATCTTGATTTTCATGGGCCCGACACCAGTTTAAACGTTTTTCCTTTTGTGCATCTTTCATCAACGACGAGGGAATTCCACGTTTTTTCACCCAATTAAGTCTCTGTAATTCCTGCCTAACTGTTTCATTGCATACCTGAGGACTTCCTCTACTAATCATTTCATTTCTGATGTTCTCAACACTTTTCAATTTGCCCCTACTCACAATCTGCCCAAGTCTTCGGCGATCCATAACACTGAATTTCCTAGGCCGACCTGCCCGTTCTTTGTGCTCTATCCCGGTTCCTGTTTGAATATTCTTCAAAGTTCTGTATACTGTAGACAGAGGAATACCATGTCTACAAGCTAACACTTTAGCATCAGCCTCACCCCTTTCAAAATCATCTAGAATGAGCTTTCTTTTCTCTCTTGCTGTAAATTCTGCCATGGCAACACAGGAAGCCGTCTGCTCAGACAAGGGAGATAACTCTTGACGTAATGAGCTACCTTCTAAGCCTTCAAGAGTTGTTTCCCTTATTTAGTGTGCTTAGTGCATAGTGAAAGCCCCTTTTCCAATCTTAGCATCATTAGAAAAAAAACAAAGATTTTCTCAATAATTTCTGGGAACACTGTAATAGTAGTCATAGAATCCTCAGGGGGTCTTACCATTGTCATGCCATACAACTATGGCAACCATCATATGAAAGCATCATGTGTGTCATTGGGTGACAATCTGTTTGTCCCCATTTGACTCTAAGACAATTGCATAGCCATTCTATTTAACATGATTAATACTGATGAAACAGCAACTTTGCTGCAAACTTGTGTCAACATGCACCGGCTTGAGCCATGTCTATTCCTGGAACAACTTGCTGTTATCAAGACAGGGAACAAATAAGCAAAGGGGGTTACTTATCTCCTAATGTATAGTCATTCTTAGGAGTGTTTTGGCAACTTGTATAAGTTTAGCACCTCTTAATAAACGTGAATAAGAATACATCATGACTACAACAAGGTTACCTAGAGATGGATGTTCTGATACTGGTATATCAACACAGACAGAAGGTAAATTAATCGAGGACAGTAAGTGATACTGGTGCCATGCCAGTGTGTTATCTACTGCTGCAATGTGCAGTGTAGACTAACAGCTAGTCTCTGAAATGAACATATTTTACTGAAAAAACGTTCATAGTGAAAAAAAATAATATAATGATATGGAGCCCTGAGACTTTCTTCATTTTCAGAAGCTATGGAAATCTAGACTTGCCACATTTTCTAGGCTTGCGTGGGCTTTCTTGGATATACTTCAGGGTCTGTACAACAGACTATGTGCAGTGTAATGGTGCATCTACCATCTTGGTGATACAAGCATCCTAGCAATACAGGCACCCTAGTGATACAGGATCCAAAATACGCTGAACAGGACAGATCCTGAGCAATGCTTCTTTACAATCAATTTAGGGCAAGTCATTTCTTTGTGTGCCAGTTTATTCTACCACATACACATTACTTTGATAGCAGGTGTAACTACTTCTGTCGCCATTTAACCATTGTGTAAATAAAAGAACAGTTTTTCAGCCCTTCCAAAAAGCCTTACCTCATAATAAATTCCTATTATTTGTCATGTTTATAAGTAAATTAAATTTAGCATCATATGGATTCTTTCATTGTTTAACATCCCATAAATGTTTCTCTTACACTCAAGAATTGTAATTGATATCCATAAACATAATGCATAAATGAATGTGCTGCCTTGACCCCTCAGTTGGCAAATAAGATACTGGAGTACAGTGTACACTACAGACATGCCTGCATGCAGTAACACAAACATTTTAACATATGTGACATACATACTCCAGTATTAAGCATGTGAGGTGAGAGGCATATCTTAAATGGGATCACGCAATGGGGTGCCCTAGGCACTCAGCCAAGTCTTGTCTAGACTTCAAAGTTTGGTCTCTTCTGGAAGGACCCTTCTTCACTATCCATAACCTAGAGCTATCTGTACATCTAAAGTTACAACTCTTAGAACAATTAGTTTTGTCCTTCGGGGCCTCTTTGACAAGTGACTGTGTGACTTGTGTTGGAATGAATGACCTACAGCAAACAATCCAAGAGGATTAGACAGCTACAGGCAATGAAGAAAAACAATAAGCTTGACAGTTGTGGGATGTGTATGACTTGACAAGTTACACTCAAAATAGCTGCAAGGGACATTCATCATCCTGGTTAATTTACAACTTCAACTTGGGAAATTGTGGTGCAGATCACATGACACTCCCCTAACTGACCCAGATACAAGGTACTTCAATGCAGACAACCAGTATGTCAAATCACGAACTCCTGGTCTTTGTACAAAGTGAGACTCCACTGAATACATGCTACACACTGATGAACAACATTTACAAATACACATGCTAACTTCTTCATATAACTATGATGACACAAACACAGTCATAAGCACTAGTAAATACAACAATGGAACTGACTCATTCCAATATGAAACATTTTACTTGCCCAAACATGGGTTTAACTCTTAGCATAATTTTTCTGATGATTTCTGTGACGATTATCTCAACAATTTTATTGTGAGCTTACTAGATGAGGGCTTTGGTCACTAGTGGCTAAAATCATTGGCTTCTAGACATACTAGTATTCAGTTCTGAGTCTACAAACACAATCAGTCATACACTTTTGTGGAAAAGAATACTAAATTAACACATACTACTAGTGAGTATTGTTACAGTCTAAACCAATAATGATATATACGAAGAATGAAAGTAATGATCAAACTGACATCTACTGCTCCACAACCAGAGACCATGTAAGGGACGGTTTTTGCCACAACATAAACCATTGGGTATGAACATAGAGAATGGCCATTTCATACCCATGTAGGTAGTCTGTCTCACAGTCACTGGACCATATCATTTTCCCTTCTGCCTAGTCCTTTATGTAATGCTTAAGCCCTAAACAAAGCAAGTCTAGATTTCCACAAGTTACCTTCTCAATGGGGCTCCTTTTAGTTTAAAAGGAATCGTTCATTTCTTTCAAAATTATATATAATAAGAGACTAAATGTTAGTCTACCATGAAGTTAATCCCACCCAAGTCTCTGACAGTGACACAGGGGTTCATATCACTAAAAACTGCTGTCAAGTTACATACTCTCACTGACACCCCCACCTTAGTACAAAAGAAAACGAGTACTAAGACCCTGTCTGTGAGAGAACATACCTTGTTTGCAGCTTTTAGCATTACAAGCCCTTGTGGTGTCTGATATGGCACAATCACTTCTTGCCACTCAGCTGAAGGTTGTGGTGTCATGAAGCTGTAAACTTTTATGTTGACTGTAGCTCTAGCTTGAACACGTCCACAAACACAGTCTTGAATGTACATGTGAGATATTCATTTGATAGTTGATAAAAGGGAGCACTTACTGAATCCATTAACTGCAAGTAAAATTTGCTTTGAGGCTAAATTTGACATAAAGAGATTGGGAACAAACTTTTTAAGCAAAATGCCTTAGTACTGCCATAAGCAGCTTTATCATTCAGTGATGTTATTTGAAAATCTCAAAAAAGAAAGGTCAAAATTCCGAAATGATGCTAAAAAAGTACATATTGTTAATCCCCATTACCAGGGTTGCCATGGCAGCCATACTGAAAATCGAAACTTGAAATTCTTGAATGAATAAGCACATCATTACTTGATGGGAACATGTACATGACGACAGTGCATTATCATGGAACAGTGTGCTTACGATCGTGAACTCCTTCTAAATGGTGTGCTGGATGAGGTGGGTGAATAGTTCACAAAAAGTGTCTGAAGTCAGAAGAAATACTGTTCTATTTACTGGAAGAGAATAACTATGTCTTGGGTGGTCAGAGAGTCAGTGACACAGGGGCTTCTGAGTCTGAGCTGGGGGTTACAGCTAACCTGTGTCTAAGGGAGTCTAAACACTACTGCATAACATTTTCATTTTCTATTTATTTAAAGTTGAGACAATAAAAAGATCATAAATTCTTTGATGATACAAAATGCCATGTGCCCTACAACACCCTATGATAAATAAAATGACCAGACAGAGGGAAGTACTTTATCTTGCTAACTGAACTGACACTTATCTTGTTCACACATTTGCTGGATATTAGAGGAGGTATATGATATTGAAATTGACAGGCTTGCACTGGGGCTTAAGCTTATTCAGCCTAAATTGAAGTATTAGCTAAAAGTTGATGATAGGTTTACTTTCCAAAACAGATGTGGGCAATTTGTTCCAATATAAGGACATAACTTTTTCTTATTGTCTCTCACTATGTCTTAATGACAAGTTCTTGTACCCTCAGGCTAGGACTTATCTGTAAACCTCGTGTATTCACAGCCTGAACCATTTTGAATAGAATGTCTGAGACAAGGATTTTTGTTATTTTAGACTGGTGTCTTTCTCTAAGTTAGTACTGATTATGGTGTACCTAACGTTTCACATTCATGTTTTCATAATATCTTAATCCTAATATATCGCTTATTGTGGTAATAGTTAATCATGAAATTTTGCAAGAATTATTACTCCATGACAGCATGATGGTCAAGCAGGTCATGACATCATAAACTGCACATGACTAAAAATTATGTTTTTATTGACCTATGCACCCATCAAGGCTATTACACTCAGGGTATATATCTAAATGCGATGAATAACTGATAAAAAATATAAACATTTGTATACAGTTATGAATTCTTTTACATAACCTGAACATTTAAAGTTTTATAGCATGGATATCTCTAGATTCAAATACCATTGCGATTGACTGCAGAATTCCTCCCACCACCCCCACAAGCCTATACTTCCAGAACCCCCCCACACCACCCCCTCCCCCATCCTCCTTCTCCCCCGCCCCCAATCCTAAATTTCAGATAAACTGAATAGTGGTTAATCATTGATACATCTAATGGATTCCTGATCTCTGATCTGAGTAAATGCATTCCAGCTGGCTGGGTCATTAGTCAGTCATACTGAAGGATCATGTGTCCAGCATCTAAATGGACACAGTCACTCCCACTCCCACTGCACAAGTAGTTTTATGAATGGCCACGCACATGGTGTACATTTGTAATTAGCACAACAATACAACCACCATCATAGTACACTAATTTGTGATTCAGTTACTAATGATTTGGGGCCATCTGTTTCTTCTGCAATGATGCAATAAGTAGATGATACGTGTACATTGCATATGCAGAGCCAGTTGATATTGATTTGTTTAGGTATAGACCATACAATAGATGGTCTCTGGTTTAGGACAAAATTGACTGCATTTATAATGTGCTGTACGCAAAAGAAGAAAGGTTCCCTCAAGACATTTTCTTAGTGCTGGCACTTTTTAATAATCTTTCAAGCCATGGAAAAAGTATTCACTGAAATATATGTGAATAGAAAAGCAATAAAAATTAGACAAACCTATTAAATAATTCCTCTACTTTCAAGAAGGTGTTATGTTTGGTTGCCCTCTATATCTGTGTGATTTAAACATCATAATCATGACACTCAGTCTCTTAGTTACAATGTATTATTTCTCTATACAAGTATTATGATTCAAAAACTGCATGCTTATTATCAATACTAACAAAATCACCTGAAATATTGATGTGATTAAAAGGGAAACATGTTGAACACAATCAAAAATCAAAATGGCCATGGTGTTAGGCTAAAAACACACACATTCGCAAATGAATAGTAAATCTGTAGTAGTTGCTACACCAACTACCTTTTTTCAGTTCAGCAAAAAACATATTGATATCACACATCAATGTCTAAAAAAATCAGTAAGAAATAATCTTCAAAAACAAAACAGGATGCAACTGTATATCCCAGCAATGAAACAGTACAGGTTTTCAGACTGTTTGAGAACAACTATACCATGAAGCATTTTAAAAGTGATCTGAGACAATGAAGATTTCAATTTAGTTGAAAATAGTGTGAGATCGTTTATGTCCAAATTTGGCCTATATATAAAAAATCAATACAATTTTGAAAGAAAAAAACGTTCACAAAACAAGACTTTCATCGTGGAGAAAATGCTACTTTAAAAATATTACCATATGCAGAAAATATTGACATGTACTGTTATTGTATCACCTGACTCGACCAATAAAAGTCAAGCCCATTGACTCCAGTCAAAACGCTAGCAGACGAATTTTCATTTCAAGGCGAGCTGACAGGTAGGGATGCCAACCAAACTTTGCAATCACAATTAAGAAAACATGTCAAATAGAAATGTCTTAGCACGAACAGCACGTGCATTATGTTTTGGTGTCGGTTTCAGCGACTGCCAAAGATAGTTCTGGCAAGACAGAGCTCTGAATCCTCACCTTGCGGCATATCCTCTCGTACCGAACAGCACATTAGCACGTAATGTGCGATGTCGAAATAGGGGTACATTTTCAGTTTTGTAACCACCGTAGCGATATCCATGAATGTTTTTGGATCCATTGTTAACCACTCTAGCGCCAGTTTGATCGAAAATACGGGCCCACACGAAGGAGAAACCGGTGCTTCTTGGATGTCAAATTGACACTGGAGCCGGTGAACACTGATGCAGCGCCTCTTCCTATTTACAAGTTCGATAACTCTTGTGTTGTGGAGACCACTAGTGAATACATATTGCTCACGCAGGGTAGGGACATTTTACTTTGTTAACGCTTCGTTTAATACGTGATATGTCATGTTTCATTGTCGTTGAACATTAGCACACTATACAAACATATATTCAGTCAATCACATACCATTACGTACACACTTGTGCACCACAAGGCAAAAACTATCATGAACAAAGACCATATATTTTTTCTGGTTTAGTAGGGGAAGCGAAAGTTTCAACTTGATCGATTTTATGTAACATTTTTATATCTCTTAATGTGAAATTCCAAAAATCTCCTTACAACTCTTCTTTGAAATTCAGTCCAAATAAGAAGTAAATAAACTCTTGACTGTGACCGGACAAGTTTAAAAACGTACTTTCCCCAAGAAACAACCCGATAACACTTTCTAACACGTCTTACTTCTTTAATATCTTAAAACCGTTTCTCTTTCTCACAGTCCCTAACTTCACGCATTTGTCTTTAATCATTAGTTGAGTGGTATATCACCGATGACGTGTCATGCTCTAGTTTGTGATGACGTGTAATGCTCTAATTTGTGATGACGCGCAACGACCTAGGCCTTGGAGACTCGGAATATTCGGTTTTTCTGAAGCGCGTTTTCGTATCATTCGTAAGTAAAGTGAACGTCTGAAGAGCCGATATTAAATATCAGTTCCAGTTTTGGCCAGCTCTGCATGTATCTTAGTGCTCGATTTCTAAACCAGATCGCAGAAAGTATTCATTGACTGTACAGTGAAGCTTCAAAGAAACATTGTACTTCGCGATGCTCTCTAGCTGACAGATAGTGTCACAATATTCACTCAGAATGATTTCTATCTTAACGTTGTCTATAGTAAGAAGGGAAGATAACTCCACTGCCTGTACCCTCAAGCAGCGACACACGATTTTTTTATTACGTCTCGGTGGGACGCATAGGGTGAATCAGGAGGCGTAATTCCTCAATGATGTGCAGTCATTCGTATTAAATACATCTTCAAGAATAGTATCAAATTCCACACTATCAGTCTTGGGTACCCAGCCTCTTCATATCATGTGCTGAGGTGGGCTGTGAGGACATAAAGAGGATGTCATATCATGGATAATCTCAGAGTCTTCCTGATCATATGAGTGGTCAAGTCTTTACGTTGTATACGATACTCGTGCGTAACTATTGGTATTTCCTCTCGCTCGGGACATAATAACCCTAGGCACTCCTGTCGTAAACATGGTATGATATGGGCACGGATGTTATAATCAGTTTATTGCCAAAGTCGTCAAACAGAAGAAACTAAACCCAAATCTTCTTTCAAACATAGGCGGGGTGCCCGACGTCGCCGCATGCAGAAAGCACTTGGTCACAGAGGAAACGTGATGTTAATTGATGCACTCTTCATGACATCACGTCACCATGACATTTTACTGATATTTTGCCTGAGGGCATTGTATGAAACATAGGTAACAAAAATGGCATTTTTCGATCGTCGGATCTTATGGCATTTGGAGCAGAACGAAAGTGCTGTACAAGGTTAGTTGAGTGATGTTTGAGATCACACATCACAGTGTGCACCATGTTTACGAGATCTTACATAAACTGCACGAGAGCGGCCTCTGTGCCAGTGCAGGCTGCTTTAGGATGCCCTTACCGTCTTGAGATGACTGGGTTCTCCAACATTCCCGTTGGCTTCTATTAGTTGGTCCTTACAACCTACTGACTCAATGTGTCTGTGTATATGGCGTGAAGATCTGAGATAGAAGTAATCTTCAGAAACCTATTCTTGTAAAAGGCGGCTGACGGGATTGGGTGGTCACACTCACTGAGTTGGTTGACATATCGTCGTATCCCAATTGCGTAGATCGGTGCTCATGATGTTGATCCATGGATTGTCTTGTCCATACTCGATAATTTACAGACTATTGCTGAAATATTGCTGACTGTGGTGTTTAACAACACAATCAACAAACAGAGCTCGAGTATATGGTAGCTTCTTGAAGATACTCTCATTGACAAATTAAAAACCTTTGCCTGTTGTTTTAGTAGCAGATTATGTGATTTTGTCAACTCATTGAGGATAAAATTTGGATATGGCATTTGCTTCAAGTCAACAGTGAAGGAAAGACGGGGGAACTTCCCCTTGTCATCAGCAGAAGTGAACTATTTGAACATACTTTTCTGATGACCTACTTTTTTCAGAAAGGTCATATAGTTTCTATTCCATGCTTTGGAAGGCTTATCAAATATTTGTTGCATTCTATTTTGGCTGCCCACATGTTCTTCCAGGTTGATGGATATCTGAGATGTGGACTAGGAGTGTCTTGAACGTCACCTTCCCAGCAGACACCCTGACAGGAACAAGGATTTCTGTTAAAACGTATGCAACTGTTTTGTTTGATTGTCACCCTAAACATGAATTTCTGGCTAAGAAGTCATAACAGTTCAGTATTCAGGCGAATTATTGGGATTACATACTCTACTCGAGTGGAAATAACAATGTGGTCCTTCAGCATGATGAACAAGTAGCTACCAGCCAGACTGGGGTCCCATTCAAACCAAACTCCCAGTCTTGCCAGTGATGTAAAGACAACAAAAGGTTGTGATGACTTTTGATTTTATTCACGATGACATGTACAGCATAGGGATACCATGACATATGTTGCATGTATATGACCAGTTAAACAATCTACAGATAACATTTGAGGAGTAGGTACACAACACTTTCATTGAGAGGGTATCCACGGTTCATCAGAAATCTAACATGGTTACATGGAGGTTTAATGACTCTAACTTTTACCCTTATAAAAAACTTGAAAAACATAAATACATAACTGCCTTTTCAGGATAATATATAAATATTCTGTTTATCATTGACAACGTTTGAAAGAAGAGATTCTGCCAGAATTTCAACACTGGAAATAAGAACATGGGAGGCATACTACACCTAATTTGTTAAGGACCCGATGGTCATATTTAAGCTGCTGTCCTTACCAAAGGTTGAGTAGTATATATACAGGATCTGTTTGCTTGTAACACAAAAGAAATAACATCACCTTTACATTTACAGGAGTGCACAGCACACTCCTCTACGATGATTGAATAACAATGAACCCATGACAACATGACATCATAAGGGACAGTGTCTCTTTGTCTCAACTGATATATCACACAATTGGAGTTCAAGTCTAAGGGGTTTAAAGTACACTCCAAAATTATCAAAATTATTTCGGTCAAAACAAGTTATTCAGTTAACTATTCTTAAAAGCATAAAATTATTATAATAATTCTGAGTGCTGAAAATCAAAATGTATAAATCAGATGAGGACGAACCTGAATTTTCCCATATCCAGAATGAGAACATGAGTATAGTGTGTGCCTTGGCCTGGCAGAATCTCTGGAGAACTTCACATATTCTTGACCAACAAATGACTCTGAGAGTATCATGTCAATGCATAATTCCTTTCAGACTCACATATAATGTAAGGCAAATGTGGTCACAATTACTGACAAATGGCCCCTTCGTTAAACAATGCAACTTCCTTACTTCATATATACATACTGTGCTGGCACAGTCCACTTTCATTCTGTAGGGACAATCAACCACATGACCCACAGATATTCACTTGAAGCTTATATCCATAACAATAATGAAGACTAGAACAATCATATATTAATCTCTCAGACTCTTCCCAAACAGAAACTCTTCATTAAATGTTTAAGTTGCTTTACTGACATTTTCATATGGGTCATTATTTGGTCCATATGCACAAAGATGTCACTGTTCAATGGTAACAGCTGTCATAATTACAGTGGAAGCTTTCAAAACCAGCATCTGTCTAATCCAGCCAGTTGTCAACACTGGCATAAAATCCAATACATTTATCATCAGCTCTGCAATCTGGCACATTCCTTATAACGGATATTTCCTCAATCCCATTGCATGCCAGATTAGATAGCTTCCACTGTACTTCTTAAAATAAAACCATCATTTAAAATGCAGCAAATGACATGAAAAAACGTAACACAACCTTACCCATTATTTTCTTGAACAGAATCAAAATAAAGAGTTGCATTAGCTGTAACAGATGCCAACCTTCACGGGCATCCACAGTCGACCTTGATCAAACTTTCTCATTCACTGCCACAGAGCGGGCGAGACTAGAATATTCATGATAGGAGCTAGTGACTGGTTATTAGTTTCAATAAATGTGTTATAAAGATGGTGATAATGGTGATTATGAAGATGAGAAATATGGTAACAGATATAATTCAATACAATGTTATAAATATATTCAACTAAAACAACACCTGTAGAAAACTCATTTCAGTAGAAATGCTGACAACAAATGATTTTGAGCCTAATCAAACCATAGCTTGTAATTTGACCCAGAGAATATTTCATCTAACAGTTGCTGCTTTCAGATCATATTCACTCCATACATCGTTTACAGCACTTAGCATTCTATTACCATCATACAGACTAACCCAAGTCTGGAACTTTGGTTATGTATGGTTCTTCTTTCCCTACAAATTCTAGGACAGTAAGAATGTCAGTGGATTAAAGGGAGGCTTTCATCATATCTTTACTACAAACATGGTCGCAGATACAACATCTGACGAATGTTACTAGTGTGTTACTCTAGGGTGATATATGTATATGGCAGGTTATAAGCTCAAGTTCAGCTGTCACTGATTTAGCTCTAACCTGCTAAACACCTGCATAATATCATTGATAAACCAGCAGTACCTGTACACTCGTATACATTTATATATTTCGTAACCTTGGTTACGCTACAGTCACATCTGCAGTAACTAAGATAAGCGTAAGTTAACCTAGGCTACTCCTTATTCACACTAGTGGTACACCAAGATTGCTCTGGTCACATCTGTGGAGGCCTAGAAGACATAAGTTACACCTGTTGTGTAACCAAGCATACTCTTGTTACACTTGTGGTAACCAAAAGTGAAGCATAGTTATACCTTTAGTTACCTAGATAAAACGAGTTATACCTGTGGTGGCCCTCATGACACACGTTACCTTGATTACACTAATTACACTTTTGGTTTTCTAGATAAAAATAGTCACCTGTGGTGACCCTCATGTTACACTAATTAACACCTGTGGTTACCATGCCTGTACCAGATACACCTTTGCTAGCAAGATTACTCATGTATGGCCTGTGACCAAAATTACAATCCCCATGCCTGTGGTGACCTTGACTTCACTAGTCACACCTGCAGTTACCTTCATTACACATGAGGAACTTACACTGTACCCCTGCTCACATAGATTACACTAGTTACAGAAGATACACTCATGACCTAGATTACTGAACAGTTACAACTCTTGTAACTAGGATTACATTACACCCATGGAAACCTAAATTACATTGTATCAGGTATATGACGGTCACACCCACAGATACACCTTTGGTGTACTTACGTTGCGCTGAGAAAACCCTGGATTATCCATTGCCTGCCTTCTAATCAGATTATCGGGATCCTAAAGCATAATGGTTCCTGAATGAATGGTAGGTTTGTGAAAGACTCACAGATGCTGAGTGTGGGCCAGAGTTTCTGACACTGGAATGACTAAAGTATTGTTTGAGAGATAAATTACACAGCAAAGCTAGACACGCACAAACACATCTCAAGCTCTACTTAGTTTGGCTTATGCTGGGTATAAATTACAAACCATTCTGAAACCATGTTTCAATATGGTTCTAAATAAGCTTACTGCACAGAACTGGCGTCTGTGGTAGTAGTGAATATGGGGAACGTTATTTTCCACAGTCCCATTAAACTGGCTGGAATTAGAACCGAGGGCACAATGGCCTCATTCACTCTCAACTGACACTGGGACCCTATCCTCACATCCCTCATGAATCAAACAAAAATACACTTCTACTCTCTCTCTGAAAATGATCTCATCTAAACTTATACAGCTGCTGAGTCTGGTGACATTTCTAGGAAACATATCAATCTACAAGCTATACTATATGATGTTCTAAACAAAACAATCTGAGCATTGCACTTGATTCAATGGTAGCCATAACTTGAAGACAAAGCCAATCAAAATCACAGACAGCAAAAATATCTTGGGTTTCCCCAGCTTATCTAGACCTAACTGAAGTCGTCTCACCTGTACACTGAGGAAGTCATCACCTATACATACAGTGAGAGGGCAATATGCCACATCTGCAATTACTGTGCCAAACTCACAGAAAAGACCTAAAACAGGAACAAAACCATTACAGTCTTTACAATAATTGCTTAAGCATACCAAACCTTGTAAGAGAAAATAATACCTAATTTTGTTTTACACAAACAATAAACATTGGAAATACATAAAACTTAAGTCTTCCATTCTCCAAGATATGATTCTATTAAAAAAATGAGATAAATATTAATAAAAACATTTTTCATGAGATATGTTTGACTTACACTACACCTTCTATGAAATATAATATAATACACATACCTAATTGGACATTTCAGGTATTCTGCACAGAGATGATGAAGCTGTATTCCCATATACATATCCCTAACTATCAACATCATTGGTCAATGTTTCCAAATTGAAATATTTTGCATGAGAGGTAGCTAAATCTGACATGAATTTCACACCAGAAGTTGTGACTGTACACATATTCAGCTACACCAGAAAACACTGTATTCACCGTGATACCAAATTCTTAAAGTGCAACACTGAAGTCACACTGAACGTTTAAGATCAAGCGAGCATACCTTAAATGTCAATGTTTCCAAGAGAATTTCTTTAAAAGCCACGATTATATCTTTATTCAAGAATATCTTTTTAGCAAAAAAAATTGAAAAGAAAAACAACCAAGTAAATACGGACTGCCTTGAAAACGTGTGTCTCAGTTAGGGTTGAATGTAAAGATTACCATCAGACTGGTTAGAAACTGCTCAGAGATGCTTACTGAAGCAGGGTAATCAATGCAGCAAGTATCCATGTGGAGTTAATGTGGAGACAGTTCGAAATCTATGAATTGTGAATCACAAAATAACTTTTCTTCTCACTTCTTGAAAGATGAATAATGTCAAAAAGAGTGAAAATATGGTCAGAGGTCATGTAACCCTTTCGAAAAGAAATGTTGTCTTTTTTTAACTTGGCACAAACCATTATTTTCAAGGGGACACCATGATCAAGCCTTCTGCAACCAACCATAAGAATATGTTCTTTTAAGCGGTCTGTCTTATGGGAAGATACCGTGGAGATAAGAAAATACTTTGTTTCTCATACAGCATTACCTTTCAGTTTCAGGTACTCCACAAAATGAAATTCAGAAAAGATTTACACTCAAGCTCACATTAACAATTCTTGCAAATTCCAAATTTATATGCTCTCTTTCTCATTGTCAGTACACATGACAATGTAATTGCGGTGTTCACAGACAAGCCAAATTAAATGTAGCAGAACAATAGCAATTCATCAGAAATGCTATGTTTCAAATCTTCCTGACTGTATTTCTAGTTAGTAGACATTGTGATTTTTTTCCTGAATGAAACGTACTTCACATAATCTTTTGTTTACACCATCTGTAAAACAAGAATACAACTTCACATCTAAATAAATGTCTGCAAAAAATATAGCATTCGATAACAAAGTGAATAGTTTAACTTTCAGCAATACAAAAAAACTAGTCATGCAAATATCATTCGGGACTCTACAGTTCCCACTAACACAGCAAATCAGTACATCAATATTTGACACTATACAATGACCACAAAACACATAAAAACAAGAACATCACAAAAGTCCTTGTACATATTTACAAAACATGGAGAAAACTAAAACAAACACAATCTTGTAATCTTCCATTCTGATGCCTGTTTAGTTTATACATATCTGAGGTCAAAGGTCATGAAGAAGCGTGAACCATATCAACCATACAACAAATATTTGTCACCTGAATATTTCTAATCACTGTTATTCAGTAATCATATTTGGGTTAAATACTTCCTGTACTTTGCCAGAGGCAGATTGCACATAGAGAATGTCTTGTCATAGACATTCCATCTGCTAAGACATGGAGTGCCATCTGTTAAATGTTCATCACCAGATACTTGATTATACAAACTTAATAATGGAGGGTTGATAAAGATAGGTTTATACAGGAATAGTGGTTATATTTTTTCTCACCATTAATGAAATGTTACATTTTATGAGAAGAATTTGAATGTCAATCAAAATCTTCATCTTTCCACTTCACGTTACTTATTTTTTCAATACAAACATACAAATGTTGCCACATCTCTGACTCAAACACTTACCTTCCCTTTGTCACAAAAGGAAGACAAAAACACATGACCACAAAGAGAAAATTTGTCTCATTACTCCTTAACACAGACAGGCTTGGACACCACTTCTTCTGTGTTTGGCAAACAGTTAATTTGGCAGAGTACAAAATACTTTCATATCTTCTCGTCAAAACATGCAAAAGATTGTCAGCCATTTGGCAAAAACAAAACCAAAGTTCTAAATTCAAATCTACTGGTTCAATATATTCTAAAATATAGGGCTCTGGCATAAAATATCTATATTCTCAAACTGTACAAAACACACTTTATGAGTGATGCAGATTATCAACAATCATTAAGGTTTCATACTCTAATCATATTCGCTCATAAAATGACTGACTTGAAGAAAAGATCAGTGGCATTACAGTTACGATATTGAGCGTTCTGCAAGGAAACGATCCGTGAAAGTAACTGAACTACTGATGTTGTATCTCGGGATGATAATACTGAGATGTTTTGAAAACACAAACAGTTGGTTGATGAACACTCACAACAAGCAGACACAGATTGGGATATAATTCTATGACAGGACCATACAAGTCTTGGAACTATGTGCCACAGAGTCGGAGAGAAATATCAATTCTTGCCGTCAAGCACGGAAAGTCTGAACACAATGCAAACAGTGTGCTTTTCAGTTCTTTACAAAAGCATGACAAGAAGGGAGATAACTCTATCTTTCCACACAAGGGAGAATACTCTTCAAGGAACCCTGCATCCCTTAAAAAAGTTTTCTTCCTTTTCATGAAACATTTGGTGTAAATGATCTGTTCTCTTGAGAAGTTTGTACATGTAGAATATGACCTTGACCTGTTAGTAACCTAGGGGAGACTACTGCTATAAGTCAGCCTCTGGCTCTTCCATCAGGGGCTCCTCTTCATGCTTCTTCACTCCTGCAATAGTGAAGACAATTAGGTCACATGTCAGCTGACTATAATAAGGTTTGTTGTGATATACAGTGAAACCTGTCCAAGCCCGCACCCAACTGGACCAAAATACCATGCCAGTTTCAACAGGGTGCTGGATTAGAAAGTGAGAATCATTTTCAAACATGGCTTCCATTTACACTCGTCAATCTGTTTATCTCAACAATTCCTCTGATCACTACTTCCAGATTATCTAGTGTGCCATGAGGATTAGTGCATTGGATTATGGGTCGTTGAATGGACTGGTCATACCAGTGCCAGTGTAGATGTTAATTACAGTTATAATTGATTTTTAGGCACTGGAAATTTATTCTGTATTAGACAATGCTTTAATTATCATATCATTGTAAAATGGCTCACTGATGTTCTAGATACTAATATTTTGCAGGACCAGTGAAGTAGGATGTGGGCTAGCAACAACCTAACTAACCCTCCTCGCCAGTGACTTTTCAAACTTCATTCCTACTTTGTACATACCTGTTTCCTTCTGATAGTCATAGGACACTGATAGGACCCTCTTGGCTGAGGACTTGTTGACATTACCATGAGGGTTGTCTGGGAGAAAGACTGCAACTAGCAACGCTAGGATCACCAACACAGCCCCAAATGCAAATGGTGGTCCTGGCACTACATTCTGAAACAATACACCACAGACTCTGAAATACACTTTTTCCAAACAATCTGAAAACTTGGAGGCCACAGTTAATAATAATGTCTCAGATATACCTCTGCCCTTAATATACCATAGGAGATACTGGATTTATGAGATTGATAAAATGAAGCCATGGAGGAAACAGACGGTGAAGAGAAATTGAGGAAAAATGTTACAATTTGTTCCATTCCTTTGGAAACACTTAACCTGTATGAACATATATCACTTTTTCTCATATGCAGTGGCATAGGTTAGTGGTATGGTCACAAAAAAAAAGAATATCCCCTACTTTTTTAATGGTATATTTACAGCTGTATAATCACAGAGGTAGCTCTCAGCTCAAAGGCTGTTATTTCAGATTACTTTGATCAGCAACAATCATCGAACAAAAAACTACTAAGATTCAACAAAGTATGAATGAATGTTGTAAACACAAAGCAACATTTCAGCTGTTTAATGATCCACAGAGAGGGTATATTGACACAATCATCTTGGTCACACACTGCAATCTCGGTCAATCTCACAAGCATTCACCACCAAAGCCCTATCCTATATAATCACTAATAAGAATTATCTATGCACAATGCACACTCAAAGCACTTAAACGATCAGGGCTTATATTTCCTAAGCTCTCATAGTGATGGTTGAAAGTACCCTACATTAACATTGCCTTGCGGCTATCTTAGCGCCAAGAGATCTTTGAAAATCTAGGTACTGTACCCTAGTTAACCCAAGATGACTGTGAACAACTAGAACGTTAGTGGTTACATGACTATAAAGGTATTGGCTTTTGATCATACATATGAGGCCAGCCATTACTCAAGATGATCCGAAACTGTAATCATTTTCATTGCAACTTACTGAATTAAAATGCTAGAATACATTAGTCTCACCTGGAAATTTTTTGGAAGGGGATTAAAAGTGTTGTTAGATGTCTTGGGGTGTTTGTGGCCCTGCGTCTCTATCCCATTGGCTGAGATGTCCACATGGAAGAGATAGAAGATAAAGCCAAACACTGCTGGCCCCAGTCCATTACACAGGCCTCGGATACCTGTGATGATCCCTTGAGCAACACCTGCATACAGCAGTCAAAACATTGCAATCACAATACCATGTTAAAGGAAGCAGTAGCTGAGTTGAGTTTTATGCCGCTTTTAGCAATATTCCAGCAGTATCAATGCAGGGGAACCAGAGAATAAGCTTCCCATCAACAAAGGGAGTGATTTTAGTTTTTCAGTTTGGTGACACAGCAATATTCCAGCTATATGGTGGCAGTTTGTAAATAGTCAAATCTGGTCAGACAATCCGGTGATCATCTATGCCCAACAAAGAAGAAGTGGTTTTAATGCTAAGTTTTAAATCATTGGGTTGAATACATGTTCAAAATATTATAGAAATTAATCAAAATTTGAGGAAATATGGACTGAAAATCAACACTATGTTAAAACAAAATAATTTGCCTTGCAGGGTCTAAGTGTGAATGTAATCATAAGTGTCACTTAGAAGGGAGGTAATTCTTACCCTGCTGATCTGCACTTGCATGAGCTGAGACAAAGGAGCTAATGGCAGGGTATGTTATACTGGACATCGCGGCCACACCACCAGCACACCACATCACCCTGGAACGGAATCATTGGACTTTTTATCTCACAATGTAACACCTACGATCTGTATAGGCCATGCCATTTCTTACAAATTAAAAAACACAGGAAACAATTAACATCAGCAGAATTTAGTGCACTGACAGTGAATACGTTTTTTCTCAAATACAGAAAAATTATAAGGTTTGGGCTGAGACATTACAGCAAGGGGAGATAATCACTTGCCTATGTAGGCAATACCACTAGTTTAAAACTTCACTTCCATTTCTGTATGTCTCAGTGGTAAGGACAGATAAAAAGCAACCATAATTCTGAGGGAATGTTTACAACATAATTCTGCCTTTTTATGCCTCAGTCATTCAAACGTGGCCATACTGTTGGTCAAGAGATATTACGATGCATAGACTAAACAATAGCAAAGCAATGATCAACACTATTGTATTCAGTGACTGAAAATAAGGAAGGATGCACAATAACTTATACAATAATGTTACATTTGATTTCTTAGAATAATTATCAACAGTGTTGCTTGCTCATACAATCCCATTATTTTTTATTCCTAAGATTGTTTGAGTGAGTGAGTGAGTGACTTTAGTTTTACGCTGCACTCAGCAACATTCCAGTTATATGGCGGCAGTCTGTAAATAATAAGAGTCTGGACCAGACAATCCAGTGATCAACAACATGTGTCAACCAAGTCAGCAAGTCTGACCACCCGACAGTTGCCTTTTATGGCAGAGATGGTTTGCTGAAGGCCTATTCTACCCCGGAACCTTCATGGGTCTAAGAATGAAATGGGTCATGAATGAAATAGATGCAATAAAGCTCTTTATACAAGTATACAGTATATACTATTTCACTAGTCATTTCAAAGTAAGCATTAAGCAATTTTATACTTACCATGTTTGTGATCCAAAGCCATAACAAGTTAGCTGGATTACTTCAAACACAAGGCCAAACAGAATAGCCTGCTTTGGTCCTAGATATTTCATTATTAAAGCAAGTATAAGAGTCTGAAAAGTAAATCGTCAAAATTTTAAAATACTGAAAACAATATACACTAGAAAATGGAATTTGAAAGATCACTGTAAAAGCTGTAAAAAGGCTTCATGGCTGAACCACTCACTTTGCTTACTGGTACATCTAACTATAGACAGCAAAAAAGGTGCTCCTGAAAAGTATTGAAGATCACAGTTTGTTCATACGGCAGTCAGCGTGTTATATCATGATATACTGACTATAGATTTATGGAAAAATTCAAGTGTCCTTCATCTTAATGGAATATATCTTGATTGGTCCGCAACATTTCAGTGGCCTCACTGCACGTTTAAACAGATATTTTAACTGTGTAACCTGGTTTACTACATTAGAAATTACAAAGTAGTAACTTGAGCAGAGTTGGAAACATCTCCTGACATACTTGGTGTATACACCTGTATTGGCTGCCGAACAGTTATCGCCAATACAATATAGTCTAATGCAATTAAAATATTGGTATTATTTTTCACCACAGTGTTTGACAACTAAAAAGAAAAAATTCTACACAGTAAGTAACATTAGAGAAAAATTAAAGATAAAAAGTTGTGAATCATATGATTTTTTTTAAGAGTTGGGGAATCCATCACACAATCTATAAAATAGACAGTTCAAGTTCACAAAAGTCATTCATTGCTTCAGTCCCTATCAGTATACTGTAATATAAGAAACACTCAGCTTGTCACACAAATATGACATGAGAAATTCTGAAATGGAGAAAACAAGTACATGTATTTGTACTACCATGATTCACATTGGAAACATTGGTGAATAACTGATTAAGTATCACAATTAAATCTGTCTCAATAAGATATGGTGACAACTGTTAGGCAGCGTGTACAGGGACCTGTAGTCTAGCAGGTATACAGTACACCATGTGTCAACCACTTACCTGTGCTAGAACAGACAACACTCCCACCACAGCTATAAATGAGGCAGTTTCCTCCACAGAAAAGCCCATTATCTGGAAAACAATGAATCATTGTCATGTTGTTTAAGGTTTGATGACAAAGAAATACTATGTATCTCTCATTTTTGTTGCTGCTCACTGAGTAACATGACTACCCTGGTTAAAGGATGAGTATGCCCAAGATTGCTTCTCAGCTTAGTTGGCAAACCCACCCAAGCTTGCATATCAGGCACTGAAATTTTCAGGTTTAATCAGAGTAAACAGAGTGAGTAGGGGTTTGTGTCTTCCCTCTAGCAACATTAAAAGCAATATCAGAGCAAGGAACACTAGAAAGGGACTTTACAGTCTTTTATAAATAGCTGTCAATCCCAAAGTAAATTTACAATAATATAATTATAATACTACTGAATAGTTTCAATTCAAGCAGCAGGTAAAGCTTATGAGTTATTTCCCTTTGATGAATATTACTTCCAGTTCTCATGGACTTCAATGCTCTATTTCATACTGACACGTCTTTCTAATTATCAAGCGTGCCGTTTTGACCATTTTAATTAGAAATTTACCATGTGGATTATTACCAACGGAGCAATCTAGACCAAAAGAAACATTCAGGCCCTGCTTTACAGACTGAAATCAGAGACTAAAGATGAGAATGAAAATATACTATGTGGAACATCTAGACTGGCTCCATGTGTGTGATGGCACATAGTCCTGTTCAGAGATTAGATAGCAAGCTCAAGTCATAAATCAGGTGTAGTTAAGCTATGTTGGGTGTGGAGGGCCCTTGCGAGTTTCCAGGATTTCAGACCTACCCCACAATGAATCGCATGTGATATATGTGGTCTCACCTCAAGCAAGTGAGTTTGTTCAAAACTGTCTTTGTTCACCCAGCAGAAAATGGGTACCCAGTGGGACATAGTCATGTGACTATAACCCACCAGATGTCTGTTAGACAGCAGACAGTTTTGGGTTACCCATGACAATAATAATCAGAATCTTTGGGCGCCTCAAGCATGCATTGTGCATGAAGCAGTGGGCATGATAAATGGACTATCATTATTACTATTAGCAATAAATGGACAGGGCAACAGACTCACTGAGGACATACTGTAGTAACAGACTGTGAATTAACTGCAAAGGACTTACATTCCTAAGATATACAAAAAAGCAGGAGTACTCTCCTGCCTCTGGGAGATAGGACAAGAAGACAGTCACACACAGCAACATGATCAGATTGTCTTGCCCGACCTTGCGTAGAGACTGAAACCACAAACAAAACAATAGTAGTCATTACAAGAACAATCTGCCACATCAAACCTGAAAACAACTCACTGAAAATGTTCAAAATTCAACAGATTTGAATGAAAAGTTCAACCCCCTAAAAGGCAAATCTATACAATGTGGCAAAGCAGACTGGCAAATATGGTGAAGATGGGCCAAATAGTTTCAGAATAATGCTCCAGAAACAAACTTTACCTTTCAAAAAGATAAAGTCCTAATTGTTGCCATGAAAACAGAAGAAAATAAAATTGAAAAAAAACAAAAAACAAAAAAAACAAAAACAACTCAAACCCCTAAAAGTCACATCTACATGATATGTAGAGGCCATATGCGATATTTGGTGAAGACTGTTCTAGTAGTTTTAGTGTTATGTTCTGGAAACAATGGGAACCCCAACACCAATGCCAATGCCAATGCCAACCCTGAACCCGACAGAAAGTCAGCCACTGGGTCATCCCGACCCTCCAGGGAAGATGTTATCAGTATTAGTCTATACTTACTGGATTTACAATTTACACATATAAAACTTGAAATCATTTGTACGCTAATCAGGACAAGAGTCACCAGAAAATGACATATCCCCCCAGCCCCCACATATTTGAAAGGACAATTCTTCCGACAGTTACTTATTGTGTTTTTAGACCAAGTCTGAATTGTTTCCATGGAATTCATGAAAAATATAAATGCCATATATCTGTAATCAGAAAAAGTCACCATTTCAAGATCTGTATCGTACATCTGCCAAAATCTTTTAAAAGATTTTGAAATGGTTTTCCAGCTGTGTGAAACTACAAACATTATTTACGTAAATAATCGAGTCTGGACCACACAATACAGTGATCAACAACATGAGCATCAATCTGCGCAATTGGGAACCGATGACATGATTGTGTCAACCAAATCAGCGAGCCTGATCACCCGATCCTGTTAGTTACCTCTTATGACAAGTATGGGTTGCTGAAGGCCTATTCTACCCCGGGACCTTCACGGGCCATCAGGAAAAGGTATGTTGCATTTAACAATTCATCTCCATAACACTTTACAAGTTCCCCTTATAGGCAACTACATCAACCTATCAAAACCATAATCATTATGGCTGTACTCTGGACCTAACAATGTTTCAATTTAAGCACTGGTGACGAATCCTTATTGGACCACAGTAGCAGTTGACAGTCTGTACCGACAATACAATGACATCCGTACCCCAAAAGGGTCCGCCTTGTCCCATGAAATCTGTGACCCCCAGCTGGCTGGGCGGAGCTTCTCCGGCAGCGACTCGGGCACAGCCACCATGATGAATAGCACATCCAACAGGGCTACAGCTGACGCTATCCAGATGACTAGTGAATCACTGTACATGCTGCCAAGGTAAGCGCCGATTGCAGGACTTGTCACCAAGCTGGCAGCAAACGTTGCCGACACCTTCACAGGAATAGAAACATACTGTAGCTACAAGACTCTAGGGTTGACTATTGAAGGAGAAATAACCATTGCCATAGGATACAGCAACATACTATTGCAATAGTTTTTCTCTCCTTGAATTGTCTCAGTTGATGTCATTTAGCATATGAATGTATAGTTCATAAGACACAAAAACAAGCTGAAGTAGTTCAAGATTCTTCTCAGAACTGAAAAGAAACCTGGAACCCAGATAAATCTGTTTAAGCGATAACAAGGGCAGATAACTGTAAATCAAAGAGAACAAATCTGATACTTCTAAATCTGATGCATATATAGTATTCTACCACTGATTAACTGCTATCGGAGACACAACTACTGCAATCCTTTGACAGTTTGATGCATCATGACAGCCCTACAACATTCACTGGGAAAGCTAACAAAGTGAGACTACTAGTGAGAGAGGAGCATTGGATTTCAGTATTGTTATAGTGAAACTACAAACATGATGACCGATTATGTCTAACATAAGTGACAGCTCACTTTGCAGCTTCCTAATGCATTCAAGTGTGTTCATCCACTATCAGTCCTTCAAGGTGCAACAGTAACATAAGGTTTATGTTTTAAGGAGGAGGATAACCAGGATAACAAAAGACTCTCACCAAGCCGTAAGCTGCACTTCTCTCTTCCTCTGAAGTGACATCGGCCACATAGGCAAATACCACACTAAATGTTACAGCAAACACCCCAGATATAGATATCATGGCAAAGTACCACCTGAAACACACAACACATTTCAGTCAGCACAATGACAGTGTAAAGCCATTTTTCAACATGGTGGTATAAAGCATAAAGGGTCTCTTGTGAAGTAAGGGGCATATGTAGCATCTATGGCGATTTACTGACTGGACTGGGTCTCTTGACAGGTATGGGGCACATGTAGCATCTCTTGACAGGTATGGGGGCACATGTAGTATCTATGGTGATTTAATGACAGGACTGGGTCTCTTGACAGGTATGGGGGCACATGTATCATCTCTTGACAGGTATGGGGACACATGTAGCAACTCTTGACAGGCATGGGGACACATGTAGCATCTATGGTGATTCACTGACCAGGGACTGAGTCTCATCAGAGATAAGGGGGTACATGTAATGTCTACAGTAATATACTGACCAGGGACTGAGTCTCATTATATGTAAGGGGGCACATGTAATGTCTACTGTAATATACTGACCAGGGACTGAGTCTCATGAGAGGTATGGGGGCACACGTAAAGGCAACAGTGAAGACCAGGAACGGCTTCCTGCCCCACACATCAGAAAGAGCACCAATCAGAGGTGCACTGAGGAATGACAACATCCCCTGCAACAAGAAGGTCAAGTTAATCATTAACCAGAATAACTTCAAAAAGTCACGACTGATCAGGCAAATAACTGAACTGGTAGTTAAATCAAGATCAGCACATAATGACTTACAACAGGCATGATTCAGACTCAATTACAACTAACTGATTTTGATTTTTGCCCAAAACTGATCATTTGTTTTTTCAGCTCAGTTAAATAAAACTGATGTTTTCCAAAAATTTACATTGCAAAATTACATATAAATCTCTATATTAAAAAAAAGGCCTAAAAATCATTTCTCTCAGAATTACCATCAACTATTTGAGCCTGTTTTGAAAATCTTTCATTACTGCCTTCACCATAACAGTTTCACTGTATTCAACTTTGTACCCAAACCACCAGCTGGTACCGCAACAACATATAATCATTAATTTCCATTTTCTGGAACCCACATGTGAATCAGTTGATATGCCACATGTGGCTACAGTCAACACTTTGAGTTGATAATATGTATACATACTGTTCATGGATGCATAACTAACGAAACACTCCTTACCAAACAGTATAGATTTAGACAGGATATAACACTACTGCAGAGATGACTATTGATGGAAAAAAACTATTGTGATAGCGATAGTCTATTGCAACATACTATCGCGACCAACTATTGCGACCAACTATTGCCATAGTTTTTCTCTCCTTGACTTGATTCATTTGAAGTAATATGTCCCAAATGAATCTGGTTCATATGAAATAAAAACAAACAGAAGTAGTTTCAATCTCTTTTAACAACTGACAAGAAACTTGAAACCCATGACAAGTTTGTTTTAGAGGAAACAGGGGCAGAGAACTCTAAATGAAAGTGAATGAATCTGGTACTTCCTGCATTTTGCAAAGCACGTTTGTCAATGGAAGTCAATTACTAAACTCTTAATAGTCACAAAAACTATCTACGAGGGGCATTCAATAAGTTTTGCAAGCTGGGCATTTGTGTTTACATTTACAGTGTCAGCACTTAGCAGGTGTTACCTTAGTTAAAACATAATGTTGACACATGTCATCACAATTCCTAGACACAACAATAATTTAGATATAAATGCTCCATTGAGTAAACAACATACATTGAAAATAACAGAAAAGTACTTGTCCAATCAGAAAGCGATGTTTATGTGTGAGGCAAGATAATACAATTTGGTAATGTTACCCTCCAACAGATTCATTAAAAATATGTATATACACCTATTATTCACCTAATCTAAGATGCTTGATTGCTCAGCACCTTTCTTGTGCTAACAGCATTTATGACATAAACGTAAAAGGATAAAGGATCATAAGATCTGCATCATATTAAAATTTCCTCACGCTTAGGTTTGTGATTGGCCAATTTGAGGGTATGAAACACCACAACCACCTCTGGCTGAAATGTCAGATCTGACAACCACAACACTACAGAAGTGATATGTATACAAAAGTACTTCTTTCTCAAACACTGATGGCCGACATTCTTAAACAATGACATGTATGTTTATAGTCTACAGAAGTCAGCGTGATAAGTCTTGTACATTTGTCATTAAAAAACCTTATGCTGCCAGTACAGTGGGAAACTAAAATCTTCTGATAATCCATCCCTCTACTGAAAGCACAGTCTGTTAATACAGTCTCACAGTACAAGAACTGCATTATTTTCCCCTCTGTCTTCCCCCATCCTCGACATCTCCAGAGTATACGTTCCGATACCTCAAAACTATACCCTGGATGCATCTATGGTCCTGCCAGGTGAATTTATTGCCTCCCTTGGCTGGCTTTTTACCCAATCAGGTGTCTACGCTGGGAAGTTGGGCGAACCAATCACAACTCACTTTTGCTTTTTAAATTATCTAACGGATTAAACTTGGCAGTACAAATGATGCGGGGGTACTCTGAAAGAGGTAGAAAGAGTTTGTACATGTTTTTTTATGTTTCAAGTTTCGTAAGTTTCAAACCTGTCAATTTGTCTGCATGATTTCCCCAAAGTCTGAGTCACACTATGAACTGCTATATTTGTGGACACAGGTAAGCTGCTAAGCTGATTGGCTACTGTGAGAATGCGGAGCCAGCCAAAGGAGGTAATAAAATTATCTTGACAAGCCGTAGATGCATCCAGGGTATAGTGGCGACTTATCGGAACCTATACCCTGGAGATATCGAGGATGCCTCCGCCCTCTCTGCAGTGCTAAATACCTGAATGAAGCAAGAATAGATTTCCTGAAGTTCAGAACCTCCCTTCTTACTGGGGCTCATTTTAATTTACAGGAATATTTGGTTTCAAAATTGTGTATCGTCCTGACCACGGGCAGGGTGGGCCCCTTTGTCTCTGGTCAACCCATAGTATGATGTAAGTTACTGTGTGACTTCGACTTACCTTCACTCCTTGGATGAGTCCATTCATGAGGAAGGTGTGGTGAGGGAATGTCTCATTGAGAACCTGGAACAACACAAATAATAACCATAAGCAGTTGTAATGAAAGTTGTGCATGTATAGTGAACTATTTCATGAGTCAAAAACATCTCATAGTTGTTGAGGCAGTGAGGTTGCCTCGTGGTAAAAAAGCTGTTGCTTCGCACTCTGAAGATTCAGGTTTGATTCCCATCCTTTGCCATGATATTGCTGGAATAATGCTGGAATACTGCAAACAGCAGCATTAAGATTTGCTCATCCCCACAGCTATCAGCTTGACTGGTCTGACAAATTGTCTCTTTATAATACAAGCTTCCTGAGATGTTCCAGCAACAGAAGTTATTCCATGAACAACAGCTCACATAATCATGTTTTAAAATTTCTTGAACGGAAGCAAATATGGTACCAGGTGGAAATATGTGTCTTTCTGTTTGGTATTTGTTAAGTAAAACTGCTTAGGTTCATCAGTTACTCAGCATTTTAA
The DNA here is from genome assembly GCF_037392515.1 of Haliotis asinina. Taxonomy (NCBI): domain Eukaryota; kingdom Metazoa; phylum Mollusca; class Gastropoda; order Lepetellida; family Haliotidae; genus Haliotis; species Haliotis asinina. The sequence goes on from NC_090286.1 coordinate 38,656,982, forward strand.
TAGGAAAGATCTCCACTTGTGCACTTTCATTCATAAACTTACTGATACTGGCATTTTACTTTTAAGAAATGCTCATCAGAGTTTTTGTTAGTCACTAATAATTGCAACAGAGAACTAGTCAACTCAGGGTACATATGTATAAGTTTAACATTACTGCTTCCGATGTTGGATAGTGGGCATTCATCATTTCCTGAGTGAGGATGATAAACCATCGTCTGCTAGTACAAGGAGACCTAATACAGTTCCATATGGCCAAAGACAGTAAAAGGACGGGGAGGGTGGAATTAAATACAAAAGAATGCTGCTACTCGCTAAAGGATTTTGCTACCTATTTTTCAGTCTAAGTAGACTTATCCTCAGTACTTTTCATTACACTCCACTACTGAGTCTAACAAAACCTTATAGGAGGTCACGTCAGGTAACCTATGAGATTGACCAATCAGAACACAGCTTACCAAATTGTGAAAGTGCACATTCGTACACACCTCTTGAACTTATTATCTCAAAAAGGTTCGTACCAGAACGATTCCGAATGCTATTTAGCGTACACTCACTTCCGGGCAATGCACACGGCATACGTACAACCATGACAACGGTGAGTAAACTGTCGCTGAAAATGGTGTTTTTGGCAATATGCAAGGATGTCATCTTGTGGAAATATTAGCTAATGGTAACCATGTCAACAGAAACCCCAAAGCGCATATACTGGAGGTCAAATAATTGTGTTATATGTGGATTTTTGTTTGTGGAGAGATCTGCGTCAGTGACCTGAATATTTTGAAAGTCCCTCTGATCCCTAAATAGTAGCCATTGTCTGATTGGTTAAATCTATTTAACGTTTGATTGGATGGTCATTGGTCGCTCAAAGGTTACCTGACGCGACCTTCTACTAGGTTTTGTTAGACTCAGTGGTAAAGAGTAACGAAATACACTGAGACTAAGTTTACTTAGACTGCCTGTTTTTAAACCAGGTAGCAAGTACTTTCTACTTGCTAAAGTGAATTTCGAACACTGCATCACCAGGTAAAACTAATGATGTTACTGTTTATTAGTTTCAACTGATGACAGGGTTGGAACAGTCATCGAAACGTTGTATCAAAGAACAAAAAGAAAAAAAAATCCAAGAAATTCTATATTTTCATGTATTTTTCAATCAGGAAAAATGTAAAACCTAACGTCTGTGCTGAGGAAATATTGAAATGTCTTCTCAAAATGATCTTTCAAAATAAATCCAATCTTGGATAGACTTTAATTTTCAAATGCTTTCATGAACCCAAAGTGCACAATGAAACATCAAAAGTAAGCATTGTTACCTTTTACCATGCTTTTACCTTGCCATACAAAACTAGGACTCTCTCTAGGACACTGGGTCCTGTTTCATGGAGCAAAAGTAGCTTTACGATAGTCGTAGTCTATGTTATATCATAGGCATTACGACAGTCGAAGCACTACGATTGCTTTCTTGTAAAGAAATGCAATGAATTATTTTCAATGGGAACATGCTTCTTGACATACGGGTACAGGTTCTGTTTTGTCTATGTTACATGATAGGAGTTAAGACAGGCGAAACACTTTGATCACTTTCTGAAATGGGGCCAATCCCAATCTGAATGTACAATCTTGTGAAGAAATGCAATGAATTACTTTCAGTGGGAAAATGCTTCTTGAGGTACACACACCAGATTTGTTTTTTAGTCTACCTCAAGTCTTACTGATCATATTTACCACATTGTGATGTCTGTCAGCAGGATACAGTGTCCCTTTTCTCAAAATCTGTACAATAATTAGATCTCAACTTATTGTGGCAAAAATATGCAGAAACAGAAATATGGAAAGTACTGCACTTACTGTGATGATAGGACTGGTCACCAGACCCCAGGCGAAAAACTCGAGGAAAATAACAACAAGAGCATGATAGATGCTAGGTTGGCTGATCCCGGAGGTCTGAAACAAAACACAATCATTAGTTCTCACACAGACAGACAAACATAATAAAGACATGATCATGTGTTTCTGATACAACACAGACAACCATTAGTTCTCATACACACAGACAAACATAATAAAGACATGATCATGTGTTTCTGATACAACACAGACAACCATTAGTTCTCATACAGACAGACAGACAAACATAACAAAGACATGATCATGTGTTTCTGATACAACACAGACAACCATTAGTTCTCACACAGACAGACAGACAAACATAACAAAGACATGATCATGTGTTTCTGATACAACACAGACAACCATTAGTTCTCACACAGACAAACATAACAAAGACATGATCATGTGTTTCTGATACAACACAGACAACCATTAGTTCTCACACAGACAGACAGACAAACATAACAAAGACATGATCATGTGTTTCTGATACAACACAGAAAACCATTGGTTCTCATACAGACAGACAAACATAACAAAGACATGATCATGTGTTTCTGATACAACACAGACAACCATTAGTTCTCACACAGACAGACAGACAAACATAACAAAGACATGATCATGTGTTTCTGATACAACACAGAAAACCATTGGTTCTCATACAGACAGACAAACATAATAAAGACATGATCATGTGTTTCTGATACAACACAGACAACCATTAGTTCTCACACAGACAGACAGACAAACATAACAAAGACATGATCATGTGTTTCTGATACAACACAGACAACCATTGGTTCTCATACAGACAGACAAACATAATAAAGACATGATCATGTGTTTCTGATACAACACAGACAACCATTAGTTCTCACACAGACAGACAAACATAATAAAGACATGATCATGTGTTTCTGATACAACACAGACAACCATTAGTTCTCACACAGACAGACAAACATAATAAAGACATGATCATGTGTTTCTGATACAACACAGACAACCATTAGTTCTCACACAGACAAACATAACAAAGACATGATCATGTGTTTCTGATACAACACAGACAACCATTAGTTCTCATATAGACAGACAAACATAATAAAGACATGATCATGTGTTTCTGATACAACACAGACAACCATTAGTTCTCACACAGACAAACATAACAAAGACATGATCATGTGTTTCTGATACAACACAGACAACCATTAGTTCTCACACAGACAGACAGACAAACATAACAAAGACATGATCATGTGTTTCTGATACAACACAGACAACCATTGGTTCTCATACAGACAGACAAACATAATAAAGACATGATCATGTGTTTCTGATACAACACAGACAACCATTAGTTCTCACACAGACAGACAAACATAATAAAGACATGATCATGTGTTTCTGATACAACACAGACAACCATTAGTTCTCACACAGACAGACAAACATAATAAAGACATGATCATGTGTTTCTGATACAACACAGACAACCATTAGTTCTCACACAGACAAACATAACAAAGACATGATCATGTGTTTCTGATACAACACAGACAACCATTAGTTCTCATATAGACAGACAAACATAATAAAGACATGATCATGTGTTTCTGATACAACACAGACAACCATTAGTTCTCACACAGACAAACATAACAAAGACATGATCATGTGTTTCTGATACAACACAGACAACCATTGGTTCTCATACAGACAGACAAACATAATAAAGACATGATCATGTGTTTCTGATACAACACAGACAACCATTAGTTCTCACACAGACAAACATAACAAAGACATGATCATGTGTTTCTGATACAACACAGACAACCATTGGTTCTCATACAGACAGACAAACATAATAAAGACATGATCATGTGTTTCTGATACAACACAGACAACCATTAGTTCTCACACAGACAGACAAACATAATAAAGACATAATCATGTGTTTCTGATACAACACAGACAACCATTAGTTCTCACACAGACAGACAAACATAACAAAGACATGATCATGTGTTTCTGATACAACACAGACAACCATTGGTTCTCATACAGACAGACAAACATAATAAAGACATGATCATGTGTTTCTGATACAACACAGACAACCATTAGTTCTCACACACACACAACAAAGACATGTACGAGTAAACTGTCTGCCATGATGCTGTACTTGTAACATCACACAATGTCCTCAGATTACTGGGTTATGTAATTATTTAACCAAATATTTTTTCAGCTTGCTTGCGTTCATGATCATTAAACTCTTCATGATTAATAAAACTCTTTTGTGATAGAATAGCAGAACCTGTGTTTCCTTGTGATATAAGGTTAAGAGTGAATGAGTGAGTTTAGTTTTATGCCGTACTCAGCAATATTCCAGCTATATGGCGGCGGTCTGTAAATAATCAAGTCTGGACCAGACAATCCAGTGATCAACAACATGAGCATCGATCTGCACAACTGGGAACCGATGACATGTGTTAACCAAGTCAGCGAACATGACCATCCGATCCCGTTAGTCGCCTCTTACGTATAAGGTTAAGAACCACCACCAATGGCAATATTACATAACTATGGTGATATAGAAGATTCATGTCATCATCAACTAGCAGTAGATATCGTCAAAATAAACAGCTGTTTGATTAAAGGTAAACCAAAGTAGCAATCTTTATGCTCTGAAAGTATGGGTCAAAGTACATGTTCAATGCCATTGTTTTATCACAGCATGCTGAAGGGAAACTAAAGAGGGGTTCACTCCAACGGCAACATGACAACATATACTGCGAAATGTATTTACAATATTGGCAATAGTTTAAGCTATGACACCTAGCTTCAAAAACATCATGCATGAACAGCTCATGTAAGTAAAACCAAACTGAGGCATACCCAAAACTGTTACATTAGTGAGTCAGTATAGTTTTATGCCTCTTTTAGCAATATTCCAGCAATACCATGGTGACGGGACACGCATTGTATCCACATGGGGAACCAAACTCAGGTTTGCTTTAACTACTAGGCTACCCTACTGCCATAAATTATGTCACATAACACTTAAGGTATAAGCATTCTTCTGAGTGAGTAAGTGAGTTTAGTTTTACGCCACACTCAACAATATTCCAGCTATACGGCGGCAGTCTGTAAATAATCAAGTCTGGACCAGACAATCCAGTGATCAACAGCATGAGCATCAATCTGCGCAACTGGGAACCGATGACATGTGTCAACGAAGTCTGACCACCCAATCCCATTTGTCGCCTCTTACGACTAGCCTAGTCGCTTTTTATGGCAAGCATGGGTTGCTGAAGGTCTATTCTACCCCAGACCTTCATGGATCAGATTCTTCTGAAGCCATGGCACTGTCTATACTTTCATGATCTTGTCATTTGCTGACACAGTATTCTTCTTAACACTATCTAAAAAATACGTTTGGGACATTTGGGTTGGTTGTCCCCGAAAATAAACCAGTCTGAAACCCTCGGATGATAACAAGGACCCTATGACCTCCATATCTAATTTTGAACACAGACAAGGCAAAACTTGTTGTATGTTCATGTGCCAGTGTTGTACTGAATCAAGGGTTAGTCTTGAACAGAGAACATGCATAGCTGCATATTCTTAACATGATTTTTTCATTATTGTTTGAAATACATTATTTTAGTAAACCAATTGTCAATCAACTATTCAACAAAACAGTCTAAATCTGAAATCAAGTTCATCCAAATCCAGCCTGTGAGATTTGGTATGGTGGTGTTTTTGTCTATATTCACTATTTCCATTATCTGTGATACTTCTTTACATTCACCGGACTATTTTATACAAACATGGATGTTATTACTTGTCTGGAATACCTTACTTAACAAACCAATACTGAATGCATTTAGATGACATATATAGTGTAATCACGGCAGAAAGGGTATGACTGAGGTTAATGCCTGATTCAGTCTCAATATTCTGTCTTCACCAATAGCAAAGAATGATCTTATATCAAGCTAAATATCAGAATATCCTCTTTGGAATTATGGACACCATCTGAATTTTTATGAAAACACTTTGAATAATGGGCAAAAAGACAAAATGATAAAACGCTCAACTAGAGCATGTAAAGGTAAGATGAAACAGTGATAGCAAATTCAAAATGACTACGTATCAAAATGTATCTTTCCAAATATGCAGCTTATCTGCAACTCAATGCTAATGCCTTTTCAATCAAAAGGACAGAGTAGAAAATTATCTATACTGTCATGGATTTCAATTTAATCCCTCCCTGAATAATATATGCATGAAAGGACACAACTCTAACATAATCATATTTTTTATTAGAAGTGAATATTTTAATCTTAGACAAGCTAATGCAAGAAAATCTCTGCAAGATGCATTTCCATAAAAGCCATCAGTAATAAAATAACCCTTGACTTGTGATATATTCTGCAGCCAATATGTTATTGCAGTCGAACTTCAAACTCATAACAGTGGTTTCATTAGGTTGTAGTCACACAATACTCTAATACATTTAAATATCAATCCATCAAACAGTTCCCCAAGCAGCGAGAGATGCAATAGTCCAGAGTCACTTTCTGTTTTCTCCCTCAAGTAAGTAATTTATTAGGAAGTACTTCACTTTACCGGGCGCACTTTTTCAGATTAATTAGCCCTCCTTAAAGATTGGAAAGGAAACCAGACCATAACCCCAAGACCTAACCCTAACAGCAAACTCATACCCTAAGGAACATAAAGGGTGCCTAACCCTAACCCCAAACCCCCAGGATCGTAAAGGATGGAAGTGCTACAGTGAGATAATTGCTGCGTGGAGCTGTGCACAGTAGACTGCATTCTAGCCACTTATTAAGTCACCTGGTTCAAATGAGCTACAGGCACCATGGTAGACAGTCTCATTGTCCCTGAACCACTTACTATACAGGACTGCCAGCCCCACCTCCATCCCTGCAATGTACTGTCTTAAAGTACCTGAACGACATTATTTTCCTTACTGACTGCCCCTCCTTGCAGTGCTAATACCTTAAATAAAGCAAGGCTAGATTTCCCCAGGTTCATAATCTCCCTCCATTTAAATGATCTTATTTGTTTCTATCAAAATTATATATGTTCAGGAACTAAGCGTGAATCTAACAAGATGGGTTTGAATGCAGTAGTCTACCTCCTTGCTACATTGTTAATTAAAGCCTTTTCTCCTCCTCTCAAGTCAAACCTTTCTCAGACGTCAGCTTTGGTTTCAAAAACAATTATTTAAAGGTCAGAACCCAAAAGGAGAGGTACAAAGAACCATTAAAAAGGAGCCTTGAAGCCATCAAAAGTGACCCACATGACAGGGAGGACGACTACACAATGTAGAGGCAGAAGCTGTGATATATATATAGAGAGCATCCTATACTGGTACACAAGCAGTAATTGGATGAAGGGTTAGTAGAACATATTGAGATGCATAACGATGTAACCATTGGTAACTCTAATGCTATCAAGCAGGTTAAGGCGTGCTCAGGAACGGTCTGTAAGTGAAATGGTATGAAAGGTTAGTCAAAATGGCAAGGCTGTACCGTCATGAGGTGTTTCCAGAACATTTTTCTGCTACAACGCATCTGTAGTTTTTATCAAAGCCCTTCTATTTCATGCTGTTCAGGTTAACAAGCTGAAAAATAATACAAAACAAAAATAACTGAAAGTAAACAACAAGAGCAGCTAAAGCACCACCACCACCAAAGCCTTGATAAGTCTTCATCAATAAACAAACATGAAGGGTTATATCTATGTTGTGGGCAGTTAAAAAAAATCAGTGATTGACTGAATGAATACCTACTGCCTCAGCATGCAAATTTAGCCAGAATCATTGTAAAAAATATCTGTCTCAAGACAAGCCACCATGAGATCACATGAGCACCACTCCATGTGTTCGTATTCAGCCATATCAGTGACTGAGCAAAGCTTTAAGATGCTTTTAGCAATTTTCTAGAAATATAGAGGCGGGGAATATCTGAAATGGGCTTCTGACATTGTACCAACGTGGGGAATCGAACCTGAATCTTCCGAATGAAAAGTGAACTTCAGCTGTATCACACACAGTATCGGTCACCACAATACTCATCTCTATTAGCATAGCATGCTGGGAACACGATTTAACCCAAAATGACACAGAATTCCATCAATGGCCACACAATTATTCCTGAGATGTTTCTGCTTTTAAAAAAATAATTATTGCTTGATCACGAAATGACCCTTAAAAGAATATTCCAGCTTAAAAATGTCAAAACAAAACAAAGCATATAGAGGAAATATGTTTCCGGATGTAATCATTTTGTCAATTATCTCTGAAAATTTACGTAAGAATCAATAAACTGGAATATGTCAACATCCATCACTGAATGAACACTGATGAAATGTCTTTTCATGGAAACAGCCTTTTCACCCTTTCTTGCCAAAGTTTTGGAAATAGGTATATAACTTACATTGGTTAATTGTGGCACACAGAAATCTGTGAGAAATATTACAGCTATAATATTTGAGTCTGTAAGTACATGTAACTAAGGTCATGACCAGCAAAAAGTGACCACGAACTTCAGTTCATTATATATGACAGTTGGTCTTTTCAGGGCTCCAGATAATTTTCAACACGATTAGTATGTCCTCCTTACTTTTTCAATACAGGCGTACTAGAAAACCTTAGAGTGCATTTAGAGTACTGAATAGAAATTAAAGGAGTACCAGTAATCTTGTATTTCATTTCAATATGCACCAGAACATTGTCACTCTTGTGTTAACTGGTCAATAAACAATATAACAAGAATCCCCACGCATCCCCCCCCCCACCACCACCACTATAAAATATTTGAAAGGACAAATCATCTGTCAGTTACTTGATGTTTTCTTAGATTACGTTTGAATCGTTTAAAAGAAAGTCATGAAAAATATAAACGCTAGATATCTGTAAACAGCAAAAGGCACCACTTCAAGATCTGCTTCATATATCAGCCAAGATCTGTTGAAAGATGTCAAATGGTTTTCGAGTTGTGCTCTCGAAACGAAGCCTATGCCTCCATTTTGAGACTAAGTCAGAATTGTTTCCTTGGAAGTCATGAAAAATATGAATGCAATATATCAGTAAACAGCAAATATGATAAATCATCAAAATCTGAAAATAGCAAAACGCACCACTTTAGGGTCTCCCCTACATATCTGCCAAGTTTTGCAGAAAGATATTTAGAAGTTTTTGAGTTGTGCTCCGGAAACGAAGCTCATCCCTCCATTTTGAGATTAAGTCCCAAATGTTTCCATGGAAACGTAGAAAATTATAAATCACAAAAACCTGTTAATAGCAAAAGGCACCAGACTGGGGTCTGCCACATATATCTACCAACTTTCACTGACAGATACTAGGAATCTGTTTGAGATGTGCTCTGGAAACGAAACACACCTCTCACTTTTCAGACAAAGCCTAAACCGGTTCCAATGAAAACCGAGATATCAAGAAACCACAAAAAACTGTAAATTGCGAAAATCACAATTTTAGCATCAGATTAGCTTCTTCTCACCTAGAATCTTCACAAAGCCTCACTGAAACACCACCAGTGTTTGCCCTTGACATTAAAGTTCAGGAGTCAACTTCAGTTTAGAACTTTCATCAAGACATCAACTGTGATTCAGTGTGAATGAGCATAAACTAAGTAGTTCTAAACAACAGCAAATTACAAGATTATGATTATCTGAACTAAAGGTCCAGAAACCTTGCGTCAACAAAGACGTAAGCTTCTAAATTCACTGCGCATCTGAGATAATTTGTGCATCAAATACCTATGTTTTCTGCATCAGGGCAAACACTGCATCACACTGGTAATCTATATGTCATGAAATCAGAGTATATCAACATAAAAAAACAAGTATCCCTAGATCATGTTTCCCTCTTTTCCTAAATCCAAGACAATGCACTGTGGGAAAAATACAAAAAACACCATCACGATCATGAAATGCATAATGAACTGTGATGAACTCATGACTGTTTTCTGATCATATTCTTAGTCACTGAAGCAACGTCCAGTTTAACACTACACAGGTGGTTGCATGGATTCACATAAAACATGTTTAGGACACTGAGAGATTGTACTGAAAATATCCAAAAGATTTTTCAAATAAAAGAATATGTAAAATGGAAAACTGCATTTTCCTTTTAATTTTCATGAGAGATGTGTACATTTGTAAAACGTTTCAAAGTTACATGATGTTGCAATATGATTTTTATGATATTTGTCCGTTTTACAGATCAATCAATCAATCTGAATCAAAAGTTTGCTTAATATTTTATAATAATGTTAGGCATCATGAATGTCAGAGGAGTTATCTCCCATTTAGAAGGACACTTAGAGATCCAGGATGGCTGTACACTGGCGAAAACATGAACTCATTTAAGCTTTGCTTACAAAGGTCTGGGTTTTGTAAATGGAAAAATTGAGTTGTCAGTAGTATTACAACACATGTAGACTAATGTTCATGCATGTAGCATTCAATGTAAATAATTATGGTAATTTATGTAATAATAATTTTGAAATCATATTTCACACTAAGCAATAGGGGTATGTTTGCACCATAATTGTGTGGAAAATGTCATATTCTTTTGTCCTGGTTAACCTTGTTAAGTTATTCTTGAAGTGAAATATTTTCACTGTTCAATTTTGTTCCTTTAAGCATTTTCATACAAATAAAAATACTTAAAGTACTGTTGCAAATAGAAAAAGCTGTTTTAAGGCTGATACTCTGCATCCCTAGAATTTACACAACTGCAAATAGCATATGATATGTTGAAATAACCCACATTGGTCTAACTGGGCATACAGTGGGATACACGATAGGATATCCAGAAAAACATGTTTACTCGTAAATAATAAATCTTTGTCTATTTTCCCATACCCATCCCCCTGTGTCTATCTCAAAAGTGAAACTTCAGACAAGGAAATACACTGAAATATTTAGACCAAACCAAATCAAAATCAGGATCAAGCATTAACACCTGCTTCTCAGAACAATCACAGTAGCAGGTGACAGGTGATCACATGCAAAACCATGACCGTTGTAAACAAAATGGTTCTCGCTCATACTTTAAATCACAAATTTTTTTCTCTATCATGCTTCATTTGAGAACAATCTTCCTGACAACAGGCTGGAACATTCACCTGTATCTGGAGTTCTGTTCCCTCCAACATGTCAAACATGTATACATTTCCAACAAGCAACAACTTTCACAAATGCAAGAAAATAAATACATTGTTACAGTAAGCTGCTTCAAGGGCACTAAACACACCACTCTATATTTCTGAAAATCACCAGCTTCCTTCCATTCAAAATGGCCATTGTAAAACAATGTGTCACATCCGTCTATGTCATCTGCAAACTGCTTGCCTAAACAGCTTGATTGTACTGATACATGATGGCTGTGCAACAGCTTTCGGCACCATATGAAGTCACATTATGGTAGCATGCGATCTGATGACAGAGGCTCACTTGTGGCATCAACAGGTACAGTAAAAGCAACATCTGCTGTATAACACCACACCATGCTGTCTGTAGATACCGCTATCTTTATGCAAGAGCAGCTTATTGACACTGCCAGTCGGCTCATCATTCTGTATGCTGCCATGCAGGCATATGTCCTGTGTGTCCAGTGATGTAGTGCTGCCCAGACAATATTTCTGCAATATTACAGGGAGTGCCAATATTGGTTTCACACGTTTGGGAAATCAGTCCCAGCTCTTTAGTGTGATTCATCCCTTTCCCTATTAACATTGTTTCATATTTCAAATGACGAGTCCATCAACCTGCTGTCATTTTCAGACAAGTCAAAAGAAACAGATTATGTTTGTTATTGTTTGTTTGCTTGTTTATTTGTTGTGTAATACTGCAGTCAGCAATATTTCACCTATATGATGTCAGTCTGAAAATAACCTGGACCAGACAATGAATTCCACCTTCACAATGGAGAAGTGATGACATGTTTCAACCAAGTCAGCAAGTCTGACCCTCCAATACTGTTTATTGCCGATTAAGGCGAACACAGCTGCTGAACGCCAGGATCTTCAAGGTTCCATTATGGTTCTGAATTTCAGGTTGGGTTTACAACTAAATCATCATGATCAGCTTATCTGGACCAGACAATCCATTTACTGACATTGTGAGCATCACTTTACATATCAGGGATACAATGACATGCATCAATGAAAGCAGCACAGCCAAATAGTCTTGGCTACCCATCACGGCAACAACTGTTTGCTGAAGACCATTTCGAACAACATTAACTTAACATCACAATTTATTATTACATTTACAGTCATGGCACCAAGATTTTTAGGCTGCATTAAAATAAAAAAAATTAAACGTTTCTTGGGCACATTTTTTACAAAAGTGATCAGGGCAGTAGGGCTTGTTTTAAACATATGTTATAGAAAAAAGTGACGAGGGAGGAACATATTTGTATTATTTTTTCTCTCCGAAATACAGCTTGGAAAGTTTAGCCACATGTTGAGGAGTTGTAGATTCAGTCACACTCGTTCTTACTGATATTCACCCTTCTAGTGGACAAATGAATGATCAGGGCACTGCAAAGTCTAAACTCTTTTTTAAATTGTTGCGCTCACAAATAAAAGTGATGGGCCGATGTCCAAGAAACATTTCACATTTTTTATTTAGCCTTAGTGGAACAGGACTCTGCAGTTTGAGCACTGACCATCCGAACTTCCATACTTTAACACTGACTTAATCTTCAGTGCTTAGGTTGCTTGTCACACAGATCCGAAGACTGAAGATTGGAGCTTGATCTGTTGATAGCTTAGACAACAATACACCGCACTGGGATTAGTGACACGTCCAGGAATACTGGCAAACAAGGATAAGTTGGACTGGATAAGAGAACATGCATGTGAGAAGTAGGTGGTGCATGGCAATGCCTAAACTCAGTTGGTTTGTGAAAGGGAGAGCAGATGTACGCAAGTGCACATGCAGTGCATGAAAATGAAATTGATTCAGTGCGTGGCTGCCGAGAAAGGCCACATGCTTCACCCATTGCACTTCATTTGATTGCGGATTCTCATAACGGCAAGCGCCAGTTGACAGTACTCATACATGCTAATAAGGGTCAATTGTCAGGTCGGTGCTCAACTTATCCTTGCTTGCCAACAGATTACAGTGCATGTTACTCAGCATTTTGAGACATAGTGATTGCTAACAGTCATTTTTCCATTCTCTCTAGAGCCATCAATTCCTGGAACACCTCATCCACTGAGGAACTCTCATGGGACAAAGACTGAATGTGGGAGATGAGCAACTCAATATAACTCTACATGATTATAAAGTCCAATCAAAGCGGTATGACAGTTGACATTTTCAGCTGAAGGGATGTAAACACACTAATTTGTAAGTCTCAGCATTTCCGTCTCCTTGGAGATCTTGGCGATAGATCTGGTTACCGTGACAGATACTTCAGGCTACATCTACCTTACTTATATGAAAGTGGAATCAGTGGCTGAAAGGAGTACTGGGCATGATGTAAATATTAATATACACAACCAGTTTGAGAAATAGTATCCAAATTTTGCTAGTCAGTCTGGCAAGCCATGCCTGAAAGTTACCAGCCAACAAAATAATTCACTACACTGAAATCTGAATGTAGAAACTATGCAAAAGATTGCAAAAATAGATGAGAATAAGATATAGTCAGCATGACAGAGGAATCAACATTTAGCTGCTAATATGATGGACATTTTTATAAGAACATAATCTTGCATCATTTCATAGAATATTTTAACTTAAGTCAGAGAGAGTGAAATATCCATGAAATGACCCCATGAAAATTCGCTAGCCAGTCTGTGGAGATTTACTGGCCCAACTTGTTATTTTCTGGCCACAGGCTAGTCGACCAGTGGATATTTCACACACTGACACTATGTCTGGCATTACTGTGATTTGTGTTTCTGTTTACTCACTGCAATATATTAGAAAATCAACACCAGATAGCAGTAATGAGTTTGCATTCTCCAACTATGTTTGACAATCAACAGGAGTGGGAGGTAGGACAAGTGGTCACTTTCACCTTTGGGCTGCTGGGGGCAATATGATACACTAATGTGAGTGAGATTAGCTTTATGCCACTCTTAACAATATTCCCACAATAACATGGCTGGGGACACCAGAATTGGGCTTGACACATTGTACCCTTGACGGGACTCAAACCCGGGTCTTTGGTGTGATGTGCAAACATCTTAACCACTAGGCTACCACACTGCCCCAGAGAAATGTGAGATAATGCAATAAACAGTATGTTTTTCAGTAGTGATACACGATGATACTAGCTAAAACAAATTACTTACTATTCATATAATCATCCCTACCCAATCCACCTATCCCAACCTAAATAGGCAACAAACATATGTCTATAGGGAATGTTTCCTCTTGAACCTATTCTGAAATATTTATAGTCAAGAAAGTTCCATGCGATCTGATGTGAAAATCTGTAGCTTAATACACATCACTGTATGTACTGTGATACACTGAATGTATTGTAATACAGCCTGTATCATGAGCAATATATTGTGATACAGCTCTTATCATGACAAATGTATTATGATACACTCCTATCATGAAATACTATCAACAAAACAAAGTAAGGGAACTGATGAAAGACAGTGAATGTGAAATTGCTCTGAATGTCCACTAAATCAAATCTGGGCGTGAAGTTCAATATCTGGTGTGTTCACCATGTTGGACAACACATTCAAGACACTTCGATCGCATACTGTTGATTAATTTCCAGATGGTTGTATGGGGTATTGCCCACCATTCCTCCTGAAGAGCTGCGTCAAGCTGCGCCAGGATGACAAGTGCAGGGTCCATGGCGTACATCCTTTGACCAAGAATGTCCTAGAGATGTTCAATTGGGGACCTGTCTGAGGACTTTGAGGGTCAGTGCAATGTCCAAGGCAGTCTGGCATTATCACCTTTGAATTCAAAATTCCAGCTGATGATTATAGCAGGTGGAGCAATGACAGAACGTATCCCTGACTAGTCAAGAATCCATTGACAAGGATCAGATCTGATTGCCTGTCATGTGTAACCCCACCCCACAGCATGACACTACCACCCCCATATTGATCATGGTCAATAATTGCCATTCTGGAATTCTGTTTACCGCTACGGCGCCAACAACATTTTCTGCCATCTGTGAAAACCTAGACTCCCCCATTTTGTAACGCCAATGGCGCAAAGCCCATCCCTGATGCTGCCTAGCCCATGCCAATCTTTGGCACCTATGGTAAGCCGTAAGGGTAACACCCTTGCAAGGCTGCCTTGCTTTCAGACTGACTTAATAGAGACAGTTTTGAATGGTTGAGTGTAAGTCGTAGCCCAGTGAGTGTTCGGAATTCCCTATTGATGGCAGGTGCTGATCTGAACCTATTGCATTGGGCCATTAATGTAATGAAACGATCCTGTCCTGGTATTGTTGATTTTGGTCTACCATGCCCAGGTCTCATTGTAACCCCACCTGTTTGATGGTCCCACAGGTGTGTATTTACATGTTTGGATTTACCCAACATTCAGGGAACTTGACACAATGATGTCAACCAAATTCTCCATTTTGTTTGTTCAATGAGATACTGCCTCAGAGGCATTTTTCTGAGTGTGTTCAACTCTACTGCATTAGGGATTGTGAGTTCTCCAATACGTTTACATAGGTTAACTTCTGTGTGCACAAGCATCACATGTTGGTATTGCATCATGTGGAATTTCATGGTCATTGGATGTTGCGTTTGGGTGCAACGGTGGTATAAAACTAAACTCACTCATACAGGACAAACTTTATGGATAGCAACTTCTTTGGTTTTTTCTTGGGTTGCTATCCATAAATTTTGTCCTGTATTACTATGCCAACTTCTAAATGCCTTTGAAGAATCATAAACTCACTCACTCACTATTTATTGCTGATAGTTTCAAAATACAGTGATATGTGTCGTATGACCTTGTTTGTTTCACCACCATTGGCTACTCAAATTTATTCTATAATACTTAGCCAAAAGCATTAAGTCAGTGTCTATTAGAAATCTGATCTCCTCATAAAATACCAAATGACAATGCTTAAATGACAATAAAACATCCTAAAAGCAATGTTTCGGAACAGATTGAGAATATCCAACCATCTATGAACAACACACATGGTGATGGTCAACTAATTTTGGGCACATAGGGTAAAAGTTAAAAGGTTGTCACAAACAATTCAGTACATCCACCTTTAATCTGTTTACATGAAAATAGGGCTTAGCTCAGACTTGTCAGAGGCAATTTCCTGCAAGATCTACCTCAACACATCCGCTGGGCTGCTGATTATTTGGCCAGCAGAAACTGTTGAGAGCCTGTAACAGTATTATTTGCTTTCAGTGGCCTGTGGGCCTAGTTGACCTACTGACCAAATTGAACTGAAAAATCATGATTAGTTTTACCACCTTCATCAAGAACAGGTTTAACACAAGATACATAAACATTTTCCACAGCAGCTGCCCATAAGCCTAACTTTGCAGAGCCAGCAAAAGGGAGATTATCCAGGATGCATCGATACATGTTCTACAAATCTAAATGCCTAGCCAAATAAAAGCCGTAAGCAACTACATACATAAATTTGAAATGTAAAAAGCAGTGATGACAACAGGTGTTTGTGAAAAATGTAGGCATGTCCAGCTCAATCAATTCTGCCTCCCTTCACAGGCTCCCAAATAACAGTCATCCTAACACTACATCAGCAGGAAATAATTAATATTTATCACCAGCGTATCACAGCATCATAGATCCGGCTTTTACTCCAGGGGCAAAGGGTATGGCCAGGTCTCAGTGGCCAGTGTGTACTAGTCCAGCAATATCACGCCGGGGTATACCAGAAATGGTCTTCACGTATTGTATCCTGTGGGGAAGTCTTTGGCCCCTCCAATAGAAGAAATATGGTTACACCACATACAGCAGGATGTTGTTGTAAATATACCTTAGCACTAAGACCACAGGTCATTGATACCTTTGTGATTGGGTCTCTGATCACGTTTTATTTCTCTAACAATAACAAAGATCAAAATCTTTGCATGTTTCAAAGGAAAGTTCAATTTCCCCATTAGTTACCCTAACTCTGACCTTTGACCTTTTTACACCATCTTCAAACTCTCCTATCATTTATTGCTAATAATATCACCCATGAAGATCAGGGGTAGAATTGATTTTCTGTAACCCATGCTTGTCATAAGAGGTGACTAACAGGATTGGGTGGTCAGACTTGCTGACTTGGTTGACAAATGTCATCGGTTCTTAATTGCATAGGTCAATGCTCATACTGTTGATCTCTGAATTGTCTGGTCCAGATCCGATTATTTACAGACTGCCAACATATACCTGGAATATTGCTGAGGTCACAATAAAACAACACTCGCTCACTTTGTGGAAGATAGGAAGCCGTGACCCTATGTAACATGCCATTTGCTATGTTACACCCCAATCGTGTAAGTCACCTGTTTTAGCAAGCATGGGTTATTGAAGATCAATTCTAACCCGCATTTCATGCATATGAAGAAAAATGGACATAATGGATTGTACTGGTGAATGCCATTCTGTATCTCACTCAGGAAAAATAGTGGTTGAAATCGTGAGCAGCAACTAGTTTTGAGTATCTTTACACAAATCAATGACCTTAAGGCAAACATGAGAAAGTGACCATATAACAATAATATACATGACATTCTATCATTCATAAATATTATCATCGTAAGAAAATAGTGAATCATGCTAATCTTTCAAAATATTTCAAGCAGTAAAACTTAAAAGACATTAAATATTTATCCTCCACAAACCTTTTGCTAATACAATGTTGATTTACATGAGATATTATGAGAACATCTGATTATAAACCATGTCACCAAAAAGAAGAAAAAAATCCTCAGTCTTGATGATAAACTTGTTGCAGTGAAATTTTATATTTCAGCACATTTGCTAATTCCAAAATCGATTCTCCCAATCTGAAATCTGTCAGTGTCAGGTCCTCCGTCAGCTGGTCGGAGACGTCAGTCACAGGTGACAGGACGTGGCATCTTCATCAGCACCAATCTGGTTGTCCCCACAGCAATAGAACTCATCCAAATCAATAGAGAGGGAGCATGGTAACAAGCTAGACCAGGCAAAGTCAACACAGCACCAGCCGCCATTCCTTTGAATTAATCACATCCTGTTTGGTTGGAATCTGCCATTTGTGACAGTAAAATTCCACGATTCCTCAAACTGCAAACTGGAGTGAAATGGTTTGGGTGAAACTGTTTCTGTCAAGATTTGGGTCACCTCATAACAAACCTTGTCATAGCATGTTTGTATCATTTGTGGTATTCTTGTTGAATGAAAACAAGAATGACTGAGTTTAGGTTGAATCACAAAAATCTATTTAAACACTGTGAAATTTGTTTGTACTGAAGGTTTACATAGGCATGATAGGTATTGGGTAATAATACCGTTAATGTACACCATATTAGTATTATTAACATCATATATGCAAATTTTCTTTTTTGTATCACAAATTCAAGTGATTTTCTTCAATCTACTAATCAATGTTAATACATTTAATATTAACAGAACCTAGACATATTACTTTCTGTCTTTATCTTGTTTATAGACTAACTTTTAATCTGTCAAGTGAACATATTTTACAGAAAGAATTGTTCATAAATAACTATCATAAAATATAAGGAGAATGAGCTTGAGCCTTCATTTTTAGATCTAGACTTGCAAGATATTCTAGAATCAGCTTGAGAATAGCTTGGGTTTTCTTGGATATATTTGCTTTATGATCTGTATGATAGACTATCATATTTATTATGATGCACATGAGAAAAACTTAGAGACATAATGGAAATTTTTACTTTTCCTTCTCTGGTATTTTTTGCAGAATATTTGTCCCCAGAGACCAGTAAATAGACGTATATTCTAATATCACCCACCACACTTTGTGGCTGTGGATCAGAATGTTCTCACCGTGTTCATTATCAAACATACCAGATGAACAGAATCAACTTGACTCTGACAAAACATAGTGCTTTGTTAAATCTATGTACATGCATGTTATATACTGATTCACATGCAATGGGTTATCAAATTTCAGGTACTTAGATCATCATTAACACATGCCACATATACCTATACATATATTTACATTTTTCTTTGTGCATGAATATTATTTTGCATTTATGTAAAACAATACTGCTTATGAAATCATGCAGTAGGAAGAATATATGAATAAATATAAAGACATGGATTTGGCAATCATGTTGTGGTCAAAGCATGTCGGTTTATACTGAATGAATGAGTGGGTATGGTTTAACGCTGCTTTTAGCAATGTTCCAGCGACATCACAGCTGGGGACATCAGAAATGGGCTTCATATTTTGTACCTATATGGGGAACCAAACCTAGACATTCGGTGCGATAAGCTTACGCATTAACTACTAGGCTACCCCACCATCCTAGTGTTTGGACCAGTGATCTTAAGAACGGCCTACCCGACTACCTGTGGCCGGTAAATTTTGAGTCCGGCAGCCTGGAAATTCTCTCCACCAGCCCGATTGTCTGGCTGAAATTTTTAAGGTTGACCTACTTTCAGTTCACTCTCAGGACGATCATGCCATTTTAATTGTCATGTCATATTTTGATTTATGAAAGATGAATGAAAGCTACGAGTATATTCCATAATAATACATGGACAACTCTTCAGCCAGGGAAGAGAGCAATAGGACATTAAAACTGGCTGGCTTAGTAAGCTACGCTATGATAGGATATCTGAAGTCACATGGTTCAATAAGAACCAATCAAAGAGAGTGCTACTTACTCGTTTGTACTTGTTACAAAATGACGGCGTTTTTGCAAGTTATTGCAAAAATGTAAGTTAAAAAGGTGGACAGGCAACTTTCAAGATGTGTAGGCAACATTTATGGGCCACAAGCCCAGCTGTCAGGTTGAGCTGAACAATTATTTCAATCACAGGTTTAGACTGATTATAATGTACGAAAGTATTTACTTTCAGATAAATCAGTTCTTGACTACATTTTGAAAGATAGCTCAATATCGAATGTAATCAAAGATGCTGAACACACTGGTGAAGATGCTGAACATTATGAATTGTGTGCCATTAGATCCAGCAGCC
The DNA here is from genome assembly GCF_037392515.1 of Haliotis asinina. Taxonomy (NCBI): domain Eukaryota; kingdom Metazoa; phylum Mollusca; class Gastropoda; order Lepetellida; family Haliotidae; genus Haliotis; species Haliotis asinina. The sequence goes on from NC_090286.1 coordinate 38,677,097, forward strand.
CAGATCATGGGAGATCTCATGTGGCTAAAGGAAGTAACACTGCACAGATCTGCTGTACCACTTGGTCTCTCCTACAGAGTGCTTGCACTAAGTCTACTCCACAAAATCAAGAGAGGAACCACTTCCCTTCACTACCAGGTAAATGTTACAGTGAGACCCAGGACACATTCATTAAATGATAAATCGTCCAGATCACTGAATATCCGGATATCTGGATTTTTGTCATCCAGGCTTTGTTGTTGAAACCGTAGTGAGCATACACTTTTTGGTTAAAATCACTTCCAAAACAGCATGGTCATTTTGATTTGCCAATTCACACAGTGTCAGATGGGTCTACTTATTACCACCAATACCCTGCTGATCAGTCATTAATCTAGATTAGCAGACCTTGTCTCGTGTCAAAATACATGGACACTTGCACTTCACTTCACATGGTCAGCAGTAGATGAAAGCTTCAAACAGATAAGTGAATCAATCTTGTGTTGATTTAGCAGGTTCCTTTGTAAAATTTACCATCTAGAAACAGAAACAGAATATATGTTTTAGACAGTAACTAATATAGCATAGAGATTGTTTTTTCAGAATAGACCAGAAAGCGAGGTTTCTGGATATTTGGGGTCTGGGTATCTGAGGTTTCACTGTATGCCACTTTTGATAGAAATTACAAAGCTTAGCTTTTCAATTACAAAGATGATGATGATGATGATGATGATGATGATGATGATGATGATGATGACCTACTCTTCAAGGAGACATGATATAGGTGGATACAGAATGTAAAATACAAGGTTGTTAGTAGATGCTGAGGAGGAGTTAAATGGGAGTTTGTGTTAGAGGCATGTAATAAAGCTCATATATCATGTACTAACAGTGAATAAGGCTTTATGCAACTTTTTGCAACATTCTTGCAATATTAAAAATGACAACACAATGTACATGATGATAAATGAATACAAAACTCTGGTCTTCTGTATCATGAAAAAAAAAAAATTAACCATCCATATCATGACCTAAGATCATCATGACCTTGAAGCTCAATGACACACAAACAAACCTAACAAAACATATGTGCCCAGAATCAAAGCAGAACTGAGAACAGCAAATAAAACGTTTTCTAGCCAACATAATTTCCACAAATCAGAATGGCCCATTTGAAACAATAATCATTGAAAGTTGTTCAGTGCATGAGCTTCATGTCAACTTGTAAGATCCCAGGAACATGTAAGGTGGTGGGTGAGTAAAGCATTCAAGCTGCGTGGGCAAACCAACTAGTCATTCCCTACAAGAAAAATGTGCATCCCGTTACAAATAAAGTGTCCCAATACAACCAGCAGCATCACATACGTGCTTGCAATTACCATACAATGTTTGATTATAATACATCATTACCAGGGCAAAATTTTAGGATGACTTGTCAGGGATGTTATCGCAAAAAGACACATAATATTCTGATTTTAACTTCTCAATTTCATATTACACAAAGTGTAATATACATCATATCAGATAAATTGGAAAGGGTCATAATGAAGCTGACAAAGACTGAATCAAAAAGGCCAAATAACTTGCCCAAACATTAAACGTCTGATGGACTTGTTGACTGGGTTCAGACAGACTGGTATGTACTATACTGCAAGTCACGTATCCTGATACACCCATGGCACCCATGTATTGGTACACCCACCCTCCAAGCAACTCTCACTTACACTCATGTCTTCACTCCAATCCTAAAACAGAAATACACAACATGTGAAACAAACAACTCTCAGAAACCAGGGCAAAAAGCATTAGTATGTAACTCAACAATAATGAATAAACAACACACAGCAACGCAATTTATCCTGTCAATGTTTTTTACCTAATGATATGACTCAATGCATTATGGATCTTCACTGCTGATGAGCTGATGTTCCAGATGTGTTCATCATGTAAGATGCAGTAACTTAAGTCAAGCTGCAAGTGGAAGAAAATCCACTGCCTTACTTATTTCCCTTGCGTTATTTATCATGACATTTTCATTTGTCAATGTTTGGTTTTTCTTGGGTGTTAATCTATGCACTTGGCATTATTCCAGCTACATGATCATCAGAGATCACTTCTGGCAGGAATTTGGGGATTTTTACCCATTGGAATACAAAATATCCCATTAAAATTTCAACATCGAGAGAAATTCACATTACTTATGCATGCTTGCATTACACCATATGAATAAAATGGAAATATCCAATAATTTCTCCTGAAAATCCCTTTGTTGCGACCAAGCAAGAGATTTCTCCCCATTGACCATTTGATCCAGGGTGATCCCTGGATAGTGATCGTCAAACATAATAGCGTACTTCAGGGATTGGCAAAGAGAACATTGACAATGGGCCATTTTCAAGATTATTAGCCATTTCTTGAAATTAGAATGGGCCACTGCCTGTGTATCAATAGATATTTTTTTAACTATTTCAAGTATGTATAGTGCCCTAAAAGTTGAGTTTTCCCTTGGAATCCCAAACACTTCATGAAGTATTTTACGATACCTCTGCAAAAATAACACTTTTTCTGAAAATGACGTACCCAAAATTTCAGAAGTGGTGGGTGGCCTCATCGTTGATTCGTTCATGAATGTCAAAAACCTTAGTTCAAATCCTCAAATGAATCAAATTTATGGCAAATATGGTCCAGGATCAAAGTAATGTAAAGACGAAAAGACTGTTCCCTTCTTGCCACACCCAAAGCAGAACAAGGAATAAAGCCCATCTATAAACATGTTGACGCACAAACAGCCATAGGGTGAGAAAACTGCATAAACTACATACAGGGGCTGGAAGATAAGATGTAATAATTTTTTATCCAATGTCAATGCTGATTGGTCAATTTGGAGCGGTATGACATCTCACATGCTCACTGTTGAGAACAATACATCATACTGTTGTCCTTCACATTTAGATAACATTACCAATATTATGTCATTAAAACAACTGGTTTAATCTCAGTGATTAATGACTGACATTTCATCTTTCTTCAGCTCCTTTCACTTTCACGCACAATTTCTCACAACATTCCTCTAAAAATACTTAATGCGTTTCTCCCACTCAATCAGCCCACTGGGAAGCTACCATATAGTACATTCCCTCAAAAATTGTGCATTTAGATTACAATATTTAATTAAAAGAATGAATTACTGCGCCATTAACGACTCTTGGGACCTGTATCAGCCAAACTTTATTTCAAGCGAACCCCATAGAGTTGTGAACCTTGGAGTGCTCTTTACGAAGATTCTACTATTCCTTTGGAGACAGAACTCAGTCGTAGGCAAAACGAGATCAATGTCTGGTGCAAAAACATACATGCAACTTGTAACTGAAACCAGTTAACACCAACAATATCGCATGCGACAGTTTTCAATGTTTGGAAGAAGTTTGCCTCAAAGTTTCGGTTATCGACTTCAGGCAAGTTGTAAGTGACTGTAAGTTCAGTAAATGACAATCAAGTGACAATAGTAATGTTTACTGCATCATATGAAGCTAAAATGAGTGCATATGCCCCAATATATATATAATATAGGCCAAAGTATTGTGGAAAATATGTGAAATTGTGCCTTCAAAATGGGAATGAATAACACATAAAATAACATCAGAATAAAATTTTGTACAACCTTGAAAGAATCTCCTCCCTTGTTCATGCCTAACATTTTGATTTCATCATTTCAATCTGGACAGACGAGCGGTGATTCCTTGTATTTCCTTTGTTTTTTTCTAAGCATCACACTAGCCTCCCTTCCTCATTCCACAAGTATGATGTGTATATCTCTTCACAAGTCCTGTTCAAAGCATTTTGTCTTCGTGTACTGACTCGCCATGCTGAGAATAATGGAGAATAGTGTAACGACAATGACATCATTGATTTACTGGGTACACCCAGATTTGTGAGCCTTGCGAACACGGAAAGCTGATTACAGGCACTGAAATATACGCAACCACATGAAAACACTTTCAAATTTCTTTACAGAGTGCATTATGCCTCCACCTATATCTAGATCGCAGTGGATTACATCTGAATATATACGTAACAGGAACAGACAGAACAATCTCTGATGGAATATATTAATTATGAAAATTGAAATAATATTGCTTAAGATATCTGTTTACTTTAAAAATCATTATTATGATTATACATATGTTATCACGACTTTAATAAATACCCATGATTTTTCAGGAAACAAATTCTAATAGGACATTTTCTAAATCATATCAAATTTTGATATCAAACAGTCTTCTATATCATTATCAATTTTGACAAAAATCTTCAGGATATTTTGGATGGCAATCAATACAAAACATTTTAAGTGCAACTCAATGGTTTTAGCATGGCCAATTTTTTAGACTTCTTAAGATCATCAGTGTCCATTGTGAGGCACAGTTTACTTACTGGCACACTTTTCATGACGGTATGTAGATCATATACTCACAGATCCATATAAACATCACAATAGTGTGCAAAGCTCATCACATATCTGCTCTAGTTTACAGATCACAGATCTACACAGACCCATACGTAACACTGAATTTTGGAATCCAGTTAAATATTTTGTGTAAATTTTATACCTACAGTTATTAACTTGCAAACGAAACCAGGAAGTTAACCAATCCCAAATGCTTGATACATCCTTGTCATCAACACCAGTTTCCCTAAGCCTTGAGTATTTTCATGGTTCAGTGAAACCTGACATGTGCAAATGAAGACCTATCAACAAGTGCCCCTAACTGTTCATCTCTGACATCAACACATCTTACATAACACTGGCCATTGTTTCTAGCAAAATCTTCATAAGAATATCTAACTAGCTTGAGGCAAGGTAATTCTGTCACTGGAGAAAGTCATGGCTTAATTACTCAGATGCAGACTTTAACCTGTGATTTACGCAGGAAATTGTCTAATTCCAATAAAAATGTTCCAATCTAAAAATTCCAAAATATGTCATCATTAATAATTACCACTATGAGAATATGACAACAATAAAACTTACAATGACAGTTTGTAGAAAACACATCAACAGACATGGAATATCAAGAGAGAGTCAGTGTAAACAGACGAAGAGTAATATTGAATGTGGTGTTTTTTTATCATGTTAAATCAACAGTTGGTTAAATGTGGCTTTCACATTCAGTTTCTACTTTCTAGGACACTGACTGTCGCACAACATGCCTCAAAGATTGTTTTTCCAGATGAGGAATCAATACAGAATACTGACCAAATAAAGACGTCATGCCATTTGTAGGTGTGGATATTGGGGTCACTGGTGTAATAGGGGCTAGTTACACTACTGCTTTTCTATTGCAATAGTAGCCTACACTATCGAAGTTGCATCTGAGTTACAAGTAAACTGATGTTGGCAGTCCTGACTTTCACCTCCATGGTGTCATACCAGAGGCTAAAATATGGTACTTGTTTTTCCCTGCCTGGCGCTTGGCATTAATGTAATGCAAGGACTAGTTGGCTCAGAGTCAGTACAATGTGTATGAATTTTTGTGTTCATGAATATCTGTGGTATGGTATCTCAGTGAGCTAACACTATATAACCAGCTTGCATCTGGGATAGTACAAGAGGCCACACATAAAGAAGCATGCACTTTGTCATATGAGCGTAACATTCTTAAACACGTTAAACACCATGTCACCTTTCCTTTTCCCCAGTGATTCAGACTTGTGACGAAGGCAATCTGATAATCAAGAACACTAATTCCCTTGTAGCTGTAATACATGAATGAATTTATTTGTGACTTTTTTTTCATTATTGCTTAAAGTTACTTCTACCAACATTTGTTGATAATCGATCAATATTTGTTTTTTCATGACCAACATTTGTGATCTATATCGGCAACTGGCCTATTAGATGAAAAAGCCTCTAGTTTTTCTCCTTCAACATCTGGATATGACAATTCACTTGTCACACCAAAGACATGGGTTTGATTTCCCACATGGGTACAATGTGTGAAGCCAATTTCAGGTGTTTCCCCACCACGATATTGCCAGAATATTGCTAAAAGCAGTGTAAAACCAAAGTCACTCACTAAATACGATAATAACCTGAAATCTAAAACCTGAGTGTTAAATTTCTGACCTGTTTCGGTTTTCAAGTATCATGTGCTTCATTTCAGTATAACCAGCCATAGTTGGGATGTTCGGATACACAACACCATGTGTTCCAATGCATGGTATAGATTTATTGAACCTTCATTATACAGTGTCACATCTAGATACATACTGTATATCTATAGAAGAAAAGGCAACACCTGACCTGCTTACAATCAACACAAAGGACAAAAGGTACAAGCAGTGATGCTATTGGACGGAGAACTGATTGGTAAATACACACATGGCGGTCATGGTGAAGCATAATTGTTTTTCAATATCCACTCACACGATTGACATTCCGGGCTAAGTCTAAGCTACTACTGATTAATATATCACATTAATTTAAGAAAAGGCAGTAGCTGACAATAAACTCAAAGGTCAATAGTTTACACACAAAACAGAAGATATATTTTAAAATATGTATCAGTAACTTAAGAATATTTTACAACATTATAGTTTAGGTCATGTGATCAAATTATATAAAATTCTCCTCAAAGAAAGGTAAAAAGGTTTCTTGCAATATTTCCTCAACCACTGTAAACATGTCACTACAAGTAAGTGCTATGACAGTTTTATTGGTACATCAGTTTAGCAGGTTCATAATTTCCACAATACAGATAACAATACTCTGGTAATTTAAATCGCAATGTTTATCATGAGTGTGAAAGTAATATTGCTACAACACATTCAAAATGCTGAAGGAACTCTAAAAGACCAAGTGAATTCCTTTATATGCTGAAATACACTTTGTCCAATTATCCATGTTCTGGGTAAGGGAGGGAGTTCAGTTTCATGCATACTCAGCAATATTCCAGATATATGGCGGTGGTCTGCAATATTTCAGTCTGGATCAGACAATCCAGTGATCATCAGCATGAACATCAATCTGCACAATGGGGAACTGATGACGCATCAAACAAGTCTGTGAGCCTGACAACCTAATCCTGTTAGTCACCTCTTACGATAAGCATTGGTTCCTAAAGGCCAATTTCTAAACCGGACATTCATGTGTGTCCAGGTGTTGTCATCATCATTATAGTGGCACAGGTAAGCTTCGTATCTGCATAAATTACACAGATATTTATGCGAAAACAACTCTATTCTCATTAAGTCTGTGGCGTAAAAGTATGGGTTTTTTTTAAACTAATGCTCAATTAAAATGATCCTGCATGTGTAGACACAAAATAGATAAAAACAGATCATCATCATCTTATTTTGTTTGAGAAATCATCTTCATGTAATGTAATGCTTCTGATTGTGTCGGAACTGAAAATTTACAATCACATAATATACTGTGATAATTGAACCTTCAATACCCATCCCTAAATATGACTTATAATAGTAAAATTACTACATGTATTTGTTACAATACATTAACAAAGATGAGACAGGCTTCAGGTATATACAAAGAGCAGCATTAGTACTGAGAAGAGTGAACAATTGAGGCTTATTAGCATGATTAGATAACAAAGGATCAGAAAAGCTGCCATTTTTCTTCCGTAATCACTTTCTCATCACTGAGTAAAATGCCCATGCTGATGCTGTGGGCATAAATACAAACAAATTACCAAATAATAGCTACTAATACACAATGAAGCATGCTGCATTTTGTATCACTGACCTCATGTAACAGAACCATTCTGAATCAATATATCATTTCAGTCATCAGGAAAAGGGCACATGTCAAAGCAGCAGGAAATGTCTGGATTATTAGATACAAAGGTTAATAGTGTGAGCACTAGAAAATCTGAATTCACTGAGAAGTTTGAAAACTGTCACTATTCCAACACCTGGCTCTAAAATTTCAATTGCTGAGGCATCAATTGGTTGAGAGAAAATAACTGAATGTTGAAGGGTTTTGAACTGCTGTTATATTATTATTATCATTATTATGTAGCATATGGTACATGTAGATGGTACTGGTTCACAACCAGCTGATCGCTACTATCTCCATCATATCAACTGAGTACAACTAATAACCTTGCTAAAAAGGGTATATCCGTTATTCAGGTCTACTCTGTACTGTATATATATGACATATGACATACGTTGCATTTGACCACTTTCTAAAAAAAAACTGGCACTTACTCTGTACTGCAGCTATCACTCTTGTTGGATGGTGTATACCAAAACATGTCATCATAATATACATATAATAAAGATGTTGTCATCATACCTTTCTACATTATTTATCAACTTCAATAATACCAACAAACGGATAAAACAGCATAGTTCTCCTTGTAAATACCTGTCCAAATACTGACCACAACATTATGAAATATTGTCCATAAGATGCCACTTCTTAAAATCCATTTTACACACAAGAATTTGTACAACAGGAGATGCCCAATGTGTGACAATATGACTCGCAATATCGGGGCAAATGATTAGAAAACTGAGTTCACCTCCTGAAGAGTTTCCAAGGATAATAATCTCCAACAAACACTGGATAAGTACAACACCTATTAACAACTCATGGTTGGCATGTATGTGCATGAGCCAGCCAGAGAGTACAGGTGTGATTCTTTGTACTTCATGGTGATGCTGACTGGCTGCTCGCTGTGTCAACACACGATGCACTAACGAGGATGTGTGTATCCGGCAACAGACTGTGTATCAGTTCTGTTCATGTTTTAGATCTCTCACTGAAACTGGTAGGATGTAGACTAGTCAGTACAGGTGGCAGGTCTGGGTGAGATGAGATGAAGAAGGACTTAATGTCATGCTTTAGGATATTTCGTTCATACGACATTGTGTATGTGTGTGTATTCATGGTACAGTGAGATACGAGGCCACAGTTAACATGAATATCCCACTCAGACACATACTGACTCCAAGTTGACCAGTCCTTGTTATATCCATTAATGCCTAGTTCCAGACAGGAACCACATTTTCACATCTGTTGGTATAACACAGCCACGAATCAAACTCACGACATTCCAATCTCTGGGCAGGTGCTCTAACCACTGCACCATGGAAGCCGTGGTGTCAGGTCAGAGTGAACCTGACATATCAGACTAGGTGTTACCACTTTCACTTCCTACTTCTCCTGCATACAAACCATCTAACAGTGAGAATAGTCACCACGTTCATTGAGAAATGATTTGATGCTTTACTTATCACTGAATTCAAAAACCAATAACTGAATCAATAAATAAAATTACACTGACTGAGAACCACTATGATCACTGGTAAGTGGTATGTAAGTGAAAATGGTTTTACACTGCTTTGAGAAATATTTAGCAATTTGAACATGGCACACCAAAACAGAACTTCTCTCCGAGTACTCTTGAGGGGAGTAAGCATGGTTGTAGCAACATTCCAGCGATATTATGGTGGGGACATTATACTGACTGATCGATCATGGTTTTACACTGCTTTCAGCAATACTCCACCAATGTCACTGCAGGGGACAGCAGAAATGGGCTTCACACATTGTACCCATGTGAGAATCAAACCTGGGTCTTTGGATTGACATGTGGACTCTTTAACCTGATCCCCCCCAGGGACTCAAGAAATGAGCCCCTAACGTAGTTCCTTATGTCGAGAATCAAAACCAGGTCTTCGGCATGACAAGCAAACACTTAAGCCACAAAGCTACCCTATCCCTTCTTATGAAGTTTCATGCAGAAATTTCAATTTCACACAATCATTATAACAATGTTGAACGTCATCAAATTACATGTTAACCTGATATCAACCAAAATGAATGTCATTCATTCATAGCACATTCAGATAACTCTATTTACCCAGTCATGCTGGGCCAGATTAATTACAGCAATATGGTTCTTCAATCATCATCATTGCCAAATGTCAAAGTATAAGGGCCCACTACTACTTACTGCTAATGATGGTATTTTTTATGAAAGAGAATTCAGCATACAAATGCAAGCATTATAATGATTCGATGTATTCTTGTACAGACAGTTAATCATCAATGCTGTACTGATGATCATGTATCTACAGTCACTATCTGTCTCCTTCTGATATGTTATAATATCTATTACTTGCCATGTTGGGTGAATCAAGGACAGATAATGACACTGATTATGTGTCGTGTCTTTCTATAAAATTGCCATACTGCCTGCTGTGTTGTGGTATCATATATGGATCACAATTAACCAGATTTGAGAGTATTGTCAACTAACCTGTTTCGATCAGCCATACTGAGGGCTAATTATTGAGTTATAATGAAAACTGAGAAGTTAATAGTCATTCATATAGCTAATTTGTCAGCACTGGTTTCATGTGAAAGTTACATCTAAAGCATGTCATCATTCTGAGTGAGTGAGTGTGTGAGTGAGTGACTTTTTGGTTTGACACTGCTTTTATCAATATTCCAGTAATATCCCATAGCGGGGGTACACCAGAAATGGGCTTCACACAATGTGCCTATGTGGAGAATCAATCCTCTGGTCTTCAGCATTATGAGCAAACACTTTAATCACTAGGCTACTCCACCACCACCTATCATTCTGAATTGTAGGGCCCTCGTTGAGGTGAAATACATAGAATAAAAGAGTAGAATCATTTCTCTGAAATATGTTTAACAACAAAAGAAATACAACTCTGGCTTTTGGTCAAGTTTTTAAACAGAAGACATAAACATGAACACTTACTTTTACGAGATTTCATCTTCTGAAAATTGCGTTTCTTTTGCTGTTCAGTATATATCTCAGGTCTTGAAGCTTCATTTACACTTTAGTTTTATGATGTACTGGAACAATTATGTTCACTACTGTGCACCATACATGGCTGTTCTTGCATGTTAGCCCTGTTTGTACCAACCAATCAGGTCTTTGAAAACACAACGTCACTTGAGTGCAGTAACAGTTTACAGACAAGGAAATTAAGATTACACCTTTCACCAAGGACTGTTTTCCTACCGGAATACTATATGATATAAATAGCTGAAATCTATTGTTAAACACCTACCATTATGGTATGAGCAATGATTTAAAATTTTCTTCTTTCCATCCATAAATATTAGCAATGTCACCTTAACCACTGTTAACTTTCAAGAAACAGGACACAAAATCATATAAAGATACATACCCTATAGAAGATAGAATAATATTTTCCAAATTCTGATCCAGAGTTGCTCAATCAAAGGTTGATCCTGATGGGTCATTAGAATTCTAGAGCAAACTCATACTTCATTGAACTTAACACATTACACTTCTCATGAGCATAGTTTGTTAGAACTTGAGTCTGGACTACATCTAGTCTCAAACCGTTAAGTTGTTCAGTTATATGTAATCAAATATCACATGGCATCCTTGAGATTTTCAGACCTACAACAGGAGCATTGAGACCCGCCCACTATAACAGACTTGCTGGGCATGTATGATATATATTTGTTTCAGTGCCAGTGAGACAAGCTATGGATTTTGCCACAGAACAGTGCGAGTACTGAGTAATGTTAATCACATACTGTGACACAGACCTGGAATAGCCAAGAAAATTAAATACAGTAAAATACAGTTAATAATTAAAGAATTTGATACATTACTTACAACAGCATTTTCAGAATGTCTCATTTTTGTTGTGGCAACTTCTGAAAATAATGTCAACACCTACAGCATTGCACATTTAATCTTGACACAGCTAAGATTTATACTAGTACAATTCTCATTGATTTATTTAAATACTGTTGATCTTGATAATGGACAACATGATCGTAACACACTTACAAACCATGCCCTTTACAGTCCTATACCCCTGGCTCCAATATACACAGCCAGTAAACATCAAATATTCACCATGCTCAACGGCAAAAACAAATAAATATGCCCCGGATACCAAGCAATACTTGTAATAAATGAACAGAACCAATGAAAACACTGCACCATTGACACAAGTCTACAAGGAGTCATGTCGGCACCTATCCCTGACGTCAGAGCGTTTGTCCATCACTTGCCACTGCCGGACGTCCCAGAGGGTATTGATTGTCAGGAATGATCTGAGATAATTTCCATACTGTCCAAACACCACCAGAAGAAATCACCAGAGGAAATCACAGACATTATTTGATATGTCAGGAATGGTGGGGAAAATTTCAGAGTTAGAAAAGCTTCTCATTGTCTCGCAGAAAATAGAACAAGTAATACAAGTAAAATGTTGTGAGAGAAGCACATTGATGCTGCATTACCATACAGTTAGCAGCATAACTGCTGAATCAGGAGTCTGTGATAAAATCAGTGAGTGGTTGACAGCATGAGCATTGATGCAGATGATCCATGTCATCAGGAAAGAAGCTCCAACAAACATTCACAAAAATGAATCTTACATAATAATCTTGAACCAATCAGCAGATGGTGCAACCCAGAAACAGTAACACAAGTGCAAGCTGACAAAGAGATGAAACAAAAGGTTTATGGAGAAAGTTATGGGGTCTTGCAACATGGATAGCAGTACCCACGAAACTGAACTGGTTGCCATAAATACGCTCAATGCCATTTACACATCAACAACCCTTAGCCTCTAAATGTTAAAGTCTGGACCAGGCAAGCCAGTTTTTGATATAATAAGCAGGTCATGTGTACATGTCATAAGTCTCCAAAATACCACAAGTCGCTGTGTGTGATAAGTCACAGCTGGGGACAAATCCTAAGCCAAAAATGGAAGTACAAAAGTACAAAGTCTTTGACCTTAGCTTACAAATGTAATCAGGGCATTCACAAGTGGAATGCTAAGAAAAGCAAGTTTATTGGATGTTAACTTCTTTGTTGTGAATAACACGTTTCAGAGTATAAGCTGATGAAGGAGCAAGCATCATTCACAATTAGGGGTGACTTTTGAGGTATAGTGACTATTGAGGTATAGTGACTATTGCAATAGCAATAGACTATTGATACCTACTATTGCAATAATTATTGTAATAGTTCTAAACTAACACGTTTTTCACATTTCAGATCTAACATGTACTTTGAAATAAAAGCAAATGCACTTCTTGTTCATTTTAGTTTTAATGAATGGCCTTCAAGCAAATCCACCACCAATTTCCATGAAACATGTCTTTTTGTCACCATTTTAGATAAACGTCACAACAATAGAACATAGAAGGTGGCCTCTGTTGCAGTGGTTTTGTACGACGATGATCAAAAGCTTAGAATAAGAAACACTGAACTACAAACTGAACACAAGTTAGGTTGATTTTTCATCCTACATTGCAGTAAAAGATTAATTCACTTTGGTCATACTGTCAAACATATTCTCCAGAGTCAAGTAGACAGCTAAAATTATCTTGATGACCAGTAAGAATTTTTTTAAAAAATTCACTTTAAACATTGCATCACCAAATAAAGGAAACGATAATCAAAATTTAGGACAAATATTTCTAACATTCAGCGAGAAACCACCTTTCCTGATATGCACCCCTAAGTCATTATCAAGAAGTAATGACTGCAACATCTTCACTACACATCAAGGAAACAAAATGTTTATACCATGCCATCATCCTGATAATTTCACCATCAGCTGATCATGTTAACAAATGTTAACCATATTAACGCTAGTATCAATACTAGGCCTGATGAAAGGATCTGTTAATCAAAATCCATAAACATTTCAGTACCTAGATTTCGCTCAAAGTCATGTCTGGCTTTGTCCAATTAAAATCATCAATTAGAAGGAATTCTGTAACAAGTTAAAAACCTCCAGTGCAGGATGTTTAGCAATGTCCACAACATGTCTGAATATACTGACAGACCAACATGACATATATCAGGTCCTATGCATAACATACTGAATCTAGGCTCATCTTTCTCTGGGACAGATATGAATCTATTGGTCTTATTTATTCTGTTGCATGTTTGATCAGTGTCTCCACTAACTTTTCAAACTGGTGCTACAGTGTACTGACAGCAACGAATTTTTTCAGTACGTTGCAATGCCAGTCATCATTAACCACTTCACTCTCTTCTTATCACTATGAGAGGTTGAATCTTCTCACCATCATTGTAATTACTAATGTCACCAGTTGCTTCCTCCCTTTCATTAGCCTCACGTTTCAGCTTGAGACCTACTAAAAAAATGTGACAGAGTCGTCTGCTTTCGAGTTCACATTTGAAATGTGCTTTGAAAGCCAGTCGTTACCACTCGTATCTTTCCATCAAACAGGAAGGACACAAGTTCTTGTGAATCGCTTTCTCACTATCTCAACCAATCAGAATCATGGAACATCCGAATGTTAAGGTTACTTTGGTGACTTCTATACATAGATCAGAGGGATTACCATTATTTTTTTTCCATGGTGAAGACCCAAAGGTTAGAAGAAATTTTATTGCTCAGCACGTTCTTAACGTATGATTACCACCACTAGTCTAATAGCCAACTAACTTACATCATTTGAGATTACCAATACAGGGCACATTTTGTCGGTAAAATACTGGTAATTGTAAACAGAACACTGCTGACATGGTCAAGAGGTCAGTTATTGACATGATTGAATTATATCTCTTGTCGCATTTTGCTGATCACTTTCTATTGAAAACGTTAAATTCAATTTGCCCTAACTTGCTAAACATGTTAAAAAAAGGCACGGTGCAAACAGTACATTGGAATACATTATAAAAATAAATGCCATCCATCTAATTTTACAACACAGAAAATGGATATCAAGAATTTCTTCTGCTGACAGAAAATTCAATGAGTGAATACCTTTGAGAAAATACATCCAAAGCTACGTTTTTATGCAGAAAATAATTTCAACAGTGACACTACTGACACTTGATCATGATTATAAAGTCAGAACTTGTTGAAACAAGCAGTACTCATGGTAACATTAGGGATTTCATTTATTTAGCATGCATAAACCTATTTGTAAACCTAATGGCATCCTGATCACCTGGACAAAAACAAATGTGGAATGTTCTTGTGTGAACAATAGTTTGAATGCAGTTGTAAGTTGTATGTGTTGACACTTCTAGTTGACACATTCTTAGCATTCAACAAACTGGTTGTGAAGATGACAAAACAACAAAATTATAATACACTCATTAAACATTTAAAAGAGCATGAATGACATGACAGATCTGGCCCTGTTTGGTTTGTCAATACAAACAATTCTCAGACTAACATTTCAGCTATATACTATGCTTATGCAATGTGGGCATACAGGATATTCCATGGTCACGCAGTAATGTCATGGATGATATAAAACATTAATGACTGGGGTTCGGCACCCAGTACGACTATGATCCTTGGGGTTAAGGTTGGCATCCTTTACGATCCTTTGGGTTAGAGTTTGGGGTTAGGGTTAGGGTTAGGGTTAGGGCCTGTGGTTAGGGTCAGGTACCCTTGCTGATCTTGAGGAAGCGCTCTGCATAAAGTGCAGTACTCCCTAAAAATGATTCAAAAATCACTTCACCATGTTCACTGTGAGCATGTTAGTGAATGTGGTATTCCAGCTCCTGGAAATGGTGTAAAACTTAACTTAATCATGTTACATTTATATCAAACATAATCTAAATAATGTGAACACTTGTTTTCTAACATTTTAAAGTATTTAACATGTTTAAATGTGAACATCAGTATGTATATTCATGTTCAAATGACTCATCATGCTCATGGTATATCTCAGAAACTATTTTCATCAAATTATTTAAACAAGAAAAATACAGACATACCAAACATAATCATGGACGTGGTGACGAATTTGAGAACAACATGAGGACCACGAATCTTTGTATTCTTACCATTTCTACAATAAACATGCTCGGCAGAATAACACACCTATATTCATGAAATGATGCAATTTCGAAATGAATATGACCGAATCGGTAATACAAACTCGTGACATATTTATTTGTGTTTTTTTACAACTAATAGTAATTAACGAGTACAGTACATTGGTTGTGATACACCGTATGGACGACAACGTCAGTCTTTGAATCTCAAAATGACAACCCGGTTTCACATTCAGAAACCAGGTTGGCGACACACATTCATATGACAACACATTCAAAACAAAAATGATAATCATACCGAAGAGCCTTCTTTGTAGCTCCTCTTCGACCACAGTATATTTCCAACCACTCTTTTTCTTTTCTTTCCCAACATCACGACGACATTTCTCACTACAATATTATCAAGCCATTATCTCTGTGATTCGTGCCATATAATTTGGCCTTGACCTTCGCCTATCGCCACTTCATCACCGCACAGAATAATATTATTTTGCTAAAGTAAATAAATTTCCCAGGTAGACACCAAAATTGACATAGAAATAATACATCTGTCGTTTTCAGTTTTGAAAGATTATATCTCCACAGCATAAAAATTCCGAGTGGAGAAGTATGGAGTCGGTTATACACGTCTGTATTGAGTGGTTTATCGAGGCTAGATGGTGCGAGCCTTTCATTGCATTTATTTGGGGACTGTGTCAACACGTAGACGCCTTTTAACAATTATCGACATTGATTGGTCATTATTGGAGTCAAATAATGCTTAAGTGTTGACTGAAATTAAGACCTCTATTCACTACCAACGTAATTTGGGCTGGAAATATTAATTACTGATCGTTTTCATATTTCAGCTATTGATGTTTCGACAGCAGCCCAAGTGTCGTGGAGGACGAATGTCTTTGGTTGTGTTGCACACGCAATAAGATTAGGAAGAGAGCAGAAAAAGCGCATGGTCTAGATACGTGACTTAATCTTGGTATATGCATACAAGGAGATCTATACTTTCTATGAATAGGAGTCTAAATGTTATCAAACATCCCACATATTCATACACATTATTTATTTCGATGATATTTTGTTCAGAGAAAAGAAAAAACGAACGATCTTTTGGTTTAGCACACAAAACATATTTGTTCAATGGATATTCTGGGAAAGTATGTTTGGGCTCCTTAAATTAGGGTTGCGTCTTTGAAACTGACAGAAAACATTATTTATCTCCAACACAGAACCCAGTGTTCGACTTTTATGCGGATGGACAGAGTAGAGTAGACGTCTTCTACCAGGTATCAGGTTATCATGCCATGCCTTATGTATGTAGTGTTCATAATAATATATTTAAATTCCTTACTAAAAGGGTTTTCTTTAATGTATCACAGGGTATGGTCAATTAAAAAGAACTATTTTTTATTGAGATTACGTTGGTGATTTTAAAGACAGCGGTGGCCATTTTGAAAACACCACAAGGCATAATATCAGAATCCCTTTGAGATGAGCCTTCATTTGATACGTCACATGTAATAATTATTGACAAAATATCCGTTTGCATTATCCATGTCAGCGACCACCCGATCCCCTTGGTCGCCTAGCTCTTACAACAAACATAGTCGCCTTTTATGCAGCTGAAATAAAGAGGCCTACATTGTATCTGCATGTATTGTAAAACCGGGACAGTAATAACATCACGGTGTTTGGTCGCCTTGTGGTTAAAGCATGTCAAGCTGAAGAACCCGGTTCGATTCCCCATGTGGGTAGGATGTGGGAAACCTTTTTTGTGTGGTATTACTGGAGTATTGCTATTAACGGTGTAACGCCAAACTCAGTCAACATTCAAGAGGTATACTGAGCTATTTCAGACTGTTAAGTACAGGAGACCCGAGGGCAGCAGCTGCTGTATTTATAGATCCTGGAAATTAAACTGTGTTCTAACTGTAGCGGTGGTCCGTTTTTGGAACAACTGCAATTCAGTCTTTGTAACACATGACTATGGAACATATCTTCGAAGTTATCAGGGCTGGGAAGCATGTTTTATTTTTAGAAAACTCTCTTCTTTTATTGAAAATGACTGAACATTTCATGAAGACTCCACGAATATATCAGTCATCACTTTAAAGTTAGAAAGTTGCATCATGATATACTTGTCTGCAATTCACAACTTGAATAGGAAAATCTGAAAAATGTCGGTAACCAATTTTCTTCGATTACTGTCCGTTGGTAATGAAGCAATCATCAGTTGCGAGATTTCAACCAATTCCCAATACCATTTTCGTGGACACCATTGAAGATCCGGGTTAGACTGACCCATGCTTGTCGTAAGAGGGGACTAACGGGATCGGTTGGTCGGACTTGCTGACTTTGTTGATTCATGTCATCGGTTCCCTAATTGCGCAGATCGATGCTAATGCAGATGATCTCTAACTTCTCTGGACCAGATTCGATTATT
The DNA here is from genome assembly GCF_037392515.1 of Haliotis asinina. NCBI lineage: Eukaryota > Metazoa > Mollusca > Gastropoda > Lepetellida > Haliotidae > Haliotis > Haliotis asinina. The sequence continues at coordinate 38,695,343 of NC_090286.1, forward strand.
TACAGACCGCCGCTATATAGCTGGACTATTGCTGAATGCGGCGTACAACTGAACTCACACACTCACTATTACCTGGAAATAAAGCTACCTCTGTTCCGTCTGCATGGAAATATGGAATACTATTTGTACAACACAATGTCCAAGTAGCCAATCACAGTCACGTCCCACACGTATAATACCTGCTAATCTTGAGTTGGATAAGCTCTTACAAGCTGTCCTACGGTTTTAACCGACTTACCAATCGGCAAACCCCTATTCCTACTGACGTCCCAATATTATGTTATAAGCTGTTTAACAACGGGAATGTCTGCCACGAGTAGAAACGTATTGATAAACACTGGGTGATCGAAATAGGTAAACTGTACATGTCGATCAAGAGCAGACTCGTATGTTCGTGTGTGTTTGGGAAGGATTAGACGCAGCAAAACCGAATTAAACATGCTCTAGTATTCGAGGTGGAGATCCATTGTCATTAAACTACTATTATTTACTCAGACTGGCCCCATGAATTAATTTGATAGAGTAATTACAGGAAACATTCTCTCAAAGTCATTATATATGGTTAAATCCCAGTGCCTGTAAGAATGAATGTAGCGTTCATGGACCAGAGTGAGAGTGAGTGAGTGAGTGAGTTATGTTTAATGCAGCTTTGGACAATACCCCAGTTGCAACAGGGCGTATCAAGAACGTGAATCGTGTTAAAGAGCAATAGTTTAAACGATAATTTCTAAAAAAAAATAAATAAATAAATGACAGACTGGGGTCCTTAGTCCGCCTATCTAGACTTGCCTCTCCGAGGAATAGAATTACTATACACCCATTGGTTCAGCATTCAGCACAGCCGTGGACTAATTAGGAGCCTAATCGCAAAGAACAAGGATTCGATTCCGGGATCACTGGGTTCTGGTACATCAACTCTGCACAGCTGACTGCGGAACTTATGACAAGACCAACCGTGTCTCCTATGCATGGATGAAATCCCACCCGGTTTCCATGGTGTTGATGTAGGGCCTGTTCAAATCGAAATGACGACAGCTTCGGACCACTCTTATTTTATCAATACCTTGATCAAAAACCTTTACGTTTATGTTTACTGTTGTAAGGCTAGTCAAACGCGTTTGCGGCGATATGTCGCTGGTATTCACAGAGCTACTAAACTAAGGAATATATACACGGACTAACTCGAAACGGATTACATCCCAGTCTTAAAGTTAGTAAAGAAAAAAACCACCAAAACGATATTTTGACATGGAACGCAACACAATACATCACGCAGAGGTAATCATTAGTACTGTACAAAAGATAATACGTAAAAAAGATTCTTGAGGGGCAGCTGCCATTCCCCATGTGGAATGTATGAAGGACAAGCTGAAGAGCATGGCCAGCGATGTGAAATGAAATGTAAGCAAAGTGATTAAGTTTAAATGTGATTGGTTATGGGTTACTTTGCAACTCACTGTCACTCAATTTCATTTCCTAAAAATGTCGGAAGCGCACATAGAATATCCAAAACCTGTCCGCAAATCGCCCGCGACAACACTCATATGGAACAAGGAGAGCCTGTAAGTGAACAAACGCATGTGCGTACATGTTACTCTCTCGCCGTCCAATGCATTATCCCCCATAAAAAAAATCATATGAAACACGTTTTCACTCGTAACAAGCATCTAGTAGAGTGGGACGAGTCTTCAGGCGTCTTGTAGAGTGGGACGAGTCTTCTTGGAGGCTATGGAAAGTGGGGAATGGTGACGAATGGACAAACTTTCCAAGGCTGATCGCTCTAAAAATAACAATTACATTTATCATTTACAACACAGTAGCAGTGGTCAGACACTTAGGCAACACACACGTATTGCGAGATATTAAACGCTTGTTATCTTTAACATATCTTTGTACAATATCTTTGTACAATACGTAAGTCAAGTGGTTTATCAAAATTAATACGCTTGCAGAATAATATTATTCAATTATTTATACAAGTCTACGAATCACCGCGTCTACGAACTGGTTCAGTCTACGAAAACACTGCCTTCTATCTTTAACCCCCTTCAACATCGCAGACGGGATCATATGAAGCGTCCGTAAAATCTGCTGCTTCATCACATGAAATTCCCCTTTCTATCTCTTTGTCCCAATAATATATATGAGAAAGGACGTTATGCTGACTTACACTCCACAGCTATCAGTGAACCAGCGGTACAGAATATGAAAATAAAGCAACAATATGTTGTAACACTGCGTTGGCATCAATGAGGGGTTTTCATTACATGTGTACTATATATGCTATGATGGTTAAGGATATTATCAAGGGGAAATGACCTGACAGATACATATTTGGATGGGGTATTGGCCGGGTGGGGAAATGGTTGGCGAGGAATTTACTTTGTGTGGAAAAAGACTGTATTCCTGGGAGAACAGTGTGAACAATGACACCAGCCTGTTTGTGGTTGGAGAGGTGAAAACAGTGACATGGATCTGACAAAATGCCCTGTTATGACATACAAATGCATTGTTTTATGTTTATGTTCTACAAAAGATGATTCCATAAGCGTACAATTGCAATCTCTACCAGTAGGACCAGATGTGAGCTTCTACTGGTGGAGATTGTGATTTTATAGGTTATTCTATGTAATCAGAGGGACTGATTGCAATCTCAAGTAGTAGGATCTGAGATTCTACCAGAAGAGATTCCACTTCAATCTTTACTAGCAGGATCAGATTGGAGCCTCTACTGGTAGAGACTGTGATTGTACAGGTTCTTCTACATAAACAGAGTAACTCCGATTACAATCTCTACTAGTAGGATCAATGATTCTAAAAGTAGAGACTCCGATTACAATTTCTACACTGACATATCAGCATCTTTGCAGTTTTTAAATCTTTGACACTTGAAATACCTTGTAAATATTATTTTTTTTGGCTTTGTCATTAAAGGCATGGTGTGGTGAATTGTCCACGTTGGGTATTGTTCATGTGCAGTAAGGTCCTGCCCAAAGGTGTGTAGATACATCATATAGCTTGAAAATTGTTAAGTGCACCAAACAATCATGTGAGATGGTTATCAATAGTTGTCACGGATTCCTTGTATAATTTAAGGTTCAATTTAGTTTTTTCTGTGATTTTCCACTGCAGAAAAGCACTGATATGTTCAAACTCCAGGAATACAGTCAGTGCAGTACAGAAGTCAGCTAAAATGTCTGAAGTATCAAATTGTTGACCTCAACCACTTCACTGTCATGCCATGAATAATTCATTGGTTCTCACCAGACCCCGATTTCTTGAACCAAACTTAAATCTCAGTTTTCTTGAACCAAACTTAAATCTCAGTTTTGACTTAAGTTTGAGTTTTTAATCAAATCTGAGTAAATACGGGAAAATTCATTTCCCAGAATGAACTGAAATCAATATTAAACGCAAACACAGTAGACAATTTGAGTTTGGTGGATAGATTAATTAAGTATTTATGTTGTTGTTTTCTTTTTATTTTAAAATACTGTTGAGTTAAAATTCAGTTGTTTCATTTGGTCAAACTCAGTTTCAAATTTGAGTAAAAACTTAAGTTTGTTTTGAGAAATCAGGGCCTGGGGAGATACTGCTGTGTACAATTTTTACACCAAAATTACACTAGTGTCATACCGTTAGACAAATGACATCATAATAGCTATTGCCTCTGTTGCATGGCTCTTGACCTTGCCCGCGGAAAGCTGAGAGTCAGCACACTGTAGGCAATTTCGCCACAGTTTCTACCAATTTATGTTGGAGCATTATATGAAGAATACTAAACTGGCTTTCATGAAACACCATTTTTACTAAACTCATGAAAGATTTAGTCTCAAACTCACTTTCGCTAGTTTGAGACCAAATAAAAATGGTATTACACGGAAGTTGTTTCAGTATCTTCAATGTCTCATGCACGAAGGACTGGGATGGTTAAATTCATAAATTATATTGCCATAAAAGTTAAGGGTCTAGTATGTGAGAAAAATCATTAATTTCTGTAATTTGCGTCCTCTGCGATTCTCTTCTCACTAACTTTCTTCCTTAAATTTTCTTCCTAAAAATTAGTGAAATCTGCAAGATTTTCATCTTGGAAACTGTACAAACACATTCATGTAACACATTTTTCAATTATTTATTCAACAAAAGATCTACATGATCTATCATGTAAAAAAACAATATTTGGCACAGTATATATCACTATTTAACTGTATACAAATGCCGGACTTGAAGAAGAATGTGTCTAACACAGGATACCATTCAACATATGGTAGGGATATTCAGAGGAATGCCAGGAGGTGACAATGTATCACTGACGACTCAGAGATGACTACAGTATTCACTATGTATGTGGAAGGAGCAGACAAATTAAATTTTCAGCATCATTTCAAGGAACGTCCATTATCACTATGCATCATTTCCTAAAACTATCCATTGAGTCTGCCTGTCAAACACTCAACTTTCTTTAAATTGACACAACTCACATTTCACACTTCTGCTATAAACCAATTAGCACTACTGCACTGTAAATAATGAATATCAGTGTTATGCATTTACACCTTTTATGATAAAATGTGATGTTGTCCCTCTTTTTCTATGAAAAGGTACCTGCATACAATTAACAATAGTAGTAGAGCAGGATGTTAAATAGTCAACAATATCTGTCCTCGTGTCTGAACTAGTGCTGACAGTTGAATCTAAAATGTCATATTCACAGAAGATCACGCATCCCCTGGCAGTAGATTAGGGATGCCATGATGCAGTAATATAACGATGCATCAATACTTCTAAGGACGATACAATTATTGATACATTCAAAACTGTAAAGATATTTAGTTTTGTAAGAATCCATTTAAAATGTTTATGTATCATTTACATTTTGCAATTGTATCATGTTGTTTAATGTTATGAAAGTTATAAATGGTTATTTTTCAAGCACAAACATGGGATATCAGAACTTTTCAATCTCTGAGAATTTAAAATGTTGATCTTTTCATGGACCCAAAATGTGAAATAATGATGTTCAAATGTAACTAAATGTATCCAATAATGTCATGAAAATAGGTATCTTGATACATATCAAATTATAACATGGGTATTGTGATATGTATCAATTCATGAAACTTACGTATCGTGACATCCCTACAATACACCACTTTGTGCTTTCTGGGATCAACCCTCCTACATATTAGTTTCCTGCAGTCATATCATTTGTTGCATTGACAAGCCCCAAACATGTGCTTGATACATTCATTCTAGAGCTGATTATCTACAGGCTGCTGTCATGACTACTGAAAAATTGCTGACTACATCTAAATCTAGCTCTTCAGTCACATGAAACTCAGATATTTCCTACAATATGATGTCTCTGTTTGAAGATCTGAGAGGTATATATACAAGAATCTGATTTGAATAAGACTGAAGTTTGCACATCTTGATCATGACAGAACTGGATGGTCAGTGCTTGCCCTTGCTGACCGGTAGGATGAAGTCTTTCAGGAAGGACTGGAGATCATCAGTCTTCATGTCCAGCTGCAGGAAGCGGGTCACCATCCTCTCACATCTAAACACCAGTCAAAACACAGTACAATGCCAGATCAACAATCAGCCATATGTAGTACAGTCAGAGAAATGTGCTGCATACTGTATAAGCTTAGGTGGTCTGTCATACAGACCCTCAAAGAAATGCTTCCAGGCACAGGCAAACTGGAGTGCCAATAGAGTTGTCAAACAGAGAAAAAAATTACCAGTCTTGCTTCGGTGTGAAGCAATATTTGTAATGTCAAAGTAAAACATTGTCACCATGAAAGGTGACATTTCCTCACAGGGTTCTCACTCAGATTTCCAGCCTCATATTAAAAAGTACTCATGTACAACATGTTTCATTCAACATTTAAAGCCCCATTCATGGCATATCAAATCCTTTATCTCCTTTATCCCTACTAGCTTCAGGTTTAACATGAGTAATAAAGAAATAAATTGCCCAAGACAAAACATGCAAGTCTAGAAGTTTAGATTTCCACAGTTCAGGCTGAAGATGAGGAAAAGTGTTTTGCTGCTTTTTCATTATATTTTATGACTCTTGGTTCTGAACAGTTTTTCCTTCTTTTGTTTCTAAATGTTAAAAGTGTTACAAGAGTGTATTTGACGTGATTTCAGTTGTTATTAATCATTATTACTGTAGTTGTAATTGGGTCATAATATTTAAGGTTTTAGCGTTAGTTATAAAGGGCCACATTTCCTACAGAGAATTATTTCAGCGGCACGCCTCTAAGGTAGTACTTTGGAGTTACCTCCCTTTGACAAACATAAACACGAGCTCTCCACGTTAGTGGCGATGGTTTAAGTGCTCGAAAGTTCTGTATATCGCAGTATGTATAAATGCTAGTTGCCGTGTTGACACGGACACAGACACATTTACTGGAGTTTACATCATCAATATCTGTCATCATAGCCACTGCCTGACCGCTTGCTGTGTTACATTCTGCATAACTGTTTCTGGTTATGATTTTGGTGAGTTTGTGAATTATTTTTTGTGACCCATTGCCTTAGATTTTGTCTCATTTCTATTTTACTTGAAATCAGTATTGTGAAACTGATATGTGACTTTGTATAACTTGGTCTCCTTGCTTAATAATACAATTTTTGAATGTTTTAGACTTGTCTTTGTTCTGTTTTGCTGGTTCACTGGGGATTTCTTACACCTTTTGTCATGGCAAAATTTTTAACCGTAACAAAAGATTCGTCAAAATTTTAGGGCACAGCTTTACAAACATAAAACAACATTATAACCTGTAGCACACTTCGCAAGACAACACCTCTATGACAACAAAGTGAAAATCACTTAGTCTACAACATTCTCTCTATGATCTACCTCAGAAGCAAATTTCCCCATTTCATCTGCAATCCACCAAATTACTGAGTCTCACCAAGTACCACTCTCTCATGAAATTACATTAATGGGGAACTATTATATCTCAATTATCACATGGATGAGATAGTCGATGGTCTTTCCTAATTAAAATCAAACACCATAACAAGAGCTAGCCTCTACCAGAATATCTGTCATCACCTTTTGAGCTGGTGGGGTGGGGTAGCCTAAATTGTTCGCTCATCACACCAAAGGCCCTGGTTTGATTCCCCACATGGGTACATTAAGCCCATTTTTGGTGTCCTTCACATGCTGTTGTGTAATATTGCTGTAAAAAGGTGGCAAAAAAAACATATTCACTCACCTCTTGAGTTGTGATGTTGTATCCTCAGTATCCAGTCGGTGTACAGGGCGGCATTCTCGCAGCAGAGTTGACACCTGAAGTAGTGCATAGAATACATATAGAGGAAGTGAGAATCAGAGGTTTGTTTTCCATGAAGTTGCATATAAATATTGATGCAAAAAGCCATTATATCATTTCTTAGTGTTATATGTGCCAAAGAGAAGGTAAGGTTGTACAAGGCTGTGTATTATAGAAATTATCAAACTAATGCAAGATAATGTGATACAGGTATCTGCATGTCGATACATACTAAGATATACTGAGAGCGAAGTCTTTGACAGTGACTACCACTGATTTTATGAGCAGATTCTATTTTCTAACAACATAAATCAATAACATTATGTGAAATTCAGCTTTCTCAGTTGCATCCACAGTGTGAGAACATATACTGCCATGTCTTAAAAGTTCTTTCAATTTAAAAACAAATAATCATTTCATATATGAATTTCTGTGTAGATTTTAGGATGAATGAGACAAGTAACAACAAAACTTGTCAGTTATGTCTAAATCTAATATGAAATGGTAATATTACATCATGATTCCTTGTTGAAAGTCAAAGTGGCTAATTTCTGTCTTCCACAAAATGTAGGACATATGGGCTAGTGTTTGGGGAAGAGAGGGACAGTGTTCATTTTTCATGTTCTGTGACTGTGAAGATACATGCCCTCTCCATAGTGTTGTTGACAGGATAGAGTTCAAAACCTATGCATTCTACCTTAATTTGTGATATGAAACACCAAAGAGATGAAGGCTGGCTGATTTTACAAGTGTGTGAAATGATCAGTTAGTACAGAGTGCCTGCATTACATGTATTGGTAAATACTGAGCTCAGCATGAAGATTTGGTGATGTTCTGAATAACTGCATCACATTAATTTGGCTATCAGCTCTAAGTGTTATGGCATTCTTGTGACATAGCTAGAACTGCTACAGACAGGGGGGATCAGATGGCAGGCTTCACGAATTAGCATCAGGCTATCAGACAAATCGGACCAATCGCAGATTCGCCAACAGTCCGATTTAAGTCTACAACCTGCCAACCCCTGTTAGTGTCAGACTGTATATTTCACAATGCCTTCAACTGATGTTGTCATATGTGACATGTCACATATGTTGGCTATTTACAAATTTTATGCTTATTCATAATTTCAATGCCAATTACAAAAAATTTTTAACATCTGAAATGTGTGTTTAATTTTTATTCTATGTGTCCTGTGAATTTTCTGTGGGTCAGACAGACATCTGCAATGTGCAGGACCCAATGCCCTGTTACTTTGAAACATTCATGAACACTGAGATGGACCCCTCTGGAGACAGGGAACAGGACATGGAGAGAGGGCAGAGACACTAGATATGTTAGTTACACAGCACCATGCATGTGCGGATCCAGGAATTTTTTCAAGAAGGCAGGAGTTCAGATGCCCCTATGCCCTTGGCTCTTAAAAATCTTCAAATAGGTCTCAAGTCATTTTCAGAAGGGGGGGGGGGGGGGGGTCAACCCCACCTGAACACCCCCCACCAAGGTGACTATATGCAGTATATTTAAAATGTCAAAGTCTATTTTTCATACTGTTTGTATCGAGGCATTTGAAAGTGTGAACACTGAGAACAGGTTGTAAACTATGAATCATGTTACAATGAATCAGACTGTTGTTTGCAATTTACGTAAACAATACCATGACTTGGCAATGTCGCAGTTTACATTAGAACAGGCTTGGGAAGAAAGCAAAACAATTACTTGAAAAATAGAATCAGAGGATAACAAATCCGCACACACATTTGAAAGAACAAATTATCTAACAGTTATTTTAAGTCCAAACAGATGAGAGAATTTCTATCTAATCTACCCATCTGTCTATATATGAGAGTAGTTATTGAGCTATCAAAACAATAACATGGAATTGGGATTCTTAACTTAGCACTTTCATGTCAGGTACACACCAATACCAAAGTCAAAGGACAAAATACAAATTTGAAAAATCCCTAAAAGCAAGATTCAGAAATTGACACCACTCTCTTGACTGCATTTTTAATTACACAAGAATTATGGCTGGATTATAACTCCATGGCTGGGAGTTATGTTTCATGAACTAACTGTCGAAATGAACAAAATGATTTTCATTTAAAGAATTGTAACACTGTTTCCATTTTTTGAAATTCCATCTAGGCATCTGTGTCCTGAAAGTAGCTACCACATTTGGCTTCCCTATCTACAATTGAAGGGTGATATGACACAATTTATGGGCAGTATTGGGAAAAGAGCAAGGTGTATCACAGGACTATTTATTTAGAAGATCAGCCACCAAAGGTTCACATACACACACACCCTTTTTGAAACTTCCTGGATCTGCCTATGACGCTCATCATGGTATATGAGGTAAAACTGCAGTTCCAGTAATAAGGGCACTCCTGGGCACCAAGGAAACAAAATAATCCACAGTTCACATGAAAAAAATATTTGTGAAAGTGATATGACACGTGACCTACATCTAACCATTATTGTTTCTGTCAGTAACAAATAGAAGTACACAGACACAGCAGAGCCTGCTTATTTACAACTGATTCATAATTTAGCAATAAGGATATTGAGACCCATGAAGATCTAGGTAACAAATGCTTCTTGCAAGAGGCGACTAATGGGACATACCAAATGGGTAGGTGGGTGATCATGCTGTAATAAGTGAGTGAGTGAGTGAGTGAGTGAGTGAGTGAGTGAGTGAGTGAGTGAGTGAGTGAGTGAGTGAGTGAGTGAGTGAGTGAGTGAGTGAGTGAGTGAGTGAGTGAGTGGAGCTTTGCACTGCCTTTAGCAATATTCCACCAGCATCACAGTGGAGGGCACATGAATGGGCTTCAGACATTGTGCCCATATGAAGAATCAAACCCAGGTCTGCAGCATGACAAGCGAACACCTTAACCGCTAGGCTATCCCACTGCACTGGAATACCGTTGAGTGCGGCATTACACAATCAACCAACCAGCCAAAATACATTGGGCAGACATGAGGATACAAGTATTTGGTCCACCTGAGTTCCTCTGTTCACCACATCCTGCGGCAATCCTGCCTGTGCTGCAATGTGACTGGCATAGCTAGAAGTAGTGTGACCTTCAACAATCTGGTACAGGAACACAAGCTCCTTGCCATTGTGTAATGTGTCTAGTGTCTGAAAGAACAAAAATGTCAGATAACACAAGATATCGCTGGATGTAGAGTGTCCTTCAACAATCTGGTAAATGAACAAAAGCCCCTCACCAGTGTGTAATGTGTTTAGTGTCTGAAAGAACAAAAATACCTGAAAGCACAAGACATTACTGAATGTAGTGTATCCCTAAAAAATTTGGTACAAGAACACCACCTCACCACAGGGGCTATTTGCTATTTTATCTAAAGAAGTATTATTGATTATGACACAAAATCTTTGTCTCGTGAGTACAGAAAGGGCCATCATATGTTTTCTTTTAAAATTCGAACAAACCTGTAGAGGTTGCAGATTCTTTGAATAGAGTCCTCCTTGGGGTACTTATAAGCATTTAAATGTTCTTTAAATTCTCGCGACAGTTGTAACTATATTTTTTCAATAAAATATATACAAAACAAAAAACATCGTTTTTGTCTTGTGAGACCACCCCTACAGGGCCCCTGGCCCCGTGACAGCCAAGAGCAGGTAACTCTTCAGACTATAGCCTCCAGCAAAACACTTCCGTTTTGTAAGCAATACAGACAGAATGTGGGGAGGTGGGTGGCCTTACCCCAAGGAGGACTCTATTCAAAGAATCTGCAACCTCTACAGGTTTGTTCGATTCTTTTTCATAGAGATCCTCCTTGGGGTACTTATAAGCATAAGACAGACTCCAAAAGACTGATCTTAGGGAGAGGCATTCTGTCTGCTCATAAACCTGACATAAGATGATAACCTTTATTACGTTTAACTGAAAGTAACAAGGAATCAAACTTACCTGGTCACGTGACCTTCTATGCCTTGCGGTGGGGGTGTGGACCAGGGCCAGGCTATTACACGGTCTAACTCTACATTTCTATGAGAAAGTCGTAGGGTGCTTATAAAAAATGACCCCCCCCCCCCCCCCTTTTTTTCGAGTCGAGACAGGCGACCGATATATCAGGGTCCATTTTCGTGCACTGGCTAAGATGCTAGGGAAGGACTGAAACAGTCTAGACCGGTAAAGCAAAAAATACCACCACCATAACAGAGCCCATCACCGGGATAAAAGATGGAAAGTATACAGTAAGACACCACCAGCAGTCTACTTGTTGCAGCTACAATGTCAAATGATCGTTCGTCAAATGATCGTTCGTCAAATGCAAGGGTAGCTCAATTGGCTAGGGCACTCGTGCCCTGCCCACTGGTGAGAACTGACTGGCCAAACCGAGCACACTCGCTTGACAGTCTGTCTAACTGATAATGACGGATGAACGTGCTCAGTCGGCTCCAAATAGCCGCGGAGCAGATCTCCTCAATGGGCAAGGCAGACGCATATGCCTTAGACGTCGCCACAGCCCTAACCGAATGAGCTTTCAAACCCTCAGGGGCGTACGACCTTTTGATGTGTATCCCATACAAATGGCAGAGACAAGCCACCTAGATATGGTCTGCTTGTTCGCCAGAAGGCCAGCCTTGCCGCCACCATAACAGCAGAACAATTGATCATTCTTCCTAATGTCTTTTGTTCGTTTGATATAAGCCTTAAGGGTCTTACGGACATCTAAAGAGAGGTACGGACGTCTTACGGACGTCGAAGAGAGGTACCGGGCGGCGAAGGCTGCGTGAAAGCAGGAAGCTCAATAGGCGCCGTAACGTGAAAGGTGCTATCTCTCTTAGGACGGTAAGTATCTGGCAATCGAATGCTCACTCTGTCTTTGTGAAACACCGTTAATTCAGGGTTGGCGGACATAGCGTGTATGTCGCCTACCCGCCTGCCAGAGGTTACTGCCACAAGAAAAGCAGTCTTCCATGTCAACAGCTGGAGGGACAGAGCCGACAGGTTGTGAAAAAGGGGACCGGACAGCCAATCAAGAACGACTGGCAAGTCCCACGGGGGACTAATCCGCCGGCCGGCCGGCCGGATTCTGTCCACGTCTGCAAGGAAGCGCTGAACTAGAGGGTGCTGCCCCAACAATGCACCATCGACAGGAATGTGGAAGGCAGAGATTGCCGTGGAGTAACCTCTAACTGTAGAAGCGGCCAGACCGGCTTCCAGTTTAGATTGCAGAAACTCCAACACAGATACTAGATCTGCAGAAAAGGGATCGAGAATCCCCCTGTCGACACACCAGCGCGCATAACAGGCGCATCTATCCTCATATTGAATGTTCGTCGAATCCCTCCGCGAAGCCAGAATTGTGTCTGCAACTGGTGCAGGAATTCCTCTCGCATGGAGGCGACTCCGGACAGCAGCCAAGCCACCCACTGAATCCTGGGATTGGGGTGTGGCGCTCCGTTCTGGGATAGTAAGTCCGGTCGAAAGGGTAATAGTACAGGAGGCTGAGCCAGAAACCTGAGAATTACCGGAAACCAGCTTTGAGCCGACCAAAGCGGTGCTAGAAGCACAAGTAGCCGAACCGGTTGTGCGGTCAGCTGCGAGAGGACTCGTGAGATCAGAGGCACTGGTGGGAACGCCCAATGTACTCTGTCTGTCCAATCGAGCAGAAAGGCGTCGTTGGCTATCGCTCTCGGATCCGGTATCCTTGAGCAAAACACAGGAATCTGGTTCGTCGCCCCAGAGGCAAACAGATCTACCTGGAACGACCCGAACAAGTGGGAAATAATCCCGAATATCCCCCGATGCAGCATCCACTCGTGTGGGGCTAGTATACGTCTCGATAGCGCATCTGCGCGGACGTTGTCTATGCCCAGGAGATAAACGGGGAGTACCCGAATGTCGAACTGGTCGCACCAAATCAGAAACTGCCACGCCTCCTGAAGGAGGGACGGAGACACTGTGCCGCCTTGCTTCAGGATATACGTCATAGCGGTCTGGTTGTCCATCTCTAGGCGAACCACTTGACCCCGCACTGACTCCACGAAGCTCTCCAACACCCGGCAGACTGCTCTCAATTCCAACACATTGATGTGTAGGGTAACTTCATCCTCGGCCCAACGGCCCGAGACCGATAGTTCGCCCAGGACGCCCCCCCCAGCCTGTGAGGGAGGCATCCGTCTGAATCGAGAGGGAAGGTGTCGGTGTCTCTAAGGGGATTTCCGACCTCCGTCCACCACCGCAGGTGAGGAATCAACCAAGCGGGAGTCTCGAGAATAGTCTCGTAGCTCTCCGAATGAGACCACAACTGGGCTAACGCCTGTTGAATGGGTCGCATCCTCAACCTCGCACGCCAGACCACGCCCACTGTAGCCGCCATAGTGCCCAGCAAATGAAGCCAAGTTCTTGCTGTGGCTCTGGGGAACTCGAGAAACTGAAATACAGTTCTCTGAACTTTGACGATGCGGTCTGGGGCTAGGGAAACAATCCCCTGAGCTGTATTGAACCGTGCCCCCAAGAACACCATATCCTGCGTGGGGGTCAGGTCTGATTTCTTGAGATTGATGATCCAGCCGAGCTTCAACAGGATGTCCATCACTTGGTGTGTGGCATCGTGTGATAACAGGAGCCCGAGGGCCCTCAAAAGCCAATCGTCCAGGTACGGATGACAACATCTGCCCTGTGACCTGGCTAGCTGAGCCGGAACCAACATAAGTTTGGTGAACACCCTCGGCGCTGTGGAGATGCCAAAGGGTAGAACCCGAAACTGATCACACTTCCCGTCGAACGAAAACCGAAGGTATTTCTTGAACTCGGAGTGTATCGGAACATGGAGGTAAGCGTCCTTGAGATCGATTGACGTGAGCCAATCCCCTGTCTCTACGGAAGAGATCACTGACCGCAGTGTCTCCATCCTGAAGGACGGAACCTCTATGAACTTGTTCAGCCCCTTGAGATTCAAGATAGGTCTGAACCCTCCGTCCTTCTTGGTCACAAGGAAGTACGTGGAATAAAACCCGTCTTCTTGTTGACCTTCCGGAACCATCTCGATGGCAGCCTTGTCCAGTAACGACTGGACCTTGGCACGGAGGACCTCTGCTTTTTCCCGGGAGAACGGCACTGGCGTGTGCCGAATCCCTGAGAAGCGTGGAGGGTCTCGCTTCCACTGTGGCATATGGCCATCCCTGACTGTGGACAGGACCCAGGGATTTGAAGTGGCTGCCTGCCATTCCGAAAGGAATAGTGACAGCCTGCCGTCTACAGGGACTTCTGGCGCAAGGCAATGTACCCCCACATTCGGCAGTTCTCCGCCTGCTTGTGTGGGGGACACCAAAGGGTCTGGGCAAATGTTTAATGGGAAGCCGGGGCAGGCTTCCCTTTGCCCCGAAAAGGCTGCTGTTGCTGCGACTGCTGCAACGCAGGCCCCTTGCCTTTGCCTTTCGCCCTCTTGCTACGTTTGTGCTGCAGCGGAGCAGTCCACTTAGCACCTTCCTTCGCCGGCGCCGAAGGGTAAGCTGAAGCAAGAGTGGGAGGCCGTTGGCGAGACGAGGAGGGTTGCTCTAACAAGGGCTTAGAGTCCTTGAAAGTGCTAACAGCCTCCGCGGCCTCCCGCACAACCTGTAGTGCCCCAGGGAAGAGGGAAGATCCCAACCTGTAGGGCAGAGCCATGAGTGCCTGCTGGGTAGCGGGGGAGTACCTGGCAACGGATAGCCATAGCCGACGCAACCCCATGACGGCCCCATCATCTGGCTAGCACAGCACCTAATGCTGTCCCTCGCCAGATGAGAGTGCACGTCCGTAAGCTGCCGGCCCAACACTGCCGACGGAGAGTCGTCAGCAGTGCTCCCATGATCCAACAGCTGCCCCTGCAAAGCAGAAAGGTAAGCCGAATGGACCACTACTCTAGGCTGCTGGGCCGCACATCTATATTGCTCCTCAAAGGAACGATAGGCGGACCTTAGCGCTGGAGCGGCCGTGGAGAAGGGCGGCAGCCGCCGGCCCTGCCTGGCCAAGGCCAAGGAAGAGGAGGACCCCCCCAGGGTGACCGAGGCATACACACACTCATCCACCACCTCATCCAGTTGATACCGGCGACTAATCTCCGGGAGATCAAAGCGCGACCGGGTACCCAAAAGGAGCGGATTCACTACCTCCCCGACCAGTGATGGGAGCAGGCGCAACCTCGCCTCGGCGACCTTAGTAGGCGCGAACGCCTCCCCTGGGAGCCGAAACTCCAAGGGGTTGGGCTCCGACACAGGAATAGAGACCTGAGGTAAGACCTCGGCAATTTTCTCTCTAACCTGTTTGAGGGACGAACCGAACGAGTACATGACCTCCGACTCGCACTCCTCCCCAATCCCCTCCTCCTCGATATCCATCTCCTCACGCTCCTCAGACAGGGAACCTTCGCCGTAAAGCGAGCCTGTTGAGGGCGCTACCGAGACGGAACTCGAAGGAGCAGAGAGACTGAGAAGGGCCGAGTCGCTAGGTTCGCCCCTGCCAGAGCCCGAACTAGGTCACCTGGGAAACTGGGGCAAGCCCCCCACCAGAGGGTGACCCGAGAGCCCAGGAAATGGATAGGATGTCGATGCCCCCAGCGGCTGGGCAGCACTAGGCTGCCTGCCCACTGCCGACACCGGGCGTCGTTGCCCCACTTGCCCCACGGGACAAGCTGGGGCCGACTGCCCTAGGCACATCCGCCTGAACGCCCGAAGCGCAGGATGGCTGCCCAGAGGGAGGAGCGTTCTCCGAGCCTAAGCCCGGGCCGCGGCCTCCCTCAACTGAACCACCATGGCCGCTCAATGAAGATCGGGCGTCCAGTTCCTTTCGGAAACCAGACAGTGCCGAATCTATCATTGATTGCTGAAGACATCTGTTGCTGAAACAAGGCATTAATTGAATCAACAGAGATTAATGGTGCTTGCGAAGTAGGGGTAGGTGCTGAGGATACAGCGGCAGGAGAAGGGGAAGGGTCCCTAGACACCCTGGCCTTCTTAACCGACCCCTCCGAAGAGGAAGCTGCGCCTCTCTTTTTGTGGGAGCGCTTAGATGGAGGGTCCTGAGCCCAGATATCCCCCCTCCCCCCCCCGCCTTAAGTAGGTTGGAATAGAACAAGAAGTCCGCGTGTCTAGACTTTCTGGTCTGAGGGGTAAAACCCGCGCACACATCACAAGACTGATCGTCGTGATGACATTCCACTAGGCCCCTTAGACATACATCCTGCAGGTCTTTAGCCGGAATGGAGGATTTGCATGTTGAGCAGGATTTAAACTGCAAGGCAACAAATAACCTCCTAGTGTTGCGTAGTAAACAACAAATAAAACAAGACACGCATGGGCGCAAAGCTAAAACTAAAACTACCTACGTAGTTAAGGTAAAAGCTAAGTGCCACTACACCATAGTTTACGACATATTTTTTATAAAAATAGTTACAGCAAAAGTTACAACATTTTGACAAGTAAACTGTAAAAAATGATTCCCAATGCGCCCATGCGTCTAATAAAGAAACCATATATACAGTTTGAGCCTCTGTGGTACTCATCTTAGTACTTGTCTTTGTCTTTGGTAAGCAAGAATCTCTGTGAACGCTGAAGCACGTCTGCATAGGCGGGCGACAGAAAAGGAAGTGTTTTGCTGGAGGCTATAGTCTGAAGAGTTACCTGCTCTTGGCTGTCACGGGGCCAGGGGCCCTGTAGGGGTGGTTTTTTGTTTTGTATATATTTTATTGAAAAAATATAGTTACAACTGTCGTGAGAATTTAAAGAACATTTAAATGCTTATAAGTACCCCAAGGAGGATCTCTATGAAAAAGAAATGTAGGTTTGGTAATACTTCTTAGATATATGTCACACTTTTCATGAAACACATCTTTCTTCAATGAGGGTTAGTTCCTGATACAATCACTCACAACTAAGTTGATTGCCTTGGTTAACTCTTGTGTACTGAATACTACAGTTAAAAAAGTAGTAACTCACTAGGAACTGGAGCTGGTCTGACTGGGGCAGCATATTCTGGTGGACGAGACTGTGGAAGTGAGTGGACATCAGGACATGTGGACACTGGGCATTCTGTGCTAGCCAGTACTTCAGGCATGAACAAAACAGAGAGAGGCCATCTGTCTGGAAACGAGCAGTGTTTGTCTGTTGTTTAACAGTGGACTTGGCAATATCCAAGCTATATGACAGCAGTCTAGAAATAATCAAGTCTGTACCAGACAATCCAGCAATCAACAGCAAAAGCATCGATGTAAACAAATGGGACCTGATGACATGTATCAACCAAGTAAGAGAGCCGAACCACTGATCCTGTTAATCGCCTCTTATGGCAAGTATCGGTTACTGAAGATCAATTCTAACCATAATCTTCAGGGGTATGAAATCAGGCACGGCAGGGGTACTCCCTCTTGGTCAAAATGATACTATATGTTGCTCCTAGAAATACAGTAAGCAACGATGAATGTATATGGGTCTTATGTTAAAAGCCATGGAAGAGTAATTCATTTCTAACAATGTGTGACAATGGATAGTTTTAAGATATCAAATCAATATTATTCAATTATGACTGTTTTCTAACAATAAAACTTACTGTTTCTGTGCCCTTCCCAAATTCATCAACGATCACCAGTGACCTCTCATTTGCATTTCTCAATGACTCAGCCATCTGCAATAAAATGCAAAATTCGTGTAAATGAGACATAAAAATAGTCAGTGATGATGTTTTCAAAAAATGCACTAGAAGGTTAACTGTCACATTACAGTTTTATCCTACCAGGTACCCATTCAATGCTGGGTGAACTGAGGCACATTTCAACCAAGGTCACATACAATATGTGTAATGGTTGTGAAGCCTGTTTCTGGTATCTCCCACTATAATATTAGTAAAATCTAAGGATTTTTAATATTTGTATACTTATCCTGCACGACCTACTTCCTGCACTTATTGCTTGCAGCTTCGAAAAAAAAGTGGCTTGCCAGACAATTTGAAAAAAACATGGACTGTAATCACTTCCTGGCCTTGGTTGCTACTCGTGTGCGGATGCGTTGCCGGATGGTAACGTGAGCCACCTCAGGTTATTTCCACAAATCCCATAGATGACAAATAAAGACAGGGGTTAGCTGATAACACAGGAGGGCCCTTATCATAAGTCGACAAATACAAAAAATACTTAGATTTTACTAAATGTTTAACTAATCCTGCTCTATTTACTTCTTGCACTTAACCTGACAGGCTGGAAGATAGGTGTGTCATCTGAAGGGATCGCCTCACTAAACAATATAGCAGCCGAGTCTTAAATGAAAAAGAAAACCACAGCATTTTAAAGCATGAAAAGCTTCAGGAATGCAGTAAAAAGCATGGACTTGAATTCACAAGTGGTACTCCTTAACTGACATACCTTGTTGTTTAAAAAAACCCAACACATTTCACACATGGTGGTCCATG
Organism: Haliotis asinina; assembly: GCF_037392515.1. Lineage (NCBI taxonomy): Eukaryota > Metazoa > Mollusca > Gastropoda > Lepetellida > Haliotidae > Haliotis > Haliotis asinina. The sequence goes on from NC_090286.1 coordinate 38,714,046, forward strand.
CGAAGGAAAATACACATGCTACGAGGGTCACTTTCTTCAGGGAATGGCGAGTTATTGTGCAAACACCCAAAGTCAGAAACTGAGTACATCATTAACATCTTTAACAATCATGTCACACAAATAATGATTGGCAAAATCTGTATCTGACCTCCAGCAACAACCTTCCATGACTGAAGACACTGTACACTTACTATGAAGTGTCATAGTCGAAGCAAGGGCTGGTGTGGATGGGAGGATGTAGGGGAATCCAGCCAAGCTGCCGTATATGCCTGCAAAATGGTAGTTCTTAACCATAAGGCAACTGTGTTTTTACTGACATCTGCTTTCGACTGGGACAGGGGAAGAAATAATCGTTTCTGCGTACCACAGACACTGCTGGCGCAATCAATGTAAAACTGTTTATGTGCCAACTTCATTGATAAGCGGACCACAGGCCAGCAGTTGTCTGGTCGTGCAAGTGAGCGCCCCAACCTTGCATGATGAAGTCCATAAGCAGGTGGTAATCCGGCGTTCACTCTTTCACACAAATTCATAAGACTTTCGATGGGTGAGTCCACCAAAGAAGGTAGGGATGTAAGTAATGCAGAAGATGGAACTGTCAATGCACATCTGCCTGACGAATGTATGGCTGAAGAGAACACTGGAGGTTGAAGTTTAAGTAGACTTCTGGTGGTTAAGTCTTGCGCTGACGTTAATAGTCCCAGAAGGGTCTGCCACTCGTGAAAAGACAATAGTTTGGAGAGCACCCGTGGGATCAGCGACTGAATCTTGTACCATCTGTCAATAGGGATCTGAACTAGGTTCTTGTCTGTCTGAAAAGGGCATCCGATAAGTGCTAGAGAGTGAGACGGATCAAGCTCTGACTTGTCCAGGATGATAAGCCAACCTAGTTGGTATAAAACGTAAGGTAAAATCACATTGTTGTATCAGGAGCAGACGGTTCAAAAATTTGCATAAGGCAATCATCCAGATACTGGTCGAAATTGATGCCCCTAAACTGAAGATACCAGGAAATAGGAGTTGTGATATGGACAATCATGGGGCAGTTGAAATTCCAAATGGGAGGTTGAAATATAAGCGCATATACTTCCTCTCGCTTCGGTGTATTGGAAATGGAGGTATGCATCCTGCAGGTTCAGGCTGATGAGAAAATCGTTGACACATACCATAGTTTTGAGGTATTTGTGGGACGTCATCTGGAAATACAGAGGGTGTTCAAAGAAATTCTCACTGAAACAGGACAGATTGTGAATCATTCTCACTTTCATGGACCCTTTCGTTAGCACTAAGAATATCAGAGAATAAAACCCTGGTGTTGTGACAGGATGATGGCTTGTTTCTGCAGTAGAAAGAGGTCATGTTGTGCTGTAGCAGAAACAATGTCAGAGGTGGATCGATGATGGGGAGCCAGAACCTCTGCCTCAATAAGTCGGCTACGTAGGGATCCCCCAGTATTGTCCAGTTTCCCCAGAAGATCCCCATTCTCCCACAATCCAGTGTGGGGTAAACTGGGAGGTGGGAGCGTCCAGTCGTGCCTGTCCCCGACTTCACTTGCCCTTACATCTGTTGCCTGGGTCTGGAGCATAGCGTCATTGATATCACCCTCTTTCCAACCTGGACTTGCCCCTACGTCCCTTGCCATGTGAAGGTGCTGCACTCCTGGCTCACCGAATGAAAGGTCATCGAGGTTGGTAGGTGCTGGATGCCATGGAGGGAGGGCGTTGCCCCTTCTGAAATGCCCTTAGAGGTGTCTCCCCTTTTGCAAATTCAAAGACCTCCCTATGCACATCATGAATGCCATTATCAAAAATCGTAGATGATGCCCATGGTTGGGGAAACAACTTCCTTTGAAACTCAGAGAGTCCCACATTGATAAGGAAAGAAAACCTTGTTGACAAATGACACAAGTGTTGGCAAGTGCAGCGCAGAGCTGTTCATGAAATTTGGTGATCACCTTGCCCTGCCACATCATCATTGTTGTCAAGTCCGTCAAATCCGTCAGATCTTGTGCAAGTGCATCAGTCACTCGCGTCCGAGTGCTTTAACATTATAATAGTTCAGGGCGAAAGTGTGTTTTATTACACTATATATGATGGTAGAGCGAACTGCATTTCTTTTCTAAAATGCTGTATTCAATAACTTCAATATCTTTTAACTGAAAAGGGTGAAGGAAACGGTAGGGGGGATCTCCGAGGTCGTGACTTATGTCTGCCCGACGAGGACATGGAAGCATCAGTAGACATGGGTGGAGATACAGGCGCTGACACAAGACTGGATAGGCATCATCGTAGAAGCTACCAGTGCTACAGACATAAGTGCTGTAAACGTCACAGGTGCAAACTGTGACAAAGCCGCCACAGACACTGGAGTGCTGGAGGTACAAATGGTCTCACTGAAGTCTGGCTGGATAAGCAAGTCAGATGAGTACTGAGCATTGAGACATCAAACTGTTGTTGGCCGTAAGTTGGCAGCATCACAGACACCTGAGGTACTTGAGACCCCGTATGTGTGGGATACACATACTGAGCCTACCCCGGGAACACTGAAAGGGGATGCGGCACAAGAGCCTGGGGTACCTGATACAGCGCATAGTGATGACCCATTGGATGCTGGGCCGATAACATCAGTAACAGTTTAGGAGGTGAGGGAGCACTGTGTGTTGGAGCACTAAGTGCTGAAGCGCTGAAGTGCCAAGTGCCAGACCGCCAGATGCCGTAATACAGATGCCGTGACATAAGAGACAATGATATTAACTGGACGCTGGTGACCGCTGTACACAGGGAAACAGTCGATGCAGCCACACTGGAAGCTGATGTAGCTGTTGTCAACACCGTCTTCGAGGAGACATCAACTTCTATTGTTGCTGTTGTATGAGGTGCTTCCTGGAAACCTGTAGATAAATGAAGAAACTCTTTGGTGAAGGTCCAGCACCGCTGGCACATTTATGGCCAAGGGAACATTGCATGGTGCGATTCAAACACCGAGAAAAAGTCTCAAATGAGTGAATAATAAAGCAACCATAATACAGACAAAATGAAATATAACATTTGTTATATTGTAAGAGATAAGTGTGAACCAAATATACAAGTACAAGTACAGCTTCATAATGGCGAAGTGATACAATGATGATGGGACTGTTGAATGAACGAACAACATCACAACAGTTCTACAGGCTCCAAAAAGTAAAAAGAGAGAAAATACCTACACATCTCATTGAAGAACAGTGGTATGAAAAGAAAGAAAGAAATATACATTAATCAGTTTATTAACTGCAACATAATCCTTATAGGATACTCGATTTGCCAGCATCCAAATGTCTTGCGAGGCATAATAATCTGAGGTGGCTGACGCTACCTTCCAGTGACGCATATGCAGCCGAGTAGCAGCCAACACCAGTAAGTGATTACAGTCTACATCTTTTCACATCATCTGGCAAGCAATGTTTTTCGAAGCCAAAAGCAATAGTGGCAGGAAGTAAGTAGCGCAGGATTAGTAAAACAATTGGCTAACAGCAGTGTTAAACCATACTCACTCCAGATGTATGTCTCCTACAAGCTGAAAGGAGATAACTCACACCCAAGTTAATGTGAAATGGTTACAGAGAATGAGTTGGATTTTATGTTGCCTTTGGGAAGGACACCAGAAATGGATTTCCCTCAATGTACCCATGTGGGAAGTCAAACCCAGGTCTTCGGCGTCATTACCAAACACTTTTATCACGAGGTTACCTCACCATTCCTGTAGGTGTTATACAGATAAATGTCACCCATGTTTCAGGTTATAATGATACATTTCAAACGCATGACATAACAACTACCTGCTTGAAAGTATACCTGGTTGATGTCCAGCATAAAGGTGGACAGGCCAAGGGATACACTCTCCAGTGACTTGACCCTGGTGAAGATCCGGTCCACCATTGCTATTACAGCATGCTCTGCAGGGACAAAGCTGCCAATCTGGGCCATGTACACTATCAGGGCAATCTGGAACCAATGATCATTCTCATAAAATCCCACTTGGCAACAAAATATTTAGTGACACATGTCAATAAGTAAGATGACTAACGACTACTTTTGTCTTGCCCCAGTGTAGCATGCATAGTCCACTTATCCATCATATCCTCGGTACACAAGATGGCCAGTGAATTTAACTGGAAATTCTGACTTGATTTTCAGCCAACATAAATCAGCCAACCTGTTGTGATGTGGTAACAAGGTTCTTTAAATAATGTATATTTAGAGTAATAATTAAGTGAGTTTAGTTTTGCACTGCTTGTTGCAATATTCCAGCAAATACCCAAAATGGGCTTCACACATTGTGCCTATGTGGGGAATTGAACATGGCTCCTTGGCAAAGTGAGCAAACATCTTGACCACTAGGCTACCCCACCACACCTTTAGACTTAAAAAAATGACTGTATGATGTTTATCATACATGCATACATGTAAATGCATAAGCCATCTATGAATGACAATTGCAAGACATTAATACATGAAATGGGCACTCAAAGACTCCTAATAACATGTATCACCCCAGTACAATCAAAAAGATAAAATTATTTCTGACTTCTAAGTGCTTATGTACCTGTTTCAGGTAGACACTTTTTCCACAAGCATTTGGCCCTGTGAGGAGCTTAATCTTCCCACTGTTCCCTCCACTGTGAAAATCATTGGGCACAAAGGGTGTGCAGCAGAGTTCTTGAAGTGGATGTCTGTAAGAAGCAACATGAACAAGAACTTGCAAATGCTGTTCTTATCATGGTCTGTTAGACTGAACTCCAAAGTAGATGAACCTGGAATGTTTGAAAGAGAATGGGACAGTATTTCCTCCCAGTACCAACCTTCCAGCTTTTATGTCGATGACTGGGTCTTTGACCAGCTCAGGTTTCACATAATCAAACTCTCTTGCGCAGGTTGCCAAGGCCATCAAGCTGGAAAAGATATATTGTATCTAAATGTCAGTTAATGGAGAGACTTTTTAGTGCAAAAACATGAACGATCAGGGGATGACATACCCCCTTTTTTCAATTTGCAAATGCAGTTTGACTACCTATTAACCATTTTTGGTTTGTTACCATTGGATACCTTCAGTTCAGTTAAGAAACCAAAATCAGATATCCAAAATTGTCAAAAGGCACCATTTCACCACCATAATAAAATATATAGCAAATTTCAAATACAAATATTCAACATAATCAGAACAGAAAATGGATGGCAGAGAGACTGACATATTGCTTAGTAATTAATGTCCACCCAATTTGCTTGGGGAAAAAGAACTGGTAGAGTACCATACTGTGCATCCACCATGCCCCTTTTTTACAAATGCCCTTAGGTTGCAAATTACAATGTCAGACACTTTCCCCCTGCATTCAACATGACAATTATTTGCACTGTTCATCAGCATGCTATATGATGTCATACACTTTTCACCCATATGCCACATGCCAACGTCTTACAATGTTAACCAGTATACCTCTTGACACTGTAAACCAGCGTGCTCCATGACATTGTCGTACACTGTAAACCAGCATGACAATGTCATACACTACTAACTTGCATGCCCCATGATAATGTCGTACACTGTAAACCAGCATGCTCCATGACAATGTCATACACTACTAACTTGCATGCCCCATGATAATGTTGTACACTGTAAACCAGCATGCTCCATGACATTTCTAGTGTACCCTGCTGTGATATTGCTAAAGGTGGCATAAGACCAAACTTGCTAACTCACTAACTGTGTTGATCCATGTGGATCTGGTTAGAATTTATCTTCAGTAACCCATGCTTGTCATAAGAGTTGAGATCGGTTGGTCAGACTCGCTGACTTAAATGACACTTGTCATCATATTCCAATTGTGTAGATCAATGCTCATGCTCTTGATCACTGGATTATATGGTCCAGACGCTATTATTTTTACATATTGCTGTAGCTGGGAATATTGCTGAGTGTGGCATAAAACTAAACTCGATCACTCTAATTGTCTTACCAGTCAAGCTCAGCAGCATGCTCCATGACAAGGTACAGCACATCTGTGTGTTCCAGGATCTTGTTCTGTAGGCGATGAAGGATGCTGGTCTCATGGTCTGTAATATACTGGGTTAGATGAATGTAACATGACTGTCTGTACAGCATAATGTGACATTGTTACATGATTTCACGATATGGAAGAACTGGGCTTGATCTAGTACTGTTACTTGCACTGGTGCTACCAAATATTACCAAGTCCAACTTACTTATTAGTGTAACTTGCTCCACATGCCAGTCAGTATTTGAGAGAGTATGCTTTTCAACAAAACATCTAAGTAACTGCATCTGCGTCTTACAATAAAAGTAGTGCAAATGGAATTTGGCTGGTGTAACCAGCTTTTTATCTTAATAAAAACCAAAAACTGTCAGCAATATTAAACATTTTTAATTGAGAATCTATAGTACGTATAACTCATACTATGTAGGAAGCCTAATACTGCTATATTTTCCCAAGGGAGAAATGAATGTCATTTCATTGGATTTGTTTCAAACCTCATTATTCATGAAAAAGTCATAGAAGTATGAAAACTGTCTCAAAATATTTTTGCATCATCTACACAATTCAACATCAACTCTTAGATACCTGTTATGTCACACATTGTGTCACCAAGCAAGCGATCCAACTCTGTAAAATATCAAACAAGTTGAATCTTTCAGTTAAAAACATTTTGCATTAAATATTCTAGAATACTGATCACCTTTCTATGTAAATAATTCCAACAATTGTGTGTCTAAAACTGAAATTATCAACTCAACATACTCACATTATTTTGTTTTTCTATCAGTTAGAACTTGAGACATCTATCATCTTTCTGTTGTGTATTAGGATTCTATAGGCAATTTGTTTCCTAGGGTAAATGTCTTCTTTCGTGGTCATTATGGTTGGACAATTCTCTTTATCATGCCCAGTTTAATAATGATAAACAAATTGATAGCAAAGAAATGTTTTCAGAAGCCATACATACTACCAAAAAAAGAAACACAAAACAACATTTTGGTTCAATTGTTTAGGAACATTTTAATAAATAATTTTGCAAAGGAGGAAATGAGCAGCATGAAGAACACAGAAGTTTGACAATAGGGTTGGAATGTCACATGCAAGGGTCAAGGTCACCATGGTCAGTATTGTGTATGCCCACCACTGGTATCTAGAACAGCCTGGCATCTCCTACCCATGGACCCAAATGGTCTGAATGACATCTTGGGGAATGTTGATCCACTCCTCCTGAAGTGCTTGAGCCAACTGTTCTAGTGTCTGCGGCTGTTGTTGATGCTAACGTAAATGTTAGTCCTATTCATCCCATAGGTGCTCTATAAGATTCATAACTGGCGATTTTCATGGCCAAGGCAGAACCAGGATGTTGTTTGCCTGAAGGTAAGCTATTGTGTGTCAAACATGTGGCTGGGCATTGTCATGGTGGAAAATGACATTGGCGTTCAGGGTGATGGGTAGGACATGAGGTCTCTGGATCTTGTCTGTGTACCATGAGATTACCCTGCACACAGACAAGACCTGTTTATCCAGTGTGTGAGATTCCTGCCCATACCATAACACGTCCAACCGAATCTGTCAACTTCTTGAATGCTTGGTGCAAATGTTGTTACCTGATGTTCTTGATGTCCCTGAACTCGAAGTCTTCCATCTGAACGATAAAGTAGGAAACAGGATTAATCACTAAACCAGACTCTTCTCCAATGCAGTTGCGACCATACTCTGTGGCTAACTGGATCGATACCAATGAAGATCTGGGTTAGAATTGATCTTCAGTAGCCCTTTGCGGTAAGAGGCAACTAACAGGATCAGTGGGGTCAGACTCCCTGACCTGTCTGACATGTCTTTGTATCCCTGTTGCGTAGATCAATCCTCATGATGTTGATCACTGGATTGTCTGGTGCAGACTCACTTATTTACAGATCCCACCGCATTGCTGGAATACTGCTGCATTAAACAAACAAGCAAACAAACAAACAAACAATTAAACAACCAATTCAACTGGAATGAGAACACATAAGCAACAACACCAACTGACTGATTCAAACTAGCAATTCAAATCAACAATTAGATCACTTTACCCCTTGTACTTGCACTGCGGTAGTGCAGTATTTCATTTGAAAGAAACTGTGGTGAAACAGAGAAGGGTTTACAGTGCCAAACAAAAAGAGAGATGGGTAAACTTCATTTTCCTATTAAGTTAACTTTGAAACAATTAAGAGCATGTATTCATGTTCCTACTACCCACTATGTGATCAGTTCTATCACTGGTTGTATCCAATTAGCCATTCCTAAAATACACTTGATGACACACAGTTTTGTATTAGGGATGTTGCATAACAGTATATCTACTTCTGTTATCTATCATTTATATTCATCTCAACAATCAGCTGTCTCATTTTCTCATCAAAATATGCCTTTACTACAGCCTACTTACAATGAATTCTAGTCCCTCAATCTCATAATCCTCAGGTCTTTTCATCTTCTCAGTCTGAGGGATTGCCAGCAGATACCCAATCTGAAAAAATGTTTTCATAGACATGTAGACACATGATAGATAAACATTCTGAACAGCTTGGAAAGTTTCAGCTTTACACCAATGAATGTCTCTCTATGAAATGGAAGGCAGTTGTTGAGTCCCAAGACACAAATGAGAATAACACATTAAATATTTCACTCCCATTCTACATCATCAATTGTGTATCATATCTTCATTTTATCACAATAAATACCAGGATCCATTTCTCATCTTGGTTTCATCACCATTTCTACCTGTCTCTAACTTTTCACATAATACTGCTTGTGTGAGGCCCATTTTCTGGTGTCCCCCGCCGTGATATTGCTAGAATATTGCTAAAAGCGGCGTAAAACCAAACTCACTCACTCACTCATAATACTGCTTGCTCATGAGAATAACTCGATTGAACACCTGGTAAAACCAAAGCTGTTGTAGATAATGAAACCTGTATGTTTTCCAAGATAAAATGGAGGCACAAGAACAAACCGGATAACCCTTGATGCTACACTACAATTTTAAAACAGCAACTACACTTTACCTTAACATGCACAGTTATATACACATTAAACTTTCTTGCCAAACCATCATCATCATCCATACCTAGTATTTCTGGTGCACACTCATACTATAACATGCCATCGATTGGAAAAAATATTTGTTACTTAAAAGGTACATAGCCCGAGGCAGCACCATGGATTTTGCCTTGCATATATCTACACACGGATGTTGTTACCTGTGGCAGGTAAATGATATTACATTCCACTATGTCTGGACTTAGTCTGTTCAGTTCCTCTCTAGCTACTTTAGTCATGAAGTCTGGCAGTCCATTGTAGGTCCTCTTCTCTGTAGTAACATGATCACAGATGATAGCATAGCACAACACATCATACACATAAACTACACTACCTATGGATGGCAAAAGGTGAAAATGATTTCAGCTGGAAACCTGCTGGGGCTCTGGGGGCTGCAGGGCAACAACAGGGTCCAGGATTGATTGATTTCCATTTATATCCACAGATTTCCATGTATTCAAAGAAAATTGCCATCCTTGACTATCTGAATATTAAAGATGATGGAATCAGAACACTTTTTTGATGGAATCAGAACTTTGTGATTCACCAAAGAATATCTGGCATGAACTGTTGGAACACTGAAATATCACACATAATGCTTCAAGTGTATTTCTTCCAATTACTCTATTTAGAATCTAAGTCATGTTTAATTCCTATACAAGCAGGCTACAATATTCTGCAAAGTTCTTGGACGCTATCAGTATCATTACTATTTTATTGTCATTATGTTGTATCTAAGTCATTAGGAAACTTTTGAAACCTGATATTAAGCACTCCTGTATATGTCCGGTACCTACAATAATCAGTATTGGACAAAAAGACAAGTAAAGAACTAAATTTGTTCCTACTTGTTAAACCTGTTGAAAATTTCATGACAACTTTCAAAGAGGAAAATACTCACTTTCATCCAGTTCTGGGTCAACATTTGTCTTGACCACAAAATGATTTTGCAAAGCAGATTGTTCAAAGTCCACCTAACAGTAATACAGAAACACATATCACAATGATTATGGGAAACAGACTTTGGTCTTACGCTATTATACCTGTTCTACATCACACCTAACTACCTAGAATAACTTCACAATGGTGAAACCCATGTGCATAGTTATGGATTTCAGTGAGGGTAAATGTAACGGTTTCACCCCATCATCAAGCAACGTAACACTGACAGTGAGGTGTTTCAGTGACATGACAGAGATAAAACATATCATCTAATTGACTGACTTATCCCACCAACGACTGTCAATTTCACTTTTAATGAGTCTTAAAATTTGTAATGTTATTATCCAAATTTAAGCTGACGCCTAACTTGACCCTAAAAATCAGTATCAAACTGGTATACATGCATTTAGTACATAAGTCCACCCCCAACAATGGGGTCTTAATTGCAGCCAGCTCAGACCAGAAGACAACTTGTAGTATACTGATAGTGCATTATTCACAGACATCACAACCATATTGCACCTACTCTACCTGCTTATCTACTGTATTGGTAGTACTAGGTATACGACTAATATAAACTCAGTATCATCATGACAGTAGCAGATTCATGATACTCACAATCCTGCTGATGAGTGTTGCAATCTTGTGGAGAGCTTCACTGAAACATGTGCTTATCTGAAACAACAAATCATTACTATTTGCAAACTGATTTTCTTACATTGCACTAAATGTTGATTCATAATATTTTTATCCACTGCTCCCTTTCTCTGACTTTGTTAATGAAATGTAATACTGTTCTGGGTTTTTCACTGACATATACTATAACTGCAATCAGGGCTTAGTCCAAGCATATTATCAATAAGCTTGTGAACAATTACTTGTATGAAGTCCTATCCAATCTTCATGCATGACAAGCTTATCTAACAGTACGAAGTTTGTTTTGGGTTTGTTTATTCCATTTCAGTGGTCAGATACATTACATATTCATATAGATAAATAGAATATCATGAAGTTTCTGTAGAGGATACATATGATTAAAGAAATAACGTTACTTAAAGCGAATACACTGGGAAAAGATTGGAAACATCAATTGATGTTATATTGTACGACCACTTCATTGCTCACATAAAACAACACAAAAATGTTTCTGTTGCCTTACAAAACTTATTGTTTTTCCTGGCTATATACATTTTGGTTGTAAATCTGTCTTTTAGTAGTCTATGAAATCTCTCAAAAGAGGGTGGATGTTGTTTAATATTTGAGATATAAATGAATCTTTTGGTTAGAAGTATAATATGATTTAGTTTTTTTATTGTTTGAATATATTCTAAACATGATAGTGAATTTGTCAAAGAGACATTACACTGGAGGGGGTATTTAGAAATTGCTCTACATTTTGCCAAAAGTTTTTAACTAAATCATAGTACAACAATACAAGTGATATGTCTTCTGAGATATTTTTACAGACATTACATGTATCGGTATCCACTAATTTCATCTTCAATAGTTCTTTCTTTGTATAAATTATTCTGTAAATAAATGTGTACTGGAAATGTACAAAGTTGGTCTCAACAATACATTCTGAATTGAGCATATGAATTTCCAAAACAAAGATTACAGCTTATGTAAATGAACCAAGATGCTCTCAATGAAACACATAGATTTGAACATAAGAATTTTCAAAACTAAGAACACCTGCACTAATTACATATGCATTCCAGTTTAACACAAAGTTAACGGATTATTCCAAGCTGGTCACTAATACTCTCCACTCTTGTCTTGCGATAGCCAACATGTTTCCGTCAATAAAATAATAAAACAATTAATTGAACAAATATAATCCAGAGAGATGATCTTTCAAAACTGTCAATACTCACCTTCTTGAACACTTCAACATGTTGGGGTTGTGCCCGGCATACATCCCTAATGTAGATAGCATGGTAGGTTGTCTGCAAAATGAGCGAGTGTGATTTTATGCCCTTCGATCAATACTGATGCAATATCATGGCTGGGTACACCCGAAATAGGCTTCACGCATTGTGCCCATTTGGGGAATCAAACCTGTGTCTTCAGCATGGCAAAGTGGATGCTTTAACTATCAGACTCCCCCATCGCCCCATCTGCAACAGCCTGATCATGAGACTATCTCCCATTATATCTTCATACACCATGTCAAAACAGTAAAACACAAACCATGATTAAAAAACAAACAGATACCAGTCAAGAAATTCATTATGAACATGGGGTTTTTTTTCCACAGAAAATGAAATGTTTTACAAATTTTGGATATCAAAATGGTTTCAAAAGCATACAAAAGTAACTTTTAATCTAAACAGCTCAGAAAGACTGTCAATCCTGGTATTCTTGCACTTATCAGTTAATAAGTTATCTAGTTTACCTTATACAAAGCTTGCCAGTCCCCAACAGAAGCCTGGGCCTGTAGCATACGGGTTATGATTCTCTGAAAATATGAAAATAATCTCTTAAAAGTATTGTTTCTACAAACACACAGAAAGCAACCGCAGTATACAGGACAGCCCAGCCAATATAAGTTACCATGTGTTCATGAGCTTGATATGGAGATTTATCATGTGTCCAAGTGAAATAACAAACGAGAACTTGGGACACATAATAAATTTCCACATCAAACTCGTGAACACATTCCAACAAATTTATCTTGACAAGCACCCTCATTAAAGCTTAAAATAATTGGACTGAAAGAAAGAGACAATCAAAATGGCTGCCGATTGTTTTGACAGAACTTTCTCATTTGTAAACAATTTTCTAATTCACAGAATTGCATTCAGCAGGAAAAGGAGCCCGACAAATTAAACACAATGGGAGCTGTAAATTTCTTCTATTCGTTTGAACAATCAGGTCACCTCATGCATACATTCCACCTCATGCATACATTCCACTTTAGGACTCTACTGCAGTACAGTCAAACCTTTAAAATCCATGCTGTCATTCATTGTCAAACGTCATATCTTTCAAGAACTCTTCAACTACATAGAACAACATAAGCCATTGCAACTCTATTTACACGAAACTTTTATCAACTTGGATATCAAGGTTAAGTCAGCATAACTTATACTGGAATACCCGTAGACTAGTCTATCGTACAGACCGTCAAGTAAATATATCCAAGAAAGCCCCTGCAAGTCTAGAAAATGTGGCAAGTCTAGATTCCCTTAGCTTCAAAATGAGAAAGTCTCAAGGCTCCATTTCATCATATTATTATTTTTTAACTATAAACTTTTTCATTAAAATAAGTTCATTTCAGAGACTAGTTGTTAGTCTACCCATAGACAACACTCGCATCAAACTCAGCAAGAGGTTACGGAAGACATGTCCATATTCTAAACTGGTAAACACATGGACACTTGTTATAGTGAATGTAGAGACTTTTTATAATACACTGGTAAAGACGTGGCATTTGTGGCATTGAAGTGACAGCATTTCAGTCAAGGAATTCAATGCATCAGTCATAACCACCACAATGAGGTGTCATGGCAGACTGCAGGAGAAGAAAGCAAGATCTTTAGGGATGCTGGCATCCACACAGGGTGAGTAGAAGATGGAGGAAGAGAAGGTAAAATTGTGCTAGTTTATTCTGGATGGCTTTTCCCATACACTCTTTCTCAAAATTGCCAGTTCGCTGACGAACAGAGAGACAATAGACTCTTGTGGTCAGTGATGGCCATAATTTGAGCTGCACCAAGGTAACACCTCCACAATAGTGTGGCACCAGTGGCACGTATATTGTGATTTTTGCACACTGTGGATAGACTGCAACTCTTGCTTAGTTACGGCATGGGTTTCTGATTAGTATTGACTCCAACAGGTATGGTGCAATACTAAATTGTGTTGTCATATAGTGTTTGTTTGAAAACAAGGAAGATAACTCTTGGCATCAGGTCGTTACTAGGGATGCATGTGGACCAACATAGAAAAATATACCTACGGCATGTAACCACTTTTGACATATGGGTAGCCAATATTGCTATACAAATTGACATAATTTGAGTTACTGGCTGTGTTGTGGAGCCATGTGTTTACACTACACCTCTTTATCACTTATATTCAATCAAACAGGTACTACATCACACTATATTTGTTCATTGTTGAGCAGACCTGTTAAGATGCTTGCCAGAAAAGTCAACCATGCTTGTCGTAAGAGGCGACTAACAGACTCAGACTCACTGACGTGGCTGACACAGACCTGTCATCGGTTCCCAGTTACACAGATCGATGCTCATACTGTTGATCACTATATTGTCTGTTTCAGACTCGATCATTTACAGACTGCCACCATACAGCTGGAATATTGCCGTCTGCAGCGCAAAATTAAACACACTCATATTGTTCAGCACCAATCTCTGCAATGTTTCCCACATAACTGAGGCATCTTCCCACATAACTGAGGCATGATAGTATATACATGTGTATGATCGACATATCAGGATATGCTGACACACTATTAAAGTCACCAAGCCTAACTACCCAATTTATTTGGGTGCTTGTTAAACCTTAAGCATGTTAGGCCAGTGATAGGTAACCCGGATACACAAGACAGGTGGGTAATGAGTTGGACCTGGGTACCTGTTTCACTACCTGGACCTGTAATGTTTATGTGACTAATGGATTAAACAATGTAATATGTTATATTATAAAAAGGTTGTATGTCTTTGAAGATTTAAACATAATTTACAGTCACTTCTTTTTAATAATAATATATGGTTAAGATATTGAAAAACTTGAAATCTAAGCCTCTGAGCTGAAGAACATATTGCCATTTCTTTCAAATTTGATGTCAAGAATTAACATAACAGGTATGTGGGTAGGGTAGGGTAATAGGGGGTAGGGTAGAAAAGCCCTAATGTATATGTTCTTGGGGACCAACACTGATCTGTAGTCCCCATGACGACGTCTTTAAGTCTATATTGTGTGCAGGGCTTTTAGCAAATAAATGAACATGTCTCTAAATTTCAAAAAGGAAGTTGCACTTGCACACAATTTGCAATACCTACTGGTACATTTTTGATATGCTTGAGACAGTCTGACAGGGTAGTGAGCACCTCTATGTTCCTGGCATGCATGAAGAACTCTATAGCAGCATGTCTCTGTTTCAGGATCTCCACATTTCGCAGAGGTCGCAGGAACCACAACCTGCAAGACACCTTCAGGACTGTTTAACTAATATATACTAGTATATGTATATATAGAACCACAAGCTGCATTGGACACCCTCAGAACTAATTAACTAATATATATATATATATATATATATGTGAAGTAGTTCAAAGACTTACTTTTTAAAATATTCATGTCTGTCTGCCTCACTCACCTCAACATTTTGCTACCTATCTGTGACCTGCATCGGTTTAGGATACCTGGAAAGGAAAAGTGAGTGAGTATGATTTTAGCAATATTCCATCAATATCAAGGCACAGGACACCAGAAATGAGCTTCACACATCGTACCCATGTGTGGAATCAAACCCCAGCGTGACAAGCGAATGCATTAACCTTTAGGCTACCCCACTGCCCCTGAAAGGAAAATCAGCATATGTTGGGTAGTGGCAAGATACTCAGTTGTTCTCAATACTGATATTTCTTTTAAGAGGATTAAATAAAGGATGAAGCAGTAAAGCTTTTTAAAGGATGTTTTACATAGAGATGAAACAAGCTTTCACATGAATCATCTTGATACACACCAAACAGACTGAGGCCCTCCTTGGCACCTGACCCAGACTTGTAGACAGACGGGTGGGCCTCTCGGTAGAAGATCTGCAGAGCACTACATCAGCACATAGACAATAAAAACTTTGACAACCACGACAAGAAAAACATAACAACAAAAGAAAGCGTTATCTAAGCCATTCTTTAACACTGTTTGCATTGTCCTGCTACCCAGCACACAGAAAATCTGTTGCAATTAAGATAACTCCATAGTTATGTAAAACATGAGTGGCTGGGTGTTTGGTAATGCAGCAGCATTCCAACTGTGTGATAAATCATAGACATCATAGATCCTTGAAATGCCACACATAGGACAGTGATAGCATGAGCTAAAGACTACTTGATGTGAATGCTAGAAGAAATGAATTTGGAAGCTGCTTTTATGATGGATAATTACATTGTTGTTCATTTAGCATGTGCCAGAAAATCAAGTGATCATCATCACTATGCATGAGCACTGATCTATGCAACTGGGACATGATGATACAATGTATATGCCAGCCAAGTCAACGAGCCAGAGAACCTGATCCTGCAAGCAGAGATGCCAACCATCAAAGTGTTGCAAATAGTAGTTTCAAGGATCAAAACTTGTAGTTTGACCATCAAATTAGTAGTCAACTAAATACTTAAAATCATGATGGATTCTGAAAAAGATTATATGACACTAATCAAGACTGAAGCTTTAATTTGACATACCTCCAACAGCAGATTTCCAAATTATCAGCAATACATTTCTTCTTGTCCCTTTTCGGCAAAAATATATTTAATCACCAAAAATATATATGTCTATTAAACATATCAATTTTTTATGAACTTTCTTCAATTTTGGAGAATTTCCAGTGCAATCATATTGCTTTGTTTGGGCTGAATTTGTAGCAACTATGATAACATAGAGGTTGGCATCTCTGTGTTAGTCGGCGCTTACAAGAAAAATTTTCTGAAGACCAATTACATGACTGACATTTGACTGGATCACACAAAGCATACATCTGATTAAATATGTTTGACTCGTTTCCATAATGTCTATGAATGATTGAGGCAGGTGTGATGCTGCTTGTAACAGGGTACAAGTTTTATCATGCTTTTTGTGAGAGGAATGCCAAAAATGATTCAATCCCTTGAGACTGAACTCCACACAGTGAACTGCCGTGCCTTTGATGACTGGCCCACTTGCCATCATTTTAGTGAAAAGTGTGCCTTTATAAATGAACATTTGCCACTCAAACTTGTACTTGAAAACCAATGGGCATGTGAGAACAATGACATGATCCACTGAATGGAGTAGTTTATAACCAGTACTCGCATAGTGCTATAATAGAAGCCTTGCTGTAAGCAATGTTTACCAACCTGTATGTAATGTCATCAATTATCATCTGATCTTCTCTGCAATAAAGATCAAAACACATTTAACTCATTCATTTCAAAACAACTGTCAGTCTTTTCAAATCTATTTTGGACACATTGAAAAAAACATTCACATAAAATGTAAATAAGTAAAAACTAAGTATTTTTCATATATACATGTATTTAGTTTTTATCTTGCACAACTTGCTTGCTTTACTTATTGCATACAACACGAAACATGGCTACAATATGCTGAAATAAAGCCAGACTAATTTTATTTCTTGTTTTACAGATCTGCCTGCCGTAATTTTTCAAGAAAAAGAAAAAAATAAAAGTGAATTTTCCCCACTCAAAAACTAAAATATTAATATTTCTATTGGTCCAAACCACAAACACAAGAAATTCTTTAGTTAGATTGGGTTTTTTTGCCCCATATAAACCTCATAAATTGCCAAAAGTAAAATACTTTGAGTATTTTGAAGGAATACTATTTTGATTGTAGATTTTATTTTTATTTTTTCCCCTTCTGCCTTTAGGTTTTCTGGTCTGGCCTAATGAGGATAGTAACTGTCACTTCCTGATCTTGCATGAGTGTCTGGCTATACATATTATGTTTTGTTTGTTCATTTATTGTTTAGTCATGTACTCAGATTGTTTCAGCTATTGATTGACAGAATGCAAAAAAATCAAGTTGGGCCAGACAATCCAGTGATCAGTAGCATGAACACTGACAAATGCAATAGGGATACAATGATATGAGTCAAACCAAGTCAGTACTGATCACCAATTACCAGAATCTTAGAATATATTCACAATCACAAGACAATCTAAATGTGAAATCTGATGAGTTCTGCTTTAAATAGATCTAAATGGTATTGAGGGATAAAAGTGAGTGAGTGAGTTTAGTTTTATGCTGCTTTTATCAATATTCCAGCAACATCAAGGCAGGGGACACCAGAAATGGACTTCACATAATGCACCCATGTAGGAAATCGAACCCGTTTTGGGCGTGACGTCAGCAAGCATTTTAACCACCTGGTTACCCCATGGCCCCTTGTGGGGTTAGATTCCACTACACATTGATGAAGGTGCTGTCTTACAGTGTGAAAATCTGTATGCCCAGAACTGGCACCCTCGTGTCAAAATCCTCCAGTTCCACGCCCACACGCGCCTTCTCCAGGAACTTGAGCAGACCACCCGCTGCCCTAACCTGCAAGTTAAGACCAGGCTTTTTTTCAACTGCAAACCAATGGTTGACACTGTGAGTCCAAGGTATCAAGGTAATAGAGAGACTTGGTATAGTTTCATGTCTCTATCAAGTGACATTACAGTGGTCTTCGTTCAGTTAAAGTGAAAATTGGATACTAGATGCTTACCATGCAGGCATTCTCAAAGGGCACGAGTGATGACATGTAGAGAGTGCGCTCCATGTCAGTGTAGTGGTCAGGTATTGTGGGGAGATTGAGGGACAGGATTCTCCGCTTGCAGATCGCAAGAGCTAAAATACAAATCGCACATATAAAACAAGTCTACTTTTCCTGGGGAATGAATAACGAGTGAGAGAGTGAGGTTAGGTTTACGTTGCTCTCAGCAGTATTCCAGCTATATGGTGTCAGTTTGTAAATAATAAAGTCTGTACCGGACAATCCAGTGATCAACAGCAGGAGCAGCAATCTGATGACATGTGTCAACTAAGTCAGCAAATCTGACTACCTGATCCCATTAGTTCCCTCTTATGACAAACATAGGTAACTGAAGGCCAATATTCTATCCCAGACCTTCACAGGTAGGGAATGAACAAAATAACTGAAAGAAAACATAATGCTGAAATGTCAATTCATGTCAACTCTCTATCAATCAATGTGCCTTTTCCTAATGGAATAACTACTATAAAGTGACTTTTTAAAACACATTCAGCTGTGTGAAGATCACAGGCATAAGGAATACAGGGGAAGTAACTCCTGTGGGTTTGTGTGTACAAAGGTAGAGGATGAAATCCATTATGAATTATTGCTTACACATAAATGCACATCAAGTATAGCTGACTAAACAAGATGAATCTAGGGCTCCTGATAACTTTTGAGGGTGTGGGTGTACTAGCCCCTCACACTGCAAGTGGAGGTGTCCTGAGAATTTTGAAGGAGTACTGACATGTTTTTGTGTGAGCAAGCCGGTGATGTGGTTTGTTATTTATAATATTAAACAACTTTTCAGCGATCAAACTTTATATATGTTAGACTCATAAAGGCATATATATATATAATAACTTCAAATCTTATATTATGTCATACATCATTGACTTTTAGGCATGTAGGCCCCTTGTCTACAGCCCTGTAAATCTCCTGTGACATGTACATACTTATGATCTATCAGCGCTGCATTTCACAGGACAGAGCAAATTGTGATATTTTGTCATACATGATCTGTATGTCCCACATAACAATTCTTAAAGGGGCACTGATGCGGAGCGAATAATGCTTCTCGCCAACGGTCTAATTACGAAAGCAGACCGCAAATTGGTCAGCGCCCACTCCTTCGACTGTGACGGACAAAGGAACTGGGCTCCTGTCCATATTAGCAAAATTTCTTCACTTCAGTCAGGAGGCCGGATGCCCATCACATGCCATTTGTTTAAAAATATCCATGGTATTCCTTGTCTGATCGTAACCATATATCCCAGCAGTGTAGTTCTTTTCGGATGCTTGGATGGTATACTTACTGATCCAATTTAATCCTATTTCTGTGTTTTTAACCTCGATATTTAATCATGTTACATGAAAATATGATGTCTACAGGCACGTAGCAAGCCATTTGTTTCAGTACGGAAGATTGCAAAGCTTTATAGTTAGGTAGTTTTGAGTGTTGGTTCAGCTGTGATAGCAAATAGCATACGTAAATTTTGGTAGCTATGGTAGCTACAATGGTTTATTATTTATGATAATAAAACACACAGTTGATTTATTTGAATTCGTAAACAAAAAAACGATGACCTTGGCTTTGGTAGAGAAATCTGAAAATTGTCTTACGTAAAAAACACCTTATTTCACTTATTTACCAAAGTACACAGCAAATGCCTGTGTGTATTCCTTATGTAACGAAATTCCGTCGGTATCCTCAAAACAGTTTCGGCCCATAAGTGTTTTCAGGCTGCATGCGACACAGAGATTACATCTTCCTTGCTGTAACTCGCGCTTGATGGTGTAAACCTACACGTGTTATTTGTCATCATTCTCTGGATGGTCAATTCATGAATTCATAGCAGGTATAATTAGTAGCAACACCACTCGGTTACTCAACAAAGGTTCCCATTTGGCATTTCTCCTGTCTGGAGTAAATACTCAACATTATAAATTAAGG
This sequence comes from Haliotis asinina, assembly GCF_037392515.1. Classification (NCBI taxonomy): domain Eukaryota; kingdom Metazoa; phylum Mollusca; class Gastropoda; order Lepetellida; family Haliotidae; genus Haliotis; species Haliotis asinina. The sequence continues at coordinate 38,734,545 of NC_090286.1, forward strand.
TCTGTAATGGCAAATGTATTGTATGTTATGTAATATGTGCATGTAAGTGATGCAAGAGGGTCTATCAGCTGAGTTACAAAAACAAACATCGATCAAAGGATTAACCGATAACACACTGATTGATTAATTACTTTTATCTTCTAGCGGATTTGTCAAAAGGCAGTGTGTGTAGATGACTACACCCTGTCGTAAAGTGTGAGTGCAAAAACAACATCCTCCCTTCAAAGAATTAACCACCCTTGCGTTGATTGATTGATTGCTCAATATTGGTCAATTAAATTACTTAGAATAGTGGACATCATACAATTAGTTGCCAGGTGTGCTATCTTGGGAGACCAATGAGAGGTTTATCTAGTTTTCACCAACGAAAGACGTGAAACGATGTGTTACTTTTTCGCAAATGAGACAGTTGTAAGACACGCGACACAGAGCAGGATTATTTACCAGCTGCAGATGAATGGAATACGATTTCTTTTACGTGGATATTGATGGATACATTCCTGAACAAGGTAGTAGCCTGACACTGTTGTTATAAAATTAGTCTGTTTTCCATTCATTATTTGCATTTTGTTTTAATTTATTTGTTGTAGCATTCAGCAGAATCTGTATGACAGAAAACACACACTAGATCGCGTATGTGTGTGAAATAGGATCCACATTGGCAATCTATACAATGTATAAATGTTGCTGTTATGTTAGAAATTTACTATGAGTATAAGCAAATCGTGTGTTCTTTTATTAATTTTCAGAATCATACAAATATGACAATAAACTAATTAGGGTTATGAGACAAAATATAGAGACGTACATTGGCTTCGTTATTTTTCCGTCCTAATAGTTTTTTACCATTTCTACCACTGGCAGATGATTAACCTTCAAAGTGTTTCATTTGTTTTCATAATACATTTGTAATGAAGTACAAATGACTTCACCTCAGTTGATCTGTCTATAATTAAACTATCAATTGCGCTTACGGACTGCGCAGCAGAGGTCACGAACCAGTCACGAATTCTGGGATATCATCCGGGTACTCACGGGAAAAAAACAATAACAAAAGTTTACACCAGTCCACGGAAATTGCTCCGCATCAGTGCCCCTTTAACACATAAATACATATGTTTATGTACAGTGGTGACTTCCACAGTTTTATGTGAACTGTTAGTAAGTGGTTTCCGTGTATATTAATTACAAACTATTTTTTAAGAGAATAGCATCTGCTGGAAGTTTCCAAACACTTACATACAGATATGGTTGATATACATTTTGTTTAAAAACGTGGTGAATTACATAACATAAGGGTTGCCTTGTTATTTTGTGGTGAGTAATTTGATTCAGTGTATTTTCAATGTTTTAAATTTGCACACAGACAATTAATGACACTTACAAAAAGATTTCACGATCATTTTGCACATTTATTCCTGGTAAAAAAAACCATATTAGGCCAGACCAATTATATTTCTTGTTTTACATATTTTTGATCTCAGAAAACCTAAAGACAGGATGAGAAAAATAAATAAATAAATCACCAATCAAAGTGATATTCCTTCTAAATAATCAAAGTATTTAACTTTTATGAAGTGTAAATGGGGCAAAAAACAATCTAAAAAAAATTTCTTGTAAGTTTACATGTTTAGCCAATAAAAACATTAGGATATTATTTTTTGAGATGGGAAAATTAATTTTAATTTTCTTTTTTCTTATTCTCAAAAATATATGACACATAGATTGGGCAAACAAGAAATAAAATTGGTTGAGCCTTATAAAAAAATATCTGCAAATTTGCAAACATACAGCGGTTGAGAGCACAGTCTGCAGACTTTCTCAGTGTACCTTAATTATGTGATGGAAGGTGGAAAGGGTTTTGAAAAAAGAGCCTGTATAAAATGATAAATATCTATATGGAGAATATATTTGACATCATTTACATTCAAAACACAAGATGACTATAACAAAGAATCATCCCTCCAAGGGACACTGCATAATTTATGGTTAGGGCATGATGATAATTCGTGTATGGAGGAGCATGTACAATGTGAATTACTCCCCTAAAATTTCTGTACAATGTAAGCGATGCCTCTTGAATATCACATACAAAATTAATGATGCCCCGTCCCCTCATTCCCTTAAGTTTAAGCAGAGTTATTAAACATTTCACTGTACAAAACTGATGGCTCTCGATCTCCCCAGAAAAAAATGTATGACCCATCCTTATATCATCATCACCACTTCCATCCATCCTCAAGACATGAGCCCTGTGAAGGTGCCGGTTAGAATATTGGCCTTCAGTAACCTATGCATGATGTAAGAGGCGACTAACGGGATCGGATGGTCAGGCTCGCTGACTTGGTTCACATGTCATCAGTTCCCATTGCACAGATAGCTGCTCAAGCTGTTGATCACAGAATTGTCTGGTCCAGACTTTATTATTTACAGACCACCACCATACAAGTGGAATATTCCTGAGTGCAGCAAAAAAATATACCCACTCACTCAAGCCATGAATAATCAAAGGTCCCCAAAGTACTGACTGTGTGTATTGAAAGAGAATGCTAACTTACAAAAGTCGACATTGGGTAGAAACTGCAACATTTCTGTATCCTGCTCCTCTCCATCCATCCCATCTTGCGGGGACGACACTGGGGAAGAAAAATGTATATTACACAAAAGTGTGAAAACTGTTATATTTTCAAAGGCAAATGAAACAGTAATCATGCTATTATCGATCATACTGTGCTTTATTTTGAAACAAATAAGACACTGGGATTAACCTTAAGTCCTGTAACTGAAGCTACCCAAGACTCATACTCTTAATTTTCAGGGATCCCAAACCCTTAAATATTATGATTATTACTAATATTGTTGTAATTCGCTTACTGTTTTGCATTGTGTATCATGATCATCACATTGTTACAGTAATTAAATTGCAAAAGATACCATAACCTGGCCAGAAGCAGACACACTGACAACTCAACGTTAGTTGATTGAAATTATTGTACTTTATCCGCATACCTGTCAATCAATATTATTGCATCTGTTGCCAATTTTTATGCATATAGGACTTAGGAATTCACCTCATGTAAATCGATAAAGACATTATACATTTCTTTCTTATTCATTAAATGCAAATAACCTTGAAATTAGTTGTATCGACATGATTAGGCTTTCTGAAATATGTATTTGTCTTCAATGATTATGGAAACTGATTCAAACTGACTACAACTTTGTTGTTCTTTACACAAGCTGAGGTAAATTTTTGTTTTTCTTCATTAAAGACCGAAAGCAGTTAAAAGGGACTGAACATCAGAGGGGACATCTAGTAATGTTGTAACAAAAAGACATGAACAATATGAGTGACTGTTAGAGTATGGTTAATGCCACTGTTAGCAATATTCCAATAAGTAGAGGATATTCCATGAAGTGAGCATGCCACTAGCCAATACATATGAAAAAAAGAAATATATATCCATACAGGAGAAACACTTCCAAAGGAGTGGAATAAATTGTCACATTTCTTAATTCCTCTTCATCATTCACATTTTATCAGTCTTATTAATCCACTATCGCCTACCTTTTTGAATGGTATATTTAGAACACTCATCAGTCAATACATTAGTGCAGTGGCAGCCCACACGATCTTAGAAGTTGACACTTGGATGTCATTGTTTTCAATCTCTTAATCATATTAAAAGTATTAGAAACAGTACCCAAATATTGCAAATGAAAGACTGGGGCACATAAAACATGTTTTACCTTGTCTTCATTGATAAAACGTTTATGGTGCCAGATAACATAACATATCACAATCACTGATTTTCAAATATTTACACATGATGCATATTATCACATCACAATTACTTTGGCCTTGTGTAGAGTTCAACAAATACATCATTCAAATTAATCCTTTCTTTATGTCTCATTCAGAGAATGAAAACATCAATATCAGTCTTTCCAATACTATTTGCCCTTCTGTAACAGTGTGCAATGATGACTGGATTTACTCCGTCATCATGTGATTATCACAAGATTGTTTCTATGGATTTTTTTTCATGTCATGAATCTCTCAAACTGACTGGACAAAAAAATGACAAAGTGCTGAACAAAGAGGTCAAATATAAACAGTTTTAGCGTAACAGAGTTGAGTCTGCTAAAGGGGATCTGCAATTTTGTATGTAAAACTACTAGTATCAAAAATAATGATTAAGAATTCTGTGAAGTGGAGAGGGGTCACAGACTTTGAACATGAATGGGTCATTCCCATTGTACATGCATCTTCATAAACATCATCATCACTCCGCATAAATCATTAACAGTTCCTTAAGATTGCATGATGTTAAATTTATACTGCGGATTTTACATAACAAAAAGTCGCATGTGCTAAATATTAAAGTGAAAGCTCTTTAATCAGGACTCTGTTGCTTTTCAGACAATCTTACCAAGAGTATTTACATAAAGGGTAATTACTCTGATCTGTTGCACAGAATTTTGTCAACAGAGACGATTTACTGGCAATGGTATTCCTCAGACTGAAGGAGTTTCATGCTATCCAAATCAGGAATGTCTTTCTTGGACATAGAAATAGCAACATGCCTTGATATCCAAATATTTCTGTTTTTCTGTTAACACAAACACTGTTGTTAACACTTTAGAACTAAACATAATTAGTACCACGAAGAATAAAAATTACTAAAAGATGGTTCAAAGGAACCTTGATGCAACAGAGTTGTTGCATAAACATTTTTCAGCAGAGCCATAAACAAAACAAGGAAGTCAATTAACTGCGACTGTTTAAGGAATGTCAAGAACAGATGCACTCTAAAATACAACTCACAGACCCTTTAAGTAAGTTGTTAATACTGACGTGCTTGCTTGAGAAACTTCACCAAGCGCTCATCCTGCTTTGAACTTGCAACAACTTTCTCAGGTCTAAGCTGATACAGGGCTAAATGAAAGAAGTCAAAATATCACATCGTTAGCGACATCAATTGTCTGTGTGATTATTCATATGATGTAACTTCATAATGTACCCAACGCTACATCTCATCACACATCATCAGTTACAAGGAAATATGATGAGTAATGAGATGTTTCAAAATGCTTCCTGCTTGATTCATGAGCATGAATTAATTCTAATAAATTTTCTATACTGTTCTAACGAGTTTTACCTGAACATAAAACCATGAGCATATACTGTGGAGCATATACGGTGGATGGGATCATCAAGATGTTCTGCAACATCTCTGGACATGTATGATTTGATTGGGCAAAGAGGTTCACAATAATGTAACTCCCATTAGAAAGGACTAAGTCTTAGCTGACAGTAGCTAAGGCTGAGTTTTAAATGGAAATATGCAGCGTTTCAATTTGTGTATGTTAGTCTGTCATACAGACCCTGAAGCAAATACATCCAAGAAAGCCCATGCAAATCTAGAAAATGTGGCAAATCTAGATTTCCACAGACTGAAAATGAAGAAAGTCTTAGGGCTTTATTATGTTTTTTTCACTGTGAAGCTTTTAACTGTAAAATATGTTCAGTTCAGAGACTCATTGTTAGTTTATTTGCATGCATACATGTACCAGGTACAGGAGCCAACAGTGAGTTGTCATCGAACATATTAAATCACAACACTGTGTCTGATTAATAATGTAATGTCACAATACCATCAAAGATTTATCAAGAATTATATACTAAACGTAGGGAACAAATATAATTTAGTTGAATATTTTCTATTTTTCTTGAAGTCCCTTTTTTCTAAGAATTACACAGAGGCCTGTTCTAACATTGTATTTTGAGACTGCAGTAAAAAAAATAACATATATAACAATATATAGCTATTCATTCATCCTCTTTTCAGGAAATAGTTCTTCAAAGCCAGAAAATAACTATTTATGTATACTCAAAGGCAAAAGCTATTGTGACACACAAACAATGAAGAGAATCAGTGATAAACTGTTAGTGCCATCAGAGACCATATAATATATCATATGGTCTCTGGTGCCATGAATGAAATGTTATCATATGGAAATGGAAAGACAAATGTTAAACAGTATGGCCACAGCAATACAAAAGAACAATTCAAAAGAACAGCGAATTTGCCACACCACAGTCACAACACAAGAGATGGGTGCCCACAGCCAGTAGCAAGAGAGTCCACCTTGTGCACTGACCACTTAAAGTCAATGAAGTAAAGGGTAAGACCATTCCTTTTCTGGGTAAGATTTGACAGAGATCTTGCAGGGTGGCTATAGAATTTGGATAACATAGGGTCGCTCCAGTACATCCCAGACGTGTTCAGTGGCTACATATGTGAGGACCTTGAGGGTAACTGATATAACACTGTAACTTGATCAACAGACAATAAGGGCCCCTCGTTGCAACCTGGATTGTCCGGGAGTTGTTCAAATGCATCAGTCTTGATATGAGTTGCCACTACATGGACATTCTATAATTTCACTGTTTTGCTGAAAATATCACCATAAGTGCCACATGCTTTTCTTTAGATATAGTTGACTGAAGCAGACTAACAGGTCTCCAGAGGAACGAAATGTCAAACTTGTTCCAGAGTGTTCAAAAGAAGTTTTTATAAAACTGCATCAAGTGGAAATGATAAGTGGTTTTCTGCCCTTTTTAAATGGCCATTGCTTGCAATTTTTCTGGAATACATCATTTGCACAGATAAACCTCTATAATATATTCCGTCTCTGGTTCAAATTCCCCAAATCATTTACAAAATTACCAATGAAAAAGACTTTTCCCCTTGAGTATATATTTAGGGCACTGTTACACCTGAAAGAGAAGAAGTAAAAAGCACAAAATCACCTCTTTTCAGGATGGAAAAATTGTCTGTTTCCTCAGTGTCCAACATAAGATGAATCAGCATGGTGTCAATATCGTAATATGCTAGACTGATTCTGCCTCCATGCCACACCAAACTCAGATAAACCTGCAAAAGAATCACATGCATGACTTCAGAACAAGTTACTGAATAACACCTAACAATAAAATATGTATATTCTTAACACCTAATTGGATGGTTTAATAGATTCTTATACCTAAGCAAGCTCACTCATGAAGATCTAGGTTAAAACTGGTCTTCAGCAGCTCAAGCTTGTAGTAAGAAGAAAGTAACAGGATCGGGTGGTCAGGCTCATCGTATCAGAATTGTGTAGAGTGATGTTCATGCTATTGATCACTGGACTGTCTGGTCCAAAGTCGCTTGTTACAGACTGCCACCAAACACCTGGAATACTGCGGCATAAAACAACAAACCAACCAACATTTGCAAGCTTAGTTCCAGAGTTCAATACTTAAAGGGGGTTGGGGCCCTTGGGTCCAGTACTCATGCTCACGTACTATTGTAAACTAGGGACTGCAAAATGTTTATAATCTGAACACAGAGTTATCACAATTACTCACTGTAGTTTGTCACTAATGGTCTGCAAACCAGATTCTACACAGAAACTGAGAAAGATCATTGTAGTGTTAGCACAAAACGTTCGTGACCTGTCTTATCTTATAATTAAGAATAATTAATAGACGATTACATAACCCATCACACTTTACATTGTTCTCCCATAGTGATATCATGTGTTCACTCTATGTGAACACTTTATGTGTTCTCCCAGAGTGATATAAAGAAATGAAAGGAACATACAGCTGTTTCAGTATCCTTCAATTATATCTTGGTTTCACAACTGTTGTATGCATACAGCCAGGGCCTAAATTGTCGAACCTACTCTTAACGCTAAGATAGTCATAAGTGGCAAACATTAACACTAACTTACGACTATCTTGGCCCTAGGAGAGCTTAGAAAATCTAGACCCAGGACTTGAGATTCACTCATGTTCTCCAGCATGTGAATCTACGGACCTATTTACTTATTTGTATTTCAACATAATCTTCATAACTAGGCCCTAATGCTTTCATGCTCATTTTCAAATATAGCAGGGCTGATGGGTAGCCTAGCTGTTCCCTCATGACGCCAAAGATCTGGGTTTGATTCCACACCTGGGTATAACGTGTGAAGGCGTATCCTGGAGTACCCCACTGTGATATTGCTGGAATACTGCTAAATGCTACATAAATCTAAACTCACTAACTCACATATAGCCATAGTAATATATATCATATTTATATCGTTTATGTTCAAGCCCCATTTACTACAGCACCTCTGAAGTGATGGATATAGAGCACACAGGAACCTAACATGTCTTGTAAATATCACTCCCCTTTGACTCATTTGTCCATTCTAAATATTACCACACTGTTCATATTTTGCAAGCATAACAATGTTCTTGTGATACCTACCCAGAGAAATGACTTCACACCCCAGAATGTTGATCACTTCTAGCTGATGAATCATGTGACATTTCAACATTGATGCACCTGCCTTTACAGTTTAATGAAGTATTTGTACCGGTATGTTCTGTACTATTGTTTGTTCCATACTTTTCTCCAAAACTTGGAAGGATTTCCTCAAGAAAATATGTTTTGCTATTGTGTCCCTGTTTTTGATGAATGTCGACTGACAAGGCCTCAAATGTCCCCAATGATCCAGTTTCTTGATCCATTGCTGCTTTCTGTTGTATATAAATATCAAGTCTGTAAACATCTTGGAACGTCTTACAAACTGAAAAAACCATGATAAGAGCCTTGAGTTATGATACACCAACAGAATTTGTACCTACACTTACCTGAACTGAGGACAGATTGTTGCCAAAATCTGTCACTGTTAAATTAATCAGATTATGCCATATAAACATAGAGAAAGAAAACCTTTACATAAACCACTTCCATCCATCAGACAATGTGGCAAAGACCACTGCCAGTAGTCCTGTAAGCAGGTACATTAGAAACAGCAGCTGACAACAGACATTTAGTGCCTGAAATAAAGTCTTCCTATTTGAAAATACAAGAATATACATTTATCTACATACCAATCTAAATGGAGTCAAGATCAATCCTAAATTTCAAGGGGCCAACTTATCAAATTATTACAGACTTCTATTCAAGTAATTTTATTCACTTTTTAAACATATTTTCTAGGATCTGTGCAACAGATTACTACCAGGGATATCTCCTGAGGCTGTTGATCAATGAAGTCACCTGGGTCCAGTTACATAAAGCTCTCGTAAGCCTAAGATCTCTTAACTTTACTCAAGACTTCCTCGCTCCTATGTTAGAGTTTAGGAGGCAAAAATGCAACGAGGAAAGTTATGAGATCTTAGGCTTACCAGAACTTTGTGGAACGGGATCATGACATGCTTCATAAAACTGTAACACAAAAGTGCTGTAGTTCACATGAACTGTTCCTGAACATTGGCACGTTAGTGCATGAGCACAAATGATGGTTTTGTAACATGCCAATTTAAAATGATAAGTAATCACAGTTAATCTACAGTCTACCTGCGTATAATCGTCTACATTCAGACACAACAAAAATACATGCAAACAGTTTGGATACTGCATGAAGCAGCATTGGTTCAGTTGTTCTTGTCACCTTCAGTTTAAGTGAAAATAGATTTTAAACCTAAAATACACAACTGAATATATCCCAAAGCAAGCTGAATTCGACACTCGAGCTGATTTCGACAATTTGTATTGCTAGTGCTATATCGGGGAAGCATGTGCACGATCGGAGTACACAAACAGTTTTCGGTTCCTTTCGTGAGTTAAGTTACGTAAAGAGCAAAAAACATCAATATTATTCAATGCTCTTGTGAATCCGACAGTTCGCATTGCTAGCGCTATATCGGGGAAGTATGTGTCCAATCGGAGTGCACAAACAGTTTTTGGTAGGGTGGATGCCCAGTTACTTTCGTGAGTAAAGTTATGTAAAGAGCACATGAACATCAATATTATTTACCCGAGATCCTAAATACCACTTCAGATGCAAAATCAATTGCTGTATAACAAAAAAAAGCAAGCGAAAATCAGCAACATCAATCAGTCTAAGTAAAAATCGTCTCAGTGTATTTCGTTACACTCCACCACTGAGTCTAACAAAACCTAGCAGAAGGTCGCGTCAGGTAGCCTTTGAGCAACCAATGACAGTCCAATCAAATGCGAGATGGTTAAATAGATTTAACCAATCAGACAACGGCTACTACTTAGGGATCGGAGGGACTTTCAAAATATTCAGGTCACCGACATAGATCTCTCCACAAACAAAAATCAGCATATAACACACTTATTTGACCTGCAGTACATACGCTCTGGGGTTTCTGATGACATGCTTACCATTAGCTAATATTTCCGCAAGATAACATCCTTGAATATTGTCAAAAACACTATTTTCACTGTTTACTCACCGTTGTCATGGCTGTACGTACGCCGTGTGCATCACTCGGAATCGTTCGGGTACGAACCTTTTCGAGATGAAAAGTTCATAAGGGATGTGCAAACGTGCACTTTCGCGATTTGATAAGCTGTGTTCTGATTGGTCAATCTCAAAGGTTACCTGACGCGACCCCCCATAAGGTTTTGTTAGAATCAGTGGTGGAGTGTAACGAAAAGTACTGAGGCAAAGTTTACTTAGACTGCAAGATCAATTGTTGTCAGAAACACGATATTTTTGTGTGAAATAGATGAATATATCTTTATCACTAAAGGTTTGCAAAATCAAAACTTTAAATGATATTAAATGTAAAAATTATGTTTTTGTTTTACATCATCAACACCCGCATATACCACCACTTAATTAATATCAGAAACATCAGTGTCACTGGTACTAAAGGTCTTAGACATTTATCATTCTGGTGACTACAACAGGCTTAATTTGTATGGCAGTAACAAACCCAGTAACTTAATCGGTAGACTAATGATGCTTTGTCATCGAAATATTTGTATAGACACAAATTACTCAATCTAAATAGAAACAACATGGAAAATGAGATGGGAGATTCTGAACTTGAGTCAAATGTAGACTGTTTTAATTTAGGGATTCAACCAGGATTCATAGCCACGAGGACTGGCTTCTTGAATGCCCAACAAATACAACTCTGTGCAAGGAAAACTGCACTGTACAGGATTTGATTACGCCTACTGGCAAGAGGAGAATCCAAATCTCAAATTTTTTTTAGACAATGCTACAATACGAATAATTCTCAATAATACAATGACACAAGCGCAAAGAACTAACATATGTGTAAAACTTACATTTATGCAGGCCATGTCCAAAATCAGATTAGAGTGAGGAGTTTAGGTTTATGTCGCTTTTAGCAATATTTCAGCAAAATCAAGGTTGGAGACACAAGAAATGTAGTCAAATCAGAATTCTTTAGTATGCGCAAAATTAGAGACACTCAACTGATTTCAGAGAACTTGGAAGTCAAATAATGCAATTTGGGAAGCGAAATTTGTTTGAAGCGAAGTTTGCTAATATGATGAAATATATTTCCCAGTCCAGTAGATTATGATACACATATTTTCTTGATATAGTTTTCTTTCAAAAAGTTCTCATTCTATTAAAAAATGTTATTTTAGTCTGTGTGAATACTTATTTTGAATAGTGCAACATGTATTTTTGCCAAAACTTGCCAATTTCATTGTGACAAATCCTCACATCAGGAAATGATTTTGTCTCTCATATCCTGAATGATCTCAGCTGTCGGCTTATGTGTATGACTAAGGCTGGAAGTTCTCTAATACTTCCATATCAGTAACAATTTCACAATGTTTACTGAGCTGTTTGCCCTACTGACAGTAAATGAAGTTGTGTTACGCATAGACTACTTGAACTAGCCAAGCATTGCAGATTTAACTCCAAAAGGAAATGATATAGCAAACAAGGTATTACAAATGATTTCTTGTATATCTTTAACTTCTCAAGCTTGAACAATAGACATTCTCAGGATTTATCACAAAAGGAAACTGAGCAAGGGAGTTTAGTTTTACACAATATTCCAGCAATATCATGGCAAGGGACACCATAAATGAGTGTAATGCACTGTACCCATGAATGGAATCAAACCAAGGCCTTCAGCGTGAAGAGTGAATGTTTTATCCACTAAACTATCCCACTGCCCCTGAAGGCATATGAAGTCAGGTTAACATTTTATTAGCGGCGAATAGTCATGAAGGTACCAGAGCATAATCTGATTATAGTGAATTTCTGATGTTGTAATAAGTTGTTAATGGGAATGTTTGGTCTAAACTGAAAGCAATAAGGGTGTTACCTTTGTTTGAACATTCTGGTATAGAAATACTATTTTTCTTTGTGTGCCTTAGATCACCAGGCAAATGTTTATATATGCCTTTCAGAATTAAAGTGTGCCTACATGTTTTAGAATCAATGACTGTAGCTATGATGATGATCATTTGAAATTGTTAGTAAACAACAAATGTAACCTGTTTTCTGTTATCACTAATTACGTCTTCTGTTTAAGAGTTTTCTTAAAGGTCACATGCAACAAAAAAATCAAACATAATTAAAACACAATTATCACATATTCATTGCATATAATATAAATTCATTGCATATAATATACATTGCTGTTTGTCAAAAAACAAGTAAAGAAAATGATAAGCGTACAATCTCGATTCAAAAGTGCAATATTTTGTACTTGGGCTTACTTCTCTCGAAACGAAGCTCTCAGGAGACCGAACCCAGTCAAAGCAGGTGGACATGCATTCAAGATTAAAGAAGACTTCCAATTGGCTGGCTCATTTGCTGATACGCTGAGAGCTCCTTGTGCGTACAGAAAGGTGATCTGTTTGATGGGCATTTTGGAAGTATGGCGAGTCACAAGAAAGTAAGATTCTTTATGGATAACAACTTATTTCGTTGTACTTGATGCGTCGTGTCAGTATGGATTCATATACCGTTGTCAAACAAAATCATACACACTAGAAGAAGTTGTTATCAATAAAGAATGTATATAGAGATGCTGGGTTTTGTAAATACATGTTCTCTGAATTTGCGTTCGATCCATTCAAAAATCATCTCAGTAGAAATGGTCAACTACTGTGTGGCTGGAAACTAGCATTCGTCTAAGTACAAAGCAGAACTTGAAACTGACAAGAGTTTGCACCAGTTTCCGTCAGATCCAGTCATCCGAGAAAAATGAATGTAGTTTGTTTGCAACCCCCAGACAAAAACATGTCATGCATACAAGAATCACACCTGAAAAATTACATAATGTGGCAGAGACAGGACTCGGGTGCACGAGTCATAAAACAATTTATTTTGTTTATGGCGTATAGCCTGATAGGTGTTAAGTTCAAACTGCATGTGGTCAATGATTGAAGCTGTGTATTGCATATTGTCTTTAGCAGACAGGCAGGCGGACATATAGGTGTCAATAAACCAGACATTGAGCTTTCTCTGTCACAGAGGCTGCTTACCACAATCAACATGTTTTGTCATGTAACGAATAGATTATTTACTTGTTTGTGTACACAACAAAGATTAGACTACTGCTCACGACCTCAAACTCCAGACATGCATACTGTTTCACGCTCCACGAACCTATTCACTGCGTATGCGTTAAGGGTGCAGCGCAGCACAGCTGTTGAAACCACTTTTCCCCAAAACGCTGGGGGAAATTTAGTGAATCATTTGAACTCCAATTTTGCGGACTTTTTTTTCCATTACATTTTATTTCAACTGTATAGGCTGAATTGGCATTTTTGATGATTTGTTTCGGTAAGTTCATACTGAAAGGTATCAGAATCTGCCAAGTTGTGTTTTACATTGCATGTGGCCGTTAAGCTTTCTTTTGTTGTTATTTCCCAACATCTTCACAGCTAAACATTTTGTGACAGGCTCACTTGTTCCATATCCTTAAAGTACCCAACTATCAGTACTCCCATCACTCTAAATGAAAAAATAGCCACATTTCTAAACAACATATACAATTACCATTTCAGCAATTTCCTGGGATATAAAGTCAATAAATGTTTTTGCTTGTTTGTCATTTGCACAGGTGTTATGTTGGAGATTAAGTGACTAAAGGTGAGTTTTGTTTCTCAAAAATTAAGTGTGCCATAATGGCACCAAGAACATTTTATATCCATGCCATTTCAAAATTCACTGTGCCATGGCATGCTAATATATGGGGTATCTAGAACCCTGAACATGATTCACAACCAGTCTGATTACAAAACTCCCACCGGAGTGGATATACTTTACAAAAATAAACAGATTATTTCGTTAGCAAAATGAGACTGACATCAACTCTCTAGCCAAGCTTTGACAACAAATTTAACTGCCTTCATACATTTGTATATTTGTAAGTCTGTAGCTAACATATGTGATCATAATTTTTTTACATGGTCAACAGTTAGAAGAGTTTGATAAATACAAACAAAACATACAGCACAGGTTTTGTTCCAAGAAGAAAAAGATGTCAAAAAGAACAGAACAACATACTACATAAATTTTATAAATCATATCTTTATTCATTTGGACACACCATCTAATCTGGTCTGTCTCAGTATCAGAACTACAATGTTTTCCCTACTGCTAGCCCTCCCCAACTAACTGGAGCACCTTTTCGATTTAAATGGTTTATTTCTTACTATCAAAATGATATATATTCAGAGACTATTACTCTACATTACATCTTCAACACACATGATGCACTTGAGTTTCTAACCAGCAAATGTCATACAACCTTTATGAAGGCACAGCAAGAATGGCCTTCAGTCTCATGGAGATCTTTAGAGTACACAGTTTGTAATTACAATAATAACAGCAAGAATAATTCATTTTATATAGCGGCTAGTTTCCATCTAACTAGTTGCTCACTGGATGTTGTAATCAGAGTCTGGTTATTACCATTATTATTAGCCCAGACAGGCATTAGGCACAAAGGTTACAGTCACATGACTATATTCAACCTGGCACCCATTTTCTGCTGGGTGAATAGAGGAAATTTAGAACAAACTCACTAGACTAAGGTGAGACCACAGGTGTCACACGTGTATCGATGTGGGGCTCTCTGAGTCAAGCTGCCAAACATGGCCTTCTATCCAAGCACTCTCCAAGCACAGTGTTGCTTAACTTCAACTGATTCATGACCTGAGCCCTACACACCACCAAAGTTTGTGACATGAACAAGATAATATACTGTTAGTTGTACACATTGTACAATAACCAAACCTAAACCCAGCCTGTGTTTCACTAGGTAATTTATTTAAACTCTCTTGTCCATGAGCTGACACTAATATACTGCACAAGATTCGATGGAGGACTGTCACACAACATGAAGACAAAGTCATCAATATCCCCGTCACTGGCAAAATAGTCTTCATGAATATGTCTACCAGTTATGATTACAGTATGTCAAATGTTTTGCTGTGTATAAGGCAGAATGGAAGTGAAGTATTGTAAGGTTTTGCAGTTCTGCTACAGACAACTTCATTGTTGTGGGCACAGTTATGCTTTCTCCAACCAACTAGAGTCATTGTCCACCATATTGGCAGAGTCACCAACAAAACCAAGCTCACCTATCCTATATGAATTGTACAAACTAACTGGCCACTGTACAAACCTGTTCTTTACCACAACAGATATAATTCTGTCCATCAGTATAACTATCCAATAAGTGCTGTACAAACCTAGTAAAATCTACATATTTTTTACATTTGCATACTTATCCTGCATTACTCCTGCATCCACTGCTTTCATTTTGACAAGACAAAGCTGTGCAACAGAAACGTCAAAGAGAAGTAGTTGCAACCATTTTGCCATCGTACTGCGCCCCTGTGACAGCAAAAGTGCTGATGCCACGTATCCTCACATTACTGCTGGAAAGTAACATCTGAAGATAACCATCATGGGGATGTAGCACAGCATAAGGTGCCGTTGCACAATCCCAAGACCAGCCTTCGAGAATAAACCAACTAAGGGGACCATCAGGAGACCAAAACTGTGAACATCCTCGACATCCTCCAGAGACATGTCCCTCAAGTGGTGACTGGCAAAAACCATGTTGGATTTCAAAAAACCTCCTTCCAAGATGGATCTAACGGACCAGTTACTATGGAGGGGCATCATACAGGCTACAGCTCTAATTTCATGAGAGTTGTTAGCCCAAGGAGGGTCCAAGTTGGCACCTTCATACACCAGAAGAATGATAGCATGCAATCACAACACCAAGGTGGTACAACTCACTTCTACCTTAGATCTTAGAGATGAATGAAAAGTCCTTTCCTCGTACCATGAGCCTTAGACCAGTTAAGGTAACAACCGAATTGTGTGAACCGGATATAAATGAAGTTCCACTTCATCCTCAGATCCCACAATCGAAAAGAGAGGCGGAATCATTAACGATCTGTCTGGCTGTCCTGGGAGCTGATTTTTAGCAATAGAGTCCCAGCACAGTCTCAGGTGAACGGTTCCATGTGCAGTTCAAAACACAGGTGACGTCAAGAACATGCAGCTGACTCACTGTAGCTTCCATGGCTAAAGCAATGAGATGTAAGGTTATAAAACAAAATAGCGTGAAGGGGCTCAAATGGCGCCTCCTGCAGCAAAAGAAACACCATGTTCAGGTGCCAAGCAGGCAGCCCAAACTTTGCCCTCTGGTCCTCAAGACAGAGAGAACGCCACAAAGCTTGCAATTCTGGAATCTTGGTCATCTTCCTGTCCGTAGGGAAAGCCAACATCAAATTCAGAGCTACCAAATACGTTATGATGGTATTGCCCCTGAGGTGTCTATGATGACACAAAAACAGAAGAAATTCAGCCAAGAATTGAGGTGATGCAGTCATCGGATCCTGATATTTGTCCCTGCAAAAACTTTCAAAGGTTCTCCATTTGTCATTATACAACCCACGAGTAGATGGTCTGTGTGCCAAAGTGATAGCCCTCACAGCTCTAGCAGAATAGCCTTGGCACTTAAAGCCCTTTGCAAATGAGCCAGACATGCAGATGAAACAGACCTGGGGCTACTTTCATAAAGCAACCTCTACTAAGGTTAACCTTAGCTCCCATTCTTTAACAGTGCACTAAGGTTATGGAAGTCTAAGGAGCCTTTGTGGCAATGTTAAAGAATGGGATTTGAGGCTAACCTTAGTAAAGGTTGCTTTGTGAAAGGAGCCCCTGGAGCTAGTTGCGGTAGTCTTCTTTGTGTGGGCACCAGTAAATTTGACTGCTGAGGTTGCTTTAGAGGATCGTGGGTGATGAGCTTTCTTAGATCCACAAACCAAATGGCAGGTGCTATTGTTGTCACATGTAGTGTAGCCCTCTCTCCCAAAGAACCATGTATCTCCCTAGCTGCCGGGGCACAGTGTGATGGCCATATGGCGACTCATATGGTTGGAACACACTTCTCTTTGACGTTTCCATCGCACAGCTTCATCTTGTCAGTAGGAAAGCAGTAAATGCATTAAGGAGTAATGAAGAATAAGGTAAAAATTTATATGCTATCATGCAAACATATAACTATATACAATGTTTGCTTTATATACTACTCTATGATCATATCTCTTACCAAAGTAAATATTTCACCTATCAGTATAATTACCCTAATGGAAATGTTTGTAATTGTATGCTACTGCATGAATATGTAACCATATACAATGTATTATTAAACGTATTGCTGTAACCTTGGTGTAATGAAATAAAAAATATGAAAACCAAACTCACAACTTCACCCAAAACTATCCAAGACACCAACAACATCTTAGTGGTGAGTGTGTGAAACACAAACAATAAATCCAATAAAATATTCGAAGACTGTAAAAACATTATCACTCCTGTCTAAAGCTTATGGTACTCTAAGAACATGGAGCTTCTTACAAGACTATAGTCCACCTGCAATAAGGAAAAATCTGAACAACGGTTACAGAGAAGAAAATCAAAATATGACATCAAAAAGTAAATGAAAGTAGAAACATTGGAGCTACCGTGACTTCTACTTGCCATGCCAGTTTACAAAAAGGACTGCACAAAGTCTAGGCTATCAGTGGGCAGACTTCCATTTTTGGAAGTCATGGTGGCTGAGTGATTTAGGTGGCTGGCTGACTTTGTGTTCTGGCAATCAGGTGTCTGACTCTGAGTGAGTGAGTGAGTTAATATTTAATGTCACATCGGCAGTATTTCAGCCATATCGTGATGGGTCTGACTCTGAGGGTGAATGGGACCCAACCTAACAAAAGTTCTAGAATTTGAACTTAGACAGTGTAAACTCAAATATAACACGTTACATTTGTCCACTTTCAAAATGGCATTGTGTAATCATTATGGCTGTAGCAGTTCAACAAAATTCCCTGTCTAGCATGAGGCTGAGACTGAAAAACAACAACAGTTCACTATATCCATCTCCATAACATCCTGATGATACATGGCCAAGTTCAACTCCCATGGTCTGGTAGTTTGAGAGGAACAGTTAATATGCATTTTGAGAAAATTAAAGATAAAAATAACAAATTAATATTTGTATTGTGTCTGTTCCAACATATTACTCAAAGGCGCTTAGCTGAAGGGCATGATGAACAAGTCGGTTTTCAGTTGTCATTTAAACTGGTCAATGTCGACAAAGAATGTGTCGCCAGGCTTTGGAGCAGGAGATAAGATGAAAAGTAAAAAAATGTAACACCATAAAAAAACACCTGGATCAGATGAGTTGCAACCCATTCCCTACCACATATGAAAAAATATAAAAGCTATAAAAAGCATGGTCAAAATGTATATGTTTGTTAATATTAATATAAGGTGTACATCCATTGACTGATGCTTAACGAAGCAATGGCTGCATGACTTGGTTGACACATGTCAACATATCTCAACTGCACAGATTGATGCTCATGCTGTGGATCACTGGATTGTCTGGTCCAGACGTGATTATTTCCAGACCACTGCCATATAACTGGAGTATTGCTGAGTGTTGCATTAAACAACAGCCAGCCTACACTCTATCACTTCTACCACTTGTCTAAAGCTTGAATACAGTAAAAGTTTAGTTTACAACAAAAGATTTTATTATATCTCCATTTCTGAAAAAGATGCTGGGACTGATACCAACCATAGCTAGATTTCAGCAGTAACATCACCATTTTGAAATTACATCACACAGAATATTTCTTACTCACTACAGCTATTTGTTCGGACAGACATTTTTGGGTATGTTGACTGACAGGTGCTGGGTATTTACTTTTGTGGTGTGCCAATTAATTAAAAAAATCAAAGATTGGTCGTAGTGACCAAACAGCTAAGCAATAGATCACAATTTCTCATTATCAAACACAAACAATTCTGGAAATACTGTTTCAGTGAAGGTCCCGGGGTAGAATAGGCCTTCAGCAACCCATGCTTGCCATAAAAGGTGACTATGCTTGTCGTAAGAGGCAATTAACGGGATCAGGTGGTCAGGATTGCTGATTTGGTTGACACGTCATCAGTTCCCAAACGCGCAGATTGATGCTCATGTTGGTGATCACTGGATTGTCTGGTTCAGACTCGATTATGTACAGACCACCGCCATATAGTTGGAATATTGCTGAGTGTGGCGTAAAACTAAACTAACTCACTCTATACAAGTTGCCAGGGACTGAAAATGTGTTTAATCCTTAGAAAACTCACTTCACTTGCTGAGAGGTCACAACTGTATATTTCTTGAAGAACTGAGGAAGTTCATGTTCATGATATATCAGTCATTACTATAAAATAGCAAGAAGTAACAGTGTTGGCTCAAGAGATGGTTTTGGAGTGTTTTGAATCATCAAATTCAGTGAGGACCCCCTCCATTTTACATCTGCCCATCTATTTAACCTTGGAGGGGGTCCAGAAACATTATTTTCATCAATTTGGACCCACTCAAAATTTCACCCAAATCTAACACTGTAACATGCTAAATTGAATGTGACATTTGCAAATGTAATTTATACAGTTTCTAAATGAAACAAAAAACAACAGATGACTATGTTGTAGCATGAACAGGAAAATCTGCAAAATGACATTTTCTTCCAATGATTACTTGCTAGTTATGAATTATTATCAATTGTGAGATTGCCAAAAATAAACAACACTAATTTACTGTGATGAAAAGGATATATGGCAAACAATACACTGAAAGAAGTGAGGATGGGGCATGTGCCAGATGACATTTCTCATCCAAATATAAAGCCTACCCTTTCAACACTTTTGACACCACTCATCTATACTAAATTGACAGCTATCAGAATGGGTACAAGAGGTCGGAGGGAGATATGTATCCTGTACCAGTGCTGCATCAATGGGCGCAGGCCTCTAGTGTAGGAAGACAGATAGCTGAGGCAGGATATATTATTCCTGTGGGCACAGACCACTAGCGTAAACATAGAGAAAGGATAAAGATGTTTCCTGTCGATTTCAATGGGTCAATGTGGTTGAATAAATTGACAGCTTCATTACAAGCACTGAATCTGGTTCTTGTTCAGCTTGTCCATCAGTTCAATTAAGTCATGTTTATTTACAAATTCAATAGGATACAGCCTTGTATACTCATGGCCATGATGTGATTAAAGGAATTCATATTTGGGTATGTTTTCAAAATCTTCAACAGACCAATCTTATCAAATGAGTGTTACCCTGTTAAATGCTTCTCTCAACTATCAACAGGTGATCAATCCTATTGTAGATACCATGCCATATATGCTTCAAACCTAATGTGGATGCAATGTCATATATGCTTCAACCCCGTTGAAGATGCCATGCCATACATGCATCAACCCTATTGAAGATACTATGCCATATATGCTTCAAACCTATTGAAGATACTGTGCTATATGTGCTTCAACCCCATTGAAGACGCTGTGCCATATATGCTTCAACCTTACAGAAGATACCATGCCACATATGCTTCAACCCTATTCAAGATACCATGCCACATATGCTTCAACCCCATTCAAGATACCATGCCACATATGCTTCAACCCTAATCAAGATACCGTGTCACATATGCTTCAACCCCATTCAAGATACCATGCAACATATGTTTCAACCCTATTCAAGATACCATGCCACATATGCTTCAACCCATTCAAGATACCATGCCACATATGCTTCAACCCTATTCAAGATACCATGCCACATATGCTTCAACCCTATTCAAGATATCATGCCACATATGCTTCAACCCCATTCAAGATACCATGCCACATATGCTTCAACCCTATTCAAGATACCATGCCACATATGCTTCAACCCTATTCAAGATACCGTGTCACATATGCTTCAACCCTATTCAAGATACCATGCCATATATGCTTCAACCCCATTCAAGATACCATGCCACATATGCTTCAACCCCATTCAAGATACCATGCCACATATGCTTCAACCCCATTCAAGATACCATGCCACATATGCTTCAACCCCATTCAAGATACCATGCCACATATGCTTCAACCCTATTCAAAATACCATGCCACATATGCTTCAACCCTATTCAAGATACCGTGTCACATATGCTTCAACCCTATTCAAGATACCGTGCCATATATGCTTCAACCCTGTTGAAGATACCATGCCACATATGCTTCAACCCCATTCAAGATATCATGCCACATATGCTTCAACCCTATTCAAGATACCATGCCACATATGCTTCAACCCTATTCAAGATACCATGCAACATATGCTTCAACCCTATTCAAGATATCATGCCATATATGCTTCAACCCCATTCAAGATACCATGCCACATATGCTTCAACCCCATTCAAGATACCGTGTCACATATGCTTCAACCCTATTCAAGATACCGTGTCATATATGCTTCAACCCTGTTGAAGATACCATGCCACATATGCTTCAACCCTAATCAAGATACCATGCCACATATGCTTCAACCCCATTCAAGATACCATGCCACATATGCTTCAACCCTATTCAAGATATCATGCAACATATGCTTCAACCCTATTCAAGATATCATGCAACATATGCTTCAACCCTATTCAAGATACCATGCAACATATGCTTCAACCCTATTCAAGATACCGTGTCACATATGCTTCAACCCCATTCAAGATATCATGCCACATATGCTTCAACCCTAATCAAGATACCATGCCACATATGCTTCAACCCTATTCAAGATACCATGCAACATATGCTTCAACCCTATTCAAGATATCATGCCACATATGCTTCAACCCTATTCAAGATACCGTGTCACATATGCTTCAACCCTATTCAAGATACCGTGCCATATATGCTTCAACCCTGTTGAAGATACCATGCCACATATGCTTCAACCCCATTCAAGATATCATGCCACATATGCTTCAACCCTAATCAAGATACCATGCCACATATGCTTCAACCCCATTCAAGATACCATGCCACATATGCTTCAACCCTATTCAAGATATCATGCCACATATGCTTCAACCCTATTCAAGATATCATGCAACATATGCTTCAACCCTATTCAAGATACCATGCAACATATGCTTCAACCCTATTCAAGATACCGTGTCACATATGCTTCAACCCCATTCAAGATACCATGCCACATATGCTTCAACCCCATTCAAGATACCATGCCACATTTGCTTCAACCCTATTCAAGATACCATGCAACATATGCTTCTATATTTCCACACTACTGCTATGACAAGGTCCATCATGCTGCTACCCTAATGCAGGCATAGCATGCTCCAGCCTATGCATCAGGACTCCTTCAAACATCACTGGGCTTTAATCCTCCTGCAGCAACTCAAAACATATACAGCACAAAGTACCTGACTTGCCCTAACCATTCACCATTAAGACTTGTGCATTGCTCTCACCATACTCAAAAGCAGTGAGATGTGGATACAATGAGATGTACAGTGAGAAATCCACAATATGAACAGTTTGACAATTAAGCTATTTTCATAGTGTTTGTGGGTTCATTGTGTGTTCAAGAAGAACTCCAGACTATCATGACCTTTTCAAGTCACTGCAAACCACATGTCCTATCCGGGATGTTTCAGATGGGAGTATTTAAACTGAAGTAAGCCACTTACGGCAATTACTGAATCATACAGTTCCCTCTTGTACAATACCGACTTAAAACAGGATAACATTGGCAGATCAGGATCTTACATATATATAAATTGGTTATTAAGTCTTATCAATTCAGTGACTGCCCTTATTCTGACTAATGCTTCATACATAGAGACGGATAATGAAACCAGTGAAGATGCCTGGGTTAGAAATGATCTTCAACAAACCATGTCTGTCAAGATAGGCAACTAATTTTGTCTCAGCTGACTACATATTGTTTTTAAATAACAAAGACATATTGTTTTCTACTTTTGTGTCACAGTGTGGTCACTGAAACATGGAATTAAACATACACCTGTCAACAAATACAAACAATTTATGATATTCTTATACAACAGTTTGTGTCAAAAATATACTGAAATCCATTACAAATGTATCACCCTATTACCACTGATCATGGAATATGCAAAACAAATTTTGAGCCCCACATGTGCTTGCAGTAATGTATGACTGATAAACATAATGCACACTGAGAAGCGGGTCCATCCCTGTGTGATCATGTGATCCACCATTCATGGAAAATCATGTTACCTCTTCTGAAGCATGTTTATCAACTGCTGAGTGAGAAATTACAACTGGGTTTCTCAAGCCTGGTTTGTCTACATGTGAAGTAACCAGAAAGTTGAATTGTCATGATTCAGTTCAAATTCATCAGGTTATCACAGCGCCAATGACAAACTGACACAACACATGATTGACCATGTATGTCAATCGTATGTCAAGACCCTAGCCCAAGACCATCATCTTCACACAGGTTCAAGCCAGCATCCTAGACAGCCACTAGCATCCATGGATGAAGGGGAATCAACAGGCACCACATGCTTTCCAGTAGATGTATGATGATACAGAAAATTCATCATATGATACGTATTGCGATATCTTGGAACAATACAATTCAGTTCGATACACATCACAATATGCTGTCTTTAGTTATTTTCTTTAAATAAGTATATTTTGATATCAAGTAACAGTGTAAATTTTCACCTAACTGTCAATTTCAAGTGAAAATTAACAATTTTAAGGTCAACGATATGTGTCACGATGCGAAATAAAGAATAGATATATTTACCATTCGATAAAGTAACGCGATTATCGATACTACGATATATCATCACTGCTCTACTTACCAGGAACAATGGCAATTACTTCAGTGACCCCACAGGACTCATCACTAACAGCACTGACATGGAGAATGTTATGCAGGTTCACTGCTGGAATAGTGGCAGTGTCATGATTATGGGAAATATCTACAGACATAGCAATGAGAACACAATTCGCTCCTAACATGGTGACAGATCAGCGTCTTCATATTCTGCAACAGGCTAATGCACGACCTTATATTGCAAGACAGCACAAACTTTCTTCAGCATGACAACAATCTTTGCCTGAAAAAAAACATCCCCGTCTACAGACCTAACACCAAAAAGACACATGTGTTGGATAAAATGGATAGAACTTTTCTGTTGGGGCATAATTGAAAATTCTCCATGAGTCTGAACTTATTTTGCTTTGGCATCATATTTCCAAAGGTTTCATGAGGAGGGTCATCTTATCAGTGAGATAAAGCTATGTAGCGGTGCTCAAGGCAAATGGTGGCCATACCTGTTACTGACGTTGACAGATGCATGAAATTTCAAACTTGAAATCATTAAAGTATGGCTACAAAAAATGATGAATGACTGCTTTGTTTTTTCTTACGTATCTATCCTGTTTGAAAATTTCAATTCCAGTAGCAACCTGATCTTTTCTACATTTGTCAGGGAGATTTCCGTAATGCCTTTCTAATAGATTTAAGAATATTTGAGTCGACTATCCACAACTGGACTCTAGACAACGCTTTCAGTAGAATTTAGTTACAATATGGATGGTATGGAGTTCACTTAATAAAAAGCCACCTGGCTTGACCTAGGCTTCACACAAGTGGCTTAAGACAAAGACTGATAAGCATACATGTGATATTGATTTCTGACTGATCCTGCTAAGATTAGGTCCTGGGAACGTATTATTACATGTCTTGTGCTGCTGTAATGTCTATACAACAGGCAAAGTGCTGACATGTGAATAAGTAGGAAGTACAGTGGTGACAAATCCCTCATCTACTTTCATAAATCATTCCATGCACTACTGACAATCATGTTTTCCAATGCTTTTCTCAAATTCCCACTTTTTATTTTTTTCAATTAAAATCCACCTTGGTCAACCTTGAATCTGTACCTCAGAACCAACAAACTATTCACATTAATCTTATACACACATACCTATGGCAATAAAAAAGTTGACAATGTAACGCAAATCTGCTGTAATACCACACTCATCGACCTTGGAGCGCTTCTCTGATCATCAAGGGATTGTAAAAACCCTGAGAAAATACTGACACAGCTTTGGTTCAGACAACAAACATGAATTCATAAAACTATACGTGCACCCTATTAATGTATCTTGCAATATAATCCATATGCGCCTACATTCTGCATTCCCTGAACAATCACTGGGATCTAAACATAAAAGTAAAATCCCAGCCTTCACTGCTTAAGCTTCTTTTGTTTGGCGACAATACAGAAAGAATGTAAGAGCATTAGTGTAAGCTAAACTATGTTGCAGCTGCATCTCAAATGAACTCATTGTAAAACTAATGTGCTGTTACAAAAAGTACTGTGAGAAATCTCAGTGCATTTAACTCTGGTCTATAAGGTTCAAAGGTGCATGGCTGTGTATTGCTAAAATGCACTTCCTTGGCTTCAGGTTAATAATAAAAAACCTGAATTAACTGATACCAATTGATAAATATTTGCCAAGCTTCTCAGGTCATCTTTACAAAATGTAAGATTCTGGTTGTCACATGATGGAAGAATTAAAACGAAGACAATGCATTGTGAACTGGTAACAGAATTGATGTAAAACACTTAGCGTACATATAGAGGAATGCATTGTTCAATGAATGAAGTGCTATTTATTTGACCTACCTGTGAATCAATGTCAGCAAAGTCTTCTTGTTTTTGTTTGAGAGTTGTCACATCTCCCTCCTCCATGTCTGACTGGGAGTCAGACACATCCAACCCCTGGGCAGATGTTTGGGCTGTTGTCTGGCTGGAAGGACAGGGCGGCTGGTGAACAGAAGATGGGATGGGCGGACGGAGAGTCACACTGCTGGAACGACTGACTGAGGAGTTAGTTGTAGGATGGAGGGATGGAGAGTTGGATTCAGCATGTCTTGAACCAGTTGAAAAATAGCTGCCTTGAAGAGGTGGTGCAGACAATTGTGGTGTTGACTGAGCCAAGCCAAAACCATGGCAATTTTGTGTTGGATGGATGGATGGGTAAATGGATAAACTTGATGCTATTTCAGTAGTTGGGTTTTTGACCGGATGGTCAGTCTTTCTTGATGTTTGACTCCCAGACATTTTCACTGGGTATTGTTTACTTCAATCTGAAATAAGAGTTTAAAATGGTGAACTAGGAAATTACATGTTCTGTAGTATACAACAATATATGGTGTTTGAATGACTGAGTTTATCCTTATTCAGTTAGCACAAAAAGTAATTTAAAAAATTGTGTAAGTTTAGATTTACACCAGATTCAGCAATATTCCAGCTATATGGTGGCAGACTTTACAAAATTGATTCTGGACCAGACAATTCAGTGATCAATAGCATGAGCATCAACCTATCTACGCTGTTGGGATACAATGACATGTGTCAACCAACTCAGTGAGTCTGATCACCCAATCCTGTCAGTTGTCTTTCACAACAACCAAGAGTTCCTGAAGATCAATTCTAACCCAGATCTTCATAGGTAAATATGAAAAAGTAATGAAACAGATCTAACAACAGACTACTTGTTAACAAATCCTCAAGTACTCTAGGATGGATTAAAAAGTAGAAGTGATATCTATCTGGTTTTTAGATTGTAACAAAATGGTGTTTACCATGTTCATGAAATGAAAACATACTAGACAGTTTCAATGATAGGCATTCAGTAACCATGCTTGAAAAAAAAGATTTAGCACCAAATTCTGGCACAAAATCTGATGTGAGTATAAAAAAATTATCTTCAAAAAAGGCAATTTAACTTTCTTTGTTACTTACATACACTACATTAATTTCAAACTAAAACATTCACTCTTGTGGGAAATTCAATTCAAACAAGTCTATAGTTAGGTAATGTATCCAAAGTGTTACGTCACTGTCGATCTCATTTTGAATAACTTTCATAAACAGTGACGTAGCTATCTTTTCGAAATAAGGAGGGCACTATCCAAATTAAAAGGGTATTAAATCATTACTTTGAGGTAAAAGATATAATCTATAAAAAAAAAAATTCTCAGGGGGCAGCTGCCCCCATGTCCCCTGGGCTAATTACGGCCCTTATATATATAAAGCTATTGTGCACTGTACATTGACATCATGCTTTTTTTAACATTATGCTACCATTATGATATTTCTGTAACAAGGGGACAAAAATATTTCTCAAGTTTGTACATTACTTAAATATGAAAAAGACATGGACTGCATCTTCTATCAAATGAAGATAACACTTTTTACACACAGATTCTGTATCACTTACAGATAATACTGACTCGAAAGTTGTGAAATGATATTAAAACTTTACACATTACTCCAACCAGTTGTTTGTCTCAGAGTACAGTTATATTCAGAATGCAAAAGACATCTGATATTAGCGTAATGCAATAAAAAAATATACAACGCTATACTGTGATACCATGCTGGGAAATAAAGATCTCTTAGATGTCCTCTAAATGCAGGCAAAAAAATGTTCTAACATGAAATTCATTCACATCAGAGAGCAAATAATAATATTAACATATGGTTTGTGTACACATTCATTGATTAAAATATGGTACATTTCATTAAGCTAATAACAACTGCCATTCTGAACACAAAGCATAGATAAGGATGAGTGTTTCAGAAAAATTGGAAAAACAAAGGTTTATCCAGAAATAGATTAAAGAGCAGACATTATCTTTACAGGGAGACAATCATAATTCAGCTATCAGAGTCTGTAATGATGAAAACTTGATAAATGTAACTGCCAAGAGTCAAAGTGTACCCTTCCATTTACGGTCTGGGTCATGACCTCATTATACCTGGGTCCAGTTCCACAATACATTCCTAGAAGGAAGACATACTAAAGAGCTATCTGGGACAGTGTGGCAGCCTAATGGTTAAAGTGTCCACTTATCAGGCTGGAAGGCTTAGGTTCAATTCCATAGATCAGTAAAACATGTGAAACGAAACTCTGCCCAGATCTTGCTGGAATATTGCTGAAAGTGCTGCAGAAGAACTATCATTCTTTAACATAGCCTTAAGACAGTTGTACAGCTGAATGACCTTGTGGACCTGGGGCCCATTTTTACAAACCTCTCGTAAGCTTACTATCTCGTAAGTTTCCTCGCAGTATCCCTACCTCCGATACTGTAACACAGGAGATACCAATGTTACAAGAAAGGCTTACAAGACACAAAGGACCCAGGGCCCTGGGATAGAATCATTCTGACTACTTGTAAGTTTGCCAGATTCCACAAATGAACCTTGAGTAATTTATCCCCAAATCCCAAAATGGTTCATAATGCACAATGTAAGAGCCATTTTATGTGGAAACTGTGATATTTGATTACAATTACAGCAAACAAACCACCACATTACCCTCTCACTTTGCTTTTTGGCTTTGGTGTCACAATTCAGCTCTTAAACATGGCAGCCTTTCAAACATTTCTCACAAAGTGTAGAATTTGTATTTTTAAAAATATTTTTAAATAATATTGACTACTATGATTGCAAAAGTTTTATCAGTATCAATACAGCAAAAAGTTGAGTAATTATCTAAAAATCCCAGATGGCTTAGAATGTACACTGTAACAGTTACTTTATGTGAAAACTGTGATATCTACCCATTTGAAATAACATCGACAACTGCCATTGCAAGAATTTCATCAATATCAATACTGCAAAATGTTCATTTCATGCCAGTTACCAGTAGAAGATTCCTTACACTTCAAAACCTGCAGTAATGATAATGGTTTTGTTGAAACATACGCACCCAAAACTGTCTTGTATAAAAAGGCTGATGCTACACAGCTGCCTGAAGCTGAGGACAGAAGTAAACATGTGTATATCAAATGAGCAGTCTAAGTAACCTTATCCTCAGTACTTTTCGTTACACTCCACTACTGAGTCTAACAAAACCTTATGGGAGGTCACGTATCCTTTGAGATTGACCAATCAGAACACAGCTTACCAAATCGCAAAAGTAGACATTCGCACATACCTTTTGAACTTTTTATCTCGAAAAGGTTCATACCTGAACAATTCCGAATGCTATTTAGCATACGCTCGCATACGTGATGCACACAGCGTACCATGACCATACGTACAACCATGACAACGGTGAGTAAACAGTCGCTGAAAATGGTGTTTTGGGCAATATTCAAGGATGTCATCTTGTGGAAATATTAGCTAATGGTTACCATGTCCACAGAAACCCCAAAGCGTATATACTGCAGATCAAATAATTGCGTTATATGTGAATTTTTGTTTGTGGCGAGATCGGTATCAGTGACCTGAATATTTTGAAAGCCCCTCAAATTCCTAAATAGTAGCTTTTATCTCATTGGTTAAATCTATTTGACTGTCTCATATTTGATTGGACGGTCATTGGTCACTCAAAGGTTACCTGACATGACCTTTTACTAGGTTTTGTTTGACTCAGTGGTGGAGTGTAACAAAATACACTGAGACTAAGTTTACTTAGACTGATCAAATAAGTGTCTTCCATTTCTAACATTTAACTTGAAGTCATTTCATTGCAGAATCATTCATTCACTGGTTCAGTAAAAAGTCTGTACACTTCAGGGTTTTTTCAACAGTATCTTAGCTAAAATTGAATTAAAACTTGCATGGTGCAACATTACATTTTGCCATAAGACCAGCCTAATTATATTTCTTGTTTTATGAATATGACAGTCATATTTTTTCAAAAATAATAAAAACAATAAATAATCATTTGTCCCCTTTACAACATAAAGTCCTGTTTTTTTGCCAAAAATGTATAAACTTAAAAGAATTCTTTTATGATTGTTTTTTTTTTAACCCATATACACTTTATAAATTGCCAAAAAGCAAAATACTTTTAGCATTTAAAAGGAATATTAATGTGACTGGTGATGTTGTATTCCTTATAATTTCCCTATTGCCCTTAGGTTTCTGTAAAACAAGAAATAAAATTGGTCTAAAATGGGCCTAAAATGCAAACAACCATCTTCAAAACAACCTGATGTTTTAATTAAACCCTATCTTTATATATTTTTGACAGTTTCAGTGATAAAATCTTCCACCTTCTGAATGTGTTTCTTCCTCCTGTTATTTCACACATTTGATGTATCCATTATTAAACACTGAAATCACTAACACTCCTACTTAACATTAACTTGATACAAAGAAGGGACTTGTAATTGACATATATCACTTAATTCAAATCTATATTTGACATAAAAAGTTATAACTTTCACCTAAAAAGCAAACAAATGTCAAAAAACAAAACTTTGAACATAATTTAGAAGAGGCAGTTAAAGAAACACATAATTGCGAGTGTTGTGTGTTTTATTTCATACCTAATTTCTCTCCAAGATTTGATACAAGATATTATTGCCGACACAATTTTCATATCGTTTGCTGGATCACGAGTAAATCACTAGCCTGGCACCATAGCCTGCTCGCCCACTACGAACCATCATTGAAGACAGGTTTTAGGGTATGAAACACTATTTGAGAATGAAATATGGATTAATCAATTTATGACAACATAACATCAGAGTAATGATACAAGCTGAACTTAACATTAATTCAAAGACCATGACTATTATCCATATCATGAACAACTATTGCAAGAACATCACATCACAAAACAACTCCCAGACCTTAATATTTTGTTTGAGAGGCTGTAACTGAAGTTTTTGTGGAAGAAAATATCTAATTATGTTCCTTCAGTCCCAAAAAAACATCCAGCAGACAGAAAGACATGGTTTATTTCATTCCACAACCGCAATGCCACATTACCAATCTGTTAGGAATCAATGAAAACGAACATAATATATGTATATATGTGTACATAATATTTGACTTTCATTTAATTCCTTCAGCAAAAGTTCTTTCACCAATTTTCAAAACCTTTTCTCACACTGTAAATTACACTACGAAATAATGGCTTAAGATGTTCTTTCCCTAAATAACAACCACTAAATGTCAAATCCTACATCAGGTATATAAAACATGCCTTTTACAGCACTTTATATATCACAGACCTAGAATCAGATCCCAGCATTCATAATACACATTCATAATACCCAAAGTCCTGTTTGATGTATTCACAATATTGTGTATCAACTATTTTAGAAATAACTTTTTCACTTTTTAAGGTATTACCAGCGACAAGAGACTCAGTATCTTTGTGTTGTTCTCCTTCATTAAATCATAGCAGTTGCCAGAAAAATAAATACTTGCATTCTGTGTCATAGTTTGGGTTCCCAGTCAGTTAAATCTATATGATATCACAGTTAGAAATACATTCTGACATCAGGAACCACAGACTTCGGATCAAACAGTGAGTGAGTGAGTTTAGTTTTACGTTGCACTCAGCAATATTCCAGCTATATGGTGGCGGTCTGTAAATAATCAAATCTGGACCAGACAATCCAGTGACCAACAACATGAACATCAATCTGCGCAACTGGGAACCAATGACGTGTTGTTGAAGGCCTATTCTACCCCGGGACCTTCCTGGGTCTGGATCAAACAGACCCTGACTAAACATGTTCCACAGTTGAAAGAAAGGTAAAATGCACCAATTTCAAAGTGAAGAAAATGATCATTGCTTCCATGCCTTAACATAGACTTTCAGGAATTGTGGCACTAAGGCTGCTTTCAACCGCACCCAGACATGTCCTCTGGGCAAGGAGGTTATCATCAACAAAGTTGTATAATGTTTCTCTTTTAATTCAAAACACTTGAAACAATAAGAAAATGCTCAACAAGTACATTGGTTGTCCAAAACAGCCTGTGCTTGCATGCTTTATAATGACTGTCGGTTAACAAAAAATGTTCTGTCCAAGAAGATGGTTGTCTTAATGGGCTTTCACATAACAAACTAAAGTTTGACAACACGTGTTGTTGAAATTTCAAAAGTTGTCAAACTTGTCATACGTCAAGCACACATGAAACTTTCATGTCATTTGAGTGCCATGCCTCTATTGGTGCAGTCAGGTGACAATTTTGATGACTGCGTTTGGTTGTTTCTGAACAACACGCATTTGACAACACTTCACACATCAAACTTGTGTTTGACAACACCGAAAGTTTGATGAAAAAGTTGGTGAGAATAGTGAACGATTATATTTCTCAGCAACAGTCTGACAACTCTGAAAATAGGTGTTTGTGGCTAGGTGTTGGAATGTTCACTCGCTCAAACTCCAGTCTGACAACATGTGTTGTCAAACTTTAGTTTGCTTTAGGATCAACACATCAAAAAATCAGAGAACTGTTGTACAAAACAACTAAGTCTGTGCTAAGGTATGGGAGATGCAGTCCCCCTTAGCACTAAGATCACTTTGAACAACAGAATCCGGGGCATAACATATGTCACAATTGTAACCAATCCATCATAACAGAGGACTCTTACAACCTTAAGTGCTCCATTGAAACTCCTCTTGGATAAGTGATAGGAAGTTAAATGTAATGGTTCAGAAAGAAGAACCAAACTAGTAATATCTTGTACAAATATGTATTTTATCATGTTAAATACATATAATTGCATGAAAACATCACTCAAAGCTACTTCAAACAGTGATGTGTGAAGCCCATTTGTGGTGTCCCCCACTATGATGTTGCTGGAATGTTTCTCAATGTGGTGTAAAAACACACTCACTGACTCAGTCCAAACAAAGAGTGAATACGTGAGTTTAGTTTTATGCTGCTTTTAGCAATATTCCAGCATTACTATCACTGGGGTACACCAGGAAAAGGCTTCACACATTGTACACTTGTGGGGAATTGATTCAGGGTCTTATGCATGATGAGCTAAAAGAACTCCTACAAAGTTGAGAAATGACCCAACATTTATCAAATCTGGTTAAAAGAACTCATTGCTAGTCTGGAGAAACCCCAGCTACTATCAAACCTTGCTGAAAAACCCGTCCCAGGACAGGAAAGAGCCCAACAACTATGTAATCCTGTTAAAACTACTCCTCAGAAATTGATACAACCCAGTAAATGTCCAACCCTGTTTAAAGAATTCCTGCCAATTCAAGAAACAGCATGACACCTATCCAACCCTGTTAAAAGAACACCAAGTCAGTGAAAAACCCAGGAACTAACCAAGCCTGTTAGGAAATGGCATTCCATGCGAAGAAACTGCCTTAGAACTACCCTACCTTGTGAACAGTAGTGTGTGAGTGTGCGGCTTTCAGCAACATTCCAGCAATATCATGGTAGGTGATACCAGAAATGGGCTTCACACATTGTACCCGCTGTTAAAAGTTCTCCTCAAAAGGTAAACAAAAGCAAATATTTAAAAAAGACTGTTAAAACCTTGTTAGAAGTAATCCTACCAAGTCAGTAAACAGGTAAACAACTATTGAAACAGTGCTAAAGCTAATTGTCCCAAGCCGCCAAACAGAACAACTACTATAAAATCCTTGATAAAAGTAATCGTCCCAAGTCTGCAAACAGACAAGCCACTATAATTGAATGAGTGAGTTTAGCATTACGTTGCACTCAGCAATAGTCCGGCTATATGGTGGCTGTCTGTAAACAATCGAGTCTGGACCAGACAATCCAGTGATCAACAGCATGAGCACAGATATGCGCAACTGGGAACCGATGACATGTGAACCAAGTCAGCGAACCTGACCACCTAATCTCGTTTGTCGCCTCTTACAACAAGCATAGGCACCTTTCATGGCGAGTATGGGTTGCTAATGGCTTATTTCACCCAGGACAAACAATAAAATCAACAACAATAAAATCCTTGTTAAAGGCAATGAAACTCAGGAAACAGACCTACAACCATAAAAATCCTTCTTAAAAGTAATGATCCCAGTTAAGCAGAAAGACAAACTACTATAAAATCCTTGTTAAAAGTAATCATCCCAAGTCAGGAAACAGACCTACTACTCTAAAATCCTTGTTAAAAATAATCATCCCAAGTCGGCAAACAGATCAACTACTATAAAATTCTTGGTAAAACTTATCATCCCAAGTTAGGAAACAAACCAACAACTATCAAACCTTGTTAAAAGTAATCGTCACAAGTCAGAAAACAGACAAACAACCACAAAATCCTTCCTAACACTGATAGTCCCAAGTAGGAAAACTGACCCACCCTTGTTAAACCCTTGTTAAAAGTAATCATTCGAAATCAGGAAACATACCAACACTATAAAACCCTTGTTAAAAGTAATCTTCCTAAATCAGGAAACAGACCAACAACTATAAAACCATTTTAAAAGTAACCATCCAAAGTTGGCAAACAGAACAACTACTATACAATCCTTGTTAAAAGTAATCTTCCCAAATTGGTAAACAGACCAACAACTATCAAACCCTGTAACAAGTAATCGTCCCAAGTTGGGAAACAGACCAACAACTATAAAACCCTTGTTTAAAGTAATCATACAATACCACCCAGCACCTATCAAACCCATTACAAAGTGTTCTTAAGTCCAGTTTATAACAAAACAACAGTAAAACCCTGTTCAAAGGGCTATTCCAAGTCCAGAGAACTTTATCGTGAGCACTCTCACAATTTCAAAATGCATCAGTCAACAAGCACCCACCCCTCCTGCCCCTCACTCTACATACTGGTATGTTTGTTTGTCTGTGTGAACCCTTCCCTGACCTGACCTATATCCCAGCCTGGATGAGTCATCGTGATAATAATAGCACACGTATATAATTGCATATCAACATATCGCTGCCTGACTGCCAGGAGAGGGCTTTCCTCAGCCATGGACTAGACACAGGGCCAGCTTTAATCAATACAGTCTGCATAAAAATTAGTCTGTCGTAATAATGTGCTCAGTAAATCCATTTAGGAACGTCCACATCCCCTCCAATCAAACTGATGGAACTCTGAAGAACTATTGATTTTTCTTTCTTTTCTGAGATCATGTCTTTTAACGAAAATATTTAGCCAAGGCGGATTGATTTATTGACATCTAGATTATGCAAAATCTGGATTGGCAATTTCTGAGCAACATGTAATTTTAGAATTTGACATTGAAATCCTATTTTGCCCTAAGCTATCGCCAGATAATGTTGAATAATGTATAATAATTTCCTATCTGATGGCTCTTTCTCTGATAGATACAACACATACACACACATTAAAGCTTCTAGTTCACATATCACATTTGTTCTTTGTCATGTAAATGTTGAAACAACTTTTGATGAATTGATATGCTGCTACAAAGGTGGACCAAATTAAACTACTTTCAAAATTTAAATTTCAAATTTTCATTTCAGCACACTTCGGAGTACACAATAAATATGTTAATGCCAAGGGAAGTCTTTTCATTCATTGAAATTCAGTTTATATTACAATACAACCAATTAAGTACCATCATAATAGCACATGCTTCAAGAACTGGTCATTATAAATGGTGAGTCTGGAGGCAGGAAGAATTCTGGTGGAAGAGATATCAGTGACACAGGAATATGGGGTCGATAACATTTATCATGGTTGATGAGACTGGGATGTAAACACAGGACAGTTCTATCTTTTAAATAGGTTGATAATATTGATAATGCACCATGGGTGTGGTCATTCAATCAAGGAAACGGGTCCCAGGGAGAGTGGCAATTAAAATATGATACAGTACTGACATCAATTCTCTCTATTCCTACTCTCACTCACATAACAAATGTCCATTCCCTCAGTACTTTATCTACCTATTTCAAATACAGAACTGTCAGCTACTTACTCTGAATGTAGTGTGATTAACTAGTCTTTTTATAATATGTGAAATACATATGGGATAAAGCTTGAGATTGAGTTTGTTTCACTCTCATAGTTAACTTGCGCTAATGTTGAGATATACCACACACTGGACGATACAGATTTTTGACTTATTTCAAGCATGACCCCAATTATAGTCATGTACTTCATTTCTGTATATTTTACATTTATATTTGTTTATTTCTATATATTTCACATTCTAGACCATGCTAATCCCTTCCCATGTATATAAGCATCTGAAATACATGACATGTTTTACTAATGTTAAACATTTTGATTGTGTATTTTGACCCTGGAATAAGTTCTACAAAATACTTTGTGATCAGATCAAATTAACAGTTATCTCAAAGTAAAAGATTGTCCATGTTTTCATGAATATTCCCTTATATCTATTTATCATTTGGCAGTTCCAACCTATCGTAACTGGAAGTGTTGGTCCCTTGAACTATGACATGATGGTATTTGACTGTAGTACGAACTCTGACTTTGCCATACCCGCAGGGAACTATTGTTGCAATTAAGAAATTGACTCAAAGAGTGCCACAGTTATTTGCCTGAATGGTGATGTCTACATGATATTGGCAATGATTTCATTAATCATACAAAGTGCTTCAATTTTGCCATGGCCACCAGGGCTTTCACATTGGATGAACTGGTTTCAGTCATGTATTCAGATACCAAACTGTTATTTAATGGATTGTGAACCTTAATTGCTTTGAATAATTTTGTGTTGACGCGTACATGACACTAACCTTCATGTAATATGTTAATTGATCACCCAGCTATATCTGCATGTGTAATTAATGTATAGGCCTTATGTGTATGACTACAATTCTTACCAATTCTTCCCAGTTGGATGCCCTCAGAAAATACTGGGTTTGGAAACTGTAATTCTGTCCTGGATTTGAGTGATAACTTCAGCTTCCATTCATTTTAATCGAAATTTCAAAGAATTTTTCTTATCACTAATCTGATTCATGATTTAAATAATTTCAGTTTCCATGTGACTATTTTAACATGATAAGAATAAATTATAACTCATGCAAGTCCTTGTGACTAGCCCCTGATCCTTCTCAATAAATGATATATTTATTAATCAATTAATCAAAATTTCATTGAATTTATTTGGGGGAAAGAACATGTATTCCCTTCTCAACAAGGGTAAAGACCAATTAATTTTAAAATTAAATTCAAGGCCAAGGAGCAAGTGTGTATCAACCAAACATTCAGGTTCCTCTGTGACAGCTACTCAACTGCTCCCTTACCATGGTTCCTGGATGTTGTCTTGTTGCAGTTAATGAAAATTCTAGACTGCTCATCAGAGTTGTTCAAATTCACTGATTTCACAATAATGAAATCTGTCATTTACAATCTAGCATATAAATTCATTCATAATACTTTGGGTGATAACAAAATTAGAAGTATGACATACACATTTCCTGCTGCTTTTAGACTAAAGAGTATTCCTTTCTTGGCTGGTATATATTTGATTTAGCAATTCTGATTAATGATGAATTATTAATAGATCGATAATCATTCTTTTCTAAAAAAAATATTCAACTAAAACCTTCACACAGTTACAGCTCAAGAGAACCACCCACAAGTCACTCTTTACAAGTAGTATAGTTAGAACAAAAACCTCAAATCAATAGTCTACATA
Source organism: Haliotis asinina (assembly GCF_037392515.1). Classification (NCBI taxonomy): domain Eukaryota; kingdom Metazoa; phylum Mollusca; class Gastropoda; order Lepetellida; family Haliotidae; genus Haliotis; species Haliotis asinina. The sequence continues at coordinate 38,772,210 of NC_090286.1, forward strand.
GTAACACATATTCACATTGATAATCACCTGTACAAATCAGTATTGTGTTAAAGCAGTACACCTGTTTAACACTGTTCATGTGACCATGATACATTGAAAAAAAGTTTGAAAAGTTCTGGTTAGTGTTTGACAGGCATTTAGCTGATGAACGATAAGAAAGATATGACACTTATGAATAATATCGTCGTGATTGTATTATGATGTGATGATTCAGCACAGAATCTAAACCAAAATGCTGCAACATAATATAATCAAGAAGTTGTTATCCATGAAGAATCACACCTTTCATATTAGGTCTCTGTACGTTTGTTTTAACACTACAATATTGCAGCTGTTTGGAAGTGGTTTATGAATGATGGAGGTTGGATGAGACAAACAACTGGTTGCAAATGAAACATACGTTTTATTCAATAAACTGTTGTCATCCATAAAGTTGTATGTTTCATTTTAGATTCAACAACTTCAAGAATGCCCATCAAACAATTAAAATACTGCTTATTGATACTGATTAACATTGTGACCATCATACTATGGGTACAATATGCAGTCAAATTAGTCACCTGATCCACTTAGCCCTGTATGACATCAAAGTAATGACCCTGTATAGAATCAACTCAGTAGCCCTTATGACATCCACTTAGCACTGTACACCAACTTGATGGCCCTGAATGGAATCCACATAGTAGACCTGTATGACATCAACTAATTAGCCCTGTATGATATCCACTTAGAAGCTCTGTGACATCAAGTAAGCAGCCCTGCATGATATCCACTTAATAGCCCTGAATGACATCAACTAAACAGCCCTGTATGACATCCACTTAGAAGCCCTGTAACATCAACTAAGCAGCTCTGTATGACATCCACTTAGAAGCCCTGTGACCTCAACTAAACAGCCCTGGTATGACATCCACTTAGAAGTCATGTGACATCAAATAAGTAGCCCTGTATGATATCCACTTAGTAGCCCTGTATGACACCAACTAAACACCCCTGTATGACATCCACTTAGAAGCCCTATGACATCAACTAAGTAGCCGTTTATGACATCCACTTAAAAGCCCTGTGACATCAACTAAGTAGCCCTTTATGGCATCCACTTAGTAGCCCTGTGTGACATCAACAGGTTGCTGGCCCCTATTTAGAGATGAATAACATTCACCATTTTGGTGAAACAAAATATATTGTGAAACAAACAAACATAACTTATACATAATACACCTCAGGTCTGTGTTACTGATTGTTGTCGTTTCTATTTTAATTACTTGATTCTTACCACGCTTCAAAACACACAAACATGCATAATTAACCTCAAGTCGAAGAAAAAGGTGAGAGACCTCCGTTAAACACACTTCCACTTTACATACCAACATCACATGTTGTTCAAACACATATATTGTTTTTCTTCTTCATCACATTACCTTCAAATTGACCCTGACAACATCAGTTTTACTGACTACTGTTGTTTTAGTAATATTAACTCCTCAATTCTGACCATAACTGAAACAAGAAACTTATCTGGTCATTCGTTTGTTGATTATAGGAGCATCAAATTATAGCAAAGGTCACTTTGTCAACTCTCGATATTAAACTGCAGAAGATGCTTGAATGTTCCTGACACAATTTCTTCTTCTCCACCCCACTCAGTGCCTCAAACATTCTACAGCCTGCTCGAGATATTATCTTCTACAGTACATTAGTTTTTCATAATTGCTCACAGCGAAATGAAGGATGGTGTTCTGATGGTGTTCATGCCAAGATGAATAGATTGAAAACGATTTTTCCCTATGACTGAGAAAAAGCTTGTGACAGAGATCATTTCATTTCAAGATTCCTGTAACTGATTCAAACTCAAACCCAATTCTGCCAGAAAGGCCCAAATTTGTGGATTAGCGAATTGGAAGAAAACTGGTCTCATCCCTATTCTTGAAAACAAATTCTCACACACTTGAGATATGTATACATTAACCAAATCTAACAATTTGTCCTTTGGATTGGATTCTATTGCAAAGCAATACTTCCTTCTAACCACAGTATGTACTTACTATAGGCAAATATAAAGTGATAAGGTATTTGCATATGGCTTAATATGTTCAAACAAGATAAAATAATATCACAGACAGCAAGCAAACAAATCCCTTCAAAAGAAAATCATAGCTATGTTTTATTTAGAATGAGTGATCTTCCGCCTCAGAGACATGGAAATAATAATCTTCATGTCCAGCTTTTTATTGTGTTTAATGTCACATTTAGCAATACAGCAGCTATTACAGTCAAAGGACAACTGAGTCTGAGTACACAATCCAGGGATTGAAATAATGACAGTCACTCAATGGGATATACTGACACATATCACCTAGTTAACCCGACACCTGATCTACTTCTCTCATGACAATCACAGATTGCAGCTTTCCACCTGCATAATTCATGACTCTGAAACTAATGACTTCATACATTATAAATTTTAATAATGACTAGCATTTGTGTCTTATTAAAAATAACTGAATTTAGTTCCACGTTGCAATCAGTAAAACTTAATGAACACCCATCTGAGAGAAATCCCATCCCTGGCTTTCGAAATCACATAGTCAATTTTACAGTCGGGTAGGACTATGGGTTACTACAGACGATAACGGTTTGTCTCACGTAGTGTTTATTATTTTCTGTTAGTCACTGTGTATTATGACCAGTCGCGAAAAACAAGTAAGTCGATCAGTGTCGTGACATACAAGCGCCATACACATTGTATCAGTGTAAATTTCAATTATAAGCTGACAGAGACGTTGGCAATCCATGCTCACTATCAAGGCTGATTAGTATTTAGTAAGTGTGTATGCCATTTACAGAAAATAATCATATCATTTAGGCTGTTCATAATTTATGCTGTGTATGTGAGAGAGAGAGAGATCCATGCCAGTCCCTTCTCTGTATTGATTCCATCTATCTCCTTGAAAAAAATTAAAATGGGCAATGGTTTCTGAAATCACCCCATATCAGATGAAATCTGAGTGATTATTAGCTCAAGAATATATATGTTGAGTTGAACCAGGGATGAGAGAGATCCAGGCAGTAGAAAAACGGGTTTGAGCATGTTGAAGGTATGCATGTTTCAAAAATTCTCTCTTTGACTTTCAGTAATTTTGAACCTGCAATTAAACAACCTGTCCCTCATCTGATTTCATTGAATTGAAGGATTAAGCTGGTTGAAATATGAATTCAAACACAATAAATATATGTTTAGATTCTTTGAACTGATTCATGTTTTCTTCGTATGTGAAAATAAGTGTGTATTGCCAGTTATGATTTCCACATATCTCTTTGAGATACACTTAGGATAGTCAAAATGTGTTGTATATTTAATGTAACAAGTTTGATTAGCCTCAGATTTGTGATAACTTATACATTCAACCTTAAAATGCAGTTTTAATCCTGTGGCAAACGTCATGTATTAAAATGGGAGAATTACAATGAAAGTCAATTAAGGGGTTATTAAAATTGTTACCCAATACATCTGACCCTCATGTATTAACTCTATAAATTACAAAGACTGTGGCATTTTGCTTATGACAGACGCAAAAGACTTTAGGGGCGTAACATGTACTATGAAAGGACTTGATCACTTTCAAAATAATACGAAGCACAATCAAGCACACGTCTGCTCAATATCAGATTGTAATACTCAAATTACTACCAACAGAAAAAATCTAAGTACGTTTGGGTTCATATACACAGGTAGTCGAGTAGAATATACGTTTGCTAGTAACTACATCCAACTCTGTTTGACAGTTGTAAATCTGGCACGGGTGACCCGTATCAGAAGATCAACTTCAATCATCCCTGGCCGATGAACATTGCACACAGTATATCATGTCCTTCATATGAGCAAATGTGATCCCCAAATTAAACTAAACCTACAAGCTTATGACTCTGACCTAAATAGATCGTGTGCAAGAGAACATACAAGTTGTCATTCGATCAGTGTTTTCACCCAACAAATCCCCGAGAGCCCCTCGATTGTAATGCTGTTACGGCGTGTCAGGGTGAAGTTCATTCAGTACGACCTTTACCCAAGATGGAGGGAAATCCCTCTTCCATATAAGGAACTATGTGCACTACGTCATCGAAAACATATCCCATGGTGCATATCGAAAGAGCTATTTCCAAACCATCCAATCGCGTCGTCGATCGTTCCGTAATGTCACGTGCTGTATGATCTCATCGGTAGCCAATGAGGTTGCACTTCAGTGATGTCATTCTATTTTTAGGAAAGTGACTCATCTGTTAAATAGGCGGTAGACCTTCTCCACGTTTAGGTTAGAAAAGACCGTGCTCACGATCACAGCTACTCAGTGTGTTGAAAACTTTCACGATATCACAACGACTGTTCTCTTGACTTGAGACCATTACGGTTTCAGAGGTAAAGTTCACGTGAAGAAACTTTTGCCTTTAGTCAAACTGTTTTAATTGTGTGTTCATCATGGAAACTAATTTCTACGAGACAGACGATGCGGCGAGAGAAATGCGACAGGCCATGAAGAGAAAAATAAATTCATCGCTGGGACTGTTTTCAAATTCCGGCAGTGGTGACAGAGATGCCGTGAACAGACTGAAGCAAAACATGAAACTGGACTTTAATTCCGAAGGTTCGAAGAAGTCGAAGTTTAGTCTTCTCCAGTCACCCGACCTAAATATGCTTAAACTGGCGTCCCCTGAACTTGAGAAAATGATCATTCAGGCAAACGGCATGGTCACCACGACGCCGACACCGACTCAGTTTATTTTTCCGAAGTTTGTGACAGAGGAGCAAGAAGCTTATGCGAGGGGATTTGTAGATGCTCTTGCCGAACTCCACGATCCCAACCAGACAGAGAATATCCCTGTCGCTCTTCAAAGCAAGGGTGTGGTTTCTAGTCAGTCGCTACCCCAGACCTCAAAGGGGGGTGTGACCTTATTCGCCCCGAACTCGAACACTGTCTCATCCTTCAATTCAGCACCCGTGACCAGTCAGGGACTGACCACTACTACCTCACTGCCAGGAGGACTAACTGTGTCGTCTGCTTCACGTTCGTTGAAATCTGTGAGTAACAATGACATACTTCTTCCTCGGTTGAAAGAGGAGCCACAAACTGTCCCATGTATTGAGAACACTCCTCCCCTCTCGCCCATCAACATGGAAAATCAAGAGGTAATCAAACTTGAGAGGAAGAGGGCACGAAACAGAGTTGCAGCAAGAAAGTGCCGAACAAGGAAACTTGAAAGAATTTCACGTTTGGAGGACCGTGTCAAGGATCTGAAAGGACAAAATGCCGATCTTGTTACAACTGCCACAACTCTTCGAGACCAAGTGTGTAAGTTGAAAAGGCAGATAATTGACCATGTCAACAGCGGCTGTCAAATCATGATGACCCAAAACATCTCATTCTAAGATCTGACATGTGTTTCCAATGATCAAAGACTATGAACTGCAGGGACAGAATTCTCAGTGCTTTCCATGGCCAAAATGTGATGTGATATTCAGACTTGACTTCTGGTACGTTGACTGACTCGGAAGCAACAGTCCGAGAGCTAGTTGATGTTGTTGGAACTGTTGAACGGTTCGGGTTGTCAGTTAGTATGTACCACGTTGTACGGATATTTTTATTTTTGTAAATTTGTACATATGCAAGACTTTGCGATTCAGAGGTGCTTTTGTTTCTTGAATTCTTTGCAATGTGCGAAGTGCGAGATACGATGTCATTTCATTCATTATGTATATATATCATTCCACCCACTAAATTAAAGGTTATCGAAGTTTAAATCTGTTTGTATGTTGTTGTTTTCAAACGCTCTCCAACGTCTCATGTTTGACTTCAGTAATGTATGTGTACACACGGAGGTCAGCCCACCCCTCTGGAGCCTCACACAAGGGCGCCTCGCCATTTGAATTCAATTGTTCGAAGTTAACGTTTGTGCCATTTTCACAATAATTTTAAAATGTTTATGATTATGAGTCTTCAAATGACAATTCTTCACATTATACTAGGATACTGAAGTCAAACAAGTGATACATGGTGATGAACTAGAGCAATATTACACTGACTTAATGCCTCCAAGCGTATGGCATGTTCCTAGTAAGTTGTACAACCTCATGGCGCGTGCCTGTATACACCGCCAGAGACCTGGGAAAACGTCATTTTTACAAAAGATCCCATGACTACTTTCTGATCCGATTATTCACACCGGCATAATGACGTCGGAAGGCTGTGTTCATTCGAAATACAGTTACACTAAACACAACATTTCTATTGACCTCTGGATATATTTTCAAAAATACTCCGAAAATGTAACAGATGTGAAACAAGAGTCACAAATAATTTATCTCGCGAATAAAACTGAGTGCTATGCCATATTTGATAACAAGGAATTCCAGACAAAGGCCTTGAAATTCCCGGCGGGGATTTCTTGCCGTGCTTGTCGCGAGATCGATAACGGGACTCGCGACCCTGCCCTTGTCAAATTTTGCTCAGTTCAATTGAGCTGTCATATAGGGGTCACGGGGTCACGCGTGCGGTCCGTGCAATGAAGAAATAACGGGACAATGATCCAGAGAGAATATCACTCTAGAATATTTAGGCCACTATTTATATGGCAAACATCTGTCACATCGCATAAAAATTAATACAATATACGGTATTCCGTTTGTTGGAAGTAAATTGTGTGATGATATGCTGACTATTGGACCGTAAATTAATTTGTGTATTTTGTCTTTATACATTCTACATACGTGGATGTCAGTAGAATTAAGAACTGGTTTCATTTAGAAAGTGAAACTCAACGTCAAGAGTTAGACTGTGCATTATCAATTAATAATTGAAGTTTGGAATGCGTCCTGTTCAAAAGCTAGATAGTCATTACGGGAAAATAAGACACACACACACACACACACACACACACACACACACACACACACACACACACACACACACACACACTCATTTAAAAAATCGGATTTAATCCCAAACTACATTCATTGATTTAACCAGGAAAACAGCTGCCAGGAAAACGAAAAATGGTCCCTGAACACAATTATAGCAGTATTAATTATATCTTGGTTTGTATCATTTTAGGCAACAGCATTTTTACCCTGAAAGATCTTGTTATGCCACTATACAATAACCCTGCTATATCACGGCGTATTGTCAATAATCTAGCCCAGTCAGGCCAAAGGGGATACGGCAACATGTATCAACCAAATGAGCCTGACTGACAAGTTAACGCTCCAGTCTGGCCATGGTTTCCTGACGACAAATGTTACCCCAGGTCTTCACGCGAGACCCGTCATGAATATGGAAAAAGTGTAAATCTAAAAGAAAACATATTAAACTCTTAAACATGTTTATCACGAACAAAACCCATATACGTAAAAGAGGTGTCGGAAAACGTTCTGTCGCTGACACTACCACGCCATCTACACGTTTGTAACTTGCGAGTAAACTTTGGAAAAGAGGCCTTCACATTTAGACAACAGGCTATCAAATTCCGTCTCCGCCATATAACTGCTATAAGATGACAGCGTAGGCCTAAGTCTTTCACATTCAATAGTTGTCAAGTTTACTCTTACCGTTTGAATCAGAAGCTTAGATTCTGGAATGAATGGTTGAGTTTAGTTTTATACCGCTTTCACAACTATATAACGATGGGCTGTACACACTGTACCCATGTGGGGGAATGGACCCGGGTCTTCGGTGCGACATTAAGTGCACATGAGCATGGCATTAATTCATTTGCTGCATGTTACATTAGGTCTCAGATAAAGTCTCTGTACACAAGTTAGAAACATGCACATATACATTCCATATTATTTTAATGGTTTTTTGTGGTCGATGTTATTCAGGAATATTGGCACATATTCAAGCCTCACGAACGCGGAGGGTAGCATAGTGGTTAAAGCGTTCGCTCGTCACGCCGAAGATCCGGGTTTGATTCCCCACATGGGTACAATATGTGAAGCAAATTTCTGGTGTCCCGCGTCCTGATATTGCAGGAATATTGCTAAAAGCGGCGTAAAAACCACACTCACTCAAACCTCATGAAAACATCATGCTAAAGGTCGACCCGTTAATAACTGATTCTCTAAAGCGGTTGACGTCAACAATAATTCCTAGTGCTTCTTTCTTGTTCGGGATAGCCTAGTGGTTAAAGCGTCCAGTCGTCACGCCGAAGACCCATGTTCGATTCCCCACATGGGTACAATGTGTGAACCCATCACTGTGGTCCCTATGATGCAGGTGGAGTAGTGTAAAAGCAACGTAAAACCATACTCTCTCCTTTCTTGCTCAATCTGTTTAGGAAGAAATTCCCTTCTAAAAGGTATTTAGCACCTGTCAAATAGGATTTCAAAATAATGTATTAATATTTTTTTGTACATTCATTTGTTTTGAAGCCCCGTCTAAATTATTGCATAAGTTCAGCAATGCATTGTCCAATGACAAGTTTGAATGATGACATCTTCTTTACATACTTTATCACAACGTTTCAGAGCTAATTCTTCCTGCAAAAACATCATGTGAATGCTGAATCAATGTATAGGGTTTGGGAAGCTTCGGAATGGAGTATGTGGATACGATCTGAAGAGGATGTGGTAACTTCCAATAAGTCGAATCCAATGCTGTCTGTCCTGGGCCCAATGCTGCACCTGTCCCCACGTTCACACTGTGTCCATCTCTGCCTTCAGAGATCTTCTCCATGTAAGTCGAATGCAGACACTTATTACCTCGAAATCGGATAGATTTACTTATTTGTTTTCCTATACTGTACTGCAGAGGTGTTATTTAATATTCTTAATTACCGATACATGTGGAAACTGCGCTTATTTCTCATAGACTCACTTCACTTCGACATATCAGGACTTCATTTAAAACATCTTTCAGTCGACTTACGATGTCCCTTGCAAAATCACGGCGGGGGTACCAGAAATGGGTTTCACACATGTATGCATGTGGGGACTCGAACCGCTCCTAAACATATTAGGTCCTCGTATGCACCATGGCTCCTTCGTTAATTTAAACGTGCATGTATTAGGGCATTTGTCTTTTTCGTTGACATACCTGCATCTTTTCATTAAATCCGTCTCACAGTCTCCGAAGCGCATCATTGTCCCTACATGCAACCTAGCAGCCGCCCGCAATGATAAAACTCCAAATGAGGTAAGTATAGATATCCCTAGGTCCTTTCAATTTAAATGGGTTTATTTGTTACAAAGAAAATAATATATGTTCAGAGAATAAGCGTTAATCTACATTTCACTGTAAAATTCACAACGCATTTTAGTATTATGTTTCAAGTGTGAAATTTCGAGAGACAGCAAAATGATAAAAATCTGTTTCCATTCTTATTCCTGCTTTGCATTGTAGAATGTAAATTGTGCATTTTAACACTAACGACTTCGGTGTATAAACTACTTTAAATTACTTAAATACAACATGTAACAGCCACTTATACCGACGCCCATATTGATGTCGCATATGCATATAAAAACAATTAACTTACTAACAACAACACAATATTTTTCCATTTGTCATTAGCTACCAAAATATAAACTTTTATTTATAAGTGAAGCCATACTAAAGTATACGAGAACTCCACATTTTATGGCCTATGGAAAGACCTGGGTACGCTTGATCACACAGATTAACTGTGATTAAAAGTGAATGACAAATAGTAATGACTTTGACCAGCCTCAAGCAATCTGATCTTTAAGAAACACTGCTCGGGGTTATATTGGACGCTAATCCATGATCTTGTCTCGTTAATTGACAATCGTGTCAGTTTCCACGTGCATCATATATCAGTCACGTGACAGATATTTGGGCATTCTTTTGTCTGCGTTCATAACGGACACTAGATTTTCTTTTCAATTCTGTCCAGATAATTAACTCACAGAACTGACAAACACCTTTTTGACAATGAGTAAGTGTGACACTGCGATAACAAAATAAGTATTTTCAATGGAAATCTATTTATATGTCAAGCTAACTAGATTGGACAATGCATTGCTGAACTTATGCAATACTTTAGACGGGGCTTCAAAACAAATGAATGTACAAAAAAATATTAATACATTATTTTGAAATCCTATTTGACAGGTTTATTGCTTCATCTTTATGAAAACTGTATGTGGAAAAAAAAACAACTCGCGAGTAACAAAGCGGGAAGTAGTACCATATCTAGAGTGAGTGAGTAAGTGATCAACATGAGTATTAATCTGCGCAAATGGGAACCGATGATATAATATATGTCAACCAAGGCAGCGAGCCTAACCACCCAATCCCGTTAGGCGCCTCTTACGACAAGCATGGGTTACTGAAGATCAGTACTCTAACCCGGACCTTCAAGGGTACCAAATTTAGAACATGTGTCTGTTTTAAGCAAATAGCATTAATTATTTCCTTGTCGTAAATTTGAAATGTTTGAAATTGTTGTATTGTTTGAAAAACATGTTTTACGCAGCAACTGTTACAATGTACAACGATGCCACACGGACATGCCTGCGTTCGGTTATTCCCAGGAATTCCCCAACAGCACGAGCTAAATGCAATCATTGATCATTCGACAAGACCTTGATGGCGCTTGTCTATTGCCCTCCATGCTATCGGATTAAACAAATCGATATCCATGCTTCTAAAAATATTCCTGATGCAATGGATAAAAATAGACTAAGGCCACGTGGAAATGAACTGATTCTACAGAAATGACATAAATGGAGAAATTCTTGTTCCATATTGCATGGCATATTATCATGAAACTATAGTAAACAATGGAGATTTGTGATGCATTTCCATTTCATAATCTGATTGGCATGCACATGGCATGCATTTACTGTTTGAGCTTTTCATGCTGTCTGTATCCGCTGATAGTGTCCGGATCCGCGCAGATATAGATTGTTGATAATGGTCATGATGTATGTTGGGAACAACGTGTATTCTGTCATATGGTATATACATTGTTTCAGTATTTGTGGAAAATACAGACCAAAGGATCAAATTTCGTTACCATATTATGCATTAGTTATTATACTATCCTGTCACAGTTATACATCTGGTGCACCTGCGAAATGAAATCAAAAATAAATTTTATTTAAAAACAACAACACCAACGCCAGTGATAAAACTGTGAATGAAGCATACATGTATCTACATTTTCCCCTGGTTGAGGGTTTTCTATTTCACTTTTGCTCATTTTCAATTTCAATGTACTTTCGTATTTCTTTCAGTTACATACTTTCAAAGACATGTCTGCCACTAGGTACCTTTGTATACGAACACTGTACTCTGAATCTAGCTCATTCAGCTTCTTGGATCTTGCAATGGTTTGAAGACCAACACCGTATGATAGAACGTTCATCAATCAAGATAAAACATTTTCACTGTATTTTTTATCTGAATAGTCAGTCATCTATTGACACTCGCATACCAAGCATGCATATAAGAACTTAACGTACCATACTCCCTACAGTAATGTTAAACCCCATAATACCTGTTATACATGCTATACACTCGGTAGTACTTCATCAGAGGTTGTTTTACAACTGGAGGGAGCGTTGACGTTTTCACGGTTGTATCGCTCCTGGATTTCTCGCTCGCACTATCAGATCTGTGTGCGACCACTAATGTACTCAGAGAACTAATGTACTCATGCTTTCATAAAGTGGTTGAAATCAACCGTTTCTGGGAAACGAATGGCGTTTGATGTACACATTCACGTTATCCATGTGTGTTTGTAGTGAGTACCAATTATCGAAACCTTGAGAGAGTTGTGACAAGCATTGTACTTGTCGTCGCCAGGCAACAAAAGCACTCGAGTATCACAGATTTTAACTTAAAACTAGTATGCTATCATAAAAGCATATCACAATAGACAACAGTACACTTTGAAAACGGCTGTAGATCACCGGCTGCTGAAGGACGATCACCATACTATAGGGACCATGATTGCAGTACTATTGCAACCTGCATGAACACTAGCTGCATTATACATATCACCTTCAGGTGTTGGCGATTTTATAGAAAATTAACCATATATTAAAGTAAAAAATGTCTCAATAATTAATCGATATCCTCACAATCCAGTGTTTTGTCCATATGAATATATTGGGTTTTTTTTTAAACTGATTTTAGTACACTTGCCTACAGATATGGATACTATATATGCACAGACCTTTATATATGGTCGGTCGGTAATAAGTTATATAACATGTGCCCAGTCCCTTTCAACGTTGAATAAAATATGTTCAGACAATAGATCTATATAGCTAGTTAGCAATGATCATTCAATACTGAGGCAAATTTTCCAATATCAAGGGTCATTAATCATCAGTAACTGCGATGTGGCTGAATTGCTTAATCTCAAAGTTTAATTCACTCACTCATTCACTTAATCATCACAATCAGCTCTGTTCTACATGAACACATTCTCTGAAACAGTTGATATCATGTATTCGTTCCCTTGCGATTACCGGGAATGTAAACGTGAGACATTGAGTTTCGTTACGACTTTGATGCTACTCATCTCAAGGAGGAAATAACCTATAGTCGCGGAATGAAACATGAAGCGAATTAGCCCTTGCCTTGTATGTGTTTCATTACTGTGTACCGTTATCTTGATTAGGTTCTACTACTACTACTACCTACTACTACTACTACTACTACTACTACTACTACTACTACTACTACTACTATCGCTAGCGGCTGTCGCTTGGGGTTTTCCTTACATACAGTCACGCCTTGAATATCTTTAATGGGGATTCCAGGTAGTCTTAAACATAAGCAGCTCACAATCGGTCAAACATTGACTTACGAGCACTTAGCATTGCGACACATACCGTGAATCGTTTCATAAACCCCAACATATCTATATATCAGAAAGCATCATTATTCGAGAAAGGTGTGTATCTATTTTAAAGCAGGACATTAAACTATTCAGATCGGTACATCAGTTACATGTTAGTTATTGTTGGTTGGATAACTGGTTGGTTCTTGTTTAAAGCAGTAGTGAACGCTGTGAATGGGAACCAGGTAAGATGGATGGGGATGGCGACGGTTTGCGGGTTGTTGTTTAACGCGCACTCAGCAATATTCAGTCAAAGGACGGCGGTCTGTAAATATTCGAGTCTGGGCCCGACAATCGTTTGAACATAAGATATAACGGATTAAGTGTATCCAAGACATAATAATTGAATTTAGATTTACGTTAGTAAAACTCAATGAACGCCCATCTGAGAGAAATAAACTGGTGAAAAATCCCATCCCTGGCTTTCGAAATCACATAATCGATTAGACTGACATGTAGGGCTACGGGTTACTATAGACGACAAAGGTTTGTCTCACGTAGTGTTTATCATTTTCTGTTAGTCACTGTGTATCATGACCAATTGCGATAAACAATTAAGTCGATCAGTGTCGTGACAGACAAGTGTCATATACATTGTATCAGTGTAAATTTCGATTATGAGCTGACAGAGACGTCGGCAATCCATGCCCACTATTAAGGCTGTTTAGTATTAAGTAAGTGTGTAAGTCGTTTTCAGACTGAAGATAGTCATATCATTTAGGAACCGTTCGTAATTTATGCTATGTGGGTATGTGTGTGTGTGTGTGTGTGTGTGTGTGTGTGTGTGTGTGTGAGAGAGAGAGAGAGAGAGAGAGAGAGAGAGAGAGAGAGAGATTTTTTTTGAAAAAGATTTATGCAGCTTATGCTTAAAATAATAGGAGGGGTCATGGGCGTGGGGGTGGGGGAGAAGGGAGGGGGAAGGCGTCACATTGTGCATGCTTCTTCATAAAAACAATCAACACAACTCAGTTCCTTAATCCAAATTACGTAGTATGGACAGTGAATCAATTCCAGGGCTGTTGTCAAGGGTCATGCGAGGGATTTGTTTTGTCCCTATACATGTTTATAAAACGTTGATTTCTTCAGTGATGTTTTTTTTTATCGCCGTTGTCAATACGAATGCGTAACAGATGTTTTATCCATCATGAAAACAATTAACGTTTATGACACACGATAACGTAGATATAAGATCAAACAACAAGACCTAATGATAAATATTTCAACATACAATATAACAAAACATGCAATCCTCCTATTACAGCACTGTTTGCCAAGGAACGCATGGTTCGGTTTGCCAACAGATCGTTCGACCTGTCACGTGGTCTGGGTTCCCTCGTGACGTCAGGCAGCATGTGAGTATGAATCATGTGCTAAAATAAGACTCGGAAAGCCCAGCCATGTGGATGAAGGTGTGTTGGCTTTTGGACACTTGCCAGTATTTCTACCGAATTTCCAGTAGCTCATTTGGCAAGTTTCCAAGGTTTTTTCGCGCCCCAACGGAACGTGTGCTGTTTAAGAAATAAGGCATTTTGAATACGAAATTGGACGTTTGTGAACACTCAAACATCCACACGAACGCACTATAAACTGTCACGCTGTGTTTTAAAAACGCTTCTCATTAAATGACCCACTTTATTCTGTTTCAGAAACGTTGATTTGAGGATGCATTTGAATCTATATTTTCCAGTGTCAGTGACTATTTGTCATTTTAATGATACGTCGGTCTACTTGCAATACGTGAGCTACATTAATTACAAACAGCACATCCGTCCTTAACAAGCAATAAAAAAAGTAATTCTGAACTGACACATGCCGGAATGCATGTTGTTGTGACGGATTTGTGGTCATTATAGACCAGTGGCATAGCACCTGTATAGTGTTCTTTTCCAGTTTCCAGGTTCGAATCTCATATGAACCAAAACAATATCTTTGGTCTGTCAGATACTTGTTTAAGGTCTTCGGTCTGAACAATTTATATATATATATTTGCTGTACGCTCTGATATGACTGAAATTCATTTACTGTGTCAAAAAGTTCTGATACATTTGAAATAAGAAAATAAAAATGGCAAAAAATGCAACAGAACTAAAAGGAGTGATTTATACCGGTATATATATGTGTGTGTGTGTGTGTGTGCGTGCGTGTGTGCGTGCACGCGTGCGCGCGCGCGCATGTCTGTGTAAGTTCTTACTCTCAAACTACAATTTGTATGTGGCGCGAAAATACCTTCAAACCACAATACGATATTGACTCTGGGTGAGTTCTCTTCTACATACTTTTATAATTGCCAGTGAAGAGTGCTAGCATTTTGTAGATTAACAAAACTATTTTCCTTTATTTGTGTAGTAATATGGGAATTTATTGCCGCCGGGTATTAAATGGTCTGTTGGAACACGTTGTTTTCATATAGCTGAAGTAAACCATTACTCTACTGTTTCGTGTCACTGAGGATATAGCCTTAATGCCGGACTTTAAATACCTGCCAAGAAGTGGAGGTTTCCGGGAATTCGGGATTCGAATTACAGAGGTAATTAACTTGGCTGGCACATCCAAGCATGGCTTAGAAGAAAATAGACGTCCATGTCAACACAGTAGCGTAATACTATTGCGCACTAACACGTGGTGTTTTTGTAGCGTTAAAATATGAAAAAGTGTTGGTATTTGAAAGAATTGACACGTCTCACGCCATCTGTATTTGAGTTCTTACCGCTAACCGCAAACTGTGTCTAGTACTACAAACAGGTGTAATATTACGAGGGTATTCAGTATGAATTTACAATTCATGCCTGGCTTGTTATCACAGACGATTTCGCTAAGCGTAATCCGATATGACCGAGTATTCAGTCGCCTTAGCGTGACTCCCCCCGCCCCCCATTCCCTTCTTGTATGCTGACTTATTTACATATCAAGTGTTTTCAGTCATCCTTAATCTTTCATCATGCCAGAAGAGAATCCCTCGACATTCACAAGGCCGAGTGAGTCACATACGACGGGGAAACCCATTCTGCGTCGTAGAATTTAACATAGGTATGACATCACCTGTGCGAAGGCCAAATGGCTAGTTCGTCGATAATTAGGTCACGTGATTCAAAATCCGATCGTACGATATGGGTGCGGTGGGACGCCTATCCCGTGTAGGCTCACACACCTCTTGCTACAAATAGATCTGCCCTGCTACTTTGCTCGACGGGTTGAATGTCGTAACTCAGGGGGGACAGGTTATGTTTGTTGGCATGACGTTAGAAATGCATGTTGTTGCTTGTAGTTTAACAGTAACATAAAATGGTCACGATGATGATACGTTAATTTAATGTTAGCCACCTTCACTTACATATTTTGTTGTAAAGCTCTTTATGATATGGTTTCATAGCGCCCTGTTTGTACCCATCGACAGGTGTTTATAACTGCGCTGTAACAAATATACAACAATATACAGGTATGCATCTTTGATTGAAACGGCACAATATCGATTAGGCATGTTAATCAGTACATCAGAAACACATCAGCTGCAACGTCGTGGAGAGTTTTAAGTATGTGTGGTTTTGTAAATCTGTTGGTGGGAAAGCGACTTTGACGGTGTTCTCTCACTTTAGGACAAGGCGGTATCATGCAGTGATCGGATATCCTTCGTGGTTGATCGGCTCTTTGTGTGTACACAGCTGAGCATAATATCACACAAAAGTTCCGCCACAACGATTTCTTAAAATACAGAGTGTCGAGGATGTTTTTACAGGCCAACATTTTTTACATTTTTGACAAACCTTTATCCAATCATAGACCATGAGAATTCAGTGCCTTTCACACTGAGCGGTGTATAACGATAACAGAATGAATAGGTCATGTATTTCACTCACTCACTCACAAACGCAGACACACTGACACATACACAGAATGATCAATACATTTGTACCATAACTATTTGCTACTTATACTTCACAAAGTTGTTACATCAAAATTATAGAAAATGATCAACCTCTCACAGCATACACCAGTAGTCGGTGGTGCAAACCCTGAAATAAATATATCCAAGACAGCCCACGCAAGTGTAGAACATGTGGAAAGTCTAGATTTCCACAGTCCCTGCGCTCCCTTTTCAATATATTGTATGATTATAATCTACGAACACTTATTTACTGTAATACGTTTATTTCAAAGAAGAGTATTAATCTCTGCACACACCCTAACAACTGAAAAGAGCAATTCTTTGGCTCTTTGGATTTTTCATTTTTGCTTAAGGCGTGTGTCATCAAGTATATTTATTGGCTTATACATCATAACTGAGTTATACTGAGACAAGTGATCTCGACAAAGAAGTTTATGTTTTCAAGATGACTTAAACAGAGAAGAAAATGAAGTTATTTTGTTATAGCAAGCACACAATCCTAAAAATTAACCGGAAAAAAAATCTGCAGGAAATAAGTGAAGCCGGAGGAATGTCTCGCGTCTCGCCCGTAATTCTCGTGTGGGTGGTTTTGACGAAGGCCAAAGGGTGTTTGACTTGGATGAAAGCCACGGGCAAATTTCGCCCACTAAGTACTTACTTCCTAAACCCTTTATCTTTCCCCTAACAATGATGAGTCGTGATTGACAGACAGCGAAGTTATATGTGCAACAATGGATGTCAATATCGGTCTGTTGGTTTTTGAAGTTGGATGGAATGTGACATGATGGAGTGAAATTCACAACAATTAGTCGGTGATTAATTTATGGTGTTTTGTTTTGAGCTTCAAGGTATGATTAGGGATTGATTGGGGTTTGGTAATTACTTGGAATGTAACTGACATGAAATTGACATATTTATGCCGTTGCTTCCATGGCCTGTGGGAATGTCAATTTCGATCGTGTTCACGTGCTCGCGCGTGTGTTGGGGGAGGGGACGCATGTTATTGTTGAACCGTGTGGAGGGGAAAACAAGTATTGGTGGCGTGAACTGTATTCATATGGAAGTAATAACGCCTGAATCTCTTATTATACACATACAAAAGTCGCTTAACTCACACCGTGGAATAAAATACAATACACACTGGTATGAGAGAGACTGGTATGTAGACTTACGATATATTTCATATACTTGGCAACTTGGTACAACTGTCAGGACTTTTCCCATCTTTCAAAGGGTTACTAGGCACTGATATAATTGCAGTCATGTGATTTTTAATCAAGCCAAAAACACTTGTTTCCCTCAAATTTCAAAATGCTTGTGGCACTGAAAGTGAATTATTTGCTTTACTTATACACAGACACATATGTCTGTGCTGCAGTCAGGTCACAAAGTCCATGCACCTCGTCTTCAGTGAAAAGGACATCAAATTTACCCTATATATTTCTTTACTAACGCCCACGCATAACATGTCTCGAAGTCTGGAGTTCTTTCAGAAATTCTAAATCACAAATGTTCCGTTATATATCCGATCTCCAGAATGAGCGAGTGAATTCTGCATTAATTACTGTTTGGACAGATGACGACTGTGCCATAATAAAGTATCCTGATGGACCCGTTGGATAACACAAGGTTTCGGAGCGTATGCTTGCTCCTTCATCACTTGACGCTTGCTCCTTCATCATCTGATTTGGTCTTGCCTTTTAATGAGGCACCAACAACACGTGTGTTGTCTCCTTTAGTTAGTTAGCTCGTAATACAAAAATGAATGCAGCAAATAGGCACCCGGTAGGATGAAATGGAAATGGTTTGGTTGTGCTTTAACGCCCCACTCAACAAATATTTCAGCTATGTGGCGAAGGTTTGTAAATAATCGAGTCTTGACCAGACAACCCAGTGATCAACAGCATGGGATATGCAGAGGGATACGATGACATTTGTTAGCCAAGTCATCGAGTGAGTTTAGTTTTATACCTCACGATATTCCACCTATATGGTCTGTAAATAACGGAGCTTAAACCACACAACCTAGTGATCAACAGCATGAGCATCGACTGACGCAAACGATGAGATATGATGACATGTGTCAACCAAGTCAACCCGCCTGACCACCCGATCCCGTTAGCCGCCTCTCACGACAGGTACTGCAAATCCATTATGACCCCGATCTTCACGGATCGACCCCAGAATGAGCAACGATTCGAATGGGTCAGGGCACGACGACACACAGGGCACGGGCTGTAGCCACCTGATCCACATTTCGACTTGTACGTCGTCTGTTTACTAGATATATCTCTGCAGTATCATGCAACCTCACGCATTATCAACAACGAAATGTTATGTATACGCTAACTAACAAGAAACAGAGACTCACAGGCCGATGATGCCATCGGCATTTTTTTCATGACAACTTTATTGTATCTACATGAACCCGGAAGAGCTGTACCTTGCACGTGCGGCATGCCCCCACCCAGCCACCTCTCTCCCTACTGATGGCGTGCACATGCGCCGCGACGACTGCTGCTAGCACACAGTAATCAACTTCGGCTGGAACTTCGCCCACTGCTCAAGAGAATTGCGTCTCAGAAATCCCCGTTTGTAGCAGTTCACAGCTAGCAGGAATGTCGACGAGTCATCAATAAAAACTCAAGAAAACCTGGGTGAAATATTTTATATTCCGAAAATGTACATTTTTCACGAACCCAAATGAACGAAACATGGATTAATAAGTACAGTATCCTGGAGCATGCACTGCTGGACATGCTAGCGGCATGTTTCCACATGCTAGTCGCGTGCCAACCAAATCAACATCTTCACTTCCAAAGATGAAGATCCTGGTTTGAACTGTATTCCAACTGCGAAGATCAATGCCCATGATGTCGATCACTGGTTTGTCTGTTCCAAGTTCGAATATTTATAGGCAGCCACCATACAACTGGGATATTGTTGGGTTTGACAACAAACAAATTCACTCTATTGTTGCTGTATGTCACACACACACACGCACGCACGCACGCACGCACACACACGCACACACACACACACAACGTCTGTTACATACAAGTCAAACTGAAAAAACACATATTTTGACATATTTACAATGTCTTAGGGAAAATAGCCACGTAGAGGAGAGCAGGCATCCAACAAAACATACAAATATAAACAAAACAACAAACAAATCAACAACAGGTGTGTACGTTTTTGTACGCCCGGTTATTACAACAATTGCTACTTTATCTATTGTGACTTCTTCTCCTGCTGTTGCTATTACTACGACTACTGGTAAATTAGTACACCTTCCTGCTACCACCGCGACAACGTGAGGTGTCTCCTCTCTGTTGGGTACATCTACACAAGTAAAGTCCAAGTTAGAACATGTATACGATTGGCTGAGTAACGATACAACGTAATCACCATGACAACAAGAAACTATAACACACTCAACAGCTTGTATTACAGCCTGTTGTTTTTTAAGTGTTAATTGCTGCCAATGAGTAATCAATCTTGGCGAAATGTCGACAGGAAGAACGGCAAACAGTTTTAAACTCTCTGACTCAGCCCGATGTAGATCAAGAACGTATTTGTTTGTAGGAAGTGATTGCTGGAGCTTTCAAGGTCGCGTTTTTGGAACGTAAGTCAGAGGTACGTCTTGTCAGTGGGAACGGTACATTAATTAAGATGTGTCCAGTTCATAGCTGCGATGTTCGTTTCGGCTGCGTGACATCTTGAGTGGAAATAAACAATAGTTTTATATCCAACTTAAGCGTCTTCATCTGTCTTTATTAAAGATGCATTCATCAAAGATCGTATGGATTCCGGATTTCCTCCGCCATCAACATTGATGTAGCTGAAGTACCACGCTGACACGTCTCGATACAACCCCGCATCATGATATACACTAACAACTATACTCTGAAATGAACATGTACAGACTAAAAGCTCAAAGCTCTTAGTGAAAAAAAATATAATAATGAAAACGAAACCTGAGTCTTTCTTCATTTTCCCTGAAGCTGTGGAAATCTAGACTTGCGTGGGCTTTCTTGGATATATTTGCTTCAGGGTCTGTATGCCATGATCATACGTCTTGATATAAGTGAAACATTCCCACGTCTTCACTGACCTCACTGCTATGAAGAACATCCAACTGTCACTAATGTGCCCAGCATCTGTGCGATCCCTGACACCTGGAACGGGCACTGTCACAAAAAATGTCACAAGTTTCAAGGCCAGCCATACTTTTATGACGATTTTCTCGGTCTGAAGTTGGGATCTTCACCATCAGTTGAACTGCTAGGGACTTACAGATGATGTCTGCTGATGGCCCAGAGTCTCACAGGACAGGACGTTCAGGAGATTATCTTCAGTCTGCAACTTGGAGAGGACTTCTTGTGAAACTGAGCGGTAACCTGGTTGTTAAAGCGTTCATTCATCAGGCCGTAGACCCGGGTTTGAGTCCCCACATGCGTGCAGTGTAGGGAGCCCATTCCTTAGTGATGTTGCTGAAACATTGCTAAAAGCGTCGTAAAACCATTCTCACTAAATCTTGTGGAAGACAAGCAGATGTCAGGTCAACCATAACGTCAGATACTAGGTGGCAGCAAACGCTGTTCTACACCATTGCTTTTATCAGGGAGACTGTATACAGATTGTGGTAGATCGGTGTAAATTACCCCTGCTTTTATCAAGTACAGTCATATCCAGATATTATTATAACGGTTTATAGACAAATTTGACCTACTCTGTATATTTACACATCTCAACAAAAGTTAGCACAAAAGAGGTTTTTGAAGTATTCCTTAATAAAATGTTGTTGAATATCGCAGCTTGCACCTATTGGTGATGTGTGGACTTGCACAAACTGGGATACGAGGGTTGGGGAATAATAAAACGTCGTACGGTGAGGCGTGTAACAGATGTGTTCTGCAGTGGAAAGGTTCTTAAGGTTTTGTAATACTGGTTAAAACATTAGGCGTTGGCGATGGTTTCTTTCAGGTTCAGAGCGTTTACAGATATATGTTGTCTTCGTACCTGCTCCCATATTCCCATGATATTTGCGACTGAGTAGACATTTCACAAAAGACCTTCAGATTACCTTGAAGTAATTGGTTATATTATTAACAACAAAATAGGGAAAGTGCAGATTGTATTGTGCACAAAATTCCACGACAATCTTTCGACAAAGTAAGCACGTGTGCGGTATTTTCACATGTACTAACTGCTCGCTCACCAAGCCGGTTCGTCCCGAAGCGTCCAGAGAAACTCAGCTGAGCCTATTGTCAGTAGGTGTCCCTCTTTTGTTCGCGTAACGCTCTGTGACCCAAGGAGGTCGCGAGGTGCGTGTGTATCTATGTCTACCTGTCTTAACCAGGTATTCAATTGTTCTGTTACAGGTGAGAGGTAAACACCTGAATGATCAGACAATGCGTGTATCGAAATATACAAGCTGGAATTTAATATACGTCCTCGTTATAACGGAGTTAAAACACACACTTGAAATTGATATTTATTTTGTAAGATCCACTTACCTCTTGTACAATTGTTTCCAATACGATATTTTAGGGCTCTTTACAAACATTTTTTTTTTCATTTAAGCTGTTGTTGGGTCTGCATATGTTGTTATAACAAGGTGAAAATGTATTGTCCTGAACTAAATGCCTGTGGTTTGAACTAAATGGCATTTGCACTTGTTAGAAACCAAGTACGGGTCAGCAAATACGCTTCGTTTCATTATAACCGGTTTTATGATTGTATTAGGTCGTTATTAATACTTCCAGTGAGAGAGAGAGCGGTGAACGCATTATTATGTTCGTATGGAGACAGTAACACTGTATCGGTCTCACCACATTGATTCACTGGCTTTAAAACCACATATTTCTTAACAAAAACAAGACAAAAAAAAGAGAGAGAGAGAAAAAAAAAACCCAAGCACGTGAAACAAAGAGTGAGTGAGTGAGTTTAGGTTTACTCGGCTTTCATCAGCAACATTCCAGCAATATCAAGGTGGACCCGGGCACCAGAAATGGGCTTCACACATTGTATCCATGTGGGGAATCAAACCCGTCTTCGGCGTAAAGTTTTGACAACACTCATTGGTGATAATATATATGCATTGATCAGTCCTTGAATCAGTCCATGTGATATGGAATGTTGTAGTTCAATATTTGATAGACCTTGAACTGTGCGGCTTCAAAACATGCTATTCTCCAGTCTAGGTAAACTTATCCCCAGTACTTTACGTTACACTCCAACAAAACCTTATGGGGGGTCGCGTCAGGTAACCTTTGAGATTGACCAATCAGAACACAACTTACCAAATCTCGAAAGTGCACATACGCACATCCCTTATGAACTTTTTATCTCGAAAAGGTTCGTACCCGAACGATTCCGAATGCTATTTAGCGTACGATCGCTTCCGGGTGATACACACGGTGTACGCACTGCCATGACAACGGTGAGTAAACAGTCGCTGAAAATAGTGTTTTTGACAATATTCAAGGATGTTAATTTGCGGAAATATTAGCTAATGGTAACCATGTCAACAGAAACCCCAAAGCGTATATACTGCAGGTCAAATAACTGTGATATATGCTGATTTTTGTTTGTGGAGAGATCTGTGTCGGTGACCTGAATATTTTGAAATTCCCTCCGATCCCTAAATAGTAGCCGTTGTCTTATTGGTTAAATCTATTTAACCGTTTCGCATTTGATTGGACGGTCATTGGCTGCTCAAAGGTTACCTGACGCGACCTTCTACTAGATTTTTTTAGACTCAGTGGTGGAGTGTAACGAAATACACTGAGACGAAGTTTAGACTGTGCTATTCTCATATTTTTGTTACCAGGACAATGCCTTCAAACTTTTTCTTTGATTGACTGTAGGAAGGTAGATATGTCAGAACATAATGTTAAGACGATATAGGTATGGTGACTTACTCAAAGTGAATGACTGAGTTTAGTTTTACGCCGCTTCTAGCAATATCCAATCAGTATCACGACGGGAACACCAGAAATGGGCTCTACACATTGTACCCATGTGAGGAATCGAACCCGGGTCTTCGGCGTGACGACTTTAACCACTAGACTACCCAACCGGCCCATAAAATCAATAAACACCCATCGGTAGTTAGATGCACAAAGTTTAAAACTTAAACAGTCTGTGCAAAATGTTTTTCAAAATGTAAAAATGTGTCCCATTAAATGACTTTTTGTTGTTGGTGGTTTAACTTTTTTTTCGGATAATACCATAAACCTTGAACGTTATTGTTCCCTGTAAATAACCCTGGGCGTGGGTGGCAAAAGTGTGTTCCACACAACCTACGTTTATCATTCCCATTCTGTCCTGCCACTCCAAACTATTCTCGGGGAAAACGCTGCAACACCGATAATATGGGTTCGGCCAGTCCGTTAAATCGAGATGCGTGTTTCAACCCGTGTCCATTACAAATAGTTTCAGATTGTGCAACATAGGAGAACATGCCTTACTATGCTTTGCAGTTAATTCCAAGAAAGTGACTTCAGGATAAAAAAACGCTTTTCATTTCTTTTTCGTCTCCACAAATAAGGACACATGAATACGTACGTCCAACTCCTAGCAATGATGGAATGAGATACGTTCACTTTCCTTTGAATCTGTTGGGTTGTTCTTTTCAGACAGTATGTAGGTCAGCTTTAGTCGGAAAGTAAATTTTTGCCTCAGTTACGTGCATTCTCAGTAAATGAAAAGTTTAACAGGCGCTAGTACATTTTGAGTCGTACAGAAATCATTGCTGTTATAATTGTTTGTTTTGTCACTCAACTACAGCGGTTGGTAAATAACTGTGTCTGGGCTTGACAATCTAGACTTGCTCCAAGGCTGTACACGCGTATACTGATCGCTCAGCTAACAATTTCACGTTGTCACAACATTGTCACGATCTTACGCTTTCGTTGTTACTACGTTGTCACAATCATACGCTTTCGTTGTTACAACGTTGTCACAATCTTACGGTTTCGTTGTTGCAACGTTGTCACGATCTTACGCTTTCGTTGTTACAACGTTGTCACAATCTTACGCTTTCGTTGTTACAACGTTGTCACAATCTTACGCTTTCGTTGTTACAACGTTATCACAATCTTATGCTTTCGTTGTTACAACGTTGTCACAATGTTGTCACAATCTTACGCTTTCGTTGTTACAACGTTGTCACAATCTTATGCTTTCGTTGTTACAACGCTAGTCTGTGAACTCCCATTTACGTTGCCACAGCGTTGTGTTCGTTGTCATACGTCATGTTTACGTCGACACAAGGTTAAAGTTATTTGATGTTGTACGTTGACTTACACTCTTTTTGCGGTAATAGTTGTTTTAGTTGTGAATAGTACATAAGGCACAAAGCAGAAATTCACTTCAACGTTTATTTTCTAATTTGCGTGTTGTTTTGGTCGTGTGTCTTCTGAAGCGGTTGATGAATAGTGAAGAAAGAATCTCAGTAATGTTTCTAAAGAAAACCCTATCGTGACACCATGGTGTATGGAATATTGGTACCGAAGTATCTTGATATCTCACTCACTCAAACTCACTGACTCACCCAATCCCACCCTGACCGACAGTTGCTCATGCTATCAGTCTACAGTTTCAATGACAACTCATCTCAACTCAAACTCTTTTATTCTTAAAAAACACTCTTGGTGGTACAATATAAACATGATCAAACCTTTGCAAAACATATACATAAAGGTAAGATGGCCGAAATTACCTTTATAGTTAGTTATACAATATGAATACAACATAGTTACTATTTACAATATAATCATTTAGTCCTTTTATCAACTAAGGTTAGGTATTTTGCTAAATTTTGTGACTGAACAAGATTTTGACTCAAAAACAACGTTTCAGGATAAGTACAGGTGATGTAGTTCAAATATTGGCTGGCACCAAACTAGATTTCGTTGAGAGACATTTTAGAAGTTGTAAAGGTGAAGGAAAACCAAGTTCTGTGGATAGTCAATTCTTTATTGAATAAGTGCGACTCTTCGGCGTATGTACTAAAGATGTCGCACTCGTTGCAATAAAGATGATGACTATCTATCCACTAAACCTAGTTTTCCAACAAAATGAATATTTGCGCGACAGCAACGTGGGGGACAAATGGAGGGCGATACTATTGCCGTAGCATATCACACTCAGCTAGAAAATAATTACACATAACTTGCACCTTATTAAAATATGAATCATGCATAATTTGCAGATATTGTAGTTGACGCGAAAAAGGGACGTACAATATTACGTTAAAATTGATTATTATTTTATTGAAACGGACGGCACGTTTGTGAACCAATAAGGGATGTTAAGTGCAGTGAGTATGGCGTACTTACTTTATCAGTGTATCACAACATTCCAACAATATTCTCCATTTCAGGAACAAAGAAGGAGACAAAACGCATTCTTTTCTTCCCCGGGAGGTGGAAAAAATTGCTGTCCAGGGCAGGTTAATACTTCTTTCCTCTTTTGAGATCTTGTTAATAATCATGTGTTCAAAGAACCGTTTAAGGTCACTGAGGCGAGGCCGATCTGATAAAGACGCTGGGTGTCAGGTAAGGGGAGGTCCTCTATCAGGCATACCTGACGAAAATTAATGTACTCGTCGTCGACCTGACTACCGACAAATAAATTTACGGTGACGATATGAGCTATAACCAACAACCAGAACGGGAAATAATGGTCTTCATATATTGAAAAAAACATGAACGAAATTATTTATATTTTTTCCAAAGTGTTTCTATAGCAAGTATCTGTCTTCGAGTAAAACTAAAATTTCAAATTGATTTTGACAATTTGAAACAGCTGAATTTTTAAACCAAACTGCACCTCTCAATAAATTGTCTGAACAAGTTAAGAAATCTATCCACTAAACTCAAAATGTGTAATATACTGAGCAGTAAAAGAAACGCAAATCAGGCTTTTTGTCAAATTCGTAAATAGAACACATGAACGCTTACTTTTATGAGATCTCAGCATTTGGATAATTGCGTTTCTCTTGCTGTTCAGCATATGTTTGAGTTAATATCAATTTCAGTTCATTCTGGGAAATGCATTTTCCTGGGTTTTCTCAAATTTGAGTAAAAATTTTAACTAAAGTCAAAACTCAGACTTAAGTTTGTTACGAGAAATTGGGGCTTGGCAAGACATTATGTCACAGTCAATTGTAGTAGATTAGATGAACAACACTGTCGCCATGAACTACTTGGGATGTTTGGTATTTCATGCAGTGGTTATGGTATATTCACTGATGTCAGGTACTAGGATATGGACTGAGGTTGTATGGGTGATTTTGATGTGCAATCAGGTTGGAGGTAACGAGGGACACTGGATGGTATATAGAAAAAAAGAGACTTGAGATGTAAAAGTATCTGTTTATTAGGAGGGAGAATATCATGTTGATTAGGAGTAGAATATCATATTGAATAGGAGTAGAATATCATGTTGATTAGGAGTGAGAATATCATGTCGCATATCATGTTGATTAGGAGTGAGAATATCATGTTGATTAGGAGTGAGAATATCGCGTTGATTAGGAGGGAGAATATCATGTACAATATCGCGTTGATTAGGAGGGAGAATATCAGGTTGATTAGGAGGGAGAATACCATGTAGAATATCGTGTTGATTAGGAGGGAGAATATCATGTAGAATAACATGTTGTTTATGAGGGAGAATATCATGTTGATTATGAGGGAGAATATCGTGTTGATTAGAAGATAGAATATCAGGCTGATTAGACATCCAAATATTATGTTAGAAATAGCATGCAAACATCAGTCTACTGGCAGATAAAATGTGGTTCCGGTTCTGAAACAGAGTGGTGATTCGGATAATGATGATACTGTCTTGTTGACAGTATGTGAAGTATGACTTGAACACAACAAGTAGATTTAGCTTAGAGGTTTAACTTAGAGTTTAGAGTTTGACAACAGCAGAGTGAGGTCCTCTTTGACGACAACGGGGCGAGGTCCCCCTGGACGACAGCGGTGTGAGGTTAATCTGTTTAACGACAGCGGGGAATGGTACTCCTTGATGGCTAGCGGTGCGAGGTTCTCTTGACAACAGCAGGGTGAGGTTCTCCTTGACAACAGCGGAGAGTGGTATCCTTGACGACTGCGGGGTGTGGTTCTCCTTGTGAACAGCAGGGTGTGAGGATCTCCTTGACAACAACTGGATGAGACACTCCTTGACGACAGCTGCATGAAGTACTCCTTGACGACAGCTGGATGGATGAAGTATTCCTTGGTAAAAGCGGGGTGAGGTACTCTTTGACGACAGCGGGGTGAGGTTCTCCTTAACAACCGTGGAGAATGATTCCCCTTGATGGTAGGGGTATGAGGTTCTCTTGACAACAGCAGGGTGAGGTTCTCCTTGGCAACAGCTGAGTGTGGTTCTCCTTGACGACAGCGGTGCGAGGTTTTCCTTGTGAACATCAGGGTGAGGATCTCCTTGACAAGAACGGGATGTGTACTCCTTGACAACAGTAGGATGTGGTACTCATTGACAACAGTAGGGTGAGGTACTCCTTGACAAGAACGGGATGTGTACTCCTTGACAACAGTAGGATGTGGTACTCCTTGACAACAGCGGGGCAAACAGTAGCATGATTCTCATTAACCAATTCTGACAATGAACTATTTTTCAGTCGATCTGAATTTTCTTGTGAGAAAGTGAAAAGAGACTCTCATGTTGTCAAGCAAATATAAAAATAATATAATAATACAGTTGCTATGGCACGTGACTCCAACATTACGAGGAATGCCCGAGACAACTACAAACAACTATGGTTACACCAAATTCCTTGTCTCGTAAGAAAATGGTACATGTATCTACAAATAAATGTCATTGTTAAAGTTTTAAAGCATGCCAAGGTTTAGGCAACATGTCATTAACTATAACGACACAGACTGTCCATCTTTGAAGAGGTCGTACAAATGATTCATAATTAATTTGCATGGCTCACAGGTTACACCTGTTATGGATTTTTTGTGCAAGTGTATATTTGTAACGCACAAGGGGACTGACACAGTATGAAGTCCGCACCAGACCGCCACACTTTCCTTGCGGCCGAGCCTCGTTTTGAGATTTCTACGATGTCCAGATTGCCGTTCGTCACCTCTACCACGCTGTACGACAGAAAACGCTGTTCGGCATGTTGCAAGGATTAGAAGGGGCGTAGTGTTGCAGTATACACGGGGTGAGATCTGTCAAATAATACTGGCTATTGTACTAAGTTGCGCAATAAGACGGAACCCATTCAACAGGAAACGAGACAGCGCGGTGTAATCAATGTTGACTTGGTGGATCTCCCCAAGGACAACGGGGTGGGGTGGGGTTACACGGGGTTTCCGATTATTGCACTTACTTAGTGATATGCATACCCGCACGAGTGTGTATGTATGAGGGGACATGTGCGAATCTGTACATAAATAGGTTTTATGTTGCTACCCAACGTAAATATTTTGCCACAGTGGAACATCGATACCTCAATGAAACGCAATATACTGGTTCCAGGGAGACTAGCCCTTTGTTGATCCACTAAATGTCGAGCGGCAGGCAGGGTAACAACAAATTCCATGTTTTAACGTGTTTTATTATGACACCACGAGGAATCGAACCACCTCTTATTCGGTAGACACCATATGCGACAGTTCTCCACATACATTTTCAACATGAGGAGTACGTACGCCCAGATCTACGAAGGTCTCTTAGCGATACGATGGTCGTAAGTTAATGTTTCTGTATGGCACTTACGACTCTTACTCTAAGAGCGCTAAGAGAGCTTCGAAAATCTGGGCCCTGAATGGAATTTAATGGCGTGTAAGTAATCTCTTGTGTCGTTTCATAAATGCACCACTACATTGCTACTCTTGTGTGAACAGGTCAAAAAACAATAAAGCAATACGTGTACTTTTTCAGGTAAATACGTCCGTAAATGATTCAAAAACCGTACACCATTGCTGTGGTGCGTGTCTGCTACGTTTTCTGATTTTTTTCCTACCGTATCGTGCATATTTTTTTTATCCATACATACGCCGATGAAATGAAATACGCCCTTTTCTGGTGCCCTTTTAATATCCGTCACACCGAAGGGTATTTAACGACACCATGGTGAAACTATGGCAACTAGTTTCACAATACGCTCTACATATTTAACATATATCTTTAGCACGAATAGCACGTGGATACAATGGCCATTTACGCAAGTGACACTGACGCAAAAAAAATTCCGGAAACTGACAATGGATGTGACATAGTATCGCAACTGCGTCAGGAAACGACAAAAACGGCCGACGACACCGGATACTAGTGTTCAACGGTGGACCTGCACGAAAAACCCAGTAAAATGTGTTTTTGAATGTAAAGATGTTGTGGAGATTAAAATATCGTGTGAATTTCAAGAACAGGCTTGATGAGGTGATAATCGCGTTATATTCCCCATACAATGGTTACTTTGTATTGGTGGCCTATAGGGTTTATACAGATTGATGTCCTATATGGTTTAGACAGATAGATAGCTTATATGGTTTAGATTGATGGCCTATATGGTTTCGACAGATTGATAGCTTATATGGTTTAGATTGATGGCCTATATGGTTTAGACAGATTGATAGCTTATATGGTTTAGATTGATGGCCTATATGGTTTAGACAGATTGATGGCTTATATGGTTTAGATTGGTGGCCTATATGGTTTAGACAGATTGATAGCTTATATGGTTTAGATTGATGGCCTATATGGTTTAGACAGATTGGTAGCTTATATGGTACAGAATGATGGCCTACATGGTTTAGACAGATTGATAGCTTATATGGTTTAGATTGATGGCCTATATGGTTTAGACAGATTGGTAGCTTATATGGTTTAGATTGGTGGCCTATATGGTTTAGACAGATTGATGGCTTATATGGTTTAGATTGATGGCCTATATGGTTTAGACAGATTGATGGCTTATATGGTTTAGATTGGTGGCCTATATGGTTTAGACAGATTGATAGCTTATATGGTTTAGATTGATGGCCTATATGGTTTAGACAGATTGGTAGCTTATATGGTTTAGATTGATGGCCTATATGGTTTAGACAGATTGGTAGCTTATATGGTACAGAATGATGGCCTATATGGTTTAGACAGATTGATAGCTTATATGGTTTAGATTGGTGGCCTATATGGTTTAGACAGATTGATAGCTTATATGGTTTAGATTGGTGGCCTATATGGTTTAGACAGATTGATAGCTTATATGGTTTAGATTGGTGGCCTATATGGTTTAGACAGATTGATAGCTTATATGGTTTAGATTGATGGCCTATATGGTTTGGACAGATTGATAGCTTATATGGTTTAGATTGATGGCCTATATGGTTTAGACAGATTGATAGCTTATATGGTTTAGATTGATGGCCTATATGGTTTGGACAGATTGATAGCTTATATGGTTTAGATTGATGGCCTATATGGTTTAGACAGATTGGTAGCTTATATGGTTTAGATTGATGGCCTATATGGTTTAGACAGATTGATAGCTTATATGGTTTAGATTGATGGCCTATATGGTTTAGACAGATTGGTAGCTTGTATGGTTTAGATTGAAGGCCTATATGGTTTAGACAGATTGGTAGCTTATATGGTACAGAATGATGGCCTATGTGGTTTGGACAGATTGATAGCTAATATGGTTTAGATTGGTGGCCTATATGGTTTAGACAGATTGATAGCCTATATAGTTTAGATTGGTGGCCTATATGGTTTAGACAGATTGATAGCTTATATGGTTTAGATTGATGACCTATATGGTTTAGACAGATTGATGGCTTATATGGTTTAGATTGGTGGCCTATATGGTTTAGACAGATTGATAGCCTATATGGTTTAGATTGATGGCCTATATGGTTTAGACAGATTGATAGCTTATATGGTTTAGATTGATGGCCTATATGGTTTAGACAGATTGATAGCTTATATGGTTTAGATTGGTGGCCTATATGGTTTAGACAGATTGATAGCTTATATGGTTTAGATTGATGACCTATATGGTTTAGACAGATTGATAGCTTATATGGTTTAGATTGAAGGCCTATATGGTTTAGGCAGATTGATAGCTTATATGGTTTAGATTGATGGACTATATGGTTTAGACAGATTGATGGCTTATATGGTTTAGATTGATGGCCTATATGGTTTAGACAGATTGATAGCCTATATGGTTTAGATTGATGGCCTATATGGTTTGGACAGATTGATAGCTTATATGGTTTAGATTGGTGGCCTATATGGTTTAGACAGATTGATAGCTTATATTGTTTAGATTGATGGCCTATATGGTTTAGACAGATTGATGGGTTATATGGTTTAGATTGATGGCCTATATGGTTTAGACAGATTGATAGCTTATATGGTTTAGATTGATAGCCTATATGGTTTAGACAGATTGATAGCTTATATGGTTTAGATTGATGGCCTATATGGTTTAGACAGATAGATAGCTTATATGGTACAGAATGATGGCCTATATGGTTTGGACAGATAGATAGCTTATATGGTACAGAATGATGGCCTATATGGTTTAGACAGATAGATAGCTTATATGGTTTAGATTGATGGCCTACATGGTTTAGACAGATTGATAGCTTATATGGTTTAGATTGATGGCCTACATGGTTTAGACAGATTGATGGCCTATATGGTTTAGATTGGTGGCCTATATGGTTTAGACAGATTGCTAGCCTATATGGTTTAGATTGATGACCTATATGGTTTAGACAGATTGATAGCTTATATGGTTTAGATTGATGGCCTATATGGTTTAGACAGATTGATAGCTTATATGGTTTAGATTGAAGGCCTATATGGTTTAGACAGATTGGTAGCTTATATGGTACAGAATGATGGCCTATGTGGTTTGGACAGATTGATAGCTAATATGGTTTAGATTGGTGGCCTATATGGTTTAGACAGATTGATAGCCTATATAGTTTAGATTGGTGGCCTATATGGTTTAGACAGATTGATAGCTTATATGGTTTAGATTGATGACCTATATGGTTTAGACAGATTGATGGCTTATATGGTTTAGATTGGTGGCCTATATGGTTTAGACAGATTGATAGCCTATATGGTTTAGATTGATGGCCTATATGGTTTAGACAGATTGATAGCTTATATGGTTTAGATTGATGGCCTATATGGTTTAGACAGATTGATAGCTTATATGGTTTAGATTGGTGGCCTATATGGTTTAGACAGATTGATAGCTTATATGGTTTAGATTGATGACCTATATGGTTTAGACAGATTGATAGCTTATATGGTTTAGATTGAAGGCCTATATGGTTTAGGCAGATTGATAGCTTATATGGTTTAGATTGATGGACTATATGGTTTAGACAGATTGATGGCTTATATGGTTTAGATTGATGGCCTATATGGTTTAGACAGATTGATAGCCTATATGGTTTAGATTGATGGCCTATATGGTTTGGACAGATTGATAGCTTATATGGTTTAGATTGGTGGCCTATATGGTTTAGACAGATTGATAGCTTATATTGTTTAGATTGATGGCCTATATGGTTTAGACAGATTGATGGGTTATATGGTTTAGATTGATGGCCTATATGGTTTAGACAGATTGATAGCTTATATGGTTTAGATTGATAGCCTATATGGTTTAGACAGATTGATAGCTTATATGGTTTAGATTGATGGCCTATATGGTTTAGACAGATAGATAGCTTATATGGTACAGAATGATGGCCTATATGGTTTGGACAGATAGATAGCTTATATGGTACAGAATGATGGCCTATATGGTTTAGACAGATAGATAGCTTATATGGTTTAGATTGATGGCCTACATGGTTTAGACAGATTGATAGCTTATATGGTTTAGATTGATGGCCTACATGGTTTAGACAGATTGATGGCCTATATGGTTTAGATTGGTGGCCTATATGGTTTAGACAGATTGCTAGCCTATATGGTTTAGATTGATGACCTATATGGTTTAGACAGATTGATAGCTTATATGGTTTAGATTGATGGCCTATATGGTTTAGACAGATTGATAGCTTATATGGTTTAGATTGATGGCCTATATGGTTTAGACAGATTGATAGCTTATATGGTTTAGATTGATTGCTTATATGGTTTAGATTGATGGCCTATATGGTTTAGACAGATTGGTAGCTTGTATGGTTTAGATTGAAGGCCTATATGGTTTAGACAGATTGGTAGCTTATATGGTACAGAATGATGGCCTATGTGGTTTGGACAGATTGATAGCTAATATGGTTTAGATTGGTGGCCTATATGGTTTAGACAGATTGATAGCCTATATAGTTTAGATTGGTGGCCTATATGGTTTAGACAGATTGATAGCTTATATGGTTTAGATTGATGACCTATATGGTTTAGACAGATTGATGGCTTATATGGTTTAGATTGGTGGCCTATATGGTTTAGACAGATTGATAGCCTATATGGTTTAGATTGATGGCCTATATGGTTTAGACAGATTGATAGCTTATATGGTTTAGATTGATGGCCAGATTATCTTCCCATGATCCAAATCTTCTTATGATGACTATTTTCAGGCTTGACTCAGATGGAACAGTGTTCTCAGGGATATGGAATCCTGGAAGGGATATTGTCGGCATTTTACACATATTAAATGGGTTGATGACGAAATATATTTGGTTTTTGAAAACTGGCGTGGTAGCATTGTTGCCTCTGTCGCATTTGATATTCAAAGCCCGACAATTCCAAAATGTTTTGTCCCTTTTAAGATTCCACACTGAGGTGTTAAACACAAATGACCATTTTCACGAAATAACTAGTTTATAACAATCATATTTGTTTTACACATTACATTTGTGTTTTTAGAAATGAAGATAAAAAATAAATGATAAGTATGATATTCATTGCACAACCTTACATTAAGAGCACTGGTATGGAATCGCTTCATCACTTCCAATGTACATAACACCATAGGACGTGTTTATGAAAGAAACTCAACTTGCTGCTGTTGAATATGGCATTGGAATAGTCTAAATTCGTACCCAATGTACCTAATCTGTGTCAAAGATTAAGCACTGGACATGATAAGATCTTTTTTTATATCTGTTGTTTCCATACACAGTGTCAGAAAATGTCGAATCTTACATATTCGCCAAAGAGGTCATAAGATGTCAAAATGACACATTTCTTCATAAATTTGTCGTTAAAAGCAACGATTCAATGTGTTTCGGCTGTGTCCCCACACAACAAGCAACAGCCGGAGACAAGCTCTACAAGTTTACATAAACGTCTTATCGATTCAAGTTCACGATTTTCATGTTTTTGCCATTCCGCGTGCGAAGAAACGACCTGGATTAAGTTTGTGCAAATTTGGTTGTGATCGTAACAAACATTGAGCATAACGTCTGAGAGGTCATCGAGTGCCGTTCGGGGATGAAGGTCAAGTTCAATCGATTCGTGATTTTTCGGCGTGGGGACTTTGGGAACGGACCTTTCTCAGAAACATTCGAATTATTATGAATGAAAGAAGTTACTCTTGAAAAACAGGCAGTTTAATGACTAAGAATATCCACACTTTGTGGACTGGCTATAAATTTTGGTATTGGGTATTGGTTGACGGTGGTCTCAAGGTTAATCATGACAACATCAAGCTAAAACAAAACAGCCTGGCAGAGGCTGTGAGATTTTTTATTAAAAAATGGAGACTGTAACGCATACATACCGTGTATGAAATCAGACAATTTGCTCGAACAGGGTAGGAGAAGGATATCGTGTGGAGGCTATAACCAATTAGAAAGAAACATCAGAACTCTCCAATTCTCAAATGCATCACCTGTCTATGGCATACAAATGTTAACGAGAATGAATGCTTTGTCATTTGCGATTCGTTCCCACAAAACAGGATATAAGTTGGTAAAATGTCGATACTTTTCCAGTAGGTGTGCGCCCTTACGTACGTGTGCGTGCGAGCGTGCGTGCGAGCGTGCGTGCGAGCGTGCGTGCGTGCGTGCGTGCGTGCGTGCGTGTGTGTCTATGAAACAAGTTTTCGGGGAGGAAAGGCAGCCACTCTATTTTATGACTAAATACGGGTATTCACCACAATGAATTGACTATACTCGCATATTCGTTTCCTTTACGGAAACGATGGCTTTGCACAGTCTGCCATTGTCTCGATATTAAAACAGACTGGCGCCGAAAACCAACCAAACGAGACATCAAAACACAATTTTCATGTGACACAGTTATAAAATGTGCGTCCCGAAGCAGCTGTCGTTCTACCTCAATCGATCAAATAGCCATTTAATAAATACTTTGTTTGGCTTCGTTAATAAATTTGGCATTCCAAAGTTATAAGTAGTTTGTGTACAATTATACTAAATTTTATGATAACGTCATTGCTGAGGTGAATATTTAAAACCAGTGAAGCATTTTGGAAGAAGGGTACAGAATGTGTAAATATTGTTACGGCACAGTGTGTGAGTGGATACGGCTTTATGCCGCTTTTAGCAATATTCTAGCAACATCATGGCGAGTAACACTAGAAAATGGGTTATACTGGCAAGACGGTCCTTCATTACGCCACGTGAGAGTAGTTTCTCAAGTAAAATGTTTGCTCTGCACATGGCATCTCCCGTCGGCCAGTCGTTACCACAACTGCACAAGTCTCTCGGGTCGAAATTAATAGTTTAAATGATAATTTCTTAAAAAGGTAAGTGAGTGAGTTTAGTTTTACGCCACATTCGGCAAAATTCCAGGTGTAAACCAGACAATCCAGTGATCAACAGCATGAATATCGATCTAAGCAATTGGGAACAGATGACACGAGTCAAGCAGGGCAGCGAGCCTGAGCACTTGATCCTGTTAGTCGCCTCTTACGACAAGACGGTCAATTCTAACCCTGATCTTCACGGGTCCAAAACAAAAACCGTGAAAAAAAGCAATAAAAAATCTTATTGTCCTCTTATTTTGACACCCTCTTAGAAGGGTAGAAGTACAATACATACATGGGATCACCAATCAGTACAGCACTGAGACAATGTTATGGCATTATCTCCAATATCATTCCAGCACTTGCATATTGACATGTCATCGGTTCCCAATTGCGCAGATCGATGCTCATGTCGTTGATCACTGGATTATCTGATACAGACTCGATTGTTTACAGACAACCCGCCGCCTTACAGCTGGAATATTGCTGAGTGCAGCGTCAAACTAAATTCGCCTACTCACTCACTCACTCAGTCGACAATGTTGCAGCTAGATGATGGCGGTCTGTAAACGGTCAAGCTTGGACCAGACAATCCAGTGATTCAGTCGACCTTGTTAATCGCCTAGATGGATGGATTGCTCAAGACCAATCGTAACTCAGATCATCACCGAAGGAACTATAGAACCCAATAATAATAATAATAATGTAAGAATAGGTAAAACGTTTGGTTTACGTATCATGTATGTGTTAGATATATATTGCTTTTTGTTAAGTGGGTTTGGCAAATTAGAGTTTGACGCTGAAATGCCAAGGGTTGTTGACTCTGGATTGAACTTGAAATGTCTAGAGGGGATTTGTCTTGTGTGTCGGTGCACTTTGAGCTGTGCACAAACAACAACAAACCATCGCTTTATGACCCACTTTAAACTACCTGTGGATCCCCGCGTACAGTCCGTGCGAGCCGTGTGTTTGAGACCCGGCAAAGTCATGGATGTTGTTTGGGTTTGGAAAACTAGGATTTGTCACTTTTAGGATAACTTCCATAGGAGCGCATTATTAACATGCGTGTGTTACATTGCTCTTTAATATCGTTTCCTGGATCTTCTGGAAAGGGCAGTTAACTAGTAATAAACAAGTCAACTGAACAAGGGGGCAATAGAAAGTGAACACCCAATGTTTCTAAGTTACAGTACATTTAATGAAGTCAGCATTTAGGACAATGCGGCTATGAGAAACTCATCACAGAAGAAGGTCACGTGTTGTGTAATGGACAGGCGGGTAGGAACAGCACATATCACAGATACAAAGGTCAGTAATGGAATGGCTCAGTCATTTCAAGTCTCTGGTCACGCATACACACCCTTAGTAACGAGTGTGACCACCTCTAGCAGCAATACACGCCCAGGCTCGCCGCCTCATCGATGTCGTCGGCTGTCGAATGACGTCGTTCAGAAGCCTATTCCACAGGTACCTGAAAGCGTCTTCAAGGGGGATTTTACTAGCTTGGACAACTAGCAAAAAAATCAAAATAAAAAGTGTTCACTTTCTTTTGTCCACGAGTCTAGTCTGATATGAACAGTCTGTTGTCTGTTGAAAGCCAATTCTAAAAATCTATGTGTTTCTTCCTTTCCCACACCCCACACCGATCAACATGCAGGCCACCTGTCCTGTCCCCAGCACACCTCACACCCCGCTGCCTCAGTACTCCACTGCCACACACCAACAAGAGGAACATACCTCATTCATTAGTTACTCGTTAGCAATAACATTGTTCTTTAAACACGTGTGAACAAACTTTAACACTCTTCTCAGTTTTTTCCTGTAGTTATCCGTCATAGTTTCACAGTTTTTTCCCTTGTTATTCACAAGCGTAGGTACACTCGTAAATGTCCGGACAAGCGTCATACATTGCCCACGTTGACGAGTCATGACACATCAGCTCATGCTGGAAATAATGGTTGCCTTTTGCTAATATAATTGCTTTTTCATTCTGGCAACATATCTCTCAACTTGAAAAATATCTTTAAAGGTAGCAATGAAGGAATTAAAACACAAAGATTCATTTCGAGAACAGCTTTTGTATTATATGTGTCTTTTTCCAGCGAAAGAATATGGTTCAACAGTTTGAAGTTTGCAGTCCCCTGGATACCACTTAGGATGGATTAATTACATATACCTTGCCTGGCGTTCGGCAGTGAGAAATGCAGTATGTACTGGCCACCTCGTGTACGGTGGTGACTTGGGCATCCTTGTAAACTACGGCATGGCATCACAATGGGCAGCCACATACAGTCAACATGGACAAGTACAGGCACTCACACGCACGAGTTAAATCCAATTTCACCTCAAAACACTCAATTCAAATGCATGATTATAAATCCATTAATCTCCACTGTGAGTAATCGTTCATAATATATCACCATTGTTATTAATATGATATCGGTTAATCGTCTTATCTTCTCAATAAGCAGAACCACGAATGCTAATTACATAGATTACATTAACTAACTAGATCATTGTAACGAGGGTGTCAGGGCGTAATCTCACAATTCACGCGCTGTTCATGACATACGTTCTGGATAAATGCCGTTTGTCAAGTAAAGCATATACATTGTGACGTTGTGGTAACCAAATGAGAACGGGCTGAAAAATACCATGGCCCGACGCCCGGGTCGCGTGGATTTCTGC
Organism: Haliotis asinina; assembly: GCF_037392515.1. NCBI lineage: Eukaryota > Metazoa > Mollusca > Gastropoda > Lepetellida > Haliotidae > Haliotis > Haliotis asinina. The sequence goes on from NC_090286.1 coordinate 38,811,392, forward strand.
GGTCGGTCAAGTAAATATCCACATTAAATTTCAACGTGTTAAAATGTTGTGATGATGAAATAGAGCGCTATTGCTACCAACTAACGTCTGTGTTTTATTTCCTAGCTATTCATTAGCTGTTCCTATTTACAGACCGCCGCCATATAGCTGGAGTATGGCGTAAAACTAAACTCACTCACTCGGTCATTAGCTGTTCTGGTGTTTACAACTGTCCATGGACAAATGAGAACTTGCAACATATCGGTGAGGTGGCAAGAGAAAGAGCACATAATTATTTAAACAATAATTAAAAATGAGTCATATCAGATAATTAGCCAGCGACTGGTCCCCTACCATGTTAAAATGGTATGTGACTTTGTGGGGTGTAATGGGTTACGACAAGAGTAAAATGTTCACTCTCCCTCTTTCTCTCTTAAAAAAGCAAAGTATACTAAATAAAATGAAAATGACTGCTCAACATAAAACTGAGGTATTTATGAACCCCTTGTACAAACATCATGACAGCTAGCTATATGTAGGTAACTTTCTAACCCGCTTTTAAAAATGAGAAATCATGGAAAGTATTTTTGTGTGCGTGTGTGCTTTTTAGCAAATTTGAAAATAGTACTTTTAGGGTGTACATTTCACATCTATGGAAACAGTCTAAATGCTTAAGCTGTGACTGAGAATTTAGTGGAGAACCCAAGAGAGCAATCATCTACCCCTTATGAAATATAGCTGAAAGTTACAAGTTAGAGTCACTTATAACTTTAATAAAATCTTGGACCTATTTCAGTGTTTATCTTCCCATACCTGAAGACACTTTGATCGAACATTACCGTTATCATGACTGCAATTTTGTATTTTATCATGAACATATGGCAGGCAAGTGACTTGCATATCAGTCTGCAGTAGGTCTGTTTAAAACATAGTCGGGGTCTTGTCAACTGATCGTCAATATTCCTGTCAGTCTGGCCGCTAGAAATACTTTCAGGTTGAAAAGTTTGTATGTATGTGATATTATCTGTATCTAGTATGTGATATTATCTGTATCTAGTATGTGATATTATCTGTATCTAGTATGTGATATTATCTGTATCTAGTATGTGATATTATCTGTATCTAGTATGTGATATTATCTGTATCTAGTATGTGATATTATCTGTATCTAGTATGTGATATTATCTGTATCTAGTATGCCATCCAAATCCAGGTTTGACTTCGTCGATTGATTTATTCGTTAAGCTGGCACCAGACCTCAGTAAGCTTGTTACGGCTGTGACCTTTCTAAAAATCCCTTAAGTCTCCCATACCATGAAACAGTTAAGCGAAGTTTCATACACATACGAAGAGTATATAGTTAAGTGTCATATATAATAAAACAGTTACGAAGAGTATATAGTTAAGTGTCAGATATAATGAAACAGTTAAGTGAAGTTTCATTCACATACGAAGTGTATATAGATAAGTGTCTCGTATAATGAAACAGTTAAGCGAAGTTTCATACCCATACGGAGAGTATATAGTTAAGTGTCAGATATAGTGAAAGAGTTACGAAGAGTATATAGTTAAGTGTCAGATATAATGAAACAGTTAAGTGAAGTTCCATTCACATACGAAGTGTATATAGATAAGTGTCAGATATAATGAAACAGTTAAGTGAAATTTCATACCTATACGAAAAGTGTATAGTTAAGTGTCAGATATAATGAAACAGTTAAGCGAAGTTTCATACCCATACGGAGAGTATATAGTTAAGTGTCAGATATAGTGAAAGAGTTACGAAGAGTATATAGTTAAGTGTCAGATATAATGAAACAGTTAAGTGAAGTTCCATTCACATACGAAGTGTATATAGATAAGTGTCAGATATAATGAAACAGTTAAGTGAAATTTCATACCTATACGAAAAGTGTATAGTTAAGTGTCAGATATAATGAAACAGTTAAGTGAAATTTCATACCTATACGAAAAGAGTATAGTTAAGTGTCAGATATAATGAAACATTTAAGTGAAATTTCATACCTATACGAAAAGTGTATAGTTAAGTGTCAGATATAATGAAACAGTTAAGTGAAATTTCATACCTATACGAAAAGTGTATAGTTAAGTGTCAGATATAATGAAACAGTTAAGTGAAATTTCATACATATACGAAAAGTGTATAGTTAAGTGTCAGATATAATGAAACAGTTAAGTGAAGTTTCATTTCCATACGAAGAGTATATAGTTAAGTGTCCCATATAAGGAAACAGTCAAGTGAAGTTTCATACACATAGAAGATATATATAGTTAAGGGTCCCATACAATGAAAGTTTCATACACATACTTTGGACGTGAGAGACCTCACAAGACTACAGATAGCAAGTGACATCACATTCCTAAAGAACTTCTGTCTCGGGGACTGTTTCAACAGGAAACCAGCGCGTCAACCTCCAATCTTCCTTGATATCCGTCTATACTGAAATATCCTCAGTTACATCCCACGCTTGCATCATACTTCACCCAGGAACAAAGCCAAGTGGTCCTTCTCTCGTCATTCATATGGTCTATAAAAAAAAGTCCGGTTTCGGTAACCCGTGAAGATCCGGGTTAGAGTTGTTCTTAAGTAACCGACGTTTATCCTGGTTGGCACATATCATTTATCCAACAGCGTCCTTTATGCTCATGGTGCTGATCGGGGTGGTGAGGGTGCCTAGTGGTTAAAGCGTTCGCTCGTCACGCCGAAGACCCGGGTTCGATTCCCCACTGCAATATTGCATGAACATTGCTAAAAAGCGGCGTAAAACTACACTCACTCATGGTGCTGATCACTGCATTGCCTGGTCCAAATTATTCACAGATTATTTCACATTATTCGCAGCAATAGCTGCCATATTTGCTGAGTACCGGTTTTCGGAACATTTAAAACTCTCGAAAGCACAGGTGAGTATTCGTCCACCAGCTGGTGTCTCCGCGGTCCCAGGCTGTGTTTAGGTCGGTGGCCGAGCATGTCACGAGCAGTTTGAGCCCCCGGGCCAACAAGGGTCACGAGGGTCGTGCACACAAACTACATGCTTTTCTTGGGCGCTTTTCAAGATCAGTGTCAGCAGTGATCGAACCTAATACCAGGTCACACACATATATTAGGTTTATGTATACAAATGTCAGGAGTTGAAATCGCTGTTTTACCAAAGCGTGGGGGCTGGAATGTCCGTTAGATGAATAGAAACGCTTTTAGGCTGGGTGCTTTGATTTGACAGTAGATGCAAGACAGGGCAAGGTTTGGGCACTTTCGGCATTCTTTGCCCTATGTAATGATTTAATTTGGAGAAATACAAAATTGCACTTTGAGACTAACAAGTTGGCTATTGACATAGCCACATCAGCCCGAGAACAATCAATTTAAACTTCATCAACTCATTGAAAAAAGTAATCACCAAAAATGTCAGGGATGAAAAATAGTGAATGCCTGCATCAGTGAATCATATGATTACAAAAAAATGGAATGGATATTCCAAAAGTCAGTCAACTTTTTTAAACTTGTGTTTTTAAATTGCTCAAACTGGCGTTCGCAACAGTTCCATACATCGTGAGTGAGTGAGCGAGTTCGGTTTTATGCCGCTTTTATGGATATTCCAGCAACATCACGGTGACGGACATCAGAAATCGGCTTCACACATTGTACCCATGTGGGGAATCGAACCCGGGTCTTCGGTGTGAACGCTCTAACCACTAGGATACGTATACCCCACGACCCCGTAACACACTGCATGGATAACAGCATAAATCCAGATCTTTCCAGGACAGTTAATGTGGTGCCCATTAACAATGATAGATGAATGATATCAAAGGAAACGTGTTGTAGGAATCTATAAATCCCGTTAGTCGCCTCTTACCACAAGCATGGGTTGCTGAAGATCAATTCCTACTCGGATCTTTCCGGGTCTTTACAGTAGGAACACACGAGTACAACAAACGAGTACTGTTTTGATGGCGTTAAATGGAGACGGGACGACTTGGCAGACCGAACAAGGTCGAATGGTGTCGTTTGGTCAGCGTGTTGTTATTGAGAGCGGTCGCTAGTCACGCCCAAGACAAGCGTTCGATTCCCCAAATAGATACAATGTGTGAAGCCCATTTCTCTTTTGTAAAGGCGACTGAAAACTGAAAACTCACTCGCTCACACATAAATATTAAGCTATCAAATAAAATACGCGTGATAGTATCTGGGGAAATTTAAACGGTCAGGTAACTTTAGAGCCAAGGTGCATCAAAGTTCCATGAGGGCTGACAAGCAGATCTTGGCCCAAAGCGTGAAGTACTTTCTGAGATTCATCATACCACTTGTAGGTAACCCTGTGAAGATGACGTACACTGACAGAGGAGCTGTGACGTTGGAAAAAATTTTGACATTTTATTTAATGAATGATATCCAAGCGAGTCATGGCATATTAACGATACGATGAAAGCATCGAATTCCAGTATATATGCACTTTCCTCTCTACTTCGCACCCTTCCCTGTATATATACACACAAAATCTCTTTCGCTCTCTTTCTCTCACACCATCTCTCTCTCTCTCGCGCTCTCTCTCTCACTCTCTCACGCACACACACACACCATCTCTCTCATACACACGTACACACAGCATCTCTCCCTCTGTCACCCACATACACACACCATGGCTCTCTCACACAAACATACACACACCATCTCTCACTCTCACACACATACACACATATCTCTTTCGCACACACATAAACCATCTCACACACACACATACACATACATCTCTCTTTCTCTCTCACACACATACACACACCATCTCTTTCTCTCACATACATGCACATACCATCTCTCTCACTCTCACATATATACACACACACCATCTTTCTCTCTCTCACACGTCTCACACACATACAAACCATCTCTTTCTCCCTCTCTCACACATATACACACAATCTTTCTCTCACACACACATCTTTCTCACACACATATATACACCATCTCTCTCTCACACACACAAACACGTATACAAACTATCTCACTCTCACATATACACACCATCTTTTTCTTTCTCTCTCTCACGTACACACGTCATCTCTCTCACTCTCTCACACACACATAAATCTGTTTCTCCCTCACACACACATCTCTATCACACACATATATGCATCATCTCTCTCACTCTCACACACCCATCATCTTTCTTTCTTTCTCACACACATACACACACCATCTCTATCTCCCTCTCACACACATCTATACACCATCTCTCTCTCTCACACACACAAACACGTATACACACTATCTCACTCTCACACATACACACCATTTTTTCTTTCTCTCTCTCACGTACACACGTCATCTCTCTCACTCTCCCACGCACCATCTCTCTCTCTTTCTCTCGCACATATACACATATATATCTCTCACACATACATATACACACCATCTCTCTCATACACACATACACCACCTCTCTCTCACTCTCTCTCAGACACATAGTGATACACAGCATCTCTCTCACACACATATATCTCTCATACACGTATACTGTGTATGTCCATTCCATCTCTACTACACACACATGCACACACCATATCTTTCTTCTTCTCTCTCTCTCTCTCTCTCTCTCTCTCACACACACACACACATAGTGATACACAGCATCTCTCTCAAACACATATATCTCTCATACACGTATACTGTGTATGTCCATTCCATCTCTACTACACACACATGCACACACCATATCTTTCTTCTTCTTCTCTCTCTCTCTCTCTCTCTCTCTCACACACACACACACACACACATAGTGATACACAGCATCTCTCTCACACACATATATCTCTCATACACGTATACTGTGTATGTCCATTCCATCTCTACTACACACACATGCACACACCATATCTTTCTTCTTCTTCTCTCTCTCTCTCTCTCTCTCTCTCTCTCTCTCAGTCACATAGTGATACACAGCATCTCTCTCACACACATATATCTCTCATACACGTATACTGTGTATGTCCATTCCATCTCTACTACACACACATGCACACACCATATCTTTCTTCTTCTCTCTCTCTCTCTCTCTCTCAGTCACATAGTGATACACAGCATCTCTCTCACACACATATATCTCTCATACACGTATACTGTGTATGTCCATTCCATCTCTACTACACACACATGCACACACCATGTCTTTCTTCTTCTCTCTCTCTCTCTCTCTCAGACACATAGTGATACACAGCATCTCTCTCACACACATATATCTCTCATACACGTATACTGTGTATGTCCATTCCATCTCTACTACACACACATGCACACACCATATCTTTCTTCTTCTCTCTCTCTCTCTCTCAGACACATAGTGATACACAGCATCTCTCTCACACACATATATCTCTCATACACGTATACTGTGTATGTCCATTCCATCTCTACTACACACACATGCACACACCATATCTTTCTTCTTCTTCTCTCTCTCTCTCTCTCTCTCTCAGACACATAGTGATACACAGCATCTCTCTCACACACATATATCTCTCATACACGTATACTGTGTATGTCCATTCCATCTCTACTACGCACACATGCACACACCATATCTTTCTTCTTCTCTCTCTCTCTCTCTCAGTCACATAGTGATACACAGCATCTCTCTCACACACATATATCTCTCATACACGTATACTGTGTATGTCCATTCCATCTCTACTACACACATGCACACACCATATCTTTCTTCTTCTCTCTCTCTCTCTCTCTCAGACACATAGTGATACACAGCATCTCTCTCACACACATATATCTCTCATACACGTATACTGTGTATGTCCATTCCATCTCTACTACACACACATGCACACACCATATCTTTCTTCTTCTCTCTCTCTCTCTCTCAGACACATAGTGATACACAGCATCTCTCTCACACACATATATCTCTCATACACGTATACTGTGTATGTCCATTCCATCTCTACTACACACACATGCACACACCATATCTTTCTTCTTCTCTCTCTCTCTCTCTCTCTCTCTCAGTCACATAGTGATACACAGCATCTCTCTCACACACATATATCTCTCATACACGTATACTGTGTATGTCCATTCCATCTCTACTACACACACATGCACACACCATATCTTTCTTCTTCTCTCTCTCTCTCTCTCTCTCTCTCTCTCTCAGTCACATAGTGATACACAGCATCTCTCTCACACACATATATCTCTCATACACGTATACTGTGTATGTCCATTCCATCTCTACTACACACACATGCACACACCATATCTTTCTTCTCTCTCTCTCTCTCTCTCTCAGACACATAGTGATACACAGCATCTCTCTCACACACATATATCTCTCATACACGTATACTGTGTATGTCCATTCCATCTCTACTACACACACATGCACACACCATATCTTTCTTCTTCTCTCTCTCTCTCTCTCTCAGACACATAGTGATACACAGCATCTCTCTCACACACATATATCTCTCATACACGTATACTGTGTATGTCCATTCCATCTCTACTACACACACATGCACACACCATATCTTTCTTCTTCTCTCTCTCTCTCTCTCAGACACATAGTGATACACAGCATCTCTCTCACACACATATATCTCTCATACACGTATACTGTGTATGTCCATTCCATCTCTACTACGCACACATGCACACACCATATCTTTCTTCTTCTCTCTCTCTCTCTCTCTCTCTCTCTCACACACACACACACACACACACACACACAATTCAACACCTATTCAACACTGAATATCTGAGGAGATAGCCCTATGCACTTCCTAACAATCACAGTAAACAGTATTCAGTAAACTGTTTTCCAACAAAACACCGAAACACATAAAACGTCAACCCCAGCAAACATCCCCCATAAAGTTTTCAGCCAGGCATCTGATTACCATTCATCAAGATATGCGGTGATTATAACCGGATTAGAGAAGACAATTGTCTCTCAGCGTCACACACAACGCGCTGAGGCTATAGTACTTGAAGGAACCCTTCTCGACATGAACAGGAGGTGAATTACGAGGATTTTCCGGCGTGGTGCTTTTGAGGGGCACATCGAGGATGACTCATCCTAGAGCAATAGACCTTGACACGAACTTTCCCGCAAACAATGTTGAGAAAAGTGCAAAAAGGATTTGTGGGGTGCTTCAATATATGTGTTGCCTTGCATTCCTTACCACAACTTCAGCGTTGTTAAGGCGCTTACATAATTACATGGGGGACAGTTGAGCTAGTAGATGACAGCATCGTCATCCACTAGCGTCCATCGCAGTACGATATCATACAATCATTGAAGGTCACTCGTGATAAGTCAAAGTTTAGTCAGAGCTCAAGATACGTTCATATGTTTCTGTTTGTCGTTCCCTGGACTGGCTCATTACAAAGATGGTTTGTATCATCCACACCCTTAATCACCTAATTAAAACTTACCTTACATTACATAAGTTTTAAAAACTAAACACATTTAACACATTTTACGTATTTTCAACAAACTAGATTTGTACTAAACTACTAACAAACAAATCTATTGTTTTCGGAGAATCATTATATCATTCAGTTCACAATCCATATTTCGAAATTTTGAAATTAGAATATTTTGTAAAATAATAATGTCTCATAATGTCTACAGCCCAACAACAAGTAACAGATGGCATGAGTGTAACATTGTTCGTTTAACAACTGTGTAACACTGTTCGTGTATGTACAGGCAGTATATTCTTGCAGCCAAGCGATATACAGGGGAACATTATTTTTATGGATAGACAACTTCATCATTTTGTGGATGCGACATGTCGGTTTAGATCCTAACACTGTTTCACAAGATCATTTGTTTGATAACAGTGTTAGACTCTACACCAACACTTCGCATCCACTACAACAAAGAGTGCTCCTCGTCATCATACCAGCTTCTAAACACTTTATCAATTTATGTTTCACACATGTGTTTAAGTTGTACATGAATTATGTAAGCGTTCAGATCTAATGCTGCAGAATGCGAGCGGAATGGGGGTAAAGTTCAGTTCAATTGTAACCAACTGAAATGTTTACCATTCTCATAAAGGGCATTATCTATACTAACACAGCAATTTCGGCTACCCATTGGTCAAAACCAGTCACCTAACCTCGACACCCAAGTTGATAAGGTTTCATGTTAATAGAGTTGCAATTGCTTTCGTTGTTCTGTGTTATTAAAGAGTTCTTGAAGGATAAAAAGGTTGACAACGAATGACAGAATCGATTTCGAACGTTTGATTGTAACAGTTTCTGAGGAGGAATGTCTGCAAGAAGGGATGTGACGCTTTCGGCTACTATTTTGCTTAAATTGTATGTATCCTGTACCGTTTCTGTGAACAGATTTTGTGAACAGAACTGAACTTTTTGTGCTGAATACAGTGTTATAAACCAAAAAAGTGTACGTTCCGAAATAAAAAAAGTTATACCTCTCAACCGGCCGCCATTTTTATTGTCTTATTCTTTCAGTCCATATCTAAAGCATTTAGTTGGGGCGTTCGCGAGTTCGATGAGGAGATTTATCATGTGTATGAGTTAATATCAAACTCGAACACTTGATAAATCGTCCTTGTTTGAAATTTAATTCGGACATAAAACTCCGTATCAAAACACGCGAACACGTGGTTACTGATAATATTTACAAGCAGAAACTTTGTTTTTGCAAAACAGGAATGCATCTTCTTTTCAGTAAAATAGATATTCAGATGAACTTGAACAACATGTCTTGCATTGTTTAGTAACAGCAGGCACAAATTCTACATGTTTGTGGCTGTGACAACAAAACAAATTCCATCAGACCTATTGAGCTCCTACCCGTGGGAAACGTCACGGCTTGTGACTACACTACTCACATACAGTCAATTAAAATCAAACCGGTGTGTATCATGCTGTGTGCCACTATCCGCCCCATCATTTAATTTAAACAGAAAAAGATGATTTAATCATTTCCATCCCACGGGCCAACGCACACAGAAACCTCTTCACCAACAAACTGACTTTTTCTTTCCGTCACAACTGTTATGGTAATATTGAATTATTCACGCTAAATTCCATTCCCCATGTGTCATGGTAAGGAAGTGCAGTACTCGAGCACTGAAAAACGAACCTTGCTACGCCAATGATCCAACGTTTTAATTCAGCTGGGATGACTTGTAAAGCTGAAATTGTAAAAGATGATCCTGACATGTTTCTGTAGCGTGTTTCGAGTTAGTCATAATATTTCCTGATATCGAAGCATTTTAAGCAAAAGTGATATTTGATATATCTGTATATTTCCCAAATGATGTAATTTCAAGGGTTTGTATAACCAAGCTAAGATTGTGAAATATACCATTGTAAGTACTCGTCCTTTGAAATACGATTAATATTCAGGATTTCGGTGGCTACTTATACTTTAATACTAAACTGCGTACATCGAAGTTCGTGCTGCTGATCATTGGATTGTCTGGTCCAGACTCAACTATTTACTGACCTCCATGTAGATGGACTGCGGTATATTGCTGTGCAAACTTCAATACTGCTTTGATACAACACGAGACAGTTGTGAGGAGATGCGTGCGTGTGTGTGTCTGTCAGCCGTGCATTATCGTGCATTGCCGTCAGATCGTCTCTGTTCGACAATGAACAGTTACATGTAAAGTGACGGTCTCTGAGCACTGAACCCTGGAAATGTCAGTTAATAGTGCACCTACTGAAGGGGTAACACTATCTGGTTTGTTTGCTGTTTAACGCCACCCTCAGCAATATTCCCGCTGTAAATAGTCGAGTCTGGACCAGACAATCCAGTGATCAACATCATCTGACCACTCCATCCCTTTAGTCGTCTCTTACGACCAGCATGGTTGCTGAAGATCAATACTAATCCGGATCTCCATGTGAACAGCAAATATGACATATAACACTTTTTATTTCAATATGTATATACGTGCGTCATAGTTATTGAGGGTTGGTTTATCGCTGCATTGCCATATGAAAAGAATCTCGAAAGTGTGAACATTGAATCTGCGGGGAAAAGGACAGAGAAAGGAAGGGCGGGTTACATTAGGCTGCATAAAAAATGAAATGTTTCTCAGGCACTTTTTTTCAAACGTGACGACGGTGGTAGGACTTTTTTAAAAAAAATTGATAGAAAAAAATGACGCGGGAGAAACACTCTAAGAAGTACAGCTTGGGAGCATTAGCACGTGTTAATGAGTAGTAGATTCAGTTACACTCGTTCTTACAGACACTCATTCATATAGTGGACAAATGGATGATTGGGGTGCGATTTCTTTTTTAAATGGCGATAAAAAATTGCTACAAATAAAATGACGCTCTCATGCCCGAGAAGCATGTCACCTTTTTTCTTTAGCCTTTGAAAATTGTCACAACTATAACTAGGAAAAGGCGGTCGGGAGCTTACAGGAACATTGATTTCTTTTGATAATCCGCAATAATAAAACGTATTATAAAATATGAAGCGTGAACATCCTGCATCAATGACGTTGCCCAGTTACGATGAGCCATTTGGTAGGTATTCTACAATTCTCAGTTTTGACTTTTTGACACATTCTGACTAACAAGTTTACAGGGAATTTCTTGACGTGATATCATCCGTATAGGATGCAAAAGACATCAACTGAAGAAACTGTTGCTTAGAGTTGTCTGTTGTTTACCCTCACACTGGTATATTCCCCCCCAATACAACTTGGTCAGTTTGCTGATAGTCTGAACATCTAAGTCTATCAGTATGACCAGAATCCGATAGTGACCGGAATCATCGGGAGGTTCACAGGTTGTCGGGTGGACTGAAAATACATGCATCACAACACTATAACAAAGTCAGTTTTTGGATATGTTGATTAAAACACCCCTACAGATTAACATAACTCGACCTGTCAAATGGCTACTTAAGTTTCAAAGATAATTGAAGTATTGGGCTTGGTTCAGGTTGAGCTCAGTCCTCGAAGCGTCTACGATGATCCAAGGGAGGCAACTCTATCACTACAAGCGTGCCAGACAACGTTACACCACAGTTTCAGTTGCATAGTTGCTGAAACATTATGGTTACACAACACCAAATGTTTTCCCATAGACTTCTATAGTAACCTTATATTTTTTTTTAAAATATCCAGGCTATCAACAGCCATTCCATGTACACATGGGCACAGTCTGGCCTCTAAGCTACAATAAAACACAAGTTGTGGCCAACTTGTCCGGCACATTTGCCAAGCACAGGAAGCGGAACACATCAACCCCCAGCTCCGCACCGAATGTCACCTACTTCCAAATATATGTACACACATAGGCATAACCCATGGTGATAAAAATGACAGCACTAAATACTTAAAATTGTGGTCAATTTTAATAACGGGGTGGATGTGCTTTTAAAACACATACACATCTTACACTATTTCATCCAATCACAGCTGTCACAGGCCTCTGTCCGTTTGAGTTGTTTCCATACGGTCCTCGCTCGGGCAGCATGTGATACTGATATAGTGTAGTGGAACCTTATGGTGCGGTGCTGACTCCCCAATTATGTAATGTAGTTCATCCGATCATCCCTCCTTACCTAATTTGTAACATTTTTTCCTGTCACAACTATAGGGATATACATGTATGTCCAGGTTTATCACTTCTATTTGTTTAACCTAGAACTGCATCCTTTCCGCGGCTGAGGTAGTCTGTCGTACAGACCTTGAAGCAAATATATCCAAGAAAGCACATGCATAGTCTAGAAAATGTGGCAAGTCGAGATTCCCTTACCTTCTGAAAATGAAGAAAGCCTCAGGGCTCCATTTCATTATATATCTTTTTTTCACTATGAACTTTTTTCAGTAAAATATGTTCATTTCAGAGACTAGTTGTTAGTCTACGGCTGAGGGAACACAACATTTTGCTTTCAGGTCACCACCAGGCACGTCCAGACTTATCGTAAACGTCACCTGTTCATCAAACAAGACTGGAACAGTATAATGGTGACACGTGAGTGCATGTTTCAACAGGACAGCTCCAATCGTGTGAAGGTCCACAAACGTCCAGGTGAACGTTTGGCTCACGCTTGTGTTTCTAAGCTTCGTAAGTTTTGGAACCCGTGAAGATCAGGAATAAAGCAGGTCTCAGCAACCCAAAGACGCCTTTGTCACAAAAGATGATTATGCTTGTCGTAAGAGGCGACTGACGAGATCGAGTGGTCAGTCTCACTGACTTGGTTGACAAGTCATCGGTTCCCATTTGTGCAGATCGATGCTCATGCTCTTGATCACTGCATTGATAGATCCAGACTCGAATATTCACAGACTGTCGCTATATAGCAGGAATATTGCTGATTCTGGAGTACCACTCAACACATTCACTAACTTGTAATGTTTTGGGTTGGAGGTGTAATGGTATTTGGGATTGATGGCATGGAGGTGCAATGGTGTGGAACAAGTCACCTCCACATTGCTAATGATAGTGTGTGAGTGAGACGACATGGACGACAAAGTTCGGGAACACGTTCTGTCCAGCAGTGATGTAGTAAGTGAGAGAACAGGGCGGATCCAGAGAATATACCCCCAGGGTCCTTTCCCACTGAGAAGTTCCCCTTAACCCTCGGACTTCATGATCTGTGTGACGCACGTACCTCCTGGGTTCGACCCTGGTGATTATGGTTTTACACTGCTTTTAGCAATATTCCAGTAGAATCAGTCAGGGCGGTTTTCACACATTGTACCTAAGTGGGGAACCGTACCAGGGCCTTCATCATGACAAGCCTACAGAACGTAAGTTCTCGTTTATTCGTTTAGATATTTATCATAGACGCAAAACGACCTCGGAGTGGGTTACTGGTTCAGATGAAACGTTCATACTGATCATGAGCTCATGAGCCTTGATCCCAGATCCTATAACGAAAAATATAAACTGATCAACATTGTACAATGCGTGAGTTTTTTTTATTACAAACAAAAAAGTGATATGCAGTCAATCACTTTACAGATGGAAGGATACATGGGGAGTAACAAATGACGACAAAACAATTCTAAAAAACGTCTCTGCTGTTATGTTTGAAAAGATGAATGTTTCCTGGTTGATCCTCAAGTAGCACCAAACTGGGTATCTTGTGGAAGCTATTAAAACGATGTGACCTGAGAACCATTAACAAGTATTTGTTGTCTTATGAGTAGTATACCTCTTATGATAGCAGAGATTCGGGGTACACTGTCTCAGCCAACTAGTCCATCAATATCATGTTCCATTAAATTACCACTTCGTATGGTACAGAGCATAATGACGACAGTGCACCGAATACGTTGTCCAGGGCTGTTGTTTCCACTGTCATTATTTCATTGTTGGGCAGCGGGCAGGGATGAATAGGTATACCTGATACCCGGACTGGTGAAGAACTCAATTTTTTTATTCATACATATATTTTTGGGGGCGAACACGGATTCATCTACACATAGTTATGACATGGTCGTTTTCTTTAATAGCTGGAATCGTAGATTTTCTTCCCGTCGCCATTGATGAATATATAATTCCATTTGTTAACAAGAATTGCGTGTAATCTGCGTGAAATCTATAAGAACATACAGTCACAACTGCCAAATCTCAGTGCTCTGTTCCAAATATCAAAAGCTCGTGGGTGAGCGAAGATGTTGATTTTGTCATTGCAGAGAATTCCTTTGAGTCTCCACGGCGACTGTTCGCGGTGATTCCAGCATATATACGTTTCCAATACATAATCATGTGTGTGTGTGTGTGTGTGTGTGTGTGTGTGTGTGTGTGTGTGTGTGTGTGTGTGTGCGTGCGTGTGTGTGTTGCAAAAGGAGGCAAATTTGAGAGTGGCGACGCCTTAGACGACATGTGCACCCTGTGATCATAGGCAATATATCCAGTACAAAAGAACAAAGAGGATGTAGATGTCCTTGAAAAACTCAAGTATCACAGCAGCTGGCTTGTCAGTAACAGTTCACCCTATAATTTATACATGTCTGCAAGTCACCATGACGTCATAGTGCATGGCGTCATAGCATTGTGGGGGGATTGTACAAAATCTTCTATCAAAACAATATCTCCAGTGGAACACAGTTCGCGGTGATATATTCCTGTATACACAGCTTTCAGTGTTTGACAATAATGGTCCTGGCCATATCAGTTCGTTAAATTTCGATTCCAAACTTTTTCACATTCACTGAACCGATAAGAAGAATCACATCCGACCCACTGTGTATCTCCGCAAAAGTATTTAACAGTTTAGTTTCTACAGACACCATCTGATAAGCATATCCAGAATGTCCACATCCTCGGCATCGTTGTCATTTGTATACTCTTCCTTGTTCCTGTTTACAAGCACGCGGTCAACTTTGTACGTACCGGTTTCAGTCTTGATGAAGTCGACTACGTAAATACATATTCCTGTCCAGCTTCGGTGCAGGTACAAGGTATGGCTGTTTTCCCCCATGTAAATAAACCACTTATCTTCCATCTCCTGGGGAATGACGCCGTATGATATTTTCTTAAACTCGTCACTCGTAAACTCGGCATTGTAGACTAACGTTGAATGTTGGTCAGTCATCGGTTTGTTGTTCCATGTCCCTTTATGTGCTTTGACGCGTGTACTCATTTTGATGAGTTACAACTGTTTCAGTGACAACTACAAACCTGTTTGAGAGTTCAGTCAAGGCGGAAGTGATGTGCAGATTGTACAGTTCCGCCCTGAAGTCAAATAAGTTCTTTTTTTTAGAATTTTACGTCATACGTATCGGTGTATTTACTCGTTAAACGGGTAATAAAAGCAATTTACTACTTGTGTTGTTTATTTTAATTAAGTTTGGCGAAGTGTGCCAATGGCAATGTTCCCGACTCGACGCCCGCAACACACTCCGGCAGACAAACTGGGACTTGGCATAGCGCAAGCTGGCGAGCGCAGAGGGAGCCGAGAACCAGCTTATTATCCTTTCGTCACCACTCGCCCCTTTCCGTAATCGAGCAATTCTCGTTTTCACTGAAAAGGAGTACCAGGGGGAGGAGAGATTCAGACTCGAACCTGAAGGAACCAAGGCTTGCTTCATTTAGGGCTTTAGCATTGATGAAAGGGCTAGGCAGAAGGGAAATATAGACTAACGCTTTGTCTCTGAATAATAAATTTTGATTGTAACAGATTTAAACAGAAAAGAGGCCCCGGGGATCCTTAGCCCAGGGGAATCTAGACCTGCTTCATTTACGGCTTTAGCACAACAGGGAGAGGTAGGCATTAGGGATAATAATGTGGTTCAAGGACTGTGACACCGGCTAATAGGAATTAGAATAGAGTAGAATAGCCGTGGTTCCACTCACCTATATACATATATGCAGAAGGGTTTTGGATGTGAACATCGACACAAAAAGTTGAAAATATATATATGGATGTTGACTACAGGTATCGGTCTCATAGGTTTCTTCAAGGAGAACGAATATACTCCGAAACGCCGTGTCCCTCATGTTAAGGAAGCTTTTTTAAGCTGATTAGTGAAGAGCTGGAATAGAAATCATCTCCAATAACCCATGCTTGTCGTGGAAGGCGACCAAAATGATCTGGAGGTCAGGCTCGCTGACTTGGTTGACACGTGTATACGAATTGCTGGATTGCCTGGTCCAGACTCGATTATTTACAGATTCAGAGGGAAATATTGCTGTGTGCTGCGTTAAACAAACAAACCCAGAGTTTGTGATCGACCATGGACATTTTATTGCAATAAGGGGGCGATAGGGTAGCATAGTGGTTAAAGCTTTCGCTCATCACTCCGAAGGTACTGTTTCTATTCCTCACATGGGTACAGTGATGGGTTTTCCATTTCTGGTTTTTCCAACCGTGATATTGCTGAAATATGTCTCCAGGTAGCGTAAATCCATACTCACTCACTCACAATTATTGCATTAAATCTCAAGGAGAACTTCTGTTGGTCAGTGCTTTTGTTTTGCTGAATGCGGCGTAAAACTAACTTCACTCAGTCCCAATCACTTGTATAAAAGAGTAGACCACCACACTGGCATCATTGCTAACGATGACGTATTAGGGTTGGGTGTGTAAAAATGCAGTATATCACACATATGCATCCCGCCTTCAGTCATGTACGATATATATATGACATACGTCTATTGTTCATAATCACGTACGTATACGATGCACACTAAACCATCTTTCGATCACGTTGACGTACATGCAATATACATATTATGTTTTCCTGGCTTTTCATTTTGAAAAGTGGTGTAAAACCATACTCATTCACTGACTCACCTACTCACTCTGAATAAGAAATGGGCTGATATTACATATCTTATCCTAGGTGTGTCAATGCCCACTCAAATGTCACACAGATGCGCACGCACACGCGGGGGGAGTGGGGGCCTAATCTAGTCCACTCTATTTACTGAAGACCCACATTCTCACATGGGTACAATGTGTCAAGCCCACTTATTGAACATTACGTCTGTTAATCAGCGAAAGAAAGAATATGGTCGAACGGAAGAACAGTTTTCCATATCTCCAAACCCCAATATCTATACTGAACAAGAAATAACAATATACTAAATGCATATATATTATATTGGACTATAGTACCTTAAACTATGACATTCCTTGGGTCGCAGTGTCCAATGATCCATCGGTAAAATGCTACTTCGGTGAAAAAACCCCTCAAAACATGGAAGAGACTGACACCAGTAAACATGTATTTTTGAACGCTAGCTTCAAAAGATGCTTTGTAGGTGAAACTAGTGAGATGTTTAGATATTCCGTTCACCGAAGGGACAGTGGTTATTTCTGTTTAAAAATACTGGAAGGATGATAACGGATCATTTATTGATGAGCGGAGTCCCTCCCAAAAGTGTCTTTTGACGAACCTATCAACACTACACAATAAACTTTGAAAACATATGGCTTTTGATGTGATATAATTAAAGATCATGTGTATTTGCTGTTGTTTTTCACTCAACAGATGTCAATGTTTGTGATGTGATTTACATTTAGTCAGGCAGCTATCAGTTCGTTTAATTTCGCGTCCACACTTTTGAAGTTTTCAACGAAAAGAAGGAGCCAAGCCGGCTAACAGTAATATCGTCGGACCGTTTCTACGCTCCATAGATTAATATCACCCGTTAGGTCAGTACAAAAACCGTTTGGTAACAATATCTAGTAATCCCCTGATATCTCTCCTTTCGTCAGCAGGCTGTATTCATCCATATTCCGGGTGTAAAGCGGGTTTATCTGAGTAGATCCGCTTGTAATAGTTACCGATTAATGTTTTCGCAAACACTAATCCGAAAATTCAAATGTCTGTCTCAGTACTCACTTCAGTTGGTACGAGATGTGACTGTTTTTGACCCCTGTTTTTCTTTATATAGTTTGGAGGTAGCCATTTGTGTTCGACCTTCAGCCCTGGAGTTTGGATAGGATACATGGAAGGCGTTTCTTCCGTCCCCAGTCTTTCTTCCGCAGACGTGAAACAAAGTCATTCAATCTCATTGTACTTAATTGGGGGGGGGGGGGGGGGGGGGGGGGGGGAGGTATTTTTGTGTGTCCTCTAGTATGGTTGTGTTGGGTTAGGATTTATAAATAATTCTAGTATATATCAATTTGTGAAAATTATATGAGGTGGGGGAACGGGAGGAACTCTTGTGGAGATATCTCAGACCTCTTTATTAGTAGAACATAGTTGAATGTTTGGACTTGCTTTTCACCTGAGCTAAAATTTTTTTCTCTTGCATCCTTCCCTCAAGTATGGGACGTAACTTAAGTTATCTCATCGAATCAATAATGGTAGAGTCAGACAACTGAAAACAGTTGAATGCCCTAGACTGATTTACTATTAAGTTCAAGATTAGTCGCCTGCAGATACCAACTTGCATCAGGCTTTTAAAAATTATTAGAATGCGTGAGTGGGATGGTTTGTCTTCTTTTTCTTAAACATAACTCTTATATGTATTGTGGTGTATATGTCTAATTGTTTATAATTGGTGCATGGTTTTTAAAGCTTTATCCATTGACAGATCCATCCCATCATATTATGTCATCACTCTAATCACCCACTTAAGCTACTGTTAATACAACATTCACCCTGCGTACATCAATTACACTCATTTGGCTTCTATTACTTACCTTCATAAGCAATTGTAACAACACATCTGATTTTTTTACATTCATTTTAGTATATCAGTGATATATAATTGTATGTAGTCACTCTGGCTTCGTCTATTTACTAGTGTATACTCATCCTGTATATCTGTTAGCTTTCACCTGTAGAAGGGGCAAGGATAAGCCTTGAAACGTGTATACATTATAAACATTGATATCCATAATGTTTATGGAAATGATATAATTATTGAAATGAATGTGAACAGTGGGTGAGTGAGTGAGTTTTAGTTTTACGCCGCACTCAGCAATATTCCAGCTATATGGCGGCGGTCTGTAAATAATCAAGTCTGGACCAGACAATCCAGTGATCAACAACATGAGCATCGATCTGCGTGATTGGGAACCGATGACATATGTCAACCAAGTCAGCTAGCCTGACCACCCGATCCCGTTAGTCGCCTCTTACGACAAGCTGAGTCGCCTTTAATGGCAAGCATGGGTTGCTGAAGGCCTATTCTACCCCGGGACCTTCACGGGTCGTGAACAGTGGGAGAGTACTTTGTTAGATGGAAGATAACATGATCATGTAATGTGCAAAATATGTTTCAGGAAAGTTAATGAACATGTTGAATGTGAATATATTGCCTGTTGATCTGTGTTATTTGTGACTTTGAGTAATTAGTCTTTTAGTTTAGTGAAATGGTCATTGTAACGTTCAGTGTTGTGAAACATGGATTTTCCAACATGCATGGAACATGCATGGAACCTTATATATTATGTGGTTTTAATTTGAGAAAACATTGACTGGAAAAACTCTGAGATTAATTCATAACATGTATATTAGTAGTGATGTGTTGAATGTGCAAATGCAGACCATGATCTAGATATTCTTTGTTGTATGTGACTTATAGGCCGGATGGCCTACACCAAGGAAATAGAAATCACAAGCATTGTATTCATGAATAAGGCGTCTATTTTTCTGTGTTGCAGGTTTTAAAGACTCGGCTACATAACAATGCCCAACCCACGTGTGTTCTTTGATATTAGCATTGACGGTTCTGTTGGTAAGTTGACACAATACAGTTAATATATGTGAGTGAGTGAGTTTGGTTTTACGCTGCACTCAGCAATATTCCAGCTATATGGTGGCGGTCTGTAAATAATTGAGTCTGGACCAGACAGTCCAGTGATCAGCAACATAAGCATTGATCTGCGCAGTTGGGAACTCGATGACATGTGTCAACCAAGTCAGCGAGTCTGACCACCCGATCCCCATAGTCGCCTCTTACGACAAGCATAGTCTCCTTTTGTGGCAAGCATGGGTTGCTGAAGGCCTATTCTACCCTGGGACCTTCGCGGGTCTGTTAATATATGTTATGTAATGTGAGGTGAAATGGGGTTTAACATTGTACTTACAAATATGTCACTCATTTGATGACATGTGTGTGTGTATGTATAGGTACCAGACTTAAGCTGGTTTTATAGTGCATGATGCTTACTGAGATCATGCCACATTTCAGCACGAATACCCCTGTCCAACACATAATGTTGATTCCGAACCGACCAGCCCTTGTTGTACCCATTAATGCTGAACACCAGTCAGGAACCAACAAGTACCATATTTAAAAGTCACATGCAACGTAAAACACAACTTTGCAGATTCTGGTACCTTTTGGTATGTACTTACCGAAACAAATAATAAAAAATGCCAATTCAACCTATAAAGTTGAAAAAAATGCGATGAAAAAAAAGCCTGCGAAATCGAAGTTCAAACGTTTGACTAAATTCCCCCCAGCGCTGGGGAGAAAACTGGTTTCAACAGCTGTGCTGTGCTGCGTCCATAATGCATGCGCAGTGAATATGTTCGCGGAGCTTGAAACAGTATGCATGCCCAGCGTTTGAGGTCGTGAGCAATAGTCTAATCTTGGTTGTGTACACAAACAAGTAAATAGTCAACTTGTTACGTGAAAACAACTTGTTGATTGTGGTTAGCAGTCTCTGTCACAGAGAAAGCTCAGTGTCTGGTTTATTCACACCTATATGTCTGTCTGCCTGTCTGCTAAAGACAACATGCAATACACAGCTTCAATCATTGACCACGTGCAATTTGATCTTAACACCTATCAGACTATGCGACATAAAGAAAATAAGTTGCTTTATGACTCGTACACCCGAGTCCCGTGTCTGCCACATTATGTAATTGGGCAGGTGTGATACACATGGCATGTTTTTATGTCTGTGGGTTGCAAACAAACTACATTAATTTTTAGGATGACTGGATCTGACGGAAACTGGTGCAAACTCTTGTCAGTTTCAAGTCCTGCTTTGTACTTGGACGAATGACAGATTCCAGCCACGCAGTAGTTTACCATCTCTACTGACATGATTTTTGATTGGATCGAGTGCAAATTCAGAGAACATGTATTTTCCAAACCCAACATCTCTATATACATTCTTCATGGATAACGACTTCTTTTAGTGTATATGATTTTGTTTGACAACAGTATATGAATCCATACTGAAAAGACGCATCAAGTACACAAAAAGAAGTTGTTATCCATAAAGAATCTTACTTCCTTGTGACTGGCTATACTTCTAAAATGCCCATCAAACAGATCATCTTTCTGTACACATAATGAACCCTCAGCATATCAGCAAATGAAACGGCCAATCGGAAGCCGTTGTTACACTTGAGTGCATATCCACCCGCTATGACTGGGTTCAGTCTCCCGAGGGCTTCGTTTCGGGGCAAGTAAGCCCAAGTACAAAATATTGCACTTTTGAATCGCGATTGTATGCTTATAATTTTGTTTATTTGTTTTTTTAAAAGCAGCAATGTATATTATATGTCATGAATAAGTGATAAATGTGTTTTAATTGGATCAATTCCCGAACACATGACACGTTTTTGTGAATGACAACTTCCTTTTTGTTCTTTACACAATGTTTCAGAGCTAATTCCAGCTCCTTCATCAGGTAAATGCTGAGGCAGTACAAAGAGTGAATCTATATGATATAATATATAGATTAAACTTGTTTAGACAATACAAGGAGGGAGAGTGTACAAGAATACATGGCATGACGAAGCGTTCACCTGATGAAGAAGCAAGAATTAGCTCTGTAACTGTTGTGTAGAAATTAAGAAGTTATCCATAAAAAATGCCCCAGACGACTGGGCCTCCCATATCAACCAGGAATGGTGACCTTCATAGACAGAGCTGAAACCCCATGTGTATAACACAGAATAGCAGGTGATATGAAATTACTTGGACTTGTATATTCATGGTAGACTATACTTCGTGGTAGCACTTCTTTATCTCGAATAACATTGACTCATGCATGATGCACGGAAATTACTGACGTCTTGTGAATGCAAATAGATGGAAAGGAGCTAACTGTCATCTGCCAGATCAAATGATGGTTCGATATCTAAAGTTTGACATAAAATTCAAATGTAGTCCCAGTGAATATACAGAAGGGGGATTACACCGTTGCGATTTTACTATGACGAGATGTGCAGGAAAAACAACAAGAAGCAAGATTCAAATCGTTTGATTCACCCATGCTTCAAACAGTTCAAAATTGACATTGAGGTGTCCGGTAAGAATATGTTGTTCACTGGTCCCTCAGGGCCCATGGGTTGATGTATCCTTAATGTTTGTTTTGTGTTTGTTTTGAGGAACATCAAGGATACATCAACCCATGCCCCCTTCATGACCAGTGGACAATTTTATATACATACATATATATATATATATATATCTAAATTTTAGTGAACTGTCAGTGCTGTGGATTGTTATAATTTTGGTCCTGTTGATAATATGAAAACAAAAATGAATGTATTTCAGTGGGTCGTGTTGAATTCGAGCTGTTCAAAGACAAGGTACCTAGAACGGCGGAGAACTTTAGAGCTCTTTGCACTGGAGAAAAGGGAAAATCTAGTAAAAGTGGCAAGCCCCTCCACTTTAAGGGATGTACGTTCCACAGAAGTAAGTATACTGCTCAGATGCCCTGGACAGTAAGAACTAGTATTAGGAATTGGTTGAGATCTCACATTTGATAATTGGTTCATTATCAATGAGCAGTGGTAGAAAAAACTTGGTTAGCATCGTTTGGCCAGTTTTCAATTATTCAGGTTGTTATTGCAGATAAGTATAACATGCTTCTCTGTTGATTTTTCTTTTATTTGCAAATTTCACATCCAGTGTAAAATGATGTAACTTGCAGCTGTAACGTGATAACTTATATTTTATGAACATAAGTTATCTAGAGTCTTCAAGAAATATTCAGTCATGACTTTTCAGTACATGAAGTGACTTTTTTTTAATAATTAAACATGCTTTCCTGATCCTGACAACTTCTGAGATATTTTTTATCCTCAAGTGTTTCAAACACTGAAACAGAGGCTCAAAAAGTCATTTGTTTGATTATTAAAAAATGTCATTGATTGCTTGGTCGTCTGGTCACTTTTCTTTGATTATTTCAGTTATTCAAAACACCCCTAGTAATCCCACATTTCCTAAGCCAGTCTATCAGTGATGCTTGACAAAAGGGATAGATCTTATTTTGAACATGTCTTTTGGGCCATTGATAATCATCAAGCCTACCCTTTTGTCAAAATATGGTATTTCTTTAGTTTTTCAAAATATGAAGAAGAATCTGAAAATGATTATGAAATGTGAATGTGGATAAATTGTTAGTACTTTAGTTTTAGAGAGACAGTATTAGTAGATTAGGGTTCAAAGATGGACAGATTAAAAAATAGACAGACAATGCATAGGTTTTGTGCCAGTCGTTTTAGTGTAAGCCAGTTTGTTCAAGGCACTGTTGACAATCTGTAACATGCTGCTTCTTTGCCCTCAGTTATCCCAGAGTTCATGATTCAAGGTGGTGACTTCACTAAGGGGGATGGAACAGGAGGTGAAAGCATCTACGGGGAAACATTCAAGGATGAAAACTTCATCCTGAAGGTGACTGTCTTCATGTAGGAGTGGTTGGGTAGCCTTGTGGTTAAAGTTTTTGCTCGTCTCGGGTTTAATTCCCCTCACTGGTGCAATGTGTGAAGCCCGCCATGATATTGCTGGAATATTGCTAGGCGTAGCAAAACTACACTGACTCGCTGTCTTCATTTGGGATGAGCAGGGATGTTGTTGGTTCAGTATTGTAGTCCGGGATTGACAGAGCCTCGTGTTCATTGACCCATGACATAAGAATTTGAACCACAAAGAGGTATTTTTCATGACACTTGTCTCAAATGGGCTTTGGACTGTTAGTAAATTTAGATATCTGATGGTGTCTGCTCGAGCAAGACTAGGACTGTTTGCAGAGTAGGTCACTTGAACAAATGTTGCTTTAGTGGATTTCTACAGCATTAGAGGGATGATTGTTTATTTTCCATAACTGTTGTTCATTGTCACGATTGATAATTTGATCTTCAGAGACCTATGAAGGTTTTAGTTAGAATTAGTGATCATGTACCACTGGTTATGGTCAGTGGACACTAACCAGATCAGATGGTTTGATTTACTGACTGGGTTGATGCATGTGGCACCAAACAAAAATTGACAAAAATAGAATTGTAAAAGAAAATTGGAAAGTCTTTTGAGAGAATAAAATCAGTAAAACAACAAATGAGAAATGGGCAGTAGAAATTCAGCAACACAATGTGTCCTTCCTTTCAGCACACAGAGCCAGGACTGCTGAGCATGGCCAACTGCGGACCACATACCAATGGCTCCCAATTTTTCATAACCACCGTTGTCACAAGCTGGTTGGATGGGAAGCACGTGGTCTTTGGCAAAGTGGTTAATGGTTTTGACATAGTGAAGAAGCTAGAGGCTGTGGAGACTGACAGAAGTGATGCTCCCAAGAAGGTAATGTGGATGATAAGATTTACTTTCATTTGTGGCCATCCTTGCTAATAGATCCTTAAAAATGGAAAGATTTTGGTCATTTTTTCAAATGTAGGAGGGGCCAACTGGTCGGAGATGCTCCAGTTTGCCGTGCAGAGTTGTGTCCCTTGGATGTGACAGAATCCGTAGTAATCAGATTGTCAGTACCCAGACTTTCTCTCATTATGACTCATTCATTCATTGTTTGCATGATATTTTATGTGTTTTTCACCATAATGGCTAATCTACAAGACCTGCACCAACTTAAACTTTCCATTTTAAACCAAAATACAGGAAAATAATTAAAGTAAGATCAGCTCAACTGTTTAAATATCTAAGGACTGTGACACTGCTTGTCCCTAAAGATCATGCCAATTCAAAAGGAAAAAAACTAATGTATGCCTAAGCCAAGGTTTTTGTGACCAGTGGTTTGTGTAAAAGAAGTTGAAGCTGTAGCACTCTTGATATGTAAGGTGTTATGCTTCCTACATCAGTTGTTACTCGTGCCTTTCCAGCTGTATCTGGTAGCATTAGGCTGAATTCACTACAGTGCTAGGTTTATTTTATAGATGGTATAAACCCATGAGGAACCCTGCTGGAATGATATACAGGTCTACAATTCATTTATCTTGCTGACATGTTTCAATATGTCAGGAGAATTGAATTGGAAACAGATAGAAACTTATTCTCGGAACTTTCATAGCAATACAATCTTTACTTTGATTGTAACCATTGTGTTAAGAGTGGACTTAAGAAGTTCGTAGGGCTATGAACGTTTTGAGAATAGCTAGTCAGCTTTTCAATTGAGCTGATGTTAACTTGTCTTGTGTGATTGACTTTTCTGACACATGAGGGACAGTGAGTAGCCAAGTGGTTGAAGCGTTGGCTCATCACGTGGAAGGCCCAGGTTCAATTCCTCACATGGGTACAAAGTGTGAAGCCCAATTCTGATGTTCTCTGCAATATTACTGGAATATTGCTGTAAGCAGCATTAAACTCGACTCACTCATGTTAACCAATAAGGTGCAGCTGCAAGAGATATACTGTACCAAACAGATCCATCTACAGCATGTATGCTTCATAGCAGGCTATAACAGGTTTGTTTCCCTCCCAGGTGGTATGTGTTGTTTTGGTGTACCAGTCAGGTTTAAACATTGTGACATGTAGGTTTGGAGAGTGGTCCTAGATTAAGCTTTATCATTTGCCTTAGTATACTGAACAGCAAAAGAAATGCATGTTTTGAAAAAAAATAAAATCTCGTAAAAGTAAGCATTCATATTATGTCTTCTATTTAGAAATTTGACAAAATAAAACAGAGTTGTGTTTCTTTTGTTGTTCACTATATTTGTGACATGAGTGAAACTGAATTATCATTTAATTATACTTCTTTTTCCAGAACTGACTTGATTAGAATTTTGAAGCTCTGTTAGCACTAATATAGTGGTAAGTTAATGTATGGCACTTAAGACTATCTTAGCTCTAAGAGAGCCTCAAAAGTCTAGGTCCTGAAGGGGATAGTTCTAGTGCTGTATTCTAGCCAATGCCTGGGTTTCAGATAATATCTTGTTGCTGTTGCAGCGCTGTCTAATTCATGATTGTGGAGAGCTGTAATGGTTAACATCATCAGAAGAGGAACAATGCACTGCGCATGTTGTTGGGAGCAGCTCACAACACTCCAAGCCTATCTAGATGTCAAAGAAGAATCACAACTCATGTATTTAATGTCACACTCATTGACCTATTTTTTTGTTTTTTATACAAGCACTTATTATTTTGTTCTTCTTAGAAAATAAATTGTCTGAAACCTATCACAGTGTGTTTATGTTTTTCGGAAAAAGTATGTGACTGCACAGTTTGTGGTCCCTGGCAGTGTGTGCTTGTGGTACAAAGTTTCTAAATAGATCAGGGCCTCCTTTAACAAAGGGCTCAGGTGATCGTAAGTCATGAAGGTAGCCTTAATGCAGTGTAAGAAGGGGAGGTAAGGTTGACTTTAGTGAAGGTTTCTTCTTGAAAGGAGTCCCAGTTGTCAGACTCAAGTACTTGATAGACTGATGATCAGTATACACCTCATTTATTTGGATCGTTATTCATTGTATCAAGCATTTATTTATTAAGGCAGAGTTGTAACCTAGTGGTAAAAGCATTGCTCGTCACATGTCCAATTCCCCACGTGTACAATGTGTGAAGCCCATTTCTGGACTACCCGTGGCAGTGGTGGAATATTGCTAAAAGCAGCGTAAAACTATTTGTAAGTGCCAGACATATCAGTCAGGAATCTTGAAGATTTTTGAGCAACAAATAAACAAAACATTGAGTGTTTGCATCAAGCTTCACAGAATTGTGTTCTTTGGCAGTGTATGTAACACTGATGCCTAGAGGAATTCATTGAAAAATAATGCTGAAGCAGAAAGGTCAGACTAATGATAAGCGCCACCCAGTTTATTTGCCAATATAGGTTGTTTCAGAAAAAGCCCCAAATGTGACAATAATTATGGGTTTAGTACTTTTCAGTTTAAGAAAAAATCTTTATTGAAATTATTTATTTTACCTTTTTTAAACAACATGTATGTGCTTTTGGAAAACAGGCATTTTCTTTTTCTCAAACAAGTTACCTTCTTTTGAAAATCAGAAGTAACTTATGTGGTCACACGACTGCCATTTTTGATAAATGAAACTTTTCCACAGCATTCCGTCTTAGCTTTGAGGTAGGAGGGCGCTTAACCTATTATTTTATTCTGGGTATTTATCTCTAGTGAGGTGAAATGCAAACAATGTTGAAGATTAAAGTTGGAAACTCGCTGCTATCTATAATTACTATACATATAAATAGTTATGTCTTAACATCATTGTGGGTATAATAATTAAATGAACTTGGAAAACGAAATAGGTCGCCAAACCATGTGCGGAAAGCGCACTTAATATATCTTAAGCAAGTCAGGAAGACACTCACCCACTCTCACTCTCACTCTGTGTGTGTGTGTGTGTGTGTGTGTGTGTGTGTGTGTGTGTGTGACATTTTTAAGTGTTTGCGGCCCAGTCCCTATTGAAAACATTTGTTGTGAGGATATTTTACACAATCACATGTTGTGTAAAAAGACGATTTAGGTACGCCGAATTGTATTTATCCAAGTACCCCAAACCTTAGGTTCGTATTTTAACGCATTGCCTTCCTTAGGTACGTGTTTTATTACAGGTTAAAGGAACTAATAGAGATGAATCACATACACCTTTGTTTTTCCATAACAATACGGGCGGTGGGTAGCCTAATGGGTGAGGCGTTTGCTCGTCACGCTTAAGACCCGGGTTTGATTCCCGGCACAATGTGTGAAGCTCATTTCTAGCGCCCCCGTCGTGATAATGCTGGGATATTGCTAAAAGCGGCGGAAATCAAAACTCAACCGGTCAGTCAGCCAGGGCAATACACCCGGCTGTAACTTGAACATAGGTCAATCATAATCTTCTGTATTGTAGGGCGGTGGAGTGGTTAAAGAGTTCGCTCACCATGCACGTCGATTCCCCACATGGGCACAGTGTGTGAAGCCCATTTCTGGTGTCCCCCAGCCGTGATATTGCTGGACTGGAGAAGTGTTAATCAATGGGCAACACTAAACCACTGAACATTTCCTTGTTTGTGACTTTATTGCACTTTCATCCAGTCTAATTTTCACAAATGACGATTTGGACATTGAGGTACGTGGTTTCCACGCGTCAACTCAAGAAATCATTGCTTGTGTTATGATACATAAAAAGTCATCGTATCTCAGTTGCGTAGATTCATGCTCATACCGTTTATCACTGGGTTGTCTGGCCCAGAGTCGAATATTTAGAGACCGCAGTCATCTAGCCGGAATACTGCTGTGTACGGCGTTAAAAAACAATCAAGACACCCCGGGACTTCAGTTACATGGCCACGTATCTTGCAGTCTAAGTAAACTTAGTTTCAGTGTATTCGTTATTCCCCACCACCGAGTTTAACAAAACATAGTAGACGGTCGCGCCAGGTAATCTTTGAGCGACCAATCACAGTCCAATCAAACGCGAGATGGTTAAATAGATTTAACCAATCAGACAACGGCTACTATTTAGGGATCGTAGGGACTTTCAAATTACTCAGGTCACTGACATATATCTCTCCACAAACACAAATCCGCATATAACACAGTTATTTGATCTGCAGTATATACGCTTTGGGGTTTCTGTTGACATGGTTACCATTAGCTAATATTTCCGCTAGATGACAGTCTTGAATATTGCCAAAAACACTACTTTCAGCGACTGTTTACTCACCGTTGTCACGGTCATAACGTGCGCCGTGTGCATTACCCGGAAGCAAGCGTACGCTAAATAACATTCGTAATGTTCAAAAGGTACGTGCGAATGTCCACTTTCGCGATTTGGTAAGCTGTGTTTTGATTGGTCAACCTCAAAGTTTACCTGACACGACCTCCCATAAGGTTTTGTTAGACTCAGTAGTGGAGTGTAACGAAAAGTACTGAGGATAAGTTTAATTAGACTGCATATCCTGTTGATCCATATAACTCAGCATGACTTGGGAAATAGCAAGTTTGAACTGATACGACGCCCCAAGAAATACCAAATTTACAGACACATTACAATTTGAGATGTGTGCGTGTCGAAAACAAACAGTTTCTTTTAATAATCATGACAGCTTGGTGATGTAGATAGTGCTGTTGGCTGCACCTAAAGGAACATCGACGGATAGCCTATAGTAGCAAGAGACAAAGGAACGCATGACCTGTATACGACACAATAGAATTCTAGTGAACAGATACACCAGTGTTATACCCGATAGCAGCAAGAGACAAGGGAACGCGTAACCTGTATACGTCACAATAGAATTCTAGTGAACAGATACACCAGTGTTACAGCCGATAGCAGCAAGAGACAAAGGAACGCGTGACCTGTATACGGCACAATAGAATTCTAGTGAGATACACAGATACACCAGTGTTACAGCCGATAGCAGCAAGAGACAAAGGAACGCGTGACCTGTATACGACACAATAGAATTCTAGTGAGATACACAGATACACCAGTGTTACAGCCGATAGCAGCAAGAGACAAAGGAACGCGTGACCTGTATACGGCACAATAGAATTCTAGTGAGATACACAGATACACCAGTGTTACAGCCGATAGCAGCAAGAGACAAAGGAACGCGTGACCTGTATACGACACAATAGAATTCTAGTGAGATACACAGATACACCAGTGTTACAGCCGATAGCAGCAAGAGACAAAGGAACGCGTGACCTGTATACGGCACAATAGAATTCTAGTGAGATACACAGATACACCAGTGTTAAAGCCGATAGCAGCAAGAGACAAAGGAACGCGTGACCTGTATACGACACAATAGAATTCTAGTGAGATACACAGATACACCAGTGTTACAGCCGATAGCAGCAAGAGACAAAGGAACGCGTGACCTGTATACGACACAATAGAATTCTAGTGAGATACACAGATACACCAGTGTTACAGCCGATAGCAGCAAGAGACAAAGGAACGCGTGACCTGTATACGGCACAATAGAATTCTAGTGAGATACACAGATACACCAGTGTTTTATTACTAACGTCCACCCAAATAACATGGTCATCTTTGCCTTATCGCTGGATTAGGCTGTTATGATTGGAATATTCGCTCGATGGGTATCTTCAAATTGTAAAAGTCAGTCTGTCCGGCAGCAGTGAGCGTAGCCCTTCACGTAAGTCACATGTGTCACCATTGGTATCACACATGTGTCCGTCCCGTTGATAACTGCAAGGAAAGAAAAACATACGCATGTACATTTACGTATACGTATTCTTGCAATACTCTTAAAAAACGTTAGCACGTGAAATGAGATAGATCTAAAAAGAGAACACCACCAATCTGCCGTCTGTACCGAAATACACAAGTGTCTGCCATCCACCCGCTAAAGAAGAATGAAATATTTTTAAGTTATTCATGACTTTACTTGGACACACACAAGATGCATGAAATGACTGGGGTCTGTTGAATCACCCAATCACCCAAAGCTATCAACAAAATTGAGGACATTGGTTGCAACTATTTATGGAGTACTGCGCTAACTTAAGTTCGAAAAGTGTTGTGGTCATATTGAAAATACGGTCAAGGTCACCCAGACTGGTGTTTGCACAATCCCCTAACAGACTCACCAAATATAGGCTGTCACCATATTTGAAGACATCAAATAAAATAATTCATGAGATATGTTAAAGAGTATGAAAAGTGTTCCAAGTGTCATGGTGACCTTGAAAATAAGCTCAAAATCACCAAAACTGATCTGAAACTATCATCCTCAATTTTCTGTCAGTTAGAAA
The DNA here is from genome assembly GCF_037392515.1 of Haliotis asinina. Taxonomy (NCBI): domain Eukaryota; kingdom Metazoa; phylum Mollusca; class Gastropoda; order Lepetellida; family Haliotidae; genus Haliotis; species Haliotis asinina. The sequence continues at coordinate 38,842,739 of NC_090286.1, forward strand.
CACGCGAATACATGTACATTCATTGCGTGTTCATTTTGTCATGGTTATCCATGCGCAACAGTCTCCAACATGCTTACCGACAGGTGGCGCCAGTACGTACCTTCAATGATCGCTCCCAACACGTGTAAGTACGTATTGTATCCGTACATAAGGCCTTTACATCCGGTCATCACCTCTCCCTCACCACAGGTCAAGGTCAATGTGCTTTCGTTTTCAACCTGTAGATCTAACGTCTTTACGTGGCAGGACAGACTAGGACTGGTGCAGCAGATTATTTTTTGTTCTTGAACAAAACGATACAGAAATTCATTACTTACAGATGGCAGCCAGATTCACTTGGAAGGAATTTGAACAGGATTTCAAACGACTGAAAGTGTTTACTTTGAAAGCAATACATGCATTACACTTTTCCGTTCACATTTTCAGGAACTAAGTGTCTACTTCAAATAATGATCTTTATGTATGAGTTCTGAGTAACATTCTCTAACGCACATGCATGGGGCATGGGGATAGCCTTTTTGTGTTCGCTCATCACACAGAAGACCTGTGTGGCTCTGTGGCTTCGATTCCCAGCACGAGTGCAATGTGTGAAGCCCATTCCTGGTGTCCAACGCCGTGATATTGCTGGAATATTGATAGTGGCGTAAAACTACTCTCACCCACTCACTTACCCGCATATGTTGTTGAGAACGGCATTTGACAAGACTGGTTTGCATGTATCTGCCCACAGTAACCACTTTGTATCGTGCATGATAACGTGCAGTCTGCAAAATAAGTAAAAACAGTAGGAAAGGTGAGGAAATCGTTTGTCCAATGCTTTTCTGGAAGAAGACATTTAATGTAAGTCAAACGCAACTGTCTTGAAGCTGAAACAGATGATTCGATGAATAAGCATATGGGAGTCATTGAGCACATGCAGCACTGGTGTGTGCACTTCCGTCATGCGCACCTAGTATCGCTTTTGCATGCTTTTATTATAGATTTCCTGCGACTGTTTAAATGGAATTGTCTTCATTTACCGAGAATCTGGAAGTTCTTGTAACAACGCCCCGTGGTCATATATTCACACTGAAGGTCCCTCTGTCTGCAGCATCTCGCCACGGTGTCAACTGAAACTGAAATAACAATTTACTTTGTATGTAGTGGACCCCTCAATATCAGTTTGTCATTCACATGACCAATGATGTGTTGTTTTCCAGCTATTTGGCGGTGGTCTATAAATAATCGACTCTTGGCTAGACAATCCAGTTATCAACAACACGAACATCTATCGAAATTGGAATACGATGACTTGTCAACCAAGTAAGCAAGCTTGACCACACGATCTCATTAGACGCCTTTTCCGACAAGCATGGGCTGCTGAAGGCCAATGGCACTTAAGTGAAAGTGGGAAACAATTAGCTAGGAAATAGCTCTCCAAGAAATTATAGGGAAAGTCTTTGTTTCCTAATACTGATGATATCATTTTGAAATAGGTGTAAAACTCTTGTTGAACTTTACATCAAGAATTATCTCCCCTGGTGTAGCAGACCGTTTCCTTTTGTTGACATGATAGCAGAAGCGGTTGGAAAGCTGGTACTAAATGATTTTTAGATCGGTGTGACTCATACAAATGAGCTAACTTTGAAGAATACTCAGTCATTAGTTGAGATTGATCACAAGACAGGGGTTGGGAAGCCAAGGAAGTTCAGTACTATTGATAGCCGGTGACTTTGTCAGATTGTGAGAAGGGGAAAACTGAAAGGCGTTGAGAATATCAGAAATGAGATGATCAAATGAGGAAGTCCTCAAGTATGTTATGAAACCGTTAGGCAAGAATGACAAAGATTTAAACGGGTGGAAAAGCGCCGTTATATTGAAATGATTCATTTTCTGATGAAAGTCTGTTTTTTCTGAGTGTTACATTTGATCACTTTCTAAATGGCATTGTGTAATCACAGCTTTCGGCCATGGGAGCCGTGCGAATTAACACCTATCAGAGGGGTACACAAAGTACGCAGTTGCCCCACTGTCATTTTTGTGGAAATCGCGGTGGCTGAGTGGGTTAGTCGGTCGTATTTGTGTGATGGCAATTAGAAGCCTGACTCTAAGGGTGTGGGTTCGAATCCCGAAATTTCACATGTTGGGTGGCGTCGTTGTGTATTTTCAGTGGAAATATGGCGAAGAAATGATATGTTCACATCTTAAATGACCACTTCCTTCCAACGGCCTGAACCCAGTATGAAGATAACCAGATAACCACCCAAATCACACTGCGGACTACACAAACCATTGGTTCTCGGGAAAATGTTCTAGTTTTAGATTGGCCCAGCTACAACCTAGATCTTAACCCTGTTGCGACTATTGGGGACTGTGACTAATGAATTATACAATAAGCCCAAAAGACTTTGAAATAGTGAGGATATGAGGAATGGGATGCCCGAATATTGGGATACGCTGTCACACAATTCCTTTCAAACTTTAGTCGGTAGCGTACCTTTGCGCATTCAGTCGCATATTGCAGGGCAAGGATGTATCATAAAATAGACTGTCAGAGAGTTCACCCCCCTAACACACACACACACACACACACACACACACACACACACACACACACACACACACACACACACACACACACACACACACACACACACACACACACACACACACACACACACACACACACACGCACACACACACGCACACACACACGCCACCCATTCCAAACCACCCATTCCCAACCACCCTCTCCAATCGATTACAGTAGTAAACATGTGGCTCATACAAAGAAGATACTGGATGTGTATTTATATATTAGTAATTTATGTAGTAACATTAACGAACTCTTATGAAGGTATTTCCCTTCTTTCATATTTCTTTCCAGTCAGAAATAATGATATGACAAATAAGTAACAACGCACACAGTTTTGCTATCCCCGAACACTGAAGACCGCTGCTAGATGCACTGGAGGTGATGTTCTCTCCGAAAGTGTTTAGTGATGAAGTCTGGAAATGAACAACATTGACATGTAAAGATATTCATCACAGCCTTTAAGACCCCGACATGGGAATTCTTTCTGAGGGTTTTCGTCCTCTGATTTAGAGAGCTAGTGGCGCATCAGTTTAAGGTGACAATGCTCTAGTGTTAGCCCTAGGAAGACCGAGTGGGTCAGATCTGGTTTGAACAATATTCCACCAATATTATGGCGGGGTACTCCAGAAATAATCTCCAAACAGTGTACCCACTTGAAGAAACGAAACGGGTGTTGGGCGTGACGCGCACATGCTCTAACCACTAAGCCATCCCTCTCATCCCCGAAAGCGGTCAAAGCCAGTGAAAGAGTGAACATCAGTACAAGCCGCAGCAGCAATATTCGCAGAGATCGAAGACAGTACGTACTCCTATGGATGAACATCCCGCGAGAATCTCGTCGTCATCACACGTGACTGGGTCAGGTGACCTGACGTCCCTGCACTGTAGGCTCGTCTGGTTTGACTCGGAAACGTCTGTCCCTACCAGAAATGGATTAGCTGAAGCATGAAAATACGACCATTAAAAAGGGTTATTGTTTTTTACGCCCATATTCTTAAAGGGTTAAAAAGTATCACAACTTAACACTCAGGGCACAATACATAGCTACACCAATGCCATCTTATAATGCTATGCAATTAGCAGATCAATCGGACTACATACAGTCAACCTATCAAACACTGACTGATGTTATACCACGCACACTCAAAGGGCAATTTAAGCAGATACACATTCAACACACAATAACTTCAAAACGGAAATTATTCAAAGTCTCTGACAGTCATAATTTCTTCAAAAACACCTTTTCAAAAAGCTTCAAGAACATTTAGCCACACTTCATCTACGTTCCCAGTCAGCCGACGGCAGCGAAAGGATCCTACAGACCAGATGGTATGTTAACAGCGCTTTGCGTGGTCTGTCATACAGACCCTGAAGCAAATATACCCAAGAAAGACCACGCAAGTCTAGAAGATGTGGCAATCTTAAATTCCCTCAGCTTCAGAAAATGAAGAAGCTCTCAGGGCTCCATTTCATTATTTTATAGTTTTGTACTAGGACCTTTTTTCAGAAAAAATATTTCAGAGACTAGTTGTTAGCCTATGCTTCCAAGCGAGTCAGATTTTACAAGGCTTTTAGCAATTTTTAACAGCAATATCACGGCGGAGGATTCCAAGAATGAGCACCACACATTATACCTACGTGTGGAATGGAACCCAGGATTTTGTTGTGACGAATTAACGTTTTCACTACGAGAATATCTCATTGCCCCAGGTTATGTTCTGTAAATGTTTTGTATTTAATCCAGGCCTTACCGCGACATGAAGGATATGGGGGAGACCAGCTACCGTCACCCTGACACACTGCCTCTATATCCCCCGTTGGGTCAGGATAGTACCCAAGGGCACACTCAAGTCTAGCTGCTGACTGGTACGACGTGGTGTTGAAGTTGACCTTGTAGGCGTCTGAAAACGCCGGGTGTCCGCAGTCCACAACTGTAAGACAAACCAGTCTTGTATGTTGTTTGTCGTGTGACTTGAACGCCGCCTTTAGCAACATAACGACGGGGAACACCAAAAATGGGCTTCACACATTGTACCCATTTTGGGACTCGAACCGGTATCTTTGGTTGACCAGTAAACGCCAGGCGCGTATCAAGTCATTTATTTTGTGTGTGTGTGTGTGTGTGTGTGTGTGTGTGTGTGTGTGTGTGTGTGTGTGTGTGTGTGTGTGTGTGTGTGTGTGTGTGTGTGTGTGTGTGTGTGTGTGTAAGCCAGAAAGGTTGCAAAGGTTTTTATTAGATGGTATTGTGGGCATGCCCAACCTTTTTAGCGACAATCATGTGTAAACCTTGTGTAATAATGGTAGCTCATCCCCTACTCCCCTGAACGCTTTAGCCGCTTGACTAAAGCGGAACATTGATCACATAGAGGAAGCATTACAAGCTGAATAAACAACGCACATGTGCCGTTGTAGCATTGCAAGCTTACTTTGATAAACGTAATATCAAAATATATCACAGTTTGAAATGTGTTATCTGTGTTATCTGAATTTATTAACACAATATAACAACTGTGTGTGAAAAGCCGCGCTGTGTGTGTGTGAGAGAGAGAGAGAGAGAGAGAGAGAGAGAGAGAGAGGGAGGGAGGGAGAGAGAGAGAGAGAGAGAGAGACGCGGTACTCTGCTCACTGTGGCACAGCAGAGAGGGTGTGGACCAGGTTCCACTGGCCTGACAGATACTGGTTCCGTCTCCAGACCCCGTATACCCCTCCTGGCAGCTGTACACAGCGCTCGCCTGGTAGTGTGTTCCTGCTGGCTGTGCGGACGTCATTGTCTCAGTCTCGGGAGGTGAGCCACAATCTACAACTGAACACGACGTGTCTATGCCAGTATACCAATTAAGATCTGTGTCATGTAAGGGTGGCAATTTTGGCTCCGAGGCTCTGCCGATGAGAAAAGTTTGGCGGTCTGGTACGGAACGGATATTACATCAACCTCATTGTGCATTACAGAACTACGCGGAATAAGCGCAAACAAACACATAACAGGTTTAACCAGTGAGCCACATGCATTGTGAATCATTTTACGACCTCATCAAACAGGGGCTGTCTGTGATGCCATAGTTAAGGTATGCTGTCTGAACCTCTTCATAAAGTATAGATATACGATGTCATTAAAGTTTAAAATTAAAATTCATTTGTAAATACCATTTTCTTATGAAACAAGGAATTGGAAATCAGTTTAACCAGAGTTGTTGTGTGGTGCCTATTTTCACTTTCACACGAGAAAATTCGGATCGGCTGGAAAGTTGGTCATTATCTGAATAGGTTAATGAGACTTATGTTTCGATATGTGAATTCATCGTTAACCGAAGTAGATCCAAACAGGTCGAAATCGAATGCCCAGCCTAGTTTTAAACTGTAACCTTGATTCGTGCCATACTGACAATAAGAAATATTCTAATTTTTTAACCTGAGTCCCATCCATATTGCTCAATCGCCCAACTACAACTTATTCCTGTTAATACTAGTTATCTAGTTAGTTACAATTAGATCCAGCTTGCTGAACGAATTCTACTGGAATGGTGGCATGGAGCTTTAGTTGAAGCATACAACTGGTATTCGTTCTTACTTTCACATGTGATAGAAGGGGCTTCCCACGTTGCGTCACTCTGGCACATGACCCGTCCATCTCCACCCGTAACGTTGTAACCAACGTTACACGAGTACACAACCTCGCTTTCATACAGAGTCGAGGTCACGTTCACGGTCATGTGATCAATCGACGTGGGCGCCTGGCAATCCTTCCCTGAATCATAAAAACATGAATTCTGTTATTTATTCTGTTAAAAAATACCAGACTTCTTAAGTTCATTATTATTATTATTATTGAATTATCATAGATTTATGTGTTTATAATCACATACTAGTGAAAACAAATAAGTAATTGCACTGGAAACATGAATTGAAATTAAAACGTCCATGTTAACTCATAAGTAAATATGACTTATGTTACATAGCACTGAGACATCAAGTATCTGACATGGGCAGTGAATAATTTACGGAGAGAGGCGAGTGACAAATGGGGAACATTACAGGGGACTACCGGTATTTACAGCGTCCAAATTCATTCAACAATGTTCAGCTAGTTTAAAGTCAATACTGGCCTAGGAAATTTGTCGCTGGGAGTAGCCATACTTCAAACCTCCATCTACTTTCGGACTGTGTGTGTATAGTCATTATATCCAGGAAGAGAGGGCACCACTTTCTCGCTGTCAATTGCGGTCACAAACTGCGATAACGCAATCTCCACTTTGCTCTATCCCTTTCTCCCAGAAAGGAATCGGCCGCAGTGGCTCATTCTCAATTGAGAAAATGGCTAACACTCCAGCAAATGGCCCATTGTCAAAGTTCTGTATCCCAATCCCTGACAGTGTATAATTTACTTCAACATAGTACATTGTACTGGTTATATGATAGTAATACCGGTTTATGTTAAACAATCCAGTGATTCTACCCTCACTGACACCGGCCTCACGCTCACGTCTCCCTATCACGTATCTACAAATGCCAGGCTGAGGTCAGTCTACTCTCTAAATCCAATTGAAACCTGTTGCGATTAGTTCGATCACTTCATGTCCTTATACTATTCTTAAAGCCTGACCACGACTGTAATTTATCATAACGACATATGCCTAGCCTGTTCTTAAAGCCTGACCACGACTGTAATTTATCATAACGACACATGCCTAACCTATTCTTAAAGCCTGACCACGACTGTAATTTATCATAACGACATATGCCTAACCTATTCTTAAAGCCTGACCACGACTGTAATTTATCATAACGACATATGCCTAACCTCGTGGTCTTCCGGGTGTGTTGATTCACGTCATTCCCAATGGTTTATTTGTTTGTGTCGTTTTATTATCACTAGGGTCACTTCCGGCAACATATATGCCTATATATACGACTATTTACATTCAGCTGAATATTAAACAAACAGTAAACAAACAAATTAGGGAATAACAACATAGTTCTTACGTGTACAGTTCAAGCTTGGTCTCCCCCACGTGCCATTAGCCTGACACATACTGAGACCCTCACCACCAGCGGATTCAAACCCAGGACTGCAGCTATAGGTCACGAGACTTCCATATGCCGCAGAGTTAGCGCCACCTGTCTCCATGCCTTCCCAGTCTGGCAGCGCCCCACATGTGACCACTGCGTTAAAAGGTGGTTAAAATGTGGTTCATTGATACTGTATCACAAGACAGTTGAATAGTCTTCCTCAAAGTCAGTTTTCCTTTTAGTCGCGCAATATTTCGGCAGCTCCTACCTTTCCAAATGTTGACATTTCGATCGTTAAGTTCGATTAATGCCTGATAATATCGAATTTTGTCGAATTTTATAGTTTTGAAAATGAAGTTGAAATGACGAGAAAAACATTGAAATCTAAGTAAGAATACTCAGCTCGAAATTGCAATGAGATGATTGAAATAAAGAGAACATAGCTGACATAACAAGAAATTAATTGAAACATACTACAATTTTGTGAAAATATATATAGCAACCATAAAAAAACCAAGTTTGATAATCTTTAAAAAACAAAAACATTTCCACAAAGGGGCAAGAAAAAATATTATCGAAAACAGCATTATTGAAGGTATAATCGAAACAAAGAGAAATTTCGGTATGATAAAATAATTCATCCTTCCAAAGTACCAATGTTATTATTTCGAAGTGTAGTGGGGTATGTTCTTTGTTCACTTTAACATAACATCTCACCTTGACACTTGAGTGAAGGAACTGACCACGTCCCGTCCTCCAGACAGACGCTGGTGCCCTCACCTTCAGTTCTGTTGTACCCCACGTCACAGCTGTAGCTCACCTGGTCCAGGTACAGAGTGGAGGTCACTGAGGTCACGTTCTGGTTAGACTGAGGTGGTGGATGGCCACAGTCCTTTTCTGAAGATGAATGACATGCTTTGTTATATATTAACTTGCATTTAAATAATACCAGACTTACAATACCCAGAAGGTTTTTTAAAGCCATTTATCTAAAGAAACTGTCAACACGTAGCCAGATAGTTGTCAAACTTCAAACGGGCTAAACACAAACAAGACAAACTACATACTTGTGCAAGACAGTGAAGGGCGACTCCACACGCCGTCAGCATGACATTCACAGACTCCCGTACCAGTCACAGGTTCGAACCCAGTACTGCAGGTGTAGTTGGTCACACTCATGTAGATTGTTTCTTCTGACGATGCAACCATATCAGCAATATCTGGTGGTGTGCCACAGTCGACGGCTATTGGAACAAAGTAATTTATACTTACATTTGTTCATTAAAATACTGTTATGTGAGAATATAACAAATGAACACATGTTAGTGTTTTAAAAAATAGAATTGTTTAGCCATCTACCTAAATGTCTAAGTATTTCATCCTTAAACAAGTTTACGCAAACACAAACACAAACAAACACACACACAAACAAACAAATTATCAAGAACAGTGGCATCACTGAATGGTTCAATACAAAGGTTAATACTAATGTAGATCTGACAGTCTAGGTCTGCACTGGTGGAAGCCTTTGGGCAAGAAACCACCCTTTAGATCGTGAACGACTTGATCAAGAACGTAGCGTCGGGGTCGGGCGTCAAGTGGAAAAAGTTAGTACCCATCTGCCGCATTCGTGTGTTGCGTTATCACAGAATGATTCAGATTAACACACCTCGCAGAGAGAGTAATGTCTGACTTCAAGCGTTCATATGCCACCCCAAACTTGGTGATCAACCATCATCAGAATACAGGTTACTGGAGGACGACTTTAATTACAGGCAAACTGTAGCGCAAATAGGTTTGCGCAGCATAGAAAATATGACAAGTCTTCTTATATGCGAGCGAAGCGAGCAGTGTTTGGCAACGTACTTTCCTCGCTTCGGATCGAAAAATATTTTTCATGTCAAAATAAAATATCGCCTTCATCAAAGGTACACTCCCTTTTCCTCACTTGGCTGCGCTCTCGCATTTGTTACCCCGCGTTTGGTAATTACTTACGTGAAATATGTTTTATTCAACATTTTAAGTCCCACTCGTGGTATTCAGATCGTTCTTCACCTCCATTATTACCTCTGCCAGCTTCCAGTTGAACGGAGAATAAGCAGAAATTAAAAGAAATTATTGCCTAGTTTATGAACCTTTTGGGGTTTATTTGTCTTGTCTGTCGTCGCTATTGTTAGAATTTTCGTAATATTTATTCTACATTAAAACACGTCTGGCCTAATGGGTGAATGATGCAGGGCGATAACTGTAAGTATTCCATATAATACCCTCCTGTTCCTTTGCTCCGTTGACCCGAAAGCTGGAAGGGGAAATGGAGGAGAAGAACGGTCTGATGTGCCACTACCTGCACTTAAAATGTTGAATAAAAAATATTTCACGTGAGTAATTGTTCAACATGGGGTTGGAAATGTGAGAGCACACCCCGGTGAAGAAATGCGTGTGTACTTCTGATGGTAGCGATGTATTATTTTGACATGAAAAATATTTTTCGAACCGAAGCGGGGGAAGTATGTTGACAAACTTTGCTCGCTTCGCTCGCATATAAGAAGACTGGTGATTTTCTCTATGTTGCACAACCCATTTGCGCTACAGTTGCCTGTGCTTTACTGTAAAGTTTTCAACCAAAAATCTGACATAGTTCGACCACTTCATTCCTTGTGGAAGATGGTCCTGTTGTTATTTAGGGGCGGTCTGGTAGCCTTGTGCTTAAAGTGTTCGCTCGTCACTCCGAAGATCCGGGTTCGATTCCTCACATAAGTCCAATGAATTAAGCCCATTTCTGGTGTCCTGCTTGTGATATTACTGGAATATTACGAAAAAGCCCTGTAAAACTATACACACTCACTCACTCATCCAGTCAGTCAAATTGATTAAAATCACTAACAGCCTGTTGCTAACAACAACGAAGTGCTTGAGCGAGGTGTGCACGCAACTGACATCTGGTACCGATATTTATGATCCCTTCTTTCGTTACACAACAGTTGATTAATGACAAAATCATCGAACCATGATTTCTGTTCCACCAAGAACCCTTTATGTAAGTGTTTAGTCGGCATTCTTGAAGTTGGTGAGTCAGTAATGAGGCATATGACTTTATGAACCACATGTTCTTGTTTGTTGCATAGAGCGACATTTCAGTGTTGAATCTTTCATTGCTATCAAGCTAAAAGGCGATAATAACAACTTCTTGCTTGTTGCACATAGTGACGTAGCTATCAAGCTACGATGATACCGAAACGTCATTCTATGCAATAAACAAGAAGGTGACATCCCCTTTTAGCTTGATGGCGGTGTAAGAATACACACCGAGCCGTCGCTCTATGTAACAAACAAGGAGTTGTTATCGCCCTTTAGCCTGAAAACGGTGTAAGACTGTACATTGGAATGTCATCCATGAAGCTGTTTATTTTTCAGCTCTGAAATAGACATACGTTCTTGCTGGAATCATTGAAAATGTCCACCAGCAATTGTCTTTTATATCTCTTCCTGCGACCCTAACTTGTTACAGATGTATCAGTCAGTTCAAGCAACAACGATACGTGTCATATATTCGATAACACACTGTTTGTATACACGCTTCATAAAGAATTAATGTTCTTCTCGTGGTCACATTTGGTTTTACATTAATGTCACATAGCAAGGGTCACGTGACATATTAACAAATAGAAGCATACATGAGTGTCTTTGTGGGCAGACTTCAGATCAAACCACCTGACCCCAAGGCAAGTCATAGGGACTTATCAATGATGAATGTACCAAAATAAAATCGAATCTAAGTTAATCCTAAAAGTCAATACTTTACTCGAGCAAAATAAATACGTTATTAAACCTTGTGAAAGAATACGTTAACCTTTCATTAACTTATAAAAATGTGACTTTCATACCTCGGTCTGAAAGAATATGCATTCTAAATTGAATGTCAAAACACATGTCCATGTCATGTCGAGACTTGCTTTTCATCGGCACGCTACATGTTTACTCCACCTCATGAGAACTGGATGTGCAACTCATAAATATGTATGTATCAGGTCAGTAGCTGGATAACATCTGTTTTCGATGACTCGATTGAAAACATCAGCTGTGTCAAAGTATTATTCACAGAATGGAATGATTGAGTTGAGATTTACGCTTTTAGCAATGTTCCAGCTATATCAAAGCGGTGAACATTAGGACTGGTCCTATATGCTGAATATTAACATTGACGCATAATGGAAACAAAGAGAAATTTTAGTTTAAAATATATAATTCATTCTTCTAAATTACCACTTCGAAATATAGTGAGGTATAGTCTGGTTCATAATTATTGAGAATTTTTCTTCTTACTTTGAGCTATCCTAACACCTCAACTGATTCACTGATACTTAAAACTAAGTAATGGTATAAGGGAGGTAACTCATCTTGGCCTACTGAGTATAGTACAATTAGAGTTACCTCCCCTGAATTTGTAGCAGACGTCATTTTCCTCAGCACTGTCAACGGGTAAACTGCATTTTACGGGTCCCCAGAAGTGTACGTGACAGACATGCGCAGAAGCCATATTTACATCGAAGCGAGCACTAACGCTGACGCCATTTTTTGTTTACTCCGGCGAGTTACTGCCGCTGTTCTATGGCCTTGTTTGACCTATTAAATTACCTTTGGGTTGTAATCGAGAATCAGCTCAAGACCTTCATTCCTCAACATTATGTTAGGGTCAGTATTATGTCATGGTATTGTCAATTGCAGTGTTTATTCATTTTTTAAGATCACGATACAATTTCCCAGTGCTAACCGAATGTATGATTTTTGCAATCTCATATTTCAACAGAATGGGGGGTTTTAGGGGGGCAGGTGCCCCCCTACATTATTTTTACATATTACTTATCATTTCTTTTCTATTCCTAATAAACAAAAAGAGGTAAGTTTATTTGATGTCTAATATCAAAACGCTTCACTTACATTACAAGAACAAACCTCCGCTTGCATTAAATTTATCCGAATCCTGAACACCATTTTCTTTATTTTCAATTTCAATCATTAAAGTATGCATGGTTTTTTGGGGTTGTCAAACGCACGGCGGATAAACGCAAGAAATGTTACAAAAGGATCATCAAAACAACGTAAATATTTTTACCTCACGATGAACTATCAAACAATCCTTTCGCAGTTCCATACCTGGGCAGGGACGCTTTCACCACTCTCCACGTACTCTCAGTTTTATTTGTGTACACACCATTCTCTGCATTCACAAATTCCTTACCATGATTTACTGTCGCATGCACATTTCCCATCTCATTCAAGTTGTGGCATGCCTAGTAACCCACTACCTTATTTGGAACATTCGACACGTGCGTCCACATCTGACCAATCAGAGAAAAGGAACGTCATGAGGATTTCCCTTTGATTACTAACGATTGGATTAATGTTTTGGAGTATTACTAAAATTCGTGTTTAAAACTCTCGTCTTTCAGACGAAGTTTTAAACTAAACTTTTGCCAGTAAACACGAAAATGACCTCTAAATTCGTCTAAAATGCCTCCTAACGGAGATCAGCCCGCTCTCGCGTGCTTTTCTTTTATATATGACGCGCTGCGCGCGTCTCTTACTGCCAAGGGCAGTAAGCTCGCGCCGAAGGCGCGTACACGTTACTATAGAATACATTCTACTTCCGGGTGACTGCCGAAGGCAGGGACCCGTAAACTGCAGGTGTCCCCTGTCAACAATGTCTGCTGAAGATAAAAGAAGGTTGATTTTTGAGTTGTGTAATCAAGGAATTGATGATGTAAATACATTGGCAGTGTGAACAGGAACTCCTCTTTCTACTGTGTATAGGATTAGGAAGAATTTTAAAGAGGGAAAGGATTTGGGGCACCAGAAAGGAGCAGGGAGCCCCAGAAAATTGGACTTCTCAGATCGCGTCCGGCTGGGAATTTTAGCGTCTAAAAAGCAAAGGGCAAGCATCTCCAACATCAGGTATGAAATGATAGAAAGGGGATCAACAGTTGTATCAAAATCTACAGTTAGAAGAAATTTGATTGATCTTAGATGGGAGAAAAAGACTGGAATTCCTTCTCCTCTCATGAAACAAGAACATAAAGACAGGCGTGTTGAGTGGTGTTTGGCACATGAAAACTTTGACTGGGAAAATGTGATTTTTACTGATGAAAGCTCAATATGGGTATATCCCAATAATGTGAAAATATGGACAAAGTCTGCGTCAGCACCGTTGTATCGACGACCTACATACAGCCCAAAGTTTCATGCATGGGGAGGGATATCCTTATTAGGAACGACCCCGCTGTGTGTGTTTGAGGGAAATCTGACTAGTCAACGCTACACTAACATATTAGATAATTTTCTCCTTCCAAGTGCACATGTGTTTTATGGAAATGACTGGATTTTGCAGCAAGATAATGATCCTAAACACACCGCAAAACATGCCAAGCAGTGGTTTCAGGAGAAAAATGTGACTGCATTACCATTTCCTGCATATAGTCCTGACTTAAATCCCATTGAGAACATTTGGAGGATGATGAAGGAATGTGTGAATCAAAAGGGGTTGACAAAAATTGAAGACGTGAAGAGAGAAGTGGTCCGATACTGGGACAGCATAACTCACGAGACACTAACCTCTCTGATAGGAAGTATGCCTACCCGTCTTAGACTGTGCCGTGAAGCTCAAGGAGACTTGATAAAATATTAAATTGTTACCTACACAACATGAAAAGGTCAGTTCACTTTTACAATACATTCAATTTTATCTGATTTGTTCTCGTTTAATAATATGAAACGTTTTAGCTATTCTCAATAATTTTGAACCATACTGTATATCCTCTGTTTATTTTAACACAACACAGCATCTCACCTTGACACTTGAGTGAAGGAACTGACCACGTCCCGTCCTCCTGACAGACACTGGTGCCCTCACCTTCAGTTCTGTTGTAACCCACGTCACAGCTGTAGTTCACCTGGTCCAGGTACAGAGTGGAGGTCACTGAGGTCACGGTCTGGTTAGACTGAGGTGGTGGATGGCCACAGTTTATCCCTAAAGCGTGATTGAGTCATTTTGAAGTCGCTTTGCATCACTTTGGTTGCCTGTTCTACGTGAGTTTGGTTTGGAAAGGTTAATGTGAAATACTGTGCAAGGTGATACGGAGATACAAAGGGACATTGACAAGAAACATCTTATCCTGACTGGCAAGAGGACACTGAGAAGAAAAGCTTTACCCTGACATACAAGAAGGACCATTGAGAAGGAACGTCTTACCCTGATATACAAGAGATACATTGAAAAGGAACGTCTTATCCTGACATGCAAAAGGGACATTGAGAAGGAACCCTGTCTTACCCTGACCTACAAGGGGGCACTGAAAAGGATCGTCTTGCACAGACATACAAGAAGGGCATTGAGAAGGAACCCTGTCTTACACTGATGTACAAGGGGGGCATTGAGAAGAAACGTCTGACCTTGACACACAAGAGGGGCATTGAGAAGGAACGTCTTACCCTGACATACAAGGGTCACAGTAGACCATCCAGTTCCATCGGTGCACTCACTGATACTTGACCCTCCCTGGGGCAGGTAGCCCTCGTCACAACTGTACTTGGCTTGACCCGTGGTCAGTGTCTCAAGATCCATCTCCGCCGTCATGTGGCTGACAACAGGCGGGGTGCTGCAGGTACCACCTGTAGTAATTATGTACAATATTCCTTTCGATTGGAATCATGTTTAATGGCAGCCCAATCTTGAATTTATATCAGCCTACTATGGGTATGTATAAAAAATGTTGATCCCATGTGAATCAGATTTAAAGAATCTCTGGAAACCTTACTGGAGTCATAGCATCTCATTAATAACATTTGGGGTGGTGAGTTAAAGCTTTAGTAGTTAAAGCTTTCGCTCGTCACGTCGAATACCCGGGTTCGATTCCTCACATGGATACAATGTGTGAAGCCCATTTCTGGTACCCCACACCGTGACATTGCTTGAATGTTGCTAAGAGCGGAGTAAAACAATACTCACTCGCTCACTCCTTAATAACTCTTGAGGCTGTATGTTGCCAGCCTTGAAATACCTTTAATATGTCGACCACACCCCATCCCAGCCGCCTCATCCTACGGCCTCCTTCCCGGAACGAATAACATGTGACAGAATATACCTTTAAAACAAACATGATCATCGGCCGCAGAAATCATGACGCAGATTTGATTGGCTTCACAAGGACGAGTTCGGCACGAGTTCTTCTTTGACTGCAAATGAAACATGATGGCACAATGGCAAGTATAATAATAGGTATAGTCCAGCGAGGGTTACAACATCTAATGTGGTTAAGGTTCGGTGGGATAAAAATAGGTACAAGATGGCATAACGACACGTATAATAATAGGTACAATATGGCAAATGACACGTATAATAATAGGTACAAGATGGCATAACGACACGTATAATAATAGGTACAAGATGGCAAATGACACGTATAATAATAGGTACAAGATGGCATAACGACACGCATAATAACAGGTACAAGATGGCAAATGACACGTATAATAACAGGTACAAGATGGCATAACGACACGTATAATAATAGGTACAAGATGGCAAATGACACGTATAATAATAGGTACAAGATGGCATAATGACACGTATAATAATAGGTACAAGATGGCAAATGACACGTATAATAATAGGTACAAGATGGCAAATGACACGTATAATAACAGGTACAAGATGGCAAATGACACGTATAATAATAGGTACAAGATGGCAAATGACACGTATAATAACAGGTACAAGATGGCATAACGACACGTATAATAATAGGTACAAGATGGCATAACGACACGTATAATAATAGGTACAAGATGGCAAATGACACGTATAATAATAGGTACAAGATGGCAAATGACACGTATAATAATAGGTACAAGATGGCAAATGACACGTATAATAATAGGTACAAGATGGCAAATGACACGTATAATAATAGGTACAAGATGGCAAATGACACGTATAATAATAGGTACAAGATGGCAAATGACACGTATAATAACAGGTACAAGATGACAAATGACACGTATAATAATAGGTACATGATGGCATAATGACACGTATAGTAATAGGTATATTATAGGGAGGGTTACAACAAATCTAATGTGGTTACGGTGATAGTCATGGTGGAGTCATTTATACTCTAAGATAAATGTAACTTTTTGTGTGCATTTAGATTTAATATTTCATATTTTTTATCCATATGATATTTAAAAATTGAATATTGGAGTGGTCCTATACTTTGTTGTTGAGTATATTTAACTACAAGCCACGATACGGATAAACTTTTGCCGATGTGACGTGAAAATGTCACTCATTCACTCACTCACTTATATTATATCTACAGGGTATGGCTGGAATACTGCCAGTTTGACGATGAATTCTAATTCACTCAATCACCCAATCAGTCATAGATTTATCTACAACAGATTGGATCATATGTATACATTTTAAATATATCCTTCACGAATGGACAAGCGTATACCCCTACGGAAATATTCCATGTTAACAAAATATAATAGACAATACATACATCTAATCGCCCAAACTACATCAATAGAGAGATTTTGAAAGTATATTTTGTTCTTGTGCTTAGACAAAGGTTAAGGAAAGATTTTGAAAAAAAACCGCAACAACTTGTGCTGCATTTAGGAATATAAACAATCAAATAATAGCATCATATTCCTATATTTACCTGTCCAAGTTTTCGCTGAAACTTTCCATAAATGTATGATGGTGAGGTTGTTAAGTTTCCACCGTTGTTTGCAGTATGGAGGAGTTCACAGGTTCTGGTATGGACCTGATAGTTGACAGCCGCGCACCACTCCATGCTAGCACACAGGTTACAGCACTGCTGGAACACAAGCACCTTGGCTTTGAACTCCGGAACAATGTCTAGCTTTCTAGACTGTAGGACTTGACAGCTGTCATAATCTAGGGCGTGGGATCCTCGTTGTACAAAGAGGAGACCTACCGATACCATCCAAGTCAACAACGTGGGATATCCTCCCATCTTGACGACAGATCCTGTTCGAGTCTTGGAACCTCTGGCAAACTTTCTACTCCTTTCTAAACGAAAATCGATGCCTCTAAAACAATTTAACCGTACATACGTTGTCAAGTGAACTGTCGACTTTGATCCTGTCAAGAAATCAATTGAAACCTTCTTATGAAGTTAGGAATCAATACGCTGTTGGCAATACCATACCAGATGAAACATGGAAATATAGAGGAACTGCGAATGTATTGCGGTTTATATTATATCAGTTCATTTTACCATGGTAACATAATCACAATCGACTTCAAAACCTTTGATTCGATTTTATCATCCATGCATTGTCCATATTCTTTGTTGAATAAATTTACATGCATATTTGTTCAAAGAAATGCATTATCCGTTCAGTGGGTAGGTTACATCACTTTGAACTATTAAATCAGACAGCACAACCTTTATAACAGCTTATCAGACGTTGTTAAAGCCTTTATTTCACTCCTAGCATACACACGGTGCAAAGAAACCAATAGGCATGCCTTTGGCGCATCTGAGATGGGAAATCACGACTAGAGGTTTCTGGTATAATGAAGACGACCACTACTGCACAGGGAAATGGCACACTTGTGTTTGTGGAACCATAAGAAAATGTTGATCATCCTATAACACATGCATAGTTAATTTCTTTTATGTTGTAAGGTTTTCAACTGTATACCATTTAATAATTACAGCTGTTTATTCAGATAGGGAGTAAGAGTCAGCGGAAAGGTGGTGTGGCATGCATAGGTTGTTTATCACGTTGACATGAAGATGTCAAAACATGTTTTACACGACAACTATTTCTTTATAGGAAACCTTCAAAGAATGTAGATGAAAGAATGGTCTCCAAAGTAAAGAGACATAAGCCAAGAAGGTTGAAGGAAGTGTTATGCAGACAGATCAGAATGCCTGGGATTCTGGATATTTCTGGAATACTGCTAAAAGCGGCGTGAAACCAAACTCACTCACACACTCTAATACGAAGCTCAAATCACATGCAGGGCTTATAATTTTGTTTATTTGTTTTTTTAAAAGCAGCAATGTATATTATATGTCATGAATAAGTGATAAATGTGTTTTAATTATGTTTGATTTTTTGGTTGCATGTGACCTTTAAGCTGCACTAAGAGACAGTACCGTTAAGCCTTGAGAGCACTGATACAGTGTTTACTCGTTGATTGTTTACTCGTTTCTAACACCAGTCACAGTTAGTTTACAGAAAAACTTGCACCAGTCGATAGCTCTGTTGTCTCATGAACCAAATGAGATTTTGAAAGGCTTCTTTTTTCGTTACCTGAATGGAATACATAGCTCGTAAATCTCAAGCATCCAGGATGTCATCTTTCTTTTCATTTATTGATTTTCCTTTTAAATGATTTTGGTTATCTATGCTTATATCATTCCCTGTGTAGATTGGCATTGGGCAGTGTTATCCCTTTGCAAACGTATTGCAAGTGGATTACCGTGTTTCTGATGTGACTAAAAAAATGTTTCAAGGTGGTAATCCATACGTAACGAGAGATGTGGAGTATAAATATAATAGGAAACAGCAAAATGTCGGTTTTAAATAGTTTGCAAAGAATATATCAGAAGATGAAATCACGATGAAGGTAAAGAACGAGACGTACAGATACCCAGGAAACAGTATTTTCCTAGGCAGTGTAGAGTGTCGATGCACTTTTCAAATGACATGGTCAAACGCCCTGTAACTGCGGCGTAAAGTCATACTCACTCACTCATAGCCTCGACGGATTTTACGCTATTTCAGGCGATTGTCTTACCGTATGTACGACTCGCCCAAGGCTTAGGGTGTTTGTTTCCATTTATTTGGAAATGTAAGGAACTGCTTGATCCACAATCGGCATAAAATGCTATATTTTTATAAATTATTTCTTTCGTTTGCGAGCAAAACATACAACAGACTCCGTCCGTTAAAGTGTTGTTAAACGTGCTGTATTCAAGGTTAGAAAATATGCAATTGCAGGTAGTAAATCATGATATGATACTTTGAAAGACTGACAGTAATCTCTACTAACTGAGTGTTATATGTAATATTTACTGGCTAGAAAAGTCTGGGCCCACTTGCACAAAGCAATCTTAGCGCTACGACTATCTTAAGCCTGTGTTGAAGAATGGGAGTCACAATCACTGTTGCACTAAGATGGCTTTGTGCAAGTGGGTCCTGGCATGTAGGCGCTGGAATCCACGGTTAGATTCACTGTTAGTTTACTTTGTCATTTCTGTCAGTAACTTCTTCTAGTGGTGTGACGAACTGAATGCGGTGCTGTATCGCATATATTGTAATACAGTGGTATATGGAGTTGTAACTACCTCCCTTGTTTATTTCCGTCACTATGTAGTGTGCATCTGTGTCAGTGAGGTCATTTATCGCCTCGAGTCGAAGGAAAACAAAACATAGTTAGATTGTATACAGAGAGATTTTATCATTATACACACCCAACAGAATTACAATAGACACGAGTTAAGTGCACGGAGACAAAATGCAAAAAAAAAAATAATTACTAAAGTATTTTCCCTCAGTAAATAATGATAATTGATGATATTAACATACATTTACATATTACCTTTCAATATACGGATAGTATGTACAAGCTATAATAATGATAAGCAGAATTTTTTTTTTCTGGTACATATCCAGCCATAACTTGGAGTGGAAGATACATATTTTAAGTCAAATGCCCTTGTGTCGAACCTTGATGTGTAGAACGTTGCCACGAAATAAACCCGAGTGCATGCGTATTTCCTCTTTTGTTATCGTTATGCCCTTTTTTATCGACTTCCGGATTTCTCAAAATATTTACGTACGTCCCCTCGACGTCGACACAACGGTATTTGAAAGTGCATACATTTGTTTAATAGAACAACATAAGTTTGATCACGTTTGCTCATGAGCATCTTGCAATTGCAAAGCACATGGAGAAAATATATAGATCCTTGTCCGATATTCTACACGGTTATATACGGTACGCCGATGACACAGCGTGGTCACGTGGTGTGGAATAGTCGATGACCTCACACTCGAAGTTCCAAGTAGTTGAAGTCCACTAGAAATGCCGATCCAAGGATGAGCATCTTGTCTTGAGCTGACAGCGAAGACAGGTCTAGATAAGGAAACACATATTACACAAATATGTATGGGCCTGATGATTTTCTGCTTCGTGTTAAGTATTTTCTAAAATGCAACGTATAGCAAGTGGTCAAAATCAAAGTTTGTTTAACAAAATTGTAAAGGTCCTTAGTGAATGAGAGAGTAGACTTAACTTCGCTTTGAACACTTTGTTACGGCTTGCTAGCGTCATTGGCTTCACAGTACGAATTTGACATAGGTCTTAGACTCATCTCTCTACAAGGCGAGTCACGGCGCCTAAAGCGACTATTTCCCTGACGACTGAAGTGACAAAATGACACGCCGATTGGGTAAAGCAAATATCAAGACAATATTCAAATGCAAAGTATGAGCTGTTTGCTTTCCTAGTCTTTCATGGTCGACTTTCTGACTTTGTGTGAGACTTCACTGAGATAATGTTTTTCAAATAAACAAAATCATAAGTTTACATCACATCAGAGTGATTTTGGATTGGTAAAGGAAGAAATTGGGAAGAACGTCTTATTGGACTGCAGAACAGCATTTTCATGTTGTGAATCGTGGCGTGAATGAAGATTTTTCTGTCCGATACAACTTTCGATTGTTCTATTGTCAGCCTTCTGTATAGATCATACTGAACACCCCACAAGAGACGCAACGTTGGAATGAATGTTACGATGGATCGTCAAAGTTACGATTGTTGACATAAGTGTCGTGTGTAACTGGACCACATCAGTTTGGACAACCAATACCGCTTGTAGTGAGTGAGTGAGTGAGTGAGTGAGTGGGTAAGCATGGTTTTACGCCACTGTTAGCAATGTTCCAGCAATATCACAGCAGGGGACACCAAAAATAGGCTTCATACATTGTGTCCATGTGGGGAACCAAACCCGGGTCTTCGGCGTGACCAGCGAACGCTTTAACCACTAGGCTGCCCCACCGCCTCAGATAGTGCCTGTGTGTCACACGTAAAATACATGACACTTTTTCTTTTTTTATTCTTTATCACGACGTTTAAGAAGTACTTCTTGTTCCTTCATCAGTTGTTATGTTCTTCCAACTTGTAAATGCCTTGTAAACTTCAAAGAACTTCTTATCACAGATAGGTTCACTTCGTGCTACTTACACTGGATGTTGAAATCATTAAGGAGTGCACATCTGGCTGTACAGGTCTCGTACGTTTTGGAAATAACCGCTACTTTCTCCCCAGATCGGTCGTACACCTGGAACCGTGGGACAATTCAATAATCATAAACAGTCTGCTTTGTCTCTCAGTGAGTCACAGATGTCCTTCAAATTCACATAAGAACTGACTAAGAACAGATGGTTCAGTGTGCGCTCTGACTAATCGTGTGTCCACGGAGCTGTTCCTGTAGTCTACCACAATACATCATACTTACTGCAGCTTTAAATTAATCTATTCATCTTTACTCGGACAGGATGCACCGTCGAAAGGAGAAGCAGCACGAAAGTGCGTATCTTAGGGACATGGCTGACTGATTGAGTTTAGTTTTACCCCGCTTTTAGTAATATTCCAGCAATATCACGGTGCGGGACACCAACAATGGGCTTCATACACCCATGAGGGGAATCAAACTCGGGTCTTCGGCGTGACGAGTGAACCTTTCAACCACTTGACTACCCCACCGCCCCTATGAGACACGAGACCGAAGTTATATAAAGATAGTTGGTGTGTTTGTTTCTTGTTGAAAGCCGCTCTCAGTAATACTACAGTTGTAAATTATCAAGTCTGATCAGAAAATCCAGTGAGCAGCATGAGATGCAATTTACGCAGATGAGATACGATGACATGTGTGAACCAAGTCAGCGAGCCCGACCTCATTAGTCGCGTTAGTTGGTGAAGGCCAATTCTAACCCTGATCATCATGGGTTTATATCAAGGTAGAGACGCCTTTGACCGCATATTGTTAATCAGGTAAACATAGTCTCACTGGCTTTCTTCAGAGAGGACACACAGCCCGACTGAGCGTTAATATGTAGGTAAGTAAGTAAGTTTTAACAAAACCAAAAACATTGGACGAGTGTCTTCAGCTGGTTAAAAAAAAGGGACTTACATAGAATCTGTTATGTGAACCACAGCGACAGGAGGACCAGGCCCCCCTCAACAGGAAGCCCCCCCGTCCGGACAGAGAAACGTCAAACTCCGGCCGCCAACACGTCCAGCTGCATAGACACATGATGTATTTTGAGGATGATCTTCACTTCCGGGAAAGACCCTACATGCAGCACTGGACATATGGAGGGGACCTCAGGTGTACTCCCGCAAAAACCTCATTGGTTACACTTAAGGGATTGTAAATTGTATATGCAGATGAGAGATGAATTAGAGTTTGCATTTCAAGCCTTTGCGGCATAAGCCAAGTCACCATATATTTGACATAAGTGTTGGATTCTAATTAAATGTTTTGTACATATCACGTTTTGTCTGGTACTCACTTCTCTGTCACCGATGCCAATACGACCCCTGGCGGTCGTTCTATGAACATTTCCTGTAAGTGACAACAACACAACCAGCTGGCGCGGCACCGCCATGGTCTATCCAATCGCATCACGACGCTCCCATAATTGTCTTTTATCTCCACTGTCATTGGGCGTTGGTGGAGGCAGATCCGCCATTTTGTCTCACTTGCTGAACCAAACAAAGAGCATTCAAAATGTTTGAAAACATCATTGGTTGTCGTGACCGGAAATCATGAACAAGAACTCAACCCAAAGAAGTAAAAGACGATGGTTAAAGTCGGTTAAACACAACTTTGTCTGCTAAGTCAAATTCGAGTGTGTACGGAACCACATCGACACACACAATATATTTCTCTGTTATCTCGGTTCCATGCATGACAGCCATCAATACTCGTAGACCTAGATTGGACTTAGATGATAGTCGAGACTTCTGAGAAAAGGTTGGGCGCACACCCGGGTTTCAATGGTCATTTAACAAAGTTTCAGCTCAAAAGGGGTGGGTGGGTGTGGGATTCGGGTGATGACTTTGTTTAATCATTCCAAATACTCACATTCCTTTGCAAAGTAACAAGCTGCATCGTCAGCATTACATATAGTGTAGGTGTTGTACCGCTCAAAACTAGTCTTCAGGAAGGTTGCTGTAAATATATACAATAGTGAAAACTATTCAGGGAAACATCTTCAGGAAGGTCGCTATACATATATATGTCATTGTCCAAATTAGACTTCAGGAAGGTCGCTATACATACATATGTCATTGTCCAAATTAGACTTCAGGAAGGTCGCTATACATACATATGTCATTGTCCAAATTAGACTTCAGGAAGGTCGCTATACATACATATGTCATTGTCCAAATTAGACTTCAGGAAGGTCGCTATACATGCATATGTCATTGTCCAAATTAGACTTCAGGAAGGTCGCTATACATACATATGTCATTGTCCAAATTAGACTTCAGGAAGGTCGCTATACATACATATGTCATTGTCCAAATTAGACTTCAGGAAGGTCGCTTTACATATATATGTCATTGTCCAAATTAGACTTCAGGAAGGTCGCTATACATACATATGTCATTGTCCAAATTAGACTTCAGGAAGGTCGCTATACATATATATGTCATTGTCCAAATTAGACTTCAGGAAGGTCGCTATACATACATATGTCATTGTCCAAATTAGACTTCAGGAAGGTCGCTATACATATATATGTCATTGTCCAAATTAGACTTCAGGAAGGTAGCTGTGCATATATGTCATTGTAGAAACTATTCTTCAGGAAGGTAGTTGTAAATATATGTCATTATTAACACACACACACACACACACACACACACACACACACACACACACACACACACACACACACACACACACACACACACACACACACCCTGTGAATATTAAGAAGGGGAATTACGCCGCGGCGACTTTACGCAGACAATACGTACGGGTGAAAACAGCAAGATGCAAGATTCTAATCGTTTGACTCACACAGGGTGGCTGAAGTGTGCGATCCGATACCCATGCTTCAAACAGTTCAGAATTAACACTAAGGTGTTCGGTTAGATAAATACGTTGTTGACTGGTTCTTCGAGACCATGGGTTGAGGTACCCTCGAGCTTCAATGTTTGTTTATGTTCCCTGAGCCCTTCGGGCTCAAACATCGTAACTCAACCCATGGTCCCCGATGGACTACTGAATAACATATAATGTCTTCAGTGGGAAAGTTCCGTTGTTGACCCCAGGAACAGGGCTGGAAGTCCGTGTTTTCTAGTCCAGACAGGGGAAGCTAGTTAAAACTCAAGTGAAGTCATAAATGGCATTAACCGATCCCAGCTTGTTGTTATATTGGTACTGCCAGACACGAACAAAATCAGAAGGGGTAAGCCCTGTCTATGCTCAGCCGGAGGCTGGTCGTCATTAACTACCATTTCCCCGATAGACAGTCGATCCTGACAGAGACTGAGTCCCAAACTTTGTGAGACGTTGATATTTCCAAGACGCAATTGTTTATGAAATCGACTTGTCTTATAGGCTGAATGGTCGTGGATTATAACCCCTGTGTCATTTGTCACGACACGTTATATTTTGATTACCTTTGAAGTATTTCTTCGAGTCTTTCGAGTCGAGAAATCGACCATTTTCGTAGTCTTGACAAAGCTCAGATGATCGCTGTCGGGATCAGCAGAGTAACGTAGGCATTTTACAAGCGCTTCACGTATCTGGGTCTTGCACTCACCACAAACAGACTTACCTGGGGTGAATGAGATATTACCTTCGGATATATAACAATGTTTGTCATGTATGTATAGGGCTGTATACTATCGGATATATAACACTGTATCCCGGGGTGTATAAGATAGCACCTTGTCTGCTCCTCTGTGTATACAAAAAAAAACAAGACAGAACCTCAAGTACGAGGTACGTTAAGATAGACCCGACAGGACCTGTACACATGACTGTACTCACACAGTAATAAACAGACGTGTTTCAGTGTTTGTTTCGTGTATCTATTATAGTCTACAATCTACAGTTACAGTTACAGAGACACGTACCGTCTAGTAAGTCCAGCTGCTGGTATATCCTTAACTCATCCTGTCTCTCAAGGAAAGCTATATCCCTCGGTGGTGGGTCTGGGTCCCGAGGGGGTGCGGGGGTCCCCGGGGATCTCGGGTCTGTATATCGGGAAGGAGATGGCTGTGTGAGGATAGGCCTATCCATACTCCATAGTCGCCAGGTCTAATCTCTGACCTAGTTATATAGCCGCAGACCGTAAACATCTTAACCGTTGTCCAGTAGGAATCCTGTTGACAATATCGTACGCTCTGTCTCTTGTGTACATATTACTTGGCTTCACAAGCTTATAAACCAAGAGATACCCAGTGTCGGGAGATGATTGTCTGTGGAGTTGCAAGACCCTAATAAGACATCAGAGGGGCAGGAGAATGGCAGTTTCCTCCAGTCACAGATGACTGTCCGCTATGACGAAAGAGTGACACTTGACATGTTGATGAACTTTGAGCATTCAGTCTCAATGGCATCGAAAATATTACAACAGGTGCGCGTGCGTCCGTGTGTGTGTGGAGGGCGTGTGTGTGACTGCATATGAGCGAGTTCCAACACGGATACTCCAATAGCGATTTAGTGGAGGTTTTACATGAAAATATCACAGTCAACTGACTGTAAACACAAACACGTATCTACAGATGCCTTTCTATCTAGTTACCACATATCCTAAATGGGTGACTATTAGTACCGGGTCATCTGTGTGTATGCTGATTGTGAAAGTGACTCTATTATTACTTCTATTATTAGTTATTTAGTGATAAAATTACGTTATTTGCTTGAGAGTATGTATAACGTTTTGCCCAAGTTAAAATTATATTTCTTTTGAATGGCACATCTTTGCCTGACACAGATGGCAACTGGCACTTACATTGGACTCCATGAGACACAGATATAGCTATTTGTGTGTACGCACGCACGCACGCACGAACGCATACATACCACCGAAGTCCCAGGAAGACAGGACTTCTTGTGAGAATAATTTTCACCAAAGCCTGACCAAGGCGCCATTATTAGCTAAGACATGTTCAGGACATCATTATTAAACATTATATTTAAAATCTTACTCCATGCTTCTCAAACAGCGGTTAGGGCTCCGCATCAATACACCATGGTATCAGTCCACCATGGTGTTACGAAGCAGTCCACTACATTGGTGATCATGTGACGTGTCTCCATGCGTTCTGACTTTGGTTGGATCATGGACGTATGTAGCAGAAGAGCACATAGGACAAGCACAGTTGTAGTGCTCGCCACATATAGCTACTGATGTGGCCAGTTTTACGGCTTGTCTATGTACCAAGGCTTCTGTGTCCGTCTCTTCAGAAGTCATGCCTACAAGGTGTTCAGCCATACTGAGAAGTGACACAGCTGCACAGTTTGGTCATGATGACCGACAGCCTTTGTATAGTTTTTGATCAACGGCTGTGATCAACGTTTAAAAAGTGATCACAAATAAGTAAACATGAAAAGAAACACAAATGTACAAATGTGATGTTATAATATTGGTTATATGTTGTTCTTGATTCATATGGGTTCTCGAAAATTCTGCAGTCTAAGTAAACTTAGGCCCAGGGATATTCGCTACACTCCTACACATCACTGGACCTAAGTTTACTTAGACTTGAATATTCTGCAAATTGTGTGGGAAAGTTTGATCGGCCTGAAGAGACGTTTTAGCAACCCGAAGAAAATACTGATCATTAACAATTAAATCATATATTATATATGATTTCCTTGCTAAAAGAGTGCATGACTTCAGAATACGTCTTTAAAGTTTAAACCAAATTGCCGTTGCTTTTGCAGTTGTTTGCAGGAATTATTCTAAAAACATGAGTGTTAACAACATATGCGCAGTCCAAATGAGCTACCGTTAAAAGATTGAAATGAGAAGGTACTTTATTTCAAGTTCAGGTACAAGGTTCCATCCAATAAGTCGAAAGTAAATATGCACACAACACCAAAAGTAAAACATGTAACGTGTTAAGAGTTTTCCATGTACAAAGATTTGTGGAAAGAAATGTAAGCTCTACATTCGATGAGAATCTAGTTATGGAAGAAATCTTGATTATGTACAGTAAGGGAGCGTCATAACTATTCCCCTCCACAGGAAGTTGGCTTGATCATGTGGATGCTCAAGATGTGGAAACATGTAACAAGGAAAGCAGCTATGAACAGTGAGTGAGTGAGATTAGTTTTACGCCGCACTCAGCAATATTCCAGCTATATGGCCTCGGTCTGAAAATAATCGAGTCTGGACCAGACACTCCAGTGATCAACAGCATGAGCATCGATCTGCGCAACTGGGAACCAATGACATGTTCCAACCATGTCAGCAAGCCTGACCACCCGATCCCGTTAATCGTCTCTTATGGCAAGCATGGGTTGCCTAAAGCCTATTCTACACCGGACCCTCAAGGATTCAACTATAAAAAGACTTTGACAACGACTTTTGACCTCCATCTAGACAGATATCCTCAAAATAAGCTTGAAAGTAAAATCAGTAGAGTCTGAAGAAACACGTCCCTATTGCTGGCACTTTGCATTGACTAAAATAGCTATGATCAAGCCCCGAACTGTGTGAAAGAATTTGTGACACCATTTGTAAATCTCTTAGTATATACGAAGTTGCCGAGCATGAACAAGGGCCATAACTCTGTAGAACTAAGTTAAGACATTCATTTTCGCTCATAAGAGATAGGGGCCACTGCCGTTGATGTGTAACATTTCACTTCTCACAATTAAATTGTATTCGACAAACTTGTTCCCATAATTCAAGACAGTACCTTAGAGCATATTTGACATCAAAACTTCAGTTCTCAATGTTTTCAGAGAACTGTGGATTTTAGGATGTACAAGTGGAAGTAGTGTTACTAAGAACGAAATAAAAAAATAATGTTTCTGGTTTCGTTATCCCAGGTTTGACCGTCCTCCTTATAGTGCTGAATATGGTTCTCAGGCTGTGGTGAGGGCCTGGAAGAAAAATACCCGTCTTTAGACAGAGAGATCTATTTAAAAAGACATGGTTCATATAGATTGAATGATAAAGGTATAATTAACCGAAACAAACCGACCTGTGAAACTGACGTATGTGCGGCCGATCATTTTGTCTACTTATTGCATCTCGACTCCTGGCACGGAGCGACATGCTGTAGTTTGTGTACAGCAGATGACTTACCAAAACCGTAATTGTTGACATGCACAGGAACTCGATATTTGTGGCAAGATTCCATTTGGATGAGGCACCTAAAAATCAATTTCAAGAAAAAATAAATTAACTTTTCACTTTTCGTGGCTATTATGCCATGTCGTCTATGAATTGCACCAAAAGGCAAAAAAC
This sequence comes from Haliotis asinina, assembly GCF_037392515.1. NCBI lineage: Eukaryota > Metazoa > Mollusca > Gastropoda > Lepetellida > Haliotidae > Haliotis > Haliotis asinina. Next base: position 38,871,876 of record NC_090286.1, read on the forward strand.
AAACCCTTTTTCTGTTTCTGTTTCCAAACTATCACGTTGAGAGGATAGTTTGAATTTATCGCAGTTTAAAAATTGAATGTGGTAGGGGTCAGTAGTTATCACTATTCATCTGGATGCCTATTCATCTGGATACAAAATTTTCTTAGCTCCAAGGTGGAGGTAAATCCTATTATCACCCCAAACTGTGGTCCACAGGAGATATCGCCTGTATGAGATCGTATGATATCTCCTTGGAGATATCGTATAACAGAAGATTTTACACACTGCTCTGACAATGCTATGACGTCATGAACTTGAAGATGTCACAATGCTATAACATCCCTGTACTGCAAATCTGATTGTAGTACAGTGTAGAGATGTACATTTTTCATTGAAAACTAATGAAGAATGATTTTTTTTATAATAAAAAGAATGTCACACGCGGCAAGCCTCGTATATTTGTAACGTTGTCAGCTTGTGTTGATATAACTGATATCAGTAGACAATTGGGTAAGATTCTCTATACCTTAACATAGACTTAAGGTAGTCTGGCTTCTAAGGCTGTTTTATACACAGGCACCTAGAGCCATACACCGGAAATAATTGTTTACTTAAGGAAGGGTTTAACACAACTGATAACTTCCAGATTTAAGCATGCATTCTATTCAAGACAACGTACAAAAAATAGGAAAGTGATGAAATCTGAAACAAACTGAACGTTACCACTGTAATAAATGTGTAATGAAGACAGAGCTGTACACAATGTGAATACTGATTCAAGTTTGTAAAATTAAATATATCTATAACAGTTTGGAAAACTTACCACAGATATCTGGATTTACATAATATTTATAAGCGCAAGCTGGGCAAATGTCTACATCACGCAGCGTTGAACAGAACGTGCTGTTTGGAATCTGGGGACATTTTTCTGCACAGTCCTGACCATACCAGCCAGCATCACAGCTGGTGCACTCTCCCGTGGCTTTGTCACAGGTTTTACATGTGGAGGGACACTCTATGCGGCAGAACGGACTATACCACCCGTCAACACACGTGTCTGGTCTGCAGGTTCCATCTGGATTACAAGACATCCGCTTGCACTTCTCAATGCAGTCTGACTGGCAGTCGGGTCCAAAGTAGTGGGAATTACAGGACTCACATGCGTCGGGTCCGTTACATCTTGCACATCTCTTATTACACTTAATGTTGCACTGAGTTCCCCAGAATCCGTCCTTGCACCCCTTCGTACAGTTAGGTTGTCCGTTGGTTGCTAGAGTACACTGAAGGTCAACGCAATTATTTGGGCACTCATACTGACACTTGGGGCCATAGTTGTGAGATTCAGCACATCCATGAAGACAAAGTCCAGAAGAGTCACACTGCAGATCTTTACAATAGGTGCAGCCACAGGCTTCCACAGTACCTGAAAAAAAAACGGATATTCAGTCGGCTTAATTTATTGTGTTTACGACGAACTTTATTCAGACAAACGCCAAAACCATCAAGCTTATTTAAATACAATTATAAATAACAAAAAATAAACTTGAAAGATGGGTTTTACGGCATAAGTTTATCTGACCTGTTCTGGTATATATGTGCCTTTTTCACTGTAACTGTAATACGGTACTTAGTACTTTGAATACTGTGTTTGATACTTTGTTTTCACTTCTATTTCTCCTAGTTTCATTTGCAACACATAACGTGATCAGCATGTGTTAATTAAATTGTATGACGTCATATACTCAACGACACCAATGCACGTAAATCTCTAAAACATGAAGTATATAGAGAGATTTCTCTATTTGAGAGAAACGCCAATCAACGTACCTGGATATGCAAGTGTCAGAGTTATCATGCCTAGTTTGTTTCCCCACACTGGAATCAGTACACCCAGCATTACGAGAAGAGTGCTGGGGTGAAGAACCCAAGAGGATGCCCCTGGCAAACAGGCACCATCGACTTGGACGCAACGTCCACTTGGGCAGTCTTTGCACCTCTCATCACAATGTTCCTTGTAGTATCCGGCTTTGCAGCCTTCAGCACAGTTGCCAGTTTGTTTGTCACAGTAGACTTTCTTGGTCGATTGCTCCTCGTCACAGTTGGGCGGGCAGTGCCGATCGCACCCTGGGCCCCAGAAACCTTGAGGACATGTTTTAGGGCAATCTACACAAGCGGTCAGAATGAGTCCAAATAATACTGAAACAACAGTCGGAAATACATGTTTTACAACTATTTTCGAATATAATTGATACAAAAATTTAGAAATGCTTCAATGCTTTATTTCACAAAAGAACATATGGCCCATTAAAGTTGAAGATCTTTTCACTCAGGACCTGCTTTGGATAAATGATAAATGCTATGCTGCCATGTTGGCACTTGTGGTGCCAATTCATCTGTACAATGTGCGACGTTTATAATTATTCCTTAAGCTTATAATGTTTCACAGGTCTCCGTAATAACTCAGTCCAACATCATGAAGTGTGTTTCCAACTATGGCTTCAACAAGGGATAGGTTCGTCAGCCACAAAGTTACAGTAACAACATTACACGGATGTGACTAGAACAAGTCTCAAATGGGAGTAGTTTCATCGAACACTTTGCAGTATGAATGCGATAGCTTACTTTTTCCAGATATAGTTTTACAATTGCCGTCGTGTACCGTGAAGCACTGTCCGGTTCGGGCTGTAACGTGGCCACTACAAGTGTTCGATACCATTCAGAAACACTAAACCTTTTTTTTTCTCAAGCATATCTGTGGTCTTGCAAAGATTGATGCAACAGGAAAACAGTTTCTGGTGACCCCAAAATGCTGGAAGAATTATGATACCTTTATGCAAAAGGTCAGCAAGTCTTGACATGCAGAGCAGGTGCCAGTTTCTAAATCAATAATGATAACGTCTGGTACTTTCCTCACAACGGAGTATATAACAACAGTTTGAAATACAGGTTTTACAGTTACATGTAGTTTATTGTGGTTTCCTCATCCTAAAGAGGTACCAATTTCACATTTGGGTGGACACACAGTTACAGTACTTTGTCCAAGTTTACTAAATGTAGCTGTATCTGCAGCTAGTGCACGTACTCACATGACTACCATCTGGTCATCTACCAACGGATTTGTGGATTCTTTTAAGTGCACAAGGTTGTGTACTGTACACTGTAGGTTCTGACCACACGGAAAGTGTCTGCACCCAAGGTTGACTCCAAGGTTTTTACACCAGATCACGGGTTGGCTCGATGCCAACTCCTTAACCTCGCTGGATCACTAGCCTGGCGCTTCAGCCAGCTCGTCCACCGCATCCCTTGATTCTCTGTGGTGCATCGAGTCCTGCAGTTCAGGATCATACTGAAGATCAACCCCTGACACGGCATGTGTCTGGAGATGAGAATCCGGTAGATGGTGCTTCTCGAGGCATGATTTTGTGAAGTCCAAATGGTTAACAGACCCAGACTTTGTACGGAAGCCAAAGCCATTGCTGATTGCATAATCTGATTACAACTTTCTGTCTGAAGACGATAAAAAGGAAGGTCATTGCATCACGTACGGGAGAAAGACCAGTGAAATGCGAAACCGGTCGTTTGAAACATTACTCACGGTGGGGTCCGACAATTTGATGTAATCTGCCATTGTGTCAGAGAGCCTATGAATGACAGCGAACAAAATCCGATCAAACAGACAGGATGCGGATCCGCAGTTTCACTCTTTCTCTAGAAGCGTGTTCGGTGTAGCAATTATAGAGCTTTTATGCATTAACATTCCAACTGAAGGAAGGAGTAGACCTGTTCGGGTTATTCACATTGAGAATCGCTTGTGGTCGTGTCGTAGGGTCCGGAACTGGAACCAAAGAAACTGGAGGCGAGTCTGGTTGAGCAATGAATCACGATTTCTTCTTCACGGGCGAGATGGAAGGCAGCGTGTTTACCATCGGAGAAATGGCCATTTTGCCCCAAATTGCGTCAGGTCGACAGATTCGGTGGGGGTGCCATGGTGTGGGGTGTGATTTCTAGTACAGAAAGATCCAAAGATCTAACTTAGTAGCCATCTCTGTAGAAGGCGCCATTTTGGTCCTCAAACCAAGTCTCAGTAGCAGCAATAAGCTCATTATCATTCTGAAATCTACGACCACGCAAGTGTTTCTTGAGATTTGGGAACAGATGGTAATCACTTGGTGCCAGGTCTGGAGAGTAGGGGGGGCATGCGGCAAGATTTCGTACCCGCATTCCTGGACAGCAGTGGCTGCAACGCGAGTGGTGTGTACTGGAGCATTGTCTTGATGTAGAAGAATACCACGTCTGATCTTACCCCGGCGCTTCTCCTTGATTGACTGTCGCACTTGCCTCAACAAGTTAGCGTAATATTCCCCATTCATTGTTCTTCCTTTTGGTAAGTAATCAATGTGGATGACGCCTTTGCTATTCCAGAAGACTGTCACCATTACCTTTTGCACTGATCTGGAGGCTTTGAACTTTTTGGTCCTGGGAGAAGTGACATGTTTCCATTCCATGGATTCTTGTTTGCTCTCATAGTGGTGGATCCAGGTTTCATCACAGGTTACTAGCTTGAAGTGAAAATCTTCTGGATTCTTGTTGTATCTGGTTAGCATGGAGTTGCTTATGGTGACCCTTGTTTGCTTCATTCAGCATTCTCGGCACCCATCTTGCGCACACCTTAGACATGACGAGATGTTCATGAAGAATTGTCTCGATGGATCCGTGTGAAATGCCTGTGGTCTCCTCTAACTCGTGGAATGTGATTCGACGATTTTCCAGCACAAGTCTATGCACTCTGTCAATGTTTTCCTGACTAGTGCTTGTTGTTGGGAGACCTGGACAGGGGTCACCTTCAAGACTCTCTCTACCATGCTTAAATTCATCGACCCATCATTTGATGGTAGCAGATGAAGGGGAAGACTTCCCATAAACTGCTGAAAGCCTTTCTTCAATGTTCTTCTCCGAGTTTCCTTCAAGAACTAAAAACTTAATTACTGCTCTATACTCAATTTTATTCATTTTTCACTGCCCTGAGGGTGTCTCTTTCTGTCAATGTGAGCTGTTCAATAACTTCTGAGTGTAGGATACCAAAACTTATATATCACATCAGCTACACCCCAGGGTTCAATGTCGTACCATAAGGCTGTGACATGTGGGTATGAAAAATGCATAAGGCTCAAAACTTATTGACATCACCTCGTACTAATGTGGATAAATTAATGGCTGATTTATATTTTACTGTTATTATATTGCAAGGCGTATTTTATTAGGTTGGTTGTTTCATAGTTTTAAGACGACGTCTGCCAATAAGATACCTATTTTCCCCCAATACATTGACTTGATTTAATAAACAATCAAGGTAATTTCATCGCCAAAAGGAATGTTTTAGTTAAGATAAAAGAACTGAAAACACTGTTAATATTAATTTGAATAGATGCATTCACATATCGAATAACGTCTGTTTAGTGTTAAGCATTAAAAACCTTGTTGTAAGAGTAATCATTTCCATTACTGAAACGTGAAATACTCATTCATTAAGAAAGGAGTAGCTTCAGATGACAGTGTGTTAAACCGATTTAAAACCACCGAACTAAGTTTCTCAAAGTCATTCGAGAGCCTGTTTGGATTGCATCATATTTTCCAGACGACGAGACAAAATCTAAAACTGCTCTTTGATATTGGGGACCAAAATTGTTCCTTAACAAAATGCATCAACCTCAAGCACAGTACTTCTGAGATTATGCCTTACGTTGTAATGGCCATTGCATGTAATTAGATACTAGTAATGTTCGATATCTTCAGGTGTATTATAGTAGCGGGAGTCATGTCCCTTGATCTGATGTTTATCACGAATCCTTACTATGTTTTACGAGGCAGGTCTCTGTAATAAATCAATCGAAGTGGTGTTGCGATCTGTGGTTTCAACATGGAATAAGTTCGTCAGCCACAAAGATAAAATGCATGGTGTCCAGGAAGGGTTAGAATAATCATGCAAACAAACACAATTATGATATGAGTATAATGGGGGTTCTAAGCTGTGGATGTTGCGATACATTTTCCACGTGTACACCTACAGTTAACTTTAAACTTTTGTAGGTTTACTTACAGTCTGAAGTCCCATTGCAATAGAGAGATGAAATAAGATGTGATCAGCTGATAATTCTACTTCAGTATGAATACTAGTGAGTGAGTGAGTGAGTGAGTGAGTGAGTGAGTATATTCTCACACCGCATTCAGCAATGTGTCAGCTATATAGCGGTGGTCTGTATATAATTGAGTCTGGACCAGACAATCCAGTGATCAACAGCATGAGCATCGATCTGCGCACTTTGGAACCGATGACATGTGCCAACCAAGTCAGCGAGCCTGACCACCCGATCCCGTTAGGCGCCTCTTACTAGCATGGGTTACTGAAGGCCAATATTTTAACCCGGGCCTTCAAGGGTATTAGTATGAATACTACAAGCTAAAACCTAGACATGATCTAACACTATTCAACATTACAGGTTCGTGATCAGGAAAACGCTAAATACATACATGAGAGCAAATAACGAGGAAATCTATCATTCTTTATTCATGCATGTAAAAGTGTTAGTATAGATACCCGGCAAAGCGCAAACATAGAAGGGAACACTTACAATATCGGGGAAGTGATAATGCATACAGGTCCATCATCATATCAATCCAATGTATCTGCAAAATATATATTCATAGTTTTCAGTGACTTGTGTCCAAGGCACAACATCTGGACCCCAGCTGCCCCCCCCCCCCCCCCCCCCCCCCCCCCCCCCCCCGTTCATTATGTCAATGTACTTGTCAAACGCTCGGTTTAAGGAGTCTGGATATTACTGGTCAGTGATAGATCCCTGGGCAATCCCCCCCCAACTGAGCATGCACGTGCTGGCCGCTAAAAGTAACCAAATCATTACAAGCAATTACTACCTCGGTAATTAAAGCACATTCTGGCCAGTTGCTTCGCATGTTCAACAAAGATAACGAGGGGCCTTAATTACTAATGACCCATCGCTGACCGTGACCCATCGCTGACCGGGAGATAAGGGGGAAGAGCTAAAACAAAGACTTAGACTGACCAACCCTGGGTATATATAACGGCTCTAACAATAGAGTCGGGGAGAGAGAGAGAGAGAGGAGCGAGACGCGATAGCCTACACGTGTGTGTAACTAAGAATAAAGAGTTGTGGACCCGAGACAGACTTGTGTCGTTCATGTACTGGACATCCACGGAGAGACACAACACCACCACACCTAAGTACAACCATCCAACCCACAGTGCGATGGTGGAGGAATAAGTACAACCTCACATCCCTCCGTGCGATACTGGTGGAGACAGATCTCGGTGCCTCTTCAAGCCAAGCAGACAAGACCAAACCAAAAGGTTAGTCCTGAACTGTATACTTTGTCTAGGGTCCACAACTAACTGCCGACCAGTTCTCTCTCCATAATTTGACAGAAATCCCAAAGCATTCCTAGGTGCTGCAAAATCTACCGACCTCCCATGCCTACGACTTGCCGTAACGTTCTACCTGTCAGGCAGTGTGTGTGTCAATAACTCTTTGCATTTCTGTGTGACAGTGTGGAAATTCACACCACTGTCGCTCAACGAACAGAATTCTGTTCGGTACAGGATCATCCCAGGCTGTATTTCTATATAACCAGTTGATCTCGACGACGGGACTTACACCTTTGTCCAGCAGACCTCACCAAGACCAGGACTCACTTCCCAAGCAGACCAGGGTCACCACACCAGTCTCCAGTCATCACACCCCGCTCCATCCAAACAAGACCGGACAAGTCACTGTGAACCGTGTGAAAGAACTGTCATTGTGTGCATTACCAAGAAAGCCGTTTACGTATTCACTCGGGTAAGCACACTTTCCTTTTGCATATTACCACTTACGTAGTTCGTACTTATTACACCTGACCAAAATACACCTGTATATATATTGTTCAAGCATGTCCATCTTTAAACTGAATCCCCTAAACGCAGACGACCGTCTTCCCCTCTTAGTCACAGAATCGATTAACTCGCCCCCACATTCTAAATCTACCCCTAAACAGGTCGACCTAAGCTCCCTCGACCCCTACTCCTCCCAGTGGGTGACCTTTGATGATACCACTTTAGACACACGCCATACCGGTCACACAGTCACCCTTCCTGCACCCCCAAGTTACGGCAATCCCTGTCCCTCACCCCTCACCCCTCCACCTTCCCAGTCATTGCCACTAAACCCTCGCACACGTAACCCCTCCCCTTCACCGCCACCTCGCCACCCTACTCACCGGGATCCTCCCCCTTCCCATACACTCTCTACCCTGTCCAGGGCCATTAACTGTTCCCGTCTCCCACTTCCCATGTTTGATGGTAAGGACCCCATAGCCGCATCTGCTTGGCTAAAACGGTATGAGAAGTTCGCCTCTGCCCAACACTATACCGACGACGATCATATTGATATCTTCCCCCTTTACTTAACCCACCTAGCATCAGAATGGTATGAAGGGACGAAAGATACCTCATGTATGTCCTGGCCGGAGTTAAGGGCTGCTTTTCTACGCAGATATTCCCCATCATCCATAAGCTTGTTAACTCGCCACAACGCCTTACTGGATAGGAAGCAAAGGTCTGGTGAAACCTTCCCCGCCTTTCTTCAGTCCATCAGGCATGAGGCTGAATTACTCCACCGGAATGATGATGGATATATCAAAGATCTGATTTTGCGAAATAGTCTGCCCCATATACGCCAGTTCATCCTGACTCATCCCCACGACAGTCTAGATCAAATAATTGAAAGTGCAGAAATTGCGGACGCCACGTCAGGGTTGACTGATTCTAAATCTGAACAACTTATGGCAGCAATTAATGCTCTCTCTTCCCAAGTCAGCGCCCTCCACACGGAACATGTTAATGCAATCACCCCTGGCTATCATCCTCATCAAATTACACACCCTGGTATGTCAGGTACTGCATCCAAGAACTATAGCCACTTAAATGCCAATGCTCATCAACGCCCATTCCCATACCGTTCTAACCCCTCCCAATATCATCAACAGTCAGTCCCCGCCCCAAAGTCATTCCCCAGGGGTGGACCACAACACCAGCCCCCAAAACAATTCCGCTGTAAGGGTTGCGGTTACTTCCACTCCTCTCCACAAGAGTGTCGTGCACAGTACCTCCGCTGTTACAACTGTAACCAGCTAGGGCACCTGCTTAGAACATGCTCCCTCCCCCAGCAACGCCGCGCATGATATCAGGCGCCTCCCGTTACCGACTCACGCTGCCATCATGCAGCCCAAGGGAGGCATGTCGACCAATCCGATAACATGAACTTTAACTCCACACAGACCCCCAAGCTAAACATCTCCGGGTTTCTAAACAATGTTAGTCTGACCCACAGTACTATTGCCATGACAATTAACGGCACACCCCTGAAGGCCCTTGTCGATAGCGGGGCTTGCGCCAGTTGCATTGGGCAAACACAATATGAACGGTTGGGGGGACCTTCCACCTTCCCACTCATTACCGACAGGAGTACCAAGTTAGCAGGGCCCGACGGTACCACCCTTAAGGTCCCCGGGTCTGTCGACTTAGTTGTAACCATTGGTGACCTTCATCTGACGCACACATTTTTTGTAGTTGAAGCATTACAGCATGACGTCCTACTGGGTCTTGACTTCTTAACGGACCAGTCGGCCTTTATCGACTACCCCAACAACAAACTCTGCCTTGCTAATGGTCGCACTGAGACGCCATTCCTAGCCCCTCCCACAGATGGTTCCTTAGTCGCCCATTGTCAACATTCAGTCAAAATTCCCCCGCGCTCGGAATTATGCTTCATGTTAACGGTACCTTCTGACGACCTATTAGAATCCACTGGCATTCTTCAACCATTAAGTACTTTGACCCAGTCACATAAGGTCATTGGTAGTCATTGTTTAGTGAACTGTGTCAGCTCTCAGGCTCCCTATCGTTTACTCAACCCTAATTATCGGGAGATCACATTACCCCCTAGCACGCCCATTGCTTTGTTCGAACCCTTGGACACTGACTTTGACTTAGGTCCCCTCCGTGACCCCCCACCGGACATCTCCAGTATTAATCACATTACCATGACCGACGGCCCTACTGATGATGACCTCAGGCTACGAGCTGCTGACCTTAACATTGATCTGTCACAAGCTGACTTGTCCTCCGACCAAAAGCAAACGTTGTTGTCCTTTATTGGGCGTCACTGGGATTGCTTTGCAAAAGATCTCACGGAACTCGGCAGGACACACCTTTTTTCACACTCTATCGACACTGGTGACAATAAACCTGTTCGAAAACGCCCCTACCCAGTCCACCCGAAACACAGACGCGACTTAGACTCTCACATTAAGGACATGTTAGACAATGACATCATTGAACCATCCTTTTCTCCATGGTCTGCCCCTGTCCTCCTGGTCAAAAAGAAATCCAATGAAACACGCTTCTGCATTGATTTTCGCGGGCTCAACAAGGTATCCTCAGTTCAACATTTTCCGATAGGAAATATCGATGAATCCTTGATGTCCCTCGGAAATAGTCACCCAGTCATTTTCTCATCCCTTGACATGATGAGCGGCTATCATCAAATTCCGATGTCGTCTGATAGTCGTGAGAAAACTGCATTTATCGTACCCGGTCACGGCCAGTTTCAATTCAAAGTCATGCCCTTCGGTCTTGTCAACGCTCCCAGCTGTTTTGCATTTATCATGTCATCCCTGTTCTCAGGCATGACGTACAAGTACGTTCTAACATACTTAGATGACGTGCTCGTTCACAGTTCATCTTTCGAGGAACACCTCCAACATTTAGAATCAGTTTTCAACAAATTTAAGGAAGCTGGGCTTAAACTGAAACCATCAAAGTGTCAGTTCGCGGTCAAAGACATTCCATACCTTGGCCACATTATATCCAAACATGGTGTATCCACGGACCCAAGCAAAGTTGCCAGTGTACAAACATATCCCCGTCCAGCCAACGTCCGTGAACTGCGCGCATTTCTGGGCCTAACATCCTACTACAGAAAATTTATAAGGGGTTATGCGTCTACAGCCAGTCCCCTCCATGCCTTACTGCATAAAAATGTGCCGTTCACTTGGAACGACGAAACAGAGAAAGCATTTCTAAAAATGAAGGACAGTCTGACCTCGGCACCAGTACTGGCATACCCTGATTTTGACAAACCATTTATCTTAGCTTGTGATGCATGTGAGAGTAGTATGGGCTAGGTGTTGTCACAGATGAATGACAATCATGAAGAACACCCCATAGCCTTTGGGGGCAAAAGTCTCAACAAAGCCCAAAGACTATACCCGGTAACCCAAAAGGAATGCCTCGCCATTGTGGAAGGTATCAAGCATTTCAAAGCCTACCTGGTATATAACAAATTTACGGTCATCACTGATCACTCGGCTCTTCAGTTCCTCAAATCAATCAAGGATGCCACTGGCAAGTTGGGTCGCTGGTCCCTCATGCTGAGCCAGTACGATTTTGACATCCGGTATGTGCCAGGTCCCAAGAATGGGAACGCTGACGGTATGAGTCGCCGCACATATGCCACAGCGGTCCTATATGATGATGATGATGATGTACAAGGTTTACATACCATCACGCCCTCTCAACCAGATTCCAATACGGGGACTGACCCCCAGGAGGACCCCTGCACATCCCCTATAGACTATTGTAGAGCAGTGGGCATTTCAGCTACCCAGCTTGCTACTCTTCAACAGCAGGACACGGCCTTTGCAGACATTATCAGATATCTTGCTGATAACACCCTTCCCGATGATGATAAAACCGCCCGCCGTGTATTGTTACAGGCACCCGATTACGTCATGGATGAGGGTCTACTCATCCACCACTACACGCCTCAAGATCAAGGCGGCTTTCCTAAACGGTGCTTTAGACAACTGTGCATACCAGCCCCTTTACACCACGAAGTCATGAAGGCTTACCATGACAGTTTTCTGTCATCTCACCTTGGAGTGGACAGGTGCTATGCCTCCATTAGACTCAAATACTACTGGCCTGGCATGTACCAGTTCGTTAAAATGTGGGTTGGCTCGTGTACGGACTGTCAGGCTGCAAAGAGGTACACGCATTACCACCCTGCCCCTCTCCGACCATTACCTTTTGTTGACGTGTTTGAACGATGGTCTATTGACCTCATCGGCAAACTTACGAAAACAGTCGACGGATATCAATACGTTCTAGTGTGTGTTGATTCAGCATCAAGGTGGAGCGAAGCGTTTCCACTTAAGACCAAAACAAGCACAGAAGTCGCATCGGTGCTGTTTGACAACATCATATGCCGGTACTCATGTCCCCGGGCACTCCTTACCGATCGAGGCACTGAAATGACATCTAAACTGATGTCTGAGTTATGCAAGATATTGGGCGTTCATCGCCTTAGAACGTCACCCTTCCATGCCCAATGCAATGCAGCGGTTGAACGTATGAACGCAGTGATCTCCCAAGCAATCCGAACATATTGTGAGGATGCTAAAGAGGCGTGGCCTTACATTCTCCCTAGTATAATGGCGGGTTACAGACTGAGTCCCGCTATTAACTCCACAGGCTACTCTCCATATTTCATGTTGTTTGGCAGAGAACCCCGTATGCCACTAGACAATATTTTGCAACCCATCCCTGAAAATCTTCCGGACAGTACCCAGACAGATTTGCGCGAACTACTTGACAATCTTGAAATGGCTCGGAATATAGCCACACAGAATGTCCAAGCAGCTCAGGCCGCTTACAAAGCCAGATACGATAAAAGCGCACAAGCCCCGACATTTACGGTGGGCCAGAAAGTATGGCTGAAAAAAGGCAACCTTCAATCACACCTCAGTCGGAAACTACAGCGCCCATGGGAGGGTCCATATTACATCATCTTTGCATATGAAACCCCCAACTACCTCTTACGACAATGTGGGACAAACAAACCCCTTAAAGCCCCAGTACATGCAAATCGCCTGAGGCCATACGTCGGAGAGGAGAGCCGACCTAAACCCCTACCGTTAGAATTAGCTCCCCCCGCAAACCCTCATCACAGACAGAATAATCAGCCAGCTGAACGCTCCACCGAAAGGTCTTCGACACAATCCCTGACCCCAACACGTACAACTGACTTGACCAATCAGGATTGGGACCCTGAGGACGACGTTCCCCTCTCTGTTCTCAGACGGACGTTGCAGACAGCCTCGAACAGGCCCCCATCTAACGACGGACAGTCCACAGAACCATTTATACAACAGCTCTTGTCCTCAAAACGCATAGGAGGTGTCCAACACTTTAGGGTGAAGTATCTAAACAACCCTACCCCCCAGTGGGTTTCTCAAACCCACATTCCCGCGTACATTATAGAAGACTACTATGCGCAGTGTACTCTGAAAAGCAGACAAAAAGTAAGTGCCCGAAAAAAACGTAGCAAAGCCCAAACTGTAACATTCACCCAGTAACAACGATCACAAGTTACACAATCCACACTGTTGTAAATAGCAAGTCTACCAATTAGTCGTGTATATATGTGTGAATACGTCATGTGAATACGTCATATGCAACACCACCATACCCAGACACAGAACTCCCGCAACACATATCACCGCGACCACTTCTTTAGTACCACATTCACTCCCACACACAATTTTATTACACCACCATGTTTGGAATGCCGATTATCATGTCTCCCACTGAACCAGCACAAATAGATAGCTTATCAAATTTCCTACCTAGGTACAAATAGTGAAGCAGTCCAGATATTTCTCAGTGGTAAGCAAAACAATAACCTTGTAGCGGCCGAATGTCTGAATGTCCAGAAAGTAAAGGTGAAAGGTAAAGGGAAATATGCATAGTTGCAAACTCATTGCATACCACCTGTATGAATGACGAGGGAAGCGAGAACGCAATATAGGGGTTATGAAAGAATATGTATGTCCGAAGGAGAAGGTGTCAACTGTGGGAAATCAGGTACAGGGCAACCACAGCCAAAAGAGCCATCACGCCATTGTCTGGGGACCCTGGAGAGACGCCAGTAGTTATAATACGTTGAAGGAAGTAGAAGAGTAGTGATGCGTGAACGAGGCGTCAGCTGTCGGAATCAGGTACAGGACAACCACAGGCAAAAGAGCCATCACGCCATTGTCTGGGGACCCTGGAGAGACGCCAGTAGTTATAGTACGTTGAAGGAAGTAGTAGAGTAGTGATGAGAAGGAGGTGTCAACTGTGGGAAAGCAGGTACAGGGCAACCACAGGCAAAAGAGCCATCACGCCATTGCCTGGGGACCCTGGAGAGACACCAGGTGTTTGTCGCTCTGCGGCAGGGTTAGCTGATGGATTCCACCGTCTACCCGTCCCTTGGCCACGGACGGGTCCACAGGCGTGCTCGATACCCATGGAAGAGTGTTTAGAGCGATCATTCACTCGTTCGGAAGTCCCGGTAGTGTAGGGCCAGCTAACCTAAGGAACATTTGTGTAGAGGAATGACGTCATTAGTGAATAAGGTGCATACAGGTGTTACGAGAAGAGTAGTTTTCGAACTGAGGATGAATGGGTGCACAGAAGGCACCATAAAGGGTGAATGCTTAAACCAAATAGTTGAACGGCCAGTCCACCACTGAGAACTAAGTCTAATCACGTACCTGTTTCCCCCCTGTTTACCAAATATATATATATACCGTATACATTTTTATGCAGGATGAGGTGCCTGCAAGCTTGGTCGCTGCTGCTTACCATACTGTATAGTACGAACGGTCAGGACCATGACCGCCTACACTATGGGACCTTGTTCTCGGAAAGAGGGAAACTCACAGCTTTCGACGAATCTTGGACCCATACCTTTGCACTAGAGCTACCAGAGCTTACCTTCCTAACAGATCTTATGAGATTCCATCTTGTCTTAAACAGGATGACTCAACATGTAAAAATACACACTTTCTTGTAAGCACCATTTTGACCTTTGTACGTAGCATGTGGGGAGTTGACGTGTGTTGTCCAGTATACAACCGCCCCCATCCGCTTGGCGAACGAAACTTTCAACAAACTCATTAAGACGGACAAACAACTCAGTGTCAATTTAAAACACGTGGTCGCCCAAGCCAAGGCCAACCAAATTATATATACCGACCCATCGGACCCACTCTTTATAAAATCACTGGGTGACGACTCCTCGGTATTTAATTGGTCAGACCCATTCGCATATCTGAACTTTGCAGTATGGGGTACGTTAATTGTATTTGGTGGCCTACTTTTCTCAATGAATCGCCGAATCGGTATGCTGCGAGTTCAACTATTGGCTCGAGGCATTGCCGCCATAACAGTCACAACCACACCTAACAAACTAGTGTGGACGCCCTCCACTCCAGCTCCTGTAGTAACAACACCCTCCGTCACTGACCTAGTCAAATCCTACTTCAGACTTGAAGTCGTCATCCTAGTCATTATGTTTATCATGACTACCTCCTTAATAGTATACATATACAAACTGAAGACAACAGTGACATCATCCGTCATATTATGCTTCTCATCAGGGTCCGATTCAATTTGTTTAAACATAGCCACAATAAGCGCCCCACCGCTAGTGCTGTCACTCTCCCACGCTCACTACTCCCCCACGTCAGTAGCCATTCACCGCACCCCCAAGTTGTTGTCCGATCAAGTCACGATCACCTGGCCGGACAGCAACCTGTCTGTAGTGAATATCACATCACAAACTCGAATTCCCCTGCCAACAGATATAGCCATTTCGAAACTGAACGCAAAAAGATTAAAACGCATTATGAAGACACGTTATGTCCTGAATCTATATATAGTACATGCTCACGTCCATTACCCTCTCAAAGCTGTCCGGGGACCCGACCAGTCCACCAACCACCCCAACCAGCCACCACCCCACTACAGCCAAAGACTGTACCCGTCTCTTGGTGGCCAGGCTTAAATGAAACTGGTTAGGCAACCCCCCCCCCCCCCCTTCCCTTCACTAAAATAGAATATACCTCCCTTGTTCCTTCCATTCCCCCACCAATCACCCCACCTACCACCTCCTACCCCACCCCCATCCTAGATTCGAAATGTATCCCCTGTCACTGCAGTCTGCTAAGAAACCCACACCGTACACACCAATGATGGTCTGTCGCACCTACATCATTGGCTATCACACATTTTACATACACTTTTTCATACACATTTATACGTTTATCACTTATTGTCATTGTAGCCTGTACATATGTTATTAGTTTATACTGTCAAAAATGGGTCCACAGTCTATCCTCAAATATTAATGTCCATTTTCTTCAGGCCACTTATAGTATGCCCACCAGTATACTTACTACGTAACCGGATTGTCTAAAACCTGTGTATGTCCATCTTGTAGCATACCTTTCGGCATGTACGACCGTTAATTCTTTTCTATTGTCCATCACTTCAAACTATTGTGTAATAGACTAGGTCATATACCCCATATATGTCCATTTGTACCATTAATGTTTCATTGATTTTTTTTTATGTCCATCACCTCATGTGACTTGTTTTTACTCATTGTAAACAGTGTATTGACACACATAATGTAAGCTCAGGGTTGGTCACGGTCTTTTGCTCTCATTTTCACCATAAGGACGTGAGGTCACGTCCTTACTATACGACGGGGAAGTGTGTCCAAGGCACAACATCTGGACCCCAGCTGGCCCCCCCGTTCATTATGTCAATGTACTTGTCAAACGCTCGGTTTAAGGAGTCTGGATATTACTGGTCAGTGATAGATCATGGTCCCTGGGCAATACCCGGCATAACTACAGGCGGTCAATAGGTGACCAGCCGGTCCCCCCCCAACTGAGCATGCACGTGCTGGCCGCTAAAAGTAACCAAATCATTACAAGCAATTACTACCTCGGTAATTAAAGCACATTCTGGCCAGTTGCTTCGCATGTTCAACAAAGATAACGAGGGGCCTTAATTACTAATGACCCATCGCTGACCGTGACCCATCGCTAAAACAAAGACTTAGACTGACCAACCCTGGGTATATATACATATGGAAATTAATTAAGCAACACCAAATTCAAAGACACATAAAAACTTAACAAAGTTTAACGAAGTAATTTTGATGATTGATTATTCAATTTTGATGTATTGACATACAGCATGAGCTTTTCATGGGTTGATATGACGCGCGTGAAGCTTGCACAGCGCACGTGCATTGCTTTAACCTCAACTTTCGAAAAATGCACTTTTTCCCTGGGGTGTTTACAAGCGCAGGTTGTCGATTGCATTCGGTTTTTCATTCATTTCAATGTCATGGCACGTAGGAAATTATCAGAGGCCACTCGTTGGCAAATAATCGGCATGAGGAATGCTGGTATGTCTCTAAGACAAATCGGGACTCAAATCGGACGACATCATTCCATAATTTCAAAACTTTTGAAAAAATACCGGGCCACTAATGAAGTTAAAGACCTGCCTAGACCAGGAAGACCCAGGAAGACCACAGTCCGGGAGGACAGAGCTTTACTGAGACTTGTACGGCGCAGGTCCTTCGACTCGAGCTCTCGGTTGAGACAGGAGTGGCTTCCAGGGAGACCCATCTCGAACAGGACTGTTCGGAATCGTCTGAAAGCTGCAGGATACCGGGCAAGGAGGCCAATCAAGCGACCCAGACTGTCTCCAGCCCATAAGGCAGCCCGACTGGCCTGGTGTAATGACCGTTTGCACTGGAACATTGCCTCTTGGAGGAAGGTCCATTTCTCAGATGAGAGCCGGTTCTTGCTGCACATGGTGGACGGTCGTACTCGGGTCTGGAGGCAGAGGGACACAGCAATGGCTCCACGGAACATCCAGGAGACTGTGGCCTTTGGGGGAGGTTCCGTTATGGTATGGGGGTGCATTTCCATGAACTGCAAGTTGGATATCATTACCATCCGTGGCAACCTTAACGGTGTTCGTTACCAACAGGAGGTTCTTGACAGGGCTGTGGTACCTCATTTTGAGAACCATCCTCTGGCAACGAGACCCATATTTATGGACGACAATGCTAGACCTCACAGGGCGCATGCTGTAAATGATTTTTTGCGGCAAAATGCAATTGACAGAATTCCATGGCCTGCCATGAGCCCTGACCTCAACCCCATTGAACATTTGTGGGACTTTATTGGCCGTCGTGTGAGGCAGAGAGACCCACCAGTCCATAATCTCAACGAATTGACGGCTGCCCTGCATGAGGAGTGGAACAGGATCCCCCAGAATCAGATCCGGAGACTCATCCAAGGAATGAGGAGGCGTCTGGAATCGGTGGTGCGTGCGCAGGGAGGACACACTAGATATTGATGAAAGTCGGTGTGCAGACTCTCAGATGACTGTTCTTTCTTTCCATGTGACATTTGTGTTAATACACCTGACAACAACGTCTGTGGATGAATAGTAAATTGTGTCCATTTTTTCATGAATTTAAGACAGTTTTAAGAATTTGGATTTCGTTGCAATAAAGCAAAGTCTTGATACTTTTTCCCTTTAAGTTGTTTGTCAGAGATCGTCTGTTGAATAAAAAAGTGTCAAACTATATCAACCCGGCATATTTTGATTGTCAGAACACTTCAAAGTTGCTCCAATAGAAAAAATTGGGGTGTTGCTTGATTAATTTCCAGGTGTATATAACGGCTCTAACAATAGAGTCGGGGAGAGAGAGAGAGAGAGGAGCGAGACGCGATAGCCTACACGTGTGTGTAACTAAGAATAAAGAGTTGTGGACCCGAGACAGACTTGTGTCGTTCATGTACTGGACATCCACGGAGAGACACAACACCACCACACCTAAGTACAACCATCCAACCCACAGTGCGATGGTGGAGGAATAAGTACAACCTCACATCCCTCCGTGCGATACTTGCCATTGCTTGTTCCAGTATCACTTTACGTATTTATGACGATGAAAGTGAAACAACAACAGTATATTCGAAAACAAATGCATTTAAATACTGTTTGATTATCACTGTATGGAAAATATCATAAGGCATGAGAATACAGATTAGTACTTACCGCTGACACCAGGGGAAACCATGTAGGCCATAAAGATTTGATTTTCTGTATGGTTTCAATGAGCTGTTTACAACACAGTGATATCCTCTAGCTAAAGATAGAGCTAACTTGTATGCATACCTGTGTGTTGCAGAGGGTTTTTTTTTAACAAAGCGATCCAAATTATTGATTGAGTGTTGACAGCAACAAGGAAGTTAGAGATCGAAAGCAATCCACCGGCCTTCAGTGTAAAGAATACATTTTAGGGGTTGAGTGTTTGAGTATACTGATATTGAATTTGTGGCAATGGCGTGTTTTATGTTTTTTTAAGTCCCATTTATATATCAGTATTTACATGCAAAATGTACTGACTATCTAACCGGACGTTCAACACTTATTGTAGTACGTTTCTGTATGACA
Source organism: Haliotis asinina (assembly GCF_037392515.1). Lineage (NCBI taxonomy): Eukaryota > Metazoa > Mollusca > Gastropoda > Lepetellida > Haliotidae > Haliotis > Haliotis asinina. The sequence continues at coordinate 38,891,308 of NC_090286.1, forward strand.
CATTGAACCGGCCCCAAAGGTGATATTCTGAATACCGAGTATGACAATTTAAAAAACCATATGACTGACGCATCGAGTCGGTAGTGGATTATAGTCATGTTCCCGTCCAATAGAACCAATTGTAAAACCATTTCTTTCTTCGTGCATGTGGTGCTGTAATTCAAGTACATACAAGTAGAGGAAAAAGTAGGAAATCATGACAAAAAATACGAGTTACCTCCCAATTTCAATGGAAAGCGATGAAGCGTGAGCGAGTGCACAGTGGAGTGAGGTACTTGAATGTGCAGCAGAAACCTCCCAAAAGATGTGGTAACAATGGGGACAAAGGAAGGTATTGACACAAGCGAAATGAATGGGAGCGACGATGGGTGTTCGTCGTCTGCTAGGGGGTTGAATATCAAAACGTTCGTCTACTTTATGACTGTCGTCTGCAGCGAACCGCTTCCGGTAGTTGAAACAGTCCGGCGTCGTTGTGTTGTGTGCGCGTTTCACATTGCATGAAACGTTCGACAGGATAATTTACTGTAGATAAATCATGTACAGTTACGGTTTTCTTAACAAACTGCTGAGTTCGACTTGTAGACAGTAGTAACGTTACCTGTTTTCTCAAAGCTTATACATATACATCTAAACGTTAATTAAGCACCACCCTTTTTTCAGAAAAGTTCAACATTCAGATCATGACAGTGCAATTTCCTGTCTGACTCAGTGTGAAAGAGTGATGATTTTGCTGAAGGGATGTCCAAATAACGAAGTCGATGATTACCTTTGATACCAATATATTGGAGTTATGTGAATAAGCGTCAAAACGACCATTTCATTAAGTCTGAAAAGTATCATTGCCTGGTATCTGAATGTCAAACGTTCAACGTGAATATACTTGTCATCAGGGCTATCTCTGGAAACTGTTTAGTCAGTATCGGGAGTATCCACCTCTCATACGAATCACATTTTCAACACGCCTTCTCATGCTTGAAATGAGACGTCTGATCCTAATCATCGGGAGTCTCTGCCACCCCTCATGCAGATCCTGTCGCAGTTCATCCACATTCTGCAGAAGAGGGCCTCTGGCTCTCACATGGCATGCAAGATAATCCCATAAATGTTTTATGGGATTAAGATCCGGACATTTTGCTGGCCATGGAATAGTGTCAATAGCATTGATCCTCAAATGATCAACTACTGTTCTGGCACTATGAGGCCTGGCGTTATCATCCATGAATAGGGGACGACTGGCAAGTGTGTGATTGTAAAAATGGGGTATTACGGCACCATCCAAGATGTGACGTTGATAACGTTGGCCGTTTAACGTTCCCGGTATTGTGATTATGTCCAGCTTGCAGTCGTAAGACACACAGCCCCACACCATCACTGAGTCGCCACCAAAGGGACCGTTGGTTCAATCATTTCTGGGTTGTAAGCTTCATTGTGGCGGCGCCAGACACGACTGCGGACGTCAGTGACGTGCAGAAGGTAACGATCGACTTTCGTCAGACCAGTGGATCTGAGATTGCGGTTTTGCCTTAACCTGCACTTGCATGTGTCTGTCCCAGCCTGCTGTGTCCGCGGGAGGAAGTACAAAAGTTTTCAGTGCCTTACCAGCCTGCTTTTCCTGCCTCTTGTCTCCGCGGGAGGAAGTACACGCCCATGCTTTGCCCGTCTCTTTGTACACGGCGGAGGGCTGCTAACAGCTAATATATATATTTGGTCCGGTCGGAGCCATCCACACCGCGCTCATTGTCATCCACACATCTGTGTTGTGTAGTCTTTCATTGGGATTACGTATAGTGCCTAGGGCATGTTCATCAGCTTCATATTATCTTAAGCTAAAGGTCTACATATATATCTGATCACGGCTACACTTGTACATAGCATCACATTTTAGAGAGCGCGATCACACAGAAAACCATAGCTTCACAAAGTGTCGAAAATGTTTCTTATCTTCAAATTATATATAAATACATCTTCTCCTTAAGATTAAATATCGTTGCTGAGATGGTTTAGAAAATCTAGGCCCAAAAGCGTAAACAACAATATCTCGACACGGGACTTGTTTCTTGATGTTTTGTGTATCAAAGATCTTCGTAGAAGAAGTTCAGGATTCCGTCTTTCTCCTGAATATAGTCATCATTATTTGAATAAGGTCACTGATAATCACCGCTAGCACAACACCAATGATCATAATTCTGGAGAATCGCCCCCGAGTGCTTCCGTCGTCTTTTCTGGTTTATTTGTTTTCCCGCCACAAGTGTCAATTCGATGTTAAATAAAAGTTTCATTATGTAACCTTTCCCAGCCGTTTACAGCTTATGCCTTATGTTGATAAAACAATACTACATTCTTAGCGTGGAACACTCGTAAAAAATCCCTATAGTCAGCTTGCTCTTTCTTTATCTAATCTGTATTTCCAAATAAGAAGGTTTCCGAAGCATAGTGACACGATCGGGATGATTAAGAAGACATATGCTAAGTGATCTAAATATGAAAAAATAAAAAAAATAAGTTACACAGTCAGTGATAAATATTCATTCCCCGCCCATTCGCTATTTTACTAGATGATGGTGTGAGGTAAGAAACGTTGACGGCATGCTGAAAATCCGCACATGAAGGAAAGAACTGAGGCTATAATGAAACACCCCAATCACTAATAATGATAGGTGTAAACGAAACTAATGCCAGCGGTTGGATTGGAAACGTGCGAAATAAACTGGTCTGGGATCGAATCTTGAGCTTAAAATGTCATAATCACAGATCAGTTATAGGAACATGAATGACAAAGCGTACAGACTACAGCACAGTACAGATATCCATGATTATGATTACATTACTAAACTGAGCGATAACATTGACTTGACCACTGACAGTTTCTTCTCATTCGTGAACCACGAATGTCATTCAGGGTCAAACCGAGGTTTCGGAAAGGGGCGAGTGATGAATGGTTTCTTTTGCTAATCTGTTGCCGAAAACCTGCAGGAAAACCTGCGGAGAAAGATTAGCTGCGTTTGATTATAGTTCAAGTTAAGTATATATTGCAACAGATTGTTGACACGTTGTTTTGCATCAACGCCCCTCACTTAAAACTCAAGTCACTAGGCAAAACCCCTTTAGAAAGTTTTTAAGTTTAGAAATACGTTTTTTGTTTCCTGCAGGAAACAAAACGATTATGAGTTTACATTTCCTTGTGAAATATTTTCTCAGAGGCAGCATGAAATGGACAGGGTAATGTCATAACGCAGACATAAATGGGTTTTTTATTCTCTGTACACTTCCGGTAAACGTTTTAATTTATGGTTACTAACTCTGAAACTGAAAGCTTCGTGACACCTCGTCATCATCCAATGTCAGAAATATCAATACTCGTTTAATGATGTTGACTGTAGACGCTTAGTGTAGCTTGGTATCTCCCCCATGCAATGAAGGAATGAGGACTCTACTACGGCACAGCTCATTGTTTCTAGGAGTATCCCTCTTCCTCAGTGGTAAGCATCATCAACGTTCGGTTTCGCAGTGAATGCATGTTTAATTCTACATTGCTTTTTCATTGAACGGTACGTTTCAGTAATAAAAACACGGACCAACCCGCGATTTTTAATGTAACTTGAACTGTCACTCGGTCTTAAAGATGCTACTCTCAGTTTAAGTAATTGTTGCGTCGTATTGCATGAAAGACATATGAATGTCGTTGATTCGACTCCTGGTTTGTTCAGGCTATGTTTGTCGGTGTGTCAGCACAATACTATTGCTCACGGGTTTTTGAGACCTTTAGTCCTTCGGGATTCCCTCCCACATTAAGCTGTCACGATGTCTGGAAAACTGGAGGCTGCGATAATCCTAGCTCACTCATTGTCTATAGAGTGTTTATTCTACACATTATATTGGCGTCTTTTTAATTATCCTAATACTGTTCCACAGAAATAACTATTATTGAGCTTCAAAGTTTTCGTCTTTAAAAAATGAAAGTAAGAGCTGGTGTTTCCACAGAAATTATTCGTGAGTTAATCATTATATATAATCAAACTTAACCATGTTACTATCATCATATATAACTTACAACTTTAAGGGTTATCCCACTATGGATCAGACGCAGGTGCTTGTGAAGACGGATACTACGGCGACAAATGCAAATATAGGTGTGGAGAAGGATGTCTGTCCAGGAGATGCCAGCTACATCCCACAAAGGGTACAGGCATCTGCACTGACGGCTGCAAGAAAGGAACATGGGGATCTACGTGCAAGATCAGGTGCTCGTCAGGATGTTTCAACAATGATTGCCTCTCCACCAATGGCACATGTACATGCAAAGACGGATACTGGGGTGAACGTTGCGAAAAGACGTGTCCTGTCAGATGTGTTAAATGCCACAGACGCTTTGGAGAGTGTACACAATGTATCGAAGGCTTCTTTGGGTCAAAATGTGACGGCTGTAGCTCCTGCAAGAGTTCCTGTGACTCTGATGGTTGTGCTGCAGGTTGTTTGACTGGCTACCATGGAAGGTACTGTCATCTCCGGTGTAATCCTCATTGCAGACTCATTGATCAGAACAGGTGCTTTGTTCAAAGAAACGTCTATGATGAACACGGGTCCATAAACTGTACATCTCAGTGTGACCAGGAAACAGGCCATTGTCTTAATGGATGCGAGGTAGGGTATTTCGGCCTATCATGTGATCTTCAGTGCAGTGAAAATTGTTTGGCCATTTCTTGTGGACATTTGGGGAAATGCCTTCATGGGTGCAAAGTTGGATATTTCGGCACGCTGTGTAACCTCAATTGCAGTGATTCCTGCAAGAACCGCCAATGTCACAGAGTCCATGGTAGCTGCACCGACGGCTGTGAACCAGGTGTCTATGGTCCACGATGCAATACCAACTGCACCAACTGTATCAACAACCAATGCCATCAAGGAACAGGGGAATGCAGTAGTTGTGAGACTGGATACTATGGCTGGAGATGCGATAAGAAGTGTAGAATCCCATGTTCAGGGAGACCCTGTCACAGATATGAGGGGACATGTGTCTCCCAGAAACCCAGTCACGAATCGACCACCAGTAGCCAAGGTACTTAAGTTACTACCACCATAGATGACTGGTTGATTGCTTTGTTGTTTTATGCCGCACTCAGCAATATTCCAGCTATATGATCTAACCAGTTCTAGACCATACAATCCAATGATCAACATCAAGAGCATCGATCTACGCAATAAGGATGCGATGACATGTGTCAACCAAGTCAGGGAGTCTGACCACCCGATCCAATTAATCGCCTCTAACGACGAGCATGGGTTGATGCAGAACAAATTTAACCCGTGCCGTCGCGGGTCATTTATGTTACTACCCTCATAGATGGTGTACATTGGTTGGTATCAATACAATTACCCAGTATTAACACCGGGAAACAAAACGTAAAAAATGAAATTATCTGTAAGTGCAAGTGTCCAACTGGAACTAGTTGACCACTATGAGAAAATCTTGGCAGCAAAGATGAATTCCACAGACGTTTATATATATAAACCCGATTAGATTCTTGCACCAGTACTTCTTACTACACTTGCATGTGTATATAATGCGTTTGCGGAAATTGTATCAGGCGTTGTTTGTCGAAGATATATGTATTCAGGAAGTCTGTTAAGAACTGAGATGATATGATAATCATCTAATGTGTACCTGCTTGTGTTATGGACAAGAGACCTGGCGTCACTCTCCATTTGTTTGACGGATATTTTGTTTACTTTTGCTGACATGGCAACACAGATCTATCTTAATATACGTAATATATGTGCACACATATTTTCAGATGAAATGATGACAACCAGCGCCATAACAAGTACAACAGACCCGGTGACCGTGAAGGCTGCTGTCATTACTGTGGGGACCCTTGTCACAGTGTGCACTGTCATAATAGTTTTCATTTTCATCTCTAAAAGGTACAAATACTGTATTCCTAAATTCAGATATATATTAGTCTCCTGATTTGGGAACTATGTTGCTATCACAGGGTAAGATACATATATTGTTGTAACATCCATCCGTTCCTAATTTAAATTTAATGCACAGCAATAACCTCCATGTGTAAATTACACACCTGATATTTGGATCTGACTTTTGACATTTGCATGGTACCGTCGTTTCACTGTCACGGGGGGAGGGGGTTTGGTCTAGTGCCTAAAGCGTCCACTCGACACGCCGGGTTCGACTTCCCACATGAGTACGATGTAAAGCCCATTCCTGGTGCCCCCTGGCTACGATATTGCTGAAAGATTAATACAGGCGGCGTATCATCGTTCTCATTCATTCACTTCTTTTCTAGGATAAAAAAGCTCAATCAGTCAACAATGCGAAGACCCCCACAGTATCCAGTTCCACCTCCTCCAGATGCCACCAACCATTACGAGGTCATACACGAGTATAACGGTACATATCCTTCAAATTCAGGCCAATGCAGACCTGCTGAATATGGAGACATCAATGAAGTTCCACGTTCCAACAGAAAACCTTGGGCCGACAAAATTTCTTCTACAAATGGATATCCTTTTCAGAATACAGTGCGAGCAATTGTGAACAAGTCACCATCTCCATCAATAGAAATGCCTTATACCATTGAAAGTCTTTCTTTGCCTAATCTTTCGATTAGATGTGGTTACATACCAATGACGTCAACAAGGACATATCTTACAATCACTGGCGATCGTAGGAATAGTACTCCTTAGCGATCACCTGTTATTGAAAACTGCCCCATACCTGTTCATGAAATTGACAAAAGTGGTGTAAAGTCGAGCTATTCCTCAGTTCGTGCGATATAGACACCTCTTAACAGAATCTCAGAAACATCGACGTGACACGTGTACTGGTAGAAGTAAGCCACTTGGTCGACCTTCTAAGATAGTGATACGTAAAACAGGGATTTGTAGCACTTATGACTGTTGACATGTATAAAGGCTTCGTCAGCAAATGACACTACGTGAAAGTAGATTTAAGTATGCCTGGTTCTCATATCCCAGTCTAGGTTCTCACTAATATTTCCGTTTCATGACCATGCGTAACTGGGTGTGCATTTGACCTCTGCAGAGGGTTGTTTATGTATATTGTTTATGTAGATGAACACATATTCCCTGAATCCTTGCGCAAATGGTGCTCCATCAGAATTCTGAACACGATAGTCTATCCCACAATATACACCCTGAGACATGATAGGGACGTTGTGACGAGTGCGTGAGTAGGGTTTTACGTCGCAGTTAGCAATATTCCGGAGCGGGGCACCGGAAATGGGCTTCACACGCGGCGCTCATGAGGGGAATCGAACCCGGGTTTTCAGCGTGAGACTTTGTGACGAAATCAGGTAGATCATCATTCATTTCAAAACACAAAAAGATCATTAGAGGTCATCCTTCGGTGACTCTCTTCAGGGATTATCCAGGAACATTTTTTTCCTCCCGAGGACAATCTTACCAAAATCAATAAGATTGATTTGCGTGTCCATAATTTACTATTTATTAAATATATTTCCCCTTGAAACTGGAAACTATTTAATTTCAGTTACATGACTTATGTTATGATGTCATTAATGTTGCTAGATACTAAGATTGTGTCAATATTTACTCCCCTTTCCTTTTGTACACGCACGTCTTGGAATCCGACTATTTTTAATAAAATATATTATTTTAATTTTTATTCTAGAATGGGTGTTTTCGTCGATTTTGCCGTCATATGGAAGGAAATATAATACATCTAATTAGTTGAACCAGTTTACAATGCGATTGAATTTGTTTAGATTCGCTCTTTTGATTAATTAGAAACACATCAGTCAATTTATTTCCCTCAAACGACGGGGTGTCTGATATCATGTTTAGCAGCCAGTAACAGGAAAATAAAATTCATGAAGTTTATGAATCACGATTAAGTAACATTTTCAATATTCATGGACAAACATTGAAAGAAATGTATATTCCAAACCAAACATTCATATTCCCGTTTGACCACTAGAAATACATATTCAAAATAGTGGTCATTCGCACAGGGTACCTTCGAGGATATAGCTTCCTGCGTTTTCTAGTATCTACTCTCTATATATAGGTGAATATTTTCAGAAACAAATCGTGTATTATCACGGAAAATGAGTGGTTTGCATACCCGTTTAGTTTCCGACTTCATTCCAGAATCGTTATCCCTGACTGCTTCTTTCTGTTTTGATCATTTACGTGGTAGGAATTAAGAAACACAAAACGTATGTGCTATCTTTTGTGTTGTAGATCTATGTTTCAAACTCAATGTGACCTATGCGCTAACTGGTTGTAAAAACGAACATTCGTTTTATCAACGAGTGGGTTAGTTCCACAAAGCTAACGTATGCAGCGTTGAGACAATCCCAACTTACAATCATGATATCGAGTTGCTTGCTGCGCGATCGCATTCTGGAACTAGTTGCTGAGATCAACAAGGTCGAATACTCCATCATGGTCAGCTGATGCCAAGCTCCAAGCAAGGAAGTAGGAACAGATTCTGCACAGCTGGTAATCCATACAGCACTGCGTGTATGATACTCGCTGTTGAGATTAAAAAAACACGTATTTTTACACGTTTTTTGTTGTGATAATTCTGCTGCAACAGTATGATTTTTTAGATTTGTCAATGCAGATGAAACTATACTGATGGTAAAATTTGAAGCAACACCTGAAATCTGAAGCTACGAGAGTTTTCATATGCTTGCATGGTACGCAAAATGCACCGTGGCCTTCAAAAATAGGATATGAATACATTCTACACTGTTGGAAAGTAACTGTTGGGACAATCCACAGTATATTTGTGAGATCAAGATCATTTATTCCATGGAGAATTATTGAGGTAAATTCACCAAAAATGGACAGACCATAAGGTATTCACATTTTGATAAAAGATGTCTTCATCTTGCGAACTTTTTATTGTTTTGTGGAACAACAGAACTCCTTGAAATGGACTCCACTGAAACTGACATTTGAAACAATAACTGGGTCATCAGTAGTGCGTGTATTTGTAATGACCATAATCACCCTCTATCATCGTCTTCGATCTATAGCATGAGTTTACGGAAAAATAGCATGGGCAGATTGTTCCATGCGTCTAGCAGTAGCACGGCCTGCCCGAGTTCTCGAATATTGGCCACGGGCTGGTTCCTGGCATCATTCCTGGAAAATGTGTATATGCATGCATTTCACCTGCATGCACGAGTAAAACATGTAATGCACGTGCATATTATTTTCTGAACTGGTGAGACGAAAATATAGGCCACTGAAAACTGTTATTCATTCAGTGCATTCATTTGAATGGTTTCATTTACATCACGTTCAATCAGGTGTTGCCTCAAATTTTACCATCAGTATACATTGAAAGTGTAACGGTGAGATGTTCAGGATCTTTTGGAATCTGTTAGAGGTGACTCATTTGGTGTCAGTTCCATTCTTTTCATAACTCCAGTGAATCCTGGTAGTTGGAATCTTTCCATGTTATGCATAAACACACAATATACATATTTCTATTTCATGAAAATAACAGTGTTTAATTGTATTTCATATAAACACAAACCTAATATGGGTTGATAGGTTATCAGCATCTAAATATTGTAAACAACATACCAGTCCACTATGGAAAAATGCATGTGAACAGAAATAATACCATTCTTTCCCATTTAAACAAAAGTTTCTCTTCAGGGTACCAGTTACAAATACATATATCCTCTAACAAGTTAAACAGCAAATATGCTTTTACCTCTGCCATTCAGATACTAATTCAACTAGTGTAATCACAAAATAAACAACAAATTTATAACAATTCAGAAGTTAGGACAAGTCACCCTTTTTAGACTGATATTAATAAAAAGGATGATATGAAAGTAAAATTGAAAGTCCATGAGGGAAAAAATGCATATGGCAAGTCAGCAGAGTTATCACTTGAAAAAATAGTGCTCGGATTGAAATGTGTATCCTTGGCAATGAGTTTCTAACAATGGTCTGGTGTCACCAGGTATTTGATAATCCATGAATAAAGAATTATCCAAATACTTCACAGTCGCAATGAGACTGTTTGACAAGTTCATGAGTGCTGAGAATGTCTGATTTACGGAGACCTTGAGTATCAAGGTATTTCGAGATAATGACCTGCTCAGGGTACAATCCAGTCTCCTGCAAATAACAAAACTGCTACCTGAAATTGAGCAAACATATCACACACTGCCAGTGATATATTAAATATTTACTTTGTTGGTTGAAGCAAGCATTTTCACGTCTTTGAGATATCACATCAGAAAATCAATCTGAGGGAAGATTCACTATTACAAAACATCTTTATTACTTTAAAATACAGTGTCTGCTAGAAAGCTGTTACATATATCACATCTGTGCCACATGTTCAAGAGGTTCAGCATGTATGCCAATACAGTTGGCCTTGACTTCATGGGCGTATACCGAGAACCTTTTCATGATACATATCTGCTCATCAGCTGTGAATACATTGCGACTGAGACTAATATGATCCAACTTGTGCTTCACTCTGATTCTACTCCTCTCTATTCTGTCTAACATCTCTATCAGATCTTGTCCTTTGAATTGGTTGAATCTACAAGACAAAAAAGGGTCGAATTTATTTAGTGCTGGAGTTTGAGTCAAAGACTTCCCAAACACACTTCCTAATTTCAGGGGGATGGTGGGTAGACTAGTAGTTAAAGTGTTCACCTGGCATGCCAAAAAAAAACATGCATGGGTTCAGTTCTCCACATGGTTAAAATGTGTGAAGCCCTCTTCTGGTGTACTCCAGTCTAAACTTTTCATAACACTCCATTACTGGGTCTAACAAAACCTAGAAGGAAGTTGGATCAGGTAACCTTTGAGACTGACCATTCAGAACACAGCCTACCAAATCACAAAAGTGGACATTCGCACATACCTTTTGAACTTTTACCATGGAAAGGTTTGTACCAGACGATTCCAATTGCTATTTTCCATACATAAATATTTAAGGATGTCCGCTTGCAGAAATATTAGATAATAGTAACCATAAGAAAGCCCTTAGCTTATATACTGCAGGTCAATTACCAGTGTTCTATGCGAATTTTTGCTTTTTGAGAGATAAGTGTCGGTGACTAGCGAATTTTTTAAGTCCCGCCAAACCTTAAAAAATAGCCATTGTCTGATTGGTTCAATTAGTTCGGCCTACTTGCATTTGATTGGACAGTCATAGGTCACTCAAAGGTTACCTGACGCCGCTTCCTACAAGATTTTGTTAGACTCAGTAGTGGAGTGTAACAAAAAGTACTGAAACTAAGCTTACTTAGACTGGATGTTATTGCTGGAATATTCCGGAAACCAACGCAAAACTAACTAACTCACTCCTGATTTCAGTATGATAATTTTTTTTTTAATCGCACAAGTCTTTGAATAGCATTGATATAATAAAGGTTTGAAAAATAGTTATAACTCACACTCTGCTTACACACCCACCCTTACCTATCCACCTAAAAGCAAGCTGCCATGATAAATATGCAATGTACTTACGCTGCATTCAGATCCTTCATAACAGGTGAAAGAGCAAGGATCTTCTCTATTATTTGCAAATGTCTAGCTCCTGTAAAATGAAATGTTTTGCTTTGTGATATAAGACAGATTATTACATGGGCAAATGTGTCATACCATTTACACAAAACAAGAGTGAAATTTTGTAGAAGTCATATGATACACTTGCTAGAGTGTAATGGTTTCTTCATTATCCATTTCGTTCATGTACATTTATGCAGTAACACCTGGTAAGCAAGTGCGACAGCCCTCTTCCTTGACGTCATGTTCAGTTGTTCAATGACATCACAGATGAAAAAGTACAGAGGCAGTGGTTACTAGGTTATGTTTCACCACATGGGTAACAAACAACCATTATTAACTGTCAACATACCGAGATAGTTGTTGCTGATATCAAGTACCTCTAGGCCCTGGTGATCTCCTACTGCATCCACAAATTTGGGGCAAGTATCTGGAAGATGTTTACAAAGACATAAAGAAATTCACAAAACAATTACACAACACAAACTGTTCTCCAACATTTGTTTCCTTCGGTAATTCAATTTCATATCATACACTTATATTGATGTGCCAAATATTGGACAAACACTTTATCCATTAAAATTTCATCAAGGGGTAAATTGGGGAGGATTTTCACTCAGATGGCATGTAAACGTAACAACAGATTGAACTGTATTCTCAACTTGTCTCTGTCAAAATGCATGACCTAATCTGACTGACCTGTGCTAAAAGTTATAATCTGACAATTATCAGGTAACAGTCAAGAGAGGAAGGCATATTCTCTGGTGCCCCTCCAAAACATTAAGTTAATGTCCCATGGACAGACAAAACGAATCATTTTACGTGAGCTACTAACACATGATATATTTACAATTTCAAGAAACAAACTGTCAGTGTTCACATACCTATCACGTTGGACAATCCCACATTTGAAAGGCTTAACCTTTTCAGGGACACTGAATGCTGCACAAAGTTTGTGAGGGACTGTTCGCATCCCTCACCTTCTACCATGTTGTCATTTAAGCTTAGTTCCTCCATATTAGCACCTGAAAGAGGATGACAATGCATAATACTTGCATTTAACTGTCTAATACAGCAAGTCGAGAAAATGTATCTAGAACCTTTACATGAACACAGTGCTGCAGTGTACCCTAGATGATATGACAGATAAAAGAAAATGTAGTGTGTTAAATGCTGATTTCCATGACCCATTCAGACTCTATTTCAGTTTCCATAATTATAACATCAAATTTAGGGTGGATCCCAAAATCAATATAATTCAAATACTGCAACATATATTCCAAGGAAGTCAGTTGTATTCCAATGCATGTATGCTACTATGACATCTCATTGAACATATGTTATATCTGGGATTACACTTTCTTAGTAAAAGCATAGATTTTAGAATTCAAACTCACACCCTCAGTGTCAGGCACCTAATCTACAGCACATAAAGTCAGCCACCTAACCCATTCAGCCAACACAGCTTCCACATTTCAGATTCTTAGTAAAGACATTGAGCCTATGCTACACCCTGATTTTGCTGATCACAGTACATGCTCAAAAGAAGAGGTATTTAGACATTCCTTTTTCAAACACAAGAGGAGATCTGCCTTTTGTGCCACAAAAATATACCACACTATGTATTTTTGAAGTTGTCCTAGTAATATGGGAAAACTATGGTCTGGGTTTACAAAACAAACATATATGGTAATTAAATGTATGTTCAAAGATCCATACATTCATACTTTCGAAAACAAGTTCAATTTCAAATGAAAATAACAAGTGTAGAATCACTGTTTGAAAAATATGAATTGAAAAATATGAACTGAAAACACAATTGTTTATCTGTATTATGGTATCTGCCCCAAACTATTCTAAAGAAGATGAGAGTGAACTTTTAGTGCTGCTTTTAGCAATATTAACGTAATATCACGGCAGGTATAACCTATGTAGAGAATCAAACCCGGTCTTTAGCATGACGCTTTAACCACTAGGCTACCCCATCACTGCCAAAGAAAATGAGAAAAGATTTACAGAACACTTTCTTTTTTGTGAAACTACATGCCATAATGGCATACAAACAAGCTGATCCCCAATAACTGGAAGAGCTTGTGAAAAAACCCAGGCAGACACAAGAAACTCTAAAATGATATTCACATAAGTTGTTTAACATGTTCAATACCACATCCTTATTTTGCATAATATTTGTCATCAGTTTGTAGCATAGAATCAACCCATGGTTCTGAAACTTCAACATAAAGTGGGATTGTGGAAAATGTCTGGCAGTTAGCATGGTTAGATAGCTTTCATGGAATGTCAAGTTGCCATGGAGTTGCTACCTGTTTTCCTTTGCTTAACAATGAATGTATCAAGAATCTGACGTATCTTGTCAGGTTGCAGATGACATGAGGCCAGCCTTAAACCTCTCAAAGCAGTATCGGCTCTGATGAACTCCAGCAGAAGTTTGAATGTTTGTTCTTCAAAAGAGTTCCAACTCAAATCTAAAATCTTCACTGCAGCAAGCTCTGCAAGTAGAAGCTTCATTTATATGTATATTGTCTAAAAAAGAACATATGCATCATAACAATCAAAAAGTCATATCCTATCACTTCAAAGTCATCATGAAAATACCTTCAGCAAGAATTGACCAGTTTGTTAAAATAAACTTACATGTATGTACTATACAAGACAAATCTTATAGATTTCTGGGTTAGTTCTTGCCTGTTCTCCAGGTGGATGAAGAAAGGACAAGAACTAGCCATGAAACGTGAGAAACAAATCAAGAAGGTGCTTTTCAGAAGATCTGTCTTGTATTACTACACCAACTTCTAAATCCCTTTGAAGAATTTCAGGTAATATATACTTGTATACTTGGATGCATTGTATAAATGATTATCCAGTTAGAACCTCTTGAACAGAATGTACAGACCTCATGACAAGAAAAAATGCCCCTAACTGGCCATTAACAATCAACAAGAATAACTGTATCCTAATTTGTACTTACTATGTTTGATGGTTACAGGTTCTTGAATGCAGATAAGCTTGCACCCAGAAATTTGAAAAAACTCCATTGGCTTTGGTCTGTAAAGTACATTCATATAATTCATAAATAGCAATGATAAAATCCTCTGGCACATATACGTCTAAGAGATCCCCCTTAAAAGAAAAGGTGAGTATCTCATAAAAGATATGTCTCCAATTTATAAGTAAGCATTCAAAGACAATATCATTTATTGCAACAATTTTCCAAAGCTGACAGGTAGGAATACATGGTCAACCATTAACTTCAAAATTTTTTCAGTTTACATATATGTACACGAAAAAGCTATCGTGTACCAGGTCTATATCATTTTGTAAAAAGTATCCTCTACCCATATAATGTTCCCCAAACATGACACATACAGAGTTATTTAAATATCACAATACCAAATGCAAGACTGCACAATCTTTTAAAATGAAATAATGACTCACCGCACGTACTGACTGTGCTGGTAGTGACACATAAATAGATGTATAAGACATTCTAAAAACATGTCCGTAAATCCAGTGTCCACAACCAAGTGTGTCAGTTGTTTACGGCGAACCAACTCCAGAACAGTTTTCATCAGTCCTGTGAAAAATAAAACTGAACATACTGACAGAACTTGTATAACCAAGTTACACAACATTCAACATTCTGACAAGAAACAGAAAGACTTCCTCCCTTATCCCCCCTTAAATTTCATTCTAGTCAAATGATATCACCAGAATACATGTTCCTCAAGGATGAGTTTCAACATGTTGTTTTAACTGTATCTGAACAATACTGAAACGCATGTTCAGCTTCTAAACATGCCACTTGAGGAATGGCTCCTCATCAATTTGTTCAGTGGGGATACGAACTGGGGTCTTTCCCAGGAAACATAATGTTACCTTAGTGCTTTAAAAGAGCGTATGTTTCAAAACTTAATCACAAAAATCTTTTAAACATAAACTGATTTTTGTATGTGTGTGTGATGTTCACTATTATTTTATTGTTTGAATGTATAAAGCACTTTTCAAGCTTATGTGAAAAATATTATGCAAGTATTACATTTTATACTCAACCATGTTCATCACAAAAAGCTGTTTTGTGCATTACAGGAAAATATTTCCTTTTCCCGGTCACTCATGAAGATTCAGGTTAGAACTGGCCTTCAGCTTGTATGAGGCAACTAATGAGATAAGGTGGTCAGGCTTGCCGACTAGGTGGACAATTGCAAAGATCGATGATCACTTGACTGTCTGGTCAAAACTCAATTACCTACAGACTGATGCCATATAGCTGCAATATTGCTGAAGGCGGCATTAAACAACAACCAAACCAAAAAGTAAACAATTATCCCATACAAGCTTAGCTCATAGATATGAGAAGCTAAGGTGTCACTACCCCTAAAATGTATCGTTTGTTATCCATGTTTAGAGTAATGATTTCCTGAAACAACTTAAGGTGGAAAAATCATGAAATGTCAAATTGATGTTATGCACACCTTGCATACTTAATGCTAGAACCAAACAACATTAACTCTCTGCTAAAATAGGACTGTGCCAGTTTGATCATCATAGTCGGTCCGTTCATCTAATGCTAAAGATACCCTGTGACTTACATGGGTCCTGTCAAGAAAGCGGCACCTATTCTGAGTATACACATGACGTCGTGTTCACACAATCTGAGAAATCAGACAAGTGTTAAAACTAGACATGCTGTCTGTAGATGCATAATCACTGTCCCCAAGTAATGTTAGTATTTCAGCAACAACATTCCTTGTGTAATATTTAGCCTGAACAGCTTGCAGGTGTTGTTGGTGTTAACAAGTTTCTTTAAGATACTCATACACATGAGTCAGTCGATAGTGAGAACCTTACAAGGCCTGTTGCCTTGGCAGAATACAGCAGGTGGTGTTCTCTTGTTATCACTACTTAGGTATTTCAAGAAAATTTCTGCCCCTTGAACTTACCAGCGCTTAAAAAGACATACAGTTTTCTTAAGTTGCTCCAATGTGGTAGGAACTGACTGATGATATCACCAGCTGTCAGTGTCCCAGTATCACTGGTCATAGCGAAGATCCGAACTCCCCCAGAACCTAAACAGAGCTTTTCACAAGACCTGCTTCTATGGATCAAATCACTAGAAGCAGCAGAAGATTCACTCTGGGAGCTACTAGTTGCAAGACAATCAGATATACGTCTATGAACTTTCGGCCTTGAAGCTGCTGTTGCACCACTCTGGTGATTTGAGCTAGGGGTGCTCAAAGTGTTTCTGTGGAGTATGGACTTGGACTTATCAGATGCTAAAGGTGAGGTAGGAATGCTGTAAGGCTTTGCCTGGGGTGAAAGACATCTGGGTGGGGTGGTACTACTTATTGCACTAGTTTCTGAAGAAGAATCACTTGATGACATTGCCTGTGAGTTTGTGTTGCTTGGGACTGCTTTATCAAGCAAACAGTCAAGCACTTTGTCCTGTAAGTCTCTGTGATATAACTGGTTTAACTGATCTTTCAATGATGTATCCGAAGAGTCTGGTGACGATTCATTCGAAGAGTTTTGTTTTGTGGTTTCAGGTGCAGTGGTGACTGATTTTTTCAACAAGAGGGTTGACATGGTAGTGGAAGCAGATTTAAACACTTCTTTCCCGCCACTGAACGCAGCAGTTTCCTCGCCATGACATGGACAGCCACTACATATAGCAATCAGTTGTGTGAGTTCCTTCTCACTAAGCGATGACCCACGTAAAGAGATTTGTTCAAGGTGCCCTTCTGTCAAAAGCTTGCTTAGGAAGTACTTCAAATTATAAAAGCAAAAGGTTGTAAGGGGAGAGATGACTAGTTTTTCAGTATGCTTTACCAATTCCATCATAAGTTCTTCATCTGAAGCAATATAGTGTACATGTCGCCCGTTTAGTACAAGTTTCTTGCAATACTTAGTACATTTCATCAGAAAAGATTTGTAGATGGATGGATGGACTTCATCTGCCTGGCGTGAACCTTGTCCAAATTTCAGTTTGTGCAAGGGCACTGTGTACGTATCAGTTGGCGATGGAACATCTGGAAAGAGAATATTTTTAATATAAATATAATATTAACTGATAATATTAAAATTTCAAATCATATGAGAAATAACAAATTGACATCTTCTTGATGCTCAAGATTTTACCAGAATTGAAATAGTACAGACATGCAAAGGTTTCGTTCCCTATGAAATACAACTGACACACACATGAAGATCCGGGTCAGAGCTGGTGTTCAGCAACCTATGTGTGTTATGAAAGGTGATCAGGTGGTCACACTCTCTGACTTGGTTGAAACACGTCATTGTATCTCAGTTGCATAGCTCAATGCTCGCGCCTTTGATTACTGGATTGTCTGATGCAGTTATTTACAGACTGCCACTATTTAGCTGGAATATTGTCAAGTGCAGTGTTACACAAAAAATCAACCAGTTTAGTGCATGTTACAATCACAACAGTTGGAACAAACCCCTAATACAGCAAGTGTACTATGATATTTGTTTAACTAAAATTGTTCAGTAGTAGGGGAGAAATGAAGTTTTTCCCCATCCTAGAATGTAGAACACCTCATGTTTAATCAATTTCCACCTTCAATGAAAAAGAAGGGAGAAAGCATTTTCAAATACACTTACTATATATTTAGCTGAATACATTTACTATATATTTAGCTTACATTATGGTGAAATTGTATTCAGCATTGTTCAGTAGATGGATCAAAGGTTTGTGAGAGTTCCCTCTGCTACATAAACAACACATTTTTACCCCTGCTGACAAAGTAATTTCCATTACAAATTCATATGATTATGTAACACTTTCAATCATGTCAAAAAGATTTCCCTTTTCATAGAAATAACATTTATTGTTCAACATGTTTAACTGTATCATGTCCACTGTTCCATATATCTGTTTAATATTTGCATTTCTTAAAGGAAGTATGTTTGTCTAATAAAGTACATCTCACCACACATGCCAGCAGCAAATGTATCAAGCGAGAGAATTGTCAGCAGAGAATGGAACTGCTTGTAATGGTAGATAGCCTTGTACCCAGTAATACCATCTGACTCTCCAAATACATCCTTGACACCTCGACGGAGCAAATTGAGAGTCTGGCAGTGATAATACCAAACAGCATCTATATCTAAACCTGAAACAGAATTGTACCAATATGTAGTCATAATTTGCTATCCATGGTTACTACTTAGGGCCTGCATTAGGTATTTGTTTGGCTCTTTGTACTGCAACGAAGAAAATAATGAACATAGTGACGTCTCTTTAAACTGAACATAACAAAAATAGCAATATTCAGTATAGCAATATGTCAATATTACATCTCAAAACTGCTGTCAATCTAAGTAACTTATCCTCAGTACTTTTCGTTACACTCCACTACTGAGTCTAACAAAACCTTATGGGAGGTCGCGTCAGGTAACCTTTGAGATTGAACACAGCTTACCAAATCGCGAAAGTGGACATTCCCACATACCTTTTGAACTTTTTATCTTCAAAAGGTTTGTACCAGAACGATTCCGAATGTTATTTAGCATACGCTCGCTTCTGGGTGATGCACATGGCATATGTACAACCATGACAACAGTGAATAAACAGTCGCTGAAAGTAGTGTTATTGGCAATATTAAAGGATGTCATCTTGCGGAAATATTAGCTAATGGTAACTGTGTCAACAGAAACCCCAAAGCGTATATACTGCAGGTCAAATAACTGTGTTATATGCAGATTTTTGTTTGTGGAGAGATCTGTGTCAGTGACCTGAATATTTTGAAAGTCCCTCCAATCTCCAAATAGTAGTCGTCGTCTGATTGGTTAAATCTGTTTAACCATCTCGCCTTTGATTGCACAGTCATTGGTCGCTCAAAGGTTACCTGACGCGACCTTCTACTAGGTTTTGTTAGACTCAGTGGTGGAGTGTAACAAAATACACTGAGACAAGGTTTACTTAAGAGTGTAAAATTGCTGTGTAACCTTAGTTGTTTCTGGATTTTGATAAATGCAAATCTGGAATGTGTACTATTAATAAGGGAAATTTCTAGGCATTTTGAATCTTGTGTCTCACCTTGGCTGCAGAGGATGTCATCCAGCCTATAGAGGTCAGCAGCACTCAGTTTCATAATAACCAGCTCAAGTACAGTGCGTGGCTGACCTATGGTTAAAATAACACAATAATGCAATAATCCATTATCAGTTCGCAAAAAGTCTTTTCACTCTTAAAAACAAAAAATAGTTAACGAGACTGTTGAAACACATGAACAACAAAAGACAGACTTACAGACATATGCTAGATTTCTAGCAGACTGTTTGATAACAGAAACAGTACCTCAGTGTCTGCAACATAACTTAGTAATTTCATTAGGCCTTACTAAGTTTACCCTAAGCCTTTCAAACTATGATTCCTGTCAATAAAACAATATATGTAAGCATACAAATGACATCTCAAAATGTATAGCAGACTAAAATCCATCAATATGGACAAAAGTACTACTAAACAATGCTAAAGTTGAATCATGAAGTGCAAAATTGTCTCTATGAATGTAACATCAAATATTTACTTACAGGCAAAGGCAGCATCTGGATACAGGTGCCCATGTTCTCCTACAAATTCTGCCGTTATCTCAAACAGAGTCTTCATTCTTTCCTACAATATCATTATTAACATGATAAATAATAATTACACATTTTGACATTAGACAGCTATCTGGGGAATACAAGTTACTAATCAAGTGCACACAATCAAGAAATTTGTACTGTGAGTGTATGCTTTCTGGGAATAATCATATACCAAATATGACCACACAATTTCCTGAGTAGAATCTTATGGTCAAACTTACTAGAAAATCCCAGTGGGTGTGTCACTTTGTGCCAATGCTATAATAGCATATGGAATGTCTCCATGCCAACTCTTTGCTGTTCTTTGCTACAATAATAGTTGTTTCACATGTATTTAACTATTTTCAAATGTAGAAGAAGTGTTAAAAGTGGATAAACCCGGTTAGTTACAAACAGAAATTCGTAATTGGGACACATGACAGATATTGAATACTTTTCAACTGTCCAGAAACATAAGACTTATTAGCATGTCTTGTGAACAAATATGAAATATACTAGACCAAAGAGCATATTATAGGCCGTTCTGCCTATTTTCCTATAGGCCGATCAGCCTAAAATTAGGATATTTATCAGTGTATGAAACGCTTAAAAAAACCAGGCAGCCCACAGGGGTGATAACTGAAAAACGTTGCTGGTCCTGTGAACATGTAACCAGCCCTGTATTAAAACAGGGATACTCTACAACAGGGATAGGTCACTTGCCTGCTTTCTTTACAATTGTACTAATTAACGTGTGCCACATCATGCTCCAGTGGACACAGTGACTTGGCTCATTTCCAGTGCAACTTCAGTTGTGTTTAACAGAACTTCAGCCAGTATACTGTATCAGTCGGAATCTTACAATGAATCAATGAATGAATTATAGTAAGAATTAAGAGCAAGAATTATGTGAATAAATGAAAGAAATAAAGAAAAAGAATAGAAGAAAAAAGTACATATGTGAATGAATGAAAGAATAAATGATACAGCGCACTCTTCCCTCCCAAAACATGTTAAAGAACGCAAAAGCATTGCGAGAACATGTGTTAATATCAGCTGTCCTTTTAAAAAATCTACTTTGAGACATTTTTGTTTGCATTAATAACTAATTCAGATATCTTATTCCATGTGGGGAATGGAACGGACATTAACAAAATGTTAACTGACACTGTCACACTGCCCTCAAAAATAAAGCATAAAACTGTCACAAAGCGTTCTAAACCACCTTTCCAGTTTTGTCAAATAATAAGATCAACAAGAAAGAAAGAAGTTATGGAACTATAACCCTCAAGCATCAATGGTGAATCAGATCAGATCGACAATACGTCATATTTTTCACACATCTCAAATACACCCTATCATTTTGTTTTAGATTATGAAACTATAACAATTACTTGCAAACACATTTCACCTGATAGTATATTCCCCTCATATAAATTAAAGGTGTATGTGAAAGATGTTTTTGAAGAAATAACTAGAAACACTTAAACAATGGCGTGTAGCATTTCAATGGCAGATCGGCGAAATGTCATATTTTTAACACACCTCAATTACACCCTAACAATTTTTTAAGTCATAAAATTGTCACTATTACTCACAAATACCTTTCAACTAAAGGTATGTTTTCCTTCTAAAATTAAACAAATGTGTGAAAGAAGTTTTTATTGGCACAATTTAGTCAATCTTCATGGTGAATCGAGAATAGAAGCCAGTGAGCTATAACATATCGACTTGAAACTTTACTACAAATCTACAGTCCTAATACCAATTATTTGACTTAAAATGAAGTGACAAAATAGTTAACCTATCTTCTACATGTAGGAATTCAGCTGTTACAACACTCAGCAAACTTAATCAGCTGTTGAAAATAAACCGGACTCAAACTTAAATACTACACTGCCACCATATTGGTTACACTGGTTACGTAACGACCCGAGACATACGTTCAGCGGCTTTTCGAGGTGTTTCTTCTCCCTTTCTACTTTCCCTGATTAAAAGTAGGATAACTGTGGTAAAGTCTTAAAATACTGTTATAATATCAAACGGTTATCACTTACAGTGAAGTAAACTTAAACATATGCTAAAAGCAAATTTTACAAGGCATAACTTGGTGGTCCCTGTTGATTCGTTTAGTGACGCTGCCATCTGAATGAGACAGACAACGTTAGAATGGTCAGTATCTTTGGCAAGAATGGTCTCCACATGTTCTTCATGCAATGGCACAGGGGATTTTGTAACTCTCTTTGTGAAAAGTAAACATGCGCAACAGCAAATTTCACTTGGTCACTGAAAACAACTTGGTCAGTGAAAGCATTCCTTAGACCAATCACGTTTAGTGTTAGATAAAAGTATAGGCTGATTAGTGGAGGTTAGGGTTTGACTGATCATGAATTATACATACAGATGTCTACCACAATTGTAAACTATTTTCAAAATGTCATCTGTAGTTAATGGTATGGTAAAATATGTGCCCATGGAAAATGGATTGGCACACAGGGTCGGCTATAAAATAAAGTTGTAAGCCCGCCATGTAACCAGCAATCAGCCGGCCGCAGGGCAGACGCTATTTCATACACTGTATTTATCAAATAAATTTGAAGTGGTGCATCTCCGCATGAGGATACTAACATGATTCAAGTTTTGATGTTCTAAGGTTTTCACTGAAACCCTTTCTTTGAGAATAATAAAGGCACATCGGTAGGTTTTCGCAACCTGATGAATAACAGAAAATTGAAAACTTGATCACAACAGTATCAAATCAGTGTCATCATTTCTGCAATCAACATCAAACTGCCGAATACAAAGAATGTCATTATATATTGCTCTTTGTAACATCTGAACGGTAACTGATAAACATTCTTTCGGATTAATAGTTATTTGGCTTTGGAAAAAAACCAACCAGATCAGACCTTGTATGGTCATACATTAGCCTCACCATCTACAAATAGTTAGAACGCCAATGGTAAGTCATGGTTCTTGGAACGGACGTTCTGTCTCCGAAACATCAAGTTTTTCAACCGTCATCTTAAATAATGCCATGTTTCCTTCGTATGTGAGCGTATTTCTCGTCCTGCTTGTCATCCGTCTGCCGCGTTTGAAGGGCAGATAACTCTAAATGCATAATCGCCGCATGAGCTCTGCATACCACTACAAAAGAATATCATCTCGTCACAACAACCAAATAAATAAACGTTCGTGAAATAGCAATTTAACGAGTTATCATTCGCGCCGTGTAGTCTTGCGTATAATGCGCATTATTTTTTATAGAGCAAGCTTCAGGAAAATATGTTTTTGGTTTCTTTATGTATTATAGTTTGCAGTAAATACTAGATCTAAATCGAATGAAGTGAACAAACGAAAGCTAACGCTATTGGTTAACAAAAATGTTAAGGTTGGCAGGAAACGTAGCTAGGTATGATATTTTCCCAAATATTTCTGCGAAAATTCAGATTGTCAGGTGTCAATATCCCGTACAATATCCAGCATCAATCAGTTGGTTATCACGTTATCACAGCAGTACTTTTAGCGGTATAATTCATCCCATTCGGAGAGTATTACTGTTGTAGAAAGAAACGATAATTTATTATCCGCTAATTGTTTTCCCATTTTATTTCCCTATATTTCTGAAACAAAATGCTGAAAATCGTCTTGAAATACACTGTCTTCATTAACTGGATTGGTACACTGGAGAACAGTTATAATGAGGACGAGAAATTGATAAATGCTAACATGATGTACGTATGGGTATCACAGAGACGGATACAGCGTTTTTGGGTGTGCACATTTTCAATAATTGCCTCAGTATATATCCAATAAAGAAACTAAGCTGAAAACTTGGAGGCAAAGATTGCAAGATCAGATAAACAAAAAAACGCAAATTTATTTATTTATTTATTTATTTATTTATTTATTTATTTATTTATTTATTTATTTATTTATCTATCTATCTATTTATTTATTTATTTATTTATCCAAAAGTTAAAGTTGAAAGTATGAATCCGTGTTAACATGGCTTCCTATTTTCAGAATACGTCATTGTGACGTCACGCCATTGTTTCAGAAGTTGCTATGGCGCGCTATGCGAAGCTCTTCGTTTATTTCTAAGAGACATTTACTGAATTATGTTTTAACCACCATCGTTATAGCATAATGGGGAAGAAAGCACGCAATCGTGAAGCTAGACGGAGCATCCGAGAGCGTGCGAGGCAGTGGGCGGCGAATATTGCACGGAATTTTCTGAGTTACTGCTTGCCATGTGTGAGGGCTACTAAGGTAGGTTTACTCAAATATAGTGTTGCATGATATAAATAAAATTTTTCTCGTTATATTTTATTTTATTGTGCTGTCTTCGCGTGCAATTCTACGTACGCTAAAGTGCAATACTGAAGAAATAGTTGGAACCTTTAACAATTACTACTTGTCATTGTTTTATCACTGAAAACGTTCTTTAGTTTAACCACGTCGAGACACGTACATGTAATTTACTGGTGTTTCGGATTTAGTTGCCAATACGGAGGAATTTGAGGGTGCTGTGGTCACATTTGTACAATCATCAGATCTTGTGAATTACAGCGGTAAAACATTTACATGAGAGAAATTATGTTTATACAATTGCCGTACTGGTTGATACCGTTGACGATGTTTACATAATAAGACTTACTTCACGTACAAGTGTAATGGTTGCCGGTTTGCACAATAATAATCTGAACTCATGCAGTTCAATGTATGTGTCCACTAAAAGTGAGTGAGCATAGTTTTACGCCGCAGTCAGCAATATTTCAGCTCTATGGGGGCGGTATGTAAATATCGAATGTGGATCAAACAATCCAGTAATCAACAGCATCAGCATCGATCTGCGCAACTAGGAACCGTTGACAAGGCAGCCAAGTCAGCGAGCCTGACCATCCATCCCGTTGGTTACCTCTTACGAGAAACATGATTTGCTGAGGATCAATTCCAACCTGGACCTTCACATGGTGTCTGCCACAAGAAATGTTAATTACACGTTGGTAAAGATATTTAGTTTTGAGGAAAATCGGATAAAATGAGCACGTGGTATATTGCATCAACATTGAAATGTATTGTTTACATACACAATATGCATGCATGCGTGCGTGCGTGTGCAGTCAACGCCAAATTGTTGTATTGTCAGCACGAATCATGCTTGAGTGGTTCTATGCTAATTGGGCGAATTTGAGACCGCGTTAACACAGTGTATTGGATTAGACTGCGTGTTAAAGGGTTCTCAGATGACTAATCGGATGTTGTAGTGAAGTATCATGTTTGCTATATAAATCTGTGAGTAAAGGTATTAGTACAACTTTTTGAAATTATTATTGATGGGGGAAGAGTGCGGGGTGGGGTGTGTGGACAACAACAGATTCCGGTGAAGATTTTCTGTTTGAAAATCCATAAAAAATTCCATCGAAAACCAGAGAACAATCATCTTCACCACCGCTGCCAACCTGGAGTTCCTGACTGATGCAGATGTCACCTGCAACGACGGCACATTCTACACGGCTCCACATCTCTTCTACCAGCTGTACACTCTCCCGTGAAGGTCTGGGGTAGAACAGGTTTTCAGCAACCCATGCTTGCCATAAAAGGCGACTATGCTTGTCGTAAGAGGCGACTACCGGGATCGGGTGGTCACTGACTTGGTTGCCACATGTCATCGGTTCCCATTTGCGCAGATCGATGCTCACGCTGCTGATCAGTGGATTGTCTGATCCAGACTCCACTATTTACAGACCACCGCCGCTGGAATATTGCTGAGTGCAATCACTCACTCACTCACACACACACCATGCAGAAGTTCAAGTACACATGTTTCTGTTAGTGTACGTCAATGAAACTTCGTCATTATACATAGTCATTATCCACAACACGCATTAGATCTATATCAGGTATGTCTCTATTGTTGCAGGACGAAGCCCAGTGCCAGGACAAATCTCGGGTCGACCGAAGGTGAGTTGAACTGCTTTCCCCCCGTTTCTCTTTATCATACACGTATCTTGCGCAGGTTCATGTACGAACTGTCTGCCAACTATTCCCTAGTTTAGGCGTAATGTGCATATCTCTCTTTGAGATGTCTGATTTCAGTGGCTAGTTTGATATAAAGTGTAGGAATTCTTTACAATGTTACTTATTAACAGTGTTAAGGTACAGTATGTGAATGAGAGGACAGACCTCGCATTGCGGGGTGTTCATTTATTCATTTTGACTTTGACAGTAATTTTTCACTGTTAGATAATCCACTAGGAAAGAATCGATCTTGTTATTTTCCGCGACAATGGAGCAGTTATTTCACGTGTGTGGTGCCCTTAAGTGCACAATGGTCTTAAGTGCACAGAAAGTATGAATATTCATCAGTGGGCGGAGCTTATGTGACTGCGTCACAACACACGTGTTCATGCAAACGTTCGAAAACAGCACATACATCCCATTTTTTGCACGATACAAATGTTAACAGACCATTGTTGTCAACCAAAATTTATAAACGCTTAACTCGTGACATGAAGGCTATATGTACCTCACAGATCTCCACAACCAGTGCAAGAAGAGGTAGCCACCAGGGCAGTTCATCGCACCTGCTACCTAAACCTGAAGGGCGTGCTTCACCCCCAACCCAACGACTACTCCTGGTCTGGAGGCAGTGGGACGTGCGAGTGTTGGGGCATTGGGCACCATCCAGTTATCACTTCTGGTTCTGAGTGCCGAATCCAGGATCATAGGGATACCCTGCCGACTCGTTCAAA
This sequence comes from Haliotis asinina, assembly GCF_037392515.1. Classification (NCBI taxonomy): domain Eukaryota; kingdom Metazoa; phylum Mollusca; class Gastropoda; order Lepetellida; family Haliotidae; genus Haliotis; species Haliotis asinina. The sequence continues at coordinate 38,918,229 of NC_090286.1, forward strand.
GTCCGCCACCACTCAGGTCAAGGACGCCGTCACCTCAGGAGGCGCACCCGACTGCCGCTTTTCCGTGATGGGCAATTTCAACCAGGGAACAGTTGCAGGGATCGTTGGACCGTAAGTGTCTCCTAGATAACGTGTTAGAGTTGATTTTCCGAACCCTTATACACAATTATATAAAAAGGACAATTCTGTATGCATCCCTTCTACATTATCAGTTCATTTGGTACCAGATCACATTATCTTTGGGTCGAGGAAGCAGAGAATTAAACACAATTGCGACGAAACCTTTGTGCAGATGTTAAACGTTTTAGATACTATATCTTACTGTTTCCTTTGACTCTTTTTCCCAACAAAGAGAAATAAACAGTCATATTTTACGTTGCTATTCTCGTTGCATGAAACAAAAATTTCATGCAAAAGATGAACCCGAAACGTATCAGTTACCTAGCAAGGCACGCACGCACGCACACACACAACACAACACACACACACACGTATTAGTTAGTAACGTAAGAGTGCAATTGTACTGTCTCTTCCAGGGCTGAGAATGCAGGCACACAGTGTACCAGCATGGCATATACGGCTGTAGTGGCCAGTGCCTTCCTACCGGTGGGAATCTGGTCAAGCAACACACTTGATAACATCCTTCAGCTTGGGGATCAACTCCATGAACAGATTCTCACAAACATGGGAAACAACGCTCCGAACAACAAGTTCCTGGCTTTTGACGAACTTCCTGCCAAACCCAGAATCGGCACTTTCAGATGGCCAGTCAAGTGCACGTTTAGACAGGAGCACCAGGGAGTCATATCAGCAAATGGAGACCACAATTCTGATATAGAATGGTATTTAAAGGAGACCTTCAGCGAAGGATGCAAGGGCTGCCTGATGACCTTTGATGGCATGACATCAGCTGTGTTGCGGAACAATGACGAGACATATTCAGTTTTTGACAGCCATGGGAGGAATGTCATGGGGATGATCGATGGCGAGGGTCAGGCCAGCTTGCTGAGATTCACCAGCCTAATTGACGTAGCAAAGCATGTTTCAGGCCAAGCCAGAGACATCAGCTTGTATGGGTTGATGGGCGTCAAAGTCAAGACCAGGGTCACGCCCTAAGAAGAGAGTCAGTTAGTCTTCCTGAATCCAATATGGTAACTAAACACACAAGCATTACGCATCTACGCAGCGGTACCTGTCAGATGTCAGCCTGTATGGGTTGGTTGGTGTCAAAGTCAAGACCAGGGACAGCCATAAACAGGAAGGCGGTGTTCCTGGTGTACAGGACCATAACTAAATACCCAAGCCACAAGTGTCTGTGCAGTCAGATCTACTCCAGTATCAGGAGTTTGCATGTCCTTTTGCCAGATCTATGGATGGCCTAGATACATCCTGAGCACCTACTGGAATCATAAATCTGTAACTGCTTGGCAACTTTTGCCATGATCCTTAAGAATTCCTTTAGCACCAATTGCCATCTGACTTATGTCTTTTACTGCCATCCTCACTTGGCCACATCTGCAAACAGACCTACAAGACACTATGGTATCTACTCCAGTAGACTTTGTTATTCCTTCAGCATATGCTGCCATTAGTCGACAGGCACCATAGTACCTGTTGCATGTTACTATCCACATTGCACATACAAGGCGCTACAAGGAGTTATGTTGTGTTTCCTAGTATAAGGAGTCAGTATCATCCACATTTTACACTAAAGTTTCTGGGACAATGTTGTACTGTTGATCTATACTAAAGTTTGTACTATAGGTCATGATGAGAATTGGGTGCCATGACATTTTTGCATATTTAACAGTGATGGTTCCTTGTGACATGAAAGCCAAACTGTCTCTGTATAATACATGTCATGTTAGTACTACTGTTTTCCCAGATGTATTTAGTCTGTACATACATCATGAGTGCCATCTTCTCATGATAATGAAAAAGTGGTGCCTTGCATGATAATGTAAAACATCACAACGGTGTCTTGAATATAATGAAAAACATCACAATGGTGTCCTGTATGATAATGAAAAACATCACAATGGTGTCTTGTATGATAATGAAAAACATCACAATGGTGTCTTGTATGATAATGAAAAACATCACAATGGTGTCTTGTATGATAATGAAAAACATCACAATGGTGTCTTGTATGATAATGACAAATGACACCTTGTATGATAATGAAAAACATCACAATGGTGTCTTGTATAGTAATGAATAATGGTGCGTTTGTGGAACATCAATGAAGCAACGATATGCTGGGAAAAATTATTTATTAGTATTGGTAACATGTTTTTGAAAAGGATGTACTGACATTCACTGTCTGGCAACATCAACCCTTTACTTGGTAAATATGTTTCTTTGCATTAATGTGTATACATACATTTATACTGTTGCCACTAAAATATACACAAGTTTACTTTAACATCATTTTCAGCTAATTTTCCCTTTAATATAACATACAAAGATTTATTGTTCAAATTAATTCTCTTTTAAAAAGATCTATTTTTAATCTGTTTGAATATATATTTTTAAAAAAACAACAACATTTTATCTTATTCTGTATATTTTATTCATATGACCATGTATTGTAGTTGTTGTTTAATAAATATATCACAAAATATCCAAATGTGTAATCAGAGTTGTTTTGTTAGCTTCTTAACGCCACACTCATCAATATTCAAGCTGCAACATATGTCATATTTTGGATTTCACTTTCTACAAATACAAATTCTACTACTTTTTTAGTCGAGTCCCATCTGGGATTTAAACCCGCACCCCCAGAGGATGGGACTCAACCAAAAAAGTAGTAGAATTTGTATTTGTAGAAAGTGAAATCCAAAATATAACATATGCTGCATTTGGCCACTTTCTAAATGTGTTGTAAACAATCAAGCTTGGGCCATATACTCTTAAATAAAGTCGGCAAATTTTCAAGCTGGATAGGAAGCATAAGCATTAGGACAGACCAATTTTATTTCAGAAATTTTGTCCTCCGAATATCTAAAGGCAGGAGAGAAATAAATAAACATCAAATCACCAGTCAAAGGAATATTCCTTCTAAACACTAAAAGTATTTTACTTCTGGCAATTAATGCAGTGTATATGATGCAAGATAGAATCTGCAAAAAAAATCTTGTAAGTTTACTTTTTGGGTCAATGAAACATGATTTTTTTTGGAGCAGGGAAAATTAAATTTGATTCTTTTTCATATTCATGAGAAAAAAAAAACAACCCTGAGTAGCTGATCAATAAACAAGCAACAAAATTGGTCTGGCCTTCACAAACTTATCAAAGATCGACATGTTATGAACGCACTGCCATTTCACTTTATGACCACCCCTAAACACAATGCATGTGATGCATTGTCCAATACACGTGCATGGGGTGTCATTCTTGATTTTGACGGTTTACAAGAAGGTCTCGCATCTTGCATCATATAGTTGTTAGTGTTTTTTTCTAGCTGTTTTTTTTTTTTTTTTAAGAAAATGAAAATTGTACAAACACAAATTTCACATCATACACCAATCATCTTTCAAGAGCAATGACTGTGTAATTTGTTGGTATTGGTAAGACCTATGGTCATAAGGAAGTGCAACTGGTGATACCCTCTGTTTTAACATTATCAACACATCAACACTGATTGACTTCCAAATTTTTCAATCATAAAATTAAAAATGATGTTCCCCTACTCTTCTTAAGGGTATAGAATCAGAAACTGACATTATGAGCACTGTTGTTTGCAGTGAGACAAATCAGAAAGTGAGACCTTCCTTGAATGGTTTTTGAGTTCTGCTCCAGAAACGAAGCCCATTCCTCCATTTTGAGACCAAGTCCAAAACATTTCCATGGAAACTGAGAAAATAATAAATCACAGAAACTGCGTTAGCAAAAGGCACCACTTTGGGGTCTGTCACACATATCTACCAAGTCTTGCAGAAAAATATTGGAACATTTTTTGAGTTATGCTCCGGAAACGAAGCCCTCCCCACCACTAGACTAACACCAAAATGTTCCATGGAAAAAAAAAAAAAAAAATGCCAAAACTCTGTAAATAGCACAAGGCACAACTATAGGTTGAGATCAATATATAGTCTGGTTCATAATTATTGAGAATTTTTCTTCTTACTTTGAGCTATCCTAACACCTCAACTGATTCACTGATACTTAAAACTAAGTAATGGTATAAGGGAGGTAACTCATCTTGGCCTACTGAGTATAGTACAATTAGAGTTACCTCCCCTGAATTTGTAGCAGACGTCATTTTCCTCAGCACTGTCAACAATGTCTGCTGAAGATAAAAGAAGGTTGATTTTTTAGTTGTGTAATCAAGGAATTGATGATGTAAATACATTGGCAGAGAGAACAGGAACTCCTCTTTCTACTGTGTATAGGATTAGGAAGAATTTTAAAGAGGGAAAGGATTTTGGGCACCAGAAAGGAGCAGGGAGACCCAGAAAATTGGACTTAACAGATCGCGTCCGGCTGGGAATTTTAGCGTCTAAAAAGCAAAGGGCAAGCATCTCCAACATCAGGTATGAAATGATAGAAAGGGGATCAACAGTTGTATCAAAATCTACAGTTAGAAGAAATTTGATTGATCTTGGATGGGAGAAAAAGACTGGAATTCCTTCTCATCTCATGAAACAAGAACATAAAGACAGGCGTGTTGAGTGGTGTTTGGCACATGAAAACTTTGACTGGGAAAATGTGATTTTTACTGATGAAAGCTCAATATGGGTATATCCCAATAATGTGAAAATATGGACAAAGTCTGCGTCAGCACCGTTGTATCGACGACCTAAATACATCCCAAAGTTTCATGTATGGGGAGGGATATCCTTATTAGGAACGACCCCGCTGTGTGTGTTTGAGGGAAATCTGACAAGTCAACGCTACACTAACATATTAGATAATTTTCTCCTTCCAAGTGCACATGTGTTTTATGGAAATGACTGGATTTTGCAGCAAGATAATGACCCTAAACACACCGCAAAACATGCCAAGCAGTGGTTTCAGGAGAAAAATGTGACTGCATTACCATTTCCTGCATATAGTCCTGACTTAAATCCCATTGAGAACATTTGGGGGATGATGAAGGAATGTGTGAATCAAAAGGGGTTGACAAAAATTGAAGACATGAAGAGAGAAGTGGTCCGATACTGGGACAGCATAACTCACGAGACACTAACCTCTCTGATAGGAAGTATGCCTACCCGTCTTAGACTGTGCCGTGAAGCTCAAGGAGACTTGATAAAATATTAAATTGTTACCTACACAACATGAAAAGGTCAGTTCACTTTCACAATACATTCAATTTTATCTGATTTGTTCTCGTTTAATAATATGAAATGCTTTAGCTATTCTCAATAATTTTGAACCATACTGTATCTATCAAGTTTAGTCTAAAAATATTGAACTTAATGGAACAAAATGCAAGCTGTCATGTTCAGGACTACTGTTTTAGCTATTATGGTTTCGTCAGAACATGACTGTGCTGTGCAATATTAAGTAATGTCACATAACATGTTAATTAACTAGAAGGGCAGGAGAAATTTATATTTTTTTCTCATTCTTGAAACAATATGACTTGTGGATCCGTTAAACAAGAAATAAAATTGGTCTAGCCTTAAGTAAGGATATTATGAAAGACATAAGAGCATACTTATTGCAGCTTCATAAAACATGTCCATAGTTACCTCTTTATTGAAACAGTTCCATATGAGGGTGTGCATTGCCATAGACACAAAACACAATCCTAGAAAAGTTTCTTTAACTAAAGAAAAATAAATCAAAACAAAACATTGACATAGATATTGTGTGCTATTCACTGAGAGTGCATGTGAGTAAGTACAATCTTATGTAAAATCCCAGCAGTGTCATGGCAAGGGATGAGCGAAATATAATTCATATAATGTATAACATGATTATAACAAAGTTGAAAAAATACATACCCACAGCCACCATCTCTAAACAAGAATCTTTGACTATTTCATTTCTACATTTGTACACTAGCCCTCTGTAAACCTGCACATGACAAAAGCACCATTTGACTTCAAGCACACTTTTTCACTGAAAAATATATCTGTCCACTGCTCGTACAAAAGTTTCTCAGGTTGCTCACAGGAAACCAAGTGCTTCTAATACTTCAGTTTTTCAATTATTAGTTCCAACCAACCATGGTTTATACACATTACACGCACCATTAAAATACACTCATACAACAAGAAGCTTTTTGAAATTTCAGAAAACTACAGTCTTATACTGTTAAGATGTTTTCTTCGAAATATTCAGGTTTAAAATGTGACAAGTCGCTTAGATCTAACACACGTGACTATATGTAAAATTGCTATAGTCCATATCATTCCTAAAACACCGAGAAAATGTTTGTATACTGGCATGTATTAAGATTTGTCTCATCCTTGAATACAGTCTGTCTCAGTCCCTGAACCATATTATTTCCATAGATTTCCCTAGGTTCAGGCCTGAATCCCTGGTTTTCCTGGGGCTACTTTTTAATTTAAATGGGATTTGTGTTATACTACAAAATTACACGCACGCACACATGCACTCACGCACACATTACAGTCAGATTATGAAATCAGTCATTTAGTGAAATGGCTGGAAATTTCAGTCATTTCTTGAAATAACAAAGAGGGTCAGCAGTTTTGCATCAGTTTGTGCAACAACAATCAATATACTTCAGTCATTTCATTTCATCTACATAATGTATATGCAGTTGACGGGGGTTTGTGAGGTGTAACTGCTCTGGACACAGTAAGCTTCAACACAGCCCAAAAAATGAAAACGGAATACCTAGAGAACAAACTTTTACTCCAAGATAACTGTACGTCCGAAACATATCTAAAACTATGCATTACATGAAACAAAATGTGATTAGTATGTTGTAAAAGAAATTTATCATTTTTAAAAATAGAAATTTCTATCGACTGTCATTAAAACCAGATTGTTTATTCTGTTATGATACTGCTCAGTGAGAATATCTGAGAACACCTTCATGGGCAGTTGCATTAGGTGAGTCTTGAATCAATGCTTATGCCCAATGATCGATACACAGGTTCCTGAATAGTCAGATCAAAGTTTAATAAAGTGAAACAATTTCAATTGTTTACATATCTGGACCCCATTTCACAAGCTATCACAGCACTACAACTGTCATAAGTCCATGTTACAGTGTGGGAGGTATGACAGGCATTGCGCTACGATAGCTTTGTGAAACGGGGCCCAGATTTGAAAATTCAACAAAGATATTCAACGCTGAACACAAATATTCATTAATATACCATTTCAGGTCCAGGTGCCCTTGCACTCAGAAAATAACACATGTTAAAAGAGCCGTTAGCACGATCATCATGCAGCATTATTAATTGCACTTGGAACTCCCATATATGTGTCCCATATATGTGTTTTCAAGATACTTAAATGTAGTAGGACTTTCTGGAGGCTTAGGTCACTGATACCTGCAATTACGGTCTTAATGCTGCTTTTTTGTTTCCACTTGTAGTTAACTGATGCAAACATAACATGATATTACACACCTGAAAAATAGTTTAGATTCCATATTAAAACAATAACATATTTTGTTCAAGACCATTCTAAAGAATATTACATCCCACCCAGTGTTCAAATCTCTTTCAAAAAGGAAGGAGATATTCCATTTTGTTGTATATTCTTAAAAACGCCCAAAATATATCCATGCATTGGCAAGCACTTTGGAAGCCCTTTGAAAGCCCCCATGATGACAGCTAAGCTCCCAAGACTAACTTGTCGTAAGAGGCGACTAGTGAGATAGGGTGGTCAGGCTCACTAACTGGTGAGGCACTTTTCATTGGTTCCCAATTGTGCACATCCATGCTCATGCTGTTGATAGTTGGATTGTCCGGTCCAGGCTTGATTATTTACAGACTGCCGCCATATGGCTGGAATATTGCTGAGTGCGGGGTAAAACTAAACTCACTCACTCATATATAAACTACATAAACTGTTGACATAAACATGGAAAATCATTTTTTTCCCATTTTGGACAGTACTTTAGTGCATTTGAATGTCTTGAATTGAATGAGAAAATGTCATGGGAGTTCAAAGAGCGCATTATTTCTCCCATAACACCATCAAGTTCAGAATCAAAACATCCATATGCTCTACTATTACTTGACCATGAAAGATACTGCAGTGTAAAACTTTTACTTAAGGATTGACTGTGTGTTTCTTTCTTTGCATTGAGGTATAAAACTAAACACCAATGTGCAAACTTTTGTAAGAATCCACGTATGTGTTTCTTTCGTCGCATTGAGGTATGAAACTAAAAACCAATGTGCAAACTTTTGTAAGAATCCAGGTATGTGTGTTTCTTTCGTTGCATTGAGGTATGAAACAAAAAAACAGTGTGCAAAGTGTATGAATCCGCATAGCGGATAGTTACAAAAGTTTGCACATTGGTTTTTAGTTTCATACCTCAATGCAATGAAAGAAATACACAGTCAATTCTTATAATTAAATTCAAGAACAAATACTATAGGCTTTCAACAATATTTCTTTAAACATAATCAAATTCATTGAAACAGGTATCTTTGTTACGTCTGATTAACAATTTCGGTGTAAGAATTCGGTAATGGCGTGACATGACTCAGGTGACTCATTTACATAAATGACACGCCTACAAAACAATTAGCCAATCAGCATAGAGCACCCCCAAACTGCTCCAAATCAACAAAGCTAAAATCAGGTGACAAATCAGAACGGAACAACACAACGTGACGTGTTCCGGTAACAGCAAAGTTTCAAGTTCAAACATTTGAATTATTACCAGCAAAATGAAAGACTCAGTTTGAAAAGTGAGAATTGGAAATGAAGCCCGATGACATGAAGTGGAACTGAGATTGTTAGTGGCAGCAGTATTTGCGCAAGTGGAAAGAGTCTGTGATGTGACCGGGATTGTGATGCCATGAACTGATGTTCCATCGTGCGCATGCTCTTGTCGAGGCGTTACAATATTATTAATGTTCACAGATAATTTTGAGTTGTTTGTTTCTGTTAAAAACAATGTATCACTTCAATGTTTATCCAAAGTTCATTAGGGTCCCTGAGTTTAAGGGAATTCCCTCGCCGTGTAAAGGTATTCCCCCACATTCCTCAGGTCCGAAAGTAGTCCGGTTCGGTGGGCGTGGCTTACTTTTTAGATTCTTTGGCAAATGAAATCAAAAGAAATGTTCCCAGTAAACCAATCAGATTGCCAGAATTTTAATGAACACAATAAAAATTTAATTATAGCAATATTACACTAGTGTAATAGCGCTTGAAGCATGACGTCAAAATGGTTCAAAGTTGTGATGTCATAATGCTAATGTCGTTGTCGCAATTTTACTAGATCTTGCTTTACTAGCGGAAAGTTGACAGTCCTCACACTATTTTGCCGCAGTTTCTATCAGTTTATGTTGGCCAGCAATAAACAGAATACTAAACTCGCATCTGCGAAATACTTTTTTTTACTAAACTCATGAAAGATTTAGTCTTAAACTCGCTTTCCACGGAAGGTCGTTTAGTATGCTCCATGATTGATGTATTATATTTATCATATATCCCGTTATCTTGCAATAATCTGATTTAATGAACTTTGGAGAAAGCAGAACCGACAGGGGTTCAATATGGAATCTGGGGTGCAATAAGGAATTTGACCATATCATTCATGTTGCACCCCTGTATTATTATCGTAAGTTTACATGGGATATATGATAAAACACGCTACTGATAAAGAAATGCCTACTATGACATATCTCATCTCACCCCTATCACCCTTCCGGATCTCATAAGCATCTTCAGTCATATTCCACCACTGCTGCATGTAAGTATTTCAAATTCTTTCATTAAAATTATCAAATTATCAATAGGGACTAATATTCCTTTAAGTTTTGGAAATTTTAAACTATACTTGAGTATTCCCTACTTTTTTTGAGCATACCTTTATGACATCATGTCATGACCACAATAAAACACTTTACAATTACATGACTTCTGAGATTCTTCAGGGCAAATAGAACATAGTATTCAAGTATAAGACAAATACTTGATACCTTACATAATTCCTTCCAGACTAGAATAAGAACCTGCATAAATTAAGCTGGTTCTTCTTGTCCCTCTGCACATCTTTGAGGGCTGTGGGGTGTTGATGGCAGCATACCACCTTTGATTGAAGGCACAATCTCAATGATGCAGTTGCGATTCACTCTCCAAGAAGGGGATGGGTAGATGTGACGTCCCTCCAATGTTAATGTCATGTAGCAGCCATCTTCCAACACAGTGTACACTTGTTTCAGCTGACTCACCTAAAACGAAAAAGCAAGACCAGAAGATGATAAATTCCCTTGGTCCCCACAAATTTGAAAGACAAAAATCATCTGACAGTTATTTAAAGTCCAACTTGATGACAGAATTCCTGTTTAATCTGTCCATCAGTATGCAAGAGAAATGACCATCATTGCTGCACAGGATTACTGCTTCGTCTGACGATGAAAATGACCATACAGAGGGGTCATAGAACCCATCAGAACACAGGCTGCATGTTTCTTGTGCTTGAGTACAAGACATGAGTTTACAAGACATGGATAAGTTTAAAAATATACATTTTCTTTGTCTTATCCTATTCCCAAGATGAAATACTCACAAAGTTATGGATAGCTGGATGTGCCATCACCGCCTTCAAGGTCTGACCACTTGGAACCCGATGAACTTGATTAAATCTTCTCCTCCGTGTTTGGAATGTCAGAAACACATGAATGTAACCTGGCAATATAGAAATCATCTACATATTTAAACAATCATAATGGAGACAAGAGTCCTTCAGTGAGTTTCGAAACAGAATGGGATGTATTTTCTTTCTTTTGATGTTAAAATAGTTTCCCACAAATAAAACAAATGATGCACTAGTGATTTTACATTTTCAGTTTTGCTCGAAAATGTTTCTACCATCAGCATTATATTTCATTAATAATTTAACTTCTACTGAACTTAGGACCATAGCAGTCACCAACAGAGAAACACAGAACACTCCACTTAATTCAGGAAAGAAAACCTTCCCATGGTGCAGAAAAATCACTGTTTCAGTAGCAAGTTATTATGTTTATGTTGCTATTTCCACAATTAACATGGGCTTTTCTACGTTTTTCGGCACACTCCATACATGAATATATGCTTTTGTCTTTGATAATTGAATTATCAACTAACCTGCATAACCATGTTACCATACCAAGGCTGTTTGATATGCAGGGGTCATCCATGGACTCTGAGACCCGTGTTAAAGGTCAGGGATAAAGGTATTAGCAATTTACAATCCAAAGTTAGTTTAAAATTCAGTTTCTTTTCATACAATATCAACATGTATATCATCTTAAATCATGTACAATAAGAATAAAATTAAAAAAAAACACACCACAAATTGACCTCCTGCCTACCTGCAGCTTCCCTGCACTGATAAATGATTTTCACAAAATGGTGATCATTTTTTACACACTTTGTGAGTCCATATATTTTCAGTGTGTCTGGTTCATCATCCTGATGACTGATGTAGACTTCATATTTCCGTCTAATTTGCAGAAATGTTTCAATTTCAACCTGCAACAGAAATGTTTGGAGTGAGTGAGTGAGCAATATTCCAGGAATGTCACACAGTGGGAAACACCTGAAATGAGCTTCCAACATTCTACACATGTGGGGAATTGAACCTGGGCATAATGAGCAGACACTGTAACCATTATGCCACCCTGCCACCTTAGAAGTGTTTGAAATTACATGTCTCTACTTATGACACAAAAATGATTTCCCAAAAAAGTGTCAAATATTGAAGACATAAAGTTTGCCCCATGTGTGTTGTAATAAATTAGGATATTCATAGAGAGTACTCCAAGGCACATAACTGAGGGGTTCGCTTGAAATAAAATTTGGTCGTAGAGTGAGTGAGAGTAGATTTAATGCAGCGTTGCATTAATTCATCCAAACTTATTAATTTCATATTGTAATCTTAATATGTAATTCTTTTTCAGAATAAATTAAATGGTAGCTTTACTGGTGACTTCTCGTTAATATTAATGAGAAAAATGCAATGTTGATTTTTAGAGAAGTGTGGCATGATAGTGTGCCTTTAAATTTGTTCTGATGAAATCAAAGGTTACAAATGTGAATTCCATGCCTGTGTGGGATGAGCATGCTGTGAAATGAGTATTTCTGACGAAGAGTAATGGCTTCATGTTGACTTGCTGCAGTCTGTAGCTACATAACCCACACGACAACAGGTTGCTTATGAAACAAGGATTGCATATTTCCTATAACAGCTAACACTCCTTGAGAGCCAACACCTGCCTCAAACAACAGTGGCTGCCATGAGGCATCAACAGAGTGATATTAGCCCAACGACACCAGATCGCATATCATTACATTCATCTGTATTATCTGCAGACAAAGAAAACTGATGATTGTGTCATACCTTCAACATTCATGTCACACATTCAGTGCTTCATGTGAAACAAGGAAGGGTGGGAAAATCTAGTGGTTCCATCCTCCACATACTCACTCAATGTGAGAAGAAATCTCATTTGTTTCATGCTGCGATTCTCATGGAATATTGCTCAAAGTGGAGTAAAACGCACTCACTCACTCCCTTTCTCACTCACTTAGGCTCTTATGCATCTGAAGTCTAACAAACCCTTGTAGAAGGTTGCGTTAGCTACCATTTGAGTGACCTATGATTGTCCAATCAAATGTGAGATGGCCAAATGGTTTTAACCAATCAGACAACACCTACTGTTTAGGATTCAGGAAGACTTGCAGATACCCAGGTCCACATAAAACACAGATATGACGACATGGTTATTATTATCCAATATTTCCACAAGCTGACATCCTTGAATATTGACAAAAACACTATCTACAGCATCTGTTTACTCACTGTTGTGGCGTGCTTATCTGCATTGTATGGAAAACAACATTCCGAATTCTTCCAGTATAAAGTTTTATGGGGTAAAAGTTCCAAATTTGTAATGTGCAAATGTCAACTTTTGAGAATTGGTAAGCTGTGATCTGATTTGTCAGTTAAAAAGGTTAGTTAACATGACCTTCTTCGAGGGTTTGTTAGACTCAGTGTAAGCAGTGTAATGAATAACAATGACCCCAAGGTTACTAAGACTGAAATCTGTCCTCACTCAACCTTCAAGGAGGCCTCTACTAAATGATCTTTTTTAATAAAAAAATAATTGTCAGAGAATGAAATGATTAAATTCATCTAGCTTATTTTTATCAATACCATACAATAGGACTCCATTTTTTAAATTAGATTGAAATATTTCAAATTTCAAATTAACAACTTTTAAGGCTAATACTATAATGTCTCATTACCTTCTCCTCAATGTAGGGAGCTTCTCCGACATGGTCAAAGTAGGCTGTTCTCAAGTCCGACAGAGGTTTCACCATCCAGGACTGAATGTCTCCATTTAGTACATGAAGTGGGGAGACCTGAAACATTTTATCAAAATACATCTGATAACTGTGAAACTTCATGCAAGGGAGGTAACTAACTTTCCTATAGCAATTATCTTCCTTTTCCATATGCCAAGGATGTTATTTTGTTTATTTACTATATCAAACTACACAGGTTTGGTTCTTTTGTGTTTGATGTAACATGTACCTACTAGTATATAGCCCAAACAGCAACACTGAAAACCATCCCTTAACAAAGTAGAGATCGATGGCAAGCATGGACATAAGAGAAGGCATCACTCATTGTATCCATGAGGTGAAATGATTGAGTGAGTGAGTTTGGTTTTATGCCGCTTTTATCAATATTCCAGTGATATCACGGCAGGGGACAATAAGGAAATGATACATACATAGTTTTTGTCGGGTGGAAAAAATGCACCCTGTATGATAAAATTTAGAGCAATATCATGAAATGATAATTCATACCAAAATTCATTATTAATTGTAACTAGGACAAGCAATACATTAGCATTCAAATATTAGGAAAATATAAACTTAGAATATTAGTTTCATCATGTATCAGTAATAGCTTGACAGCAATAACTCCCGGTCAACAAGTTCAACAAATGATCAATCACCTACAGGTACAGTACTCAATTCTAAAACTAAGGCAGATAATCCAAGGACTAGAAACAAAAAGAAGACAGGCATACAAGAAAGAACGCACAGCAGGACCTAGTACAACAGTTCCAAACCAGAAGCAGATCAAACCAGGCCGAGGGAAAAGGAAATACAAACAAGGGAAAACGAGGAGTAAACAGAAAACATCATCTGCTGAAATCAAGGCCACAATCAGAATCAAGTCAGGTTGAACAACCAACCCAACAACCAGTTGCAATGTCAAGCAAAGAAGACAAGGTTTTCAATCCTGATGACATTCATTCAATTCTTACTTCCAAGAGAGCAAACAACAAAATCTACTACAGGGTGAAATGGAAGGATCCAGAAAGAGGAAATACATGGGAATATGGCAGCAGCATTCCTGATGCAGTTTGAAAAGAATTTCACCTCAAGAAAAACATGTCAGGAAAATGACAAAAACGGCTACTGAAAAATCACAAATTCTCCAACCACAAAGAATCAGCAGAAGAAAATCAATCAGTAAAAGTTCTGTCAAGGAACACCAAACAGCACTCGACCATAACAGCCCCAGGACTGAATACAGACCCATATCCAAAACACACACGCCAAGTCCATGAGGCAATAACAGAAGTTTCGGCCATTGAAATAAGTCAAGGAGAGTGCTTTGTCTCAGTCACTATTGACAACAGCCATCATTGTTCTTGTAACGAGCCTACTAATGTCCATGATGATGATTATACTTATGATACAGTTCACTTTGAATGTGTTCCTCTCCATCTCATGCAGGACTACCTCAATGAGAACTACGAAGATGTCAAATTTATGCTCAAAACTGCCACCCCCGAAGAACATTATCAAGATGATGACTCTCCAATTTTCAAATCCAGCCGAAGGACTATATCGTACCACCCGTGCCAAGATCCAACTTTCTACGAAAATTTCGCTAGAAGCGCTGACTTTCTTTATTATTCAACAACAGATGACAGAATCTCCCGACCATTCCAAGGAGTGTGCGTGACATGCATATCTGGTCGTGAGATATCAATATTTCTGTGAAGAGTACAGGATCTTCTTTTACTGTATCATCTCAATTAAGAGCTAATTCCTTGTTTAAAGTTTGTTGTCCTGTCATTTCACATTGTGTTACCTGAAGACACTAGTTGTGAACGAATGACATCATCCTGATCACCTAAGTTATTTGCAACAACAAATTTTGAGCATTGATCTGATCAATCAATCTCAAAAGTGAACAGAACAAGCCTTAACCAACACGAAATGAAAGCGAAATACACTGTACCGTAACAGAATGAACCTTCAGCAACACAAAATGTAAAACGAAATACAGCGTGAAGAAAGGGAATGAACAAATGCAAAACAGAGATTTGCAAATTCAAGGTGTTCAAAGTTGTACCTAACAAATGGTTCTAAACCAAAAAGTATGAGCAGAAAGAACAAATGCACTTGTTAAATGCACAAGCACATGTATAAATGTTTGCTTCTACATAACATTTCTGTCCTAACGGGAGACAGTTACTAACCCATGTACATTGCCCATGCTTCATTTCAGGTCTTGACTTCAATATAACTGTCACATTTTATTAATAGACAATTTATTTGAAGGGAAAAATATCCTTATGTACATATTCTGCACAACAAAATAAGTTGCATGTATATTGTTGCCACTAGCTAACTCCCATTTGTTTTGTAATTTCTTGAAAATCATCTCTCTGTATGAGATAATGGACAAGTTGACTCCAAAAATTAGGATGTGGAACCATCACAAGGCCTCCTGGAAATATCAAGAACCAGTACACAGACCCAAGACAACCCAGATTCCACATCCTGACACTTTTACGACAGAAAAAAGAACCTGTGCCCCTATATCAGAGAGACAATAATATATTTAATTGTCATTTATTATTCTATCACTATAATGCAACTGTCCATCAGCTAAGTTCATACCATTGTCCATATTTTCTTTTGTACAAGTGTGGGGACCAAACTTTTTCAGACAGAGGGGAAGTTATCATGAAATGATAATTCATGCCAAAATTCATTATCAGTTGTAACCAATACAAGCCATAGATTAGCATTCAAATATTAGGAAAATATAAATATAGAATATTAGTTTCATCATGTATCAGTAACAGTTTAGACAAGACTCCTGTCAAAAGTAGAAAACTTATCTCACAGACATTCTATTGAAAAAGGCATAAGTTACGACCACACAATTTCACGGAGTTAAAATCCTAGACTGAGGTAATCAGTCTATGACAAATCATTCACTAAGACTAAGGTTATGTCTAGACAGGTTAATAAACTGCTTTGATGAGGCAAACATGCCATCACCTACATTAAAATAATATTGTGCAAACACCAATTAAGGGTCTCCAAGAGAAAGCAATCAAGCAACAATCTGTTTTAGAGGCATTTTAGTTAAAGGTGAAGGAACAAATTATATGGATGATCAGCTTCTTTATTTTCACCATGGCAATAGATTCATGATTGAAAACAGTATAAGAATCCATACCGAAACGTCGCCATTGTGAAAATAAAGAATTTGATCATCCATATTATTTGTTACTTCACCAATGTGCCAACAAGATTAATGCCACTTAGAATAGGATTAAAAGATTAAGTACTTACCCTGTCTTGTCATTGAAGTTGTTCCGGTAGGACACACCCCATTTTGTTTATCCTGCATTTCATTGGCTATCATAGGTTACACCCATTTTTGCATCAGTCAGCATATCAAAATCAATGTATTGTTTCAATTTTAGTTAAATAGTCTCCACCTCCATTTGCCCATCGGTTGGGTTTAGACTCCCAACACAAGTCAGCTCTAGCTCTCAGCCCAGAGGGTGCTGCATCTCTGTGGCCACGCTTGTTATTCTATTTCTTGTCAATAAAGTTATAATTAGCTTCTTGTGACTTCAGACTCTTTACTGAGTTAACTTCCCCAAGCACACCAGCAGTTAGATAAGGGATTTCACTGGAACCTTCACTTGGACCAAAGACCCCTATTATAACAGTAATTTGCCTCTTTGGAAGGGGCTCACATGAAAAAACACAACCCTAAACTTCACCTGTGAGAAATGTGAGTAAATGAGAGTGTGCGTGTGTGCATGTGTGCGTGCAAGTGTATGTGCATGAGAGCGCAAGTGAGAGCATGCAGGCTAATCCTGCAGGTTGTTACCTGAATGAACAATCCTGTCAAAATATAATTCTGTAGGTTCTTACCTGAACATCCCTGTCAAAATCTAATCTTGCAGGTTCTTACCTGTATGAACATCCCTGTCAAAATCTAATCTTGCAGGTTGTTACCTGTATGAACATCCCTGTCAAAATCTAATCTTGCAGGTTGTTACCTGTATGAACATCCCTGTCAAAATCTAATCTTGCAGGTTCTTACCTGTATGAACATCCCTGTCAAAATCTAATCTTGCAGGTTGTTACCTGTATGAACATCCCTGTCAAAATCTAATCTTGCAGGTTGTTACCTGTATGAACATCCCTGTCAAAATCTAATCTTGCAGGTTGTTACCTGTATGAACATCCCTGTCAAAATCTAATCTTGCAGGTTGTTACCTGTATGAACACTCCTGTTCCATCAAGAGCTGATTCGATGCCTAGGATGAAGTTCATCATGTCATACATCTCCCCATGGATGCAGTGTTGGTGAGGCCAAACATACTTTCTTTTGGGGGGCATATGCAGTCTTTCATCGAGCTGGACATCATCAGGCAGGATAGGTTGCTCAAAGTCTCTCTTCTGATGTTTCACCAAGTCCTGGAAAGCTGTGAAATCTCTTGAGCCTGTGTAGAATCATGTTATAAAGCATTTGCATCATTGTGACAATGTGTAGACAATAAATCCAGTAAACTTGTTTATAATGAACTCAACATGACCACTAATTCTAGTTAGTTAACACTAAATATTTCAGCTAAATTATATACAGTAAGTAGCCCAGACTCCCAAAAGAGCTCATTATATCCAAGAGACCATTCTCAACAGTATACCTTAAACAAATTTAACAAGGGACTAATTCTGTATTTCTTATCTTCAAATGCACCCTGTAACAAACAAATCTGGACTCCCACATAATAACCTGGTGCAAATTATCATTGAATGATAAAATCAGGAATGAAAATATTCTTGCTGGTATAATTACCATCCTGTGTGTTAAGATGGTGTGGAGCATGTTGTGCTGACTCGTTGTCTCCTGCATCAGTTTCTAACGAGTTGTCAAAGACGCACCTTCCCTTAGAATGGATCTGTTTTTTTCCAGGCAAATTTCTCAAATTGATAGCAGAATCGTCAGGAAGTGAGGGTATCCCTTTCTGAACTTCACTATCATGTTCCTTAGAACAAGCTGAAGGATCTTGTAAACCTGTGTTTTGGAATCCACTCCTGGCTATTTCCAATGCATCTGGAGCTATGCCTTTTGCAAAATCTTGGATATTGTCCACCTCATTTAAAGATAAGCAGTGAGCTTCAGTTTTATCAGGGGGATCATCCCTCCTCTTAGTCTGGTTAGTGTCATCAAAATGATTTTGTGCATAACTCTCATCAGGGTCTGTATGCTCATGTGCATCATCACCTGAGATATTGACATTTTGCACATTCTTGGGAACTGACATTGCTTCATATTGGTAACTAGCAGGTTTAACATCTTCCCCATGGCTTTGTCTTCTCTGATTGGAGTGGACAGATGACCTATCTTTAATCCCTGGTGTTCCACTGTCAAAGCTGTTTGGACTTTCACTGAATCCTGAACACTCCATAAATATCATCATCATCATCCCAAAATATCGAGGAACATGATTAGGGAGCAGCATGGCAACAACATGGCACTGTAACTTGATGCAGATTGAAGAAATGAGATTCCTTCCACAAGAAAGATAATGCTTCCCGTTGTCAAGGAAAGAGTTCAGTCTTTCGGTCACTGCAAAGAGCAACTGCAGTATGGTTTTTGCAAAAGCATAGGTGGCAATAAACAATGACACAGTTATAGCCAGCACTTGCAGAAGAGGACTGATTAGACTTTCAAAATTGCCAAGACTTTGGGTGAGGTTGTCATGACCAGCTCCAGCGACAGATTTGGCCTCTTGCTTGTTGCTGCTGTCTCCTTGCATAGCAAGAGCCGTGAAGTCCTTTGTCATGGTTGATCTCTTCACCCCCTTCTGCAGCTGTTTTACATCAATATCTTCCTGATCATCGGGACAACTGTATGCAAGTCTTGTCCTTACACTTGCTTCTGTTCTTGAAGATTCCCAGAAGCAATGGTCTTTGTGGTCTCTCTGAAAAATTCTTTCCTGGTTTTTAGCATCGTCATGTCTACTGGTCATCATCTCTGGGTAGATTCTGTTTGATTGAGGAGGTTCTGCAGAAAACAGAAGACTCAGGTAATTCTTAAATCCAGCTTGTGGCATAAGTTGTTTACACCGAATCATGCATTTCTTGGAAGTAATCATTTTATCAGGGCTTCCCACTGGAGTGGATCTGCTATGCATAGACGCCTCTGACACAGCTTCATCTGATGTGTGCTTGTCATTACCAGTGCTGCTGTCAAGAGTTGGCTCCATCTGGTAGACAGGTGCAGTTGCATCTAGTCTATAGTTATCATCACCAGTGCTGTTGACAGGAACTTGTTCCATCTGGTTGACAGGTACAGCTGCATCTGTTCTTTGCCTGTCGTCACCAGTGATGCTGTTATGGGTTGGTTCCAGCTTGTTGACAGAAGCAGCATCACCTGATCTGTAGTTTCCATCACCAATGTTTGTAGGAAGAGGTGGTGTCTGGTGATAGTTGTACACATTGTTATTGTGTATGGTCACTACATTCCCTTTCAACATAGCAAAACAAGAGACTGATGTGAGGAAGACAACCTGGGACACCATCTGGAAGAGAAAAAACCCATGGCAGATCCAGACATATACACAATGTTCTAAAGCAATTTTTCGTACATCAATACTGAAGAAAAAATTAGTTTGTTTTTCATATGAAATATGACTATCAATATTCACTAACTGTAACATTTGTGCATTCAAAGAGCATGATAGTATTGCGGAGATTTGTGAACCTTTATAACTCCAAAACTTTCCAACCAGGGGTGGTAAGACAGATAAAGTTCGGCTGCTACACAAATCAGGACTTACAAAGAGTTTAATGGTTGTAGACATTGATATGTCAGAAATCGACTTGAGAATGGAAGCATCATCAAGGTCTGATGTTTCTGAAAACACAAAAGGATGCATTTAAGGAAATGTTACTATAAAGTTGCAGTATTATACACAATGATACTGACATATTGTTCAGTGAGTGAGTGACTTAATATTTATTGTCACACCAGCAATTTTCAGCCACATCATGTTATCAGTAAAGATCAATAATATTAGAAGCTATAAAACTGTTTACAATGAACAGTACAACTACTAGTGCATTTAGTTCAGAGTGAGCGAGTGAGTTATGTTTAAGACCTCTTTGAATAGTATTTGACATATGTCATAGCATGTTGCTGTAATGCTGAAGGAATATCTGAAGTGATGCACTCAGGAATCAGACCAATACCACTGCTATACCCAAGCAATGGGTATAGTACTGCTCATACTAGTAACATAACAGGGTCAACCACATTCAAACACAAACAGGCTTCTGGTGTGCCCAAGGGACAAACCTGTAAAGATCTGGGACAGACCTGGTTAAAATTGGTCTACATAAACCAATCTAGTACCCACTACCATATACCTGGACTACTGCAGTTTGTTGGCATTAGACCCATGAAGGTCCCGGGGTAGAATAGGCCTTCAGCAACCCATGCTTGCCATAAAAGGCGACTATGCTTTTTGTAAGAGGTGACTAGCGGGATCAGGTGGTCAGGCTTGCTGACTTGCTGGCTTGCTGACACATGTCATCGGTTCCCAATTGCACAGATCGATGCTCGTGTTGTTGATCACTCGATTGTCTGGTCCAGACTCAACTATTTACAAACCGCCATATAGCTGGAATATTGCTGAGTGCAGCGTTAAACTCAACTCACTCACTCACTCGTTGGCATTAAACAACAAACCAACTAACCAAAGGGACACCACTCTGCAAGGTTCTGCACATAAATGCAGCACCTCAAACACCCCTGAAGAATTAGAATTGTCATAGTATCCCACCTGTGGAGATTGATGTTCACGCTGTTGACCACTGGATTGTCTGATCCAGACTCAATCATTTACAGACTACTGCCATAAAGTAGGAATATTGCTGCGTTAAACAGCCAACCAACACCGCAAGGGACTCAACTCCACAAGTTTCTTCCGCATGGAATTGCAGCACCTTACACAACTGGGCCAGTTAGGACCATCCTAACTCATCAATAACATATACTAAACACATGAACATTCATAAGAAAAGACCATTTAATCATTACCCTTACTCTTTGATGGATCACAGACTTGAAGTTTGATGACAACATCTTCTTGATCTCTGTCCACGTTCACTGTTTTCACATCATCTCCTTTCACCTCAACTTTGATCACAACAGGGCCCCGCTGCACATTTGTGGGATCAGTGTTCTCCACCTTCAAAACATTATGAGATCAAAATATCAATATCAAAATACTGTACTGTCTGAGTAATATAATCACTGTAATCATGTCAAGTTTGCAATCATGGCAGTTAAAACAAACCACAACTGTAAAATTCAAAATGTGACACATTTCCTCTTGAGTTTCAAATTATTGATCTATTTCTCAAAATATAAACACTTGCCCTAACTTGAATTTAACAAATTTACTGAGTATAATCACACTTTTGAGACGGCTCTTTCTTATCCAGACAAGTCAGTTATCATCAATAAAACATTCAGAAGTGTTACAGGGTAGAGGTGTGATGATACAAAATATTCTCAATACAATACATATCACAATATCTTGGAATGATACGATTTGATGCACATCATGATACACTATCTTTAGTTATTTTCTTTAGAAACATATATTTTCATATCAAGTAAAAGTGTAAATATTTACACAACCATCAATTTCTAGTGGCAAATAACAATTTTGAGGTTAATAATACATATCACAATACAAAAAAAAGTATCAATATATTTATTGCCTGATAAAGTATTACAATTATCGATACTATGATATATCATCACACCTCTATCACAGGATAAAGGAAGTATCATTCATTCACTAAAAAAAAAATTTAAATGCTTTTTCTGTATTATGTGTGTATTATCTTTGAAAAATAAATCAGTGAACCAAAAGCATTGAAAAGAAGCACAATAATGTTGATGATAATGTAACAGATGTTGTTTTATCAAGAAGTCTGTATTACCTGACTGAAATGGTGTCTGTCAATAAAAAGTCCTGATTGGCTCGATTCCAGGCAGCTGACATGGAGCCTGGATTTGCTTGATCCCTGGCTTGAATGAGTAGCAGGAAGGGATGAAAGGGTGGGCGAAGCGAATGTACTGTGGTTCGTTACTATAAACGAATGGTCACTTTCTCCTGAACACTCCACACTCAGTTTGCCCTGAGCAGCCATTCTGTCAACACAAGGCAATGGTACATTGTTTTAATTCCAATGAAAGTGGTAGTGATGGGGAACAGGGTGCTGTTGTACAAAACAATCTTAGTACTTAGACAGTTATGATTCAATGTAAATATATAGGAGTTCATCATCTCTGTAATAAAATGACTTTGTACGGCAGCATCCACCTCCACAAGTCATCCAAACCTAAAGCATGGCCATCTGTGGGTTGAGGCTGGATACTATGTCCCACAGGCCCTGAACTATATTACTTTCCCTTCAACACAGCCTTTTCTGCAGTGCTGAAGCCTTTAAAGAACCAAGTCAAGAATTCTTCAGGTTTGTGATCTCCCATCTCACTGGGGCTAAATATCACTTAAACAGAAATAATTTGTCAAAATCATATATATCCAAAGACTGAGGTATAGGGCTGGGACGGGTACTCAGGTACTCTGGTAATCTGGGTCAGGTACAGATGGAATCAAGTCCTGCTTCTTGGTGTCGACTAGCCCTAGAGGGAGAGAACTCTGTAATGACAAGGCATCACTGGTATTGAGGTCATTATCACTGGTAATGACTGTAATTTATCTGCACATAAGCAGTTAGTAGTCAAGTTACAGTAACAGTAGGCACTATAGGGTCTGTGTAAGTGATGGTGTTATTCTATATATTACTGAAATATATTAAAAATAGTTTGAGATAAGTTTTGATGTTTTACTGCCACCCTTTCAAGTTAAAATTGTGATCGAACATCCAGAAAGTTCACAAAAAAGCTGTATTCCTTATATTTTCGGTTTCTCGATTCTGATTTGGGTAAGCACATACGGGTACTCGATTTCATTTTTGCTGCCCATCCCAGCCCCATACTGTGCTGGGTACTTGAGGCAAGGGGGTTTCTAAGGGCTGGACACAAGTCAAAGAAGAGATGCTCCCATGAGACACTGACATAAACATGACACTCATTACAGGTGTGACATCCTGCACGTGAATCATGTGACCTACTAGATATTCAATTAGTTGCCATTACGCCCTGAAGGTTGTCATCAAAACACACCAAACACTTAAAAGCACAAGGCCACACCACATGTCTCTAAAAGTACCTACTGCATTTCTGTCAAAAGTACTATAACTATCAACCCTCAGGGAAGCTACCACATATTCCAAAAAGATATGTATTTAGATTACAATATCAAATTAAAATGTTTGAATGAACTAAAACAACATGGTATTAAGCTGACTCTCATGCCCTGTAATGGATGAGCATTATTTCAAGCAAGCCCTATTGACTTATGTCCCCTGCTGTGTTCTTTACGCATATTCTATAAGGCAACATGTGATTGAGGCCATTTGACAACACCACATGCAACAGTTTTTGATGTATGGAGCAATCGTTCACATTCCACATATGGCGTTTTATCTGTTTGTTCGCCTCGAAGTTTCAGTTATTGATTTCAGACAAGTCGTAAGGGATAACAAGTCTTGCATCAATAAGAAGCAAAAAGGGGTGCATAATAATCCACCGAATATGAGAAATATAGACAAAAATATGCCAAAAAAAGTCTGACATTGTGTCTCTAATGACAGCTGTATGGTAACTTTAACAAGTGGTATTGAAAGATTCAAAGAATGATTTCAATAAGAGATATTACTGGCTCAGATTTAAATATGTGCAAATGTGGCTACATGAATATGAATTAATCTGGGCGTAATTCAGAGAGACAGTGCCCCAAATATAGGTTCAGCACGATACCTTGCTGTAAGCTGCCGTATCACTCCACCTCAGGTTTAGTCACAACGTGCAAGGCTGATGAGCTCACCAGACTGCTAGGAAGACCTGAAATGCAGGCAAAACAATGGTCTATGACAGGAGACAGAATCACAGAATGGCATCAGTGTGAACGTTCTCTTCCCACAGAGGTTACTTGTCGTATCTTCCTACGAACATCTGTTCTAATACGGCCATATTTCGCGGTTCTCATAAAATCCCCTAGCGGCAAAATATGGCATCAGATTTATCTCCCTTTTTTTTCTGTCCAATCAGAACTCGTATTACATCGATCTAGATTCAACTTGACAAATGCAAGCAATGTGGAGAAACAAATACAACATGACTGAGTTCTGTCTAGAAGAAACATTTGAGTATCGCACTCGGGAAGAGGTTCTAGCATTAACGATGCCTCCGGAAATTACCGAGATCTTGCGAACGCTCACTTTTGAAACAAGGTCGCTGACTGCACAACTAAATCTGACTGCCTCCAATCACGAGTCTTGAACACTCACACCATGAAAGGGTTGTATTAGAACAGAGGTTGGGTAGGAAGATATGACAAGTAACCTCTGTGGGAAGAGAATGCAGTGTGAATGACATAGTGAAAAGACAGTTCATCCAAATCAGCCGCTGGTAAACATTTCAGAGAAGGCTTATGTGATGCAGTTTGTAACACAGAAATATGTTAAATACACTAACCTGACACAACACGGCAATTTCCTCCTCATCAACACACTCCCCCACCACCCTCTCGACCCCACACACCCACACACATTCTGAAACATTCTGACCTATTAGACACTGAGTATGCAAATCACATAGTATCACTATGCTGAAAATGAATGGGGAGTGATCCTTTTGAAATGTCACATGCCATAACACAGTTAGTCCTGAACATGAGGTCTAATACCAGCTAAAATCATTCATGCATGGTGTTACTGTGTTCCATGACACAACCGACAATGAATGTGACACTGGTTTAGCCTTCATGTGGTTTACCGCAGATGTTGTGATACTCCCTCCCACATTTTGACCAAAACAATGTCACATTCATTGTCTGTTGAGTCATGAATACAGTCAACTCAGAACCCACAGATACGACCAACTTGTTACTGCAAACCACACTGAGTCACTGAAGTGTGGATGTGACAGGTCTGGGGAACACATTTTCAAAAACACAAATAACCAGTTATCAAAACACGCTGTTCGAAAGTCACCATCATTGAATGCCTATGGCTTAAACAGTTTTGACCACACACATTCCTCGAGGTATATCGGACCACGTTAGTGATATAACATATCCTTGTGACTCAGCCTGGTCAGATCCAGGATTGACATATCATATCACACTTCAAATAGTACTCATTCATTTATATATCTGTTTCAATCCTACTAACTACACACTAGTCAAACCTTTCATTACAAAATGGCTGAGCAATGACTAAAAATATGTGTGTGCTCTGGTGGAGACACTGAACAACGATTGAGAATCTCTTGAAAACATTCTCTTACTGGCAGATAAATGTAACATTTCAGCGAATGGGTTTACTTCACACGGTTTGAAGCAATATTCCAGTTATATGGTAGCGGTCAGTAAATACTCAAGTCTGCACCACATAATCCAGTGATCAACAGCATGAACATTGTCTGATGGCAAGCATAGGGTGCTGAAGGCCGACTCTACCCAGGACCTGCATGGGTCCAGTTTCAATTGAAGTTTGTAAGTTAAGTATCAATCATTCTAGAAGTCAATAATAAGCCATACAATTTTGTGTATACCAGTTGAAATAGGCAATATTTAACAAAAGCTTTGTTTACATAGTTTGCAGATTACGTGTTAATCCTGTTAAAGGACCACTAAACTCAATTTTTTGGTACTCTTTTTATAACTGCATATGAAAGACTTCTGGTTAATCATAAAAGAAACACCATTTTTTTAAAAAAAAACAACTTGTGGCTAATTAAAACCAAGCGCTTAAAAGTTGCTAAAAAGTCGTCTGCTTCTCTCTCGCCCGCAAACGAAACCACAGACTTGGTTACATAACACTGTCGCCAGAGTACCAGACCTGACGTAATAGAAGGAACGATTTCCAATATAATTGTATAGAAAATGTGTAGGAAGCTCGTCATTTTGCTGATTTCTCGACATCACCAAAGACATGCCGAATTGTTGTGTTGCCATCAATTGCTGTCGGGTGATGGTGTCACTATGCACAGATTTCCACCGGACCCCGTAGTTTGTGCTTAAATTGGTTGTTTGTGTGTGCGAAGCGAGCGTGTGGAAGCCTGTGGTATATACTAAATCGGATGGTTCGTCCCCTACCATGCTTCCAGGATAGAAAATGGGAGATCAAGTTTCATCGAGTTTATAAAATAAAGACTGCTTAAACTACACATTGCTGACCAAAAGGATTTTGCATGAATATAATGCTTTCTTCCTCGTACGCGAGGTTGTGGTCAATATTATTGTAAATAATATTATTTCAGCCCCCGCCTCGATTCACTCGAAGAGTGAAATTGTTATGTTATAAGCAATGTCATGTAAAATCCTAATGTCCATCAATAAAATACTTATTTTACTACCAGTGAAAAGTAATTTTGATTTTGTAAGTCGGTGAAAAGAAACTTAAATAGCATTTTTCTTCAGACAGGGCGCCGCCATTTTTTTGCTTTTAGCACGGGTTAAAAGTCGGTTAGAATTATTGGGATTATGGTTTGTTTTCATTAAGTTAGACAATCCAAATTACTTTTTACCAGTAGTTAAATGTGTATTTCAATCATGGCCAAAAGTATTTTGCATGACACAACTTGTAACATAACGATTTCTTCCACGGAAGCAAGGTGGGGGGCGAGGTGACATAAATATTGCTAATTATCTTGCCCTCCACCTCACTTACAAGAGTAAAATTGTTATGATATAAGCAATGTCACGCAAAATCCTATTGTTCATCAATAAAATACATATTTTACTACCAGTAGAAAGTAATTTTGATTTTGTAAGTCTATGAAAACAAACTTAAATAGCATTCATTCTCAGACAGGGCGCCGCCATTTTTGAAAATCGTGAAGTCACGGACTAAAGTCCATTTGAATTAAGGAGATTATGGTTTGTTTTCATCAAGTCAGAAAATCAAAACTACTTTCTACTAGTAGTTAAATATGTATTTGAATCATGGCCAAAATGAGTTTGCATGACATAACTTGTAACGTAACATAAGCGAGGTCGGGGGCGAAGAGAAAAGACTGCGCAATAAATTTCTACACTTGCTAAATTTACTTGGTTTGTAAACGTTCACTCACCACTATGTAGACACTTGTCAATATACGTCTTTATATTTGGTCTCATAATTCTCATTACTTTATAATCATACGTGTATGGATTTTGAAACTGAACAGAAAGAAGCGATCTGCGAATGTATAACAGGAATGTAATATCTAGATATTTTATAGTTTGCCTAGATGAATCATAATTCACCCACACGTCCTAGTCTATGTCATCTGTATCATTACAAATTCACGAGGAAAACACTGATTCTGTTGAAAGTTGAGACAACTTAATAAAACAAAATACAAATATTAAAATTAAAACAAATTAAAGTTATAGGAGCAATGTCAGGCTCTTACCTTGTTCGAGGAATGTATCCATCAATATCCATAAAAACGAGTGATATATACATCATCTGCAGATTTCCCAAGTGATGTGTCTTACAACAATCGAATATACGAAATGTATCGTTTCAGGTTTTTCACATTGCTGTATAGTCTCATTGGTCACCCAAGATAACACACCTGGCAACTAATTGCATAATGTGCATCATTCTTTTAAAAAAAGTCATTAGTTAGCCAATAGTCAATCAATGTATTGGCGGTTAATCCTTTGAAAGAAGGGTGTTGTTTTTACATAGACACAGATACGAAAGAGTGTATTCAGTATAGATTAGTAAATGTACATACATAAACACTACCTTTTGACAAATCCCCCACTTAAATCCGCATAAAACTAATTAATCAATCAGCGTGCTATCGGTTAATCCTTTGATCAATCCAGACACAAGAAATGCCAAATGGGGGCCTTTGTTGGGTAATCTAAGTGGCGTTACCACTAATTATACCTGTTATAAATTCATTAACTGAGCATCAAGTGAATGATGACAAATAACGTGTATAGATTATACGATGAGTATGTGCAGTTTAATCCACCAACTGGTTGGTTATACTACAAGCTGTGAAGGTGAAAAATAGCAATAAAAGTTAATATTAACACATACTCATTTTTGTCACAAAGCTTGCGCGGGTGTTAAATCAACCCTAGTTTCTATATTAAACACATGACAATATGTCTCGCAAGGTGTTCTCTGAATTTCTTTGTTTTGACTTAAAGTAGATCTAAGTATAGGAGTTTTCGTCCTCATCATATTACAACAGTATATAATGTTGTGTGTCCTTCTTGTTATTCAGTTTCTGCTATGTTTCGTGTTTTGCATGGTGGCACACCAGAGGTAATACGGCACAGACATGTAGTCACGTGCCGAACCTATCGCCCGTGCACAATTATCACGTGCGTGAACATCAACATTAGTTGTGTGGCTCATGTGCAGTCGACCATGTTGGCACCTTCATCAGATGGCGACGATGTTATCGCTTCTACCGACAATATGATTATGAAGATTGCACTCAAGTCCAAAAGATGTCCAGGTAAATAATATATGTGAAATATACTAATAATAATGGACAACAATTATCCGGAACATTTCCTCAAACTACAATAGCCGTAGGGACCGTTCATACATTTATGGCTAGTGGGGTGGTGGTGGGTTTCATACAGAAGCATGTACATTGTGTAAGCGACCATCCTGCAGGATATGTTCAAAAGCGATGACACCATCACTATATTAGCGGAAGTCTTTAATATTTAATACTTTCATGTACAAATCTGCTGAACCCCTAGCAACCACCACCACTACCACGGTAATCCAGTTATTTTAAGTGTAGCAAAAACTTTGTTCTAGTATTTTCAACAGTATTTATTGGATTTGTAAAGAAAAGATACAAAATAAAGTTAAAATCAATTCTTTCAATATTTCTGCTAATATGTAGATATATGTTATATGTAATTTCCGAAATAAATGTTAATTTGAATTTTTGCGAGTCTGTGTCTCTTTAAGAAACAGACGAACAGAAGAAAGTAGTCCCCGTAGTATAACCAATATTTTGGTTGGTTATACTACACCCGAGAACAAAGAAGTCGTAGTGTAAGTAGGTTTATACCACCTAACACGGATTACAATGTAGCGACACCAAGTGATTTTGACAGAATCGTCTGTGAAAACAAGGGTTATAAGTTGAAAACTAGGCAAAGCAGGAGACAAAACTAAGTCATAGTAGATTGTGAGAACATATAGCTTTCATTTTTCACAACAGCTTCCGCGATTTCAGGTTTGTACAAACCTGTAAACGAAATAATTTACCCTCTGAAATGTAGATGAATTCTGCACAGACCCTCATTTCTATACCAACTATTACGTCATGGAGACACGCTGCTCTGATTGGTTGAAATTTCGTTTGCAGTTGAGAATTATGCACTGTTGACAAAAAGGTCGATTTAAGGTAATTAAAGATCAAAATGAGCAGTTTTAATGACGGGGTTTCAATTATAACAATGTCAGCAAGTGATTTTGCATTTGTACCCTATTAGAATATTTATGACCCTTAACAATCACTCTCAGACTAGTTGCTAGGCAACATGCTACAAGATGTTACATTATAATTTCTAGCTACTGTATCAGTTTGTGCTAAATCATCATTCTTATACCATAGTTCTCTCAGTCATTTGAAGATATTTGAATATACATCAAAACACATTTATGATCCAGAACTTAATCGTGAGTTTAGTCTGACATCTGTTTCAATCTCAGATCAAGTAGTGGAAATAATACCCACACATACAACAAAAGGGTAACAAAGGGGTAATATACAGTTCTCAGCTTATCTTTTTATTGTGACATTATCCTTCACAGATATGTAATTTACATTAGATCATGCAAACGATAAGAGAACCATAACTGATGGCTCTCGATGGCATGGGTGGCAGTTTGATGATGACTTTAAGGGAGGTGGGGGCCATCCATTTTGTTTTGGAGAGGAAGGGTGTCAACAATTTGGTACATAAAAGTATTAAAAAGTGATCTTTAAAAATTATGGGGGGGGGGTGTGGGTGTCGGTGGGGTGTCATTGATTTTGTACATGACATCAAGGGCCACAGTGTCATTCATATTGTACATGCTTCTCCGTATGACTGAGTTCTGTCTAGAAGAAACATTTGAGTATCGCGCTCGGGAAGAGGTTCTAGTGTTAATGATGCATTAGGAATTTACAGAGATCTTGCGAACGATCACTTTTGAAAAAAGGTCGCTGATTGCACATCTAAATCTGATTGACTCCAACCACGAGTCTTGAACACTTGCACCATGAGAGGGTTGTATTAGAACAGAGGTTAGGTAGGAAGATATGACGAGTAATCCCTGTGGGAAGAGAATGCAGTGTGAATGACATGGTGAAAAGACATTCCATCCAAATCAGCCGCTGGTAAACATTTCAGAGAAGGCTTATGTGATGCAGTTTGTAACACAGAAATATGTTAAATACACTAACCTGACACAACATGGCAATTTCCTCCTCATCAACACACTCCCCCACCACCCTCTCCACCCCACACACCCACACACATTCTGAAACATTCTGACCTATTAGACACTGAGTATGCAAATCAAACAGTATCACTATGCTGAAAATGAATGGGGAGTGATCCTTTTGAAATGTCACATGCCATAACACGGTTAGTCCTGAACATGAGGTCTAATACCAGCTAAAATCATTCATGCATGGTGTTACTGTGTTCCATGACACAACCGACAATGAATGTGACACTGGTTTAGCCTTCATGTGGTTTACCGCAGATGTTGTGATACTCCCTCCCACATCCTGACCAAAACAATGTCACATTCATTGTCTGTTGAGTCATGAATACAGTCAACTCAGAACCCACAGATACGACCAACTTGTTACTGCAAACCACACAGAGTCACTGAAGTGTGGATGTGACAGGTCTGGGGAACACATTTTCAAAAACACAAATAACCAGTTATCAAAACACGCTGTTCGAAAGTCACCATCATTGAATGCCTATGGCTTAAACAGTTTTGACCACACACATTCCTCGAGGTATATCGGACCACGTTAGTGATATAACATATCCTTGTGACTCAGCCTGGTCAGATCCAGGATTGACATATCATATCACACTTCAAATAGTACTCATTCATTTATATATCTGTTTCGATCCTACTAACTACACACTAGTCAAACCTTTCATTACAAAATGGCTGAGCAATGACTAAAAATATGTGTGTGCTCTGGTGGAGACACTGAACAACAATTGAGAATCTCTTGAAAACATTCTCTTACTGGCAGATAAATGTAACATTTCAGTGAATGGGTTTACTTTTACATGGATCAAAGCAATATTCCTGTTATATGGTAGCGGTCAGTACATACTCAAGTCTGCACCACACAATCCAGTGATCAACAGCATGAACATTGTCTGATGGCAAGCATGGGTTGCTGAAGGCCTACACTACCCAGGACCTGCATGGGTCCAGTTTCAATTGAAGTTTGTAAGTTAATTGTCAATCATTCTAGAAGTCAATAATAAGCCATACAATTTTGTGTATACCAGTTGAAATGGGCAATATTTAACAAAAGCTTTGTTTACATAGTTTGCAGATTACGTGTTAATCCTGTTAACAATCACTCTCAGTCTAGATGTTAGGCAACATGCGACAAGATATTAAAAAATTTCTAGTTACTGTATCAGTTTGTGCTAAATCATCATTCTTATACCACAGTTCTCTCAGTCATTTGAAGATATTTGAATATGCGTCAAAACACATTTATGAACCAGGACTTAATCGTGAGTCTAGTCTGACATCTGTTTCAATCTCAGATAAAGGGGGGAAAAAAACCTTGTAAGCACACACACAACAAAGGGGTAATATACAGTTCTCAACTTATCTTGTTAGTGTGACATTATCCTTCATAGATACTTAACTTACATTAGATCATACAAACGATAAAGGAACCATAATTGATGGCTCTCTGTGGCATGGGTTGCAGTTTGATGATGATTTTAAGGTAGATGGGTGCACCCATTTCATTCTGGAAAGGTAGGGTGACAACAATTTGGTACATAAAAATATTAATAAGTGATGTTTAAAGATTATGGGAAGCAGGGTGGGGTGTCATTGATTTTGTACACGACATGAATGTGGGCCACAATGCCATTCACACTGTACATGCTCCTCCATAAAAATATTATCAAACCTTAGCAATAAATTATGAATGGTCTTTTATCCAATGAATATGACATAAAACAGCTGAATGGGACATGGGGCACTGACACTGGAAAGAAGCAGTGAAGCTTGTAAACAACCCTGTGGTAATATCCCTCCAACATAATCACAGATACACGTGTGTTAAGCATGATCCATGTCCACCAAGCATGCAGGATACACCACTTGAATGTTACGGGAATCATACACCATGCGTGCAGTCATGGTAGATAAAACTGGTGTTTGAAAAGGTCAAGATCTTGTGACATAATCTTCAACCAGTTGTGATTAGAATCTCTTAAACTGCATTTTATGATAACCTTCTTACCTCAAATCTGATATGTTTTAGACAAGTATCATCCACATTGTCGGGGTTGGGGTGCATCCGCCATACTTGCACAACGCCCTCTACTGACTAAAAACTATTGGTTAATGTCACAGATATTGGCGGGAATATGTCTCTATCTATATATATATTCCCGCCTTTTGTTACTGAGGCATCAATGTATAACACCATATTACATTTCTTTGTTTCACTTACTATCAGAAATGAAGTATAACACTTTACAAATATATATATTATCTATGCTGGACAAAACAAGTTTGGGAGCAGGATAATTTGTCACACTGACCCAGACTCAAATACTCCCAACATGGACGTGCCATGTCTAGAATATGTGGCAAGTCAAGATTACATCTTTCAGACAGTAAAGAAAGTCCCTGGACTCTTTACCTTATTTTAAGAATATAATTTAGCAAATTGGTTTTTCTGTAGACTATGTTCATTTTTCAGACACTAGATGTACATCTGGGATCAGGAATAGTCTGGGTGATGTTTTAGGTAGAAAGGCAAAATGTCAACAGATCAAAATATCTACTTTACACATCATGAACTCTTTTGGGTTCAGTTTATTTTGACACATATATTTGTAGGACATTTCCATTAGCTTAGATAAAAATGACAAACTGCCCTTGTGATGCAGTTAGTTCAATATATTTCTATTGTTTAAGCATACTTCGCTCACTGATAAAATCATTACAGTACAGAAGGAGTGAGTGTGTGGTTTTACGCTGCTTTAGCAATGTTCCAGCAATATCACAGAAGGAGACATCATATATGGGCTTCACTTACTGTACCATTTGTATGTGCCACCTCTGGCAACCACCAGATCTAGAGTACCTTATGTAGCTATACCTCTCACGGACAATGTCTTAATCATTGAATTCTCAGGTTTCAACACTGATGTCCAATAGCGAGCATGCGAGTATGGTTTTACACCGCTTCTAGCAATATTCCAGCAATATCACAATGGAGGACACCAGGAATGGGCTTCACACATTATGCCCATGTGGGGAATATCGAACCCAGGTCTTTGGTTTGACCTTTGGCGAACACTTAAACCACTGGGCTACCCCATCATCACCAGAGTCCATTTGATGGTAATCATACCAAGGCTTCCTGCAAGCAATGGTCATGTTTCAATGTCACTTGTGCTAATTATGGGTAATAACAGTTTGAGAAGGCTGACGCCTAGTTTTGTTAGCCATGAATGTTGGATGACTGGCAAGGGAATGGTTATTCAAATGAGGCACGATGTTGGCATCCAGTGCTTCCTGTTGATAATGTTGACCTCTAAATGTCCGTGGTACTGTTTTGACAATGACGAAACAGAGGCAGCTGTTACAAGTTAGATTCTCTAGATATCTGATGATAACTTAACTTACTCGATCCTCATAGAGTAAATAGAGGACCACCCTCAAAGAGTAGTGAATCGAGGACCACCCTTACGGCGTGAATCAAGGACCACTCTCACAGAGTGAATAGAGGACCACCCTCAAAGAGTAGTGAATCGAGGACCACCCTTACGGCGTGAATCAAGGACCACTCTCACAGAGTGAATAGAGGACCACCCTCACAGAGTAGTGAATCGAGGACCACCCTTACGGCGTGAATCAAGGACCACTCTCACAGAGTGAATAGAGAACCACTCTCACAGAGTGAATAGAGGTTTACCACAGATGTTGCGATGTTCCCTCCTACATCCTGACCAAAATAATGTCACATTCATTGTCTACTGAGTCATGAATGTAATAAACTCAACCCATGGATACGACCAACTTGTTACCGCCAACCACACTGAGTCACTGAAGTGTGGCTGTGACAGGTCGGGGGAACACATTTTCAAAAACACAAATAACCAAAATAGATTTTTAAGAACCGTTATTAAAACATGCTGTTCGAAAGTTACCATCATTGAATGGCAGTGGCTTAAACAGTTTCGACCACACACATTCCTCGAGGTATATAGGACCACGTTAGTGATATAACATATCCTTGTGACTCAGCCTGGTCAGATCCAGGATTAACATATCATATCACACTTCAAATAGCACACATTCATTTATATATCTGTTTCAATCCTAACTGCACACTAGTCAAACCTTTCATTACAAAATGGCTGAGCAATGACTAAAAATATGTGTGTGCTCTGGTGGAGACACTGAACAACAATTGAGAATCTTGCAACATATGTCATATTTGGGATTTCACTTTCTTAGTAAATGGCATCGTGTAATCAATTGAGAATCTCTTGAAAACATTCTCTTACTGGCAGATAAATGTAACATTTCAGCGAATGGGTTTACTTCACACGGTTCGAAGCAATATTCCAGTTATATGGTAGTGGTCAGTAAATACTCAAGTCTGCACCACACAATCCAGTGATCAACAGCATGAACATTGTCTGATGGCAAGCATGGGTTGCTGAAGGCCGACTCTACCCAGGACCTGCATGGGTCCAGTTTCAATTGAAGTTTGTAAGTTAATTGTCAATCATTCTAGAAGTCAATAATAAGCCATACAATTTTGTGCATACCAGTTGAAATGGGCAATATTTAACAAAAGCTTTGTTTACATAGTTTGCAGATTACGTGTTAATCCTGTTAAAGGACCACTAAACTCAATTTTTTGGTACTCTTTTTATAACTGCATATGAAAGACTTCTGGTTAGTCATAAAAGAAACACCATTTTTTTAAAAAAAAACAACTTGTGGCTAATTAAAACCAAGCGCTTAAAAGTTGCTAAAAAGTCGTCTGCTTCTCTCTCGCCCGCAAACGAAACCACAGACTTGGTTACATAACACTGTCGCCAGAGTACCGGACCTGACGTAATAGAAGGAACGATTTCCAATATAATTGTATAGAAAATGTGTAGGAAGCTCGTCATTTTGCTGATTTCTCGACATCACCAAAGACATGCCAAATTGTTGTGTTGCCATCAATTGCTGTCGGGTGATGGTGTCATTATGCACAGATTTCCACCGGACCCCGTAGTTTGTGCTTAAATTGGTTGTTTGTGTGTGCGAAGCGAGCGTGTGGAAGCCTGTGGTATGTACTAAATCGGATGGTTCGTCCCCTATCATGCTTCCAGGATAGAAAATGGGAGATCAAGTTTCATCGAGTTTATAAAATAAAGACTGCTTAAACTACACATTGCTGACCAAAAGGATTTTGCATGAATATAATGCTTTCTTCCTCGTACGCGAGGTTGTGGTCAATATTATCGTAAATAATATTATTTCAGCCCCTGAATCGATTCACTCGAAGAATGAAATTGTTATGTTATAAGCAATGTCATGTAAAATCCTAATGTCCATCAATAAAATACTTATTTTACTACCAGTGAAAAGTAATTTTGATTTTGTAAGTCGGTGAAAAGAAACTTAAATAGCATTTTTCTTCAGACAGGGCGCCGCCATTTTTTTGCTTTTAGCACGGGCTAAAAGTCGGTTAGAATTATTGGGATTATGGTTTGTTTTCATCAAGTTAGACAATCCAAATTACTTTTTACCAGTAGTTAAATGTGTATTTCAATCATGGCCAAAAGTATTTTGCATGACACAACTTGTAACGTAACGATTTCTTCCACGGAAGCAAGGTGGGGGGCGAGGTGACATAAATATTGCAAATTATCTTGCCCTCCACCTCACTTACAAGAGTAAAATTGTTATGATATAAGCAATGTCACGCAAAATCCTATTGTTCATCAATAAAATACATATTTTACTACCAGTAGAAAGTAATTTTGATGTTGTAAGTCTATGAAAACAAACTTAAATAGCATTCATTCTCAGACAGGGCGCCGCCATTTTTGAAAATAGTGAAGTCACGGACTAAAGTCCATTTGAATTAAGGAGATTATGGTTTGTTTTCATCAAGTCAGAAAATCAAAACTACTTTCTACTAGTAGTTAAATATGTATTTGAATCATGGCCAAAATGAGTTTGCATGACATAACTTGTGACGTAACAAAAGCGAGGTCGGGGGAGAAGTGAAAAGACTGCGCAATAAATTTCTACACTTGCTAAATTTACTTGGTTTGTAAACGTTCACTCACCACTATGTAGACACTTGTCAATATACGTCTTTATATTTGATCTCATAATCCTCATTACTTTATAATCATACGTGTATGGATTTTGAAACTTAACAGAAAGAAGCGATCTGCGAATGTATAACAGGAATGTAATATCTAGACATTTTATAGTTTGCCTAGATGAATCATAATTCACCCACACGTCCTAGTCTATGTCATCTGTATCATTACAAATTCACGAGGAAAACACTGATTCTGTTGAAAGTTACGACAACTTAATAAAACAAAATGCAAATATTAAAATAAAACAAATTAAAGTTATAGGAGCAATGTCAGGCTCTTACCTTGTTCGAGGAATGTATCCATCAATATCCATAAAAACGAGTGATATATACATCATCTGCAGATTTCCCAAGTGATGTGTCTTTCAACAATCGAATATACGAAATGTATCGTTTCAGGTTTTTCACATAGTATAGTATAGTCTCTCTGCTGTATAGTCTCATTGGTCATCCAAGATAGCACACCTGGCAACTAATTGCATAATGTGCATCATTCTTTTAAAAAAAGTAATTAGTTAGCCAATAGTCAATCAATGTATTGGCGGTTAATCCTTTGAAAGAAGGGTGTTGTTTTTACATAGACACAGATACGAAAGAGTGTATTCAGTATAGATTAGTAAATGTACATACATAAACACTACCTTTTGACAAATCCCCCACTTAAATCCGCATAAAACTAATTAATCAATCAGCGTGCTATCGGTTAATCCTTTGATCAATCCAGACACAAGAAATGCCAAATGGGGGCCTTTGTTGGGTAATCTAAGTGGCGTTACCACTAATTATACCTGTTATAAATTCATTAACTGAGCATCAAGTGAATGATGACAAATAACGTGTATAGATTATATGATGAGTATGTGCAGTTTAATCCTCGAACTAGTTGGTTATACTACAAGCTGTGAAGGTGAAAAATAGCAATAAAAGTTAATATTAACACATACTCATTTTTGTCACAAAGCTTGCGCGGGTGTTAAATCAACCCTAGTTTCTATATTAAACACATGACAATATGTCTCGCAAGGTGTTCTCTGAATTACTTTGTTTTGACTTAAAGCAGATCTAAGTATAGGAGTTTTCGTCCTCATCATATTACAACAGTATATAATGTTGTGTGTCCTTCTTGTTATTCAGTTTCTGCTATGTTTCGTGTTTTCCATGGTGGCACACCAGAGGTAATACGGCACAGACATGTAGTCACGTGCCGAACCTATCGCCCGTGCACAATTATCACGTGCGTGAACATCAACATTAGTTGTGTGGCTCGTGTGCAGTCGACCACGTTGGCACCTTCATCAGATGGCGACGATGTTAGCTTCTACCGACAATATGATTATGAAGATTGCACTCAAGTCCAAAAGATGTCCAGGTAAATAATATATGTGAAATATACTAATAATAATGGACAACAATTATCCGGAACATTTCCTCGAACTACAATAGCCGTAGGGACCGTTCATACATTTATGGCTAGTGGGGTGGTGGTTGGTTTCATACAGAAGCATGTACATTGTGTAAGCGACCATCCTGCAGGATATGTTCAAAAGCGATGACACCATCACTATATTAGCGGAAGTCTTTAATCTTTAATACTTTCATGTACAAATCTGCTGAACCCCTAGCAACCACCACCACTACCACGGTAATCCAGTTATTTTAAGTGTAGCAAAAACTTCGTTCTAGTATTTTCAACAGTATTTATTAGATTTGTAACGAAAAGATACAAAATAAAGTTGAAATCAATTCTTTCAATATTTCTGCTAATATGTAGATATGTGTTATATGTAATTTCCGAAATAAATGTTAATTTGAATTTTTGCAAGTCTGTGTCTCTTTAAGAAACAGACGAACAGAAGAAAGTAGTCCCCGTAGTATAACCAATATTTTGGTTGGTTATACTACACCCGAGAACAAAGAAGTCGTAGTGTAAGTAGGTTTATACCACCTAACACGGATTACAATGTAGCGACACCAAGTGATTTTGACAGAATCGTCTGTGAAAACAAGGGTTATAAGTTGAAAACTAGGCAAAGCAGGAGACAAAACAAAACAAGACAAAGTCATAGTAGATTGTGAGAACATATAGCTTTCATTTTTCACAACAGCTTTCGCGATTTCAGGTTTGTACAAACCTGTAAACGAAATAATTTACCCTCTGAAATGTAGATGAATTCTGCACAGACCCTCATTTCTATACCAACTATTACGTCATGGAGACACGCTGCTCTGATTGGCTGAAATTTCGTTTGCAGTTGAGAATTATGCACTGTTGACAAAAAGGTTGATTTAAGGTAATTAAAGATCAAAATGAGCAGTTTTAATGACGGGGTTTCAATTATAACAATGTCAGCAAGTGATTTTGCATTTGTACCCTATTAGAGTGTTTATGACCCTTAACAATCACTCTCAGACTAGTTGCTAGGCAACATGCTACAAGATGTTACATATTTCTAGGCAATATTTAATTAAAGGTTTCTATACATAGTTTGTAGATTGGGTGTTAATCCTGTTAACAATCACTCTCAGACTAGTTGCTAGGCAACATGCGACAAGATATTACACTTTTCTAGCTACTGTATCAGTTTGTGCTAAATCATCATTCTTATACCACAGTTCTCTCAGTCATTTGAAGATATTTGAATAAACATCAAAACACATTTATGATCCAGAACTTAATCGTGAGTTTAGTCTGACATCTGTTTCAATCTCAGATCAAGTAGTGGAAATAATACCCAGACATACAACAAAAGGGTAACAAAGGGGTAATATACAGTTCTCAGCTTATCTTTTTATTGTGACATTATCCTTCATAGATACGTAATTTACATTAGATCATACAAACGATAAGAGAACCATAACTGATGGCTCTCGATTGCATGGGTGGCAGTTTGATGATGACTTTAAGGGAGGTGGGGGCCATCCATTTTGTTTTGGAGATTAAGGGTGTCAACAATTTGGTACATAAAAGTATTAAAAAGTGATCTTTAAAAATTATGGGTGTGGGGGTGTGGGTGTGGGTGTGGGTGTGGGTGTGGGTGTGGGTGTGGGTGTCAGTGTCGGTGGGGTGTCATTGATTTTGTACATGACAACAAGGGCCACAGTGTCATTCATATTGTACATGCTTCTCCGTATGACTGAGTTCTGTCTAGAAGAAACATTTGAGTATCGCGCTCGGGAAGAGGTTCTAGTGTTAATGATGGATTAGGAATTTACCAAGATCTTGCGAACGATCACTTTTGAAAAAAGGTCGCTGATTGCACATCTAAATCTGATTGCCTCCAACCACGAGTCTTGAACACTTGCACCATGAGAGGGTTGTATTAGAACAGAGGTTAGGTAGGAAGATATGACGAGTAATCCCTGTGGGAAGAGAATGCAGTGTGAATGACATGGTGAAAAGACATTCCATCCAAATCAGCCGCTGGTAAACATTTCAGAGAAGGCTTAATATTGTGATGCAGTTTGTAACACAGAAATATGTTAAATACACTAATTATAACGTGCCACAACATGGCAATTTCCTCATCATCACATCATCATGGCACACTCCCCCACCACCCTCTCCACCCAACACACCCACACACATTCTGAAACATTCTGACCTATTAGACACTGAGTATGCAAATCACATAGTATCACTATGCTGAAAATGAATGGGGAGTGATCCTTTTGAAATGTCACATGCCATAACACAGTTAGTCCTGAACATGAGGTCTAATACCAGCTAAAATCATTCATGCATATTGTTACTGTGTTCCATGACACAACCGACAATGAATGTGACACTGGTTTAGCCTTCATGTGGTTTACCGCAGATGTTGCGATACTCCCTCCCACATCCTGACCAAAACAATGTCACATTCATTGTCTGTTGAGTCATGAATACAGTCGACTCTGAACCCACAGATACGACCAACTTGTTACCGCCAACCACACTGAGTCACTGAAGTGTGGATGTGACAGGTCTGGGGAACACATTTTCAAAAACACAAATAACCAGTTATCAAAACACGCTGTTTGAAAGTTACCATCATTGAATGCCTATGGCTTAAACAGTTTTGATCACACAGATTCATCGAGGTATATCGGACCATGTTAGTGATATAACATATCCTTGTGACTCAGCCTGGTCAGATCCAGGATTGACATATCATATCACACTTCAAATAGCACACATTCATTTATATATCTGTTTCGATCCTACTAACTACACACTAGTCAAACCGTTCATTACAAAATGGCTGAGCAATGACTAAAAGTATGTGTGTGCTCTGATGGCCACACTGAACAACAATTGAGAATCTCTTAAAAACATTCTCTTACTGGCAGATAAATGTAACATTTCAGTGAATGGGTCAATAATAAGCCATACAACTTTGTGTATACCAGTTGAAATAGGCAATTTTTAATTAAAGGTTTCTATACATAGTCTGCAGATCACGGGTTAATCCTGTTAACAATCACTCTCAGTCTAGTTGCTAGGCAACATGCTACAAGATGTTACATATTTCTAGCTACTGTATCAGCTTGTGTTAAATCATCATTCTTATACCACAGTTCTTGCAGTCATTTGAAGATATTTGAATATACATCAAAACACATTTATGATCCAGAACTTAATCGTGAGTCTAGTCTGACATCTGTTTCAATCTCAGATCAAGTAGTGGAAAAAATACCCACACATACAACAAAGGGGTAATATACAGTTCTCAACTTATGTTGTTATTGTGACATTATCCTTCATAGATACTTAATTTACATTAGATCATACAAACGATAAAGAACCATAATTGATGGCTCTCTGTAGCATGGGTGGCAGTTTGATGATGATTTTAAGGTAGATGGGGGCACCAATTTCATTCTGGAAAGGTAGGGTGTCAACAATTTGGTACATAAAAATATTAATAAGTGATGTTTAAAAATTATGGGAAGCAGGGTGGGGTGTCATTGATTTTGTACATGACATGAATGTGGGCCACAATGCCATTCACACTGTACATGCTCCTCCATAAAAATATTATCAAACCTTAGCAATAAATTATGAATGGTCCTTTATCTAATGAATATGACATAAAACAGCTGAATGGGACATTGGGCACTGACACTGGAAAGAAGCAGTGAAGCTTGTAAACAACCCTGTGGTAATATCCCTCCAACATAATCACAGATACACGTGTGTTAAGCATGATCCATGTCCACCAAGCATGCAGGATACACCACTTGAATGTTACGGGAATCATACACCATGCGTGCAGTCATGGTAGATAAAACTGGTGTTTGAAAAGGTCAAGATCTTGTGACATAATCTTCAACCAGTTGTGATTAGAATCTCTTAAACTGCATTTTATGATAATCTAATTACCTCAAATCTGATATGTTTTAGACAAGTATCGTCCACATTGCCGGGGTTGGAGTGCATCCGCCATACTTGCACAACGCCCTCTACTGACTAAAAACTATTGGTTAATGTGATCTTGGCGGGAATATGTCTCAATCTATATATATATATATATTCCCGCCTTTTGTTACTGAGGTATCAACGCATCTATGTAATAAGTGAGTGGGGGAGATTGTCCTTACACTGTATTACTTTTCTTTGTTTCACTAGCCATCAGAAATGAAGTATAAAACATTACAAATATATATATATAAATATATATATATATATATCATCTATGCTGGACAAAACAAGTTATGGAGCAGGATAATTTGTCACACTGACCCAGACACAAATACTCCCAACATGGACGTGCCATGTCTAGAATATGTGGCAAGTCAAGATTACATCTTTCAGACAGTAAAGAAAGTCCCTGGACTCTTTACCTTATTTTAAGAATATAATTTAGCAAATTGGTTTTTCTGTAGACTATGTTCATTTTTCAGACACTAGATGTACATCTGGGATCAGGAATAGTCTGGGTGATGTTTTAGGTAGAAAGGCAAAATGTCAACAGATCAAAATATCTACTTTACACATCATGAACTCTTTTGGGTTCAGTTTATTTTGACATATAGATTTGTTGCACATTTCCATTAGCTTAGATAAAAATGACAAACTGCCCTTGTGATGCAGTTAGTTCAATATAATTCTATTGTTTAAGCATACTTTGCTCACTGATAAAATCATTACAGTACAGAAGGAGTGAGTGTGTGGTTTTACGCTGCTTTAGCAATGTTCCAGCAATATCACAGAAGGAGACATCATATATGGGCTTCACTTACTGTACCAACGTGGTGTGTGTAATGATTCTTCATGTATTGGTACTTTGTATGATCCTGGAATTCTGTATTGTATGCACAGAGAACTGGAGAGCAAGTTAAGTCACATGTTTACTGATCAACAAGCATGGTACAAGTAGTGCCATATTCCTACACCAGGAATGGTACTGCCCAAAGGGGGTAGTGAGGTGGCTGGCAATATAGTCCATATATTACAGCGTGGGGAATCAAACCAGATCTTCAGCTTGACGAGA
This sequence comes from Haliotis asinina, assembly GCF_037392515.1. Taxonomy (NCBI): domain Eukaryota; kingdom Metazoa; phylum Mollusca; class Gastropoda; order Lepetellida; family Haliotidae; genus Haliotis; species Haliotis asinina. The sequence continues at coordinate 38,961,951 of NC_090286.1, forward strand.
GAACGCTTTGACCAATTGGCCACCCAACTGCCCCACAATACAGAAGGAAAACATTGCATGTTGGATATGCCTTGACAATCAAATTCCATGCATTGAAATGGTGACTTAAAACAAATGAAATTGAAATTTGGCAACAATTTACTTGAAATCTGAGAGGGATACTCAGAAACATGAATATCAACAATGCCGGAAAGCATGGTCACTATGACTGCACCACCAATCTGTTACACAGTTTCTAATAATGATTAGTGTATTTGTATGTGCCACCTCTGGCAACCACCAGGGTACCTTATGTAGCTATACCTCTCACGGACAATGTCTTAACTGTCGAATTTTCAGGTTTCGACTCTCCTGCCATTCTATGCAGTGCCTACATCAATTCCTGCAGATAGTGAACAAGACAATCTCCAGCTCAAACTTGGTGTCCAATAGCGAGCATGCGAGTATGGTTTTACACCGCTTCTAGCAATATTCCAGCAATATCACAATGGAGGACACCAGGAATGGGCTTCACACATTATACCCATGTGGGGAATATCGAACCCAGGTCTTTGGTTTGACGAGCGAACACTTAAACCACTGGGCTACCCCATCATCACCAGAGTCCATTTGATAGTATTCATGCCAAGGCTCCATGCGAGCCATGGTCATGTTTCAATGGCACTTGTGCTAATTATGGGTAATAACAGTTTGAGATGACTGATGCCTAGTTTTGTTAGCCATGAATGTTGGATGACTAGGAATGGTTATCCAAATGAGGCATGATGTTGGCATCCAGTGCTTCCTGTTGATAATGTTGACCTCTGAATGTCTGTGGTGCTGTTTTGACAATGAAGAAACAGAGGCAGCTGTTACAAGTTAGATTCTCTAGATATCTGAAGATAACTTAACTTACTCGATCCTCACAGAGTGAACAGAGGACCACCCTCAAAGAGTGAATTGAGGACCACCCTCAAAGAGTGAATCGAGGACCACCCTAACAGAGTGAATAGAGGACCACCCTCACAGAGTGAATAGAGGTTTACCACAGATGTAGCGATGTTCCCTCCCACATCCTGACCAAAATAATGTCACATTCATTGTCTGTTGAGTCATGAATGTAATAAACTCACTGGATACGACCATCTTGTTACCGCCAACCACACTGAGTCACTGAAGTGTGGCTGTGACAGGTCGGGGGAACACATTTTCAAAAACACAAATAACCAAAATAGATTTTTAAGAACCGTTATTAAAACATGCTGTTCGAAAGTTACCATCATTGAATGGCAGTGGCTTGAATTGTAATTATATTTAACAAAAGCTTTGTTTACATAGTTTGCAGATTACGTGTTAATCCTGTTAAAGGACCACTAAACTCAATTTTTTGGTACTCTTTTCATCACTGCATATGAAAGACTTCTGGTTAGTCATAAAAGAAACACCATTTGTTTTTAAAAAAAAAACTTTGGTTAATTAAAAGCAAGCGCTTAAAAGTTGCTAAAAAGCTGTCTGCTTCTCTTTTGCCCGCAAACAAAACCACAGACGTGGTTACGTAACAATGTCGCCAGAGAACCGAACGTGACGTAATAGAAGGAATGATTTCCAATATAATTGTGTAGAAAATGTGTAGCAAGCTCGTCATTTTGCTGATTTCTCGACATCACCAAAGACCTGCATAATTGTTGTGTTGCCATCAATTGCTTCTTGGGGTAGGGTGATAGTGTAACTACGCACAGATTTCCACCGGATCCCTTAGTTTGTGCTTAAATTGGTTGTTTGTGTGTGCAAAGCGAGCGTGTGGAAGCCTGTGGTATATGCTAAATCAGATGGTTCGTCCCCTACCACGCCTCCAGGATAGAAAATGGGAGATCAAGTTTCATTGAGTTTATAAAATAAAGACTGCTAACTACACATTGCTGACCAAAAGGATTTTGCATGAATATAACGCTTTCTTCCTCGTACACGAGGTTGTGGTCGAAGAGCCAATATTATCGTAAATAATAGTATATCGGCCCCTGCCTCGATTCACTCAAAGAGTGAAATTGTTATGTTATAAGCAATGTCATGTAAAATCCTAATGTCCATCAATAAAATACTTATATTACTACCAGTGAAAAGTAATTTTGATTTTGTAAGATGGTGGAAAGAAACTTAAACAGCATTTATCTTCAGACAGGGCGCCGCCATTTTTCTTCTTTCAGTACGGGCTAAAAGTCGGTTAGAATTATTGAGATTATGGTTTGTTTTCATCAAGTTAGAAAATCCAAACTACTTTTTACCAGTAGTTAAATGTGTATTTCAATCATGGCCAAAAGTATTTTGCATGACGCAACTTGTAACATAACGATTTCTTCCACGGAAGCAAGGTGGGGGGCGAATTGACCTAAATATTGCTAATTATCTTGCCCTCCACCTCGCTTCCAAGAGTAAAATTGTTACGTTATAAGCAGTGTCATGCAAAATCCTATTGTCCATCAATAAAATACATATTTTACTACCAGTAGAAAGTAATTTTGATTTTGTAAGTCTATGAAAACAAACTTAAATAGTATTCATTCTCAGACAGGGCGCCGCCATTTTTGAAAATAGTGAAGTCACGGACTAAAGTCCATTTGAATTAATGAGATTATGATTTGTTTTCATCAAGTCAGAAAATCGAAACTACTTTCTACTAGTAGTTAAATATGTATCTGAATCATGGCCAAAATGAGTTTGCATGACATAACTTGTAACGTAACATAAGCGAGGTCAGGGTCGAAGTGAAAATACTGCGTGATAAATTTCTACACTTGCTAAATTTACTTGGTTTGTAAATGTTCACTCACCAGTATGTAGACACTTGTCAATATACGTCTTTATACTTGGTCTCATCATCCTAATTACTTTACAATCATACTTGTATGGATTTTGAAACTTAACAGAAAGAAGCGATCTGCGAATGTATAACAGGAATGTAATATCTAGACATTTTATAGTTTGCCTATATGAATCATAATTCACACGCACGCTCTAGTGTATGTCATCTGTATCATTACAACTTCATGAGGAAAACACTGACTCTGTTGAAAGTTACGACAACTTAATAAAACAAAATGCAAATATTAAAATTAAAACAAATTAAAGTTATAGGAGCAATGTCAGGCTCTTACCTTGTTCGAGGAATGTATCCATCAATATCCATAAAAACGAGTGATATATATGTGAAGAGAGTTTCAAGTGTTTTAAAAATAGCTTGTAAACTTTGCCCATCTTCGGCAAATTCCGGCAGTTTTCAAATTGTAAATACATAATTCCAGTAAGATTTCATAACCTTTCCATGTATTTTACAGTTACTATTATTTGGTTGCAAATCAATTCCTTCTTCACTAAAGTATTTTCATTTTAAACAATCTTTGTGCAAGTCGTCACGAAATTCGGCAGAAAGAAGCACGCTCTTGCCGAGGCAGGTCATAGAGGACATCACGCTCATTCATCATTCTTTATTTTTCATCTATATTTCAATGTAACTTGAACGCCAGTACGTGGTGACTGACATCACTCCGAGCTTGTCATCATTGTTGAGCAAGTCTCCTGGGGGTTTTCTTTCCCATTGTTCAAGTCAAGAAGATTAAAGATGCACTGAACATTCAACACCTTGTGTCATATTTTCCACCCCACAACTTTTTGGTGTCAGAAGTGGGATGACACAGGCAATGCAAGAAACCCCCAGGAGAAGGAAGGATGGCAGCCCATCAGAGTACAACCAACTGCAGACGTCATTGCTTCTGATTGGTGACAGTGCCCAGACAGTGTTCCAGTGGCATAGTGATCATGTGCCCACTGAGTATCATGGAACATTTTGACAGTGTGGCTAGGCTAAGATTGTATAACCATAGCGTATTGTAAATAACACTAGTGTTCTTAGCCTTGAAACCATGAGTCAGCCAAAGTCACCACATGGCAGTGATGATGTCCCCAGCGTCAACCCCGAGGATGTGTCCCAGCTGGAGGAGGAGCTGGCGAGGATGAGGATCCAGTTGAAGGACCAACAGACGCAGTTTGCAGAGCGCCCACCCAAATCACTTGTGGTAGCCACTGGACGACAGCTGACTATTTTCAAGGATAAGCCGCTGAAGGTAGGAGACACTTCCCTGGAAGAATGGTTACTTGACGTAAAGTGTACCGTCGAAGCAAGAAAGCAGAGTGACGAGGAACATGCTCTTCTCCTCTGCCAACACCTTGGAGGCAGGGCACGACAGGATATCTTAGTGAGAGGGTCTAGCGTGAAAGAGTCACACAAAGAGATTATAAAAGTACTGCGGAAAGTCTTTGGAGGAGGTAGTGACTTACCCACTGCCCAGCATCGATTTTATTCTCACCGCCAGAAGCCGCGACAAGATCTCATCACTCTTTCTCTGGACCTGATTGATCTATACGATCACATCACCGACATTGAACCAGCCTTCTCAAATCAGAGGAAGAGTGCCCTGAAGAGCCAGTTTGCAGAGGCAGCAAGCAATGACACCATCAAGCGGGAAATAAGGCGTCTTACTAAGGAGCAACCAGATCTTGAGTTCCTTGACCTACGTGACCGTTTGATTGAGTGGAGTGGGTCTAACATCACTGCTGCCAGAGACAAAGCCTCAGTAGAGGAACACCACATCAACATGGATGACATTGTGAAACGTCAAGCTGAGCTCACTGAGAAACAACAACAACAAATAAACGAGTTGATGAGGCACAGACAACGAGGACGTAGGGAGAGGAAGTGCTGGACCTGTGGACAGCCAGGTCACATGCAACGCAACTGCCAAGCTAGAAATAACCAGTCAAACTAGTCGATCCTGCTGTGGAGGACCACACGGTGGGAGTGGAACATATTCAAGTTGATGAAGGTCCACCCTTGTCTAGGATAGTAGGGACATGCCCTGTGGCTGAATTGATAGTTGGTGGAGTCCGGATGAAGAGCCTTGTTGATACTGGTGCTCAAGTCTCCACTATCACAGAATCGTTTTACAGAGAGAATTGGGAATCGGCAGGCCTTCTGGACATGGGACAGTTTATCCGGTTAACTGCAGCCAGCGGCCACAGTATACCTTACTTGGGCCTCATCTCGTTGGATGTGTCAGTCTACGATCAAAATTTTGGATCAGTTTGTTTTCTTGTTGTCAAGGATCCAATGGATAATGCCATCAAAGAACGGAAGATGGAAGTCCCTGGAGTACTTGGATCAAATGCTTTAAAAGAAATGCAGCAGGAAGTCAAGAATGGAAATCTTAAAATTCCAGAATCAATTTCAAACATTTTGGCCCTATATCAAGAAATACGGAGAACAGACATGAAGATTCCCTGGCTTGGTGAAAGGAACAAACCCATCATTACCCCTGCAAGATCCCTTCAGGTGGTAGAGTGTAGAGTCAGCCCCTCCAAATTGCCTTACACAGGTTTAGTTGAGAATATTTTGCTTCCCCTTCCCAGAGGCCTTTCAGTAGGGAAATCCATCGTTACTGTTGACCACACTGGTATCATCCCTGTGCAGCTTGCCAACTTCAGCGATGCAGATATTTATTTGAAGCCAAGAACCCAGATAGGAGTCATAAATGAGGCCAACATTGAACCAACTACTGACTTGGTTAAGGTCAGCTGTGAGGAAGTACTGGTCACTGAAGCAAGCTCAACCAAACTGAATGACCAGCTTGTTGACAGTCTTTTACAGAGAATGGATGTAAACAGCAACCTACCTTCAGACTGCAGTCTCAAGCTTCAAGAGCTTCTTCACAAGCACTCCACCACGTTCAGTAAAGATGATGATGACATTGGGTTCTGTGATGCCATCAAACATCGTATTATCACAACTGATGATGTACCAGTGCGAATTCCTCACAGAAGAATCCCTCCAGGTGAATGGCAAGAGGTCCGTAACTACATCAGTAAATCTCTGGAGAAAGGAGTCATTCGAGAGTCATCAAGCCCATATGCGTCTCCTATTGTGGTGGTGAGGAAAGACAACAAACTTAGGATTTGTTGTGATTATCGTGCGTTGAATTTGAAGACACGGAAGGATGCCTACCCCCTCCCACGTATAGATGAAGCCCTCACTGTTCTCAAAGGTGCTAAGTACTTCTGTAGTCTTGACCTCGCGCATGGATTCAACCAAATAGCTGTTGCAGAAGAAGATATCGAGAAGACTGCCTTTAGAACGGGTACTGGCAGACTGTATGAGTACTTGAGAATGCCATTTGGCCTAACAGGTGCCCCTGGAACCTTCATGAGACTCATGGATAAAATCTTTGGCGATGAAAATTTTCAAACTGTCCTTATCTACTTGGATGACATCCTCATTTTTGGCACCACCTTCGAAGAAACATTACAAAGATTAGACATGGTTTTAACAAGACTCGCAAAATTTAACCTAAAAGTTAAGCCAGAGAAGTGCCAGCTATTTAAAGAGAAACTCCGTTATCTTGGGCATTACATATCCAAAGTAGGCATCTCCCCAGATCAAAGCAAGATCAGTGCAGTGGTTGAATGGCCTATACCAAAAACCGAAACCGAACTTTGTGCATTTCTGGGTTTAGCTGGCTACTACAGGAAATTTGTTCCATCATTTGTAAGAATAGCAGCACCCTTGCACTCTCTGTTGCATGGAATACCCATCAAGAAGAAAGACAAGCGTAAACTCAGCAATGGTCGAGGTATTTCTGCTTGGGACAGCTCATGTTTTAAGGCCTTTGAAGAGCTGAAACAGATGTTGACAACGGCACCTGTTCTTGGACACCCAGATTTTTCAAGACCATATATCCTGGAAGTTGATACCAGTCATGATGGTCTTGGAGCTGTGCTTTCACAGGACCAGGAAACAGGGAGAACTGTGCTGAGTTATGCTAGTCGGTCACTGCGACCTGCTGAAAAGAACATGACTAACTACAGCAGTAGGAAATTAGAACTCGTCACTCTTAGGTGGGCTGTTACAGAGAAGTTTAGGGATTTCTTACTTGGTGCACAATGTACTGTTTACACGGATAATGACCCCCTGAGCTACATACAAACTTCGGCTAAGCTTGGTGCCACAGAGACGAGATGGATTGGGGAATTGGCTCAGTTCAATTTGACCATTCGTCACAGGTCCGGAAAGAAAAACAAAAATGCCGATTCTCTTAGCAGGAAAGTCGACCATGGGGCAGAGTCCACAAAACTAGAGGAAGTTAAAGTCGTCATGTCAGAACATAAGGCAACACCTACAATGTTACCAACAGACTTGAAGACCCAAATGAACAAGGACAGACAAATTGTACACGCAGAAGCCATTCATTCCCAAGACGAACCACTCCCATGCACCCAAATACCATCTGTGTCGACGGTAGAAATGGAGAAATCCAGCCAGGAGGATCCAGCCATTTCAAGATTCCTTTATTACTGGGACCAAAGTAAGCCACCAACCCTGCGAGGGATCAGCAAAGAGGATCCTGATACAAGGAAATTACTGAAATGTTGGAAACATATCGTAATGCAAAATGGGGTGCTCTACCGACAATCCTGTACAGACAACAGAACGGTAAATAGAGTTGTTGTCCCAAAGAAATTGAGAGGAAGAATTTTGAAGGCTAGTCATGATGAGAGTGGACATCAGTGTGCAGATAGGACCCTATCTATTTTGAATTCCAGATGCTACTGGCCATACATGACTAGAGATGTTGACTCATACTGTAAGATGTGTGAGCGATGCATGCTTGGAAAGCATGGTCCGAACGTAAAACCAACCTTTGGTTCCATCATTGCCAGAAAACCATTGGAAATTCTAGCCATGGACTTTACCCTTTTAGAGAGAGGATACAACGGATATGAGAACGTTCTTGTATTAAAAGATGTATTTACTAAATATACCCAAGCCTATCCTACTAAAGATCAATCTGTGAAGACTGTTGCCAAAATCCTTGTAAAGGAATGGTTTGTCAAGTTCGGGATACCACATCGACTTCACAGCGATCAAGGGAGATGTTTTGAGAGCAGAATAGTTCATGAGTTGTGCAGTATCTATGGAGTCAAGAAGACAAAGACTACACCTTACCATCCAGAGGGAAATGCACAATGTGAGCAATTCAACCGAACCATGCACAATATGTTGCGAACCTTGCCACCAGAAAGAAAGACACTATGGCCACAGTTATTGCCAGAGCTCGTGTTTGCTTACAACTGTACTCCACATGCCACCACCGGATACTCTCCATTCTATCTCTTCTATGGCAGAGATCCACGGCTTCCCCTTGATTTGTTGCTAGGGACAAGTTTTAGAAACAACCGACACAGAGTGGGTGACCGAACATCAAAACCGCATCAAAACCGAGTTTCAACAAGCAAGGGAACGTACTGAAGAAGAAGCTCTTAAGAGGCTAAAAACTCTGAACAAGAATGCGGTTGACCTTGAAATGCCCATTGGTGCTCGAGTCTTTATCAAGAATCACTTCCAAGGAAGGCACAAGTTGCAGGATATATGGAATCCAGAACCATTCAAAGTCATCGGCAAAATTGAGCCATCAGTTTACATCGTCAAATCACTAAGCGGGGACAAGGAAAAGTCCATTCATAGACGAGAAATCTTGGACTCAAAGACACTCGTGAAGGACATCAACCCAGTCTCTAGAATTGAAGCCGATGTGATAGAGGAAGTGGTGGAAGAAGAGGATGATACTCAGGCTGGAGAATTGCCTGCATCTTGTCTACTTTACATCCAAGACCCAGAAAAAGAGGTGCCAGCTAAAGAACCACATCATGTTGGTCATCTTCCAGCAGGGGAGGATGAGACTAGAGAGGAATCACAGCCAGTTTTAACTCCAGATGAGGATGCAAGCCCTGGCCCTGATATGGATGACATGGTAGTGGTTGAAGAAAGTACTTTGCCTCCAGCAGGGGAGGAACAGAAGGAAGCCATCCAGGAGGTCAATCCAAGAAGGAGTCAGCGATCCTGTGCTGGGAAGCATCCCAACCCATTCAATTTACCCAGGTCAGCGATACAGAATGAAGTTGCATCGTCAACAGTTGACCCCACCCTGTTGTCAAACATAACCCAGTCACATTTGTTGTTCATGCAGTTATTGTCAAATTCAATGAAGTAGCGCATTTTTGATACTAAGTGTCCAATGTTAAGAATATTGTGTCTTTCCAAGTTACTACTAGCTCAGGTTGTTAATCGAATGTTATTAGAATTATTAGATCATGTAGACAATGTGATCTGCTTCACAGCAAGAATTTAAGCGTTTATTGGTTCTAAGTATGTGACTTAGAGGTGAGATACATTCTCGTTCTAAGAGTGCAGAAACCAGTCCCATGTTTGTGCCTTCAGAGCAAGTGCTGTGAAAAACCTTTTTCTAGGCATTTGAGTTAGTTCCAACCACATACTTATGTAAAACAATTTGATGATTTAGGAGTAGTCATTTTTTGTTTAATTTTTCTATTTAATCTTTGATAGTTATAAGGTTTGCGTCTAGTTAGTTGTCAGAGTCAACTAATTCAGCAGGGGAGTGTGAAGAGAGTTTCAAGTGTTTTAAAAATAGCTCGTAAACTTCGCCCATCTTCGGCAAATTCCGGCAGTTTTCAAATTGTAAATACATAATTCCAGTAAGATTTCATAACCTTCCCATGTATTTTACAGTTACTATTATTTGGCTGCAAATCAATTCCTTCTTCACTAAAGTATTTTCATTTTAAACAATCTTTGTGCAAGTTGTCACGAAATTCGGCAGAAAGAAGCACGCTCTTGCCGAGGCAGGTCATAGAGAACATCACGCTCGTTCATCATTCTTTATTTTTCATCTATATTTCAATGTGAGTACACTCCTCGAGCTATATAATATATGTGTTGTATACCAACTACAGAAAACACTGTTGATGTGTGTGATATTTCTAATAATTGTAATTGTCAAGACGAAATTATCCGTACTTGTAATGCACGTGGTCAGTGGCCGACCCCAGTATATGCAAACTGCAAATCTTGAATTAACATTGCTTTACAAGTTTATATTAATGTATTACTGATGCTTTTTGTAAGTTTTTATTTGTCTTGTATGTACCTACCCAGTATATATTATGTTTGGAATCGCTGTTAATAAGTTATCTTTCGCGCCAGAACAGGCAATCCTTTGTTTGTCTATAGCTCACATGAGTTACTTCCCTTGCCGACACTCGGTGCAGCAGCAGTTATTATAGAAAATGTGAATGTACTCAGGTTGTCAGAATGTGATATTTACATTTTGTGTGTCTCAGGATTCTGTTGTTTTTTTTATTGTTCCCAAATCCAGTTATTGTTATATTTTTTTTTTAGCTATTGTAGCATTTGTGCCAATTTTGAACCTTATAGTATTATTGTATTGTGTTTTTGTTAGGTAACTTGAACGCCAGTACGTTGTGACTGACGTCACTCCGAGCTTGTCATCACTGTTGAGCAAGTCTCCTGGGGGTGAGTTCATCAGTCTGAAGTGTAGACTTTCATTCATAGGTATTCCAGATTTTGTTATGAACAAACTGTTGCAATATGTTGGTGCTTCTCTTCATTGTACTGTAAATTAGAAATACCTTTTCATTACAGTCACATGTATGTCAGTCCAACTGTATGTATAAGTTGATTCATACTTGGAATTCTAGTCACATTTTCATATCTTATATGCAATGTTCATCATTTTTTTGCTGAACCAATTGTCACTTCATACCGATACTTCCGTCCACCTGTCCGGGAATGTCAATATTGAACTTTGTATGTTTTACACAATGTCAGGTGCAGGTATATTGCATGCTGATGAAGCAGTATATAGAAATATTTTTTCATTCTGTTGCTCAGTGACTTGTACCTAAAAGAGATTGTGATATTTGTATGTTGTAGGTTTTCTTTCCCATTGCTCAAGTCCAGAAGATTAAAGATGCATTGAACATTCAACACCTTGTGTCATATTTTCCGCCCCATATATACATCATCTGCAGATTTCCCAAGTGATGTGTCTTTCAACAATGGAATATACGAAATGTATTGTTTCAGGTTTTTCACATTGCTGTATGGTCTCATTGGTCATCCAAGATAGCACACCTGGCATCTAATTGTATAATGTGCGTCATTCTTTTAAAAAAGTAATTAGTTAGCCAATAGTCAATCAATGTATTAGCGGTTAATCCTTTGAAAGAAGGGTGTTGTTTTTACGTAGACACAGATACGAAAGAGTGTATTCAGTATAGATTAGTAAATGTACATACATAAACACTACCTTTTGACAAATCCCCCACTTAAATCCGCATAAAACTAATTCATCAATCAGCGTGCTATCGGTTAATCCTTTGATCGATCCAGACACAAGAAATGCCAAATGGGAGCCTTTGTCGGGTAATCTAAGTGGCATCACCACTAATTATACCTGTTATAAATTCATTAACTGAGCATCAAGTGAATGATGACAAATAACGTGTATAGATTATACGATGAGTATGTGCAGTTTAATCCACCAACTGGTTGGTTATACTACGAGCCGTGAAGGTGAAAAATAGCAATAAAAGTTAATATTAACACTTACTCATTTTTGTCACAATGCTTGCGCGGGTGTTAAATCAACCCTAGTTTCTATATTAAACACATGACAATATGTCTCGCAAGGTGTTCTCTGAATTTCTTTGTTTTGACTTAAAGAAGAATCTAAGTATAGGAGTTTCGTCCTCATCATATTACAACAGTATATAATGTTTTGTGTCCTTCTTGTTATTCAGCGCCAGTGTGGGATTTAGTTTCTGCTATGTTTCGTGTTTTGCATGGTGGCACAACAGAGGTAATACGGCACAGACATGTAGTCACGTGCCGAACCTATCACCCGCATGTGCGTGGGCATCAACATTAGTCATGTGACTTGTGAGCAGTCGACCACGTTGGCATATTTATCAATATTTCTGCTAATATGTAGTTGATAACATTTTAGACAACAGGGTGAATGAGCAGTTGATCGCACAAACCACTGGGCACAGTTCTAAGCAATGCCGTCATGGAGTATGAAAGTGTTGACAAGCAACAGGATGAGATGGTGAGCAACACTGTGAGCAATGGAAGTAAACGGGTCATCATGGCTGTGCGAGGGCGACGTCCATGACAACCACGTGTGACACTGAGTCTTTGGAATTAACGGTCAATGTCAAGGTTGCAAAATTTCCGAAATAAAGGTTAATTTGAACTTTTGCATGTCCGTGTCTCTTTAAGAAGCAGACGAACAGAAGAAAGTAGTCGCCGTAGTATAACCAATATTTTCAAATTAACCAATATTTTGGTTGGTTATACTACACCCGAGAACAAAGCTGTCGTAGTATAGGTAGATTTATACCACCTAACATGGATTACAACCTAGCAACAAAAAGTGATTTTGACAGAATCGTCTATGAAAACAAGGGTTGTAACTCGAAAACTAGGCAAAGCAGGAAACTAAGTCATAGTAGATTGTGAGAACATAGAGCTTTCACTTTTCACAACAGCTTTCGCAGTTTCAGATTTGTACAAACCTGTAAACAAAATAATTTACCCCCTGAAATGCATATGAATTCTGCACAGACCCTAATTTCTATACCTACTATTACGTCATGCAGACATGCCGCTCTGTTTGGTTGAAATTTCGTTTGCGGCTGAGAATTGTGCACTGTTGAAAAAAGGTTGATTTAAGGTAATTAAAGATCGAAATGAGCAGTTTTTATGATGGGGTTTCATTTATAACGATGTCAGCAAGTGATTTTGCATTTGTACCCTTTTTAAGAGTATTTTTGACCTTTAACAATCACTCTCAGACTATTTGCTAGGCAACATGCTACAAGATGTTACATATTTCTAGCTACTGTATCAGCTTGTGCTAAATCAGCATTCTTATACCACAGTTCTCTCAGTCATTTGAAGAAATTTGAATATACATCAAAACACATTTATGATCCAGAACTTAATCATGAGTCTAGTCTGACATCTGTTTCCATCTCAGATCAAGTAGTCGAAAAATACCCTTGTAAGCACACACACAACAAAGGGGTAATATACAGTTCTCAACTTCTCTTGTTATTGTGACATTATCCTTCATAGATACTTAACTTACATTAGATCATACAAACAATAAAGGAACCATAATTGATGGCTCTCTGTAGCATGGGTGGCAGTTTGATGATGATTTTAAGGGAGGTGGGGGCCATCCATTTTGTTTTGGAGAGAGAGGGTGTCAACAATTTGGTACATAAAAGTATTAAAAAGTGATGTTTAAAAATTATGGGTGTGTGTGTGTGTGTGTGTGTTGGTGGGGTGTCATTGATTTTGTACATGACATCAAGGGCCACAATGTCATTCATATTGTACATGCCTCTCGGTATAAAATATTATCAAACCTTAGCAATAAATAATGAATGGCCCTTTATCTGATGAATGTGACACAAAACAGCTGAATGGGACATGGGGCAATGACGCTGGAAAGAAGCAGTGAAGCTTGAGCACAAACCTTGTGGTAATATCCCTCCAACATAATCACAGAAACACATGTGTTAAGCATGCTCCCAGATACACCACTTGAATGTTACGGAAATCACACACCATGCGTGCAGTCATGGTAGATAAAACTGGTGTTTGAAAAGGTCAAGATCTTTTGACATAGTTGTGATTAGACACCAGTTGTGATTAGAATCTCTTAAACTGCATTTTATGATGATCTAATTACCTCAAATCTGATATGTTTTAGACAAGTATCGTCCACATTGCCGGGGTTGGAGTGCATCCGCCATACTTGCACAACGCCCTCTACTGACTAAAAACTATTGGCTAATGTGATATTGGCGGGAATATGTCTCTATCTATATATATATATATATTCCCGCCTTTTGTTACTGAGGAATCAATGTATAACACTGTATTACTTTTCTTTGTTTCACTTACTATCAGCAATAAAGTATAAAACATTACAAATATATATATATATATATATATTATCTATGCTGGACAAAACAAGTTTGGGAGCAGGATAATTTGTCACACTGACCCAGACTCAAATACTCCCAACATGGAAGCGCCATGTCTAGAATATGTGGCAAGTCAAGATTACCACTTTCAGACAGTAAAGAAAGTCCCTGGACTCTTTTTCTTATTTTAAGAATATAATTTAGCAAATTGGTTTTTCTGTACTAGATGTACATCTGGGATCAGGAATAGTCTGGGTGATATTTTAAGTAGAAAGGCAAAATGTCAACAGATCAAAATATCCACTTTACACACCATGAACTCTTTTGGGTTCAGTTTATTTTGACATATAGATTTGCTGCACATTTCCATTAGCTTAGATAAAAATGGCAAACTGCGCTTGTAATGCAGTTAGTTCAATATATTTCTATTGTTTAAGCATACTTTGCTCACTGATAAAATCATTACAGTACAGAAGGAGTGAGTGTGTGGTTTTACGCTGCTTTAGCAATACTCCTGCAATATCACAGAAGGAGACATCATATATGGGCTTCACTTATTGTACCAACGTGGTGTGGGGAATCAAACCAGATCTTCAGCTTGATGAGAAAACGCTTTGACCACTAGGCCACCCCAATTCCCCGACAATACAGAAGGAAAACATTGCATGTTGGATATGCCTTGATAATCAAATTCCATGCATTAAAATGGTAACTTAAAACAAATGAATTTTAAATTTAGCAACAATTTACTTGAAATCTGAGAGGGATACTCAAAAACACGAATATCAACAATGCCGGAAGTATGGTCACTTTGACTGTACGACCAATCTGTTACACAGTTTCTAATAATGATTAGTGTATTTGTATGGGCCACCTCTGGCAACCACCAGAGTATCTTATGTAGCTGTACTTCTCTCGGGCTATGTCTTAATCATCGAATTCTCAGGATTTTACTCTTCTGCCATTGTATGCAGTACCTACATCAGTTCCTGCAGATTGTGAACAAGACAATCTCTAGTTCAAATTTGGTGTGCTAAAGCGAGCATGTGAGTATGGTTTTGCATCGCTTCTAGCAAGGATCACCCTTAGAGTCGATACAGGACCAACATCAGCGAGTGAATAGAGGACTACCCTCACAGAGTGAATACAGGACCATCCTCAGAGTGAATGGAGGACCACCCCCAGATTGAATACAGGACCAACATCAGAGTTAATAGAGGACCACCTTCAGAGTGGATACAGGACCAACATCACAGAGGGAATAGAGGACCATCCTCACCGAGTGAATACAGGGCCAACATCACAGAATGAATACAGGACCATCCTCACGGAGTGATTAGAAGACCAACATCACCACACTCACAGAGTGAATAGAAGACCACCCTCATCGAGTGACTAGAGGACCACCCTCCTCGAGTGAATAGAGGACCACCCTCCTCGAGTGAATAGAGGACCACCATCAGAGTGAATACAAGACCACCTTCTGAGTGAATACAGGACCAACATCACAGAGTGAATACAGGACCACCCTCACAGAGTGAACAGAGGACAGTCATAAAGTGAACTGAAGAATGTCACAGAGTGCATGGAGGACCACGGAGACAGAGGGAATAGTGGACTAACCACACAGAATGAATGGAGTATGAACAGAGGACAAGAGACAGAGTGAATAGAGGCCCAACGTCACAGACACGAATGAATACAAGACAAAAATCCCATCGTCCGATGCCCGGGACAGCTCAGTTTTTATTTCAGGCAATCAAATAACGGTATCTTACTTGTCTATAAGATAATTTCCACTTAGGATTTCAAACTACAAATAAAGTTGGATTTCATTTCATATCTGCTCATAATGTAGCTGTTACATTTCACAATAATAGTAATTTTGAGCTACCTTTCTTTGAAATTTGTCACATTAACATCAAACATCGGGTCATAAAATCAGGGCAAGTGGACAATTAGTCAGGACAAGTTACTTTCTTGAATCACTTGCCGCATGGCACCCCCAGGAATCAACTACCATGCTCTGTGAAGCGTTAACACAGGGCTAAAAGGTATATCATTTCACATGAAACCTCCTGTGACGACTGAGTAATAAGATCCATAAACAGACAACAGTTTGTTGCAGACAGTGTGACGCATGAATGTACAGTCTCAATATTTACTTTCATGTAAAATCTGTACGAGGGATTCAGATTTGACATTCAGATTCAGATGATGGCTACAGGAAGGAGGCTCATAAAAAGTCCCTTAAATGTTTAATTTATTCATATGACAATGAATATATTTGATGGTGTTGTCATCCAATGAAGGAAAGGTAAACCATCTTTGTGGCATTATGGGGTAGTAAAGCTCAAACTTTATCTTTATTTCTGACAAGAACTATGCATAACACTCGAGAAAATGTCTGATATTTGAACCTGGAAATAAACATGATACTTCATTATGTTCAAATAAAAAATGTTGATGTATAACTTTTATTTCATTTTGGCTTTGCCTC
This sequence comes from Haliotis asinina, assembly GCF_037392515.1. NCBI lineage: Eukaryota > Metazoa > Mollusca > Gastropoda > Lepetellida > Haliotidae > Haliotis > Haliotis asinina. Next base: position 38,978,353 of record NC_090286.1, read on the forward strand.
TTTGTGAATTTAGCACCTGGAAGTTTGCTTCGGGCAGAGGACAAAATAACATCAAAGGAGCTGACCATCAAAGGAGCTGACCAAGTAGATATTTTGATCTGAAAGGTTTCTTGTGACATGGCATGAATCTGCAAACTTCCAGGGAATTAATCTATATTGACAATGTTTCAGACTAGCTGTCATGACCTATTAATAGTACAGCCCAACAGTAACAGTGACCATTTACAGTTCTTCCTGATCACAAAACATTTTCTACAAGCAAACAGCTCAAGTACGATTGAGAAGTGTCCAGATACCAAAGCTGAGCCACATATTATACAAATGCAAGAGGTTCAAGAGTAAATAATACCTGAAGAGTACTCACCTACTGTCAGTACAAATACAACATAACATTTGTTACAATGTAGATTAACATCTAGTCTCTGAAATTGACATATTTAGAAAAAAAATAGTGTTCGTAAATCATAATCATAAAACATAATGAACATATGCCCAAGAGACATTTTTGTCACTTCAGGTCTGAAACTGTTGAAATCTAGACTTGTGACATATACTGGACAAGCATGGACCTTCTTGGATAGGTTGATTTCAGGGTATGTATGACAGACCAGTTGCACTGCATTTTCGTAACACTACTTCACTTGGTATATTGAGACTCGTAGCTGTCTGTAAGGGAGAATTCCAGCACCCTCAGACTAACAACATGAAAATCTTGAGTATCAGCCTTTGAAAATCGCTCACCTGGAACATGTGAGGTCTACATGGGTGCACGTTGAGGTATGGTACATATATTAATGAGTGAGTGTGTGTGTCTGTAGACTAAAACATAGTGTCAGAAATGAACATATTTTACAATCTAACAAAAAAAACAGTTCATTATAAAAAAAGCCTTGGACTTTCTTCATTTTCAGAAACCATGGAAATCTAGACTTGCAACATAATCTAGACTGGCATGGGCTTTCTTGGACATATTTGTTTCGGGGGTCTGCATGACAATCACTAAACTGCTGTCAGCATTTAACATAGACATCCCAGTCACACAGAGTATTTAATATGAACTCTCCTCCATGCATTCCTTTAATGTGTGGGACTGGTCAACAGCTAGAACCATCTTTCTTGTCTTTCAGGGGGCTGTGGGGTAGTCTAGTGGTTAAAGTGTTCGCTCATCATGCCAAAGACATGGGTTCAATTCCCCACATAAGTACAATGTGTAAAGCCCATTTCTAGTATCCACCAACTTGATGTTGCTGAAACATTGCTCAAAAGAGGCATAAAACCGTACTCACTCACTCACTCTAGTCTTTCGGACTGACACAACCAGGATTGCCTCTGCATTAAGACAACATAGCAGAGCTTCAGAGGTTCAGAGGAACAATCAGCAAGATGAGTATTTCAGCTGAGAATACAACATGAATATTTTGTTGCTACTCCCCTGCTTTCATTGCTAAAACATATATATAAGTCGCTTCAGACCTGTTAAGATTTGGGTTACAATTGGTCATCAGAAACCCATGCTTGTGATGTAAGATCTAACTGCTTGTGTAGGGACAACCATGAGCCTGATGTACCACTTGCAGGAAACATCTAGAGGTTGAGCTGAAATTCCACTTACCTCATTAATGTCTCATCCATGTACATAAATTTATCTAACTCATTGTGTATAAACATTGTGTATGTATTAATTGTATAATGAAGTTGAGATAATTGGACTTCACATGTTTCTTCCGTCTTCTGTCAATGTCTTAATTTCCCCTTTGAGAGTATTTTTCCTGTGGTCGAAAACTATTTTTCAACCAATTAGTTAGTCATACTGGAATCAGAAACACTTGAAGCATACTCAAAACATGAAAATCAATCTCAAGAAAGGACCCTAGTTTTCTTCTTGTCACAAAAATGGTGAGGCAGCTCAATGTGAGCAATGTGAGCAATGTGAGAAAACTTCTGTCATACTTATAAAGTCTGTCAGACTCAAGAGATACACAGCAAGGGGAAGTGGGAGTGATTAGGCAACATAATATCCCATGTCATGTGACTTCGGTGACACCTGCACAGGTCAGAGATCATGGCTACACATAGTTCAAGTTCCTCTCATGATGGAGGCTCATAAAACTTCCAATGTATTTCTAATATGTTCATTTCAACAATGTCAGTGTACTTGCAGGCTGTTGTTGTCCATTCAGTCAAGTTCAAGTCATGAGTTGAGTTGAGATTTGAAGTCACATCGGTAATATGATAAATCATGAAAAACAGAATATGTTTTAATTTTTTCAACAAACAATTTTTATCTAAACCTGATATAGGTCTAACTGGTCACTTTATTCAATAAACATATAATAAACATAACACAGTCATTTCCTTATTATGAACATTGAAAAGTATACTCTTCAAAATAAGTAGGGGAACCTGAACTTTCAATTTGGATAGGAACTGTAAACATTAACAAACGTTTCAAGGACAGACATCTTATGAACGCACCACCATTTCCCTCTATTACCACCCCTAAACACAACGCATGATATGCACGTGCACAACGCAGTAGCCCCATACACGTGCATGGGGTCCCATTCTTGATTTTGACGTTTTTTCAAGAAGGTCGAGAAATCAATTAGAATATTAAATTTGACAATCATCTTGCATCATACGTGCTAGTTTTGTTTCTAGTGTTTTGGGGGTGTTTTTTTTAATGAAAATCATATGCATGCAAATTACATGCCATCCACCAATCATCTTTCAAAATACATTCCAAATAACTATGGCTGTTAGGAAGTGCAAATGGTGATGCACTCTCAAAACATTCAATAATATCATATCAACATTGACTGACTTCGATGAATCTCCTAAATATGTTTAATCATAAATAAAACAAATGAAGATCCCCTACATTTTTTTTGAAGAGTATATTTTCAGTTTCATTATCAGTACAAAAACAAACTCCACTTAGACTAGCTACATCACTGTAGATGTGTGTGTCCACACATCATAAGCATTGGTCTATGCTCGTGGCATACTGAGAGATGCATTCACAGTCAGCAAAACTGACCGCCTACTCTCAGTCTCCTCTTGCAAGAGGTGGTGGGGTAGTCTAGTGGCTAATTTCACTCATCGTGCTAAAGACTCAGGTTCAATTCACCACATGGAAGCAATATGTGAGACCCATTTTTGGTGTCCCCAGCTGTGACATTGCTGAAATATTGCTAAAAGTGGTGTAAAACCATACTCACTCATTCATGCACTCCTCATGACACTAACAACTGAACAGACTTAATATATGGGTGATGGTTACAGGGCCTGGGAGGTCCACTTAACTCAAACTTCCAAACTGAGTTAGTTCTATCGATGAATCATGCAAATGAAATTATTCTCATCAACAACACTTGCCATTATCAAGCTTGAAAATGGTGTCAGTAACTACATCAAAAGATCATACTCATTGCAATAAAAAAGTTTTCCCTCATCCTCACAACTTCTAAAATGCCTGTCACAGAAGACTTTCCAAATGAATTTTTTTTATGACTTAACACTGATAAAGGTACCAAAACTGGCACCACTGTAATAAAATAATAAAAAAAATCATATCAGTATGCAGTGTAACGTTGACACCACCAGCAGGTATCAGACCAATCAAACAGAAGTGAGTGAGTGAGTGAGTGAGTGAGTGAGTGAGTGAGTGAGTGAGTGAGTGAGTGAGTGAGTGAGTGAGTGAGTGAGTGAGTGAGTGAGTGAGTGAGTGAGTGAGTGAGTGAGTGAGTGAGTGAGTGAGTGAGTGAGTGAGTGAGTGAGTGAGTGAGTGAGTGAGTGAGTGAGTGAGTGAGTGAGTGAGTGAGTGAGTGAGTGAGTGAGTGAGTGAGTGAGTGAGTGAGTGAGTGAGTGAGTGAGTGAGTGAGTGAGTGAGTGAGTGAGTGAGTGAGTGAGTGAGTGAGTGAGTGAGTGAGTGAGTGAGTGAGTGAGTGAGTGAGTGAGTGAGTGAGTGAGTGAGTGAGTGAGTGAGTGAGTGAGTGAGTGAGTGAGTGAGTGAGTGAGTGAGTGAGTGAGTGAGTGAGTGAGTGAGTGAGTGAGTGAGTGAGTGAGTGAGTGAGTGAGTGAGTGAGTGAGTGAGTGAGTGAGTGAGTGAGTGAGTGAGTGAGTGAGTGAGTGAGTGAGTGAGTGAGTGAGTGAGTGAGTGAGTGAGTGAGTGAGTGAGTGAGTGAGTGAGTGAGTGAGTGAGTGAGTGAGTGAGTGAGTGAGTGAGTGAGTGAGTGAGTGAGTGAGTGAGTGAGTGAGTGAGTGAGTGAGTGAGTGAGTGAGTGAGTGAGTGAGTGAGTGAGTGAGTGAGTGAGTGAGTGAGTGAGTGAGTGAGTGAGTGAGTGAGTGAGTGAGTGAGTGAGTGAGTGAGTGAGTGAGTGAGTGAGTGAGTGAGTGAGTGAACTTTTACAAAACACACAGCAATCTTCCAGCTATAAATAATCAAGTCTAGACCAGACAGTCCAGTGATCAACAACAAGAACATTGATCTATACTATTTGGATATAATGACATGTGTTAATTATGACAAGCATGGGTTACTGATGATTAATAGCTGTAAGCTGTAAGTGAAAGCTGTCAACACCTGGATGATAACTTGCAAGGTACTTCAAACAGACCTGTCTTGCTTAGTGGGTAAATTAAACTGTTTGCAGTTTAAACCTATGATTTATGGTATTATGTTGCTGTTAGAAATATTACAGCAATGTCACAGTGGGAACACCAGAAATGGTCTTCACACAGCGTATCCATGTGGGATATCAAAGATAAATTTTTGGTGAGACAAGCAAATACTTTATCCACTTTGTCACAAACCAAAAGTAGACCTTGTGGATAATCAGCTCATATTGACACAAATGAAAACCAAACCTTTTAGGCTACATACATTTATTATCATACAGCCTCCTTTTGGATTGTTTTTAAAGGGGAGGAACTCTTCACAAGAGAATGATAACAATCAATGTAACAATAACTAGGCAAAAGCTTCCACATAGCAAGGCTAACAATTATAATGAGTCCACACAAAGTTCCATAACCACAGGAAAAGTGTTCACAAAGTCACTGGGTTTCCATAAGCACAAGGACAGAAACTGGTCCATAAACACAGAAACAGTTCACAGGCGTGTAGATGCACAAATGACAAGTCTTGTCACCTTCCAGAATCACGGAAGCTACTACTTGAGTTATAAAATCAGATGTAGGAGCAATTCCCCTTAAGCCTGAAATAAATAACAAAATACCTACTTGCTAGTCATGTGATAACCCAACAATATGCCATATCAATACATCTAAGATAATAAACGTCTGAAAATAATGTCCATGACGCAACTCAAAACTTGTACAAGATAAAACATTACAACAAAACAGTTATTCTTATACCTTCACCATCAATTGACAAATTACTCATTTAACTTCCTTTAAAGAAACAAAAGCATACTCACAAAAAGGCCTTCTCCTAAGGATTCCCCTTGACAGTGAAATTCAACTGTGATTAACTTAAACTATTCTGACCTTAAATAGCAGTTGGAAAGCTAAATGCATGCTTTCCACAGGGATGAAAAGATGTGTTTGGGAGATATGTTCCCACCTTAAGGATGATAACTGCCCCTACCAAAACACATCCCAAATAACTTTTGTAAAAGGGCATGAAATGTGACACACTTTGCTGTCAAATTTTACAAACACAAATCCTGGAGGATATAAGAGTAAGGTACAATTAAACTGGATAATGGCCAGCTTGCCAAGACTCCTCATTCCTGCCTAAACACCAGTGATGAAAAAAGCTGAGTCACAGTTACACCAGGTCTTGTTTGATGACAGTCTGGATCAGATCACTGGCTACTTTCAAATATGCATGAAATGCCTTCTAATATACAAAGATAAATCTTCAGATGAAGGCATTATAAAGCATCACCTCACCTTTATCTGCAACCTAATTTGACACTGTGTGTCTCCGGCTATCAGGTTATGTTGACCTCAGAGATAACTGCAAAATTAACCAGACTGAACCAAATACCTAAGCATTTTGCTTGAGTCTGGAGACTTTTTTAATGCAGATTTTGCATGCGGCTCAAACAATCAACAGCTATAAGGCTGTAGATGTGGTCTCACAGAGACAGACTGACATAGTTTCAAGAAATGGTTACTTTGTAGAATGATACAACTACTGCTGCTGCTGCTGCTGCTGCTGCTAATTGTTGCACCTCACAAAGGATCCAACACGATGCTGTTCTCTGGCATTACGTTGTACTTTCAAGCCATTACTAGGTGCCTCACACAACCTTATCGGTCCGTACTACACATAATAAACATCTGTCTCATAGCAACTCAAACATATTTACCTCATTTATACACTGACTTCACAACAGACAGCTATTAAACACCGATAATGATATCATTGTTGTATCACACTGAAAGTACACATAATGCAGTGACATCAATAACCATAATATCTTTTTGTGCGACATGTAATGGAGTCCTTTGGCAATTGATTTGTGAGCAATATCTGTGGAGTAGAATTATATGCTAGCACAGCTGTGGTTAAGTCACACATTGTATTTTCTGCACAGTCATATAAGGCTTGTTTATTTGTGAGCAGGTTTACAGGTTGTTTTTCTCCCATTATGCCAGATCATTTTTATTTCTTGTTTTACAGATTACTGTCATCAGAAAACCCGAAGGCAGGTGGGAAAAGAATGAAAATAAAATCACCAATCAAAGTAATATTCCTTCTAAAGATTTTCTTGGAAGTTTACATTTTGGGTCAATAAAAACATCAGGATTTGATTTTTTTGAGTGGGGAAAAATCACTTTTATTTTTTTCTTACACTTGAAAAAACACAGCAGGCAAACCCATAAAACAAGAAATAAAACTGGCCTGGCCTTAGTTGCTATAAATAAAATAGACTTAAAATAGCACAAACCCTGTGTTAATCCTGCCATTGTTCACACACTTACAGAGTTATTAATCCATTGAACAATCCAAAATATGGAAATGTACTACCCATCAAAAGCTTTCACTCACTTGTGTAAATGTAGCCACTACCACCTGAATTCTATGGAAGCGCAGTAGGGCCACGGTGGCAAGTTTTCTTATGTCATAGTATCTCCTACTTAGGACTTCGTATCTTCTTCGTAGGAAATACTATCTCCTACAAAGAAGTTTTTATGACCTACGTAGGACTTAATATCTCCTGCGTATCATTCAGTATCTCCTATGTAGGAGATATCAATTCCTACATAGGACTTCATGTATCCATTTTAACGTTCGGATTATGAACTATGGTTATTTAGTTGAAAAATGTTTGCTTATGTAGGACATTATAGTCTGTTTGCCATGTACCAATGAATTTCACTTTAAACAAAACAGTAAATCAAATAGAGTTAAATTAAGATTGCAAATCATCATAATTCTATCTTGCCAACTGAACATTTAAATCTTAGAATTTTATTCAACTTAGGATAAAAGCTGTTTAACAAATGATCACAGTTTCAAATAGCTACAGTTGGTTTGTATTGCAAGCGGGTAAGCACAGTAGTTGGAACAGAAAAACAAAGCCACATGGGGAACATCATGAGCATTAACTCAAACCAACCCTGCTTGTTCTTGGTGTGTAAAGGGAAATTCATCGGTACGATTTCACTGCAAACAGAGTGTAGATAGTAGAAATGCAAGTCAATGAATATTCATGACACTAATGCAGTGTTAAGTATACAGTGTCTGTGCATGCATGCATGTTACATTAGGGTGATGTTGACCTTTAGTTAATTGCAGATTTATGTATTCTCTTTTTCTCTGTCTCTCGCACAGAGAGAAAGAGAGAGAGAAAGAGAGAGAGAAAGACAGAGTTGAGAGGGGCAAGGTAGTGATATGAAATTCTGGTTATGACACGTTAGTGTTTTTGCTTGTCTTCAGATGGGGCTAGGTTGGATCATATACAACTCATGTTTGCGTCTTGTTTTTTGCATGATTATTTACAAGATGAGGTGTTAGGTCCTACGTAGGAGATATTAGATCCTATGTAGGAGTTAATGAGACTGAAATAAATTTTCACCGTGGCCCTACTATGCTTCCACAGAATTCTGAATGCAGAAATCAGGCTATTTTTCTTTATTTTTTTTTAGGCATTAAACATACATGTTATCAAAATCACACATTGGAGGCTGTCCCAGCCTGGTCTGTGTACACACAAGGTATTTATCTACACACAAAGCAATTGTTACATGGTCTGTAAACTTTCTAGGCAAGAATATGCTGCCTATGTGGCTTTACTGCAGCATGTTAAATGACATTACTGATCGTGTCCATGTCAAGCGTGACAACTTCACTGTATTCAGTCCTGAAGCTGCTAATGTTTATATTAAAATAATGCTCATGACATTTACAACTTAAGTCTACTTTAAGGTCACATGCAACCAGAAAATCAAACATAATTACAACACAGTTATTACTTGTTCATAATATATAAAATGCATTGGTGATTGTGAAAAAACAAATAAACAAAATTATAAGTGTATAATCGCAAACAAAAAGTGCAATATTATGTACTTAGGTTTGCCTCCCTCGAAACGAAGCAGCCGCCCTACCGAATCCAGTCAGGGCCGGTGGATGTGCACTCATGTGTAATGACGCCTCATTAGGCCAATATGCCCAGTCGGCTCTTTGTTTATGGCTTAAAAGCCTTATAGGTGTTAATTTCAAATTGCAAATGGTCAGTAACTGCAGTTGTGCATTGCACATTGTCATTAGCAGACAGGCAGGCAGACATATAGGTGTCAGTAAACCAGACACTGAGTTTTCTCTGTGATAGAGGTTGCCTTTCACAATCAAAATGTATTCTTTTAATGTAACGAGTAGATTATTTACTTGTTTATGTACACAACCAAGACTAGAATGTTGCTCACGACCTTATACTCCGGGCAGGGATACTGTTTCATGCTCCGTGAACCTACTCACTGTACATGCGTTGCGAGTGCAGCACAGCATAGCTGTTAATTGAACCCAGTTTTTCCCCTAGCGCTGGGGGAAAATTAGTGAATCGTTTAAACTCTGATTTTGCTGGCTTTTTTTCATTGCGTTTTTTTTTCTCAACTTTATAGGTTGAATTGGCATTTTTGAAAATTTGTTTACGTAAGTGCATACTGAAAGGTATCAGAATCTGCAAAGTTGTGTTTAAATATGTTACATGCGACCTTTAAGGTGACTGACATGCTCAAAAGAATCCACGTTCCTTTCTGCTATACTAAACCTGAAACTTCACCGTCTGAGTGTGGTAAGGAGCAAGTTACCATCCATCCAACCCCGTTGTGTCAAAGTCAGATGTGTTGAACATTCTGTTGTGAACTCACTTATGAAAAGATGTCCAAAGATACTGGTGACATTTATCTTGTCACTCATGAAAATACTGCCACTTTGTCCAAGAGAGCTTACAAGTAACAATGATATTGAAAGTGAACATATAGGTTTTCATAAGTCAACATGTCCCACTAAGTCACGGTATGGTGTGGCAAACCGTATTTCCACCATGATGTGTTAAGATCAATGAGATGGTCTAAATTCCTACTTGTTTTGAACTTAAAATTCCAAGGGTGTACAACAACCAAAAATGCACACTGATGACAAAACAATCAGTCTCGTTTATAAAATACCAAGAAACACAGCATCACAAATGAAGAATTATATATTTAGACATGACGTCTACTTTCCTTTTACTGCGCAATTAATTCTACAGACTAGCAAAGGTAAGGTGACTTCTAGTCCTCTTCTAGAAAAACATGACCATTTGTATTCAGCCATATTTCTTAAGATCTGTAATATTCAATTACAGATAAGCTATTCAATCTTGAACAAAATTTCACTATCCATATTATGTGTAAATACTGATTTTACACACACACATAACCATTTCAGCTGAATGAGGAAGTAGTTGTTGGTGTTGACTACCTGGAACTTCTATGCAGGTTATGAAACTTCAGCTATAGTCTTTGGTAAAAAAAACGAATTCTATAGATTGTCAACTTCTTAACTGCAATGAATATGATGTTTCCTTGTTCATACAAGCACCGTAAGTGATAACTTGCTTGATAACGGTGTTCGTATCAACAACGAAACAACACATTCACTGTTATAAAAGAGCTGAGTATCCATAGAACTTGGGTTTCCTTCACATTTACAACTTCTGAAATGCCTCTCAAAGAAAGTTTTCTATCCCCCCATGGAAACCGAGAACATAATAAATAACAAAAACCTGTATACAGCAAAAGGCATCACTTTAGGTTCTGACTGATATATCTACCAAGTTTTGCAGAAAAATATTGAATGGTTTTTGAGTTCTGCTCCGGAAACAAAGCCCACCCCACCATAAGACTAACACCAAAAGTGTTTCATGGAAAAACAAATAAAAATATAACTGCCAAAAATCTGTCTATCTATCAAATGTGTTCTAAAAACATGGAACGGTTTATGAGTTATGTTCCGGAAGCAAAATGATTATGGACAGACGGACGAACGGACGGACGAATGAGGCGTCGACTATATCCCCCCGCATTACATGCCGGGGGGACAAAAATGAGTGGGGTTCAATGTATTTATTGAGGGGTCAAAATGACAATTCCATCAATAGTTACCATGGTAACTACAATGGGCAGGTTATTGGGATATCATCCATGGGTGGTAAGGAGGAAACTGCCATCCAACCCCACTGTGTCAAAGTCAGATGTGTTGAACATCCTGTTGTGGTAAACTCACTTATGAAAGGATGCCCAAAGATTCTGGTGGCATTCATCTTGTCACTCTTGAAAATACTGCCATTTTGTCCAAGAGAGTTTCCAAGAGACAATGATATTAAAAGTGAACATATAGGCTGTCACGTCCCATCATGTCATATGTCATGTCATGTCGTAATTTGGTGAGGTGTGGTGTGGTAAGGTGTGGTATGATAAACAATATAGGCAATTTCCATTGAATAAAATGTCGGACTTCCTAGTTGTCTTGAACTTAATATCCCAAGAGTGTACAATGAGAAAAAATGAACTCAGATTACGTAACAATTAGTTGAGTTAGTGCATAACATACTACTATATATGGTATCACAATGGAACAATATATATTATATTTACTTCCATTTTTACTGCTTAGTTAATTCTACAAACTCGAAAAGGTAAAGACAGACTTAGACTTCCTCTGACCTGGAAATATTCCGCTTGCTTTCAGTTATATTTCTTAAGATCTGTGATATTCAATAACTAACAGGTTATTCAATCCTTGAACAGTATCATTTTCATTGTTGGAGTACAAAACCATTTCAGCAACAGTATAAGGAAAATCAAGTTCTATGGAAAATCAACTTCTTTATTACAAAATATATATTACAATATATATAATTATAACACATCAGAAGGAAGGAAGGGTTTTTCTTCCGTTTCTATTGATATTTCTTTTATGTACTTCTTGTACAACTTCAAGCTTTGTTCAGATGCTACTGTCATTCATTCGAAATAAAAATATGATCATATGTTTTTTCAGGTGTGAACATGTCTGACAACACAGGTTTCATGGAAGTTTCCTGTAAGTATACCGATGATACTATCTATAGTGGAAGCCAGACTTCCCGCACAAACATATTGTCACTGCCATGCCTCCCATGGTTTCTTATGTAGGGGTCAAAAGCACTTCCCAGAATCTGAACACAATAGGTTTGAAATCGTCTTCGTTCGAGGTTGTAGGCTGTGTTTTCAGACCCAATTTTCGGTGCAGTCTTCAACATAAACATCGAATCTTGACAAGTGGGAATTCCAAACCGAGATGAGAAGACGTCATTGGCATCCTGCGCAAAGCGTCGCCGACTTATTTACAGTAACTCGTCCTCCGATGAAGAACATTAAGCTCAACTATTTGAAACATACAGTTCCTTGTTATTCACATTCATCTTTGCTGTTGAGTTTGCCGAGCCTAATTAAATGCTCCCTAGAATCGTCTTCTTTGTGAACACTTCTCAACATGACAACTAACCCAACAGTGATGGCCGACTGACGTTCAGGCAAGATTTAGGTCACGTAGTCAAGTTCAAAATATTTACACTTCGCAAGTGTTTTGATGAATTATATTATTGCTTTAGAAAACAACTCCTAAACTGAAAAGAATTAAATTTTGATTACAACTTTATTCTGTCTTAATTTGTTTATTTTCTTGTGATTAGGTGCAGTATAGGAAATACACTGCCTCTACGCAGCGTACGTTTTCCTGGAGTGAAGCGGTTGACATTCCAATCACCAATATGATGTATTAATCCGCGTTACATGGTTCTATATAGAGGAAAGCAAAACATTGCTTCATTTTAACAATATTTTCACTTTTTAGAACGTGGGTAATAAATAGGATACAAAACTCGTTCCCCTTTCACTCGCTAAAGCTCATGACAAACCAAAATTATTTCACTCGGGACATAAACTTGATATGAAAGGGGATGCTCGTTTAATATCCTTTAAATCTTTTTGGCAATCACAATGATGACAGAGCTCTAGTGTGCCCAACTCTTCCACTAAAATGAAAGCTTTGGTGTGATCTCCCTTTATATATTCTACCAACTAAAAAATACGGGAACTAAGAACTTGATTGCATTAAGGTGGAACTTGAACTACATTAAGGTGGAAGTGTGCTATACCATAGGGTTACAGATGAACACAACAACCAATCACAGGGCTGAGTCTTCAATAGTAATTAATCGATGGTAGAAATGTAAAAGCTATCAATGCATTGACAGCATGTGTGAATTTACAAATGATGTAAGAAACCCCCTGTGAACCAGCAAAACAGAACAAAGACAAGTGTAAAGCATTCAAATATTATTATTAGCAAAGAGAACAAGTTATACAAGGTCACAAGTCAATTTCACAACACTGAGATCAGGCGTTGACAGATGCAGAAAGATATTACTCCAGTTAAACCCAACACGACAACTAGCATTTATATATGTATTCAGTCCTTTCCCAAAAGTTCGGGCACATAGGACTATTGCCAACACTGTAGAAATATCTAGCTGTCTCCCAGAAGTAACAAATAGAAAAGCAAGGGCACATAATTTCCGGACAGCCTTCTACCCAAATCTTAAAAATGCTGACCATCTATTAAAACGAAATGTGACCCATCATAATTATTATTCAAAACACTAAATGTTGTGACAAAATAATAATTATTACTTAATTAATAGCAAAAATATACAGAAAATACACACTCGTAACACTTTCAATAGTTTAGTAACTGACTTCAGATGATAAATATATGCACCAAATTTGGGACGTACTAGATTCATTCACTTTGATTTATTGAGTTATTCGCCCCTGCTACCTCTTAAACAAACTTGATCTGGGTTTCAAGTGTTTTGTCAGTTTAAAAGAGACTGCATACAACTACTTCAGCTTGCTTTTATTTCATACAAACTATACATTCATATGGGAAATGACTTGAAATGAGACAACAGAACTGAAAAAAACCCACCTTCAATAATAGTATTGCATTAGTATGTTGCAGACTATAATGCTATTGCAAGTTGAAGCACCTGTCAAATATACATCAACTGAAGCATACCTATAGCAGCATGTGGTTATGTCAAACTTGATCCTATACCTATACCTCTCCAACTGCCATGTACCCCTCCAGCCTGTTCAGCTTGACCTGATCAAGTGAATACTAATGCATTGCATGACAGTGTCGCAACAACTGGTTGGCTCTATTACTGTGGAGGGGTGCACCTTTGTCAGTTGATTGTCAACATGTTGGGAGAGCCAAGACAAGGAACTCGACCTGCTGTTTCTGACTAACCTGCCAGGACATGCATATGTAGAATTGCTCAGGTCAAGCTGAACTACATCAAACTTGCCAGAAGCATGATAAGCTTACTTGACCTTCTATAGAACATTTTTTAATGGAACATCATCAACCACACATTGTACCCACTACCTTCATAACACTGTTAGAATAATGTCCTTCCCCAACCACACATTGTGCCCACTACCTTTGTATCACTGTTAGACGAATGTCCATCCCCAACCACACATTGTGCCCACTACCTTCATAACAGTGACAGACTAAGGTCCATCCTCAACCACAAATTGTGCCCACTACCTTTGTATCACTGTTAGACGAATGTTAATCCCCAACCACACATTGTGCCCACTACCTTCATAACAGTGACAGACTAAGGTCCATCCTCAACCACAAATTGTGCCCACTACCTACATACACTATTAGACTAATGTCCATCCCCAACCACACATTGTGCCCACTACCTTCATAACACTGACAGACTAAGGTCCATACCCAACCACACATTGTGCCCAGTACCTTCATACACTGTTACACTAATGTCCTTCCCCAAGCATACATTGTGCCCACTACCTTCATAACAGTGACAGACTAAGGTCCATCCTCAACCACACACTGTGCCCACTATCTTCACACTGTTAGACTAACATTCCGTATTACATGTAATGTCCATTACCTTGATTTTGGACAACTGATTTTGGCTCTGTCTGTGAGACAAAACATGCAGTAATCTTCATCACTGTATTCAATATAATACCCAACAAAAACAAACTGGAAGTGAAGAGGAAAATAATCACGTCTCATGACGTTATTTGCAAATTTGACATCACCAACAAAAGTAATTGCATCTCATTCATTAAAGTGAAGATATATGATGTTGGTTTCTCATCGCCAGAAAAATAAGTTTGATGAAAATGTAACCCATAAATATGCAGACAATGTTATACAGATTGTATTGTTTGCTCCTCAAAATTTACTTATATGGTACATTTTAACACTTTCATTGTTGCGCCTAACCTTCCAACATGTAGGTGTAAAAGAACCAGCACCATTTAAAAAAATCGGGTTTATTCCATTCTGCAAGCCTATCACTAGCAAATGCCAACACATATGAGAATAAGCCATATATATATCCATACAGAGAAAACATTTCCAAAGGACTGGAAAAAACTGTCAGTTTCCCAAAATTTCTCTTCATCATCTGTGTCTTCCTTGGCCTCATCGTTTGCATTTTATCAGTGTTGTAAATCCAATATCCCCTACTTTTTAATGGTATATATGAGCATTTATGATTTACTTACAGTGGAATTACGATCAGCCTTCATACAAGTACCTACAGAAGAACAGGAGGACAAGTGGACCACATCTGGTCAAAGGGAACTACTTGCTCAACTTAGGGATATCAAACAAAATTCAAGTTTTCATATGTTCACAAGTGAGGTGGGTTTATCTATGAAGCCTGTACCACAGCAATGGGGTTGAGTATTGCTCCAAATATCATACTGTGATATATTGCCATAAACTGTACTGTACTGCAATATGTATTGCAATATATTGGTAAAAAAAGCTATTGACATCTGTTTACTTTGCACTAATCTTTTACCTTAAAATTTAATCACATTGTATGTGAGTAACCAATGTACATCTTTCCATTTTGATTTCATTTTAAAACTCATTAGCAGTAGTAGGCAATCTTGAATTGGACCATTTCCAAACAAATCAAGGGAGATAACAATGTAAGCATGTTACTCACTTTACACTGAACCCGAAGGTTTTCATGTATATCACAATGACAACACAGCCTCAGTAAAATGATGAAAAGATCAGTTTCATGTGAATTTAAATTGAACAAAACATGAAGACAAAGTCATCAATATCCCCCAATGGCAAAATACTCTTCATGAATAAGTCTACCAGCTATGTTTATGTCGAAGGAGAGTACTGAAATGTTTTAAAGTTCTGTTCCAAAAAGGAGCACTACCACCAAATTCAGACAAAACCAAAGCTGTTGCTATGGAAACACACAAAATATTTTATTTAGAAGTCAAAAACTACCAAAAGGCAACAGTTCAATAGCAAACCTATCTATGTGCCAAGCTCTGGTAAGAAATATTTTATGGTTTTAAATTTCTGCACCAGAAAAGAGCACAACCACCAATTTCAAAGTCAAACTTGCTGCCAAAAATATCTTATTTAGATACCCAAAACTGGTAAAAGTCGCCAATACACCACCAGACCTATCTATGTGCCCAATTTGGTTAAGAAATAGAGAACAGTTTTGTAGCTCTGCTCTGGAAAAGAACCCTACTACCAATTTCAAGTCAAACTTGTTGCCATGGACATCCTAATAGTCACACCCAAAGTCATGTTTCCATGGAAACAACAAAAAACAAAATTCACATCAGGGTCTAACTCCCAAAAGACACATCTAGGGATCATGGTTGGTTAAGCTATCATGAATAGTTTAGTAGATAATGCTTCTGAGAAAGTGTGACAGACGAACAGACAGACGGAACTCGTTTCTATATCGTACAAGAGCTACTTGAACAAATATGATGTCATAACAAGAAGCCATGTAAAAATTCAGCTTGTCATGCAATTTGAGGATTGTTAAATACGTTTTTAGTGAAAAGTTTTGGAGCACAGTAAAATGCAAATGTCACATAGAGAGCAAACAATAAATAAGAATGAAATCTAATTCTGTGTGTCAATTATTGTTTGGGTGAAATGTATGGTTGTCATGCTCCACTGTTACAAAGGGGAAGAGACGTTCCCCATTTGGATTTGACATGCTTGCTGTGTGCAGGGCAAGCAGACTGATACCTCTGAAAAGCATCATGGTCTAAACCTTCAAAGCAGTAACTCTTTCAGTTGTCAATACAATCATATGATTAACTGCCCTGCTTTTGAGAGTATATGTAAAGTCTCATGTCTCTCAACAAACTATGCATAATATTTTGCAGAGAATTGGCCTGAAGGATTTTGATGAAGAACGTGCCAGCACTGTCAGGAGGTTTGAAGATAAAGTGACACTGTTACTTACAATGGATGGATACAATCAAGATACTGTTAAGATGAAGGTATGTGAATCACTTTAGCTTCATTCTTTCCAATTGCAACACACATTACAGTTTGGACTAAAAAGCAGGCATTGTCTGCCCATCAGGCTGTCCGAGCAAAATGTTTATGGAGCTGACCTTGAAAACTATACAGTGTTTTGTCACCAAAGTGGACACATGCACTGGTGGTAACAAGGTACCATAGCTTGGCCTGGCTCAGTTCAGGTGGGATGGGATTTGAGTGACAACTAAGGGTAGGGTCAATCAGGGTGATGTTGTGATAGGGTCAGGTTAGGGCAAGGGAGGGTAGGTTCAGCTAAGCATAGACTAGGATAAAATCAACAAAGGGTAGGGTAGCATAGGGACAGTAATGGGTAGGGTAGGATAGTGACAGCCTGGAGTAGGGTATGATAGGGTCAGCTAAGGGTAAAGTAGTTAAGGGTAAGCTAAGGATAGGATAGAGTCAGCTAAGGATATGATAGGGTCAGTCTGGAGTAGGGTAGGATAGGGTCAGCTAAGGGTAAGGTAGGATAGGCTCAGATAAGGGTAGGATAGGGTCATCCTGTAGCAGGGTAGAATAGGGTCAGCTAAGGGTAGGGTAGGAAAGGGTATGCTGAGGGTAGGATAGGGTCAGCCTGGAGCAGGGTAGGATAGGGTCAGCTAAGGGTAAGGTAGGAAAGGGTAAGCTAAGGTTAGGATAGGGTCAGCTAAGGGTAGGATAGGGTCAGCCTGGGGTAAGGTAGGAAAGGGTAAGCTAAGGGTAGGATAGGGTCAGCCTGGGGTAAGGTAGGAAAGGGTAAGCTAAGGGCAGGGTAGGGTCACTTAAGGATAAGGTAGGATAGGGTCAGCTAATGGTAGTATACGATAGGGTCACCTAAGGGTAGGGTAGGGTCAGTTTAAGGTAGGGTATGATATGGTCAGCTAATGGTAGTTTAGGATAGGGTCAGCTAAGGATAAGGTAGGGTCAGCTAAGGGCAGAGGAAGGTCAGCAAAGGATAAGGTAGGATACGGTCAGCTATGAGTAAGTTAGGATATGGTAAGCTAAGGGTAGTTTAAGATAGGTTCAGCTAAGGGTAGGGTAGGACAGGATCAGGTAAGGGTAGGATAGAACAGGGTCAGCTAAGGGTTGGGTAGGGTAGGATCAGCTAAGGATAGGGTAGGATAGGGTCAGCTAATGTAAGGTAGGATAGGGTCACCTATGGATAAGGTAAGATATGATAAGCTAAGGGTAAGATGTTCAGCTAAGGGTAAGGTAGGGTCAGCCAAGGGTTGGGTAGGATATGGTCAGCTAATGGTAGTTTAGGATAGGGCCAGGTAAGGGTAGGGTAGGACAGGATCAGGTAAGGATAAGGTAGGACAGGATCAGCTAAGAGTAAGGTAGGATAGGTTCAACTAAGGGTAGTTTAGGATAGGGTTATCTAAGGGTAGGGTAGGACAGGGTCAGCTAATGGTAGGGTAGGGCAGGGTCAGCTAAGGGTAGGGTTGGGTAGGATCAACTAAGGATAAGGTAGGATATGGTCAGCTAATGTAAGTTTAGGATAGGGTCAACTATGTAGTGGTGGGTTGGGCAAGGCAGGGTAGGGTATGGCAGGGCAGGGAGATTTCATATTTGGATACAGTGAAGCTATATATACTGTGTTGGGGTGAGGTTGGGCCATATAGCCCTTAATGTGTTACCTGTCATAACTGTATATTGTATCGTAAGGCTGGTGACAAATGTTAGTAGTGCTGTGAAGGTAACTTGTGCATTCACAGTGACTCGATACTTTTTTTACCTGATTTGGTAATGTCAAAATATTCCAATAACCTAATTGCGAGCTTACATCTTCATTCTATGAATAATTTATTCCACACAATACTAATCAAACTTTTTGACTGTAATTCACAACCAATATATCTATTTGCCACTATCAGATACCTCTGGCTAAGGAGTCAGGAAATTTCTTCCTACCAGCGCTACAAATTGAAGAAATTCAGGATTATTTTAAAGAAGACTCACCAATTAAGATGCTTGGAATTATCAAGGAGCACAACAATGGAAATCCCTACATTGAGATCCTGACTCAAGTTTATAGAAGTAAGCATTTTCTCAATAAAGATTTATCAAACTTCACAAGATCCCATGTGAAAAACTGGTCACTGAAAATTGAAATTTAAAACCTGAACTGAAACTGATGATAAAAGCTAACCAGCACCTCCACACGAAAAAATGTGGCAGATATAACATTAAACATACTATATTTAAAATTCACACTATTTATGATGAACGAAAAGAAATATTTTTTTCATAATTGACCAGGAGTTTAATGTGCAGGATAAACAGCATCTTTTGTTATCTTTTTCCCCATATGAACTTTACCATAAATACCTTTCATGCTTCAGTCCCAAGCTGGAAATATGTTTTTGTCCATCTTATCAAGGCTTTATCCATTGTTCCATGGGAGGCAACTCTTATGTACAACCATATCTCTTGTAAACAAATGTGCCCAAAAATAAAATCTGTCTGTCTCTGACAATCGCAGGTCCAGCTTAAATACAATGCAATGATTTTGCTTCACTGATGCTTCAGATGCCATTATGGTCTGGATCTATAGACAGAACCTGGTCCTAAACAACACAATTGTGCACACCAAACTGGTGCCTCCAGGTGGAATGGCACTGAAATACCTTCTTCAAGAACAGGACGTGACCAACATGGTGAGGGAACAAAATATTCTTAGGAGTACCATAATGTACAAGGAATATAAACTATCCCATTTCCTGGTGTAAATTGCATGAATTCTTTCCAAAGGCAATTAATTGCAACAGGCGGTCTGTAACATGTTTTCTCAATATTCACTGCACGGTCTAAGTTATGCATAATTATATGCATTTTTACATTTGGATGTTTAAGTACTCATATCATAGTTTACCTGTGTCTCTAATTCTTTGTGAATGTCAGTTAAACAAACATAAAATAAGTTAAACAAACATAAAGATCCACTTAAATTGTTCTTAGATTAAGAAGTTAGTATTCCTTCTTTAAACTGAACGCTGATTAACATCATGTGTTACTGATTTTAATTTTCATTTTAGGGGAATCAAGTATTATGCATAATTTACATCATCCAATCTGGAAACAAATTACATTTTAATTCTAGACATGACCATGCTGTTTTGGAGAGGGGGGGGGTGTTCTGCCAAGCTACTGAAATAAAGGAAAGTAATCTATTATTTGAATAGATGTAGTAGGTGGTGAGGCATCATATGTATGCAAGCTAGAATCAGGCCTTAAATACATTAAAATTTGTTGTTCAGAAACTCAAAAAAACCAAAACCATAGCATATGCCACTTTTTTAGTGAGTTTTATTTTACACTGGTTTCAGCAACATTCTAGCAATATCATGGTGCGGGACACTAGAAATATGCTTCACATGCTGTATCCATGAGGGGAATTGAAACTGGTGTAGCAGGCCATTTCCCCCCAAGGGAGAATCTGGCCCAGGCCAAACTAGAATATTTTGTTTTGTTATCTGTGAAAATGGGGAGATTATGGCCTACCCAGGCTGCTTCCTCCCCACTATTACATCAAAAGGGGGAGATCAAGTTATCACAAACATCAAACCAACAGTAGTTTGGACTTTTGGTGCATATTTTGCCAAGTAGTCCACTCTTGCCTCTGACTTGGGTGTAGTGATCCATACTGCTCTGGCCACCATTCCCATGAGGACACATTGTACTATTTCGTCATCTGTCCAAATCATGTCACCTCTAGATGTAAACATTCAATCACACATTTTATGATTAAACAAGATGTAGTATGCACAGGTTGCTTTCTCTCTCATCATGCTGTTTAGTGTCTTATATTTGCTGTATTTATGTATAAATGTAATGGAACATTATTCACATCAGCTTGCTTACTCAATCCATAACCTCTTTTGGTGAATGAAACATGTTTCAGATATCTGTGGGCCACAAATACCTCTTATAAAACCTTATCGTTTGAATTTAGAATTTAGAGGGCACTAGTGTGGAATGATAGATGAAAAAGCTTTTGATATAGATATTGTGTTGGGTTGTTGTGTTGATGGTTACACTGACTTCTTCCTGTTAAGTTCATGTCGCTGACATGGACACCATATTTAAAGCCATGAGTGAGGGAATAAAAAACTAAAAAAATGTCCTTACAATTTTATGGCAGAAATTCAGTTGCCATTCGGACTGAAAAATAGAACTAACCCAACTCTGTCTATAGGCCATTATGCAGAATTAATATGAAGTCATAGATCAACAAGAGTTGTTAAACTAATTCCAAACTGTTTCCATGGAAATCATGAAAAATATGAACACCAAAAATCTGTAAATAGCAAAAAGCACCCTTTAAAGATCTGCCTCATAAATATGACTAATTTTGTTGAAAGATATTGAATGATTTTCAAGTTGTGCTCCAGAAATGAAACCAAACCCTCCTTTTGAGACAAAGTCTGTATCGTTTTTATGATATTAAGAAGTTTTTGAATGGTGCTCCGGAAACAAAACCCACCCCTCCCCTTTGAGGCTAAGTCCAAACTGTTTCAATGGAAACTGAGAAAAGAAAACTGACAAATTCTTCAAATAGCCAAAGGCACTGATTTAGGTTATTACTGATATATCTATCAAGTTTTGCAAAAGAATTTAGAACGGTTTTCGAGTTATGATCTGGAAACAAGCCCACCCCTCCCTTTAAGGCTAAGTCCAAGAAACCAAGAAAAATAAAAATGACAAAAATTTGTAAATACCAAAAGGCACCACTTCAGATGTAGGTTGTTATATCTACCAGTTTTTGTTGAAAAATATTGCACTTTTTTTTAGTTATGTTCTGGAAACAAAATGATTATGGACAGACAGACAAGGCATCGACTATATGCCCCACATTACATACATGTTTGTTATATCTACCAGTTTTGGTTGAAAAATACTGTGCTTTGATTATGGATGGATGGACAGACAGACAGACAGACAGACAGACAGACAGACAGACAGACAGACAGACAGACAAGGCTTCGACTATATGCCCCCACATTACATACCTCGGTGATAAAAATGGTTTATTCACTTAAATCTATTGATTAAATTTTTGATATAGGTAAAATGTACTTGCCCATTTGGAGGTAATTAATTGTACCTTGGGAATGATATTTTCATGATGTTCTATGACATGTATTTACATCTAAAGTGTTGTCATATCATTCTGTTACAGAATAACATGACCGTTGTGACTGCAGAATTCCTGTCTGGAAAGAGAAAGAGGCTCACCAGTCCCGATGATATGATCGATGAAACCTGCCTGATTTCTGTGAAGATGTCTGTTAACTGAAGCAGTGTCATGAGAGACATGCAGAACAATGTCTACCTTGAACAAAATGTTTGCAGCCTTTGAAGAATCGTTTTGGTTCATGTATTCATTCCCAAAATTGGGATTTTCATGCAAGGTTTAAAAGCAAAAGGTAAATGTTGTTCTGCATTTTAAAAACTGCCTGAACAGACAACTGTTCTTGGCTTTCAAATAGTTTCCTCTCATCCCTGAATTTATCCCTAAATGACGTTGATATATGATGTACTTAAAGTTTTCTATATCTCTACTGAGCCCACTACTTGCTGTGTACACATATTCCTGTCTATGCTTGTTCACATGTCTGTAATTATTTTACTGGAAACAATAAATAAAATAAAAAAAATAACACTCATGTTGATGTTGTGGGCACATGGACCCTTTCACCATCTGTTGGTTACTTTAAGTATACTAATTTGGCCTTTATCTGAGTATCTGAGTTTTCTGTGTGAAAACTGCAATTTTTGTCTTGGTTTGTTTCTTTGTTTCTATATTTATCTTTTGTGCAGTAATTTAATTGAAAGACCATATGCATATTTCTACAATATAGGCTATCTAACAGAGACACAAAACTCCTAGAATTTCAATATAAATTTCTATATAAAGCCAAGATGCTAAAAATGAAACTGGTTGATAATGATTTATGTTCATTATGTGGTTCGGTAAATGAGAACATCTGTCCTGTATATATTGAATGTCCAACTTATAATAATCAAACTGTTTTGGAAAGAACTCATCAATCTTGTTAACAGACTATTAAACATAACATATGAACTTCTCACTATGGACTCACATGTCTGATTTTTCAAAACTACGTTTAAGTAATCATAAACTCAAATTTGGAACTGGAAGAGATACAAAACCAGCAGCCCCACTAGAACCTTGTCTGTGTGAAACATGCAATATCTGAGAAGATGAACAACACTTTATAATATCTTGTACCAAGTACAGGAAAGAAAGACAGTCACTTCTACAAACATTGCTTTTTCATAATCAATGATTTGCTATACTTTCATGGAAAGAACAATTTTTAACAATTTTAACAATTTTTTCAAACAGAAATCTGGAAACTATTTCTAAAACATGTTATGATATTTACAATTTTAACTGAATTGTGTGCATTGCCTCAATGTTTCCATGTCATGAAACTGCATATGATAGATAGACTGTTGAAATGTACATCACTTGTGTATCTATATATCTATATATTTGTAACTTCTGTGTTCATGTTTATAGAATATTGCTTCTGTTGCTTGGTGGAATGCTATGCAATAAATATCTTATCTTATCTTATCTTATCTTATCTTATCTTATCTTATCTTAACTTAACTTAACTTAACTTAACTTAACTTAACTTATCTTATCTTATCTTATCTTATCTGGCTGCAACAGCAAGCACCTACTCCACTACATGATTTTATTGACGTTATATATGTAATGAACATAAAAGGTTTGAAGCCCAGTTTTAGTATCTATAAAGCAAGATAAAAAAGATCTGTATCAAATTGAAAAATACATTTCTTCAATAAATATCAAAATGGATTCATTTAATAGAAAATAGGATGTAACATCACTGATATGAGTTCATCATACGATGATGCACTATTTGCAATTCATTGTGACTCCATGATCTTGTACTTAATCTTCTACTCCAAGCACCTAATGTAATTAAACATGAAAGTGTGTCTTTCTATGTATTTTGTCTCTCACTTGAAGGCTTGGTAAACTGATGTTTGATTCCAACTGAAGGGAATAAACACCTTATAAATAACACAAAAAACCTTTTGCTGTTTGAAATCACTGTACTATTGAATTATGCACAGTATTCCTTTATCTATTGTACTTCTATATAAATAGAATCTACACCTAACAAGCACATTCATATGACCATTTTTCTTATCACACTTGCTCTTCTCAAATCCAGGGGTACAGGTTCCAAAGGCAGGCCAAGTTGACTCTGTTGATGCTTTGTTTATATTTATCATCAATTTCAGTCAGTCTTTATTTGCACTTAAAAGGTCATAATCCTTCAGAACATGTATACAGACAATATTATTAGGCAGTAGAGAATACCTATTTTTCTGTGTAGAAAGGCATGATGTGAAAACATTGACTAGTTTTCTCTATGTTCCTTCTTAGAATAGATTAATATTAATAGAGGTATAAACAAATAAATGTTAAGATATACAAAGTAATCTTTCTTAATATACTTACTTTTCAAAGTGTAGTAGGCTGGACAGACACAAAGAAAATGATCATCATCTCCAATTATATTTAAAACACACATTTTACACATTCTGTGTACTTTTTTTCATTTCAGTACATCTACCATGACTTGTTTCCATTAACAAATCATGGGATCAGCAACACAATTTTGCAAGCATGATTCTATACTTCTGAACTTTCAAAGATGATAAGTAAGCTTTATTGTATATAGACAGCTTGAACATTTTGTAACAAACACATTTATTTCATACAGATAACTGGTCAATCCAATTCTGGAGATATATATCTTGTAACCTTTGATAAGTGGGTAAGAAAAACTCTGGATGTGAGTATATGTACTGTTCCAGTCATATACTCACAAACCCGGCAGAAAATAGTATACATTTAACATCTGTGACCCAATTTAGTAACATTTCCAATTTCTACCATTCAAAATCATCAAATTAGAGCATTTGGGGGTAATGTGTAAGTTAGCATATTTAATTTTAACCAGTATTTTACTACTTTCATTATTGTTCAATGAGTGGAACTCTACAACATTCACCATAAACCATCAGGTTTGATGCACTTAATGTGATTTTACCATCCTTTTGAGGTACCCAATCACAGCTGGTTGGACTGAGACACAGTAGTCACAGTACTTCGTCCAAATTTTATTGCACATTGCTGTACCTGCAACAAGGTGTTTGCACCTATTCATGAGGCCACCATCTGGTCATTTACCAATGGATTCATGGGTGAGCAGGCTTGTGTAGTGTACACTACTGAAAGAGTCTGTGCACAATGTTGACTTAAGGTTTTCACGCTCATGGTTGACTCAATCCTGGCACCTCAAGCTCAATGGATCAGTAATATAGACTCTCAAAGCCTGGCACCTTAGACAGCTCGCCCACCATGCCACTCCAAGTATTTGTAAGACGCAGTTGTTTCTAGCATTTCATCCTTGTAATTCCAATTTGCAATGTTCAGTTTGCAGCAAATTTCCCTCTTGAACACAATTATTTTAGTTTTATCGCTAGTTACAATTTTTTGTTTCCCCTTATAGTATTTTCCTAATTTGTTTATGTCTGCTTGTAATCCTTATTATAGTGCTAGAGAAATGAATGATATCTTCAGCAAACAATAGAAGAAATAGCTGTACTATATCTGGATGAAACTGAATACTATTTGAAGAGTATTCATCAATCTGTACTGCTTGTTCATTGTCTTTCTCCTATTTGGCTGTCACATGTTTCAGATATTTCATTATTGTTTCCCATACACATCATAACATTACCATAAATACATGTTGTACTTCCTAGACGTCTAAAGGTTAAACTGAATGATTATCTAGAAGATTCCATTATGTTTGAAAAGTCAAAAGCTTTTGTAAAATCTACAAAGAGAACATAGAATTTGGTACCTTTCTTACTTAAGTATTTGTGTAAAAGTGAAAACAAATATATATACTGAGAACAATATTAAACAATATTGAACTGAGAAATTTCAAATTTTGATTCTTGTGACTTGACGTTCTGTATACCCATGTTTTGGAATGGCGGTGTAGCCTAATGGAACTGATTGTGGCACTGTCAGTGTATCGTGTACATCACACAGATCTCAGCAATGAAATAATAACAATTTAACCATCTTACCATCTCTTGTTCTTTTATAGAGCCCTGAAGAAAGAATGTGATGTTTCTTTTTTTACTCAGTATATTAACAGCAGTAGTATATCCTCTTGTTAAACCAGTTTGGAATTCAGTTATCTAATCTTACCATTTATGGCAATGAATATTTTACTAAATACACTGAGAAGAATAATGCCTCTATGGTTATTACTGACATGCCTATGTATAGTTATAATGATACCAGCCAACCATGAATGTGGAAAACCTCGACTCTCGAGAAGGAAATAAAACAATATTTTAAGACATGGGACTAGTATATCTGATGAATATAGGAAAACTTCTGAGACACTGCAATATCTGACGATTTGTTCAATTTCCATTAACAAATACTAATTAAGATTTCTTCTTGAGTAATTGAAGTGTCAAGTATGTCATTTGTCTTTGAATTATTCACGTCACAGCTTTGATAATTATCTCCCTTGGGTATGCAGATATTCATGAACTTATCAGACGATCCTCAATTGGGATACGATGACAAGTGTCCACCAAGTCAGTGCGTCTGACCACCCAATCCTGTTAGCTGCATCTTACTATAAGCATTGGTTTCAAAAGGCCAATTCTAACCCAAGTCTTCACAGTTGCAGATAACAAGGATCAAAGGGTGTACTTACCTCTGAAAATGTTTGTGACACATTCTGTGTCTACTTCCCAGCGAACCAATGGTTATTGAGTGATTCTGGGAATCTGATTATAATTGTGCTCTGGTTGTCAGCATGTGTGAGATGTGTATAGTCTGAGGCATGACGGGTCTGAAACTGAATCCATGTCAAGAAGAAAGTCAATTTTCAGAGATTTTTTGGAATCAATGTAACTTCATCACAGGTTCACATTCAAAGGCTCCTCTGGAGGTGAAGACATGACCACTGATTTGTTCAATCTTCGAGAGCGTTCAGGTGTTTTAACATTCCAACTCAAAAGATGCATGCTTCAAATGAAATTGGGATACCCAACAGAGATGTAAGACGGAGATACCCAATCAAGATGTAAAACCTACTGTAATGTCACTATATATCCCCTGTGGTGAAATCTGTTATCAGCATGGATATGTAATAGGAAAGCAGCCACCATTTGGATATTTCATTACGCTCCACCTGTCCTGATCCTCTTTGCCACTAGCTGAACTTGTCCTAAACTTGATTCGGACACAGATGTGGACAAGCCTGACACCTTGTACACAGAGGCCACACACTGGTCTCTGTTCCTGATAACTTCCAGGCAGTAAAATGTGACTGAGAATGAAATTGGTGTTTTGTTCTGTGCTGCCCTTCATTAAAAGCCTCAACTTCAGCAACTTTCTCAAATGTGACATATTTCTGTCATTTGCTCTTCATCTCACGTTTCATCATTAAAGAGAACTGTCTCCCAGTCATGTTCGTGCCCATTCTACGTTGTGGGTGTAGAAATGTTAAGGCTGTTCTGCAAAAGGGGCTATAGACGCGTATACATATATTGGGGCGTAGACCTGCCATACGAAGCTGTCGATGGATGGCGTGACCTAGAGCTGTCGCTGCTGTTGGCGTTAGGAATCTGTTCCACGTGTGCTTCTGTCAGAGTGCGAAGACTGGAGGGACTTTGCCGTCTTTCCAATGGGCGCCTAAAACCTTGTCTCCTCTCAAGACAATGGACTGAATTCGTCTAAAGAATCAGTCCTCAGTGACGCCAGAGACCATGTAGTGTCTATTATATGGCCTCTGTTGATGCCGAGAAGAAGATATTCTCTTCTACTTGCGCTGTAGAAGATCGGATCTTTAGGTACTAAAACAACTAAAGAAGTTGGATACGAAAGCAGACACACACACAAAACTCAGTCCACAACAAGCGATATATTGCTGTACTCTGTCGGGACATGACGATAGTTCTCGGACAACCTTGTCATTTCAGTTCCGGTCATTTGACACCTAAGACGGATTACCGGATTACCGGACGTAAACAAAGCAAACGGCAATTAAAAGCATCATATTCAGTTCTGTCGTAGTGTTATTACTGTGTGCATAATACGAAGACCCGACACGAGGACATACCAATATCACCAATGCTTATTATGTCCGATGTCTTTCAACAGCAAAAGAGGGGATGGCCTAAAAGTCGGGCCAAGTAAAGTCGGGCCGAGCAGGACCACCGGGTACTACTAAAAATGGATTGCAGAATATGGGTTATTTTAGCCAGTAATATATTTGGCCCGCCGCGGACCCACCCGACCCGGCACGACTTTTAGGCCATCCCGCAAAAAAAGAGTGCATACCCACGTCAGTTCAAACTGTGCACGCCAGTACTATTTGCCTTAGTACTTCAATACTAACGTATTAATTGTTAGACCCCCACGGCACATTGTCACCTTGCTGAGCATCAGCCTGGCCTGAAGCAAATCTGAAACGTACATCTATATATATGTTTACTGAAGTAGAGAGTGTTCAGTACTGTAGCCGTGTTCTTCTTAGCCCGAAAAGGGTATTATACTTGCAGACGTATTAATTACATTCTTTCAAACGTTTATCCGCTGAGAACAAAATCAAGCACGGGACGGCTGTATATGTAAAATACTTAACTGTGGAATCAGAATGTTTTTGAGAACTATTATGTGTGTTTTACGACTTTCCAAATTATGGGTAAATTCGAAGGAAGAGATATGTATAACCCTATATAGGCCTGGCACGTGGATACTAATTATTCAGCGGAGACTGTGCTCCGATACGTTAGCCGGGTTGCGGTAGATAAAGTTCTCATCTCGGTGTTTCGTAAAGGATCAAAACGCGGCAGAATACATTTGAGAGTGACGGAAGCTGCCTGAAAAGGTGTTCTTCTGCTAGAGGCCGGAGTAAGTTTGAAAGCATAACCGCGTTTAAAGAGTACCTACAAGTACTTTTTCTCAACATTGAACCAATACTGGGACTCACTTTTCAACTCCAAAGGTCTTTTTCCAACATTGAATAATCACCCAGTTGCTATTGGAAAATAACCCTGGTCACGTACTAAAAAGATACCTTTGTTGAATAATGACCATCGCTGTTTCTACACTGTACACGTGTTTCAAATATTGAAAAATCAAGTAAATATGTATACCTGTAATTATTTAACGAGGATGTCTTTTCAATAGGTGACCCGTGCTGATAAAGATGATAAAGTGGTTTCAGTCAACACTGTAGCGACGGGCGCTAAAAAAAGAGAAAAAGAGAAAACAAATCTAGTTTTACCAAGGTTGGAGTCTGAAAACGACCATAACTTTGTGATGTAACGTCTGTGCGGACGATGTTTAAGAGACGACTCGCCCTCGTAAAAGTGTATAGTTAGATAACTGGGGATGTGTTATTACAGCGAAGACAACTCCATTGGCCTTCGTGATGATTAGAATTTAAAAATTTCATGTTTCCAGGATCTGCCATAACTGATGAAGCCGTAGTTAATCTGAGAACGGACATGTGATCTAGACGAGTAAAGGAGGACTGATCGCCTTCCCCTTAGAAACAACTGTTGGTCTATACCAGACCTCAGACATTTCGCTGTCAGGTATTCGTGTCTTCCAACACAGTTTGATGGTGTTCAAATGGTATGGACCCCGGCAGGATTTATATATAGCAAACGTAGACTGGATTTTGACAATAATAAGGGGAATCTAGATGCCTAGATTTGATAAAAGCTACATAGAAGCTTGCCCCGAGGCCTTATGCTGCTCGTGAATGAGAAGATCTTGGACGTAAGAGGAGGGGCCCCTTGAAACATCCGGATTAAAATTGATCTTCAGGAACCCATAGGGGGTGTTTGTCGTACAAAACCTGAAGTACCTTTAATTTGCGACTAAAGGGATGGGGTGGTCAGGCATGCTGACTTGATTGACACGTGACGTAGATCGATTCTCATGTTGTTGGTCAGTGGATTATCTGGCACCCGTGGCGAGCCACCTCTCGTGGTGGGTGCTGAGTAACGCTAAGTGTTCGCCAACCCCCCGTGTGGATCCGGGGGCATATTTGGCCCACCAACCCGTTTGCCGTGGGTTGCGGCCCTGTGTCGGTGGAGGAGGGGGTCCTGGTAGTTGAGGGCAACAGGGCCCTGGAACCATGTTCCTGTTGCTCAACACACCACTTTGGCCCTGACTTCACCCAGACGGGTGGTAGAACTTCCCCGGTTCCATCAGTCGGCTAGTCACGCCACGCGCTGTTCATGGTGATTATTTTGTGCACATTTCTGTTACTGGGTCTTGGACATTTCGATTTTCCATGCAAAATTATAGTATAATAACTTGCCTAGAGTCCTATGCCAGAAGGCGGTTGCTCATGGGCCAATCTGGCAACCTTGACCTCCGGGTTCTGTTTGTCTTCAGGGATCTGTCTAGGGCAGAACCAGCCTGACTTATACCTTGTTTGGCAAAAATAGCTACCCGTGTCCATTTTGCTGGAGTACAGCATCCATGTAACCCTGTTGTCTGTAGTTGGCCTCCACTACAACACCGTCCACGTTGACACTCCATGGTGGGTGGGGAGCAGGGCTGTTGAATATATTTCCTTCATTATGGCTACCCCACAACTAACTGGTTATCGGTCAAAAACTAATAGAAGACACGTTGATGCAGATATTGCTAATTCTTTGGATTTGGATCTGTACACAATTCAGATTACTGGCCACGATTTTTAGTCGTAGCAGGTGTTGATGGTGAACCCCTCAAAATCAATCCTTTCGTAATTTCGAAGTCAATTGAGGGTATATGTGGAAACGAAAGAATGTTACCCGTCTCCGCTCTGGTTCATTGCTTGTGGAATGTGCTCGGAGACAACAGTCTGTGAATCTCCTCAAAGCCCATCATTTTGCAGATACTGAGATTGTTGTCTCAGTACACAAAACTTTAAATTCTCATAGAGTTATTGTCCGCGACCGTGCGAAGTGCCTCTCAGACATGTCAGAGAATGAGATTACAGCAGAGCTGCAGAGTCAAGGCGTTACGCATGTGAGACGGTTCACTAGGGAAAATGGTGAGAGAGTTATCAAAAACAACACTTACCTTTTCACGTTTGCACTATCAAAAATACCTTCATCAATCAAAGCCGGGTATTTCAACATTGGAGTTAATGTATATATCCCAAATCCTCTCCGGTGGTTCAGATGTCAACAGTTTGGACATGGTGCAAAATCTTGCCGTAACTCTCAAGCTTGCTCCCGCTGCAGTGGCAAACATGACAGTACAGACTGCACAGATGTAATCAAGTGTGCAAACCACATGTCCTTCTCAAAATCATGCCCATGTTACGTGCAACAAAATAAATTTCTCACCATAAAATATTCTAAAGATGTTTCCTTTCTGAGGCCAAAAAAATAGCAGTGTCTTACTCTGCTGTAGTTTCTTCCTCACTTCCAAAGGTTGATCAAGGATGTCAAACGTCAATTAAATGGATATCTGATGCGCAGACGGTTCTTTATGAAATAGATGCTGAAGTCACACCTTCCCGTTCCACATCATCCTCATAAACGAAGGTGTCTGCTGAAACAATACCAGACACTGAAAGTCAGCCTGAAACTGTTACTGCGATAAAACGAACCCCTTTGCTTACAAAGAAGGAAAAACAAAAGCTTAAGAAAAAAGAATCAAAGGGCCTCAAACAGATAAAATTGATTTAAAACAGTATGACTCATATCATCACTTTTCTCCCCCAGGCGATAAAGCAACTGGAGGATCATCTGTTTTTGTGAGGCAGGGTGTCATTCATAGTCCTGTCTCTCTTCGTACCCCTCTCCAGGTTGTTGCAGTTCGTGTGACATGGAATATCGTGTTCACTTTATGTTCTTTATACATCCCACCGCCACATTGTCCTCAACAATATGATCTTCAGTCACTTTATGACCAACTCCCGAAACCCTGTATGATCATGGGAGATTTAAATGGCCATAACCCACTTTGGGGTAGCAATGACAGCAATACGAAAGGTAAAGTTTTGGAGGATTTTTTCTTAAACAATGACTTTTGCATATTCAAAGACGGTTCTTCTACATATTTGCATCCAGGAACTGGAACGTATTCGTGTCTTGATTTAGATGTTGTTGATTCTAAACTGCCAAGTGAGTTCGAATGGTCAGTTCACGATGACCTCTGTGGAAGTGATCATTTTCCCACTTTATTAAAATCTGTGACACCATCGGATGTCTCTCCATCATTACGATGGAACTTTGCTAAAGCTAACTGGGCTTGGTATGAAATTCTTTGTTCTAATAAACTAACACCTGATGTTTGTCTTGACGTTCCTGATCCTATAAATTCTTTCTCTGACGAACTTCATATAATAGCTGATAAATGTGTTCCGAAGTCCTCTTCAAATCCACACATACGTAAACCATGGTTTACTGATGACTGCAAACAAGCTAGGAAGGCACGGAAGAAAGCAGAACAGTATTTCCGTAGCCATCCAATAGTCCATAATTTAAATAAATTTAAAATTAAATTTAAAATGAATAAACGTCAATGTTGGAAAAATCATGTCTCCAAAATAAATTCTCGAACGCCCATGTCTAAAGTGTGGAACATGGTACAAAAAAGTAAAGGTAAGAGTACAAAATCTAGTGTCCATCATCTTAAACATGGTGATCAATTACTTACTGATAAATCAGATATTGCAGATAAACTGGGTGAAACGCTTGCTAAACATTCTTCCTCTTCGAACTATATGCCGAAATTCCAACAGCATCAAAGACAACAAGAAAAGATACCTATTCATTTTCATTCAGATAACGGGGAAAACTATAACGAACTATTTTCTATTCATGAGCTTCATATATACTGCTCTTGATCAAGTTTGCGATACTGCTACAGGGCCTGATAACATACATTACCAACTCCTGAAGCACTTACCAGAATCCTGCCTAGAAACTCTTTTAACTATTTTTGATGATATTTGGACATCAGGTAAATTTCCTCCCTCGTGGCGTGACGTTATAGTAGTACCCATATCTAAACATGGACGTGATCATACCGATCCGTCCAATTATAGACCCATTTCACTAACTAGCTGTGTTTGCAAGGCCATGGAACGCATGATAAATAATCGACTTGTTTGGTACTTGGAAACCAATAACCTTATAACAGATATACAATGTGGTTTCCGTAAAAACAGAAGTACTCTTGATCACTTAGTGCGTTTAGAAACATTTGTCAAAAACGCTCTAATTAATAAACAACACGCTGTGTCTATCTTTTTTGATCTTGAGAAGGCATATGACACAACCTGGAAATATGGCATTTTAAGAGATTTACATGATTTCAGCTTGCGAGGTCGTTTGCCTGAATTCATAGCCAACTTTTTAAACAACAGACAATTTGAAGTCCACGTGGGTTCTACATTGTCTGGTCATTACCATCAGGATCAGGGTGTTCCACAAGGCAGCATTTTGTCTGTCACTCTTTTCAGCATCAAGATCAACAGTTTATCTAAAGCTTTAAACGATTCAATAGATGGTTCGCTATTTGTGGATGATTTTAATATTTCTTGTCGTGGGAAAAATATGCATACTATTGAACGGCAACGGCAGCTGTGTTTAAACAAAATAGATAAATGGTATCTTGAAAATGGCTTCAACTTTTCTAAATCAAAAACCAATTGTATACACTTCTGCCGTAAATATAAACGCCATGAAGACCCAGAACTATTTCTATGTGGCACCCCTATCAAAGTTGTCAAGGAGGCTAAGTTCTTGGGACTTATTTTTGATTCACATTTGACCTTTTTGCCCCATATTAAATCCCTAAAAGCCAAATGCTTGAAGGCTCTCGATTTATTAAAGGGTGTGTCTAATTCAAAATGGGGAGAGGATCAGACTACCCTCCTTCACTTATATAGATCACTCGTGCGATCAAAACTTGATTATGGTTCCATCATATATGGTGGAGCCTGTCAAAGCAACCTAAAAGTACTTGATTCTGTCCATCACGAAGTCCTAAGACTTTGTCTTGGTTCTTTTGAAACCTCTCCTATCGACAGTCTTTATGTCGAAGGTGATGAGCCTTCTCTCAACCAACGCCGTATAAAACTATCTTTACAATACATCACAAAATTAGTTTCCAATGAGTCTAATCCCGCATTTAATTGTGTCTTTAATCCTCTTTATGAGGATTTGTATAACAAAAAGTCTTCACTTGTTCTCTTCCTCTTGGTCTCAGAATTAAGCCATTTCTTGCTTCTTCCGGCATTGAGTTGGAAAATATAGCTCCTTTTACGACTTCTTTCTTCTCCTCCTTGGCAGTTGGTTAGGCCACAAGTTGACCTAACACTAACCACATATAAAAAATCAGAAACTAATGAATTACAGTATAAACAAGAATATAATCAATTGAAACATAAATATAGCAATTATAAATCCTTATTTACTGATGGGTCCAAGGACGGTGGCGCTGTGGATCTTCAAGATCACCAGACAATAGTTCTATTTTTACAGCAGAAGCTAATGCTATATTAACAGCTCTTAAATATATTCAAAGGCCCCTAAACATAAACAGTATATAATCTATTCAGACTCTCTTTCTTGCCTTCAGGCTATTAAAAATATTTCTTGTAAACATCCACTTTTAATTGAAATTATTGAATTGTATAATATTCGTGCTACTGGCCAATACGACATCGTCTTCTGTTGGTTACCAAGCCATGTGGGCATTTCGGGTAACACAACCTGTGACACCACTTCTTATTCCATACTCTGATTATAAAGCTAACATTAGAACTTACATGCGTGATCTGATGCAGAAGAAGTGGGACACCCAAGTAGGTATAAATAAATTACATGAAATAAAACCGTCTATTGTTACACCTACTTGGGCTGTCAGTCCAGATTTGAAGAGGTTATTTTCGACGATGTCGTATTGGCCATACACGATATACTCATGCATACCTATTGAAAGGTGAGGATCCTCCATTTTGTATCCCTTGTGATGACAGAGTTATTCAAGTATATTCTGCTTGACTGTGTTGAATTCTCCATCACAAGGGATAAGTATTTCACAGTCAAAACAATTAAGGATCTTTTTACCAGCGTTAATTCTCATTTAATTATTGGCTTTTTAAAAGAAATTGATTTTTTGGTTGAATTTTGAATATTATGTTGTGTATATAGATGTATTTCAATGATTGGTAGTTTGGATTAGTAGCTTGAAATGTTGTTGGCTGTACCCTCAAAGGAGGTTGAAGTATTGTAAAATTTATTGTCCTCCTGAGAGGGTATGTAAGTCCAAAAACATTCAAAGTAAATTTAAGTCTACCAGGTTTTTAATCGTAGTATTTTTGTTGTTTTAATTTTGGCTAGCATTTTGTACACTCGCCAGCAGCTGAAGAGATGATGTAAATCCAACTAGGGCCCATGCAGGTAGCAAAGGTACTGTAAGTCCCCATGATCCCTGATATGGTGATCTACCTTCAGCTGCTGGCGATCTATAGTCTGTTTTTATGCTGTATTGTCCGTTACAGATGAACTGTTTTAATCTCATTACTAGTTTTATATTCTCTGTGATATTCTAGTTGGTTTTTCTGTCCTTCGTTGACAGAGTTTTATAACGTGCCATTAATGAATATGTAGTTTTGTAAGTAATCGCTCTCGTCATGATATGGAAGGGATATTGCCGATGTGACGTGAAATATTAACTCACTCACTCAGTGGATTATCTGGTTTAGACTAGATTATTTACAGACTGCCACCATATAGCTATCCCGTTGACCTGTGTCGTAACTTGACCGGAGATTTTAATGATTTGATTGGATAACCGATGACCACTGTTTGCAGTCTCCTACCCAGAGTTCCACTCTGTCAATACATATATAGCGAGTGCAAGTGTGACGGTAGAATTTTCTAAAATATTAATTTCCTCATCTGTTTCGTCCAACTTTGAAATATGGGTTAACCATGACATATAAAACTATATTCGACTGCAAAATTCTATGGGCTGGGCCCATTAATCTGGTTTATCGGCTCATTTTGCGCTTCGATGCATTCGCGACCCGTGCAAATCTCGAAGGTTTCTATATTGACGTAGGAATATAAGAACTACTTCAAACTGGAACGATAACTCGATTTCTGTTTGATTCCAATTAATCTAACATCGCCGAAATGCTCATACCCCTCTTGGAGGCTACCAGCCTGGTTCCCTGGGACTGTTGCGCCTGCGCTAGGGTTCGTTAGCATCAGTAGTTGGAAAACCTAGCTGTATCTAAATATAGGACAGACCACGGTGACGATCGTGTTTTGATCACGTGACGCGCCGAGTGCTTCCAGTTTTTATATTTATTTAGATAGTGTAAGCTCAGCTGCGACTTGCAACCCGAAAATGACGGATTATGAAGTAGATATTAAAATTTCACGAACCTTTACAAGAGATATACTGTCTTGACAGTACGATCATTTTTCGTCAAATCCAGATTATGGGTTTACTGCATAATTAGGGAGATCCCCCTTTTTGCTGCGCACATGCAGCTGAAAAGCTACGCGAAGCTAACAGTGGCTGTCTGCGGGTTTGATATTAAGCTACCGACGTAATGGATGAGGCTGGATAACTGTGAAAAACAATAGGAACTCATTCTGAAACAGGTAGGTATCTATTGAAGTGTAATTTCCTCTAGTTGTTTTCATTTTTTGTAAAAGAGTGTTTACTGACGAAATATCATGCCGTTACTCAGTTCCTATATTTAGATTAGTGTAATCCTTCCTTTTTAGGTAGAACCTGTAATGTGTGAAGATTTTCCACTCGACATGTGATGTAAATAAAAATATATCATGTTGAATATGACAAATTGACATTAGGATATGATTATAGACACAACGCCAATGGAATGAACAGTCGTTTCAACGAAGCGTGAACTTTTTTCAAGCAGTTCGATCTTGATCACAGTGTTTCGAGAATGTTCTGAGGATAACCTCCGAAGTGGTACGATAGCAAAGCTTGATCCATTTCCCACATTGTGTTCATACTGCTTTGAGTATTGATTTGCGTCTGAGATGACATGCGGATACAGCGTTTTGATGGGTGGGGGCTTTGGTAGTTCATTTGACAGATCTTCATATGAATAAACTCGTATTTCAGCCTAGACCTACGTCGAGCACACCTCGGTAGGGGTTTTTGGATACTATTGAGAAGGGCGGGCAGTGTCGCTTCATTTTCACCCAAGTTTCAATGGTCATTCTACCATGACTCAAGAAAATACTGGATTCTAAGAATTTTAAGAAAAATCAGACGGCATCGACGCCATCTGATTTTAGGTAGTTCAGCTAGCTAAAGGTCGTGTTCCTGCCAAGGCATAGCTGAACTAATTTTAGTCTTATTGTGAGAACTACTTCCATTTGACCACAATGATGGCGGGTCATAACAACAAGTCCATGGATTTTTACGCTGACTCTGGGAAATTACCACATAGATCTATGCAGTTCGAAATTTTTGGATTGAACATGCGTCTGATTTAAGGGTGCTTCACTAGGCATGTCTATATATACAAGAGTGCAAACTTCATTTTCACCCAAGTTTCAATGGTCATTGAACAAAATTTCAGGATGATAGGATGGGTGCGCACCCATACACCCCCTTCTGGATCCACCTATATGGTCATGTACTGGCATTGTCGGCTATACATTTTTGACTTCATTAGTTTTTATGTTACAATGTGACCTTTGACCATTGCGTAAGAGGCAACTAATGGGATCGGGTTGTCAGGCCCACTGACTTAGTTGACACATGACATCGGTTCCCAATTATGCATATCACTGGATTGTCTTGTCTAGACTTGATTATTTACAGACCACTGCCATATAGCTGGAATATTGCTGAGAGCGGCGTAAAACAAAACTCACTCACTTACCACTTACACTTACTTACTTCTCAAGTTGGATACCTGGCACAATAGAAATCCAAAATTGAAGTAAGTGTAGTGTATTGTTTAAAGCGTTCGCTCGTCATGCCTGAGATTCGGGTTCAGTTCCATACATGGGTACAATGTGTGAAGCCCATTTCTGGTGTCCGCTGCTGTGATATTTGCTGAAGTATTGCTAAGAGTGGCTTAAAACCATACTGACTGAGACACTCGTAACCACAGACAGGTTACGTATCTCTGTCACCAGAGTCCTGCAGTGACGTCATAGAAGCAACGATTTCCAGTTAGTTGTATGGAAAATGAGTACAAAGCTTGTCATTTTGCTGATTTCTCGACGTCACCAAAGACATGCCGAATTGTTGTGTTGCCGTCAATTGCTCCTTGGGGTCAGGTGATGGTGTCACTATGCACAAATTTCCACCGGACCCTGTAGTTAGTGCTTAAGTTGGTTGTTTGTGTGTGCGAAGCAAGCGTTGTGGAAGCCTGTGGTATATACTAAATCGGATAGTTCGCCCGCTACCACGCTTCTAGGATAGAAAATTGAGTTTATAAAATTTTCATCGAGTTTATAAAATAAAGACTGCTTACTACTTACTGGTCATTACTGACCAAGAGGATTTTGCATGAATATAACGCTTTCTTCCGTGGACACGAGGTTGTGGTCGAAGTGCCATTATTATCGTAAGTAATATTATATCGACCCCTGCCTCGATTCCAAGAGTGAAATTGTTCTGTTATAAGCAGTGTCATGCAAAATCCTAATGTCCATCAATAAAATACATCTTGTACTACCAGTGAAAAGTAATTTTGATTTTGTAAGTCAGTGAAAACAAACTTAAATAGCATTTATCATCAGAGAGGGCGCTGCCATTTTTGAAAATCATGAAATCATGGGCTAAGAGTCTGTTAGAATTATTGCAATTATGGTTTCATGAAGTTAGAAAATCAAAACTACTTTTTACCAGTAGTTAAATGTGTATTTGAATCATGGCCAGAAGGATTTTGCATGACACAACTTGTAACATGATGACTTCTTCCACGGAAGCAAGGTGGGGGTCAAAGTGACATTAATATTGCAAGTAATATTATATTGCCCTCCACCTTGCTTCCAAGAGTGAAATTGTTATGTTATAAGCAGTGTCATGCAAAATCCTTTTGTCCATCAATAAAATACATATTTTACTACCAGTAGAGAGTAATTTTGATTTTGTAAGTCGGTGAAAACAAACATAAATAGCTTTCATTCTCAGAAGGGTGCCGCCAGTTTTGAAAATTATGAAGTCACAGACTAAAGTCCATTTGAATTAATGAGATTATGGTTTGTTTTCATCAAGTTAGAAAATCAAAACTACTTCCTGCTAGTAGTTAAATATGTATTTGAATCATGACCAAAAGGAGTTTGCATGACACAGCTTGTTACAAAACACAAGCGAGGCCGGGGTGAAGTGAAAATACTGCGCGATAAATTTCTACACTTGCTAAATTTACTTGGTTTGTAAACGTTCACTCTCCAGTATGTAGACACTTGTCAATATACGTCTTCATATTTGGTCTCGTAATCCTAATTACTTTATAATCATACTTGTATGCATGTTTAAACTTGACAAATAGAAGCGATCTGCCAGTATATAACAGGAATGTAATATCAAGACATTTTATAGCTTGCCTATATGAATCATAATTCACACGCACGCCCTAGTGTATGTTGTCTATATCATTACAATTTCACAACAAAAACAATGATTCTGTTGAAAGCTACGACAACTTAATAAAAACAAATGCAAATATTAAAATTAAAACAAATTAAAGTTATAGGAGCAATGTCAGGCTCTTACCTTGTTCGAGGAATGTATCCATCAATATCCACAAAAATGAGTGATGTATAATTCATCTGCAGATTTCCCAAGTGATGTGTCTTTCAATAATCTAATATACGAAATGCATTGTTTCGGGTTTTTCACATTGCTGTATAGTTTCATAGGTCACCCAAGATAACACACCTGGCAACTAATTGCATAATGTGCGTCGTTCTTTTAAAAAAGTAATTTAGTTAGCCAATAACGAGCAATCAATCAATGTATTGGCAGTTAATCCTTTGAAAGAAGGGTGTTGTTTTTACATAGACACATACACAACAGAGTGTATTCAGTATAGATTAGTAAATGTACATACATAAACACTACCTTCTGACAAATCCCCATTTAAATCCGTATAAAAGTAATTAATCAATCAGCATGTTATCGGTTAATCCTTTGATCAATCCAGACTATAAATGCCAAATGGGGACCTTTGTCAGGTAATCTAAGTGGTGTTACCACTAATTATACCTGTTAAAATTTCATTAACTGAGCATCAAGTAAATAATGACAAATAGCGTGTAGGTTTATACCACCTAACACGGATTAAAACCTAGCGACACCAAGTGATTTTGACAAAATCATCAATGAAAACAAGGGTTGTAACTCAGAAACTAGACAAAGCAGGAGACAAAACTAAATGATTGTAGATTGTGAGAACATAGAGCTTTCATTTTTCTCAACAGCTGTCACAATTTCAAGTTTGTACAAACCTGTAAACGAAATAATTTACCTCCTTAAATGTAGATGAATTCTGCATAGACCCTCATATTCATACCTACTATTACGTCATGGAGACGCCCTGCTCGGATTGATTGATATTTCATTTGCGGCTGAGAATTGTGCACTGTTGACAAAAAGGTCGATTTAAGTAAATTAAAGGTTGAAATGAGTAGTTTTAATTGCGGGGTTTCATTTATAATGATGTCAGCAAGTGATTTTGCATTTGTACCCTGTTAGAGTTTATGTGGTCTTTAAAATCTACAGACCCTGAGATTGTGTAGCGTAGATTGTGCTTTCCCTACAAGTAACAAGACCAATTATTGCCATTTCTGATTTTTTTATGTTATTCACTTAATTGACATAAACTTGGAAAAAACTCTATTGTGTTTCAAACCTTGACTCACTGAAGAAATTTCATAATTGGAATTTGTTTAAAAATAAAGGAATTTAAAAGAACAAAACTCGCTCTCTTTGACGGATGCTGATATAAGCTGATGGGAATATGGAGATGTCACCAAGGGTTTGAACTCATCAATGTTGACATTTCAAGTAGCAGTGTGCAATTTTCGCAATGTTTTTTCTTGGTGAAAAATGAAAATATTAAGGTGAAAATTGACAGTTACATTTTGTCAGTATCATCTGCATGTAATCTGTTGAGTCTATAAAATGGAGATGGAAATTCGGGTCAATTCAAAGTTTAGTGATTGAATGTTGGCATTATGGGTATGGTCAGACAAATTAAAATCTGCACTTTTTATGGACTGAGTTGTCAAGTCATAGATTCACAACACAACTTTGATGATTTTCATTCAATTCTCATCGTTTATGAAATTTCATGTCATCACACTAATGGTCACATGACATCCCCCCGGACGTGTTTGGGTCTCGTCCTCCAAGGGATTCATATTTGTAATGTATGCAACGTAAAATACTCACAGTAATTTTAACTCTTGTAACCTGCGTTTTTTAGGATGTGTCAATGTGTGGAATACTACGGAATTACAAGTAAAGCTGTCTGCACAAGCTCTACAGCCGGGTGTTGGCGATAACTGGTCGCTAGCCAGTAAGGTATTTTCCACAGTATGCAAGAGGAGCCCTTTGATTCACAGAAAAACATTCAAGAATACAGTCTGTCAACTGCGAAATTCTCATCCATGGCTGGTCATGAGCAAAGAATGAACGGCCAGGAGACAAGTTCCAGCAGCAGTGTTGAATTTAGAGTACTTGATGGTAAGGTATATCAAGCTGATTTAAGAACTAGAAACTAGTCATTTCAAGGCATGAATGCTACTTGTAGCAAGTTTGTGAGTGAGTTTAGTTTTATGCTGCACTAAGCTGTATTCCAGCTATATCAGCAGTATATGGCTGTAGTGAGTGAGTGAGTGAGTTTAGTTTTATGCTGCACTAAGCTGTATTCCAGCTATATGGCTGTAGTGAGTGAGTGAGTGAGTGAGTTTATTCTTTTGCTGCGCTAAGCTGTATTCCGGCTCTATGGCTGGAGTAAGTGAGTGAGTGAGTTTAGTTTTATGCTGCACAAAGCTGTATTCCAGCTATATGGCTGTAGTGAGTGAGTGAGTGAGTGAGTTTATTCTTTTGCTGCGCTAAGCTGTATTCCGGCTCTATGGCTGGAGTAAGTGAGTGAGTGAGATTAGTTTTATGCTGCACAAAGCTGTATTCCAGCTATATGGCTGTAGTGAGTGAGTGAGTTTAGTTTTATGCTGCACTAAGCTGTATTCCAGCTATATGGCTGTAGTGAGTGAGCTGTATTCCAGCTCTATGATTTTAGTGGGTAAGTTTAGTTTTATGATGCTTTTAGGAATATTCTAGCAAATCACGGTGAGGGACACCAGAAATCGGCTTCACACATTGCACCCATGTACCTCATGACTTCATGGTGTCATAATAGGGAGTCATGGACATGTTTTGGGGAGTCAGTTCAGTTTAGTAAAACAAAAACTAAGGTAACGCAGGTCAGATATTTGATCAGCACTGAGTCGTCAAAGAAACAGTCATCGAAAAGGAACCAAAGTCAACAATGATGGAA
Organism: Haliotis asinina; assembly: GCF_037392515.1. Lineage (NCBI taxonomy): Eukaryota > Metazoa > Mollusca > Gastropoda > Lepetellida > Haliotidae > Haliotis > Haliotis asinina. The sequence goes on from NC_090286.1 coordinate 39,020,923, forward strand.
GCTTCTAAATTCACTATGTATTTTTCTATTTGAGATGATAGGTGTGTCAGATACGCATATTTTCTGCTTCATGGAAAGTTTATACCAAGCCTTTCTACAATGTTGTGTTTACTCCAGCAGAAGATTTTATATACATATGTATATTTTATATACACTGGAAAATACAGACATGTGAAATCACTTCAAAGATGTTTATAGCAGTTAGATGGGGCAGCTAAAATAGCAAATTATAGGCATAAACATTCCCTCTGGATTATGTTTGCCTATTTGTGTTGGGTACCACAGGAAATATGGAAAAAAACCTTGATCTTTAAGTCATAGTTCCCCTTTTGGTTTGCCCTTCTTCATTGAGATATTGTTCTTAAGCCCATGACGTAAGAGCGCACCCTTTTAAACCTCACAATTTTTTATTTTTATGAATAACAGAATCTAAATTTAAAATAAAAAACCCCACAATCCAGAGATAAGTTTACTTACAATTACTAGCAATACTTGTTTTTGTTCCTCATGTAGTATTTGATTTATATATGGTACAGGCCGTGAGTAAATTACCTGATTCACCCTGTCATTTTGTGCACTGCCTGAAGTTTTCAGACAGTTGACAAATTGCTTGAAAAATTGATCGATTTTACACATTGTCTGTAACATATATGCTCAATCTGATTTGACTCGTGGAGGCAATGCTATCGACCAGCTCAAGCTGAGGTTGACAGTTGTTATGGCACCAATTAGTAATAATCAGTGGTGAGTCAGTAATCACGATTTGTATTAATTAGGATGATATATCTTGCTAGGAATCCCTATGAAATCACTCAAGCTCTGGTAACAGTTTATGAATTTTCATCCCTTGTTTAAGTCATAAAATCATGAATCAGTGTTAAGAAATTGTCCATTGTTTTCAGATCAAGGCATGTTGGATGGCAATCTTGGCTTCAAAGATGTTGAAACTGATGGCACAAGCGATAACATTGACAGTGGTGTTGGCAGCAACGTCCCTGGCATTAACCAGCAGCAGCCACTCTATCCACCATCACTGAGAGAAACTCAGAACACCAGAATTGCGACCAATAGATATGGTGATGTTGCCAATAGATTCCCTATTCCAGGAGGTGCTAATCTGCCTCTTGCTGCTCGGCAGAGTAATCCCAGTCCCAGTGTATCACCTAGACAGAGCCCCAGTCTTCAGCAGCAGTTGAACCACTTTGCCAGCCTTGGTGTAACTCCACGCTTCACAGGAATAAAGTATGGCTCAAAGAAAGATATTTATGATTTTCTGCAGCATATTGATACAGCAGAAGAGGATTCTGGGATCTTACTGAGTGAAGTAAGTTTTACTGACATTTAGACCAACATAGTTGATGCTTATGAAATTTAAAATTCAGAAAATAAACAGTTGCAAGTGTGACCTGAATCACTGGAGTCACTCTGGCGGACTATAATTCATATTGTGTAGGTTTGACTTTGTATGCACACATGCATGCAGGGCCAAGGCTCACTTACAGAAATGTTTTTGTGAGATGTTTTGCAAAGAAATGGGTAGTGCAAGTCTGGCATTAGTCGGAAATATCCCAAACACCTTTCTACAATCATTATGTTTCAGGCTAAAGCTTTGTTTGGAAGATCTGGGTTCATGCATGGGGATGAGTACGACCGTACCCTTCAGTTTCATCGTGGTAAACTTGTTTTCCTCTGCACGCATAAGGTGACAGGCAGGGAGTTTGTCTCAAAGATGGTGAGAATTGTGGGAATGATGTGTGGACTGGTTGGTTTGTGTTAGCAAGTTGCAGCATCAGTTATGGTTCATATGTTCAGCTATGCCCATTACCTCTGTGAAAATTTATGCTGTAACCATGGAAATGAATATTTGTATAAGATATACAAACAACTATGGTTATTACAAAATCAAAGGGATTGCTGATTAGTTTATTGCCTTGATTTGGACAGACCAATTTTATTTCTTGTTTTGCAGATGTTTGTCTTCAGAAAACCTAAAGGCAGGAATAAAAAAAACCCATTATAATAAAATCACCAATCAGAGTAATATTCTGTCTAAGAATTCAAAGTATTTAACTTCTGGCAACTTATGTAGAGTATGAGGGGCAAAAATCAATAATAAACAACTTCTTGTAAATTCACATTTTTGGCCTATGAAAACATAAGGATTTTATATTTGGAGCGGTGAAAATTATTTATTTATTTTATTATTCTAGAAAAATTATACGTAGAACAAGAAATGAAATTTGTCTGGCCTTATGTTACACAGCGTTTGAAATGAAAATTAATAATACAGAAAAGTAAGTTTGAATCTATCTTCATGTTCTGCAACATCAGTAAGTAATCTTTATTAACATGGGTAAATTAAGATTTTTCTTGCAAATCTGTAACACAGGATTGAATACCTGTCCTAAATATTTGTGTTCAGTTATGATTGAGTGATTAATTGGTTGGTCATTGGATTACTGCTACCAAATTTTGATTATTTCATTTACTTTGACAATGACAATATTGTGTTTTATTTGACTTCTATAGACCTGTGAAGGTCCCGGGGTAGAATAGACCTTCGGCAACCCATTCTTGCCATAAAAGGCGACTATTCTTGTCGTAAGAGGTGACTAACAGATCGGGTGGTTAGGCTTGCCTGCTTGGTTGACACATGTCATCGGTTCCCATTTGCGCAGATCGATGCTCATGTTGTTGATCACTGGATTGTCTGGTCCAGACTCGATTATTTACAGACCGCTGCCGTATGGCTGGAATATTACTGAGTGCGGCGTAAAACTAAACTCACTCACTCACTTCTACAAATTTTTAGATTTTTGTTCAAATGTTTGACTTCAAAATATACATTGACATGCAACATGTTTTTTGGGAAGTAAATTCCCCAACTTTTAAGGTCTTCCCGTAACCAATTTAACACAGCCTGTAAATGACGATATAAGTGAGTGAATTCAGTTTATGCCACTATTAGCAGTATTCCATCAGTATCATGGATAAACAGTCCAGAAATGGCTTCACACATTTTGTGGAATCGAACCCAGAGTGGCAAGCAAACAATTTATCTACTAGGCTACCCCACAGCCCCGAATAGCCAAGGTCCTAGCTTGACCCTAAAATCTGTACCAAAATGGTATGTTTCATACATAAGCTGTACCACCAACTGTATAAAAAAATCCATATTTAATTAAGCAAGTAATCCTTTTGTTATCCTCCCGGCATGTTTTGCAGGAAATATAGTCAGTACCTTGTCTGTCTGTCCATCCGTATGCAATCATTTTGTTTCCAGAGCATAACTAAAAAAACATTCAATGTTTTTAGACCAAACTTGGTAGATATAAACTGAACCTAAAGTTGTGCCTTTCACTATTTGCAAATTGTTCGCATTTTTATTATTTTTTGTTTCCATGGAAATGTTTTGGCCTTAGTCTAATGTGAAGGGTGGACTTCGTTTCTGGGGCATAACTCAAAAACTGTTCAATATTTTTCTGCAAAACTTGGTAGATATATCAATCAGAATCTAAAGTGATGCCTTTTGCTATTTACATTTTTTTTATGCATTTTTTTCTCATTTTTACCCGTGGAAATGTTTCAAACTTAGTCTAATGGGAAGGGTGGGCTTCGTTTCTGGAGCATAACTCAAAAAACGTTCAATATTGTTCTGCAAAACATGATACATATATTAGTCAGAACCTAAAGTAGTGCCTTTTGCTATTAACAGGTTTTGGTGATATATCATTTTCTAGGTTTGCATGGAAAAGATTCAGACTTAGTCTCCAAAGGGATTGGTGACTTTTGTTTCCAGAGAAGGACTCAAAAACTTCTAAATATCTTTCAGCAAAAGTTGACAGATGTGAGGCAGACCCCAAAGTGGTGCCTTTTGCTATTTACAGATTTATATGATTTATCATTTTCCCAGTTTCCATTGAAACCATTCGGACTTAGTCACAAAAGGGAGGGATTGGCTTCATTTACGGAGTGCAGCTTGAAAACTTCATAATATCTTTCAGCAAAACAAGTGGTGCCTTTTTCTATTTACAGATTTTTGGCATTTTTATTTTGTCCGGTTTCCATATAAATGATTCTGGCATAGTCTCTAAAAGGAAGGATGGGCTTCATTTCCGAAAACCATTTGATATCTTTCAACAGATCTTGACAGATATATGAGACAGATCTTAAAGTGGTATCTTTTGCTGTTTAGTGTTTACAAATATATGGGATTTATATTTTTCATGATTTCCATGGAAATGATTTGAACTTAGTCTAACAAAACATCAAGTAACTGTGAGATGATTTGTGCTTTCAAATATGTGGGGGGGTCTTTCATGTTAAATGCCATTAAGTCAGTGTCTGTTCAACTTCCATTTTAAAGCAACCACAACCATATAGCATCCACTCACCCCTCAAAACAATATGTTGTTGACAGAAAATGGATATGCATATATAATTTGTTTGATACAAGTCATACTTATTGTAGGCGAATGATCACGTTATACGTATCCTGTCAGACTATATTTTGGTATATTTCAGGTCCCTATTGAACCAACAAAGGTGCCAATTGGGAAAACAGCAATGAGGCTGTCTAGACCACATCAAGTGTCCTTGGTTGTGGATCACCAAGACGACTGCCCTGGACTTGGCAAGATCTTTGGTATTATCAAACGCAAGATTAATGCCAAGTACTTCGGTGAAATCTTCATGAAATTTTATCCTGGTTAGTATATCATCCAGTTTTTCTTGAGGCCAACATTTTGCAGTTCCATGATGACTGAATTTTGACGGGCAGTTTCAGGGCACAGTATACAGTGGAATCTGTCAAATCCAGACTCCATGCAATCCAAACTACTCTCATATATTGTATTTTTAACTAATCCTGCACTACTTACTTCCTGCACTTATTGCTTATGGCTTCAAAAAATATGACTTGCCATACAATGCAAAAAGATGTAGACTGCAATCACTTCCCTGTCACGACTGTTACTTTTCTGCGCATTCGTCTGCGGAAGGTGACATCAGCCACTTCAGATTATTGCTTTTCAGTAGCCAGAGAGTATCCTATGGGGATTATGTAGTTGTTAAAAAACTGAATTGTCTAATGGGTTTTTCTTTTCATAGGTTCCAGCTAGGTTGGAATATCAACCTGGACAAATCAGAACTTGTTCCATCTCACATTCTAACTTTTATCGGAGGACATTGCAGATGGACAAGAACCTAGTTCAGATTCCTGTGGATCAATGGTACAAGATTCAATTGCTGATCCCACGTGTGCTCACCAAACCATTTCTTTGCGAGTGGCAGACCCTTCTGGGACTGTTAAAGTCAGCGCAAGACTTAACAACCAGAGGCTGACTTCAACTTCATCCCATCCAGTGTTCTCTTCAGCCGTACATTTGTCAGGCAGATGTGCATCAACGGTTCCTCACTTACATCCTTACCTTCTTTGGTGGACTCACCCCTCAAATGACTAAATAGAAGTTTGTTTGAAAGAGGGAATGCTGAATTACAACCTGTTTGTGGACTTCTCCATGCAAGGTTGGGGTGCTCACTTACACGACTGCTGTTGTCCACTGATCAACAAAGTTGGCGCATAAACAGTTTAGAGATGGAAGCAGTGATTCTTGCTATCCATCACTGTCATCATCATTCATCAGATACGTGGGACTTGTCTCATGGTCACCACTGACAACACGACTGTGGTATGGTTCATAGAGAAACAAGGGTTGACCCAATCACAGTTTCTCCTTGACCAGACATTTCATCTGTTTCAATTGGTCAACAACCTTCTCACTCTTTTGAGAGTTCAGTACATTCTTGGCTGTTTAAACATTCTGGCAGATGCTCTCTTGAGACCAGACAGAGCTCGAGTTGCTCCCACAGAATGGATGTTACACAAGGACGTGTTTACACTCCTGAGCCAAGCCCTGGGTTCTCCACACATAGGCTTGTTTGCAACCAGTCAAAATCATCAAGTACCAGTGTATGTGTCTTAATCTTGACCAACTCAAGACTACTGGCAGTTTCGATCTAGGATGTAAAACAGAAGTATGGTCTAATCAGTATTTCACTAGCCCTTAATATGGAACCATATATGGCAGGGCTCAAAATGGGTTACCCTTTGTGACAGTCCATCCGTCCATTCATCCCTTTGTATGAAACAGGCAATGTATTCTGTCCACTTCTACTCAAGACATGCTCTTTGGAATTCAATGAACATATACATGGGCTATTTTGGGACACTAATGGTGTACATCTCATATTTTCTTTTTGTATTTTACTGTTTTTTGTAAGTTTAGACACATTTGAGCGTAGATAAATTTTGTTGAATTTCTTTCGGTTGAAAGTGACATAGGGGATTAAGTCTGTCAACTTCTCCACAAAAACTGCTCAACAGAATTGATTTAGTTTATTCATTTGAAAGGTATACATAGTTGCACAGATGTTTATTGAACTTGTTTAGAAGAAATTGATCACCAGAGCACACTCAGTGTATGGAACTCTACCTACAGCAGTGGGGGGCATCTGTGTCTCTGAATACATTTTTTCTTGTTTATGTCATAAACATTCACTGTCAGCGAGATTGTAATTTGACTCAAAATGTTAAAAAAGAATTCTCAGATGCTGTATTGTTTGCGGGGCGATCACTGCATCACAATCATCTCCATATGTTATTGCGTATTTCTGGCTCTGTATACAAGGCAGATACACATGGTAATCTTAAACCCTGCATATAAGACAAAACCTAGCAAAAACAAATTAGAATTGAAAAGGTGAATTATCTTGTAGAGTGATACTGTATTGCAAATTTGATGTCTTTACTGAGTAAGTCGTCTTCCATTGTTTGTTCACACAAAGCAATACAGTGTTGTTTTCTTACCCTGACAAAACGTTTGATGAACATATAATCCATAGATAAGCCAACTAGTGTGTATAGTAACGAACAAAAAATGTAATGAAAATTTCTGTTCCAGGCTTCTTTACAATTTGGACAAATAAGTTGGTCCCAGACAAGTCACTAGGTCGTTGCATGATCTGGACTGATTGTTTACAGCCTGCCCCCATTTAGCTGCAATATGGCTGAATGCGGTGTAAAATTGAACTCACTCACCCTCTCTAGATTTGATACTAGATGAGTTTATCTTTATCAGTTTTCAGGAATGTTTTCTAAATTAAACTTGGAAATCTTAAATAAGCATTTGGATGTTGGTAGTTTTTAGAGGCATGACATATCTAGGCTTCAAATTTTGTATTTATTGTATGCTGTGTTTTATCAGGTGATACTTTACATTGTAGCTATAAAATGTTGATTGAAATCTACATATCTTACAGTTTTAACTTCATCCATTTTTTGGGCAGTGGGGTAGCCTAGTGGTTCGTTCGTCATGCCGAAGACCCGGGTTCGATTCCCCACATGGGTACAATGTGTGAAGCCCCTGCCTGGTGTCCCCTGCCGTGGTATTGCTGGAATATTGCTAAAAGCGACGTAAAACTTACCTCACACACTCACTCACTCATCCATTTTTTTACCCTAAGCCATGATTGCGTGTTTTAGGTGGTACCCTTGAACCGTCCTTTCTCTTCCGTTCGTTGGACATTACGGCAAAATGGAGACTTGCAAGGAACATCCTCATTAATGTACTCTATCTTCACTCGAAAGACATTGTTCATGGGGATATTAAATGTAAGTGGAGTTTTTCTCTTGTCAAGTGTTTCATGCATTTTACTGGGACTCTATATGCACTGCATTAAACAGTACGAAAGAATGTGGACATGACTTTACGTCTTTCAACAGGGCAGTTGGATTAACCGAGTGGATAAAGCATTCACTGATCACTACGAAGACCCGAGTTTGATTCCCCACATGGGTGTAAGGTGTAAAACCATCTCAGGTGCACCATCACAGATGCGGTTTTTTTTCCAAAACGAAATATTTCCGAACTTCAATTTTTGTAAGCTTGATCGTTGTGACCTTGATTTCACAAGGGTTATCCACCATGTTGTTGCAGTGAAAATCAAGGGTAGATAATTCAAAGGAACTAACTCTGGGTGACTCAATATTTGCAGAAACTGAATCATATCACAAGATACTGTAACCGTATATACCGGTTTACTGGTAATACTGCACAACTCTATTCAGGGCAGCTGGTGTGTCAGCAGTGGACTGGGATGTGCATGCTGATTCACATACATACCAAAGTTCCAGTCCATAGAGTTTTGATGAGATCAAAGGCCACTTAATTATGTTACTGTGACTAGCTTGCTGAAGTTTACCATCGCTTAAGCCAAGAGGACAGACATGACTGAATGTAGTTGTACAAGCTCTGTCATGATCAGTCACCTTGTTTTTGATTTTAAATCGAGTTATTGTGAAAAAAAATTAAATGTCTGATTTCAGCATATATGAAGTTTAAACAGATGTCTGTATCAGTTACATAACTACAGCTGACCTGAAGCTAGTGTCCTGGTGTTAACTTTTTGTGTTTGCCTTGTGAAACATTAGCTTGCCTGTGCATGTGTTTTGTTAGCTCTGATTGTACATATATTGCATGATGAAATTGTTGATAAGTGTTTCTTTTCTCTCCAGTTGAAAATATGGTGTTGAACGAAAAGGGTTACCCCATTTTGATCGACATGGAATCTGCCTATCACCCTTCATACAAGAACAAAATGCGTGGTAGGGCTGATTAGCACATATGTAACATTTCCTTTTAACATCACAGTAGGATGTCAACACTGTATATAAGCTATTGATGTGCTTTGATGTATATATGTAATTGTCCTTTTGCTGAAGTAGGAACACTCTCACTCACTCACTCACTCACTCACTCACTCACTCACTCACTCTACGACACTTGTTAGCTGATGTCAACTAAGGTCCTACACTGCTCAAACTGGTAAAAAAATAAATGCTCACAAACCATGGCTAAATTCTTTGTGAACATCTCCACCATTAATTTAGGGTAAACAGATATATTTTCTGCAAATTCTCAGTATATACAGAGGAACCTGTCAAAACTTGCATCTGTCCAATCCGGCAAGTTGTCAACACCAGCATAAAGTCTCAGTCCCTTCCACGTCTTGTACATTTATCATCAGCTCTACAATCCAGCATGCTGTCTAAACAGGACTTACTTCTTCAATCCTGATGAGTGCCGGCTTAGACAGCTTCCACTGTAATATAGACATGCGTATGGTCATAATAAAATAACATCAACAAGACAGATTGTGGGATTGACAAACACATTAACAAATGGAGGGAATACAATCAAATTCTAATGAGAGACTTAGCTAGATAATACTATATTGTAAACAAACATGCTTTGGAAAAAAACAAACTTTGTCTCTTTCAGCTACATACACATTCCTCCCTCCATGGTTCAGGGAATGCCTTGAAAGCCGAGATTTTGATTTACTCAAATCTCTCGACCTGTGGGCAGTGGGGGTTGTGCTGCTGCACATCATATATGGACGGGCCTTGCTCGGAAATGAGCAAGCAATCCTTCGGCGATGTAGATCATGTAACCCACAGAGTGGACCATGTCTGCATGTAATGTCCAAGTACCTTATCTTGGTAAGTTTGCCTGGAAGTTAATCTCAGGTTGCCTCCACAAAAGCAGTCATGTAAACAAATCCCCATCTCCCCCCAACCCTGAAAAATGCCTATGCGATAGAACAGTCCATTGGTATGTATTAATCCATCAGTTGGTTCATGATAACCTTGAATCTCTAAAATAGACATCTTAATACCCGATTGTCTCTGCACAGTCAGACAATCCGTACATTTAACTGCAAGTAAATTGACCCTTTGTTACAAACGAGAAAAGATTATTTCTTCCGTTATCAACTTTCAAAATGGACTTCTGTTGACTCACTTTGAGTCTGATATTTGATCATTAGTATTTGTAGACTTTAACCTGAGAGGTCCTACAATGAATTTAATTGGAAACTTGAAATGGGTTCTCCCTGTTTCTCAGATCTGCATTGTACCAGCAAGCTATATGTTATAAAACAAATAATTTAGGGTTATTGTTCACCATCAAAAGGAATAGAATACAAATCATGTCACACCTTTATCATTTCACTGCACGTCTAGTCACCACCAATGATATATCTGGAATATTGCAGACATTCACTATTGATAGAATACAGTCAAACCCCGTTTATTTGGACCCCACATATCCGGAATCCCCGCCTTCCGGACGAGTTTTATGTGAAACGAAACATAGGTTCATTAATTGTACTCCCTTAACCAGACGTCTCGGTATCCGGACGAATTTCAAGTGAAACCAAAACGTCTGGATAAAAGGGGGCTCAACTGTATTGTTAAAAGAGATGTAAAAGTACTACTCCACTCAATCTTAAGGCTTCAACTTGTAAAAGGGGATTAGAGTAAAGTGTTTCTGCAAAGCATCAAGTCATATATGTTTGTATATCTAGTCAAGTAATAAGGAAGTGAGTTTTATGGACGTCAAATTCTTTATTGTGAGGAACACAGTGTTTTCGAGTATATCTTTACTTCACCTGATGAAGGCATAAAGATGAACTACAAAACATTGTGTTCCTCATAATATAGAAACTGACATCCAAAAAACCTCTTCCTGAAGTGTATCACTTGTAAATGTCATTCAAAGACCTCATCAAGTAATGCTTGATCCAGTTGTAATAATGCCGTGGTTGTACTTCAGTTGGAACAGAACCCCAACATTGTCATGAATTACCTCCCCATCATCTCTCAGAGTGATGACCCTAAGGTTAGACGTCTGGCCTGCCTGATTCATGGGCTCCTTGCTCCAGCAGGTCCCACAGCCCAGCTCACTGCAGAACAGGCTGTAGATGGTCTTCATGGTAAGATCAATGGATGAGTAATGATGAAAACTAACTTCAGAAGTAGTTTGGTTATCAGGGTGTTAACTTCTTTCAGTTCACAAGGACACAGTATCCTGAATTGGTTACATGCTCAACTGGTATATCTGGAGTGAGGCTGTCCTGTTGGCATCATATATGTTTCCAATCACTTCGAAAAACTAACTTTATTTGCTGAGCTATTGACACACAACTGAGTATAAGTATTATTAATTCTCTTTTATGATGTAACCCGTGTTGTTTTAGGATTACACTTTCCCAAATATAATGTGTGTTACATTTGACCAATTTCTGAATGGCAGTGTGTATTAATCCCTTTCATGACATTTTTTAAGCATGGTATAATCAATACAGTATATTGCATTAGTAAAATGGAGAAGCTGTTTTATGTATTTAATTGTATTCAACAGCAACTGATAAAGGTTTACTTATATTTAGCCATAATGCATGATTTATATTTGCGTCAGTTTTAATTTTTATCCCCCCAGCATGTAATGCGGGGGATGTAGTCGACGCCTCGTCTGTCAGTCCATCTGTAATCATTTTGTTTCCGGAGCATAACTCAGGAACCGTTCAATATGTTTAGACCAAACTTGATAGATATAGTAATCTCAGCCTATGGTTGTGCCTTTTGCTATCAGTTTTGTTTTTTCATGGAACATTTTGATGTTAGTCTTATGGTGGGTTGGGCTTCGTTTCCGGAACAGAACTAAAAAAAAACATTCAATATTTTTCTGCAAAACTTGGTAGATACATCAATCAGAACCTGAAGTGGTGCTTTTTGCTATTTACAGGTTTTTGTGATTTATCGTTTTCTCGGTTTCTATGGAAACGTTTTGGACTTAGTCTCAAAATGGATGAAAGTTATAAAAAACGTTCAATATTTTTCTGCAAAACTTGGTAGATATGTGTGGCAGACCCCAAAGTGGTGCCTTATGTACAGGTTTTTGTGATTTCTTAGTTTCTTGGTTTCCATGGAAACAATTCAGACCTTTTCTCAAAAGTGAGGTGTGTGTTTCGTTTCTGGAGCACATCTCAGAAAGTTCAAAAGTTCCTAATATCTGTAAGCAAAACTAGGTAGATATGTTGGCAGACACCAACTTGGTGCCTTTTGCTATTTACAGGTTTTTATGATTTATAATTTTCTGGGTTTCCATTGAAATGTTTTGGACTTAGTCTCAAAATGGAGGGATGGGCTTTGTTTCCGGAGCACAACTCAAAAACTTCTAAGATGATTTGTCCCTCCAAATATATGGGGGCCGGGGAGATATGTCATCTTTTGCTGACTCTTGTTTATATCATTCTACTAAAATGTTAACGGGACAAAAAGGACATTGACTTTTTTTATCACAGTTCCAATGAACACATGGCCCAGTAGAATGTAAACTGAACTGAACTGAAACTGACCTGCCTAAATAACAACAATAGTTGAATTGTTTGCAGAATTTCATGGTAACTACATTGATCATTATATGTATGCGACATTTAGGAAAGAGGAAATAGGGATTTCAGTATATTACAATTCATATATATACAACATGTTTTGTAATTAATTTTGCCCCATTTTGATAGCTTCTTTAATTAGTGCATGGTGTAGTAACTTCTCAATATGTCATGAAATACATATATTACTTGCACTTGCCTTTTGCTATTTACAGATTTTTTGCATTATATTTTTGTTGTCTTTCCATGGAACATTTTGGTGTTATTCTTATGGTGGGGTGGGCTTCATTTCTGGAGCCGAACTCAAAAGCCATTCAATATTTTTCTGCAAAACTTGGTAAATATATCAATCAGAACCTAAAGTGGTGCCTTTTGCTATGTACAAGTTTTTGTGTTTTATTATTTGCTCCATTTCCATGGAAATTTTTTGGACATAGTCCCAAAATGGAGGGATGGGCTTCGTTTCCAGAGCAGAACTCAAGAACCGTTCAATATTTGTCTGCAAAACTTGGTAGATATTTCAGTCAGAACCTGAAGTGGTGCCTTTTGCTACATGCATTATCTTGTGATGTATGGAAACGTTTTGGACCTAGTCTGAAAAGTGAGACGTAAGTTTCATTTCCGGAGCAGAACTTAAAAACTTCTTAATATCTGTCCGTAGAACTTGGTAGATATGTGTTGCAGTACCCAAAGTGGTGCCTTTTGCTCTGTACAGGTTTTTCTGATTTATTATTTTCTCGGTTTCCATGGAAACGTTTCAGACTTAGTCTCAAAATGGTCGGATGGGCTTCGTTTCTGGAGCAGAACTCAAAAACCATTCAATATTTTTCTGCAAAACTTGGTAGATATATCAATCAGAACCTATAGTGGTGTCTTTTGCTATGTACAGGATCTTGTGATGTATTATTTTCTTGGTTTCCATGGAAACGTTTTGGACCTAGTCTGAAAATTGAGACGTGTGTTTCATTTCCAGAGCAGAACTCAAAAATTTCTTAATATCTGTTAGTAAAACTTTCTAGATATGTGTGGCAGACAGATCTTGAAATTGTGACTTTGCTGGTTACATATATATGGCATTTATAATTTTCATGAATTCCATGGAAACAATTCAAACTTAGTCTAGAAAAACACTGAGTAACTCTCAGATTATTTGTCCTTTCAAACATGTGGGTACCAGGGGCATATGTCATCTTCCGATGACTCTTGTTATCTTAGGTTGCACCTTGTGCAAGTAGGTTAACATCTCATAAATCCAGGGCAGGTTTAGATGACTGAACTGGTATGCTTACTGTTGTAGTGATGAGGTTCCTTCTTGTTACAGATGACAATGTGATTGCAGTCATCAAGAAGGATGGTTATCAGAGAGTTCGCCCAGCTGTTGTTCCTTGTGGCATCAGTATGAAGGCCTTTATGAATACCCCAGCTGTACAACAGCTTGTGAGTTTTACCAATTAATGTCTAAAGTGCATATCTTTGTCATAAAACTAATCTTTATTCATTTGGTGAGTATTGTTTTAGGCCATTTTTAATATTTCAGCAATATCATTATTTATTACGGGAGGTCAAAGGGTATACATATTTCTTTTTGGCTTTACTTGATACTTTAATTAGTTTAGTTTAGTTGACAATTCTGCAAAAGTGCTAACATGATTTTACCGGTGACAACTACCTGTATTTATAAGGTATAATTTTGAAGCAGGGTATTTCAGACCTCAAATTCTCGTCTAGAGCCATTCTAAGGTGGGACCTGTGAAGGTCCAAGTTAAAATTGATCCCCAGTAACACATGCTTGGGGTAAGAGGCGACTAATGGGATCAGGTGATCAGGCTCGCTGACTTGGTTGATACATGTCATCAACTGCTTAGATCGATGCTCATGCTGTTGACCACAGGACTGTCTGGTCCACACTTGATTGTTTGCAGACTGCTGCCATATAGCTGGAATATAGCTGAGCGCTGTGTAAACCAGACTCACTCACTCACTCTTAGGTGGGATTTGAATGTTTTAGTGTTTTTCTGCTTTGAATGACCAGTTAGTTTGACCTAGATTTTACGTACAGGCTGCTGTAAAGTCTTTCTTTTAACTTTCAGAAAAATCAAAACCCAGACTTACAGGAAGGGATGTATTTTACCTGGGACCAGGTCTACGATGGGAGGACAATTGACAAGATCATAAACAAACATGATAGACTAACAGAGTGCTGTGTCCTTCGAATTCATGCCTCCATCAGATCCCATGTTCGACCCTCTAACTTAGTCCAGTCCCAGACTAGCAGTAATCATTAGGACCAACATGTAGAACCACAGACTCATCCTAATATAAGTTGTTTTCTGGTCACGAGGGGGACGTTGATGTACCCTTGATGTTTGTTTATGTTACATAAACAAACATTGAAGGTGCATCAACCCATGGGCCCAATGAGTATTTATGTTACCAAACACCTCAACGTTAATTTTGAATTGTTTGAAGCATGAGTACAAATCTTTATGTAGCCATCACTAGATTTTGCAGGTAACAAGAAAAACACATTTAGAGTTATCTCCCTTCCACTGGTTGGCATCCACAAAACATGGGTAGTTACTGTACATCATGCATGATTTAATATCGTTTTTGATAAAGAATCACTACCAGGAAATACCAAATGAGTTTGACATTCCTAGCGGGGTACATAGAAATTTACTTGCTTGGTATCAGTGTATACTGAAAATAATAGAAGAGTGCTCAGCCATTTTGATGATAAAATGTGTGCACTAAAATAATGATGATTGCTGTTTCATTGCCAATGCAACCGTCAATATAATGTTTCTTGATCATAAAACTGACAGGGGAAAATAAGGGGATGGACTGACTTATGGTTACTTGTTTTTTACGTGCAGGTCTCCGTGTTGGAATAGGTCCCTAGCAACCTGTGCTAGAATCTTGATGAACTTTCTTGAATAGAGTTTAGTCAACAATTTAAATGTTAGCATCAAGTGTATTCACTGACTTGCCAAGCAGTAGAGTACCACCATATACCTGTTCGGCTTAAAAACAAACAGTCTAAGGGTATATGTGAAATTCAATTACGATTTTAGAATAAATAATTTTGAGCACAATTACAAAGTGCCAAATTCCATTCACCTACAATGCTCATGGTGCTACAATACAAATGGATCAGTGTGCTATTCTTCTGTTTCATTCTCATCTTCCTTGGCCGTATACAACCCTGGCCTCCTGTAAGGTGCTACAAGGTTGTGTGTTTCCATCACATTCTTACGGTCCCCAGTCCTGGGTAAACAGTAGGTTGGGGATGGGTAGGAAACCTGCATGTACTTAACTGAATCAGAGTCTAGTATCTGGCAATGAAAGCATATCGGTCAGCTTTCTGAGTATTCAGTCACGATTTGAAAGAGATTATGTACTGAGGCTAAATTTACTTAGACTGCTCCTACCAGATTTTAGTGAAGTGACATTACAAGTGTCTCCGTGTGGGACAGAACTGAAGCCATAGATACTATCACATGTCAAACTGGAGAAATAAGCTCATCCCATTGCTTAACTCAACCTGATTTGTGACTTGTATCATGCACATTTACAGGTGTGAAGTTATTTTTCCCCATCAGTATATATATTCTATTTTCATATGGCAAAGATGCAGCTTGTTTGAACTACCAAAGGAAGACATATAATGGCTTCTCATTGCTCAGCTTTGTATTTTAAGGCACCAGGTGACAATCAGTTCATGAAACAGAATTAATATTTCAGTTTGAATGTGACATTTACCAACATTAATGAAAGTTGCCTCTGTGGTTCTACATGTCTACTGTCAGAGACCACTCGTCTGTTGGTAGTTGACCTGATGCTGAATAACAGAAAGTGCAGACTTTCTGCTTTTACTTTACATACAACTTGTCTTAGCTTCTTAGTGCTGTTTGTTTTATGGCAATATTGGTGCATAATGAAACTGCTTTCAAGCTGAAACCATTACAGTTAACATTACTATATACCATATTTAACTTATTTAGCGCCATCTCCCTAATAAGTGCCTCCATTAGAAGGATGTAGCAAGCACTTTACCCAATCTCACCCGCTGAACAAAAGTTTTTGTTATTGGTGTACGTCCTGTTCATTTTCAACAAGCTTGGCTTTTTAGTCCCTTGACAATAATGTTCAATCCTTTTCCTTATTGACTGACAGTTTCCTGTGATTTTAAAGCTATTCATAATTAGCACTCCTTCACAAGATGATAAACACCCTTTTACATTTTAATTAGGTGTAAAAGGGCACTTAATATGTCAAATACAACTATGTATTTGTGTAACTTTTGTCGCAAGAACAGGAATATCTAAGAATTTGGCATTGAAGGGGACTCTGCCAAAATGAGTCCTAGAATCTGTAGTTTACTGAGAAATCTGAATGATCCCAAACCACTTCTAAAAAGTACTGCCTATCCATAGATACAATGGCACTTCCATTTTTGTGGAAGTCAGACTGAGTGGGTTTGGTTGCTGACATTGTCAGCAGTCATTTAGGGGCCTCACTCATAACTTCACTTCCTGTTCTTGTGTTTCTGTTTCATGTACTTCAGATAATATCTGTTTCATGTACTTCAGTTGATACCTGTTTCATGTACTTAAGTTGATATCTGTTTCATGTACATAAGTTGATATCTGTTTCATGTACTTAAATTGCTGTCTGTTTCATGTACAGTTCGTTTTATGCATTTTGACTGAAAAACACTGTTCGTTATATCTGTCAACATGGGGAATTCATTTTACTGCATTTAGCAATGAACTGCAACAGTAACAAAATATTCTCTGTTATGACTAGTATCTACACATTGTGTGTGGGTAGATGTTAGTATGCAGTCAAGCATAGGTCATGGTGTCCTTTCTGAAATGGTATCTATGCAGTTGTATGGAAAGTGGTATCTTTTTGAAATGGTATCTATGCAGTTGCATGGAAAGTGGTATCCTTTGGAAAAATGGTATCTATGCAGTTGTATGGAAAGTGGTATCTTTTTGAAATGGTATCTATGCAGTTGTATGGAAAGCGGTATGTTTTTGAAATGGTATCTATGCAGTTGCATGGGAAGTGGCATCTCTGAGCTCAAGGGTGTGAATTTATTTACACAAGTGCAGGTCTTAACAGGATGCCAACGGTGGAAATATTTTGCAAATCATGCTGTAGATAGGGGTTCAAATCCCCAGATGGGTACAGTTTGTGAAACCCATTAATGGTGTCTCAGCATTGATGTTGCTTTGGGCTGAAAATAGTCCCCGATTCATGAGTCCACCCAGGAGAGTATCCATGTATCCATGAGTATGCATACCTGTACTGTTCTAGAATGATTGGTTTCTCATGTAGCAGTATCCACACTGTTCAGTGAAACCAGACCACTCAGTCAACCCCCATTCACTGTGAGGGAATGGCATCTAATAAAATGGCGCGACAAACCTTTGGTTCAAAGCCTACACATATCATCTTGGTGCAGTGTTTCCCCTAGGTATAAAACATTATCAGTCATTGTGACTCCCTGGTGTCATGACTGGGAGTCCTTGGCATGTTTTGGGAGTCAGCTTTAGTTAAGTGTTTCCCCTTGGCATTAAACGTTCGCAGTCATCATGACTCTCTGGCTCCATGAGAGGGAGTCATGAACATGATTTGGGGAGTCAAATATGCAGGTTTTCTGCATCATGGGAAACACTGCCTTTGTGATCTGGTTTTCAACATGTTTTCATTTCTTAAGTATATTTATCGTGTCACTGCTTTAATATTCATGCAGTACTGTTGAAATGGTCATAAAGTCTTAATTTTCTACACTTAAATTACCATTAAATTATATCTGCCTCGTTTGCATCTGAAAGCTTTAAACACAGAGTAAGTCCCAGGGCCCATTGGCACAAAGTGATCTTAGTGCTACGACTGTCTTAAGCCTATATTGGAGAATGGGAGTCATTGTAGCACTAAGATTGTTTTGTGCAAGTGGGTCCAGACCCATAAATGGATTTAATCAGACCTGACAAAGAAAATAACTCTGTTACACTGAATAATAAGCCTTAGACATATATTAACTGTTTTACAGTTGATTCACAACAGTTATTTTTCTAAAAATCTGACTCTTGAGTTGTAGTCAGAATCAAAAGAATGGAACATGTCATCTACAATTTTAATCAGACCATTAGGCTGGCTAGTTGTAACTCTAGCCCATCTCAGGTGGTTGGACCCTTATCTTATTTCATACACTGCATACAGATGTCCAGAGTAAGTGAGACATGTGATCATTGTACCCCTTAGTTTAAGGGGCATCAAATCTTGCTGGTCTCCTTGACGTTAACACCTTGTACTCAATGTACTCTATGTCATCATATCCTCCTGTGTGGGTTAAAACCGTTGCAAGTCTGACATTGCTCAGTATCCCCAATCAATACTGACACAAGAGCGCCATTTGGAATTCAGTCCTCAGTGTGTATATTCAAACAAGTGTACATCCTTATAAAGCAAAAAAAAAAAACTGACTGAGCCATTTCCAATGCTATCATGTTTCTAAAGCCTGCATATATTTTCTAGGATGATCTGAATTTCTTTACAATATTTAAAAAAAAAGGGTCTTTATTTTTGTCATGGAAAATGTTCAAGGATCTGTCAGTGTAAGTAAACTTAGTCTCAGGATTATTCGTTACACTCCTCTACGGAGTCTAACAAGGCCTAGTAGGAAGTCGCGTCAGGTACTTTTGAGATTGACCAATCTGAACACAGCTTACCAAATCACGGAAGTGGACATTCACACATACCTTTTGAACTTTTTATCTCGAAAAGGTTTGTACCAGAATGATTTAGAATGCTGTTTTCTGTACATGACCTACATGAAGCTCACTACAACACTGTCAACAGTGAGTAAACAGTCTCTGAATATAGCATTTTTGTCAATATTCAAGGATGTCAGCTTGTGGTAATAAAGGCTAATCGCAACCATGTGATCAGAAAGCCCAAAGCTGTTTTTCATTTATTGGGGGGATTAGCAAACATTGTCTGATTGGTTAAATCAGTTCATCCGTCTCGCATTTGATTGGATTGTCATAGGTATCTCAAGGATTACCTGACGCAGCCTCCTACTAGGGTTTGTAAGACTCAGGATGGGAGTGAAATGAATAATACTGAGACAGAGTTTACTTAGACTGAGTGTCTGTTTGCTGACATTTCAACTCAGTGTTCAGTTTCAGTGCTTGAATTAGAGTGACATTCCCTTCAGATATATTTTGAACCTCTTTAAAATCATTCTAATTCACAGTACTACACCATCTTGATTAGTGATTGTAGTTATCGGACCTGATATAAAAAGGTTAGAAGTGAGTAGAATGTTTGCGTATCCATCTATGCAGGTACTTGCACAACAGCCCTATGGTAAAACTGTGGAATGTACAACATGTAAACATTTGCAATAGCTTAAACCCTGTCATTAGTTTCTGTTTTCCATTTCATTTTTTTGATGTTATATTTTTCTATATTTTCTTCTAATAAATGCTTTATAGTTGCAGTAGCGTTTGTATTGATTGAATTTCTTGAGAAACTGAAACTTATGTTATGTAATACATCTGTGTGATTTAAAGTGTTAGGGAGTGCATACCATAAATGTCTGATGTAAAGAACTCGAGTCCTTTCGAACGTGCTCCTCTGGCACCACTGAGGGAATGTTGATATTTTATTCTATTTGTTGAACACTACATCCTCCACCACTAGGGTGAACAATGTAATCTGCTATCACCTGGAACACAAATGTAACGATCAGTGAGAGCAAGACTTACTTAAGGTGTTGTATGACAAGATACAAGAATTGTATCATGTGTTTATGTGTGGCTCAAAAAGTAATACAAGTTTAAATTATTTAATACAAAGGTAATGTTTAAATTCATCGTTTTATTTTGTGGTTCTATACTATTGTCTGATCGGATGTATATCCTGTGCAGCTTTTCACTTTTTAGAATACAGCTTTTTCAAAGTGGAATTTAAAGGCTGGAATGCCAAGCCACCTGAAAGTGTTTTGATAGTCCATGTTAGTATGTATGATACAGTGAGTGAGTGAGTGAGTTTTAGTTTTACGCCGCACTCAGCAATTTTCCAGCTATATGGCAGCGGTCTGTAAATAATCGAGTCTGGACCAGACAATCCAGTGATCAACAACATGAGCATCGATCTGCGTAATTGGGAACCGATGACATGTGTCAACCAAGTCAGCGAGCCTGACCACCCGATCCTGTTAGTCGCCTCTTACGACAAGCTGAGTCGCCTTTAATGGCAAGCATGGGTTGCTGAAGGCCTATCCTACCCCAGGACCTTCACGGGTCTGTATGATACAAGTGTGTGTGTTATGTATAAACATAACTGACGTCATAATTGTTACTTCCATGTCAGATAAATTTCAAAGTGTAGTACAATGATATTAGCAGTGTAAAAAAACTACAGCACCTACGCCTGAGAACATCTTGTTTAACCTGGGGCGGTGGGGTAGCCCTGTAAAGCATTCGATCGTTACACTGAAGGCCCAGGTTTGATTACCCACATGGGTACGATGAGGGAAGCCCATTTCAGGTATCCCACCCTGTGATATTGTGGGAATAATACCAAATTGACCAACTCACTGACTCGTCTGCCTAACATCAAACAACATTCCAGTGATCATTGTGGCCAGTTAATAATCAAGCCAGGACTGGATAATACAGTGACAGAGTTTCATGGTGATATTATGTGTGTGAAATGAGTTAATTCAAACAGAGACAACGTCTATGTACATACAATCCCCATGCACAATTAGGCAATAGTACACACACAAAAAACATCATCATTTTATTGCTTCAATGTCACACAAATACTGAAAGTCCATGTACATTAACTATATAAGTACAAACATGCAATAAAAAATATGCAAGGTGTGAAAAACAGCACCTACACCTTGGAAAGCCTTTAAAGCATTTTGTATCAGATCATGTACTTGTATAAACATACAAGTGTACTGTACAAAAATATTTGCTGGCCCTTGTGGAAGTGTATTGGAAGAATACCTCCACTTAATATACACAAATATACACCAGGCAACATGATGTTTAAATACAATATTTACTCTAGTAAGAACTGGTGGTGACTATTGAGGGAAAACAACTATTGCGACCAACTATTGTATTACTATTGTAATGGTTTTTCTCTCCTTGAATAGTCTCATTTGAGTGAGTGAATGAGTTTTATGCCGCATTTAGCAGTATTCCAGCTATATGGCAGCGGTCTGTATATGATCGAATCTGGACCAGACAATCCAGCGATCCACAGCATGAGCATCGATCTGCACAAATGGTGTCTCATTTGAAGTCATTTCCAGAACTGAATGTATAGTTCATATAAAACAGAAACAAGTTTCAGTCTCTAACTGACAAGGACCTTTAAACCCAGATCAAGTTTACAGCAGGTAACGAGAGTAGATAACTCAAATCAAAGCGAACGAATCTAGTACTTCATGTATTCTATCCTGCTCATTTTGCCAATGAAAGTAATGGTAATTACTTTACCACTGATGGTCACACATACTATCAATGCATCATAGTTTTTTTGTTTCTGCCATTGATTAACTGCTATCAGAAACTCAACAATTGCAATCCATCAATAGTTAGATACAGTCCAGTCTTGTTAATCAGACATTGTCCTTTGCACAGCAAATTGTCACATTAATGAGGATGTCGGACTAAATAAATGTGACTAAGTTATGTTTATTCAATTAGTTACCAACAAAAGCGTCAGATAAATCGGATTGTACGATAAACTGAGGTTGGATTAAAGAGACTTGACGCTACAGCTGAAGAAAGTACCTTCACTTCAGATCTGGCTGCAAGAAATCTGAGTGAATTCTGTACTAAGGGGTAGTGGGGTAGTATAGTGGTTTTAGCATGCATTTGTCATGCCGAAGACATGGGTTTGATTCCCCACATGGGTACTAAGTATGAAGCCCATTTCTGGTGTCCCCTACAGCGATACTGCTAGAGTATTGCTAAAAGCAGTGTAAAACGAAATTCCCTCACGCTCCCTGGAATAAGCCAGAATGCCTGCATATTCTTATGTATAAAATATATCTACTGGCAACATCGCTATTTTAAAGTGGTTTATGAACATACACAATATAACTCATTCATGCCAAAGTGAATACTTCATTCTGTTTGTCAATACTCTGTGCAAAAAGCATGTGATGTCTTTAATAAGTTCAAGTTAAATTCTGTATGTGCCCAGAGAACACAGACGTAGTATTATGACATTTAAAACAATGCTATTTGCACACTGTATGATGCATCAAGTCTTGAATGAAACAAAAAGACAAAAAACATGAATGGTCTTTGAGACCAATGTCCATATTTCCAATGTCTATTTTCATTGCCAAAACAATATGCCCAATATTCTCCTTTTCCATTGTAGTGGAGATACAGGAAATACACCGAGGACCTTACAAATGCTTAAAAAAACATTTTCTGATTATATTTGAGCCACATAAATAGTGCAGATTAGTGACTTGTACATGCCATTTTGCATTATTTCAATGTAACCTTTCATGTAGATGCTTGTATACCACAGAAATGGTACTTGTTAAATAAATGAAATCAAAATGACTAGATTACTTGTAATGATCTTTCAGAACACGAGGTCTGATTTTCGGAATTCACTGTAATTGTCTCTAATTGATAGGGTAGCCTAGAGGTTAATGTGTTTACTCTTTACACCATAGACATGAAGTCTTTTCCCCAAATGGCATCAATGTGTGAAGCCCTCAATGATATTGGTGAGGTGTGATATTGGCTGAAATATTCCGAGAAGCAGCTAAAACTAGGACTCACTCACTTCTATTCCAGAAAACATAAGCTTCCTTCATGCTTTCAGGGCCTCATTCCACAATGCAACCTTAGAGCTATAATGATCAAAGCCTATCGTAAAATATGGGATTTACAATCACATTAGTGCCGAGATCATTTTGTGAAAACGGTCCAGATTCCTGGAGTGAGTGAGTTTAGTTTTACCCCACTTTCAGCAATATCCCAGCAATATCATGGCTGAGGACACCAGAAATGGGCTTCACACACATTAACTATGTGAGGAATCAAACAAGGGTCTTTGGTGTGTCGGGCAAATGCTTTGACCACTAGGCTACCCAATCGTCCCGTTCCAGAACTCAAGAGCTCAACACAAGGTTTGACAGATGTAAACTTTCAAAACATTAAATAACACCATTGTATCACTTGGTTGAAATACAGTGGAGTACAATGACTGATTTCAGTAGCAATGCATAGAATCTGGCCTTGGAGTGGCACATGAACACAACAACAAACGTCAGTTTCTTCAGGAAACTTTTCTGATACTTCAAACATTAAGAACACAGCACATATATTATTATAATCAAGAGTTAAAAACTTTGACTGACATTTATATAACAAAAATAAAGTTAATCTAAAATATATCACAATAAGTAAAAAGTAAATGGAGCCCCAAACTGACTTAAGAGTTGAGTCAATTATTTGAGTCAGGACTCTCTATATTGACTAGGATTTGAGTAGATTCAACCTTCCCCCATACTAGATATGAGTTGGGACTCCCTTTTAATTTATTCTCTTTGGTCTGTGAGAGAGACAATCAACATCTAGACTTATCCACCTCAGTTTGGTGTACTGGATACACTGTACTCATGCTTACACAGCACCTTGCCAATCCCCAACCCATTTCCTTACAATGATGAACACAAAATTATGTCACAAGCTTCCATTTCAAAAGTTGGACCTGTAAAATGTATTATGTGTGACAAAAGCAAGAAATGACTTCACATGATTGGGTTTAAACAATGCACAAATCTTCACAATTCAACATATTTATACATTACATTGAAAACATCTAGTGAAATCTGCTCGTTTTTCTGTTTTTACTTGCTAAACATTGTCAGCCAATTTATCTAAAGAATGTTCAGTTGATAAGATGCCCTGAGGGACGTGATGAGGTAGCCTAAAGAATAAAGCATTTGCCTGTCACCCCTGAGTCCCCTGTTCGATTCCCCACATGGGTACAATATGTGGATGCCCATTTCTGGTGTCCCCCGCCGTGATGTTGCTGGAATACTGCTAAAAGCGGCATAAAACCATTCTCACTCATATATACGATTGCACATTACATTACTTAATGAAATCAGGCACTAGATTTTAGACTTGATCATTTACAGATCAGCCTCATATTGCTTGTATACTACTGGATGTGACGGTCCATAACAAAAAGAACAGTGATTACAGGAACTGATCCTGGTTAGTGTCATCGCAAGTGCAGTTTCTCCATCCACTTCTTGATGCTGCCTGAATCCTCCTTTCGTACTGTGATGATGCATCTACTGTTGATTGTGTGGTCACTTGGAGGCTGAGCTAGAGTCCATTTCTTCTTCTTCAGTTTATCATTCAACTGGAAGAAACAGACGATCAGTATGGTCACTCGTTTTGACATTGATTGAGTGAGTAAGCGAGTGAGTGATGCTTCTAGTAATATTCCAGCAATATGTGAGGGGTCACGATAGATGGCCTCTTACACTGTACCTATGTGTGGAATAGAACCTTGGTTTTCAGCATGATGGGAGAATGCATTAACCACTTGGCTACCCCATCAACCCTTCACTCGTGTTTTGCACTGTAAAACTCTAAGAATGAGTAAAGGAATGCTGTGATGAAATGGTGTTACCACTTCTTCAAAGCGTTCCTTCACTCATTCTCAGATGAGAGAGGGGGTGACAGAGTAGCCAAGTGGTAAATATATACACGCACACACGCATTTTCTTTTCCAAGACTAACATGGCAAGGATATAATGTAATACAAGATGGCTATACACCATTTGTCACACTTAAATTTCATTTGGGCAAAAACCATCAGTGTGTCAGTTCTTATTTTGACAACCTACAGGCCATGATTAACACTTTATGAAATAAATTTTCCAGTATTAAATATTGAGGAAAGGTGAAGAACAGTTCATTACCTTTTGTTGTACTTCCTGTTTCTGAAGCACCTGTCCAACAGATGTACCTGGTTCCACAACTGTTTTATACAGCAGCCTGTCTTTAGACTTAATCTCAATCTCAATCTGCATCTCCGCATCCTCCCCTACACAGAGTATCAAACATAGCGAGTCAGTGAGTTCAGTTTACACTGCTTTAAGTAATATCCCAGCAATGTCACTGTGGGGGACATCATAAAGGGGCTTCACACTTTGTGACCATGTGGGGAATAGAAACCATACCTTCAGGGGGGTGAGCAAATGCTTTAAACACTATGCCACTCCATTGCCATAAGGGACTACCATCTCCATTCTGTGTTTCAATAAATAATCAATATCACTTTGCAACTGAGTTTTGTGCCAATGACCAGTACAAACAGCTGTCTCCTGAAATTAAACTGATAATTGCTGGATTATCACTAGTGTTTGGCTAAACACTATACTACAAATTTGATTGTATTGTATATAAGAACTTCACTACCCCTCTGGTCTTTTACTTAAAAGTCTTCTCAGAAAAAATACAAAGAGGGCCTGCACAGATACAATTTTTAATGTACCACAGTTTTCAATGTTGAAACTTGTGAGTGTGGGAGCCTCTGCTCATTTGTATTTCTGCATTAAGCTATAGTGGCGTATGGCTTGAAGTTATTTATTAGGTTACACGGGAGGTGTGACACTCTGGATAATGGATATGATTAAAGGTTCTGTACTGGACAAGGCAAATCAATCAAGATTTGTGAGTGAGTGAGTGAGTTGAGTTTTATGCCACACTCAGCAATATTCCAGCTATATGGCAGTGGTCTGTATATAATCGAGTCTGGACTATACAATCCAGTGATCAACAGCATGAGTATCAATCTGGCAACTGGGAACCGATCACATGTGTCAACCACAATCGAGACATGTAGTACACATTTCCAACATACAAGCTAATCAGTTGAACAATAATGTCCTCTGAGTCAGTAAGTTGAAAATAATTTACTTTGGGCCAGGTAAACCTTCAATACCTGATGCAGACAGGACTGAGTATTCAGATTTGCTGATTAGGTTGATGCATGTTGTGAATCACTGGATGGTCTGGTCCAAAATCAATTGTTGACAAATGATATATCAGGTTCTACAACACTGACTGGCTAATCAATAGAACATGGTTGTTAGCTATAAACACTGCACTCAGCTACTATCCAGCTATAATCCAGTGATTGACATCATGAGCTTTGATCTATCCACTTGTGATACAATGAAATGTGTCAACAAAGTCAGAGAGCCTCATCCCATAATGAACCTGTTAGACAGGCATTGGTTGGTGAGGACCAATTATAAGCCGAATCGACACAGTTTACTGATTGGTATGAAGATATCATCAAATCGAATGCCATTTCAAGTCATCATCTAAATATGCACTGTATTATAATGAAAATACCACTGAGTATCTTGTAGGCCTGCTCTGCTCTGGAGCACTCCTTTTCACCTTGATGCTGTTCTGTCAGGAATGTCAAAGTCTTCCTGAGTAATTTCCCTTCTTTAGTTTTGACAGGAAAATCTGTGTCATGAAGCTTAAGAATGTTGCGACCAAAAGAACTGATCTGAAAAAATAAATCTCTTCTTTTGGTGTCCAATTTCAAAGCCTCAGTGACTCAAAGAGATTGAAGATAATAAGGTCAGTTCAATAATATTTGTACCATTGTTTGCATTTGTAAAGAGTCTCTGGCTTTTTAATTAGGAATATATTTCAGGCAATTAATGCTGAACATTTCAGCTTATTATAAAATTATTCATAAATATTTTTTGTTGGAAGTTATCATTTTATTGGCAGTTTAAGATATTGTTGAACTTATTTGGGTATATTAATTTTTTTCAAAAAGAACTGTGTTAATACATAAACTGCATTCAAAGTCCATCAGTTAGGAAAGCTGGGTTTACATGGATTTCAACATCTTTATTCTCTTACTGTAACTTTCTAGTATCAATCAGTTTCTAGTTGCATTCAATGACAAAGATACCTATATCAATATGTCCGACAAAAAATCAAATCAACAGATAACTCTGTCTTTTTCGATACTAAAGCCTTTAAATGACACTCTCATCAGCTCTTTCAGGCAACTACATCCAAAACCTAAACTGTATGTTTCGAGGTATTTAATGAGAATAGAACAAAAAAACCGATCTTTCAAACAGTAATCATGTCAAAGAAGTGCCAAAAATAGATTTTAGAAACTGATATATACATACATGATTCATAATTTGCCTCAAGACATTGCTGCAATTACAGCTCTTGGCAGGACATTCTTGACACTGTTTCTTAAAGTCTTTCACTTGGTTTGACCAGGGCCTCTTGCTGGTCAGCAGGCAAATGGCCACACAAACCACTGCCCATAAGTCCATAGTTACCAACAAGGGAGAGAAACGCTCTTCTTTTTTTATGGCTCTCCACCAAGGAGGTAAAAACTGAGATGTGTAACCTGGAAAAGAGAATTTGAAAAAAAATTATCCATGAGGTACCATTCACAATTTATGGCCAGCAAGGGGTTGATGATGATGGTGCTTGCATGCGTGTCTGCCTGCCAGTCACCTATTTTGTGCTGAGGTGTTGCGGGGTCATCAATTTTGTACACATGTACTTGTGGATGGGGGTGCCAGCAAGTTGTACATGATCTTAAAATATCAACATCATAGCCATATTTATTAATGGTCACTAAAAGAAATATATTTTAGTTCAAACTATTTTTTCAGTTGTGTGGCAGGAAATTCCCTCTTAGTTGGTAACCTAGGATATCTTCTTTGAGCAAATTAGCAACACATGAAATACACACCTGTTATTCTGTCTGGAAGGTTGGCTAACATTATTTTCACTCCACTGAGAACACCTTATCTTGTTTTAGTTTGTTGTATAACAATGCGCTAAGCATTATTTCTTGCCATAGGGCAGCAGTTTGTATATAATCAAATACAATAATATATGCACAAGTCTGTGTGATGTGTCTAGTGTGTAGTGGTAGTTGGTAGTGGCTTTTTTGCTTTTGCTTTAACGTCTCTTCCGCTCTACTGCTATACCGCTGGCTAGCCGTAAAAGGTGAAAGGAAAGCCGAGTGCGTAAGTCTTTCCTGCCAGTACATAACCTCTCCATAGACTAGACTCTTGTAGTGCCTCCTAGTGGCAACACACGGTAACTGGACACCTTGCGGCTCCAGGCTAAACTACAGGGGATCTCGGAGCAGCATGGGCCCCAGAGGTTCAATATGCAGGCCCACCGGCGAGTGGACATGCCCTGGTATTGATCCAACCATGCCCCAGCCATGGGTAAATGGTGAGAAGGACACTTTCTCTGAGCAAAGGAGATTCTACAGGAGTCCAATGGTCAAGTGTCACCAATAGGTGTTTCACCTGAGAAGCTTGGTTTATCCAAGTCCCTCTCTAATTCCCCTTGATAATGATGATCAAAGTAAACAAATGTTCATGCCGGATCGGACGTCGCCCGGAACAACAAGGTCCGCGCTGGGAGTGTAGTGGGACTCCCAGTGACAAATCAGCTACCACCAACAACTGCTGTGCCAAATGTGGCAAACAGTATGTTAGGACAAAACACCTCCTACAACATCAGGCCAGTTGCCAGAACAAAGAAGTTGCAAAGAAAAGTAACACCTACAAATGCAAATATTGCAACAAGGAGTATGTCTACCAAAAGAGTTATCAGAAACATACAGAGATCTGCATGAAAGAGAACAATGTCAATGATACTCAAACTGTCCAACCTATCATACAAGCCAGGGGTCAACATACTCATACCTCAAAACCACCTAAGGTGGGAAAGCATGGACACCCTGACAGACTGAAAGTGTTGTTATGGAGAGCTGTTCCAGACAAGAAACATGGAAAAACCCTCATCAAACTTACTTGAAGTAAGTTTGGGATAAGCAACAACATACCAATGGTGATAAGAGGTGTCAAGAGAAACAAAAGAATCGAAATGTGGCGTACGGATAGACAATCAGCGGAATCGCTTTTTCAACAAATTCGACAAAAATGTCATGAAAACAAATGGAGGCAGTTCTGTAGTTTGGGTTGCAATTACCTCCAAAGAAAATCACGCCACTATCGAGATGACACAACCTCTATATCTGAAGTAAATACCATAGACCTACCTCAGGACTCAGAAGCTGTACATGATGAAACTAAAGCTCTAAAAGTACTACAGTGGAATGCCCAGTCACTGAAGAACAAAGTTAGTGAATTCAAGCTACTCTTACAGGAGGAAAACATTGACATAGCACTGCTCAGTGAAACAAGAATAACAGAACATGAGAACTGGCAAGACAAGTTCAAAGGCTACTGCCTATATAACTCCCCAAGGCCAAACAAGGAGGGCGGAGGTGTAGCACTATTGACAAAAAGTCATCTAGGAGTGTCAGAAGTAAAGACCTACTACTCTGAGATCATAGAGTACATCAGTGCAGATATCACAGTCTGTAAAAACTTCACATTCTGTGCCTCATCCATCTATGCCAGGGAAGGATGTAGCAGGCTGACCAACGAACTAGATGATATCAGTCAGGGTACCAACTCATATCTAGCCGGTGATTTCAACGCTAAAAGCACCCAATGGAACAGCACCCAAACCAACTCATCTGGTGCAAGACTCTCAGCATGGATAACTGACAGCAACCTCCTGCCAATCAATGGTACTGAGCACACTCATCAAAGCCACTCAACGGGGCATACTGACTCCATCGATGTAACAATTGTTAGCCCAAATCTTGCCCCTCAAATAAAGTCATGGAAAACCGTGGATGATACTCTCGGCAGCGATCACTTCCCAATCATCACAGAGATAGAACTTCCCGGTTCCCCACAAAACACCACCAAAGAAGTGAGATTCAACATCAAAAAAGCTAACAGAGAAGGATTCACATCTCTACTAGCACACCAGATTGAGGAAACACAAGCCATCATAACACACTCATCTGTTGAACAGAAGGTGGAATCAATTACCAAGTGTATTGTTGATGTGGCAGAAGAAACTTATCCTTCAACCAAACTTCACAAGAGACCACCTGCACCTTGGTGGAATGAAAGTATAAGCAAGGACAGAAAGGCTAGAAGAAGAGCCAGAAGAACTTGGAAACGTACCCGCAACTTGAGGGACAAAATAGCATACAAATGTCTAGAAGCCAAAGTAAAGAGGGATATCAAGATCGCCAAAACCACTAGTTGGAGAAATTTCATCTCAACTCTTACAAGAGACACTCCTTCCCATACTATCTGGAGGAAAATAAAAGCAATCAACGGCAACACCAACTCAAGTCAACCAGCCCTATTCCATGATGGTGTAATGATCACTGACACGAAAGAAAAGGCGCAATTATTTGGAAATCACTATGCCAACAAGTGTTCCTCCATTGACACGGATTTCAACAAAAGTACCTTTTCTGATAGTGAACAACATATTGCTGACAACCTAGATTTGCTGTATTCTTCTGAGGCTGAGGAGGACCAACCTTTCACGAGACATGAAATGGACCTTGCCATAAAAGAACTGACACTAAAAGCTGCTGGTCCTGATAAAATTCACAACCAGATGCTGATGGACCTACCACCAAATGCAAAAGACATCATACTCAATCTGTTTAATGAGATTTGGAACTCTGGCACTTATCCATCAGCATGGAAGACTAGCCAAAAAATTCCCCTTCTAAAACCAAACAAAGATAAACAAGCCATTAAATCATTCCGTCCTATTGCCCTCACCTCCTGCCTAGGTAAACTCATGGAAAAGATGATCGCCAGACGATTAACATGGAAATTGGAGACAGAAAAGATCTTTCACAAATCTCAGTGTGGCTTCCGCCCAAAATCAGGTACCATAGATGCACTCATGCAGCTAACTGAACAATGTCATCAAGGATTAAGCAGGAATGAATACACGGTTATAATCCTGATCGATCTAGAAGGTGCATTTGATAAGTTGTGGTGGGATGGAGTCACCTTAAAGGCAGCTGAACTGGGAATAAGTGGCAGACTTCTTAAATTCATCAGAAGCTTCCTCAGCGAAAGACACATCCAAACCAAAGTAGGTAATGAGTATTCAGACTTAATCAGCATCAACACTGGAACACCCCAGGGTTCAATAATCAGCCCAATCCTTTTTAACATCATGATGCAGGATCTACCATCTGTAGTTTCAAAGCCACTGGGACAAGTCACATATGCTGAGGATGGCTCCATATATATCACTCACAAAGATCTCAACCACATTGTGACGCATGCCAATGAATGTATGGAAGCAATAAACAATTGGGCAACCAAGTGGAAATTAAAGATATCCCAAGAAAAGACAGAATACACAGTCATCACCAGAAAACGAAAACATGTGTTGCCACTTGACAAACTTGGTATACAAATCTCTGGTCGGTCAATAGGCTACAACAAAAATCCGAAAATACTAGGGCTAACACTCGACCCTAAACTCACATGGAATGCCCATATTGACCGGTTACATCATGACTGTCTAAAGAGGCTGAACCTCATGAAGGTCATTTCATCAAAAGCTTGGGGGGCTGATTTTACCACCCTAAGAACATTCTATCTGACATATATCAGGAGTAAGATGTCATATGCCATGGAAATCTGGTCATCATGCTGCCCAACGAGAATGAAAAGACTTTCAACCTTACAAAATTGTGCTCTCTGTCTCATAGTTGGTGCTCTGAAAACCACGCCAGTTGGGTCACTTGAGATAGAAGCAAACATCCCTCCACTTCAGATCCATTCGGAATCAGTTATCCTGAACAGAAGGATTAAAAATCATTTCCTTCCAAAAGATTCTCCAGGGCATCTCAAGAAAAACAAAGCAAAGAACTCCTTCTATGCAAGATCCAGCAGGCTTCTCAAGGAAAGAAACATCTATCTCCCTTCTAGGTCAGACCCCAACTTCTCTCCAACAGCAATCATGAATGATATACCACCATGGCAATGGAAACCTCCAACCATAGTAACATCAATTTCAGAACAAGCCAATAGGTCAGAAAACCCAGTCAAGTTGAAGATGCTAGCCTTGGAGTTAATCCAGACTAAATATTCAGAATACAGAAAGATCTACACTGACGGCTCCCTGGATCCAAACAATGGAAAAGCTGGGGCAGGCATATATCTCCAAGACGATGAGAGTAGTGTCATCATTCCACTCACCCCCTGCTCAATCCTCAGTGCAGAACTTACAGCAATAGAAAGAGCCTTGCTGGAAATTAAAGATCTTTCCAACTCCGGTCCTTACACCATCCTGACTGACTCTTTATCATCCCTGCACACTCTGTTGTCATACAAACCTACTGAGTACTACCATCAAACCAAAGCCATCAACAGTCTGCTACAAACCCTGAAAACTGTCATCTGCCTACAATGGATCCCAAGCCATGTAGGGATTATTGGGAACGAAAAGGCTGACGAACTTGCCAAGCAAGCATCTGAGTGTGGCCCTCTGCTAAAAACTATGTCATCTCTACCTAGTTTGAAATGCAGAGTGAAGGAAACCTCTAGTGATAAATGGTCAAATATCTGGTTCAATAACAGCAAAGGTCGAAAGTACTTTGAACTGCAGGAAAAACCCAACAGAATTTTCTACAAAAATATCAAAAGAACGGATCAAGTTACCATCTCTAGAATCCGACTGAACCACTTTCCCTGTCAGAGCTATCTAGCCAAATATCATCTGGCAACCGACCCCATTTGCACATTTTGTAATCAAGAAGAGGAAGATCTTGAGCACATCTTATTCAGATGCCCCGAATATGATGAAATCAGGTCAACAGCCAACAACAATCTTAAAGAAGCCCTTGAAAACAGAAATAATGAATGGGCTCAATTCATCAATATAATCAAGAGGAGAAACGAGAGGGTACATGCAAGGGCCACGACGCCAGAGGCATGCTCCACTACCTAACCTACCTACCTATATAATCAAATTTGGTTCAGACAATCCAGAGATCAACAGAATGAACAACTAACGACTCAAATAGGATACGATGATGTGTTTCGACCAATCAGCAAATCTGACCTGTTCCCATTAACTGTCTGAAATGACATGAATGTGTTTTTGATGACAAGGGTGCCATTCCACAAACATATCTTATCTAAGATCAATCTTAACAAGTTATACCAAATTTTCAATCGTCTTAGCTAAAAGTTACACCTGCTCCACTGACCAATCTTAGGCCGATCGTAGCCGGTCTTATCTTACGATCCAATCCACTTAGATCAAGACTCTTTCATGCGAGAGATAGAGAAATATGAGGCATGATGTATCTCCTGCATAGTGTAGCTGATAATGGAAGTAGTGTTGGAACATATCGTAAACATGGAGAAAAACCCTCGAGCAAAATACTAGAGTAGTGACCACCATGGTTTCAGGGGCAAGTGTGTGAATGTTGAGCATAAGGCATAATAAGTGGATCTGTGAGAGGTCTTTAAAAACATGTGGCCTGCCTTTTTTAACCGTGATGTTGATGTATTGTACAAATGTGTAACACTGACTCCTTCGGCTGTGTTCCCATGACGACACTGGTCAGACTGGCCAGACATTCATGTGTCTTCAGGGCAGTGTTTGTTTACATTACAGAAATAAACAAATTATGTACATGGGGTGTTAGGGGATGCTCAAGGTGAAATGCTCACACTTCTTCGCACATAATATGAAAGTTCTTTTTTTGGTTCTCTACGATTGATTTTAGTGATCCTAACTTGGTCATGAGGAACTTAAACTTTGGATCTTAACGTTACGATTGACTTGGGTAAGGTTGTGGAATGGTATGCCAATCGTAACATCACTCTAAGATTTGGGAATTACGATTGGTGTCAGATCAATTAGTGAAATGGCTCCCAGTTCTAACAATCTTCAAGGGTTAGGGCTGCAATGAATCCACTATGCTGCGAATATGATAAGTATGATGAAGAAGATGATGAATGATGTAATCGACATATAGTACCCTAGAGAGAATTAACCACTTTTCATTATGTATAAGATGGATGGATAGACGGATGGATGGATGTAATATATCAAAATATATCTTGTTTACATATTAGAGACATGATTCATGTAAAGAATGTTTTTTCTTACCTTTAAACAGTGGTGGAGATTCCTGAGTTCTGACAAACTCAAAGTCAATCAGGCAAAGAGATGTAAAATCCGACTGAATTCGGAAGCAGATATTTTCGGCTGATAAATAAACAATAAAAAATAAATTGTAAATAAAGTTGTTTTGATGATGGTCTGACAATAACTACGATGCATTACAAGGGGTAAATCCAGAACATTATATGGTTGCATGTACTTTTGATGTTTGTAATGATTTACATTACAGAATAATAAGTACAACACATTTAATGGTGATTGGCCAGCAAAGACAGTTCATCAGCCATCAATAAAAGAAACAAATAGATAAGAAAACAAGCTAGCAATGTATAAAGTCCATTTCTGATGTCTGATGACTTTACAAAATTCCCTTGTCACTGACACTGATCTCTCAACAGGCAAATTGAATAAATTCCGAATAAAATACACATAGAGTACTGTATTTGACCTGTAGTATAAATACCCTTAGCGCTTTCTGATGACATGGTGACCATTGACTAATACTTCCACAAGCACTATTTTCAGCTACTGTTTACTCACTGTTGTGGCAGATATGTGCACATGTCAGCTTGCATGATTTGGTAAGCTGTGTTCTGACTGGTCATTTGAAAAAGTTAGGTGGCACAACCTTCTACTTGGGTTTGTTAAGACTAGTATAAGCAGTGAAATGAATCATACTGAGCCTAGACTGATATACTGTATACCCTTAATGCTTGGCAGAGAAACAACAAGTACCATCTTACCAACTTCTTTTGTATGAAATGGATCAGAACTCCTACCTCCCACTCTTTCCTTGACCTCCCTTGAAGGCAAATATGATGTTAAAATATGGCACTTGTTTGACCTGGCATGGCGTACAACAAAGAGTGGTTGGCTTGGAGTCAGAATAAAGTATTCTTGTTTAACTGAGGCATGGTAGCTCTTTGAGCTGGCTTAAGTCTGGGCTAGTGCAAGCAACTAGTACACACATGCATGCATCATGTGAACGAAATTCTTGTTTAACTGAGGCATGGTAGCTCTTTCAGCTAGCTTAAGTCTGGGCTAGTGCAAGCAGCTAGTACACACATGCATGCATCATGTGAACAAAATATTTCGCAATGAATAAAGTGGCCTACCTACAGAGGCATCGAGAGTTTCGCTACTCACGTTTAATATCACCATGAACTATTCCCCTGGAATGAATGTAAGACAGACTCTGCAGAAGTTGCCGAAGAACCTGAACAGTTTCACAGACAGAATAAGGTGCGTTGTGTTCCAAATGCCCTCCTACAACAGTAAACATGCCATGTACATCAGAATGTATACTATTCACACATTCCCAAATATCAAAACATGGATTCCATAGAAAACTATGATGTGGGGTCAAGTTGGTTTAAATATCTAAGCCTACTGTAAGAATGGATCCAAGTTTTCAGCATGTCACTGTATCTTGTGTATATCATACCTGCTGTTGACAGAAGTTGTTTATTTGTCAATGACTCATTTCATGATTTGCAAAATGGTTGATTAGTGTCATGAAAACCACTTTTATGGATACTCACTTATCAAGTACATAAGGTTAGAATAAAGGGCTGTTTGCCTAAAGATGGATTACCATATCATTATTCATCAAGTTTTAAATGGATACAATTTCAAATTATAAATCTATGGTTAAGTAAAGTGAATTTTTGTGATCCTTATCAAAGTATGAGTAGTATATATACAAACTAATACATACACATGCAAAAAAAACATTATTCATAATCTCAGTCCTCAAATGAAAATAAGCTGCTGGCTGATTACATTAATTATTTACAGACTAAAGAACTGATTGCATAATGTAAATAAAAAATTACAAAAGTACATTGTCACAACTTGCAACTGTTTAGGAAAACATCACATGCTTTTCTATAGTTATCTGGTAAAAGTATTTGGTTGCCAGTGCTTTACTTCTGTGGTTGCCTGCAGAGTAGCTACAAACTGAATTTACTCTCTGATATCCACTGCTTGCAAAATTAGCCATGACTTCAACTCTCTAAAAAGGTCTGCTGCTGATTTTATGTCATCTTCTACCAGTTTACACAATATTATCATGGAAATGAAAAATCCTTGAATGACTGAATGAGTGTGTGAGTTCTGGCAACATTCCAGCAATATCACCAGATATAGGCTCCAAACACTGTACCCATGTGGGGATTTCAACCCATTCTTGCTTTAATCATTAGGCAACCCCACTGTCCTGCTATAATGACATATCACCAAATATTTCAAAAGAAAACATGTCTTGTCAAAAGTTTTTAACATACAATATGAAAGGGTCAAGTTTCCTGATTCAGTGGCTGAGTCTAAATACAGTAAAAATGGCTGAACATGCAAACCATTCTATTTTCAATAAATTCAATAAAAAATAGTAGTTTGAAACAAGATGTCATTAATTAAAATATCTAGCTTGTACTCTTTTAGCACCACTTCTAAATTCTAATTACACAGTTTAATGACCAACACTAAAGAATTCACCAACCTTCACAATATTCCATGAACACATGAACTTCCTCATTGAAGACAATAAGTCCATATATATCCATTATATACGGACTGTCATGGTGCAGTAAGGGAACCAATACAGACTTCTTCTGACCTTCAAACTTGACACGTTTCCGCTGAAATCCCAAACAAATAGAGACGTCAAAATATCTGATGATAATAATTCAGGGTGCAAAAATGAAAAATGTAACGCTAGAATGTGCATCTCACTGATGCAAAGTGCATCAGTCATATACATTACTTAAGGCCATGAAATGTGACACTTGAGTATTTCAGATGACTGAAAAATGGCAACTGATAATTTCTTCCTTGCTAACTGAACTCTCCATCACAAAAAGAAGACTGGAAACCAAAATGATTGAAATATTTTGACATTTGCTATGCGCATTTTAACCACTTCTTTTTCAAATTGCAATTCTTGTCTCTTTCTTACATGCATGTATTTTACTGCATGACATGTATGTTATTAAAAACGTTAATCATAAAAAAAGGTGAAAATCCTTAATATTTGTGATTACATTAAAAGTGTATGCATAGTGATTACAATCAACAACTGTTCACCACAAGTTCTCCAATAATCAATAGTGTATTTGGTTGCCGATTCCCAACACTTGCATTTAGAAATGATTACATCACTGCAATACAAAGCCAAACCTAATAATCAAACATAATAAAACCCAAAACATCAGCTTGAAAGAATGCATTAAATATAAATTATTTATAATAATAGTAACCAGGTCTTTCTTCCACCACCATTCTGCCATGCTTTTAATAAATCTGCTACTCCTGCATGAGGTAACTGTCATTTTCTGTTCTAATATGAGGGGATGTCAATAAGTTTTAAGCCTTGCATAGAAAAACACAAAATATTGGTATGAACCACATCTATTTTTCAACATAGTCCCTTTGTGAGTCAAGACACTTGTTCCATCTTTTCTGCCAGGCGCTGATGCCATCTCTGTAGAAGGCGCCATTTTGGTCCTCAAACCAAGTCTCAGTAGCAGCACTAAGCTCATTATCATCCTGAAATCTACGACCACGCAAGTGTTTCTTGAGATTTGGGAACAGATGGTAATCACTTGGTGCAAGGTCTGGTGAGTAGAGGGGATGCAGCAAGATTTCGTACCCGCATTCCTGGACAGCAGCGGCTGCAACGCGAGAGGTGTATACTGGAGAATTGTCTTGATGTAGAAAAATACCACGTCTGATCTTGCCCTGGCGCTTCTCCTTGATTGACTGTCGCACTTGCCTCAACAAGTTAACGTAATATTCCCCATTCATTGTTCTTCCTTTTGGTAAGTAATCTATGTGAATGACGCCTTTGCTGTCCCAGAAGACTGTCACCATTACCTTTTGCACTGATCTGGAGGCTTTGAACTTTTTGGTCCTGGGAGAAGTGACATGTTTCCATTCCATGGATTCTTGTTTGCTCTCAGGATCATAGTGGTGGATCCAGGTTTCATCACAGGTTACTAGCCAAAAGTGAAAATCTTCTGGATTCCTGTTGTATCTGGTTAGCATGGAGTTGCTTATGGTGACCCTTGCATTCTTGGCACCCATCTTGCGCACACTTTAGACATGATGAGATGTTCATGAAGAATTGTCTCGATGGATCCATGTGCAATGCCTGTGGTCTCCTCTAACTCGTGGACTGTGATTTGACGATTTTCCAGCACAGGTCTATGCACTCTGTCAATGTTTTCCTGACTAGTGTTTGTTGTTGGGCGACCTGGACAGGGGTCACCTTCAAGACTCTCTCTACCATGCTTAAATTCATTGACCCATCGTTTGATGGTAGCAGATGAAGGGGAAGACTTCCCATGAACTGCTGAAAGCCTTTCTTCAATGTTCTTCGCCGAGTTTCCTTCAAGTACTAAAAACTTAATTACTGCTCTATACTCAGTTTTATTCATTTTCACTGCCGTGAGGAGGGTCACTTTCTGTCAGTGTGAGCTGTTCAATAACTTCTGAGAGTAGAATACCAAACCTTATATATCACATCAGCTATACCCCAAGGTTCAATGTCGTACCATGGGCTGTGACACCTGGGTATGAAAAATGCTCAAGGCTTAAAACTTATTGACATCCCCTCGTATACTGAGGAAAAAAGAGGATGGGAAGCATATCTGTTAAGAAACGTCTTGAAGTCACACATCTTATGATCACCCCAACATTTCCCTTTAGCACCATCCATGAACACAATGCACAGGATGCATGTGCACAACACAGTAGTCCCACTACATGCATAGAATATCATTCTTGATTTTGATGTTGTTCAAGAAAAACAGCAGACCATTAATTTTGCATCACATAGTTGCATCACACAGATGTTAATGTTGTTTCTAGCCATTTTTTCACTTGAAAATGAAAATTGTATGCACTCAATATTTCATGACATACACCAATCATATTTCAAGAGCAATTACTGCACAAACAACTATGGTCATAAGTAAGTGCAAAACATTCATTATCGTATCAACAGTTAATGACTCATGTATCTCCCAATTTTTTCAATTGTAAATTCAAAATGAAGTTTGAATATATTTGTGATAGAATTCCTCTGTAGATTATGGATGAACAAGGTCAACTACTTCTCATGTCAATTTACCCATTTACATACAAATTATTTATGAGATATGACATTATAATATGAACTGTTAGAAAGTATACTGCAGCATAAGGGTATACTACTTACTAGTGATATTGTGCAGTTCTAGGATCATGTCTTGGAAAACAGATCTAATCTTGTATTGAAGGCAACATATGTTTTGTTTTGATTATATTCTATAAAGCTTCACAGTATTTTCCCTGATGTAGAAAACCTGAGTATTTGCTGCACAAATTATCTCAAATATGCAGTGAATTTAGAAGCTTGCATCATTGTTGCCTCAATGTTACTGGGCCCATAGTTCAGATCATCTAAGCTTCTAAAACTAAATGTTCCCCAGTTAACTGACCCAGTGGTGATTAAATATGTGACTCTCCTGACCTGTTTTTTTTTGTCATCATTAGATAATCAGAGTTGACGTCTTGACGAAAGTTCCAGATTGACGCTAACCCAAAACATGTCCATGACTCCCTCTCTTGACACCATCTCTTGACACCATTTTATGCCTAAGGCAAACACTGGTTTCTTAATATTACTACCAATGAATTGCTAAGTTTGAATAGTTAGAAAATAACATATGATTACCCGTTTCCGTACAAACTTGTGGTGAGACTTGTGGTCTTCACATAAACAAACACTATCATGTTGTATTCCATCAAGTATCCTGTACTCTTCTTTCTCCCTGTAACACCACTCACTACCAATATTCACTGGATTGAGTTTCTGAAAAAGAAAACATCTCTCCTCAACGTGTCCTTATCCTCCATGCATAAGAGTGTGATAATAACAAGCTATAAATTTGTATTTCTGCTCAGATTGCTTTGACCTTCCTGTGAGTAGGAGAAGAACCTGAAGAACTCTGAAAGAGGTAGAAGGGGTTCTTGCATATATGTTTTCAATGTTTCCGATCTGTCAATTTCTCTATAGGAATTCCCCCAAATCTACCTTTGCACTTGCGACTGCTATCTGTTGACACTGGCAAGTTCGGTTGTAATGGCAGCTTAGCTCATTGGTTACTGTGAGAATGCAGTCAGCAAAGGGAGGTAATAAAACTATCATAGATGCCTGTAGATTCATCCAGGTGTATAGTGAGACTTATCATGGCGATATCGAGGATGATGATACAAGGGCAGCGGCCCATTCTAAATTCAGAAAATGGCTAATAATTCTGAATATGTCCCACTGTCAAAGTTCTTTTTCCTAGTTCCTGTAAAATCATAACTATTTTTCCCACCAATTTAAATTACATTGCAAGCTTGTATCAGGCTTCATTACCTATTTAAAGAGGTAGTTC
Source organism: Haliotis asinina (assembly GCF_037392515.1). Lineage (NCBI taxonomy): Eukaryota > Metazoa > Mollusca > Gastropoda > Lepetellida > Haliotidae > Haliotis > Haliotis asinina. The sequence continues at coordinate 39,061,796 of NC_090286.1, forward strand.
ATGCAACTTCATTAGCTGAGAACCCTGTGTATGGGGTAGCTCCATAAACTTACTTCATTAACTAGTCATCCCATGTCAGGTGTAGCTCTAAACACTTACTCTTTTAAATAGCCATCCTGTGTTAGGGGTAGCTCTATACACTTACTTCATCAACTAACCTTCCTGTGTTAAGGGTGGTTTAGTCTGTCTCACAGTCCCTGAACCACATTATTTTTCGTACTGCCTATTATTCCCTACAATGCTGAAGATCTTAAATGAAGCAAGTCTAGATTTCATCAGGTCAGAATCTCTTGTCTTCCTGGGGCTCCTTTTAAATTCAAATAGGTTTATTTGTTACAAATAAGATTATATATTCTGACACTAAATATTAACAAGCCATCCCAAGTTAGAAGTAGCTCTATACACTTACTTCAATGACTAGCCATCCTGTGCTATGGGTAGCTCTACACACTTACTTCATTAACTAGCAGATCTTTGTTTGGCTTAACTCTATACACTTACTTCATTATCTAGCCATCCTTGGGGTACAGGCCCATGCCAGTTATATTCACACACTTCATAAACTTTATTTAGTGTACCATAAATAATTTTCATGAAAGTAATTTTCATAAGATCCATGTCAAATTTTGCACATTTATTAGGAATCATCTTACCTACAATTACATTATTTCTGTTTAATTTTCCGTTGCTTATTTATCGAATGGCAACAAGTTTATTGACATACACTGCCAAGAACTCCTTTTAACATGGCGGCCTATGGGATTGTGTGTTGTGGAACCAAACGTAAGTTGATAAATGGGATGTCATTTGTTAAATTGTGGTTGGAAAACTGAACTGAAATTATGTGTGCAGAGCAGAGATGATTTTACATCTGCCTGTCAAATTTTACAAAGATTCAGCCTAAGTTCACTACATGAAAATTATCATTGCTACACTGAGATAGCATGTAAGTCTATGGAAACTATGTCAAGTGTCCGAACATAACTGGCATGGTAGCTCTATAAACTTACTTCATTAACTAGTCATTGTGTGTTAGAGTAGCTCTATACACTTACTTCATTAACTAGTAGCCCTGTGTTTGGGCTAGCTCTGTACACTTCTTTTCTGACAAACTCTTCTAATTCTTTCCTGCTTCCCTGCCTGATATTATGATCACCTTTCAGAGGAGGCCGATATACTGGGGCACAATCCTCCTGTAAGTCTGTGGTAAAGCACTCTCTTGGGGCAGTAGAATCTATGGTTAAGTCATCTCCAGGTTCTGTAACCTGTGATAACTCACGATGTAAGAATAATTTCGAGCCACTCTTGACAACACTAGGGACAGAGAACGCAGGTCTGGTGTCTCTGGTAAATCCACGTGCTATCAGTTCTCCATCATCACTGCCACAGTCACCTTTCTCAGAACATTCCTCTTCTTCCTCTTCGTCTGAATCCTCCAAAAGGTATAAATTAGGAACATTCGAACCACACTCAGACATCACAAAAGATGAACTCTGCATCATTTCACTGCAAGGAAGACAAGTATTTGTGAGTGTTCCTGATACAGCTGTCAATCTTTCCTGTTCAACTCCTTGACACTGCGATCTTTGACTTATCTCAGACGAGTCTATACAGTTTGCACTTACAGATTCACCTTGCCGATCTGAAGGGATGGGATCACCTCCACCAGAATTGATTGGTCTATCATTATGTTCTGATAATTGGGACATGTGACTATTTTGCGATCTCTGGAAGTTTGCAATACTCTTGCAAGTATTTGATATGCAGTTCTGATTGATATCTGGGCCTGGCTGAAATGTACTCTTGTCCTTCACTGAAGCAGACACTGAATTCTCATCTTCATTTGGTTTTATCTCCATCTGTTCCATGTTTTAATTAATCACTAAGCCATCAGAATAGGTATTTGAAAATATGACCTCCTTCAAGACTGACGAAAGGGGAAAATCATATAATTTTGCATACTTGTCATGGAAAACCATGAAGAATTTTTCATCTTTCAAGAAATATGCAGACCTGCATCGCCTTCTGAAGACCTGGTTGGAAGAACAGCCATTTCTGAAGCATCAGTGTTCCATACTTTTAGAGAATATCTGCAAAGAAAAACATATATACTCTGTACTGTAACTAGGGACAAACACCAACATCTAAACACTGACCAGTCAGTATCTTAACTGTGGTTGTGTAATTGTGAAACCCCAAATATTCTTTTCAGGGATTCCTGCATTCTATACGCATAAAAATTTACAACTGGACCAACAATATTTATTAGCATGTCCACAAGGATGCAGAAAAAGTCCAAAACAATTGGCAAAAAATTCGATCAAGTATCACTGAGTCGGCTACTAGCTGGGTTATGGTATCACTGGCAATTTATTTGCTGTGACAATGTGATGATTAGGATACACATACAATACCAGTAACCGAATTACAACACTATCACAACATCATATTAATTATAATACTTAAGTGTCTGGGACCCCTCTTTTGGTGATCAGGGCCCATGGAAATTAGGAATATGAGTCCCAGGAACCTGGGAACCCTCAAATATAGGACTGAAGGTAAATTCCTGCTTTTGCAAATATTGCCATAAAGGTGCCTTTACTGCTATACATACTGTGATACATTTGTGGGAAAAGGTTACAAAAGTGATTGGCCCTAGTTGTAAGTGAAGAACCTATTTTCCACACGCAAATGTAAGTACAGACAGCTCCTGCCATGAATACATTTTGCCACTCTTAATGATTACCCTAAAACGAAACCTGTGTTTGAGGTCTGGCATGTGACAGTTTTCGATGTATGGAGCAATCATTTACCTTCCATATACTGCAAGTGTTATCTGTTTGGAAGCTCGAAGTTTCAATTATTCATTTCAGGCAACTGTTAAGAGGCAATAAGTCTTTTATTGTATCAATAGGAAGCTAATGTGAGTGCATATGTCTCAATAGATATTATTGACCAAAATATTGTTGAAAAAGCCTCAACAAAGTTCCACGTCACGATTCTTTTGGCACTGACACATCTTTCAAGTTGCTTTGAAAAGTTATTATGCTTCAAAATATTAAGATGGATTATATGAAGGTAGTTGCTGATGACACACAAAAATGTTAAACCACTTATACATTATACACAACAAAATTAGCATTTAGATTGAAAATACCACTGTCTACCTAACGACCATTTGTACATTCAAATATCGAGCTGTTAGTTACACCTATAGTGGTTAGAAAGAAAAGCATCTATGGTCTCTGCTAATTTGGGTCGAACTTCAAAGTCCGGAAGTGTCAGTAAACGCAAATTGTTCACTGAAACATAATCGTCAGTATCGTGATAATGGCAGAGGATAGTTGATACCCAACGTTAAAGTAGTTTACAAACCAACAGGGTGAGAACATTCACTTACTCAGTGTAATACACGTATGGAAACTTACAAAACGTCTGATCATACTGAGATCGGAACCTCACTTCTGCTTCCCCGATCATGGCCAAAGTTTGCGTGAGTCATATGCTCTAAGCTCCACGCATCGGTAACACAATGCCTCTTTTATGTTGATGTACTGTGGCATGTGCTGACGATGAGCTCAAGTAAGTGTCCTCAGATTCATACTGTTGTTAATATTAATCAAAACAACGTGTAGGAAAATTAAAATAATTTGAAGTACAATGAATGTATAATAACAACCTTACATCAAAACACAAACTCGTAAATTTAAACACATGAAATCCCAAATATGACATATGTTACATGTAAGGAAGACAGATAATTATATTAACCACGTGTGTTTGTTGTCTTTGGAAATCGTAACACGCCCCCAGTTGCCTTTATTTATTTATTTATTTATTTATTTATTTATTTATTTATTTATGTTTGTTTGTTTGTTTGTTTGTTTGTTTGTTTGTTTTGTTACATATATTTGAAATTTACATGGGGACATTGAGCGCCCGAGTGGTACCGAGTGAGTGAGTATTGTTTTACGCCCCCTTTACCAATATCCCAGCTATAGCACGAAGCGGGGCACCAGAAATGCGTTTCACACATTGTACCCATGTGGGGACTAGAGCCCGGGTCTTCGGAGTGACGAGTGGACACTTTAAGCATTAGGTTACCCCACCGCCCCAAATATAGACATTGACAAAAGAAACCATTACTGTTGCGTATCTTCAAATCTCAGATTTGACTGTGGTTGGTGAAATCGAACAAAAGTCACATATCTTATTTAAGTTTGAAATTTACCCAGGAACCAGATAAATCATATGTGAATCTCATTATTGGCAACAAGCAAAGACTCTGGGTTAATGAACTTAGGTTATAGTACAGTTTACCGGGCTCTACCCTGGGACTGCTGAGGACTTGCTAATGAGCGCGATGCTGTATCCTTAGCACACACACACACCCCCCCCCCCCCCCCCCCCCCCCCACACACACACACACCCTTCTAGATCCTTAGCCCTTGGGCACCCCCTTTCTAGATCCATAGCCCTTGGGCACACCTTTCTAGATCCTTAGGGTTAGTGAGTAAAGGTGAGTTAGTAAGTTAGGGTTGGCTTCACTTTGGTGCGAGTATATCCATCCGAAAAAGTCGGAAAAAGTGCACCCGGTAAAGTGCACTACTCCCAAGAAATAAGTTCAGGCCCAAAGTAAGGAAAGGTATTAAAAGGTACATAAGTCGGTTAAAATCGATCACAGATGAAGGAAATTCGACATACCGATGAACATATGTAATGTTGTCATTGTCAGCATCAATTAAGTTCACTCGCTGCACGTGCGAGGACACAAGGCCGGGAAGTGTTCCGGTCAGTACCTGGTGACACTACTCGTCACTGCTCGACATGGGAGGGATTGCATCTGACTTTTGCTTGGAGAATGTTTTTCCATTCCTTCTACAGCGCTTTGGCATCTTCTGCAGGTGTGGGTGGACAAAGGTCACGTTTGTGGGCGCGTTGATTAAGTTTGTCCCACAGATGCGCAAACGGTCCAGATCAGTCGATTTGGAGGGCAATGGAATCACATTCACTGACGTTTAAATTGGCGAGATACGCACCCGTTACACGAGCTGTACGCGTGGAATCAAAGGTTATCGTGTTGAAACAGCTCCCTCCAGTGGTTAAAAAGTGGTAGGAACTGATCGAGGTCGCATGATTAGGTTGATGTAGGGATTTTCTGTAACACTGCTTTGAACCACTACCCCTAGCTCTGATCTACCCGTGTGAGACACGTCACCCCACACCATGACGCTTTCCTCACCACTTCGACGCAAAACGTTCGTGTCGACGAAGACAGACACGTTGTCTCCCACCCCATCGTTGCAGGAGGAAATGTAGACTAACAGCTAGTCTCTGAAATGAACATGTTTTACTGAAAAAACGTTCATAGTGAAAAAAATAATATAATGAAATGGAGCCCCGAGACTTTCTTCATTTTCCGAATCTAAGGAAATCTAGACTTGCCACATTTTCTAGACTTGCGTCTGCTTTCTTGGATATATATACTTCAGGGTCTGTACGACAGACTAGAGGAAATGCGACTCATCGCTCAGACAGAAGCGCGGCCAGTTCCAGGTTCCATGCCTGTACTCCGTTGCGTCAATGGACACGTCGTTTTCACGACTATATCTTTCACTGGTCACAGTGAAAAAGATGTTGCATTATGTTGCATGGATGAAAACACACTCGCAAACACGCACGCACACACGAACGCATGCATACATGCACACACATACACACATGCGCGCGCGCTTTCATTTATTTGATGTTTCTCCAGGTTTTCGTCCATTGTCATAAATATACCTTTAGTTGACAATGGACTAATTTTCAATCGATCCAATTTTTCTCTTGTGAAAGAAAAAATAGACGCGATAAACAACTCGTTAAACTAATTTCCAATTCCTTTCAACGGTGCTTACAAAAGGACTTTAATTTTAGATTTTAATATCACCGTCTTTATGTACTTTATGTGGAGCTTCAGACAGCATATCTTAACTATGGAATCATAGACTGCCCCTGTTTGATGAGGTCGTATTCATTCATAATGCATCTGGTTCACTGGTTAAACCTGTTATGTGTTCTTTGCGATTATTCAGCGTAGGTCTTGAACGCACAATGAGGTTGATGTAATTATATCATTTCCGTACCAGACCGCCAAACTTGTCTTGCGGTAGAGTGGCAGATTTCCACGATTTCCAGGTTTCCGTTTGTCAGAGCTCGCTGTAGGACAGAGGACGATGCATGACGTGTTTGCTAGGATTAGAAGGAACGTTGTGTTGCAATAAACAAGTGCTTAGACGTATCAAATCATACTGATTAATATATATGAATCCGGATAAATGACATGGTTGTGGACTGGTTATCGCACTAAAATAGAACGGACCCCAGTTAACAGGAAACGAGATTGTTCTGCAATCGATGTTTTGACATGTTTAGAAGCGTTGGAAGAAGTATTCGTCAAAACGTCACCAAGAAAACATACAATGCAAAATGCACGTGTAAGTAATAGGAAAAGCATGCGGAATCGATTACTAGAAAAAGACAAACGTTGTGTTCATTGTGTCTTTCGAATTTGCCTGGAAAAGTTGAAATAATTATGTCATCGCCATAGGCTGCCTTTATGCTTGGGAGTCTGCAGTAGCCCGACGTTTCAACGTTGATCACAACATCATATCTTTTGTCAGTTTTAACATGACAACTTATCGTGTTGAAATGAATGTGTTGACTAGTGTATGTCTCTGTGGGTTTTCGTGTCTGTGTTTGGCACAGGATGCTCCACAAGGATATGGTTAGATCGACCAGAATGTATGTTTATAATCACAACAGAATTCCCCATGCGGGAAGTCTGTCAACACGATACTGGACATATCGACAATATATTCACGTAGAAAAATAAAGTAGCGGAACCTGGACTTTTAATTTGGATGTCGAACACTTAGCAATGTTCCCACTATGTGACGGAGGTCTGTAAATAATCCAGCTTGGACCAAACAATCCAGTGATCAACACTAGCTCTGAGCATCGATCAACGAAATTGGGAGACGATGACATGTGCCAACCACGAGTCTGACCACCGTTAGACTAACCTGTTAAAGATGAAATGGAAATCTATTTTAGCCCAACATCGACTTCGGGAAATATACGCATTATCTATTCGGAGCAGACCTTTGAAGTCAAGGCTCATACTGAGGGGCTGGATAAGCAAAACATGGTTAGGGAAGCAGACAGGTTTCCATTAGGTCACCAACTTAATCACTTCACTTCAACCCATTGTCAGTTCTTTGTCACAGACAAATGTGAGTGTGAGAAAAGGGCTGCAGATGTTACAAGCTTAAATGTTGACATTTACATTGTGGTTGATTGTTGTTTAGGCTATGCTGGGGAGGATACAGGTTTTTGAGAAAGTGGTTTGCACACTTCATTTTCAGTCATTTTTCAATGGTCACATAACAACATTTCAGGACAGAGGGGGTTCGCACCCCTGCACCCCCTCTGGATCCGCCCATTGTCTGCAGGATGTTATTCCTCACTCCTGGTTTATTGGATGTTTACTAACAACATAACTGCATTCAGTCAAAAACAGAACATCTGTAAACATACTTGTGATCAGTACCGCCTTAAACCTGCATTACTCACAGGTACTTTCACACAGTGTTGTTTTATTTTTCAAAGTTCTTAGACTTAACCTTGTTTTCAAATTACTGATTTAATAAACTAAGCTGGCTAAGTTTAGCTCTGGACGTATCAACGCATTAAGGCATTGGACAGGTACCTCCCACATGTCCTCTAGATTTCCACTTCCCCATGGACTATTGGAGAAAATAATCATGCTAATTAAAAGATCGCACAAGCAATTGTTCATATGATATACTTGGATTAACTTTCCATGTTCCATAAAATCAAGCTTATATTCAGTATCATAACTAACACGTGGTTACTGGGCTCTGTCTTGCCATCTTATACCAACAGGTGAAGGGGCAATAAGCAGCCCACAGACCCTGTTTTGTAAATAATAAAGATGCAAATCCAGACCATAAGGGAGAACCGGGAGCTAATGGTACAAACAAACAAAAAAGTAGGCCACTTTATCCTCCATAGAGGGATTTCATCATGAATAGCCTCAGTCCATACAAATGTACCAAAAACAAACATGCAAACAATCTGTAAATAATAATAAGTAATAAGCGGGAGACATTCAGACATATAGGTATGGTCTTGAAAAACAATCAACATATCCGTGACACGTTTGGATCCATAATTACAGGATCCTGGCATGATCTGTAAAGCTTGAGCCTCTGAAAGTAAGAAATTTTGATAGACATATACTGAATGAATTAGCCCTCAGTGAGCTCTGAGATAAAGAACCTTTGATGGTCTAGACTGGCTTCAGACTCGATTATTGCATTATAGAAAGGGTTGGTCTATAAGTCTGGAGTATGAGACAGATAACTGTTACATGTACAGCCATACAGAGCTAATGTGGTTCTTACAAGGGGGTAAACGCATTTTAAAAAAGTAATCTCCTAGTTATGCTAGTGTTATAGTGTCTACTTCAGGACAGCCATGTCCAAATATTTCTACAGACCAAAAACCATGTGGCCAGGTTATATGATATTTAGTTATTATTATTCAATCTGCAATCTTCATCTTTATCACTACCGCAGAGTACATTGTTTTGTCAGCTACCTTGTTCCTCTTTGTCACTTCCATTAATTACTGTATATGACATTTATGGCCTTTATTGGTCATCCCTCTTGGCTGTGTCTGTCATCACATCAACTGTAGAAGGAAGTGCTATTAGTTTCTCTATCTGTCCATTGTTGAATCTTTGCCTGCCTATTGTTGTTAAAAACTATATATATGTATGCTCACATCTATACTGGACGTGAGATGTGAGTGTGGAGACCGGTTTCCGACTGTCTTTGTATGGACGACCGGGAGCAGGATTATGCCGCTCGCAGGAAAGGTCTTGGGGTTGAGCTGGAAGTCCACTCACCTCATTCATGTATACGTGTTTGTCATGTCTTGTGAAACCAACTAAAGAAGTTTGAACGACTAGATTATGCCTTCGTCTTCATCAACGTATTCATCATTTCGTCAAAGTATTGCATGTATGTAATCACGTCGATCACATACTACCCGTTGACACTAGCATTTGCATTTCTGAAAATAGAACCCGTGAAGGTTCCGGAGTAGAACAGGCCTTCAGCAACACATGCTTGCCATAAAAGGCGACTATGCTTGTCGTAAGAGGCGACTAACGGGATCTGGTGGTCAGGTTTGCTGACTTGGTTGGGACATGTCATCGGTTCCCAACTGCGCAAATCGATGTTCATGTTGTTGATCACTGGATTCACTGGTCCAGACTCGATTATATAATGACCGCCGCCATATAGCTGGAATATTGCTGAGTGCGGCGTAAAACTAAACTCACTCACTCATTCTGAAAATAGATACTCTGTATAGAGATCTGGGCAAGCGGGTGTCTTTCATTTAAAAATGCTTTGCAAATGTAAAAGCCAATGTACAGGAAGGTGCAGCTGTAAGAGCTTTAACCATTGTGCACTTCATCATGTGTATGTAGACTTGAAATCCCATGATCTTCTTATTGTTGACACTGACTAACATGTCAACTGGGAATACACTATGCCTGTTAAAGCATTTAATGCGAATTGATGTGAAGGAAATGTTGATTACGTTATGTTGAAATACACCATTCTTTGATGAGCAACGAAAGACATCTGAAATAACATGTATGTATGTATGTATGTATGTATGTATGTATGTGTGTGTGTGTGTGTGTGTGTGTGTGTGTGTGTGTGTGTGTGTATGTATGTATGTATGTATGCATGTATGTGTGTGTGTATTTATGTATGCATGTATGTATGCATTCATTACATGTATACATTTAGTAGCTTTCTGATATGTGGTGTGATTGTAATGATAGTCCAACAGTATCTTCGACATATTTGGTATCGCTGGTACTATGTAAAACACGGAGCTTTATTGTTGAACAGACATTATGTAATATGGCTGGTATAAATACAAAGTACCAACTTTTGTTTCCTGGTAATGGGTTTTCATGCATATGGTAACAACCAAAGTTATAGATGATCTTCAAATGTTATAGCTGAATCAGAGAAAAACACATTATTTTGGAAAAATACCTTTGATTTGTGTAGCTCAACTCATATTCTCTCGTCAAACGCGCCCTCTCTATTAACATTGACGTTTGACCTTACCAAACTAATTTTGCGATAAACATATATGAAATATTATAGTCCATAACCATGACCTGAGCATTCCCAAACTAATATTGTGATGAAAATCGGTCAAGGCAAATCCGAGTTATTAAATTTAACACTTATCTATCGATTAAAAGTCGATTAACTGACATGACAGGTTGCACCTTCAAAGAGTTCCTGCATGGTAGTCACGCACGGCAGCTGATGACAACCGCCATCAAATCAAAGCTGAATCATCTATGTTGTGAAAAATGACATGGCATTCGGTCGCCAGAACTGCACCACATTTTCACCATTTTAGTGTTTTATCTTCTAGGCCAAAAAGGGACAGACGGTGGAGTAGTTTCGTCTTAAAACATTGGTTCATAATTGAGGCTCCGGGGTAATACGAAATATATGAGTCCACAGTGTCATGTCCATTTCTGGTGTTTCCAGCCGCAATATGGCTTGGGAAAACTAGAGCAGGATTCACTCTCACTCTCAGTATGTGGCTGCTCTCCGTGAGGTCCAAGAAATGCACATGGGTTTCCGCTGAAGATGAAAGCCTGCATGCTGAGCTTCGTTGACTTGTAATCAACTGACATCAATTTGCTGAGCGTAATTTACTCAACGTACATTACAGATGGCCACATCTGTTGCAGCAACGATTTCCTGATTAGAATCATGTGTGAAAGCGATGTACCTTAAGGATATAAGTCTACTAACCAGTAACAAGCGTGATCTTGACGGGTACAGTCATCCCAGGACTGCGTATACATTTCACAGAGCAATGTTCAGGTGGATCCTCAGTGTGTTGATTCTTTTGTGGCTGTGTGTCACTGTGGCTATTGATTACTATGTTTGGAACAGGATTTCCAACAAGGAACTAGAGTACAGTCAGACTCACACATACATGGATTTCCCCATTCATGAGGATGTTAAGTCACCATTCATTAGAAGCTCTGACATTGTGAGCACTGGATGTGAGAATACTTGTCGTGGTAAAGGAACCATAGATCTACTATACATCGTCCATTCGGCTCCAAACAATTTTGACTTTCGGACAAACATACGAAAAACCTTTGCAAATCAAACATTCTTTCCTCACCATGAAATACGAATAGTTTTCCTTCTTGGGAAACCGGAGAATGAAGTGACGCAGTTACGTATACTACAAGAGCAGACGACATACGGCGATGTTGTTCAAGGCTCGTTTCAAGACTCGTATCAAAATCTTACCCTCAAAGCAGTGTTAGGTCTTAAGTGGGTCAGTGAAAAATGCGCAAATGTTTCGTTTGTGGTGAAGATAGACGACGACACCTTTGTACAGACCTTCAGTATATTAGAACAGTATTTGCCTCGCTACAAGAAGCACAAGAAGTTGGTATTTTGCAACGTGTGGAAAAAAGGTGATATGCCGATTCGGCGCCAAGGAAAATGGGACATAGTAGACGACGAAATGAAAGGATATGACAGGTTTCCATGGAAATACTGCAGTGGTTTTGCCGTCATGATGACTGGAGACTTACTGCCCTTGCTGTACAAAGCTTCTCTTTCTGTGCCCTTACTGTGGGTGGACGACGTATACTTAACAGGGATTTTAGTGTCCAGGATAAAACATGCAAAGTTCGTGAACGTGCATCTTGACGTGCATAGCTCGTTAAAAGCACCGGTTATCAAAAGGTGTTTCAGTCGCCCCGATTGTCGACTTCTCTTTTGTGGATCAAAATCTCTGAATTTGGAAGAACTCTGGAAAATGGTTTTGCAGAATCGCAATGAACATTACAGAAGAATCTCTCAACGCCACCGTTTGTCCTATAAAACGGTCTGAAACAAAATCGGGTGAATAGGCACCGGAAGAGTTGGTTTAGTTTTACACCGTTTTTAGCAATATTCCAGGAATATCATGGAAATGGGCTTCACACCTGGGTCTTTGACATGGGGAGCAAACGTCTTAACCACTGAGCTGCCCAAAAGGCACAAGGTGGCACTTGGAGCACAATAGTGCAGTGGTAAGGCATCTGCCTATTATGCTGAAGGCCCAGCTTCGATCCCTGGTAGGGGCACCTAAGTCCAAGATGGCCACATTCCTATAGTGCCCTTGCACCAGGTTCTTTGATCCACATTTTTTCACTGTAAAACTGTAAAACTGGTACCTGTGGGAATGTGCTGGCAAGTGATAAGTTCATTGTGGTTAACAGGCATCATTGCTGTATAATCCCCAGGGAATTGAAAAAGTATCAAAAAGTAGGATTGTGTTCAATGAAAGTGATAGTGAGTGATTGAGTTTAGTTTTAAGCCACACTCAGGAATATTCCAGCTGTATGGCGGCGGTGTGTAAATAATGGAGTCTGGACCAGACAATCCAGTGATCAACAACATGAGCTACAATCTGTGCATTTGGGAATCGATGACATGTGTCAACCAAGTCAGCGAGCCTGACCACCCGATCCTGTTAGTCGCCTCTTGCAACAAGCATAGTCGCCTTTTATGGCAAGCATGGGTTGCTGAAGGCCTATTCTACCCCATGACCTTCTTGGGTCGAACAGTGATAGTAATGTACCCTGAACAGGCAATATGCCTTGATATGCACACCATATAGGCTTGTTACTATTATTATCTGAACATATGGAAAGTTTGCCTGGGACACTTTGTATGGACCTGAAAGAGTGGTCACACACACCTGCTTTGAGGGCAGTATCAGATACTGCTGACCATTTTATATCACTCAAACACAGAAAAATGAATTGTGCATTTTCTGTTTGTGCTTCCCAAACCAGGACAGTGAGTGAGTGAGTTTGGTTTAACATTGTTTTTAGCAATATTCAAGCAATATTACGTCAGGGACACCAGACTTCCATGTGGTGAACTGAACCAGGGCCCCGTTTCACAAAACTCTCGTAAGCCTAAGGTATCGTAACTTTTCTCGTAGCATTTGTACCTGGTATACTGTAACATAGGAGGTGGCTTACGGGCCCAGGAGGTCAGGACGATGAACTAGGCTAGGCTTGATAGAGAAGAGGCACTGTAGTGCTACTGCATAAGTTTATCATGTACAATTACAAGTTTTCTGTTTCTGTATAATCGTTTTAATAGTTTGAAATCTCACACCTCAACATGACTGGTACCTTACATAACTGAGTATGTACAAATCAAATCATTGATTGATATGAGTAATGATCCAAAACAATGACACAAAATTAACCAAGAAACTGAGTCAAACTACCCAATTCATTCAGTTTCTATACAAAATGCTGGGTACTTCCTAACAAGAAATCTCCAATCCCCTACATGTGTAAGAGACATCAAATAGATTTGACATAGTGGCATCAATTGCAAAGTGAACAGTCAAGAAATTGGTTTCTGAAAATATCCACACCTGGTTGCCATTGTGGCCATCCAATCACAAGCATTTATGTTATCAAGTGTGAGAAAAATGAAACCTTCTCTCCCAATGATCATATATCACCAGATTAAAAGTATGACATGACACATGCTTAGTTTTATAGATTTATTATGTTATAAATACAAATGATTAATCATGTCCAGAAATGACCAGGAAACATGCAACTTGATGTGAAGCAGACATATCATCACTACAACGACTGATAATGATGGAGTGAAGCTCAAGCGTAAAGAAGAGTCGCTTTCATTTCTATCTTGTCGCAAACTTTTCTTCAGACCATTGCATGTACTTGCAGCAAGTACAGCCTTTTCACATTCAAGATGGTGATTGTTTACACAACACAAGTATGAAATTATGTCTCAACATGAACCTCACAATTCAACATCATGTTGCAGCAATACAGTTTCCAAATACATCACAACGGGCTTACAGATGTCGAGTGCATCATATTCAAGAGATCATGTTTGACATAGAGTCTAAGACATTTGTTTTGTGATCAGATGGATTAGCTCTGGCCTCGTAAGTACAGATTGTAACCTCGTGACGGTGAGCCTGCAAGGATAGAAGCCATACAATGGTATACTCCGGCACTGAGTTATTTTAACACATGTACTCATCAAAAGAAACTCATTTATATTATAATACATAGTTTGAGCCCTATTAGATACTAGTGAGTGAGTGAGTTTAATATTATGACGCACTCAGCAATATTCCAGCTACATAGAGGCAGTCTCTAAACAATCAAGTCTGGACCAGACAATCCCATGATCAACAGCATGAACACCGACCAGTGCAACAGGGATAAGATGACATGTGTCAGCCAAGTCCATACTGCTGTCTCACATGGTAATAAATGCAATCTTTTAAGGTCTTTTGACATGACTGGTGATGGAACCACTAACCGTCTGTCTTCTGGCAGGTGCTCTCCCCACCATGCCACTGAGGCAGGTTATGAATATTTTTCAGCACATTTACTTGCACATTTGGTAGGAATATATGCGTGATCCTTCTCGAATTTTAACTAGACATAAAGTTCATATTTAAATTTGGTTAATAGATTTGAACATCCTATCGTGATTTACTTAAATACTTGCTTCATGATAAAATAAATTTTAAGTCATAAACATTTCATTTTAGTTTATGTTAAAAAACATTTAAATACTCTGTCGTCATTAATACTACCTGAGTGAAATCTCCTCTCAGACCAATGTAATACACAAGAGTTGAGTCATTGCCAAAGTTACCGGGGAAATGTATGGTTAAGTGTTCAACACTGTTGAATCTTGCAGCCCTGAAATATGTAAGGAAAGTAAAGAATGAGAGCCGAGAACATAATCAATATCTACTGTGTGTATACCAAATTCAGATTGTCACTATTTTTCAAATTTTGCAGAGAAACACTCCAGTTTTTTCGGGGTTTTGTTGTGTCCCTCACCGTGACATTTCTGGGAAATAGCTAAATGCTGTATAACATCATACTGACTCACTTTCTTTTTCTCATTTTGAAATTAGTTTACAAATTTATTACTAAAATATTTTCTGTATCAAAAACAAGAACAAATCTAACACATGCAATTGGAACAAAATATGATGTAACACGAACATGCCAAAGTTAAGTTCCTGATTGTCATAGATGTCCACAGCATCAAATATGCATTTTGAGAGAACTCATAAAACAAGTCTTACACTACTAATAGAGAAATACTGCATAAATTGGAAAACATTGTTTGGTCCCACTATGGCCTAAATGAAGAGTTAATTACCTTCTGAACAAAAAAAGTTGAGCAATGACAAATTTTCAATATGGATGTTGTGGCAGCCATATTATAACTTGTAGAAGTATCAGCTTTCCTGAACCCCCCAAAAGACCAGATTTATCTGACACCAGACAAAAAGGTCATGGTATAAGTTCACTTGACTTGATCTATCAATACTGAGGGAATATACCCACATCACAACCAGAAGTGGTCTTCAAGAAAAAACAAAACAAAACTATTCAAACCGTATAAGTGACATCTTACTTTGTTGCATATTCTAACATCCCCTGAGGGTCTGGGTGTAGTTCATACTCTTGCTCTGCTTCAATGCTGACATCATCAAAAGTCATCCCTGGACGATTCTTGAATCTACAGTAATTAATTATGTAATTAGTGTCTAAAATAATCATTAAGAGAGTGTATATTTTATCTCCCTGCACACGTAACCTTCTAGCAGTAGCAAATACGTCTGTTTCAGCAGCAAAGAGTATATAACTTTTTAACATAAAATGCATTCTCATAACAAGTGCAAAGAGTTAAAATTTAACAAACTGTATAAAAGTGGTGTTCCACGAGAAAATAATACCAATCTATCATGAATGCTACAAGTACAATCAACAAAAAGAATAATCAAAAGTACAGTCATAAGAAATAAAATATGATTAGCCTGGATTGTATTCTACAGTAACTCAATAACTTTGACTCAGACAGGAAACTGGGTATTTGTGTGGACAAAGTAGGCTATCCCTTTGAGATAAATAAACTTACAATCTCATTCTTGAAGGATGACTGTCATCTTGTCCACCAATGACAATAACCCCTTTCAATTTTACACTTCCAGTGAATCTGAATTGACAAAACAAAGAAATGTTTGATAATTTTCCCATTTAAAACAAACGTTTTAT
Organism: Haliotis asinina; assembly: GCF_037392515.1. Taxonomy (NCBI): domain Eukaryota; kingdom Metazoa; phylum Mollusca; class Gastropoda; order Lepetellida; family Haliotidae; genus Haliotis; species Haliotis asinina. Next base: position 39,078,069 of record NC_090286.1, read on the forward strand.
TTGGAATTATACTTTCTCAGTACTGCAACTTTTAATCAATTTATGGGTTAAATACTAATCAGGATTCTAACCCACATTCTTTGAGTAAGGCTTCAATTGCGAGCCCACAGAAGTCAGCTATCCAATCAGAAATTTAAATTACATGTGACCACTTTCCTTGGAGTCACTTTACCAATTTTTAGCAAAACTGGTAACTTAACTAGGTAACATATACGTGATATATAGCCATTATCTTCAACATATTCAAATACTGATGTACTGAGTGCACCATGTAATGATAAGTCTTTGATTAATGATACACAATATTCAAATATATTTTTGCATAAAATGAGACATATAAATATGATAAATGTATATAAATTATTAAATATTTAGGCAATACACAAAGCTCTAAATACATGATACATGATACTGGACACCCAGATAGTAACTACCAGGTATTTATCAGTAATCATAGTCTTTCCCATTAGATGAAATACCAAGATCCACTGCCTATTGATGAGTTTGAGACTGTTCAAATATATGCAGAGTACTGGAAGGTTTGCTTACGGTATATTGAAAATTAATTCTTCATCAACATCACTTTCAACATACTGAAACAGAAAAATAAATGACCTTATAAAATTTGATCAATACAAAACAAATAATATCATAAATATATACATGAAGTACTTTAAAGTCCAGCTGTCTTCATTGGTGAATTATATTATCATATTACATTATTATACATGTATTTAAAGACATGATTACCTTTCATGTATAAAAAGCTACAAATAAAAGACAAACTAAAGCAAAAGCCATCAGAGTTGATATATATGAATAACGTTAATGCAAATAACAACTAAACAGAAAGAAATTAAATCTTTTCATGAGTATTTCATTCACATTTTCATCATGTGAAAACCTCTGATACAAAGATAATTATGACATTGTCTAAGGGAGACCATCGTATGACGACCACGCGATTGTCTCCCTTTAATATATCACACTAGAACAGTCTAGAACCTTGTCCTTGTCCAGTCTTTGATCCCATGGCTTGAATATAGTCTTGCCCGATCCATCCACTGTTTCATTCAAACACTCCACACGTTCTGTGTCGATCTTTGTATAGAGGCTGAATTGAGCAGCCATTTCTGATTCTGAAGGATGGTCATGTCCACCTCCACAGTCATGGCCGTGTCCATGTCCATGTCCGTGCCCTGACATTATGAACTATCAATCCAAAATACCTTCAGGGGCGATTTTCAATCGAAAATTAAAAGATGTCTGTGCCCTGGGAGAGGAAAACGGACAATATTGACAGAAATCACACCCGCAAACTTGCTGACATGCCTTCCGGAAGAGTCTTCCTAAATTCGTCTTCTTGACAGGAGAGTTCGACTTCCGATAAACTGGTACTCTCTTCCACCAGCGCGACTCAGAGAAACGATCGCACTTGAAGTACCCCGATATACGTTTCTGTAAGCCGCAGTGGCAGACAAAAGGACAACGGAAACACTACTTAGACTGATCGGTACTGGAATACTGCCAAACTACATGATGTGTATATGGGACCCTTATCACCAATGACACCAAGCCAACATTACGAGTTCATCGGGGAGCAGCCAGATTTATAACATCAGACTACTGACAAACTGGTAGTGTCACTAAGATGCTAGAACTAGAAGACATTGGCCAAAAAAAACCACTCAAAGAACGACGGTGGAAATAAAGAACTGTACAACTCTGGGAAGGATAGCGACAAAGATATTAGCTAGCGACCAGTTATCACCGCAGACCAGTTATCTATTAGAATAAGTGTATATGAATAACAACTTCTTTAATACTAGAACACGACATTGCGATACAGGTTCTTGTATCGTGTGTGAAATGAAAACGTGTAAAATTTTACGATTGAAAACGATGCAAGAACCTGTATCGAAACGTCGTGTTCTAGTATTAAAGAAGTTGCCATCTACATACGCTTATTCCATTTTACTTCCAACTTAATAATATGCCACTCAAACAAGTCATACCACTTTTAGCCAACACCTTCCTGTAGTGCATGTGAACGATTGATTTTAACTCATATAGCCTGTCACTTAAATGATGTGTCAATATGTGAAATACTACAAAAGTAGAAATCAAACAGACTTCTCAAGTGCTACAGCTAGGTGATGGCGATCACTGGTCGCTAGCCAGTATGCTCAGAATTCTTTCTGGGCAGTTTCCAGTGCTGCCAGTGGTGCAGGGGGCAGATAACTCAACATAAATACTCATCTGTTCACTGCTGCCTTTATGTAAAAGTTATATGAACTGTTCCCTTCCCCAGTATTGTCAGTTCATCACTGAGCATCTCTATGGTGGATGTTAGGCACTCTTATAAATACATTATTATGTATTATTTTAATCTATTACAAGATAGTGAACAAGCTCGTGGCAGTATTAAAAGATCAAACTTGGATCCCCAACACCACTAGAACCAGAAGTCAAATACATTGAACTTTGAACGTGTAGTGTAACCATGGTAACACTGAGACATTTAGGCAATCCTTTTACTCAAGGACGATAACAGACTGGAACCTACTCACTGACAAGGCAGTGCAGGCACCTATTTGCGATTGTTTCATTAGTCATCAGAGACTAACCAGTGCTTGCGCACCACCCAACGCCCAGCATAATTCTCAGATCTTCTGAACTATACATGCTAGCTTCATTGAACTTGAGCATGATCCGAAGATGTGCCGTTTGGGGGTTAGACCCAGATATGAATTATATTTCTTGTTTCCATGAAAACGTGAGTTAACATGATGGCTATGAGGATGTCATCTTGTCCAGAGCAGATCTCCTAAACTATACAGGCTAGCTTAATCAAACATGGTACATATGTCAAGCATGATCCAAATGGTTAGACCCAGATATAAATTTGATTTTTTGTAGTACCTGTGGCAGCAAGTCCAACTTCGACTAAATGTGGTGGTAGGTTCTTTTCAGGAGCAGAACTTTAAGTTTCTTCGCCAAACTTGGCACTTAGATAGGTCTGGTAGTGAAGTGGTGCCTTTTATGTCTTGTTTCCATGGTAACAAGTTTTGCTTCGACTGAATTTGGTGCTACTGCTCCTCTCTGCTGCAGAACTTAAAAAAACTTTCAATTCTCTCCTTTCACCTTCCCAAATACATCCCAAAACATCTGACGTAGTTATAACTAGTATACATATGTATGAAGAGTATTTTGCCGTTGAGATGGATATTGACGACTTTGTTGTGATGTTTGAATTTGATCTGTGGGCCTTTTGACTTACATCTATGGCCCTTTTGTCTTTCCTTTGGCCCCTTTGACTTTTCTTCAACCCATTTGACTTTTTAAATTTTGGCCCTTTGGTCTTCGGCCCTTTTGACAACAACTCCAAATGAAATGTTTATACATCTACTTCAATGGGATATGTGTGTGTGTGTGTGTTATTTTGTGATAAAATGACAACATAATAAAATGATTTGATTTTATCAAGTTTTGTCTTTACTTTTGGTTATCACATAAGACTTTCACCGAGTACTTCAGATGTGTAACAGTAATTTTGAAATACACATTTAAAACTCACATAAAGTTTGTAAACTGCACAATAACCTTTTTTCTGCTCAGTTAATTTTACCCTGTAAGGAATAAACGTGTTTGATTATGCTTAATGTCAGAATGTGATAACCCAACTTTCACCTAATCCCTTCTCTTTGCTGTTACAGCAGTAGGAGGTGGGATAGCCTTGTGGTTTCAGTCTTTGCTGTCACATAATGAACTGGGTTCCATTCTCCACATGGGCACATCTTGTGGTGGAGGAGGGCTAGCATAGTGGTTAAAGTATTCTGTCATCATGATGAAGACCCATGGTTGATTTCCCAGTTGGGTACAACATGTGAAGCCAATTTCTGTATCCCCTGCAGTGATATCACCGGAACACTGCTAAAAATGGCATGAAACTAAACTCACTCACTCACTGTCATGGCAGGACGGGTGGGGTAGCCTTGCATGTGTTCATTGTCATGCCAAAGGCCTGGGCTTAATTCCACACTTGGAGTTAGTGCATAAACCCCACCCATACACCCCCACCCCACCCCTCTTCTTGTGTCACTCATCATGACATTTTTTGTAAATTGATGAAATTGAGTGAAACCTACTTACTCAGCTATACAGTCCGAAGTTTGGTTTGTTTGTTCTTTAATGCCACACTCAGCAACATTCCACTTATATGGTGACAGTCTGTAAATAATTGAATAAGGACCAGACAGTCCAATGATAAACAGTATGAACAGTGATCTCTGCAACTGGTATGCCAGCTAGTCTGCTAGTCTGACAATCCGATCTCGTTAGTCCCCTCTTATGATAAGCATGGGTTACTGAAGACCAATTGTAACCAGGATCTTATAGGGATGCAGTAATAGAGTATATCCCTCTGTGGTGTCACATATATTTCAGTTCAAAAAACATGTCATGTTGAAAAAATGTCATCTGATCCTTTAAATTGAGTAGTTTGTGCTGTACACATACAAATTTTCCAAACTACAAACAAGTTGGCAACACTCATTTTGTTTCAGATTGTTTTATTTGTCCTTTTGAAATTGTAGTTTTCATCATTTGGAGAGGTATTAATAAATCAATAATACAGCATTGCTGAAAAATACTGATAAGAAATGGGAGTTGTACTATTTATTTACATTGATTCAGTTCCAAGTATCAGGCCAAACACAGTTGCTATTTCTTTGTCATACTGTCATGCAGAGAACCAGCCCAGATACATCACCACACTGTCGCGACAATACTCAACACTGCAAACTAATTATACCACCTAACTTAGTTGAAAAACATCCTATCTAAGCCCCTTTTCATGAGTGATCATAGTATTACTTGAATGTACCTCAACATTGGTTTATGATATGTGTAGTGCTACTAAAACATACCTCAAACTTGGCTCAACATAGCTGAAGCCATAGTTGGACTGCTTTGTCTGACAAAGCTCTGATAGGATGGATGTTGGGATGTACACATATCCAGCTTCCTTAAACACACACACAGAGCTCCACATAATTTTTCAACATGAGGAGTATGTATGCCTTATTTTTTAAATATAAGAGTAGTGGAAAAAGTTAAGACCAAAAACATTGCTACTCTTGTGTAAACAGGTCAGTAAACAATAAAGCTGTACTTTTTCAGATAAATACGTTCTTAAATCCTACTAAGATTGTACACCACTGCTGTGGTGCAGACATGCTACGTTGTCTGACACTTTTCCTAATATATTGTTTACATTTTTTATCCGTACACACACCGATACGGTCCTTATCTGGAGTCCTGCACACACATTTAAGATTCTAAATATACTGAAGATTCAAGGCTTCCATTGTTTATAAAACAGGCACAATACACGCACATTGTTAAATTCTTGATTGCTTGATACCACAAGAGGCAAATGATTTCAAAATGCATTGCATGCAAATGGACAATGAGTACATTTAAGTGCTTCTGTACATTTGGAAAAGACCTATGTTCATTTAATGTCAATTAAGTCACATCCTTGGAATTCTTCAAGCAGATTCTAAGAATTTTACTATCTCTTGGTACTCATTGATTACATCAAGATGGGTGAATTTGTTTGGCATGTGGTTGAAGATGCGGACCAGGTTGAACCTCTCCCCAGATCTTCTGTTGTAGTACATTGTCATTTGTCGGACAAGGTTTAGTGCATCCTTTCTTTTCTGAAAAATTAAATAAAACGTATTTCACCTTTTAAAAAAACTAACTGATGTGACACATTTCACTAAGCTAATGTGAACCCTAAAAGATTTGTTTTGACATTATAAAGCTGACTTGATGCTGGTGCAAATGTACCACTATTACTGACAGCTTGTTGAAACACTTGTGTGTGCATTGTTTAATGCCACCAGCAGCAATATTCCAGCTACAAGATAGCCTGGACAAGATAAATCAATGCATAAATTCACACAATCAGATATGTCACCATGTCTTACAACCCAATACATTTAGTCTGATCAACACATTCCCAGTTTTAATCTATCTGTAACAGATCAAAGGGAACCACGACCCACACGATCTATGATTAATCCAAACATTCACGTTTCCATTCATCATTGTTAAAACAATGGAACTAGAGTTTACTTGTGTGGTAGAGTCATATTTACATTTATTTGTGTAAATATGGTATCAGTCTTTAAACAGTTTGGTTGTGGTTTTATTGGAGTACATTTTATATAGTATATATGGTATGTGTCTGTAGCTTGATTGCCCCAAGTTGGCCCCTGGCTCTATTGTCTCCTACTGTTCATAATTCACATAGGGCAAGCTATTCTTTGATCTCCAATTGGTTAGTTTAAAGTTGTATGTTTCCTTTTTACTAACATCAGCACATTTCACTTAGTCTACCATATACAGCCGTATGAGAAGCACTTTGCATGGCATTTCATATTTGACGGACGGCTAATTTCTTCTCCCATAATTGTCTGTGTTTCAGGTTAGATAACATAATAACAAATATTTTATGTAGGATGTAATAATTGTTAAATATAGTTATATTATGAATATCATGCATGCCTAGGTTACATTATTAATGTGTAATGTGAAGATATGAATGTGTTTTATGAATAGTATAATCTAATTCAAATAATGTGTGTTTATAGGCATTATTTTCATGTTTATTGCATCAAGATTATTATTACAAATTTACTAGTAACAATTTAAATGTTTCATGAGATTCAGGTGATACACAAGCATGTGTGCCTACACAACAGTCTTTGTCAGCCATGTTTCATATCTGTTGCTGGTAAATGTAACGTGTCTACCACTTGAGATGTCATGTCATTTCATAACTGTTTATTGTACATATTTCTATGAACATCACAGTATGTATAACTGTAGGATATATGTATATTATGTAGGTTTGTTTTATAGTGTGGGTTACTTAGTGGTGTTATGTTATTTATAGATGGGACATGCTGTGAGGATATTGTAAGGTAGACTCCACACCATCACCTAAGTACCATATATTTGATATGTATTTTATTATTTTAATGTGTTTGTATGTCATGCTATTATTGCCGCTAATAAGTGTGTGGAAATGTATGTATTTTCTGTCTGATCATAATTGTAATGCTTTGAGACAGCAATTAATCAATATGTTTTTTGTGAACTGCATGTGTTTATTAACGATGTCTACCTGGAGTTTATGTAGTTCAGGTAATTTGTATTAGTATATTGTAATTGTGTTATCTGCTGTATTAGTACATGTGTGCTATAATTGTTTTATTAATTCTCATGTTACAGGGTGGAAATCGAAACCAAAAGATTGTCTTAATAAACTGTGGCTGCAAGTCACCACTCACACCCCAGCAGGCGTTGGTCGTTTCTAAGCACCACCCCTTACCCTGCTACACTTAGACAAGATTCCAGCTTACCAGCAGTGAGTCATCATACTGCCCTGTCATCAGCACAATACCTGCACACAACAAAAACAAAGAAAGAAAATGAATGATCTGAAAAATGTCCATCTATCTATAAATGACAAATATAACTAGATACAGAAAAGTGTTTTTGTCCTTTTGAGTATTTGTACAGTTTTTATGGTTTTTAAACCACTTTCAGCCATATTCTAGACTTATCATGGTGAAAAACAGGAGAAACTGGCTTCATTATGCCCCTGTGCAGAACAGAATGCTGGTATTCAGTGTGTGATGAGCTGATTCTTTAACCATTTACCTTGGTCACAGGGCACCATGTGAAGTGGGCCATAAAGAGTCTCACTTCTGTCCACCAGGATCTCTTTGAAGTGGACATGGGAAAAACTAACCTTTGTCCCTGGAGCTCTATACAGTAGACCTGGGAGACAATCACCTTTGTCCTGGAGTTCTGTAATTCTGTAAAGTTGACCTGGGAGAGATTCACCTTGTCCCTGGAGATCTATACAGTGGACCTGGGAGAGACTCACCTTTGTCCTGGAGTTCTGTAAAGTGGACCTGGGATAGACTCACCTTTGTCCTGGAGTTCTGTAAAGTGGACCTGGGATAGACTCACCTTTGTCCTGGAACTCTACATTGAGGACCTGGGAGAGAGTCACCTTTGTCTGTGGAGATGTATACAGTGCACCTGGGAGAGACTCACTTTTGTCCTGGAGTTCTGTAAAGTGGACCTGGGACAGACTCACCTTTGTCCTGGAGTTCTGTAAAGTGGACCTGGGATAGACTCACCTTTGTCCTGGAACTCTACATTGAGGACCTGGGAGAGAGTCACCTTTGTCTGTGGAGATGTATACAGTGCACCTGGGAGAGACTCACTTTTGTCCTGGAGTTCTATACAGTAGACCTGGGAGACACTCACCTTTGTCCTCCTGGAGTTCTGTGAAGTGGACCAGAGACAGACATGGAGGGGCGTTCTCCTTCATCTGCTGGTACATGATAAGCGGTGTGAAGTACACCGACTTCCCTGAGATCATGGAGAAGAAGAACTCATATCCATCCTGACGAGGCAGAGGGTACAGGAACTGCAACAACAGTTAACATCAACTTCCACGATGGAACACATCACGGTGTATCATGGAACATTCATCTCTTAGTTCCTAATGAGACAGACTCATCCATCCCAGCATCTAACTCTGGTACATGTACAATGAAATCTCATTTTCTTTTGTCGACGTATTACTTACCTTAAGGCTAAATTACAGTGACAGTTGCATAACTTCAAGAATACATGTACAGAATAAATACAGTTCATTTTAATAATTCCATCAACTTGTACATTCCTATCTTTGGACATAATGCTCATTTGCTCCATTCATTAAAGATTTATGGAACAGACACATAAAGGATGGATTATAATGGGAACAGAATTTGTAATGAAACTTACAGACGGACATGTTTTGGCCTTTTGCATCAAGTCATCATAATCGAACGACTGAAACATTACAAGTTCAACATGTTAAGATCTAGTATAAACAGAGAGTGTTGTTGGATTCATGAATTTTTCAATTATTTGTACAATACACATTCAAGCAAAAAACATAAACTTCAAACTGCCCCCCAGGGTGGTCTGTGGTCAACCGTTTGCCAATCAAGCAGAAAAAGGACACACATCATAAGCTGATGGGACAGACAGTGTTTGCCATGATGCAGAAAAGCTGCATATTTGAGGCATACTTGTATCAAATATGCGCTGAATTTAAAGCTTGAATCATTGTTAACGCAATGCTACTGGACCCTAAGTCAGATAATCTAAGCTTGTGAGTTGCTGTTGTTTAAAACTACGTGGTTTAATGTTTGCCAGTTAACTGTTTAGTGCTGATTAAATATCTGACCTATTATTAAATAATCACAATTATGTCTTGATGAAAGTTCCTTACTGAAGTTGACTCCCCCAAACATGTCCATGACTCCCTCTCATAACACTTGGGAATCATGATGACTCCTAAATTTTCATGTTGAGGGCTTTCACTGGGCAGAGAGACATTTTTAAAGGGGAGTGAGCAATAAAGGTACCTGAAAGACTGATAAACAGTCAAACTGCTTTATGTTCAGCACCTTAACAAACAAACACAAGAAACTTGGTCGATCTTGTACTTCGTTCAGCTTAGTCTTTTTGTGGTTGTCTTACCTGCAAAACTGCATACACACATTCCTTCTTACTGTGGTATTCCTTCCAGATCTGAATTAACAGAAAAATTACAGAGTTTTATTATCTATAAGAACATACATCAGTTGTGGAGTTATCCCCCATCATGGAACAGTCATTATATTTACCAAGAACAGCATACAAGTGAGTGAGTGGGTGGGTCTAGTTTTACGCCGCACTCAGCAATATTCCCACAATATGGTGGTGGTCTGTAAATAACTGAGTCAAGACCAGACAATCCTGTGATCCACAGCATGAGCACAGAACTATGCATCTGGGATACGATGACATGTGCCAACCAAGTCAGTGTGTCTGACCCCCTGATCCTGTTATCGCCTGATATGACAAGCATGGGTTACTTAGTGAGTAAGTGAGTTCAGCTTTACGCCACAGTCAGCAATATTCCAGCTATATGACGGTGGTGGGTTACTGAAGATCAATTCTAACCCACATCTTCACTGGTGAAAAAGCTTACACACTGGTAAGTGTTGTGTTTTACTTGGTGAATAACAATAAAGTAATAAGTGGTGTCATTTCCCATCACTAGCGTTCAACTTGCAACAAGTCACTTTGTAGTACACCTACAATTTAAAACACTTCATGTATACTGCTACTGTACAATGTCTGTATTGACAAATTTGAAAATGAACTCAGATTTGAAAAATGCCCAAAAGTACTGAAGAAATGGAAAGTACTACATAATTATGTGCATGAACTGAAATCACCGGGATGGTTTTTAATTACATTGATGACTAATACAACCACTCAATGGTAGTCCTTTCTGTCTCAAAGTCTCTTGTCAGAATCAGTGCTGTGCTGATACAACTGGCTCCATGAAAACACAAACCTCCTCAATCTCTTCTGCTGTCTTATCCCTGACTAGTTCTGTCTTCATGATACTGTCTAGCCCCTGGAACAAACAGCAACATAAGCAACACATTCACACCCATTATATTACATGGACCAGACTGCTATACTAGACCTGTGCAAACCAAAAATAAAGTAGCCTTAGCATGTAAGCCCTAATTAAACAAGGTCATGTGTGCTCTAAGATAAGGTAAAGACTTCAAAATACGTACAGTGAAAATATTGTCAAATTAAGATGTCTCTACTGGTTCCACATGCTCACTAGTATCCCTGACTAGCCCCATAATACAGGCCTTTTGTAAACAAAGTCATCTGTCAGCTAAACTCAAGATTTCGAACAAGTAGAGTGATAGAAAATGTCCAATGCCAAAGATCAAAAGAGGTCTTCACTGGCAGCATGTGCTTACAGGTATTCAAAGGGATGATGGTACCTTAGGAGAGGCCTTCCCTTCAGCCTCTGCTTTAGCTTTGGCCTCCGCCTCTGCTTTCTGCAGCTGCTCTCTGATGAAGGCTCGGTCCTTCCTCATCTCCTCTTCAATGTGATGGATTTTCTCCTGGTAGACCTCAGGGGAGGATCTGTATGGGGCCAAAGTGTGTACAGTTCTCGTAGAGTCTTTAAGTCAGTTACACCAACACGGACAGTGGGGTAGCCTAGTGGTTAAAGTGTTCGCTTGTTGCGCCAAAGACCCACATAGGATAATGTGTAAAGCCCATTTCTTGTGTCTCCTGCTGTGATGTTGCTGGAACATTGCTTATACAGTAACAGCAGTGTAAAACCATGCACTCATTCACTCTAAAACATGTACATGTACTGCAATACAGAATACTCAGTTCTGAGGATTAAACAAGATTGTACAACTAATACATGCTGTTATCCATCACAAAGTTCCACAAATGTGGAAAACACAGTTCTGTTCAAACTCCTGGAAAAATCAGTACCATCAATATATATTACATGAAAGTATTCAGCTGAAACATGTGGATGACATTGTACAACAAAACTAACACATGTCATCAACACAAAAATTTCTCCAATGTTGAGAATACCAGGAAAATTATTGTGAAAATGGTTTGTAATAATATTTTTATATGAAATGGTCGTTCAGCTAATATCATTAAGTAAAAATACTAGTAGGTCAGTGTTGGAAAGGAAGTAACATTTGACATTTATTTCTAAGTACCGTAAACAATCGTGCACATCAGTTAGATACACAAATGTAACTTTTCATTTGAATTTGACTCAGGAGCATTTAGTTTTAGATAAAGCTTCTCAATACCTAAAAAAACAACTTGTAATCATCAGTGTCTGGTTCATGTTTCAAAACGTTACAGCTTTCATATCAAACATGTTTAAAGGTTGCAATAGCAAAGGTATTTCACTGACTCAACAGAAAGTTCAATGCATTGACTCAAGTTTTAAAGTAAGGAATATTTTGTTAACATATTACTGAATCCTGTACGCTTTTCATTAGACAAACCTTTTTAAATCCAGCAGCTTTTTCTTATACTTGTCAAAGTAAGGATTGTCCTCCATGTTCACCTTCACGTCATCATCATACTTGTCTGATGATGTAGATGAATATCTAAGGTTAAGATACTTCCTAAGGTGCTGTCGTTTCAGTAGACTACCCACTCCTGAAATCGTCATGGTGATTCCTTGAGAATCAGAGATGGTTGAGAGAAACCTGTGTTGTTTCTTCCCACTGGCATAGAGTCTCCAGCAATTCTGACAGAGTCGGACACTTTGTCTTTGTAATATAGACATGTTGTGCTATTGACTGGATTCACTTCATTCAGCCTGGAAAATTTATTGAGAGAAAATTTATTGAATGTGAAAAAATGCAGATGGTTTCATTTTAAATGGAATGGTACGTCAGTTGCCTGTTTTGGAAACATTAAGAATGAAGGCTCACTATATTGTTAAGTGTACACGTGCATCATGATCATAGTGATCTTTAGCATTGTAATATGTATCAAACATGTTGTCTTTAACGTGAAAGTGGTGACCTGGTGGTTGACAGAGTGAGCATGTGCAGAGCCTTCATAAAATGATTCTAGAGACAGTTGTTTTTATATTCCTGCTCAGAAATTCAAGTTCCATGTCCCATGAGCAAGTGGCCCAATTTATTCGTCATTTTTTATGATCAGCTGGTGATTAGTTTCTTTTTCTTGAAAACACTTGTATCATTCGATTTTCAGAATTTACGGCCTTTTCCATTTACAAGCGGATTTTAAGTGGGCATTACAAAATTATATTTGCCCCTCAGTTTAACCAATGGTTGATGTAAAACAGAAAAGAGATTCTGAATCAGGTGCCTCTTGATCTTGTCCCAGCGTTGATGCCGATATTTGCCAGCTAATTATTGGTTGATCGGACAACAGAATTGATTGACATTTCTCTTTAAGACATGATAAGTCATGTCTTAAACAAGTGACAACTGTCATTTGCGATGCCTTACCGGTTACACGAACATGAGGTGAGTTAACGTTGGTAAGAACCGGAGAGAGCAGTTTGGGTTACCCTATCATTTGGAATGTAGGGCGAAACTAGGATTTTCACACGATGAAACGTTTTTGCAGTGAAAGTAAAAGAATCAGATGACAAGTGTTTACAAATGTTGTAAAATTAATAAGAGTAGAAAATTCAAACACAAAGCAATGAAACTTGAAGAATGTGAGAACTTATACGTCCTAGCTTGCGACCATATAATACATTAATATTATGTGGTCTGGAAATTCAAGGTACGTGAGTTTAGTTTTACGCCGCATTCAGCAATATTCCAGCTATGTGGCGGTGGTCTGTACATAATCGAGTCTGGACCAAACAATCCAGTGATCAACAGCGTGAACATCAAAACTGACGTGTGTCAACAAAGTCAATGAGCCTGACCATCCGATCCCGTTAGTCGTCTCTTACGACAAGCATGGGTGACTGAGCACATGCTCTGCCACCGTATCACAAGGTGATATTCACGGGATTGTCTAGTTCAGACCCGATTTGTTTACTAACAACACCATACATGCAGGTGGCTAACAAATATCTGCTCGTGATATACAGTATGGTTCAAAATTATTGAGAATAGCTAAAGCGTTTCATATTATTAAACGAGAACAAATCAGATAAAATTGAATGTATTGTAAAAGTGAACTGACCTTTTCATGTTGTGTAGGTAACAATTTAATATTTTATCAAGTCTCCTTGAGCTTCACGGCACAGTCTAAGACGGGTAGGCATACTTCCTATCAGAGAGGTTAGTGTCTCGTGAGTTATGCTGTCCCAGTATCGGACCACCTCTCTCTTCACGTCTTCAATTTTTGTCAACCCCTTTTGATTCACACATTCCTTCATCATCCTCCAAATGTTCTCAATGGGATTTAAGTCAGGACTATATGCAGGAAATGGTAATGCAGTCACATTTTTCTCCTGAAACCACTGCTTGGCATGTTTTGCGGTGTGTTTAGGATCATTATCTTGCTGCAAAATCCAGTCATTTCCATAAAACACATGTGCACTTGGAAGGAGAAAATTATCTAATATGTTAGTGTAGCGTTGACTAGTCAGATTTCCCTCAAACACACACAGCGGGGTCGTTCCTAATAAGGATATCCCTCCCCATGCATGAAACTTTGGGCTGTATGTAGGTCGTCGATACAACGGTGCTGACGCAGACTTTGTCCATATTTTCACATTATTGGGATATACCCATATTGAGCTTTCATCAGTAAAAATCACATTTTCCCAGTCAAAGTTTTCATGTGCCAAACACCACTCAACACGCCTGTCTTTATGTTCTTGTTTCATGAGAGGAGAAGGCATTCCAGTCTTTTTCTCCCATCTAAGATCAATCAAATTTCTTCTAAGTGTAGATTTTGATACAACTGTTGATCCCCTTTCTATCATTTCATACCTGATGTTGGAGATGCTTGCCCTTTGCTTTTTAGACGCTAAAATTCCCAGCCGGACGCGATCTGAGAAGTCCAATTTTCTGGGGCTCCCTGCTCCTTTCTGGTGCCCCAAATCCTTTCCCTCTTTAAAATTCTTCCTAATCCTATACACAGTAGAAAGAGGAGTTCCTGTTCACACTGCCAATGTATTTACATCATCAATTCCTTGATTACACAACTCAAAAATCAACCTTCTTTTATCTTCAGCAGACATTGTTGACAGTGCTGAGGAAAATGACGTCTGCTACAAATTCAGGGGAGGTAACTCTAATTGTACTATACTCAGTAGGCCAAGATGAGTTACCTCCCTTATACCATTACTTAGTTTTAAGTATCAGTGAATCAGTTGAGGTGTTAGGATAGCTCAAAGTAAGAAGAAAAATTCTCAATAATTATGAACCAGACTATACATGTACAATTGTACAACGCTGCTTTGGGCAGAGGTTTCCAGTGAACGTGGAATGGGATTTGTAGCCTCTATATAATCAGTGTATGAAACTTCTAAATATAAGAGAAAGCCCATAGGGCTGATAACTGAAAAATCTTGCTGGCCCTGTTAACATGTAACCATGCAGCCCTTTTACTTGAAACAGGAATCAGAGATACGGCGTTATTACTATTAAAATAAAGTAATGAATGAAGAACTTGTAGTGAGGTAAACCTAAACATGTGCGAAAGGGGAGAAAAACTTGGTGGTCTCCGTTGATTCATTTACTGTCACTGTCATCAGAATCAGAAAAGAACAACCATTGTTCATTGACTGACAGCATTCTCTAGACCAATCAAATTTAGTGTTAGTTAAATGGTTAGGTCGATATGTTGAAGTTATGGTTTGATTGATCTTGAAATATACAGGCGTCTCTAGCTACCTCAGTTGTAATTCATTTTTTAAAATATATCCCATCGTCAATGACATGATCAAATTATACCGTTGGAAAAAGTATTGGTCCACCGGGCTGACTGTAGAATAAAGTTGTAAGTCCGTCATGTAACTAGCAAACAGCGGACCAATGGCAATATATGTCCATAATTCAAATGAAATAGAATAACAAACATTAAAACTAAACACAGCATTTCTAATTTAATTACCATCGTACGGGGGTAAAAAGAAAACATAATTAAGTCTCACCTGGTAATTTGTTTACTATCTACTACAAATCAAATCAACCAATCCGTAGAACGAACAAATCTTCAGATTAATGTTTAAGAAAAATTATAAATTTGGTACTTGTTTGACTAAACCAAATTAAGTTTATTTTGTTGTGACGTTAGACAACGTCAGAAGAAAATAAACGTAATTCTTTTTGCGTTCGGTCCGGTATTTAACATCCGACTTTGAGAAGAAGGGCGTGATTTGTACAGATTGTAATTTTTTCCGGCGTCCAGTAATATATACTTCAACATATTTAGAAATGAACTTATGAGTGGCACAACTAAACGAACATGTCCATTTTGATTAATTCATTTCGAAGCAGTTCGTTTTTTTTTCTCCTAAGCACATTTTCAATTCTCTGTTTTGATGTTATATTGTCCTGTTCGAGTTGTATGCAGGCGCAACAGGTGGTGTATATGTGTACTCTAACTATACACGCTCTCAAAGGAAGAGGTAATCAATAGCATTTCATGTCGGAATGAACCAGTAACAGCAATGGATACCTTCTAGTGAAGATCTACCGGTTGTCAGTATCATTTAGATTTTCTGTACAACATTAGGTAAGATGTCCTTTAACTTGTTCCCCAATGTGTGCTTGGTTATGTTGTAAAGGCAAGCCTGATTTCCCACGAATCGCTGGTGTTGTTATGTAAATACTTCCTATGGAAGTGTCGTTTGTCATGGATCGCCAGGAGAAACTACAGGGACTCACTGGAAGGTACATAATAACTGTGTCCACTAGAGTGAGAGTGAACCTACATTATGTATCAATGACACAGGGTTAACCTTGTATTTTAAATAGTAACAGTAATCTTACAGACATACCATGCACAAGACAGATTAGATGGAACTAACTGTAGAATGGAATCACTGCGCACAATCACTGAGAACCAGCTTGCTTTAGGCTCTTGTTTAGCAATGGTATTTGGTTGGGCTTAGAAGGAAATGGTTGTCCCATTGTATTGTAATATAGGTTTATTCACTACAATATGTAATTTGTCTTTTACCTTTGTCATTTCCATGCTACAATTATATCCAATCAGTATATCACACAGGCATGTATCACTTAGAAACAGACTGTTAGAAAGACTTAAAGGTGTATAGACCCTACCCTAGTATTATATAAGAGGATATAGTAATAGGGTAACCTGACCCCTCAGTATTAATTAAGAGGGTTGTGAAAATGAGGCTTTCATCTCACCTTTCAAGATATTCCCTTCTTGGAAAGTTTCATCCAGTTTATCGACTAGGTTACTGTACTGAAACGGCACATCTGGCTTTCCAATGAATTGTTACAATATGTGACTGTGGTAATGTTGGTGTTGCTGGACTTGTCTTCTGTCTTTGACACAATCGATCACGAGAGTCTCATAGGAACTTTGAAGAATTCTGTAGGCATTGATGGAGTTGCTTTAGACTGGTTCACATCTTACCTCTCCGACTGGTTTCAATCTGTTGTTATCCAAGGGGTTTCCTCCAGCAAAATTGTTTTGAAATGTGGTGTTCCTCAAGGATCTGTTTTAGGTCCAGTCTTATTTACCATCTACACCTCTTGATCTGGGAAAACTCATCTCATCCATGAATATTGGTCACCTTTTCTTCACCCATACTGATGTAACTGCACTGGCTACCTGTTGAAGCACATGTTCAGTATTAAGTGCTTGCACCTGCCTGTCAGTGTTATTACCAGTCAGCACCTTTCTACCTGTCAGAACTTACACAAGTCTACCGCCCATCTTTGTCTCCTCTGATCTGCCCAACATCTTTTCTCTGTTCCAACACCACGTCTGAGGTGATTTGATCAGAGATCATTTACTTACAATGCCACCACTGTCTGAAATAAACTCTCAGATCATCTTGAAGGAATCACTACTCTCCAAATGTTGAAAGACAGTCTCAAAACATTTCCCTTCACTCAGTTCTGTAGACAATAATCATTCTAGTTTGCAATCTCTTAACCTGGTGATGTCTGTATCTCTTTTGTAACGTTAAAAATCTGCTCCAGTATTTGACTGCCATTGACATATAAGTACATTTAAGACTGAATCTGTCACATTCATCAAGAAACATATTGCTACAAGTGTTTTTGCTAGCTTTTAAGAAATATTAACTATTAACAATTTTTTTATCTGGATTTATTCAATGATTTTACAATGCGTGACACCCCAAATATCTGAACCGTAACAAAGAATAGGTTTAACTATATCATTTTGAAAAGATCTGCTCATGAGAAATATCCTACTTGTTTTCAGTATCAAAAGATAGCCATAGGATCATTATTGGTTTGAGAATCAAGAGTTGTCTGAGCTTTAGTCTATACTAACTTTGGAGTGAACACAATAGCCAAGTATCTATAGCAATAATTTATTAGTATGAAACAACTTACTGTCTTTGAGCATAAAAAACACACTTTTTATACTATTCCTGAAAACAATAACTTTAGTTTATCAATATTGACCTTCATACCAATGAGTTGAAAAAAATCTGAAGGCTGTGAGTCTTTTGAAGCTGGACAGCAGTATCCAAGCCTGAGGAAACATCATAAACAAACATTAGACCATACAGATTATTAACATCAACTGTATCGTATGACCAGAATTTATTGAGAATTTAGCGATTGTAATTTTTTATTTTCTTTACTCATTACTTACATATTTTATGTGAATATTAGCAGAACTTAAGATTCAAAGATTCGAAGACTCCAAATTCAAAGACAGGTGAACTGTTAGTATTTTGTCAAGTCACCATGGGCAGCAATGCAGGCTTCAATGCAGTGGGACATTCTACTGATCAAAGAAGTTAAAAAGTCGTGGTCCGTGCTGCCTCAATATTGGACCATGTCTTCTTTCATGTCAGATTTTTCTTATTGATACTTTCCTTCATAAGTCCCCAAATATTTTCTTTTGGATTTAGGTCAGAGGTATAACTTGACCAGTCTAATAATATCATATTAGACCTGCGAATACTTTGAACAATGTTTTTGGGCATTGTCCTGCTGGAAAATCAAAAATATTTTCTACAGAACATGTGAGCATATGGAAATAAGTGTCCCTGAAGAATATCTGTGTACTGCTCACTTTTTATGTTTCCTTCAAATACACAGAGGAGCATTCCTTAACCCAGATATGCCACAACACACGTTACATTTCAAACTGATACAAAGCTTTTTCATATTCTTTGGTCCAGAATTTCAGTGTATTAGGAAACAGCCACACAAGAATTTCATCTAAGATAATCACATCATTCCAGTTAAAATTACTATGCTGTAAGCATCAGTACAACCTTTGCTTCTTTTGTTCAGGTTTCACTATTGGTGATGAATTCCACGACCTTTCTGCCAATCCATCTCATGCAGCGCAGTTCTTAATTGTCTCCTTACAGACAGCCACAGTTCCTCTATAAATCATATTCAGCCTTAAGTTTTCTTAACTTTTTCATTCGTTTTGAGAAACAAGAATACCAAGCCACCTCCTGTCACCGACTTTCAATGTTCTGGGCCTTCCTTCCCCCCCTACCCCCTACCCCTCAAAACATGTTAAACTTTGGACAAACAGATGCCTCTTCTACTTGAAATCACTTAAGTTGATATGATGTCCTTGTCGTAATACTCTAAAATCAACTTCGTCTTCTCTAAGTCATTCATACTGAAGATCACTAAAAATGGCGTCTGCTAGCAAGTAAGAGAATGGAGATAACCCTTCATAAACTAATGACAAAGGATTGATGGAGTTGTCTTTGTTGAATGAAACCAACCTCTTGATAGCTGGTCAAGGTTGTTTTTACTAGAAATCATATTCCTAAAATTGTCAGTAATTTCTGGTCAAGCTATGATAAATATACAATGGTAGCCAGTTTATTCCATACTTTCCATAAGCTAATTAGCTAAGTCAAGATGAATTAATGATGTGGACATGTGGCAAAAAAACAATCTTGAAAAATATTTTTTTGCAAGTGAACATTTTTGGCCAATAAAAACATTAGTATTTAATTTTTTTAATTGGTGAAATTAGTTATTATTTGTTTTTCTTATTCTTGAAACAATACTTTCGGATCCATAAAACAAGATATAAATTTGGTCTGGCCTTATATGTATTTTTCATTGTATACATTTGTCTGTACTTTTACACACATATCTCATAAAACCCTGTTTAGATAAGTCATGATAGGTGACTCATATCGCACCAGAAAGGAGTGTAATTTTTGTAGGGAGAGAGAGATGGGTCCCTAGGTAATCTGATGCTGTGGCTGTAACCTGTATGTCAATTAAATGCTGGGAAGTGTCAAACAGCTTGCCTTCCTTCTAATACTTGCCTTACATAGCATTCTTTATACATTTATCATCATTTGCCCCTTGAATATCCAGGTTAGAATTGACCTATTACCTATTACACAGAACGATGCTGATGCTGTTGAATGCTAGATTGCCAGTTCCAGAGTCAATCATTTACAGACTGCTGCCATAAAGTTGGAACATTGCTTAATGTTGGGTTAAACTAAATTCACTTACTCTGTTGACAATGTTTGATTTCCTACTGAAACCGGATAAGCACAAACCCGAGGCAAGTAGATGTTTTTCACTGTATTTTCTTGATACCTTTGGTCGCTCTGCCATGTGGACATGGACACATGATTGTTGTATTAACAATTTCAGCAATTGATTATGTTGGTCACGACTCATTTGTTGTTGGTTAACAGCTTGTACATTACAATCCCATATTGAATGCTGTTTTGCTGTCACATTACGACTAATCGAATCATTGGACCTCTATATCATTTTTATTGTAAATGAATGTATTTGAATGTTCTTTAATTTTAGCTCTGTCAGATGTATGTAGTTACAGGAAAATTTACTGTGCTCTACCACATTAAAAAGATATCACTTGTTTTCTATATGCTACACTTACAGTCAGATTTTGAAATCAGTCTGTTGCAGTCAAATGCCCTATTTGTATTTATATTGAGATCATATGATCTGTGATAAGTCACTTGACTGAAAAAGGGAGATAACTTGGGGCAGAGGCATGCAGTGGTATGCAGTTTTGGGAGGCTGATGTAAGTGACAGTGTCAGTCAGAATTCCTTGTTGCAATACGTTTTTTCAACCGGCAACAACAGGGACACAGTGTACACAGAATTATAAACAGAATAAAGGTTTGCTGTGTTGGAACCGTAGAAGTTACCAGTACACCCAAGAATAGTAGTTGCTCTTTAAGGTCAAAATTAAATACCAGGCAAGTATACAGACCATTGATATCACAGAGTTAAATTGTCAAACATTTTTAATATGAACTGTTTTCATTTATGTCTAAAGGACACAGCAGTAACAAGATTGTCTTGGATGTGTATGATATGTAATTTTGTGTTTTTGTGTAAAGAAAACACAAGATGTTTAGTAAATGATACAATGTAATGTTTCAGAAAGAATGTCAGTGATTGACGACACATGAGCCCTAGATCCTGGAAGCCCCTCGCCTTGAAACTGACTCTCATCCACGTCATCCAAGATGGGAAAGAGAAAGAAACTTAGTTCTGCCATCTTAAGCCTGTTGCTCCTGTCAGTTTACTTTCAAGATACCCAGTCCCAGGAGACTAAGCCAAAACGTGAGTTTACTTTGGGACAAGCTGTGATGTAAACACAGGAGATGGTGGTTAATTTAAACATTTCACTTGTGTATAGCTTTAACATGCTTTTAGGGCATGTATTATGGTGAATACAATATTAGTGCTTTAATTAGAGAAACTGCCATTGGTTTTGTCATTTTGAGGACTGAACTTTGGTTACTGAAGACTAATTCTAACCCAGATATTGGTGGTTAGTTATCTTTATCTAGAGACTCAAAGACAAGGAAAAACAAGATGAAACAATGCTTATGCTGAGATTGTTGTTCTGGTAGCATACCTGGAGAACTGTCCTGATCTTGTGCCCTTCCTGTTCCTGATGTTCTGTGGGGATCCGGTGATGCCGAGCAGCTGTATCCTAGAGAAATGGCTGTGTGACGGAACACCGGAATGTCCCAATGGAGAAGACGAGACAAATGCAACTTGTCGGAATGGTAGGCTTTAGAGGCTAACATTTGGACAATGTCAGTATTGTATTGATCACCAGTGTCTTATGGTTAAGTGCTGATGTCATTTTATTGATGCCAAAATCAGATACCATTACACCTTGAAATTGTCTCTGAACACTACGTGAAGGGGTGTGTGGAAAAAAGTCCGCGTGAAAAAAGTACCTCAAAAGTTGGTGAATAGATAGGTTTTTATTGCAATTGGACACTTTTCCTCAATACTTACTTTCAGGTACTTTTTCACCCAGGACTTTTCTTCCGACATGCATTTAACATGAGTTTCAGATGACACATCTATACAGTCCTCTTAGATATCACACAAATATATTTCATTGTCAGTAAGCATGGTAAAAACCCAAACAAGCACAGCTGTAGCCATTGATCTTGTCAGTACAGGTGCCACCATTCTCATTTGTTAAGGCTTCATGACTTCTATGCATGTTCAATAGCAGCCTCTAAAGTCTGTCATCCTTACTTATGGCACTTCAGGTTTTTTTCCAAATTTACTTCACCTGCATAAAAAATATTGGTGGCAAAGTAGGGTTGATGGACATTAAGTAATTGCAATAATGTGACACCTGTAACATTTGGGAAAGCATACCTTTTTGTAGGTGACCCATGTGAGGGACAGCCATGTCAGAATGGAGGAAGCTGTTATGGCTACCCGTTAAATCCAAACATAAGTGTAGCCTACTACATATGTGTGTGTCCCCCTGGCTGGTATGGTGTGACCTGCAACAGCACCACAGCCCCGCCCACCACCACTACACCTGCTCCACCTCCGACAACCCCCATCCTGCCACCTGTCACCTCCACAGCGGCTCCAGGTAAGTGTGGTTAATGGGACACCAAACATGATTAGTTGTTCTCAGGACAGTATTGATACATGTAGTTGTTCAACTCTACACTCAGCAATATTAAACCATATGGTTGCAGTCTGTAAATAATCAAGTCAAGACCAGACAATCCACTGATCAACAGCATGAACATTGATATACACAATTGGGATGTCAACCAAGTCAGCATGCCTGACCATACAGTCAAGTTAACCAGCCATTCAGTCTAAGTAAACTTCTCCTCAGTACTTTTCGTTACACTCCACTACTGAGTCTAACAAAACCTTATGGAAGGTTGTGTCAGGTAACCTTTGAGGTTGACCAATCAAAACACAGCTTACCAAATCGCGAAAGTACACATTTCCACATACCACATACCTACGAATGCTATTTAGCGTACGCTCACTTCCGGTGATGCACACGGTGTATGTACAACCATGACAACGGTGAGTAAACAATCACTGGAAAAAGTGTTTTAGGCAATATTCAAGGATGTTATCTTGCGGAAATATTAGCTAATGGTAACCATGTCAACAGAAACTCAAAAGCATATATACTGCAGGTCAAATAATTGTGTTATATGCTGATTTTTAGTATTGGAGAGATCTGTGCCAGTGACCTGAATATTTTGAAAGTCCCTCCGATCCTGAAGTAGTAGCCATTGTCTGATTGGTTAAATCTATTAAGCCATTTCGCATTTGATTGGACAGTCATTGGTCACTCAAAGGTTACCTGACGCGACCTTCTATCAGGTTTTGTTAGACTCAGTGGTGGAGTGTAACAAAATACACTGAGGCTAAGTTTACTTAGACTGCCAGCTATTAAGACAAGTTACCAAAGACTTATTCTAACCTTGATCTGCAGAACAGTAAACTACATTTTATATTTGTTTGTTCTTTAAAGGTACTATCAGCAGTAAGTCTCAGAAATTTGTGGTCCCTTTGAATTTATTATAACCATAGTCGACTGTACTGGAAATGTTAAGATAAATATAGAGAGGTAACATGATTGCAACTCAAAATATAATTAATATGTAAAATTTCTTGATTTGCACCAGAGACCATATAATATATGGTCTCTGTTTGCACACATGTATAAGTACAAACAAAACTGTAAGTGAGTGCTGCTTGTTGGCATTTTACAATTTTGAGAAAGTAAAGTTTTGAAAATGGTATAATGTATAAAGATGTGCACTGAAATGACACATCATAATACAAAAGAAGCTGTTGTCTATAAAATGTTTTACCTTTAGTGTCCACTTATCATATATCTGGTGGAGGATAATTTGATACAAATGGTTAAATTTGTTTGATTTTTTTAATCAATGATATTTTTTTCAATTTTTTAGAAACATTGATGTTGCAGAATGAGCTCATATAGATGACCACTTCTCTTTCTGATCAAACTTACATTAAGTCAGGATTTAGTGTGATGCAAGCTGTTCTACCTGTGTTTACAGTGGACCCAACCATTTGTGATAATAAACCATGTATGGAGGGTGTGTTCACTGCTCTAAGAGGGGGTCAATACCATTGCAACTGTGTTCCAGGTAGGTGTACATAGTACTTATTCTGTTGGGATGTGTTTCTGTCAGTAATACTCATCCTGTATTGTTGATTCAAAGTCATTAGTCGTCACCTACTGATAATATTTGATACAAATTGTGGGTAATGAAGGTGATATTTGTCTTACCTTGTCAAATAACATGTTTATCTGAAGACCGAACAATTATGTCGAACTGACTGACTTTGAAGGGTCAAATAGTTTGCTTTTATCAGTTGAAATGAATTCAGAAGTCTTTGATTTTGGAAAAGTAGGAATGTTTCTAAATACACTTTTAAAGTGAGAGCATGGTGTCAGATATTTTATTTGAATCATGATGATTGGACTGGAGCAGATTTGTTGAGAGTCATGTTTTCCTCCAGGTTATAGTGGGAGGAACTGCAGTACTGCTGAGAACCCATGTACATCCTTCCCATGCCTGAACAAGGGGGTGTGCCAGGTGTCGGGAAACACCTTCATATGTCAATGCGCTGCTGGCTACACTGGGCGGCAATGTGAGGAAGAGATAAATGAGTGTGAAGTACAGCCATGCAGGAATGGCGGTACCTGTACTGACCAGATCAATGGCTACAGCTGTGCCTGTCGTGCGGGATACAGTGGTAGGTTTTCGCAATCATCATAAAACTGTGTCTCCTTGCGTATGTAGATGTCCTGGGTGAGAATTGATTTGGGTGACAATTATCCTAGGTGGCAATTGTCCTGGGTAGCAATTGTCCTGGGTGGCAATTGTCCTGAGTGGCCATTCTTCTGCAGTTATCCGGGGTGGCCATTGTCCTGCGAGTGTCCTGGGTGGCAATTGTCCTGGGTAGCAATTGTCCTGGGTGGCCATTGTCCTGGGTAGCAATTGTCCTGGGTGGCCATTGTCCTGATTGGTAATAGCCCTGCTCCCATGTAGGTAACCCATGTAGGTACCCATGCCTTTTCAGAATGTAGGGAGCTGGTATGCCTACCTTTTTACATCCAGGTGTGTAGCTTACTGTGAATGTGTGTGTCACAAGGGCTAGTATTGTGTGATTTCTCTCCACCACCACACTTGCTTTTGCCCCACCATTCCCATATTCAGTCTGCCTCAAATAACCAGGAATATACTGGCTTGTCTGGTTAAAACAGTATTATTCAATATAAAGACAATACATTAGGAAGACAATACAGAACAAACAAAAGGGATTGGCAAACAGACTGAACAAGGCCTATATTAATGCCCTTCCCGAGAGAAAACAACTTAAACAGATTAAACAAAATGAAAAGAGTGCAAAAAGGACATACAATTCAATGAGGCAGTTTAGTACTTATTGTATTTCTTGTGTTAATAATGAGACAGTTGGAGTTAATTATGAATGAGTGAGTGAGTTCAGTTTTACGCCACACTTAGCAATATTCCAGCTATATGGCGGCGGTCTGTAAATAATCGAGTCTGGACCAGACAATCCTGTGATCAACAACATGAGCATCGATATGTGCAATTGGGAACCAATGACGTGTTAGCAAGCCTGACCACCCGATTCCATTAGTCGCCTCTTATGACAAGCACAGTCACCTTTTATGGCAAGCATGGGTTGCTGAAGGCCTATTCTACCCCGAGACCTTCATGGGTCAGTTAATTATGAAATGATAAATGGATTTAAGAAGTAATTCTGTATCAGTATTGGATAAGGTGTCTTTGCCATAGAGTATTTCGTCAACAGAGAATCCACTGCAGTAGAAGTACTGGTTATCTGCTATATCTATATCACTGACTTGTCTTTGATCAGTCAGTAGTACAACTGAGTCGGTGAGTTAATCGCCACTTTCATCAGCATTCCTGCTAATCTCACTATGTCAGCTCAGTATTTGAAGAAAGCTCAAAGTGATATAGGTTTGAGAAGTGTGGGTGATACAAACCAGTACTGGTATGGTGCAAACTAAACTTGAAACCTAGATTAGAACCTGTGATCATAGTTTCCTGGTGTGCACAAGGGGATGTAACTCTGTGCAATGAATTGCAGCATTGTACACAGTACAGCTAATGAAGTAATTAGCAGTTCCTGGTATTATTATTCATATTTGTATATGGCCATTCCTCTTTGAGGCAGTGTACATTGACTGCAGCAGATGCCTGCTGAATGCAGGGTCTTTGCAGTGAAGATATAATAATGATAACAATCACTACTGACAGGGTCCAACTGTGGTGTGAACATGAATGACTGTGCATCCCAGCCATGTAGGCCGGGGACTTGTGTAGACGGTGTTGCCTCCTACACATGCCAGTGTCCACCTGACAGAGCGGGGCAGAACTGTGAACGTTCACAACTATGTCTTCAAGGTAATATGTCACCCTCTTGTAAGGATCCTCAGTTGGGAATGTTATAAGTAGTAAATGTTTCATTGGCTTTTGTTTTGGGTAAATGACTAAATTATTTTAAGTTGTAAAAGTCATGATTGTTTTTTCCATTCCTGTGTAGTTCATATGACACTACAGGCCAAGTTTGTTATCCCATCAGATCTACTGCCACACCAACAATATCATCTCAACATGAAGACATTTTACAGTTTGCTCACAATTTAAGCAGAAGAATTGATCCACCTGTTTTTGCATTTTTATACCATTTTCTGAGATTGTTGCTGTAATGTTGATTTTTGACAAAACAGTTCTAGAACTGGACTTTTGGTGTTGTGGGTACAACTCTGCCATGTGGACATATTGTAGTAGATGAGATTTAATGTATTGTTTCCAGGTGACCCCTGTGAGAATCATGGGATATGCTACCCTCTCCAGGCAGGAAACCAGGTGTGCGTGTGTTTACCAGGATTTAATGGCACTCGATGTGAGAACAACATTGACGACTGTCAGAGCAACATTTGTGGACAGCATGGCAAGTAACTGCATACATCAATTGAAGCTCTGTGTGGAATAATTCCTATAGTTCAGCAAAATGTTAAGATTTCTTGCAAAAACTGAGATCTGTATCTGTAGCGATTTTCGAATAAAAGAAGTTTGTATGAGATATGACTTTTAAACATACATTTGCCGCAAAATTTCCAAGTCCTGTGATGGGCTTCAAACCATGGACATTGTGATCCACTGGTCACATTACCAAAGAGGTTTACCCTTTCAGTTCAATGTGTGTAGCAGGACATGCAGTCATCCCACAGATGACATCCTTACCTTTTCAGCTCGCTGACAGGGTTAGCCTCTAGTCATGTGGATTACTGGTCCATGATTCAAATTCCAGCATAGTATTCTAACATTGTATGGACCGCTACACTGGCTCCTAACAAGTTTCCACCTCAGTAACAGCAACTGGAGTAAGGTGGAAGACAAGATAGCCAAAGGAAGTAGGCATAAAGACACAATAGCCAATTAGAGCATAGGTAACACGTCAAAGGAACCCTTTGATGTGACCTATGAATAGAATAGGGACGATGCAGAGAATGGGTACTGAGACTGAAAATAGAACAGAAGTGAAGAGAAACCCTTGTTGACAAGGTTCCAATAAGCGATGATTAAGAGAGGTGGCATTCAACTGCAAACACTGGCAACACAGAACAAATGGACATTCAACAAAGAAAGATGACTGATAAATAACAAAATCTTGGTGAAAGATGAAAATATGATTAATAAAGAAAATTAACATTATATATACACAGGTCCATGTATGGAGTGGCAAGGGAGAGAACTGTCTTTACTGATTTGATTGCTTATCATATTGACAGATACTTACAGGGATGGTATAAACAGGTTGAAGTGTTAGTTTAAGATTTGGTATAAGGGAGAGAACTGTGTTTACTTTTCCACTGCTTGTGATATTTTTCAGGGATAGTGTGAACAGAGGCATGTTCAGAATACGAGAGCACCAGCAAATCGATCCTGAACATCTGTACCCGGACAAGTATCTGCGAGCGCCTGCGAACTATCCTCACAGCTGACTCGTCAAGTGAACAAAGATGGCGACCATGTTTAATAGAAAAAAAGCCATTCAAATCATTGTCATTAGTTAGCATCCACCTGATGAATGGGCAAGGAATAGCCAAGAAACGTTGTGTAAACAATAAAGAAGAAGTTGACATGTGTAACATTTTGTCTTATACATGTTTAATGTCATTCATCTATACTCGCCCCTTTCCATAACCTCCAACAAGAAGACAAGAGACTATTCGTCCTTTCCTGGAATAACACAAGTTGGTCACAAATCGTGCGGGCGCTCGAGGTTCTGAACACGCCTCAGGTTGAAGTTTCAGTTTAGACTGGGTACAAGGGAGAGAACTGTGTTTAGTGACTTGATTGCTTGTGATATTGACAGGTACTTGCAGGGATGGTGTCAACTGGTTGAACTGTCAGTTTAGACTGGGTACAAGGGAGAGAACAGTGTTTACTGATTTGATTGCTTGTGATATTGACAGGTACTTGCAGGGATGGTGTCAACTGGTTGAAGTGTCAGTTTAGACTGGGTACAAGGGAGAGAACTGTGTTTACTGATTTGATTGCTTGTGATATTGACAGGTACTTGCAGGGATGGTGTCAACTGGTTGAAGTGTCAGTTTAGACTGGGTACAAGGGAGAGAACTGTGTTTACTGATTTGACTGCTTGTGATATTGACAGGTACATGCAGGGATGGTGTCAATTGGTTGAAGTGTCAGTTTAGACTGGGTACAAGGGAGAGAACTGTGTTTACTGATTTGACTGTTTGTGATATTGACAGGTACATGCAGGGATGGTGTCAACAGGTACACATGTGAGTGTCAGTCGGGGTACACAGGTGTTAACTGTGACTCGCTCATCGACCCCTGTGATCCTACCCCATGCAAGAACAATGCCTACTGCTGCCGTAGGGGGAAACAGTCCTGTGGTGACAGGCTGCCGCTGGGTTCCTACCAATGCTATTGTTCCAATGGGTATACAGGTAATCCTAATGACAATTTATGGATAAGCTGGTGTCATTTGGGACATTTTTGGTTTAATGTAATGGTGTTCTGTGTGGAGTGGAATTTTAAGAGTTACTTCCCTTTAAGCACACTGGTATCAGAATTGATGTTAGTTTATCTTCCAATTTCCGTTTGAAAGACTAGGAATCTGATTGCTTTTTGTCTGTATCATTAATCATGCCTGAATTATCAGAAATCTGTCTCAGTATTAACAATAGCATCTAAGAAGTATATTATTGCCTAGTGAGTTTTAACATATTCATTAGAGGCAGTCTAGTACAAGATTTTGATTTTACTTGTTTGTTCTCATACAGGTACTCGGTGTGAAAGGCGTCTGAATGAATGTGAGAACAAACCCTGTCAGAATGGTGGCCTGTGTACACTGATAGAAGAGAATTATTTCTGCACATGCCCGCTGGTTTTTACTGGACGTAACTGTGAGACATTCATACCCTGTGCTAGCCAGCCATGTCTCAACAATGGCCAGTGTGAGACCAGAGCGAACACCTTTGAGTGTAAATGTGGGAATGGATTTTCAGGAGACATCTGTGAGAGGACAGGAAACTGCAGCACAAAGTCCTGTCAAAACAATGGCACTTGTGTTGTCACATCAGGAGGAGAAGTTTGTCGTTGTGCATCAGGTTATTTTGGTTTGAACTGTGAGAGTGCTCTCCCTTGTTTGGCAAATCCATGCAAGAACAATGCCTCTTGCCAAGATGTTTCATTGACAGAATACAGGTGTACCTGTCCACCAGGGTTGTCAGGGCAGCAGTGTGAGAGTGTATTACCCTGCAAGGACAGCCCATGTCTGAACGGTGGGACATGTTCAGATCTTGCATTAGGGTTTTACTGCACCTGCCCAGCTACACATACTGGAGTCAGGTGCGAAACTTACTTAAACTGCAACAGCTCACCTTGTTTCAATAACGGTACTTGTATAGAAGAGAGCTCTTCGTTTCGCTGCCAGTGCCCTCCGACCCATACAGGTCCAAGATGTGAGAGTGGTCTCCCCTGTGTTAGCAATCCCTGCTCCAGTGGGTCGACGTGTGTGAGTGTCAATATTTCTGCCTATCGATGTTTCTGTTTACCGGGACTCACAGGCATTAACTGTGAAACAAGTCTAGCCTGTAACAACTCTCCATGTAGAAACGCTGCTCAGTGTCAAAATGTCAACAATTCTTACGTATGTTCCTGTCTTCCCGGTTTTACCGGCCAGAACTGTGAAACACATGATCCCTGTTTGTGTGCACCATGCCTCAATAATGGCTCTTGTACAAACTTTGGTTCATCATACTCCTGCTCATGCTCCAATGTCTACGGAGGACCAAGGTGTGAGCTACCCAATCCATGTGGTTCGAACCCCTGCATCAACAACAGCACTTGTTTCAACAATGGAGACCTCTACCAATGCAACTGCTCATCAGCTTTCACAGGAAGAAATTGTGAGACTAAACAAGAGCCCTGTGCCCCAAACCCTTGTTTAAATCTCGGGACATGTGAAACAGAAGGTCAGAATTATACATGTCGTTGCTTGTCCTCCCACGTGGGCAAGAACTGCGAGATCCCAGTTCCCTGTGCTAGTTCACCCTGCAGTAATTCCAGCATCTGCCTAAACGAGGGATCTCGCTACAGATGTCAGTGCCCTCCTGGGTATACAGGTTTGAGCTGTGAGAGCAGACTCCCATGTGCAGATAAGCCTTGTGCAAATGGAAACTGCGTGAACGTCAACTCTGACTACATGTGTACCTGTAACCCAGGCTACACGGGGAGGAACTGTGATTTTCTTATACTTACCTGTGATTCTACCACGTGTGTCAGTGGACAGTGCAGTATTCAGGGGTCCAGTCGCAAGTGTGTCTGCAATCCGGGATTTACGGGTAAGTTGTGATTTATGTACTCATAGAAAAAAGGAAACTTATGAAAGTACAAGTAATCCTTTATTTATTTCCACAATTTCACCCACAGTTCAGTACTTACCTTGTTTTTAAACCTGGAAAAGAAAAAGGGAATACTTGTACTTCCATCCGTCACCTTATTTGTTTCCATGTACATGTTTCCATTTTGTATCAGAATGTGAGCAACACTCCTAGTGATGCATCTTTAGGTCTGTAACAACTGGTAAAGTAGTTTGTAGGAGAATTTTAAATTTTTCTTTACATGATTGCATGTAAATAACATGTATATTTGAACATTACCTTTTGGCCATATCTCTCAAATTCATATGACAAAGTATGAGTCATATATTTTTATCGCAGTAATTATCTGACATGGTTGATAGATTCATGTACATTGGCATGTTGACATAGGACACTGAACAAACTATATATATTTGAAGGGGAAAATCATATCTGTTAGCTTCTGTAAAGGAAGGAACATGATATTTCACTGTTCTGCATAAACCGTCATGAGATGTTTGAAAATTAAGAAACAAAGTATCTATACATGTACATGTAAAAACAATAAATATACTCTGAAATGTTGTGTTCCTGACAATATGGAAGTTGATAGCTATTAATTCCCCCTCCTCCACTCCTCTTTTTGTTTTTCGCTTTTAAATATCTTTCAGATATTAGCAGATATTTGACATGGTATGATTATTTTTTGATGATGTCTGTGGTTTTAAATTGTAGATGATCTTCATGTTGATGTATGTTGACTAGGTCCGCGATGTGACCTGGTTGATCCTTGCCTGACTCCACCCTGTCACAATGGTGGCACGTGCGAAACTCGTGGTGGCCAGTTCTTCTGTCACTGTCCTGAAACTCATACTGGGGAGACATGTGAATCTTTACAACCCGCATGCTACTCTCAGCCATGCAAAAACAATGCCACCTGCATCGACAGGGGACTGGACTTCATGTGTTTCTGCACACCTGGATTCACAGGTGAGATGTCCCTTCTGTTACCAATGCAAGATATAAGTGAATAAAAATATAATTTGTTTGTTGCTTTATGCCCCACTCACCAATAGTCCAGGTATTTGGTGGTAGTCTGTAAATAATCAACTGTGCACCTGACAATCCAGTGACAGACATGATCTGCATTTATCTAAGTAACTGAGATTCAATGATATGTATCAGTGATATCAGTGAAGTCAATGAGCCTGATCAACCAATCCTGTAGTCATTACAGGAAATATTTTTACAAATATTTTAAGCTTTTTACACCAGTTACATCTTGTCATCTCTAGCTGCAAACTATCATGGATCTTCAAGGTGTTTATCATGTGTCTGTATGTAAATATCACCTGTGATGCAAGTGTTTAAATTGATTGATACTGAATGCTCATTAGGTGGACATGGTGTAGATTAGGAGAGATCAGAACAAGTCCATTGGGAGATAGCTGTTGCCACATCCAACCAGTTCAGAGTACATTTTGATGAAAATTGTAAGATCTGTTATCATGATAATAATTCTAGCTTGGTAAATTCTAAATATCATTGTTTCAGGTTCAACATGCTTGATAAGACCGCCAAGGAAATATTACAAACAATCAACTAGGAAATTGCTGTCTATTTGTTTTGTTTTTGTTAGTTTTTTCTCTATTTTATGTCAAACTAACAGATGAAAGGGTATTTTTTCAAAAGGCAGTGGATACCAACTGTTTTATTTCCTCGTAACTTTATGACTGTTATGATGTGTTCAGGGAAGACGTGTGACTCTGTCCTGCTGCCATGTGATGTCCGTCCATGTAAGAACGGGGGAACATGTGTCAATGTAGGCGGCACAACCTTTAGTTGTCAGTGCCCGGTGACACACACAGGTATTGAAACTTGTTGCATGTTAAATGAAAAAAGAAAGAAGCAAAATAAACCACCCAAAACACATATTAATGGGATCATAAATATTTCAAAATTGAAAAGATGTGATAACAAATTGATTTTAGCAAACTATGATTAGTATTACCTTTGTGGTTTGTATAACCTGGTTTACCGTGTACCTCTTATTTGACTTGTTATCTTTAATCATTATTTTACACTTGTGTCTGCAGGGTTGACTTGTGAAACTCTCCTCAACTTGTGTCTCAGTAAACCATGTAGAAACAGTGGTGAGTGTTCATCGTCCGGGGATGACAAGTTCAAGTGTACTTGTAAACCACCATACACAGGTAAGATGTTAGGAAACCTGAAAATTGTATCAAGTTATACATATATAGAGGCACATGATAGAAACAAATTTCTGAGATGTTTTTGTAAGATAAAGTTGGTTATTGTCAGAGTTCTGTGTGAAGAGTCTGGGGTAGAAAACCAGTTCTTGAAATGCATTTGGTTGTACATGAATACATGACACTTTGTATAACAAAGATAAGTTTGCAGATAACAACTTCTTTTCTTTATCACAAAGTTTCAGAGCTAATTATTATTCCCTCATTAAGTGAATGTAGTTTTATGGGGATCTCAAAACCTACACCATTCACACCCCCACTAACTGAAATAAAGATGGCACTGAGATAAAAAAAGGGATATTCTCTTCTCTGTGATTGGATGAGTGTTTCCAAAAGTTAACTTATCTGTAATGTGATCGTAACCCAAACGTTAACAGCTGCTTATGATCACCTTACTCAAATGGCTCTGTGGAATGGAGCTCTGGCTGACTGTATTAGGGCATAGCCTGGTACAATGTATCTGATGTAGACAGAGTTTCATGTTGACCACCATTTTCAGTCCATTAGGAACTGGTTGTAAAACCAGCAAACAGCAAAAAAGTGTGATATAATTATACCCCTGCTACGAAGTAACGGGGTTATAAACCGTTCATTCCATCCATCCGTCTATCCTTTCGTCCCGAAACTTTGTCCAGAGCATATCTCTTAAAGCTTACATGTCAGTTTCACCAGACTTCACACGCATGGTAATCATTACCCATTGATGTGCATTTAGCTATTTGGAAGTTTTTCAGAATTTTGTTTTTTGCTGTTTCCATGGAGACATGACTTGGTGCAAAATGTGTTTGATGGTTACCTGGCCATAGCATATCACTGAAACTATAAATGGTAGGTTCACCAAACTTAATATGCAAATTAATCATGAAGCACAGATATGCCATGTGCTATTTGTTTGCAAACTGTGATTATTCAATGCGTGATGTTAACTTTTCACTATTCATGGTCTTTCTTCGTGTCATATGTACCAGTGTGCAGTTTATTCTCTGTATCTAGAGTAGTTATTTCCTTGATGTTTTCAGCATGTGATTTATTTTCTGTATCTATGTGGGTTGTTTTGTTCTTGTCATAATTACAAATATAGTTCTGATTGATTCTAAATAGTGAATTTCTTAGTTTCATATATGCAGAAAAGGTGTGCATGGCAAACCTATGATCTAACATGTATATAAAGTTTAGCAGAGTCGAGGAGAAAGTTTTGTGAGCTGCTGATCCTTGTCATATTACATATCAATATCAGTCATTTCAATGTCCCAAAGTGGGATGCAGGGTTATGTGAGCTGTGCTGACTTCTAAACTTGCTTACGAAATTTACTAAGTTCGCAGGTGAGTACAAACCACTGCAGAGGTATCACTATGGCAGTACAAAATAGACAATCAGAACAAACTCAAAGATAATACAAGAACAGTGATTATTGCGATAAAGATAGTGACGGATATATTTATCTCTCAGCAGCAGTAAACTAAGCTGGGTATCCAAGTGTATAATGATTATCACTGACAGTGCTGGTCTTGTTAGCTAAAAGGAAAGATTTACCTCCCCTTATCCACTTTAGGAAATCCCACCAGATCTGTCTGTAATGTTCTCTACATCAGGGGAAGTTGCAGTACCTTCCAGAGCTCGGTCTAAATATAGCATACGACTGCCATGTACTGAATGTCTACAGGTATTGTGTATTACACCTGGAACTTTGTATCACATGAATAACTCTGTCACAACAGCTATTTGTTAGTCTGATTCAGGTAGCTTCTTATAATTGCTAAGTATGGTGACCCGTGACATCTGGGTTAGAAGTGATCGCCAGTTACACATGCTTGTTGTAAGAGATGACTAACAGGATCAGGTGGTCATTTTGGCTGACTTGCTTAACACATGTCATCGTATTCCAGTTGCTCATGCTGTTGGTCACAGGATTGTCAAGTCCAGCTAACAACAGAAACTGTTGACAAGAGTTTGCTTTTCCTTTATGTTTATAGTACAGGTAACATAAAACTTAAGTCTGTTGTTTTGTGAATAATAACTATTTTCTGTTCTCCTGCCCTCTGACAGGTTTAACATGTACTGAGAAAGTGGAAAGCTGTGACCAAACACCATGCTTTAACGGAGGTACCTGTTACACAGACAGTTATGGTGTGTTCTGTGAGTGTCCCACAAAGAATGAAGGACTTTTCTGTCAGCTTGCTGGTGAGAACATTTCTGTTAAGATCTTCTCCTAAAGGGGCAATGGGGTAGCCTGTAGTTAAAGTGTCCACTCATCATGCTGAAGATCTTGGTTTGATTCCCCACATGGCTACAATATGTGAATCATGAAACATGATATTGCTGGAATATTGCTAAGAGTGGCACAAAACCATACTCACTCACCCTTTTTCCAAAACTTTCTTGACATGGTTTTAAAACTGAATTATTACTAGATTAAGTAGGATATTTTTGAGAGTTTTATCTGAAAAAAAAAATTGTCAGGGAGAAATGACGTCACAAAAATACTTAGCTGTCGATATTAGCTAACAGCTTCTGCAAGAATAGCTATGCAGAAATTTTAGATGTGATCTGTTGGATGATTCAGTGTCCTGTTATGACTCTCCTAGTAAAACCTGATTACTTCGAGCCATATTTTGGCTGACTAACTTCCTCCTCAAGTCTCAGTAATATTTTTCAGGTTGACAATGTGGTTGTACCATAACATACATCCCCTGTTTATCTCCCTTGACTTATCCAGTGTGTTTACTCCAGGTGACATCTGCTCTCCCAACCCTTGTCTCAATGGAGGCCAGTGTTGGAAGACGGGGAAACAACCGACCTGTGAGTGCCAGAAGGGATTCATTGTGAGTACGCAATACCATGCTTGCCATTGTTTATTTGTTTAAATCCCTGCAAGAAACCGTACATGTTGGTCACATGGTGCATGGTATTATTGAGTCAGATATATTTGAATGCAGTTATGCTTAGTTAAATGTTTTACACCGGAACACTTTGTTGGAATGAGCCTTGAGTTATTGTTTCTATTTACTTCCTCTCATAACCATGGCTTAAGCTTTTAACAATTCTTTTGTCATATGTGGTTTCTCTACAAACTGAATGAAACTGATGAATAGATTGTGTCCCAGCCATATGTTATTTCAAACATTTACCCTTGTCACCTTATGATTTTTGCATTTCCTACTTGCTCATGTTTTTTTGTTTACAAGCTGAGAAAGTAGTCAGTTCATTGGCAGGATGATAAAGGTTTTCCTGTTTGTTATCACCATCCACACGTTTAGTATATAGTATTAGGCTCCATCCGTACATACGAATTGAAATATCTTAAGAACCATTGACTAAATTCTTTTCATATTTAGTGACCTTTACTTAATTTTCAAGGTCATGGTGACACTCATGGTGTTAAGCTGCATGTTAAGATTGTCAGCGAGATAACTCAAGAACCGTTCACAGGATCTTCTTCATATTCAACAGGGATGGTGCAAGGCTTAGTCGATTTTGGTGACCTTCACCTAATTTCCAAGGTCACATGACACTTTAAAGGTTTCAGCATGTTTAACCTGCATGTTAAGATTGTCAGCAAGATATCTCAAGAACCATCCACTGGACTTCTTCATATTTAACACCAAGCTTCATCAAGGGAAGGTGCAGTGCCCTGTAGATTTAACTTAAGTTACTTTCACATAATTTTCAAGGTCACGGGACACTTTTAAGATTTCAACATGTTTTGCCAGCACAATATCTCAAGAGTCATTCACTAGACTTTCTTCATATACTGAGGGGGAAAATAAGGGATCACATAAAAGCACAAGTGTTCCCTTATTTTTTTCCATGTTTCCTCACAAGTTATGTGATACAAAACTTGTGAAGAGAGCACACAAAAAATAAAGGGACACTTACGCTTTCATGTGATCCCTCATTTGTTTTGCCATCAGTATAAATGAAACCAAGCTTCATCTAGGGAAAGCGCAAGGTCCTGTCGATTTTGGTGACCTTCACACAATATTCAAGTTTATGGCAACACTAGGAAGATTTCAGCATGTAAAACTGCATGTTATGATTTTTAGCAAGATATCTCAAGAACAGTTCATGGATTTTCTTCATAGACTTTCAAGACTTCCTTTGAAAGTTTTTCAGTAAGCAATTTCTTTATTACTACTTTTGCATATTTCATACACTAAGACATTGATGTCAAGGTCAAAGTGAGTCTTGGAAATATTTGTGCATTTGAACAACCACAGAGCAAGATGTGAAGAGAGGTTGACTGGTCATGTTTTTGTTGACATTTATCTTCATTTTAAATTACGACCTTCACTTTCATTCCTTTTTAAGTTTGAATAACTGTCATATAATTTGTCATTTTTTTCAGTGGATGGGTTCAATCCAAAAGGTGTACTTTTTTATGATTTTTGTATGAAGTTCACTAAACACTGATATCTGATCAAGACATTTCTGACATGGAACTGATTTTGCCACCACTTTACCTCAGCTTAACCACTTCCAGGGCATGTTCTGTGAAACGAAGGTGGAAGGCTGTGGCACAAACACTTGCAATAGTGGTCAGTGCATTGAGAATTCAGACGGGGCATTCCAATGTATGTGTCACCCAGAGATGACTGGCTACAGATGTGAGAGACAGGTGTGACCAGTGGCTGTGAGCCTTGAATGTGCTCAGCTCTCATCTGTAAGTGGGCAGTTGTTACTGAATCTTGAGTTATTACCTGTTAGATATGACAATACATCTGTATCTCAAGGGCTCACATATTTGTAACTGAAGGGTTAGATGTCTCCATATCTGTAAAAACTCTTGGCTTTAATTTCTTGGAAAATTGAGTTACTTCCTCTTGTTTGAACATGTGATTGGTCAGGGCTGTAGGTACCTGTTCTTAATAAGGGGGGCACTATCAATGTTACAAGAATCTTATGTAAATACTTTGATGTATAAAAAATAACCTGTAAAAAAATTCTAGGGAGGTAGCTGCCCCCTACCCCCTTGGTCTACATACGTCCCTGTTGGTATGTCAAATATTTATGAAGCGCAGAAATGTTGTAGTTGTATTAACCCTGGGATCTTATTCGTGCGTTGGAGTAGGTTTGCTGGAATACAAGCACAGGAGATAGAGAGGAGGATGTCGGAGATATCAGATGTGTCTTTGAAGTGTGATAAATGCTTTGATGTTATGACATATATATATGTGTGGTTATTATCTATGTTTTTATCTTTGTTACAGGTGAAACAGATGCAATTAATTATTTCTCTGAAGGAGCTAATCAAGACAATTTCAATATGCATGATTTGAAAAAAGTTTGGAACGTACAGTACTAGAGAAATGTCTGCTTTTTTATGTATTGTTGGTCCTTTGACAAAAGGTAATATTTTACAACAAATACATACAGTGGAGGCTGTCTAAGCCGGCACACATTAGGACTGAAGAAATGATCCAGTTTAGACATTGTACTGGATAGTAGAGCTGATGATAAATGTCACAGACAGGACTGAGATTTTTAGGTGGTGTTGACAACAGATTGGATAAATTCTGGTTTTGATAGCTTCCAATGTAATTGTTAGAACCTGTAAGCATTTTGGAAAAAAAAAACCCAATAGTTTATAAGTGGACATGAACTTAGGCTATACTTAGATAAAAACTGTTTGTTTTTATATTTGATAACTTTTTACATAGTTCTAGATCATAAGTGTTGAAAACCAGAATTATTTAGTAAATATTTTCCCTTAATAGTGATGATGTCACAGCTTTTCATAAATGCACCCTGATGATTTATATGTGCTTTATTTATGAATAGATGTATTTTGTGTGAAATCATATCATCTGGATACATGAATTTATCTGCGGTTGTTAAAAGTTTATAAGATTATTGGTTGCATAGTAAATGTAACATCACAGAACTTTTTAACTTGAAATTGTATATGTTCATGTAACCAGTAATCACTGTAGATAAAATATTTCTTTTGGTTTTTACTATATATATTTTTTATCAAGTCAACATTACAATTATGCCATAATATGTACTACATTTGTCACCATTTTCATGAAATATATCATTAGTTGATTTTTCATAAAATATCCAGTATTTGCTTTTTTTTTCTTTGAAATGTATGAGATGATCAACTTCAGTGTTTTTACGAACATTCCGTCAAAACGTATTATCTCAGCTAAAGATCTCCAAACAGTTGGAGGAAGCACAGGCCGAGTCAAAGCTGCTACCATCTGCCTTGAGGAGTTGTATACGTTGGACATGTTAGAATCCTATGATGGGATCCTATGAATCAAGGTTCACCCTGATAATGTTAAAGGTTTGTCAGCACCCTTTCATTGCTCATGAATTTCATTGAGAAACCTCTCTCAAATTAAAGATTCTATTCCTGAAGGAGTGGTTGGGTTACCTGATGGTTCAAAGATCCGCTCGTTATGCTAAAAAGTCGGGTTTGCTTCCGCATTGGTGCAGTTTGGGAAGCCCATTTCATGATATTGCTTGAATTGTTTTACAAGTGGTGTAAAACTCACTCACTCATTCCATTTTTAAGTTCACATGCCCTTGTGACAATTACTATTAACTTGCTGATTGGATTCTAACGCTTTATAAGTGGACTTGTTATATAATAGAGTAAACCTTTTATGCTTTACAGAGTTTTGATGCTGTAACATATTTGCTCAACTGGTGTTTTGGTTGTGATGATACTTATGTGCTTCTGCAAGTTGTTTAAAGGTGTTTGTCAGAACATTTCTAGCATTCCTTCTCAGACTGATCTGTATGTATTTTGTATACACATATACCTGCCTGTAAACAAATACCTTTTTTAATAATATACTGATAGAGGTTATTGTCAATGTTTTTTTTCCAGTATGCTGCAGGTGTTTATGATCCATGAATTCTCACCGCAGTTGGTTGTTGTATTGGAGGTGGTTCAGCTGTGTAGAAATGATCCTTTCCATTAGTTTCTTCTGACCATTTAATCTTCATGGATTGCTGCCTACATTCTCCTAAAGACAGCTTGTTGTGAAGAGATCCATTAAGCATAATACAGTTTCTCAAGTAAATATGTTTAATGATCAATAGAGAATGTCATTCTCTTAATGTTTATGTATTTTAGTAAATGCTTTGTTTGAATGTATTATTTATCATTATTAATATTTATATATACTGATAAAGGTGCATACCTATGTTCTTTTTTACCATTATGATGCATTTTCTCAACAGTTGGATGTCACGTTTGTGTCAGAAATCATCCAGAGGTAGCTAGTTGTGAAGTTTGTTAGGTGAACATGTTTAATGAACAATAGAGAATGTTTTGTTGTTCTCTAGGTTTTTGTGTATTTTAGTAAATGCTTTGTTTTAATGTATTGTTTATTACTATATACTGATAAAACTACCATGTCTGTTTTTTTTGCCATCCTACAGATGCATTTTCATAAAAGTTGACTCTTGTGCTTGATGCTGTGAGAGTTCTTCTAGCAATAGCTAGTTGTGAAGAATATTGTATTTTCTTCACTTTCTTTTACTGGAGGAACAAATCACTGGACCAGCATCAGCTGTCAGTCATTAACTAACCTGCTTATGTTTTCTTCCATTTCTACTAAACCACTCATGAAGTTCTGGTCAGCTGTCAGCAACCCATGCTTATCATAAGAGGTGACTAATAGGATCAGGGTCCTTATTCTTGAAACGTTCGTAGCCCTAAGAATTCTTAACTTTGATCATAGCCAATGTGTTAAGAATGGGCTTAAGGAGTTCGTAGGGCTACGAACGTTTCGAGAATAGCTAGCCAGGTGGTCAGGGTCATTGACTTGTTTGACCCATGTCATTGCATCCCAACTGCGCAGATTGATTCTCATGCAGTTGATCACTAGATTGTCTGGTCCAGACTTGGTTATTTACAGACCGCCACCTTGTAGCTGGATTATTGCTGAGGGTGGCGTAAAACTAAACTCACTCACTGACTATTACGTTAACCACAGATATTTTGTTCTGAATTTAGATTAACATTCACCAGTGTTTATTTGTGTAAATCTTTTGCCTCATTGATATGAGAACCTGTACTTATTAGACTCATGTCTAAATAAGCTTAGTCCCAGTATTAACTGTCACACTCCTACACTGAGTCTAACAGACCCCAGCAGAAGGTCACTAAGTTTACTTAGACTTTGTAGGATTGTAGGAAAGATGTAGAAACTCCGGCTGGTCAAATTTGTTACCAGTCCTTAAAAAATCTAGCTTGTCCTCCACTTCCTTACTAAACTTGGTTTCAAGAAGCTAAGGGAGAGAAATCTGTTCTTATTGCAAGCATATTTCATCGATTTCATTTGCGACAATTTTGTCCGTTTTATTATTCTAGTATCCTTTGGCAGTATTCAAAAAGATCATAATCATCACATATATATAGTTTTCGACAGAACCTTTTCTGTGTTGTAAAATTGCAATCTGTGTGATGACCATGATTTCAAATAATCTGTCCTCACAGGTTTGAAAGAGAGGAACTTTATGCATTTTCTATGATATTGGTGATATATATTTCTCAAAACTGTTTGGGAAATGAACTATTTTTCATAAATGAAAATACATTTGCCTACTACTGAACACATATTTTGTTTCTAGGACATATCCATGACGTTTCGGGGATAGTGACATAGTGGTTAATGTATGCGCCTTTACACCAAAGGCCTAGGTTTGATTCCCCACAAGAGAACAATATGTAAAGCATGTTTCTAATGTACCATGATATTAATGGAATTCTGCTATGGGGTGTATAAAACAATATCTACTCAGTCTGTGACACTGATCATATATTTGACATATCCCAACTTCCATTGGCAAGTTGTCTACTTACTTTCATACAGCATTAGCCATAAATCTTCATAGCATAGATCAGGCTGGACAAGGGTCAAGGTGAAAGATAAAATTCTCCTTTTTTCCTTTGTTTGTAATCCTTTGTTTAACCTCAGCTGATAAACAGGAACAGATGAAGGGTTTAATATGATACAAAGATGTAAACATTAGATACAGAAGTGCCGAAATACTATATCTGGAGGGACGCCCCAAATACATTAACACTGTAATCATGATGACAGGTGCATTACAGAATCTGAGGTATGTCACATAATTTCCATCCTTTACAGAACCCTCATATTACCATCAAAGACCTGCAAATCTATTGGAGGGGTCCATTTGACACCTACTTTTGTAATCCTGAAATGGATTTAACCAGACCACACAGGAAGATATAATGAATTTACACAGATGAAAATATTTTACCAGACTATCAGGCTGGTTACCTGTAAATTTAGACTGTCCATTAGAAATCAAGCCATCTCTGGCAGTCAGACGGGCCTTATTTCATACACTGCTTATAGCAGGTTGAAAGGAGTTTATTGTCTGTGTGGTTCCTAATGCTGTGTCAGCACAAGCACATAATAGAACTAATCTATACAGGAATGAGAATGCGACATT
This sequence comes from Haliotis asinina, assembly GCF_037392515.1. Taxonomy (NCBI): domain Eukaryota; kingdom Metazoa; phylum Mollusca; class Gastropoda; order Lepetellida; family Haliotidae; genus Haliotis; species Haliotis asinina. Next base: position 39,120,649 of record NC_090286.1, read on the forward strand.
ATGACTATGCCATGTATTTACACTAGTTTTCTTTACCTTCTATTATCATTTATCATTGCTCCAGCAGAGGCCCCCACAAATGCAAGGTCTGAGGTCAGTTTATCTTAGTCCCAGTCACGGGGTGGTGGGTAGTCCAATAGTTAAGGCATTCACTCATCATGCTAAAGACTCAGGTTCAGTTACCCACATGGGCACAATTTGTGAAACCCATTTTTGGTGTCCCTCCACATGATATTGACAGAATATTGCAAAAAGTGTCATAAAACTGAACTCACTCATTCACACACTTATGCCCAGTCTCACAACAGTTTGTAGTTCAATAATGATCAATTTTTGTACCTTAAATGACTAAACTATCAGGACACAGTCAAAACAAAACAGCTCCACATTTTGTAAATTGGGCTCAGATAAACCCAATATCTTTTCACTGACATTCTTTCTTGGTTGAGTTCAAAATATAATTGAGAGTACATTTCTTTAGTCCCCACACCAAATGATTTTATTGAAAAGAGTCTGGTGTGTATATGCGGGTGCACGCACGCACGCACACACACACACACACCTCTTTTTTCAGGGATGTAAGCTGAAGTACTAACGGTTATCATTATGTATTGGTAATACTCTCTACCCGTGCGTCTATTTTACCAGTTGTTTTAGAATTTATATTTTATATATTTATTCCAAATGTCATTAAATATTTAGTACAAATATGTTATATTATGGTATTAAGCCTCCATATTTGTGTCATTGAATATGTGAAATTGTCACAAATCTCTCCACAAAACTCAGTAATCATATTTTTTTATTTTCAGTATTATTCCTAACCTTTAGTTTAAGTTATATTTATGTTGAAGGTTATTTTTAGTTAACTGATTGTTGATAGTATTATTTTGTGTTACACCTGTTGGCAGTTTGCCAGTATCTCCTCTATTTTCCACAGAATGGAGAGGTTTGCCACAGACGGGAGACATGTATTCTTCTATTAAATGATTTGATACGAATTTTTGGTTTGTCATCTTAAAAGTGAATAATATATAATTGTGTACCACATGGCTAGCCTTCCAGGCAAACTGGCAATGTTATCTTAAGAGACGTAAGGATTGTTTCTTCTGACCTGACAACATTGTGGCAACTGCCCATCGCAACAGGATTAATTTGGATGTGACATGTTGATATGTTTGACGGTGCTGATGATACGGGACATTGCGGTCTTTTTCCATGACGCCATAAGTTACAGTAATTATCGGAACATCACTGGAATACAGTGGACTGAAAAACAAACTTATGACCACAAATAGATGACATGTATACAATGGTTATAACCTTTGTTTGAAAGCACCCACTTTGCTATCAAACGTTGTATCACGTACATTTTGATGAGATCTTCTGATGATTGTTTTAATCCTAGTACTGCCATGGTTATGATCCATGGTGGTCATACTGTGTCATGCTAAAGACATCGAGACCTAGACATAGACCAGGAAGTTCAGAGGAATACTGAGTCAGAGCTCCAGACAAGGCGTGTATTTGCATATTTTACTCAATAAAACTTCACTCAATTAAATACAAATCTGAGAGTACAAAAAACGCGTCAGAATCACTTAAAACCCACTCAATTAACTAAACTGATTTGCGTATGATTCGTCGTGACGCCGAAACTCTACAACAGCATTAGCTATTGGTAGGCGATGTCCGGGTTTTACTCAAATAGTCACATGACTTCCATCATGAGTGTTTAGAAATGGCTGCCAAATGTTTGACAATTACTGAAAAAAGTCTATTGAGATGCATTTATATTTATATATTTAGAAGAGTTAATCACTCAATAGGGATAAAAAGGTCAGTGTAAAAGTAATCAGTTCTTTTTAACTAGTGGAGGCATACAAAATGCTAGTTACTCTTTAAACAATGCAGTCATTCATATATAAACAGACATGGGAGTAAATACTCAATTGCTTAAAAAATTATCTGGAGCTCTGCTGAGTATAGGTACATCGTGAACATCCGGAATGGAATTGGCCTTCAGCAACTCATCCTTGTCGTAAGAGTCTACTAACGGGATCGGGTGGTAGGAGGGCTGACTTGGTTGACACGTCATTTTATCCCAGTTGCATTGGTAGATGCACACGCTGTTGATCACCAGAGTGTCGGGTCCAGAATGATCATTAACAGACCACCAGCATATCGCTGGAATAGTGCTGACCCTGTTAAAAAACTAATCAGCCAACCGTTGCTCATCCAATAGGGTTGAATGCGTTCTTAGCTCTGGCTACCTCTGACCTGTTACTTGTAAGAATGGAACTGCCAGTATCATAGCACTGCTTACCCGATAGAAACAGGTGACACTAGTGTAGCCGGGTATGTGGTGTGTTATGTCCAGCCACTGGGCTGCTAGTCAGAACTACACTAGTCAGAACTGCACTAGGAATATGCTTTGGATAATGCAACATGACAAAGAATAACACTGAAAATTGCAACACAGTGGTTGGTAGGCTGCACAACTGATTTTGTCAAAATCATATTTTCAGTTAAATCACAAACAGAAGTAATTTTACGCATTCCAGAATATATGTTTTGTCTCCAGTTTTGATAAATTTGACTTGAACCTTTGTTTAAAATATCTGAAGCTTGAGTGAGTGATTATGGTTTTACATTGCAATTGTTTTGGGGGTCAAATTGTTTTGGGGGTCAAAGTTTACGAAACGTTCTTACAGGACGAGAGATAGAATATCCACAGATCATTATTCCCGGTAGCGAGAACTAAGATCTGGTTTTAGTGAGATTAGTTTCATCTAACTTTAAACTCATTGTTAAAACCTATTTTACCCGCTTACAGGGAAGAATAAACGATCACGTATACTTTGACAAACTGTCACGTATGATTTGTTTACTCCTGTTTACATGCAAATGAATGGCGTGTCAAGCGTAGCTTGTGTGAGACGTGATTCACGCATAAGATCGGGAGAACACTTGTGACAAAACACAAGGCCTACTAAAAGTTGTATTCCAGTGTTGTTTAACATTATATAACAATGACTGGTTGAGACAAGGCAGGTTACCCGTGTCCGGTTGTAGCAAGCTGTTCAGGATATGTGCAAATACACGTACAAACCACCGCCTTCTTGATCATAGACTAACGCTTAAGCTCTAAATACATATAATTTCTTTTAAGCTGAAAATGAGCTCCTAGAGAAGGGAGATTCAGAACCCGAGCATATGGGGCTTTAGAACTGCAGAAAGGGCAGGGCAGAAGAGAAAATAATGTGGTTCAGGGGCTGTGAGACAGATTATGCTCGGTCATTATGCAAGGATCTATGAAGATTGGATTAGAATGGTGAGCGAGTGAGTTTAGTTTTACGCCGCTTTTAGCAATATTCCAGGAATATCACGATGACACCAGAAAATGGGCTTCACACATGTACCCATATGGGGAATCGAACCCGGGTCTTCGGCGTGACGAGCGAACGCTTTAACCACGAGGCTACCCTACCGCCCGGCTTAGAATGGTCTTCAGTAATCCATGCTTGTAAGGGGCGACCAAATGGGATGGATGGTCTGGCTCGCGGACTTGGTCGACGCATGTCATCGTATCCTAACAGCGTAGATCGATGTTCATGCCTTTGGTCACTGGATTGTCTGGTCCAGATTCGAGTATTTACACACCGCCACCACATAGCTGAAGTGCGGCGTTAAACAACAAAACAACGAACCTACCTCTATACAAGTGCTATAATCTAAAACTTAGATGCTGAAGGCCATTTCGCCAGACGTTCAGGGACACCAGCTCGGTCCAGTGGGTAGAGTGTTCACTCAGAGAAGAAAAGTTCGGCGGTCCGACCAGAAATTATTGAGAATTTATAAGGTTGTAGATTTTCTGGGTTTTTTTCACTCATTACTCACGTGTTAAATGTGAATATTAGCAGAACATAAAGACAGGCGAGCAGTTAGTATTTCGTCAAGTGACAATGGGCAGGAATGCAGACTTCAATGCGGCGGGGCATACTACTGATCAAAGACGTCAGAAAGTCTTGGTCCTTGCTGTCCAAATATCGGACCACCTCACCTTTCATTTCAGCAATATGTGTCTGATTGTTCTTACTGACACCCTTTACAAGTCCCCAAACACTTTTTATTGGATTTAGGTCACATTCTGGGTGACCAGGTTTGTTGATGCTTTGAACGATGTTTCGGGTTGTTTTCCTGCTGGAAAATCCAAACTGTTCCATAGAACACGCGAGAAAATGCCTCGAGAATATTTGTTAATATGTCTGTTCATATTCTCTTCAAATACAGAAAGGGGCGCTCCATAACAAATATGCCACCGCACATACTAAATTTCGGATTGTACTTTGGGCCCTAATACAACGATTTTTCATATCTGTTTGGTCCATAATTTCATTGTATTTGAAAACAGCCTCACAGAACTTTCATCTAAGAAAATCACACCGTTCCAGTTAAAATTTCTGTGCTGCGTTCCACAAAGCATCTTGAATGGAGATGAAGTTTCTGAAGGTTACATGACACCACATTCATTTTAAAGATATATCTACTCCGGTCTGAATTCCAAAATGTATATAGCAAGGGTAAAGAAGGTTTGATAGATTACAGTTCCCTGAAAGATGACATGAAATGATACGCTTTGTGCATGAGTAACAACGGGCTTGTACGTGACTCGCAGTCAAAACGTGCGGCATACAGAGACTCCTCACACTGAGCTGTCGTAACAGACAGGAATTTCATTTTCCATCACATGTGCAGCGTAGGCCTAAAACCCATCTTTTTGTTGAGTAAATTGTAGCACGGCGCTACCTGTGATCATAAATCATAGCTTGTTTACGTCGCTTCTATGGGGGCGTGAATACCTGTCATATTCAACAATACGACTAGGTTAGTGCTGTGTCAATAGTTTTAAAAACAGGCATGTAGGTATTTCGTGTTTCAGTAAAGGCGAACTAAGATCTAGATCTGTGATATATAGTTTACGCTCTTTTGTCAGCTTCAACGGGCAATGACGACAGAAAGAAAAAAAACTTTGAGGAATCAATGGCTGTCGAAAGACGGGACCCATATGATGGTGTGTCATACACACCCGACCACCACATCCGGCCAAATCGGTTCGCTCTCCATTGCGACGATAAATCCTCTGCCGGACAGGATGGAAGGACAATTTGAATCTGCTTTGATCTGTTGGGACTCTGGGGCGACCTGGCCGTTGTGCATATTCCACGAACCCTTTCAGTTGTATATATTTCAAACAAAAACGAATATTTTATAATAGCTTGACCCTATATTATTGGCGATACTGGCTGGAAACCGTAATCAACCATGTGTTCTGCTATCTGAATTGTCTCGTCCAAAGTTACGATCCAAAGAAACTGAAACTTACAGTATTTCACAACTTTTAGAGACAGCTATGTCACTCCGAAATGTTTTTCAGAAGTCACAATCTCTGTATTATTGCACCGGGAAAGGAATAGTACCTATAACGATAAATACTGTACTGGAAAGAGGAATAGCATCTGTACCGATACACACTGTACTACAACAGGGGAATAGCATGTCTAAAGTCACACAGTGCACCACCAGTAGGGACCAGTATCTATATTTCTTTTTAGCACCATGTATAACGGCATCTAAAACGAAGTATATCAACACGTTTGCAACTGGGACAAGTGCGAGTTGTTATCTTTGAAAGAGTCTTCTGTTGTGCTCATATGTGTAAATTCAGGCATATTCCTTCTACCACTGTATATGATCTCCACATTATATTTGAATTCCTAATATTTCATTATATTGTTAAAGGTAAATGACGAAGAGCATTAAGGCAATTTTATCCATGCAAAATAAATTAGATAATTTTGTTGTGCCTTCATCACTCGAAATCAGTTGGTCAGTAAATGTCTCATTAAACCAAATGCGGATGTTATATGCTCATGCATAGTTCCATGTTTATTCTTATTGTCCATTTCCATTACCTACGCCAACATCACTGTCAGAAAGTAATTATGTGAATTTGGAATTTCAGGCAGGAGCCTAATCCATTTCGGTTTTAGACAATTCGATAATTCCATATATCCGCCACAAGCACCCGATTTCGATTTTGTTTCTGCTCTTGCAATTTGGTTTGGGCATACCACATGCTGTCTGTGTGTGAGGGAGCATGTTGGTTGCCTAAAATCGCACATGTTACGAATGCCAACTTGACGCTACATGAAAATTATATGCTAGTTAATTTTACATGAAGAACCAAGTCTTCGTCTACTTTTCAACTGCTGTTCGTCCAGATTTACTCCCCATGTGTATTCCTGTGCCGACTTCCCAACTCCACTGCTGGCCCATACATATCCGTGTTTATTTCCCTACTTCACTGCACGACCATACATATGCGCTCTTATTTCCCTGCTTCAATGCACGCCCACACATATGCGTGTTTAATTCATTGTAACGATGACTATCATTTGAATTGTTATATCTTTTATTATTGTTTAAAGGTATTGCAACTCACACTGAGCTTATGGGTGATTTTCTTTAACAACGATGTAACCAAATTTCCATAACGTCCTATGAGCCCGGATCTGAACCCATTGGAGCCTTTTGGGACCTTCTAGATGGGGCATTCTTGGACGTCGAGTGCAAGTACTGGATCCACATGTGCAAGATCTGGCATGCCTGGAAGCAGATTTGCGCTGGAAACGACAGCAGCTGCCGCTGGAGCGAAACCAGACACTCGGAGTCAAAACAGTCATCCGTGCACAAGGTGGATATGCACGATATCAACATTTCATGTCAGCTGTTGGCGGAAGATGACACCATTTTCAGACAGAGAGACATTCACCTCACCCATTTTGGAACTCTGCAGTCCCATAGTTGTACAGGGATAAATTTTGTTGACAAAACAATTTGTTGGTCGTAAGTCTCACCTCTACTTCACTTTTAGCCCGAGTTTAATTATCTTTTCACCTGTCCAGCCAGCTCTTTTCTGTGTGTATTACTGTGTCCTTCTTTATGTTCCTTACTGTTGATTCACGTGTATTCTTATGTCCAATCACCAATGTCGCAACTGGCAGATATGAAACCCCCAGTACTAATGAATCAATTTACCACTGCTGCTTTACATTTGCCCGGTGTATTCTAACTATACTTTGCATACTTCACTAATGGTCCGATGTTTATTTTCCTTGGTCCTTATACCAAGATTCGTCACACACATATCTGGGGATGTGTCACACTGTTTATTGTCTGTATGGTGTTATACACCATGACTGCCAAGATATCACACATACGCACGCACGAACGCACGAACGCACGCACATGCACATCCGGGGATATATTACATTTATTATCTGTCTGGTCCTCATACCATGACTGCCAATTTCTGAAATGATTGACACACACAACATATCAAACATCTCCTGCGGCCCCTTTTACACAACTCTCGTAAGCCTAAGGTCTCGTAACTTTTCTCTTAGCATTCCTACTTCCTATGTTACAGTATAGAAGGTACGAAAAAAGTTACGAGATCTTAGGCTTACGAGAGGTTTGTGAAACGGGGCCCAGGGCTGTATCAATGCTGTACACTGAAGTCAATCCAATGATGTTAATGCGAATGAAGTCAAAGCTATGTATTGATACTGTCCATGTATATAACGTTCACAAGGTCAGCTGAGAGTAAATGAATCTGAGAATGATTGTTCGTGGGTACATCCGAGACAGTTTGGCCTGTTTTGACAAGCAATATCCGAGAATTGCAAATATATACATATTACATAACCCATCGGAAGTGTCTTAAAGCCTTTGGATGTTAATAACAATAAAATATAAAAATAATATTATAATATTAGCTGCGCATATATTCGCGACTGCAAGAAACACATGGTCGTAGATACCAGATGCATGACAAAGGTACGCTGTCGGTGTCGACGATGGGGTCCATCACTCGTCGAACACTGCCTGGTCCCCATGGTGGTCCCCATGTTGGTCCCCGGGATCATGGGGAGGGTTACACTGCACAAGGTTGAGGAGGAACGAGTCTGCCATTACACCTTCACGGAATTCTTCCCACGTGATATTGTCATCCCCGTCCTTGTCCATGACCTTGAACATGGTGTTAACGACGTCAAGAGGCGTGGCGTACTCGGGTGGTAGAAGAATATTGCTGAAGTCGAGCATCTTGTACACTGACTGAAATGGTTAAAACAGCTTTAACGGTTGAATCTTTGAAGAACATTTAGAGGTGGAATGTACAAGAAAAGAAAAGCAAGATTTATGGATGTCATTTTCTTTATTGCGCATAACACGACGTTTCGGAGCGTACACCTGCTCCTCCATCAGGTAAATCTTGCTTTTCTTAACCTTTAAATGTTAATGATTAGAAATGAATTGAAATGAAATGGTGAACATTCGCAATCATCATGCTTGAACGCATAGCAATGTAAACATTGAAAAGAAAAGAATTGAAGCCACCACAAAGCATGAGTCTACTCAGATATTACAGGAGTGTCTATTATCAAGCGTTAAACTGAATTCCACAGGACAGTTACGTTAGCGCTATTACCTCCCATATTTAAGCACAGTAAGCTACGGTTAAGACGAACTCGGAGGGATCGCTTATTTTAGTTCGCTATCACGGTAGTATATTACATACGTTTGACTAAAACATACAACAGTCCGGGACACCCGCAAATTTTATATTCGTCAGTTCGTTATAAACACTGTTTATTGCATCTGTCCCTTCGTACAGTAGTATCCTACTTAACAATGTTAATACTCATATGTCCTTTACAGTTGTTAAATAATGTTATAATGTGAATGCTATTTTGGGGAGTATCATTGGGTGTTGAGTTCCGTGAAGAGCTGTCTAAAAATGGAATTTGTTTTACCAAGTGATCCTGTTGCTCCTACTTAAAATCGACTTCAAGGGAAATTGCATCTGACAAAGGGGTTCAAAAAGACTTTACTTTACATTCATTCCTTCCAAAAGTTTCAGTAAATCACAGCTTAAATGGCAAAATGATGTCTTATTCCAAACTTTTGATTGGTCAAACATTTATCTTAAACCTTTCAAAGCTACACAGGGCACACAAATACGTTTGTTTCAATATAGATTGCTGAACAGAGTAATATCAACAAAAGTGTATCTATTTAAGTTTGGCCGAGAGTCCTCTGCGCAGTTTCTGTAATTATGTTTTCGTCACGATATGGCTGCAATATTGCCGATGTACGTTAAATATTAACTCACTCACTCACTCACTCACTCTGTAATTCTGCACAAGGAATTGTTTAGCATGTGCAATGAAGTGAAGACTTTTGGGAATACTAACTTCTTTGGATAACTAACAGCTGTGACTATATTTATACCAAGAGTTTAAGTGCAGAACACATTTTATTGGGTATAAAGGAAACGAATAACTGATAGGGTTTTTTACTTGATTTTATTCTTTCAAAGTTTTTTTTTCATTTATAAATGTAAATGAAAAAAGGTAAACCTATCTCTCAAAAATCTCAAATATGAATAAAAATACATGTACAATAGAAAAACAAATCTTTATTGATAAATGTGAACAAAATAAATTTCATTTGCAGTGGATGTCCTGCCACTAATTGTATCAAGTCGCCAGTTAACTTATTTTAGACTACTGAATCATCTTTTCTTTTCACAGTGAGTCCAGTCATGTCCATCACTTAAAATGTTATATCATATCATGATTGTTGGTATATTTACCATATGTCTTGGTCAAGTGGGAATGAAAGTTGTGAAACTACACTTTCTTAGCTTTGCTTGATATGCACGAGAGTTCACACACCAGCAGCTTATCCCTATTTTTGTTGATCTCCTCAATTGCGTTTCATACTGTGTGTTCTTTCGGTATGCATGTGTGCGTGTGTGCCTGCGTGTGTGTGTGCGTGCGTGCGTGCGTGCGTGCGTGCGTGCGTGCGTGCGTTTTATCCTGTTACAACTCTGGATCCTTCATCATGTATTTTTTTACGCCAAGAGGGCAAGGAATTCACTGGTTCCTTGTTCCTACCCGTAACGGGGATTCAGTAATATGATTTCAGTTAAAAAGCTCATGGCTGGGGATTACACATGTTATGTCTCTTACTCTTCCTTATTAACTCTTTGTGTGTGTTTTCTCTAAAGCGAGTAAGTGCATTCTACGCCGTACTCAGCAATATTAATATTCTAGCTATATGGCGGCGGTCTGTACATAATAAGTATGGACCAGACAATCCAGTGATCAACAGCATGAGATCGATCTGCGCAATTGGGAGCCGATAACGTGTCAACCAAGTCAGCGAGCCTGACCACCCGATCCCGTCAGTCGCCTCTTACAACAAGCATGGGTTACTGAAGATCAATTTTAACCCATATCTTCACAGGTTCTTCTCTTAACTGTTAAGACTACGAGTGTTAAGACTAGAGTGAAAGAGTCTGGTTTAAAGCCAGTTTGAACAGTATTTCAGCTTTATCAAAACCCGTCAGGTGAATGTAGAGAATTTTGATTCTAGAGACGTATTAGGTGGGATTTGAGAAACCAGCGAGTATGGTACAGACAAACCTGGGATCATAGCAAGACGACCCTGGGTCCTGATGCTTTTTAAACCAGTTGAAGCATTGAAAACCTGAGAAACCCTTTGCATGGATGAATTCAAAATCATCTCGAGTGATTGACGGAATGAATGATTTCTAACCTTGACTATTTCCTCCATTTCCGACCTGGAGATCATCCCGTTCTGGCTGATGTCGTAAACTTCAAACGCCCAACGCAGGTTTTTGTTAAAGTCGTCACTTCCGCTGGCGTTGAGACCTATCAGGAACTCCCGGAAACTGATCTTCCCATCACCATCAGTGTCGAATGTCCGTACAATATGTCGAACATAATCCGAACTGTCTCCAGGAAACACCTTGTTGTACACCGTAATGAACTCCCTTTCCGTTAAATATTCCTTTCCTTTTTCCACCCGTGCACTTTTCTTGAATTCTTCATACCAATCCTGGATTTCGCGCTCTGAGAAGCTCACTCGAGATTTTATGTCATCAATGTCAGAAGGTAAAAGTTTGTTTTTCATTACTTTTTGTCCCATGATGAATGACTGAAAAAAAGAACAGATTTTGAATTAGTAATGGCATGGATAGCCTAGTGGTTTACGTGTCCACTCGTTAGACCCGGGTTCGATTATCGGCATTGATATTGACCTGAAACCAATTCTCCATTATTAGTAAATACAGCTTCCGATAGGGGCAAAATGTTGTTGAAAATACATGTATATAACAGGATGGCTGAAAACCAGTGATGACATCAGGCACTGTTTGTTGTTTTTTACCCGACATTCCGCAGTATTCAAGCTACAACCCGTTCCAGTTATATTCCGACTAGAGGTAATTTCCGTAGACCCACATTTTAATTTAGTGTAGAATAAATAATATTCATAAAATTAATTGGGGGTTAATTACTGCTACACCTACAACAATAATGGACAAGCTCAAACTGCACAGTAGGAGGATTTATAGTGAACTGTCACATAGGTCGAAGGGATTTAGAAAGAGCAAGATGTTTTAATGTTTTTTTCAAGAAATGTTTGTTTGATTAAAACTGTTTTACAGTTAGCATTAAATATTTACATTCAGTTGTTTTTATCTTCAGATGATTTCTTCTCAAGGCAGTCGAGTTAACTCGATTATGCTGGGAAAATACATAATTTACTGGCAGGGGACTACGCTTGCACATTAACCGTGACTGGTATACAAAGACTGGAGTATGTCACCTCGCAGCAAGTCAGATCACGAGTTATTTTTGAAGAATTCCTCTACAAGAAGTCCACAACACGACAGACATGTCAGCACTGTCGAGGCATTGTTAAGACCTGCAAGGGTAGACGCCATTTACATGGACGGTACATTCACATCTTGCCCTGCACTATGGGATCAGGTGTATATCGTCCATGCTCGACCAGTGCACCCATGGAACTCCAGTAAGGTCGAGGTTCCGGTCAGTTATGTTGACTACACGTGACAACAGTACAGTAAAACAGGTAAAACCAAATCACTCTTGTGTTAAGATTTCAGGTATTTTATCCATTCTTGCAGCCTGAAAAAATATTCTCTCAAGGAAAACACAGCTTTCTGACCCATGCACCCTTATCTGGACACAGGACGTCGGTTATTCATTAACCTCTCCTGTGAGATTTCCAGTGAGATGCCAAAACGTCACAGTTCAACTAAATCTATTTAGTGTGCTATCTACTAGTATATCAGATGATCTCTAAAAGCATAGGAAGAGTGAATGCTCAGTGCCTCTTTTAGCAAATGTAACATGTAACAGGTTTGTGATTTACACTTTGACAGAAAGGACATATTTAGGACATACATCATCCCTGCCTTCAGGTTATATAAAACGTACTTGAATATGTATTTCACTGAACATCATCCCTGCCTTCAGGTTATATAAAACGTACTTGAATATGTATTTTACTGAACATCATCCCTGCCTTCAGGTTATATAAAACGTACTTGAATATGTATTTTACTGAACATCATCCCTGCCTTCAGGTTATATAAAACGTACTTGAATATGTATTTTACTGAACATCATCCCTGCCTTCAGGATATATAAAACGTACTTGAATATGTATTTTACTGAACATCATCCCTGCCTTCAGGTTATATAAAACGTACTTGAATATGTATTTTACTGAACATCATCTCTGCCTTCAGGTTATATAAAACGTACTTGAATATGTATTTTACTGAACATCATCCCTGCCTTCAGGTTATATAAAACGTACTTGAATATGTATTTTACTGAACATCATCCCTGCCTTCAGGTTATATAAAACGTACTTGAATATGTATTTTACTGAACATCATCCCTGCCTTCAGGTTATATAAAACGTACTTGAATATGTATTTTACTGAACATCATCCCTGCCTTCAGGTTATATAAAACGTACTTATAGTGTAAACCAATATATAACAAGTTAATTTTTACCACTTTCTGAAAAATATTGTGTGTTCTTGGCTGGAGCCTTGGGGTCAATGATGGTTTACTCTTGTAAGAGGGGTACGCGAAATACGTTGCTTAAACTATCAGCTGTCAGAGTTGTAGAAGCCGCGATGGCTCAGTGAGTTAGATCGCTGACTTTGTGCGCCTGAGTCTGTGTGTTCAAATCCTGGATTGGAATCAACTCCTCGATATACTAGAATCGGTGTTCTCTTGAGAAACTTTAATCACAAATACTACTTATGTTACAAGTGACTGTACCTAAGCCAAGAATGCATATTTTTATACTTTAAATCATCGCGAGAACTACCACTAGGTGTAGATCTAACTTTCGTAGTTGAAGCGTTTAGCCTCGACATTCCACAAACATGGACCAAAAATCTCGTGATGAATCACTAAATAGAGCAGTTGCGTGATTAGGCTTATTGCGTGCAAAGTTAGCTAGTGAAGATATTCCTTTACGCCTGTTCTAAAGTCGAACGTTCCATTTAATTAAGGTAACCCGGCATGTACGTGAGTGAGACATTGTATAGACAAGAGATGTAGCAGTAAACGTCCTACCTGTTCGGCTGTCCGTTTCCGACACGTGTAGTTAGACGTCGAAAGGCGACATGCTATCATTAGTAACAAAGGCTTTTTCTAACTGTACGCTCGTTTGATGCTTCTCAGGGGGAGTTTCAATACATGTCACAAGTCGCTAGTCCAGAGTGACACTGCATGCACACTTACTGATTACACGTTATACAAGTTCTCCGAGAATTCATTCCACCCTGATGAAAACGTTGCCAGACAAGGTTTATTCTAGCCAGTGTCGGATTTCCACCTGGGCCGGGCAGGCATGCGTAACCAACAGAAACATGCTGTAGATACGCTAACCATTACAGTGCGACCTGCTACATGAACAGGTCAGGTCAACAGGACCTCTTACTTAACCTCATCTTGAAGGACGAAAAATAATTTAGTGCTGAATAGATATGACCTATTTTATGATGAATCGTTTGACCTATTTTATAATGCATGTTTACGTAATGTAGTTAGTGTACAGGCAGTTAATCTTATACATGCAGTTTTGAGGCCTGTCATACAGTTAGAACGTTTTTATGTCGCTTTTATCAATATTCCAGCAATATCGCTTCTGGGGACGCCAGAAATGGGCTTCAAGCATTGTAGCCATGTGGGGAATCGAACTCATGTCTTCAGCGTGATATACCAGCAATATCACAAAGACTCGTAAAAGTGGCATTTGGGGAATCGAACCAGACCCTTTAATGTGATGAACGAACTCTACTGACGTCAGGAGTAAAGATCACCAGTTTTGGAACATGACACCAAATGAACAAGTGCCAGAACCTGTTCCATCTTAAAGGAGCTTATATAGAGCATACATCAGCAAAACCATGTGTCAACACCCTACGTTAGACCAGCGAAGCTCAGGGTTAGAATTGGTCTTCGGCCATCCATGCTTATCATAAGACGCGACTCTGGGGATCGAGTGGTCAGTGTCGCTGACTTTGTTGACCATGTCTTTGTATAACACTTCCGTAGATCGATACCCATGCTAGATTGTGGCAGGTCTAGGCAGGCTCGATTATTTGCAGACCGAAGCCAACAAGCTGGAATATTGCTGAGTGCGGCGTAAAACTAAACCCACTCACTCTATTTCACTGCCAGTATCAACTAAATCTGTTCTGAGTGTTGACTATGTTATGGAATGAATATATAAGATATAATGTATATACAAGTGTATGTATATATGTATACGATATTGCTAAGTATACGATATTGTTGGGTGCAATAAAGCAATAAATTACACAACCAAGCAACCGTCTTTTCTATGCTGAAATTACGTTGACATAATATATCTGTTGTATGTAAGTGGTGTGATCCTTTGAGGCGCCTCCTTGAGGCTGCAAACGTAGTTGTATAATTAAGTATAAAGCGGCATTGCAAAGAAACACTTTTATGCTAGAGGTTTGAATTTGAATATAAGCCCTACAACAATCGTATTCTTACAAGGAAGTTGTATCTGGATCTCATGGAAATTGAAAGGCGGTGGGTGTGGTTTTGTATGGAGTCCCTCCTGAACAGGTATTCCCGAACAACAGAAGAGGCTCATAAACCCTTGAAGTCAGCCGCGTTGACATTGACAACAATTGTCCTGTTCACGCAGTCGTCGATAGCCAACAGCCGATACACACCGATTGCACGTCTACGTAACATCTCCTTATCTGCTCCCGAGAAAAGGATCTAGCTTGGACTGCACTGACCTTCACAAGCATACCTTTTTTCACATTCGGAAAAAAGAAAAAAACCCCCAAAAACAAGCACAAGACTGGTGTCGTGGGTTCACGTATTAGGACCGATTATATTCAAAATAGACATACACAATTATGACTTAAGTCACGATAACCGTGGGTCATATCATGTCACGTGACACGTGTAGGAATACTTCCATTGTATCCCGATTTCCAGGAGGGTTAGCGGTCGGTAATCAGCAACCGGTGCTTGTTGTTAGAGGTGACTAACGGGATCGGGTGGTCAGGCTCGCTGACAAGGTTGCACAGTGAACTGCGGCGACTTTAACAATAGACAGAAAACATGCAATGCCGTCTGTGTTCAGCGTTTTACAGTTTAATCTATAAACACACGCAATGTTTCTTCAGCATGCTTGAAAGAGGTGATTAGGTAAATATTCTGACGTGATCAGGTAAACATTCTCGCAGACTAGACTCGGTACAGAGGTATATGTAACGCTTGACAGTGACATCGAGGTACATTATGTTACTGTCTGGGTTTCCGTAGCAATACATTTATGAAGAAATTTTTATAGTGATCCCGTCAGTGAGAATATATACCTTGGTGACATTTGTTTTCTTTACAAGCATCTGTGTCGGTTTGATATCTGGAATCAAAATTACGCAACTCGGTGGTCACGATGTCAGTCACAGGATCGTCTGGTAAAGATTCAACTGTTTACAGACTGCAGCTGGAATATTACCCAGTGCGCCGTTTAACAAAAACCTAACAAACTCATACGGTAGAGTGTTACGTGAACAACGCCATTACGAAGGTCAAGGCTTGCACCTATTTTTCACACTGACATATAGATGCTCAACTAAACACATCGCTGTACAGGTGGTCTCACCGGTGCTTGATGACTGCTTTGTCAAAGCACTACCTTGAGAAAACTAAACAAGACAGTCATACGATACGTAGTCATGTACGCAGAGTGGCAGAGGTGAAATAGTCCACCTGCTGTTACTTTACGCAGTTTAAGCTTAACAATTCCAAAACGAACCATCCAAATTACCATCAAATTAAAATTTACTACTGCTAACCCGAAGACATACAGTAAACTACAAACTGATATTCGTTATACGCAATTTGACTAAAATATACAGAAAGTGACCGGCACCAAAAATATAGTTTGTTATATCTGTCATCATTGTCATTTTGCCATGAACAATAAATGTCATTGAATTGAAACAGGAAATGAATATTCACTGTTATTCAGGTGTACATGATTCGTATCTATGTATTATGTAGATGTACATGTTGTCTATTTTTAAATGGAATCTACACAGTTGTATGGAAGGCGGTATCTTTTTAAATGATATCTACGCAGTTGCATTGGACGTGGTATCTTTGCGCTCAAGGGTGTAAATTCATACATAGGCGCAGATTTTACAGGATACTAAACTTGATCTTCATAGAAAAAGCTTGGTGGATTTAGAAGAATCCTGCCTTGTAGGTTTCTGCGTATTAGAATGACAATGACAATATGAAATTCGGTACATCAGCTATTATCCCGAGTACTGGATTTTCACTGCGCTACGTGTGCACTAAATAGTATTATATATAACTCTCATCTGACTTACACACTTGGTCCTTGTGTAAACCTAGCTACCTCTGAACGGGCGCCGTTTCCATAATGGATTCTTACAAATCATGAAAAATGTGGCCATACCATATCAATGCTTGTGTTGTAACTATGCGACTTGGATGCAATAAAAACATGCAAAGGGGGACATCGTTTGCTTTCAGTGCTTTTGCATGGCTGAGTTCTGAAATCCAATATGGTCATTGCAGGGGTACAGCTCAGTCCTAGTAAGTGCCGGTTTAGACAGATTCCACTGTATTAGCAGTAGACAATGTCTCCACACCGGCTCAAGTTACTATACAGGCTATTACTTGAAATGGACACCATCCCGCGGGGACCGTAGCTCATATTACAAAGGAGCACTGACACGCAGATACTGGATATGAAGTCACCTTGTTCTGCAGTGGCCTCGACAGCTATTTCATTCCTACCTACTGTGCTCTTGGATTGTGCCCCAGACTACCTTTGAACATTCTCCAACGTATAATCATACGATGAGAGGTCTGTCATGCCATGTGTGATGCGTGTGTTCCGCTCGCACAAAGCGATTTTAGCGTTACTATATACTAACATCACGTCTCTACTTTCATGCTATCAAGCACGGTCTATATTGTGGGTTTGTAGCCTCTTTACTGACTATACCGCCTGTCTGTCTGACATCTAGTCTCTGAAATGAATATATTTTACAGAAAAAATACAATCTTTGTATACAAATACAAAAACTTTAATATTTATGTCAGAGACTCTGTTCACATTCAGACACTGCGGCAATCTATATCGGCATGGTCTGTATTGGGAATGTTGGTTTCAGGGTCTCTACTACAGACTATCCTACTACAGTCACAAGCAAATGCTAATGTTATGTATGGGAGTTATACGATAATCTTGGCATAACCTCCACAAGTATATTTTAGGGGTAGCTTCCAGCTAGAACTGGAGAATGAAAAGTTAAAACATTTGCATAGCTTAATGTTTTCTAATTTTCTTTGGTAACGACTATGGTAAAACTACCAGATATTTAGTATTCTACAATAACATATACGCATAATACAAATGCGACAAGTTTTTCTCGCGATAACAGCGACTAGCAACAATTATGTGCATATAGATGTGTTATAGCAGTATCATTGTACCGCCTTTGATGTAGTTTGTATTTATAAAAACCGAAGCGGTCAGGCAAATAATAATAATAATAGTGTTTGTTTTCTAAATCAGTTTTCTTGTTGTGGTAGTTTAATCTCTAAATCACGAAACGATTTTCCTAATAAAGGAAAGAAGAATATGTAAAATGTATTGTTACAGATAAAAATCTAACTTAAGTGACATTTGGAGTTAATTATGCGTGAGTGAGTGAGTTTTACGCCGCACTCAGCAATATTCCAGCTATATGGCAGCGGTCTGTAAATAATCGAGTCTGGACCAGACAATCCAGTGATCAACAACATGTGCATCGATCTGCGCAATTGGGAACCGATGACATGTGTCAACCAAGTCAGCGAGCCTGACCACCCGATCTTGTTAGTCGCCTCCTACGACAAGCACAGTCACCTTTCATGGCAAGCATGGGTTGCTGAAGGCCTATTCTACCCCGAGACCTTCACGGGTTTTAACTTAAGACTGTCATATCAGGAAGTAAAAGACTTAATCAGGTTTCTAAAACACATTGACTTCGTTGAGATTTAGTCTCTGAAATGAACATATTTTACTTACCAAAATGTTCTCAAGTTCTCTAAATAAATTTACAGAAGTCAAGCGATCTTCTGTTTTTCAGAAACTGACCCGAGACTCCAGTTTCTAGACTTGCTAAATATTATTAACGTTCATAGGGTTGTATTTTTTGTTTTTTCAGAGTAGGTATGATAGAATAACGTTGACCAGTAGGGTGTCGATATGCGGATCGTACCTCTAGCATAAGCTAGCAACATGTACTTTATTAAAAGTACACGTATCTGATCACCATGCCTATACAATACGGTTTAAATGACAAAATAACTCATTTGGTAGATTTATTAACGAGACTTCTTATAAAGATGTACATGCTGTTAACATCCGAAATGTCACAATGATTACCGTTCTTGCTCATGCGTTTGACAAGCACCTACTTTGGTTGTCCAAACGGTCTTACAACCGTCATGAATACTCGATCCGCAGAAATGAACCAACTATTTTGATTGTTCTTTTTCATTGTCATTTA
Source organism: Haliotis asinina (assembly GCF_037392515.1). Lineage (NCBI taxonomy): Eukaryota > Metazoa > Mollusca > Gastropoda > Lepetellida > Haliotidae > Haliotis > Haliotis asinina. Next base: position 39,139,721 of record NC_090286.1, read on the forward strand.
CAAACAATTTCAGACACTCTAACAAGAATCGGTGATGGTAGAATGTCATCGCAGAGGACTAATTGCAGAGTTTGACTTTCACAAACTTCAATCCTCGTGTCTGGAGTAATACGTAACGGTTCTTCACAGCATAATGTTTGACTAATATATTTTAGTACTCTTCAACATACACCTCTTTACCACTGTACGAGGAAACCACGTCATTTGGAAATTAATAAAAACTAAAGGAATCTACATTCTCTGAGAATGGATGCGGCTGTACAAACCAGAAAGCACGCAGTGTCCGGTATCATCCAGCACACACGTCTATGTACATGGATAGGGGCAGTTATCTCCCCTAGTCTGTCTCTTGGCGCACAGACACCACCACATCCTGGCCAAGCGCGTCGATGACGGTCACAAAGGGAAACTCTCCTTCATCAAATCTCATCTTGATATCTTGTCCTAAGTCCCCGTCCGGTAGTTTAACATCGTCTCTGACATTACCTCTCTGGTCAGCGATGGAAATGAATCCCCCGTCCAGGATATCCACCAGCTGAAACTCCTGACCCGGCAGAGTTTTCAAAATATGTTTCAACGGGAGCGTGTCTTCGTGGCTGGCATGAGTGATAACGTCAGAACCTACTAGGCGCACCATGTCTTTCTCGGTCTTGGAAGCCGAACGTTCAATAATCTTGCAGGGACGACTTTTCAGGACAACGTGGTCGTTCACCTTCACGGAAGAACACTCCTTCATATCCGAAGAACCAAAATCGGCCATACTTTTTTTGCTGAACGTTGATGATAACATTTCACCCTGCAAAACCAGTCGACGTCTGGGAGAGAGAATGGCGGCACAAGATCCACGTCTCGGGCTATATGATAACTTGTTGTGGGGTTTATATCGTCTTGTCGACAGTGCGTGACAAAGACTGACAGATTCTATCTGCCTGTGGTCAATATCTGACAATTAACCTGCTGGATTTACCCAGTCGTGCAGTCTTAACGGCAGGCTTGTCGCCTCGGCACGATAGCAGGAACAATGGCAAAGGTGCAAAACACGTTTCAAAGTATATAGTGTCTATTGTGTAGTCTTTTACCACCGTTTGGCATTGTCCGATACAAACATGTCCATACGCTAATGTAATTTTTGGCATCATGCCTATCAAATATTATATTCAAAATATAATGTATGGTTATAAGAACACAATTTGCACGCTATTAGGGTTGCCAATTGTAATGATTTATGACATCCACATGTCCAGAGCTACAAATATCTTTTTGGGTGAATGAGTCATGTCTTGTGTTAATCTCAACTGGGTGTCCTAATTTTCCTTTGTGTAACCAAACAAATTGTACTAACCCTACTCAAATTCAATTAGTGATTTTGCCGTTTTCCATTAATTGTGAATGTATAATAAAGTTTACATGCTGGTTTGTTATTTATATTTCATCTGTAATGTGAAAACCAATAAGAAAGATTGCAAGTTGCCAAGTTCATGTGCTGAATAGAACCTCTTAATATGCCTTCTATTTTATCTATGCTCAGCAGTCTCAGTTTGTTGACTGGAACTAATTCACCGGTACGCATGGTAACAAGATTTGACATTTCTGGATGCATGCATGTAAGATCAAATATGATGAATATGATGGCAGTCGTGATATTGTGGCTCTAAACTTCATTTAACCACTAACATTCGCAACGCAGTTGTTATAACCCATATTAACCACGTTAATGATTTAACATTGACTTCAACGATAGATATTCCCCCAGTATACCAATACAGGCGACAGACCCGCTTTCTAGAGAGGAGCGGTCGTGGCAAGTTGGGACTATTTCTATATCCGTAAAGAGAGAGCATGCAATGGTTTTATTTGCATACGTCAGTAACAAAATCATTGTTCATATGGTCTCGTGTGTTATTGCTCGACAAATACCAAAGAATCGGGTTTGTGAAGCCAATTTCTTTTGTCCCCTGCCGTTATATTGCTGTACTATCTCTAAAAGAGGCGCAAAACCATCACTCAGGAAATGTGAGCATATCATCATTTGTTTCGTGAAACAGTTTAATCATATGCACTCATATAAGAAGCTATATTTATCCAGGGAGTGTAAGAAAGGGTTATACGTCCAGTGTTTCATCTGAAGAGAAGTGGGCATCCATTTGAACCACAGCAATTGGACAAAAAGCCAGTGTGCGAAATACCCTCTCCCCCGCTGGCCCGTAACTTGTATAAATGCACTCGGGCCAGTAAATCTTCACAGTCACTGGTCCGACTCTCCTGGGTCATTCTTAAATAAATATCACTCTCTTCGACGTGATAGGTCATAATACACGTTTAGGTCATGCAAAATTATTACCTATTTGTAATCTTATGCTTAGTTTCTACATTCAGATTTTTGGCTAGAGAATTATTTTGTGGGCTGGTAACTTTCAGGCATTGCAAGTCCGAGTGGAGTGCAATATTTCGAAACTATTTCGTACACTGCAGTCTAAGCTAAACCTTTGAACATTCTAGTACTTTAATTGTACGATGACATTTTAACGTTCCAGTTGTTTCAGTGGGGATCAAAATAGTTATGAAATGAAAATACCTATCTAAATATGAATATTCAAAAGCTATGGCTTTTGAACATGAATAGTCCGTCAGCCTAAATTTGGAACACTGAATGGCAGCATCAAGATGCCGGGAACAACAGAATACCTCTCAGAAAGGAGAGGGACTCAATTCTTCATACTGGTTTTCACTTAGAGTTCTTTTCTGGATGTCACGTGTTGTTTTCGGGGCCAAATCCAAGGATGGACGGGATTACCACAGTGACATTGTTGATACCTGTTCAATTACTTGCCAGTACTCCCTTGTGACAATTAATGTTATTAAATCTTTAATAGTTGATATAAAGTTTTGAAGTTCAACACCTACTTAGGTCGTAGAGATATCATTATTAAATGGGTGAATTAAAGTTGAATACCCTTTGTGTAAGATACTGTGCTGTCCTAAAAGTTAGGTTGACGACTATAAATATTAAACGATCTGGTAGAAGTACAGTGCCTTTTTAATTTAACTTAACTTACCATAACCAACGGGGTAGGCAAGCAGGACATATTTTATCACCAGAGAAATACTTTGTATACCTCCGAAGGAAGGAACGATATTTTTTTTCAGACTTGTCCTCCTTACCTACTAAAATGAATGTTTTGGGGTTTTTTCCACTCAGCCTATTTCTTTTGTATTCTGGTGAGTTTTGGGGGTTACCGTCCGAAATTAGCTGACATACGTGAAGCTTTTCAAGGCTGCCTTAAATCCAACTCACTCATTAGCAACGTCAGACACGGCGAAAATATATTAGCGGTATGTATCTAATACTAAATGTTGAGAGTGGCCTCCCCTGGAACTTGACTCAAAACGTGGAAAGTGTAGTATTTTATTGGGATTGTTTCCTAAGTGCTTATCATGGCTGCTGTAGCAAGACATCTTTATAAGTTTATTGGTAATTAGAGATTAAACGTATACAATTCTCATTGAAGTAGTGACATGTAGTACACGTGCATAACGTACACAACAAAACTACAAGTTACAGTACACATGTTCATAAGGGTACTCAGAATATGAAAAAATCCACCGACAAGGTGTGTGCTAGCTAACCAACCTGAAAACAGACAGAAGCGTCCTACTTAGCTGCTATATGATCGAATGGGTGCCATTTAAAGCTCTTTTATGACATGGCATGAATGTATCCCCATCACCTGGAATAGGGATCCAAGTCTGTTTTAAAATATTGCCTCCAGTGAAATAAACAACAAAGCCAGTTACAGATATACTAATCAAAATAGATTTTATTTTTAAAAAAGTTGGACATGGGTTGCATATTATAGGTATCGTCTAATACTGTTAGTAACAGTAATACACTGATTTCGGATGTCAAATGTTTTCGGACGGTAGTGCTTACTCTCGGTAAAATGAGAAGAGTTGTCTGTCAAACATACATTGTAAATATTTGGATGACGGCATATGTTTGAGTTAAGATTATTTTAAATAAGTTACATGTTTTACAATTGGTCATGAATACACTGTATTTGAGATAAAATAACGGGTGTTCTTAAGTATCCCAAATTCATCAACACAAGGATACTAGTATTTATTGAACAATAGCACCCCTATCACTGATCAGAATTTTAGGAATACAAATCTAGACCAAACATTTGTGAATGTCACAACTGCTCTAAAGGTGCTAGTGTGTTTGGTTGCCCCAGCATATCAAACCTAATCAGAAAACATCTATGTCACATCACAGTGTTTTTCATTGTCACCTAATTTGAATAGAACAATGCTCATGTCAATCAGGTATGACTTGATTATTTGATGTCGCTGGAATATTGCACAATGTGGCTTTAACAACACATGAATTATTTACAAAAGATTGTACTAATTTTGGTCTGCATTTATTTGTCTATGTCTGGAACTTTGTTGTATTCAACCCATGTGCAACTGTTCATATGCTTTTGATTTCATTCTGGACATCTAGATATTGGAGCCAACTTGACAGGTAATTCTTACCTCAGACCATAATTATTTAACATATATTTATTTTGTTAAAACTAATTTTTGGATTTAGGTGAACTCTTCAATAATTTTTCATTCTTAAGGTTCTTACCATCTATTAACTGTTTTCATACACAAATAAGTTTGTAAATTAAGTGAAAATCTCTCAGCCTCTTCTCCTGTTTCAAGAATAACTTTTGTTCACCATGAATTGTACCTAGATCCAGTATTCAGAGGAGTTTACCATGGATCCAAGAAGCATGAAGGTAAGTTATTTAAAGTGCTCTGATCTTGTAACATATAATGCAGCTGATACAATGAGTTCAAACGAAATATTGTCGCTTCAAATTTGCCATGAATACTTATCCAGTAGCAGATTCATTAACAAAGCATAAAGGCACTCTCCAAGTGTCCACAAATAATTAATCTATTCTGATCAACTTAACTATCTGTGTGTACAAAGCAATGCTTGTCAGACAAAATATCCTCCTAGTATGCCATGTTAGTGTCTCCCATGTATGCAACAGTGAGGCCTCCTCACTTTAGAAACAAACTTGACTTGACGTTTGACAACTCTCTCTGCTTGGTTGCGAGTAAAAGGTGCTATCTCATTTGCTGCAGATGATTTCATGGATGTACTGCAGAGGGCCTTCGATGGTGGCTTGCAGAAGGTAACCTCTGTGATCTTGAAAATAGATACAAGGGTGTTTTACTATCTCATTATGGTTGCAGCTACATTTCACTCTATTTGTGCAAAAGAATACAGCATGAGAGTTGGAAGGTGTTATGTTATAGTGTTATGGAGTACAATCCTATTAGAGTTTCCTGAATTTCTCTTTTGAAGAGTGAGTGCATGAGATGGCTTTATTCAGTAATGAGGTATGCAGTGGACCATCACTGTTACTTTATAGGTTTGTATTCATTACCTGTCAATATATACGCTGTTATTTTTGACCAATGAAAGACATATCCTGGTTCGCAGGACAGGTCACTGCTCAGTGCTAAGCCAATCATCATTCTTATTGCAATTGTGTCTCACAGACAGAAATATTTCAACATGTGCCACATACTTATACCAGGTAGGAAATCATGGACTTGAGCTCATTTGTCCTCCAGGGTGGTGATGTAGACCAGTGGTTAAAGTGTTCATGCCTCATGCTGAAAGCCCACATGGGTACATTGTGTGAAGCCCTTTTCTGGTGTCCCCTTCTGTGATATTGCTGGAATATTGCTAAAACTGATGTAAAACCCAACTCACTCACTCATTTGTCCACCTTGAGCAGTGTATGACCAATGTCAGTATTACATACAGTTGAATTTAGGTAGATTTGATGGAAGAACATAGTGTTGTCATCCTGAGTGAAGTATTGATGAGGGTGTCATGTGCTGGTCCAGACTTATTAATACCCCGGTAGACACAATGTCACTTACTGCAGAGTGAACCAACGTTTTTGCTCTCACTTCCAGATCATGATCACAGGTGGCTCTCTGAAGGATGCTGCTGAAGCTCTGGAGGTGGCCAAGACAAATGGTGTGTGTATGTAGGTTGAGACAGTTACAGGCCATGTCCTGTCGATTGAGACAGTTACAGGCCATGTCCTGTAGAATGAGACAGTTACAGGCCATGTCCTATAGAATGAGACAGTTACAGGCCATGTCCTGTAGGTTGAGACAGTTATAAGACATGTCCTGTAGATTGAGACAGTTACAGACCATGTCCTGTAGGTTGAGACAGTTACAGGCCATGTCCTGTAGGTTGAGACAGTTACAGGCCATGTCCTGTAGATTGAGACAGTTACAGGCCATGTCCTGTAGATTGAGACAGTTACAGGCCATGTCCTGTAGGTTGTAGACAGTTACAGGTCATGTCATATACACTGAGTCAGCTACAGACCCTGTACTGTAGGTTGTAGACAGTTACAGGCCATGTCCTGTAGGTTGGAACAGTTACCATATCCTGTAAACACTTCTTATCTTTGTAGACTGATTTTGATCCAAATATAGAGATAATCATAGGCTCCCAGTTGTGCATGAATTAGCTATCTGTTTCTTGATGGGTTGGCTGCACTATGCTAGGTATTAGTGTAAGATGGTAGTGTTTGTATTGCAGATAACCTGTACAGCACAGTGGGCTGTCATCCAACTAGGTGTGAGGAGTTTGAGAAGAGTGGTGACCCCGACAAGTATCTTGCTGACCTCATGGAGATGATCTCTCAGAACAGGAACAAGGTGGTGGCAGTTGGCGAGTGTGGACTAGGTAGGGGCATCTATCTAGTGACTATATAACCAACATCTACATGGAGGTTCATTGTTCTAGGATGACTTAGTTCATATCATAGTACATATATACACACTGGTTTACCATGTATGTTTCCTCGGTATAAAGAAATTAAGAAACAGATCTGATATTGGAATATGGAATGCATTTTATTCATAGTACCAATATTCAAGCATCAACAATGTTATGTTAACATTGTGCCTACATTTCTGTATCAGTTTGTGTGAGATGTAGATATTAGATGAGACCTTCCCTCCCGTTAACCGCAGCACTGGTAAACACTGTTACTGCACTTGACCAGATGTTATTGAAACTACAAACACTGTAATTGTTATATATATACGGCATGTACAACATTATATATGGATGTGATAGCATTTTGTATAGTGGACCCTTGGACTAGAAGTACTGAAAATAAATCTGTCTGTCTGTCTGTCTGTCTGTCTGTCTGTCTGAGTACATTCATATGAAATTCATTGTGTGTAATGTAGACATATCCTCAGAGCACTGGTAGTGGTTTCCAGTTATCAATATTTCTAGATTTGCTGAATAGAAATGAATAAGATAATTACATTTCTTCGATGTAGAGGTAGTTTTCACTTTTTCAAAGAAAAGGGAAGGTTATTGTATTCCATAGAAATACCTTAAAACTGACTTGTGTTTCAGTGATGCAGATTCATTACAGCTCGGTTTTCTTATTACAACTCTGTTTCTCAATGTAGCTCTGTTTTCATTATAGCTGTTTGTCATTACAGCTCTGTTTCTCAATGTAGCTCTGTTTTCTTTATAGCTGTTTGTCATTACAGCTCTGTTTCTCAATGTAGCTCTGTTTTCTTTATAGCTGTTTGTCATTACAGCTCTGTTTCTCAATGTAGCTCTGTATTCATTACAGCTGTTTGTCATTACAGCTCTGTTTCTCAATGTAGCTCTGTTTTCTTTATAGCTGTTTGTCATTACAGCTCTGTTTCTCAATGTAGCTCTGTATTCATTACAGCTGTTTGTCATTACAGCTCTGTTTCTCAATGTAGCTCTGTATTCATTACAGCTGTTTGTCATTACAGCTCTGTTTCTCAATGTAGCTCTGTATTCATTACAGCTGTTTCTCATTACAGCTCTGTTTCTCAATGTAGCTCTGTATTCATTACAGCTGTTTGTCATTACAGCTCTGTTTCTCAATGTAGCTCTGTATTCATTACAGCTGTTTGTCATAACAGCTCTGTTTCTCATTATAACTATTTCTCATTACAGTTGTGTTTCTCATTAACAGATCAAAAAGTGAGTCATACTTCCAAGGTGAACAAAGTAACATAACTGTGCTTGTCTTGTTTTCAGATTTTGATAGATTACAGTTTTGTCCCAGAGAGACACAACTCAAGTGAGTACATGTCATTACTGATATCTAACAGTAATTATTGTTAACAAAAAGACAATATCATGTTCAGGGGAAACAAGCATTTAGAATCTTACCACTATTTTCAGGTATTTTGAGAAGCAGTTTGACATCACTGAAGCAATCCATCTGCCAATGTTTCTGCACTGTCGTAATTCAAGCACAGAATTCCTGGACATCATCAGCAGAAACAGGGACAGGTTCACAGGCGGAGTGGTGAGATTGCTTTTCTTGCTAGTACTGGGACAGGTTCACAGGCGGTGTGGTGAGATGGCTTGTCTTGCTAGTAGAGGGACAGGTTCACAGCCGGAGTGGTGAGATTGCTTGTCTTGCTAGTACAGGGACAGGTTCATAGGTGGAGTGGTGAGATTGCTTGTCTTGCTAAACATCATGTGTTGGCCAATTTCCAGGTGTTACTGAGTATTTGAAGCATGGTAATACATTTGGAACCGATGACATCAGCTGGAGGGTTCAAATCAACAACTCAACAAAAAGGTAAACCAAACGGTTTTACTGTCTGCACTTGTTTACATCGAGTATGGGCACAGCAGTGACGTGTCATCAGCTGGCCATTTCAGCTGGTCTCCATGGTAGCATCTGGAGCTGCTCATTTGTGATGTCATTCTGATTTTACGTCACAATATGATTTGAATGACGTCACCACTGTTGATTACACAGCAAAACAATTGTTTGCGATTGTCTTGCAGTTTCCAGGAATCTAATACTATTTGATCATGTTTTTCAACCAATCACCACACAGTGACTTTTGGTTTACAATGCTTGTCTTGCTAGTACTAGCTCAATGGCCAACATATCTTGCATTAGTTCTGAATTTTGTAGACTTTATAAAAAGTTTTCCACCAGATTTCAAAAGTTCAGCTTGATAATTTATCAAACTTCTTTGGCCATGAAAATCTGTTGAGGACATTCGAGAGTCACATGACCAGCTGTATTAAATATTCCTGCTCTTTGGGTCACTACCTATCTCTATCAGAGAGATTTATTGTGATTTTTTGTGGTTGACTTATACAGGCCTGCCTTTTGGTGTCTTTTCCTACTTTCAGTCAGAAGATATGTCAAAACCTTATTCATTTAAAGGTCACATGCAGTGTAAAACACAACTTTACAGATTGTGGTACCTTTCGGTATGCACTTAGTGAAACAAATCATCAAGAATGGCAATTCAACCTATAACATATGCGATGAAATTAGAGTTCAAACAATTCACTAATTTTCACCCAGCGCTGGGGAAAAAAGTGGTTTCAACAGCTATGTTGTGCTACGCTCAATACGCGTACACAGTGAATAGGTTTGCGGAGCTTGAAACAGTGTTCCTGCCTGGAGTATGAGGTCGTGAGCAGTATTCTAATCTTAGTTGTGTATATAAGCAAGTAAATAATCTACTTGTTACATTAAAAAAAACCATGTTGATTGTGACAGGCAGACTCTATCACAGGGAAAACTCAATGCCTGGTTTATTGACACCTATTTGTCTGCCTGCCTGTCTGCTAATGACAATATGCAATGCACAACTTCAATCACTGACCACACACATTTAACAGTCGGGGTTATAAGCCATAAACAAAGAGCCGGCTATGCATATCGGCAAACGAACCAGTGGCCAGTGTAAAGGCATCGTTACATATGATTGCACATCCACCAGCCCTGACTGAGTTCAGTATTGCAGCTGCTTCGTTTTGAGGGAGGTAAACCCAAGTACAAAATATTGCACTTTTTTTGGCGATTATACGCTTACAATTTTGTTTATATAGTGTATTGTTTAAATAGCAATGTGACCGTCGGCATCTAGGATGACAGACGTCTTTCCTATCATTGCAGGTCCACTCCTTCACAGGGACAAAGGAGGAGGCAGCTGCAATGTTGGACCAGGGCCTGTATATAGGAATCAATGGCTGGTGAGACTTTTCTAAGCATGCTGGTAGTTCCAGTAGTTTCGCGTAACCTAGCACCAGAAGTGTACTAGTTTCCTTGTGGGAAAATACAGACTGGAACCTAAAGAAAGAGTAGATTTTTTGCATTTAGGTATTTTGCTTTGCAAAAACGGTTTGGCAGAAAGGATATAATGTGACTGAGGGGGCCATGAAACAACTTATTGGCTATCATCCTTTTGCCATTGAATTCACTCATCTGAATATGTTTGGATATAGAAATTAGATATCTTCATGTCTTTTGGCCAGACTGAAAAATCAGTTATAGAGCTTGTTGACAGACATTCAGTCACCTGCTTTTATCTGTTTGCACTAAAATGATGAAACTAGCATGCACATTAAAGTAAAAATGAAATAAAATACAATATCAACATTTATTTTTTCCATGTATGTTACATTTACATAAGACAGATGTTTAATTCTTGCCTAACACACAACTTTTCATCTCAGCTCTTTGAAAACACAAGAAAACATTGAAGCAATGTGTGCAGTCCCAACAGAGCGCCTGATGATAGAAACAGGTAAATCATGGATAGAAGAAATCAATATATATCTGCAGTATGAGCTTAACTAAACCTGCAGAAAAATAACCAGAAAGGCTTCAACTTAGATAAGTTTCACTATTTCAATTTTTGGCCCAAAAAGTAAGAAATGTGTTCATTGTGACATTCTTAGCATGGTCCTGATGTATAGGCAACACAAATATCGAATTATATGTGTGTTCTACTTTCGGTTTTATTATTAAATACCATAGATTTTGGTGTAGTTGTACATACATGAATTTTCATTCATTTGGTGTACATCTGTTGCAAACTTCTAGGAATAATACTAAGTATAATTTGCTAAATCTGTTAGTGGTTTTCTTTCCTTATAACACAGTGAGTGACTAGATTAGGTCAGGTTTAGATTGACAGAGTACGAAGTGTTAGGGCATTGCCTGCTTTGGAGTCCCCTGTTTTGATATGAATGAAATGTAAAAACACAATCAGTCACTTTTATTTCATTACTTCAAATGGTTGGACAACAGTACTAAACCAAAAACCTCTTCAGATGCCCCTTGGTGTGATGTGAGGCAGACACATGCAGGTTTTAAGTATGTGAAGACGTCCTTCCCCTCCAAGAAGAAAGAGAGGTGGGAGAAGGGATCCTGTATCAAGGGCAGGAATGAGCCTGCACATATAATGTGAGTCACTAACTGTCGGAGTCTGTTTAGCGCAGACTGATGAATCGCATTCAAACTTGAAAACATAAAATACTCGATAAAACGCTCATCCTCCTCCGAACATCATACCATGCAGCACAGCACAGGTTAATGAATAAATAACTTTCTTGGCACTCGTGCACATGCTTCTCCAACACTTGGCTGTCTCATTCTCTGCGCTCCTCTCTCATAACAGTGAACTGTGTCAATATTTTTGACGTTTTTAAAACATTTGTATAGTTTTAGGATAAATATTGTGCAAAAACTTCACAGAGTTGGTATGATGTTTTGATTTCATTGAGTATTTTAAGTTTATCAGTTTGTGAGTTAGTTTGCAATTAATTGGTGAGCTTCTGAGCCAAATGAGCTATAGTATGCTGAAAAAACAGATAGTTCATATACCTGTGATCAGAGTTAGTCTTCAGTAGCCTGTGCTTCTCTAAAGAGGTAACAATAGGGATCATGTGGTAAAGCCTCATTCACTCGTTTGATGATGGTCATATTTTCCCAGATGCATAGATCTGTGCTCATGATGTCAATCACTGTATTGTCTGGTTCACCCGTGAAGGTCCTGGGGTAGAACAGATCTTCAGCAACGCATGCTTGCCATAAAAGGCGACTATGCTTGTTGTGAGAGGCAACTAATGGGATCGGGTGGTCAGGCTGACTGAGTTAGTTGACACAGTATCAATTCCCAATTGCGCAGATCGATGCTCATGCTGTTGATCACTGGATTGTCTGGTCCAGACTCCATTATTTACAGACCACTGCCATATAGCTGGAATATTGCTGGAGTGTGGCGTAAAACTAAACTCACTCACTAATTCACTCATTGTGTTGTCTGGTTCAGACACAATTATTTACAGACTGGGTCAGATAACTGGAGGATTTCTGAATGATGTTAAACTTAAAATAAAACAGAGAGCATTTTGACATAGTTCATCTTTCCAACCACATAATCTGAACCCAGGCTTGCTGGTGATTCTTTGTGTGCACATTTCTAGTTAACAAGGCCACTTGGTATGTTTTGATACATTGAGCCGGTTACGCCTTCACTATTTGTATCTTTACCATGTGGATGATGCCTCATTGAATTTACTTCAGACAGTTGGGGAGTAAAGTAGCCTAATGGCAGAAAACACAAGTTCAGTATGTGAAGCCTGTTTCTAGTGTCCTTTGCTATGATAGTGTCAACAACAGTTCAAAACCTTACACATCATTCAGACAGATACTGAAGAGCAAAACATCCTTAGCCAACTAATGAGGTGGTCAGGCTCAGTTACTGACTGCTGGGAATTCAACCAGTTCATTTAAGAATGATGCATTCCTTTTGGTCTGCTAGAGGAATCAAATCTGTGTTTGGCCATTGTCTTGGTGTTGATTGCTTTTTTGTGTATTAAGCATTCAAATTTTTTACACTGTTAAATAACATCTTGTGGTTCCTAAATTATTTGCAGGAAATATTTCAGGTTAAAAATGTTGGTAATTAAGAGAGTGTACTTAAAATGATGCCTCATACATTACTACTTTCCAATCCCTGAAATTTTCTTAGGCTAACAATGTTGTTTCTGAATCTGCCATGGCAGATTGTTATGTTTACTGATGAAAATGATAAATAATAAAGTAAGCATACATTCTTATTGCCTCCTAGACAAGTGCTGGAAGTGATGGCAGGAGCAAGAAATGAGCACATCGGGCAACTAGCAGAGACCATGTATGAAAACACTCAGAAACTCTTCTTCCCTGATCACAGCTGATGACAGCAGGTCTTGCAGCCAATCTGTGATATTAATATGATGCTCCCATCTGCACAGACCAGCCCTGTGTGTAACAACATTTCAGGTCTAAGAAACTTTATTGAAAGCTTTGGAAGTGAACTGGGTTTTTGCCTGAGTTGTTGTCAAGTCTTTGAGGTTGACTAAAAGGTGTCCAAGGCATCCAAGGGGTAACAAGATGACATATAATCCGGAAAAGTTGTTTTGCAGTATCTTTTGTCGATGTCATCAGTAACTACAGAAGTTGATTTTCCCCCAAGAAAAAGTGAAGAAATAGGCTGAAATATGGAAAATGTCTTTTATTTTCAACATTTATACAAACACAAAATAAAATATAATTGCATCAAACAACATGTGTTATTTTGTATTACAAATTATTTGAACTTAACACATATCTGCCACTTCTCATACTGATAAATGTTTCATTGTAAATATCTTTGGCACCAATCCGAAAAATAATATTCCACTGGAACACTGTCTAGAACATGCATGCCACATAAGTTAATTTTAAACAGTTCTCACTGTTACACTTTATATTCTAAAGTATGTTATTATACACACACAAATGATGTATGGAGCATGGAATGACTCACAAATGAATGAGTAACTGGTAATGAAGTTAAAAGGAAACATTTACACATGAAAAGGTTTCTCTTCAATGGCACAGACAGCCAAAATTTCACATCTACTAAATATCATAGAAATGTAGTTCAGCATCGAAATGAAAAATGAAAGTTAAGTGAATATTTTCTAAAACTGAATGTAAGAAAATTCTGGGGTGCAAATTACAAAATGAATCAGCTCAAGTTTCAGGGTATAATCACCTGATACATACTTGTCATACAAACACAAACACCCTGCATATTCATGACTAGATACTGCTCAGAGGCTTAGTGCCTAAATAACATTGTAATTTTGGAAGCACATTATTTTCTTTAATATGCTGCAACCTACATAATTAGCACTATGGTCCAAGACCACAGGGAGTGTTAATTTATCTTGCTGAGGATGGGCTGCTTGTCAAGCAATAATTACAAAGTAATTTTCAGACCGATAATGATGTTTGCACTATCTTCCTCAACACTGGAAAATCTTATGTCAAACTGAGGGAAGGGTAAACATTTTGCTACTTACATGATTTAATGTCAGGAAATCATACCTTATGATTTAGGCATATAGTCAGGTAATAGCACTGTGATGTTTTAAACAGTGACCACAAGATAACAATTCAATTCAATTAGAATTCAATTCAACTATAGTGAACACAAAATGCATCATCGTACTTCGAGATAAACTCTGTTTTTTTCATTGTTTAATTCTGCACTCAGCAATAATTATGTATGTTCTGAAAATGTTTACCTGATGAAATTTAAGTCTTATTACAGTGGTCAGAGAAACCATGACTATAATTTTGTGACCATAACTAAAAATGTTTTTACAAAAAAGATATAAATACTTCTTTCAGTGATTACTTTAACTTTCTAGAATGATAAAACAAACTTTAATAACAAATCAGTGATGGTTCTACATAAATAAAAACTGGCCATTGTAAAGATAGATTAATAACAAAAAAAACCCATCTATTTTGCTGGAAATAACATGATGATGTTTCTGAGTAGATCAGCTTGACATGTCTGAAACAAGTTACTAATATCAGAATTTTTGAAAGTTCGCTATCACCTGAAACGTGATGGGTAATGAATATCAACTTTCATCAATATGAATATGAACTAAAACATGAGGAACAAGAAACATGCACTGAGAAAAGAACATGAACAATTAAATGTAATAAATACATTCTTTTGATGAAGAAATGTTCTCCACATATCTGCTTTTCAAAGCTAGTGCTGATAGATGGAGCTAGCGAACCCAACCACCAGCAACAAGACGAGCTGCATCTTCCTCCTCCTCCAAAGCTGCGGATTAATTGGCTGTCACTTGTGTGAAAACATTGCCACACCAGCCCATAAATGAAACTGTATAGTTCTGCACAACAGAAAGACTCCAAGATGTTGTTTGTTGAATATTTTCAGGAGTAAACTTTCCCCTGCGAGAGACAAAAAGCAACAAATGAAAAACAAGAAACATGATGACTTGTATAGGAGCTTGACATAACTTAACCTACATGTTTCCAAACATTATAATTAAAGTACAAAGAATTCACGAATATGCTTCACCAGTTGAATAAATTCAGGGATTCTGGCTATGTGAGAGAATTGGGTTCAACCCATCTTTTAGCACTCTTCCAGTTTTATGTGTGTCAACTTATCAGTGATGCAAATCTCAGATGTTAACCACTATGGTGAAGACCCTGTGCATGGTTATAGTGCTGATTGACCTAGAAACTTGATCACACTGAACACCATTTCTATACACCATCACAGATTCAGGGAGAGTGAGTTGAGTTTTACACAGCTTTTAGCACTCTTCCAGTTATATGTGTGTGTGTCAACTTATCAGTGATGCAAATCTCAGATGTTAACCACTATGGTGAAGACCCTGTGCATGGTTATAGTGCTGACTGACCTAGAAACTTGATCACACTGACCACCATTTCTATACACCATCACAGATTCAGGGAGGGTGAGTTGAGTTTTACACAGCTTTTAGCAATATTCCAGCAATATTACTGCAGAAGACTGAAAATGAGCTTCACTCATTATACCCATGTGGGGTCAAGGAAAACCTGTGGGTGTCAATGGTGAATATGTAGTACACTCCTGGGCTGCTCATAAAGCCTTAGGTTACAACACACTTCCAAGGAGCTACACACATTCATCGAATTTGAAGACACTGGGTCCAACAGTTCATCAGACATCATGTTAAGAATTGGGGGACATGCGTACACACACTGCTGAATACAAAGTCCCCCTTTCCGCGTTGCGACGGGGGACAACAATGAAGTCATCCAACATCCATGTTTCTCATAGGGAACTATGGATTACTTACACAAGGACGTTCTGTAACAACCAGGAATACACAATGCCTGCTATGTGCAAGATGTATTTCCATAACCATAATGAGTTGGTTTTCACAAATCCCCAAAACAGCCATAAGTATCCTCCAAGCCTTGACCAGAAGTCAGGGTTCAGCGAGTGAAGCTGAAAGTAAATAGGACTGTGATGTACGCTTGTTGTTGTTAATGATTCTGAAGGAAACATCAAGGAAACTTTCTCTGCATAATACTGCATGTCCTGGCAAATTTTTGGTTTGTATTTTCAACATCAATCAAGACCATGAGGATAATGATTACACAATATCATATAGATTATAGCCTCACTGAAGAAAGTTTTCTGTATCAGTTAGCTGATCAGATCTCCCATCCTTTAACATGGCCTTACAGCCATCACTGGTTATGTTAAATAAGATCACTTTCAGCAAACATGTTGGTATTGTAAAGTGTTCTATACAGTCAGAATTGAATTGTGCATATCTTACACCACCTACCCATTCAACAGCTTGAATTGTTTTGGCCACAGCATACTGCCTGTAGGGTCTGCTGGAGTCGATGGCCCAGAGAAAAAACTCAGATGACTTCCTCCAAGCTTGTGTCACATATGGGCCTACTTTCTCACATACAGTAGCATACATCAGTGGTACATTCTCCCTCAGCCACCTGTAAATATGACCAGTGGTCATTATTGTGAGGGGGAGGGAAATGTTCTTTCATGTTAAATCTTAGTGAATTTGATGCTGCTTCAGCAATATTCTAGCAAATATCATGGTGATGAACGACAGAATTGGGCTTCATGTATTGTACCCATATGGGGAATCGAATTTGGGTCTTCGGCATGACGAGTGAACACTTTATCTGCTGGGCTACCCCACCGCCCCCATGTTACATCTTAACTAATTATTCCAATGAGGTGACCATCACAGTCTGGTGGTCAGAGATGCCAGTCACCCTTATTAATATTTCACATCTTTTCTGAAGACAATCACTGGATTATTTTATTTAGACAGCCAACTAGCAGGGACAGCAGAGTACAATATCAAACTTACCATGACAGGTGAATGTCTCATACAATAACATGCATACTGCTGTTAAACACATTAAGACATGCTGTTTTATCATGCAATGAAGACGCTGTATTTACCCAATCACTTTAGAGAAGAACATTTGTATCTTCCTCCAGGCCTGCTCCAGAACAGCCAAGATACCATACTTGTTCAGGAACATCACCGTTCGAGAGCCTTAAGAAATACAGAGATCTGGTTCACATGATGTGCTTAATACACCCTTCAGCCTTACGGAAACTGAGATATCTTATTATTGATGGTTCTATATTTTGTCATTTAAGGGCCATGCTCACAAGACCAATAGCTACTATAAAACATAGTCAGAACCTATTTTGATTTGACACAAAAACTACCAAGACTGACTGAGTATGGCTTTACACCACTTTTAGCAATATTCCAGCAATTATGTGGAGAATCAATCCCAGATCTTTGGCATGTCCAGCGAACCTTTAACCATTAGGTTACACCACTGCAAAAATATATGCCAAAACGAATCACAACTTACGTTCAATACTGGGGCTGGTGTATATGTCATATCCCACGATACCTCCAATGACAAGGACAATGGAGAATATCAGATAGAACCAGGGAAATGGACTCTGACTTAACTTCAGTAGCAGCTCCTGAAAATCACAGCAACAACACCAACATTATCCTTATTCCAATATAGCCATGATACATGTTATTTATTTTAAAGTATGTTTCCCAAGTGCAGCTTCTGACAACTGACAACTTACCCTGCAGACTACAGCACAGTGTTCATGGCCGTCTGGGACGCTGCGGCTCTGGGATGCAATCTCATCATTTGTCACAGAGAAGGACCTCAGTGTCTCTCTCAACATTTTCTTGTCCACCTTCTTGTTTAATGTGTCCCAGTTACTGTTGATGTGCTCCAGCAGGACTCTGAAAGGCCACAGGGAAAGGATCAAGACCTAATATATCATGACATGTTTTCTTGATTTAAACAAGAGTCATCAGAAGATGACATATCTCCCGGTCCCCCATATCTGAAAGGACAAATCATCTGACAATTACTGGATGTCTTTTTAGATTAAGTCTGAATCATTTCCGTTGGACATCATGAAAAATATAAATGTCATATGTCTGTAAACAGTAAAGGGCACCACTTCAAGATCTGTCTCATCTATCTGTCAAGATCTGTTGAAAGATATCAAATGGTTTTCAAGTTGTGCTCCAGAAACAAAGCCCATCCCTCCATTTTGAGACAAAGTCCGAATCGTTTACATCGAAACCGAGAAAATAAATCACAAACACCTGTACATATCAAAAGGCACCACTATAGGTTCAGACTGATATATCCAACAAGTTTTGCAGAAAAATATTGAATGGTTTTTGAGTTATGCTCCGGAAACGAAGCCCACCCCATCGGTAGACATTCCATGGAAAAATAACAATATCAATCTGTAAATAGGAAAAGGCACAACCATAGGTTCAGATTATTATATCTATCAATTTTGGTCTAACAATATTGAACAGTTTTAGAGTTATGCTCCGGAAACAAAATGACTACGGACAGATGGACGGACAGACAGACGAGGCGTCGACTATATCCCCGTCACATTACATGCCACGGGGATAAAAATACCAATATGCCACAGCTTCACAACACTATGCCTCATGCAAACATTTTACACAGCAAGAAAACATGAGTCTTCCTGGATTATGTAAAATAACATATGAAACAAATTAATTTGAGTGACCTACCCTGACTGTGGCAGATGTTTTGTGTACATCTGACACCATGTTGAAAAGGACAGCTTATCTGTCAGCAGACATGTCACCAAGTTAGCCAGCAGCTGGGGAGTAGAAACAGTATCTGAAGATTCCTTTCATTTTTATAAATAACTTGACTGTATGGTTTTCAAACACATTACTTGCAAACTGTTTCCCTTGTAACTTTAGTTTCACTATTGGGTGGGTGGGTGGGCGGGCGAGTGAGCGAGTGAGTGAGTGTTTTAGCCACTTTCAGCAATATTCCACCAATATCACAGCTTGAGACACCTAACTTAGTTAGGCTTAACACTGCTTGAGCCACAGTGTCGAAAACAAGTACTCAGTCCTGTGATCCATACTACTACACATTTGTATAGCGCCGATATCCAGTTGGTTCAACTGCTCAAGGGCGCTTTGTTTTTTCCCTTGATCATTGGATGTACATCACAGCGACACATAGTTCTTTCAATCTGAACTCCCTGGGGATCATACAACTCTTGCAGCCTACCAGGCGCACCGAGTTCATGTGGCTTCCCCATTCTTACGAGGTACAAATTCACAGCTGTCTGGACTGGGACAGATAGTCACAGTACTTTGTCCATGTTTACTGCACATTGCAGTACCTGCAACTAGGTGTTTGCATGTATTCGTGTGGCCACCATCTGGTCATCTAACAATGGATTTGTGGGTTCTTTTAAGTGCACAGGGTTCAGTACTGCACACTAGGGCTCGTGACAACACTGAAAGAGTGAACATAAAGTTGACTCCAAGGTTTTTCACACCCGGTCACAGGTGGGTTCGATCCCGGCACCTCCAAGTTTGCTGGATTAGTTTGCTGGATTAATTCCACCAGTGAATTACAAAATGCTCTGACATGTTACACGCTCAAAGTTAAATCTGTGAACATGATGATGTAATGGATTTTTTGCTTACCTCATGTTTCAGCTGTGGGACACATGAAGGGGATGCCCTTGAGAGAAATGAGGGGAAGAAGTTTCTCAAAGACTTGGCTGGGTTTTCTCCAAACGCTATGGTCTACAACAGGAATAAAAGTTGTAGGTAGGTCACAGCGATAAACCTGGCTCAGGAAAGATGTGAGATAAAATCTCATGAGGGACCAAAACAAATGAGATTTTTTTCAAATCTTATGAGATTTACCTGTTCATGATTGTTCACTAGAAAAGAAATAAACAACAAATGTACTTTCATGTGTAGTCTTTAAAAATTTAAGCATCGCTTTTTGGAGGCATGATAATACAATAGAACACAACTTCCGAACATGTCACACAGTTGCATAAACAACACATTACTGTGAGGTTCAGAGTTTCCCATATGTCTTTGCCATGCAACTCATTTTGTACAGGACTGTGTAACGATGTATGAAGTTCCATCATGTAAATTATGTCATGAAGGTTAAAAATAGCGAGAAAGTAACAGGAATATCTTTGATAGAACAAAGTAACAACAAAGCCTTTCTCATTAAAATAGATTTAGACGCTTAATAACGTTAATTATTTCAAATTGTACAGGCAAGCAGGACGCAATTTTAAATCGCTGCAGATAAATTTGAGTGTGATTTATACTAGCATTGGTGCGAGAAAATCGCGATATCACCGCCCAAGTCAATCCCAGAGGTCATGGTAAGCCATTTAAACTACCTCCTAGGAAGTGTGATTGAGGCAGTTTAGTGTGAGCTCTGGTTAACCAGTAGAAATACTAAAAGGAAATATGATTATCAAAAGAATCTAATCAGTGATGGAGAGTTCATTAATGAGGATTAACATCAGTTTTCAGTAATACAATATGTAACTGCCCTTAATATATAACAAAGTCCTGCTGAACATGCAGAAGCTGTCAGAATATCAGTGTTGCTTCTCAGATTTAGTGAAAACTCACATCATGAGTGCTGAAAACTTCCTTTGCTTAAATATACAACACTGGTCTTGAATTTGGTTAGAGTTAATAGTACAC
This sequence comes from Haliotis asinina, assembly GCF_037392515.1. NCBI lineage: Eukaryota > Metazoa > Mollusca > Gastropoda > Lepetellida > Haliotidae > Haliotis > Haliotis asinina. The sequence goes on from NC_090286.1 coordinate 39,160,563, forward strand.
CAAAATAATGCACCAAAGACATAGGCTTATCTAGCAACTTATCCTTCTCACCTTCACTTTTGGGTATTGTGCCTGAAGCCTCTTCCTCAGATCTCCTTGTATGTTGGTGCCAGGGTTGAACAATATGTCAAGGACTTGGAAGTAGTCCCGTAGGGACATGGATCCAAATGCTGGACGCATTTCTTTATGCCAGCTGGTAAGGAGGAAATTAAACGATGACAACTAATACCCATGAATGATTGTGTTATTATTTTTTATGCTTACACATCAGCATTTAACCATTTCTCAACACTTTTTGGTATGTGGATGCCATGAAATGTTACTATGGAAACAATGACATGTCATCAACTGTTCATTACATCATCCTTCGACTTCATTTGAATAATAGGGTGCCTGATTATTTGTAGGTTATGTGCCATGTATTTCTTCATTTTCTCTAATAAAATGTTAATCAGTGAAATATTGATTAACCTACTGCGATCAATGGATATCTGTGATGCTTACTTGAAAGTCCCTGACTTTCCCTGGCTGATACCATTTATTCATCAGAATAATCAATATATGTTTATCATGTATTCACTACACAGAAATGGGAAAATGCAGCCAACAAAGGTATCCATGCTACCTTTCAACCACATTATTATGAGTTTCAAACTGTAAGCATTACTAATGATACTGAATGAAGTCTCTTATACAGAATGTCTCTCACCTGAACAAGTTCTCTAAGTATTCCACACAGTAAGGAGCAATGGAACGGTAACCCAGGGCTGGCATCATCAGATCCAACCATACTAAAATAACAGGGTATTTTAGACGATTAATCAGGGCGATCAAACAGACATTCTGTATCTGTTTACACATGATTTTTCAGATCACAAATAAATATCAGATACTGAATGAATCAAGGATTTGACATAATTTCCCAAATTTTCCAACAATGGCTGAAAAATATTACAATAATTTATGACTGTATGCAACAACAAATTGGGTGGGTGAGTGAGTGAGTGATTTGAGTTTTATGCCACACTCAGTAATATTCAAGCTATATGGCAGTGGTCTGTAAATAACAGAGTCTGGACCAGAAATCAAGAGATAAATAGCATGAACATCAATCTGCGCAAATGGGAAACGATGAGATGTGTCAACCAAGTCAACGATCCTGACCACCCAATCCTGTTAGTCGACTCTTCCGACAAGCATAGTCGCCTTTTATGGCAAGCATGGGTTGTTGAAGGCCTATTCTACCTAGGACCTTCACAGGTCCCAACAAATTGGAATTAGTCTAAGTAGCTCAGAATATAAAACAGGTTGTAAATGAAGCTGCACAAAATATAGAATACCATAAGTGTATAGAGACAACCTCATCTACTCAAAGGTCACATGCAACCCAAAAATCAAACATAATTAAAATACAGTTATCAATTATTCATGACAGTATGAAGTATGTCGAGTGACGAGAAAGTGACATCCTTTATGGATAACAACTTCTTTTACTGTACTTGATGCGTCGTTTCAGTATGGATTCATACATCATTGTCAAACAAAATCATATGCACTAGAAGAAACTGTTATCCATAAAGAATGTATATACACATGTTGGGTTTTGTAGATACATGTTCTCTGAATTTGTGTTTGATCCAGTAAAAAATCATCTCAGTAGAGATGGTGAACTACTGCGCGGCTAGAAACTGTCATTCGTCCAAGTACAAAGCAGGACTTGAAACTGACAAGAGTTTGCACCATTTTCCGTCAGATCCAGTCATCCGAGAAAAATGGATATAGTTTGTTTGCAACCCACAGACATAAAAACATGTCATGTGTACAAGTATCACACCTGTCTAATTACATAATGTGGCAAAGACAGCACTCGGGCGCACGAGTCATAAATCAATTTATATTGTTTATGGCGTATAGCCTGATAGGCGTTAAGTTCAAATTGCATGTAGTCAATGATTGAAGCTGTGTATTGCATACTGTCGTTAGCAGAGAGACAGGCAGACATATAGGTGTCAATAAACCAGACATTGAGGTTTCTCTGTGACAGAGGCTGCTTACTACAATCAACATGTTTTTTTATGTAACAAGTAGATTATTTACTTGTTTGTGTACACAACCAAGATAAGACTATGCTCACGACCTCACACTCCGGGCAGACACACTGTTTCAAGCTCCGCGAACATATTCACTGCCCAAGCGTCATGGGCACAGCGCAGCACAGCTGTTGAAACCACTTTTTCCCCCAGCGCTAGGGGAAATTTAGTGAATCGTTTGAACTCCGATTTCGCAGGCTTTTTTTTCGTCGCATTTTTTTCTTCAACTTTATAGCTTGAATTGGCATAATTGGTAAGTGCATACCGAAAGGTATCAGATTCTGAAAGGTTATTTTACGTTGCATGTGACCTTTAAACATGCAAAATGGTATATTGACTTCAAAAAACGCAAATCTGATCTTTAACAGAGTATCATAGAAATTAGTTACCAACCTCTGAGACCACATCTAAGCCTCTTCACACCAGCCTGGCCAAGAGCCCAAAGAATACTCAGACATCGGACAGGTCTGTTGTGGTGGGTCTTGAGCAGATCCAGGTACTGAAGTCACCATGGTTATGTAGGTCATATAGATATCAAGTAGCAAGATAAATGTATACACTGACAATAGCTAGTTTTTCTTAATATTTCATTGCAGTATCATATCGGTATGAAAGACCAAACCTGAACTCACCTGTGGGAACTTGGAGAGAGCGATATCTGGTTTGTGGAAGGCCAGGGACTGGAGGAACATCCTGTAGCCATAGGTTGCCAATCCTGGAACAAACACAGTGCCATTACCATGATAACACTATTTGAAGCAGCATCAGCTTTCTTATCAAGTCAAGATCAGTCCCTTCACACACAAAATTCCAAAGGCCCAAAATAATATAGAAAACTGTATTAACTGTTTGAATGGGTGACCAAGAAAAACCTGTTTTCCTCCCATTATGCACACAAGCTGACTGATGTACACGATCATGGTTCAAATGATCTGACAAAACTCAGTATTATACCAACTGAAATGAATACTGGAATTTAGTGATCTTGAAAAATTAACTTTATTCATGAATGGATACAATTCTATTCAGTGAATATGGGACTGAATCATTACAGTCCTACCAACTCACAAACATTTTCCCAAATGATAGAAAACAATACGTGCCAGCATCAAGGACAGCTACATGAAGGTTAACATACGAAAATTTACTAACATCCAAAACATACATCTAAGCAGCATTACTCACCTTTCTGAGCCTCACTCAGCATAGTTTGTACACAGTGGTAGAAGAGATGCTCCAGTGTCTGTTCTGAACATTTCTTCATGGAGGAGATCAAAACTTCCTGGCAGCTCTTGCTCAACTTACACAAGGGGAAATCTAGGTATGACGAAATAGGAATACATGTCATTGTGTAATAAAATAGTTCTGTGTACAGAATATAAAGAAATCTGATGGGCCAAATGGGCAATTTCTTCTGCATTTATATAGCTATGAAAATCCCTAAGGTTATCATCTCAGGATTAGTTACAAACAAAACTGCTTGACATTTTATGGTAACTAAACAATTTGTTTAAAGTTAATGACATTAATTTGACTTCTTTAAATTGCATTACGAAACTGGTATGATGAAGGGGGACATGTTTTATGGATTGAAAACTTCATTACTGAAACAGATGTTACATTTGATGTAGATGCGATGTTATCACAGCTCAGTAGGAAAGATTATTCTCGGAAGTGATACGGGAATAACAATTAACATTACTTTGAACAGTATTTCACTTATATCACTAGTTAACAAGGCAGAAAACTCAAATGACAAAGCCCACAGAACATTAGATCAACTATGTTAATGAACTCCATCAGAGCATGAACGTCATTGATACACCAGAGATTGTAATCAGGAGGTCGACAACAAATAACCAGCAGAGCTTGGAGAATAAGGGACAGAGGAAGCAGGGTTGACGCAGACCAATTGGTCATATATGCTCTCTCTTATTAAAGATAACAAAAATGTTGAATACCTTTCGGTTTATCCTTGAAAACAGCATCATTTTCAGGGACTCTTTCCAGCTTGAGATTCAAGAATGATGCCAAATCTTTCAGCCATACATCAGGATTTTCTGGAAAGCTTTCATGTGACTGATTAAATATCAGTTGCAAATCAGCCTTATCAATCTGCAATGAAAAGGTTTTATCATGAGTGAGCGAGTTCAGTTTAATGCCACACTCAGCAATATTCCAGCTCTATGGCAGAGGTCTGCAAATAATCGAGTTTGCAATCCAGCAATTAACAACATGAGCATTGATCTGCACAATTCGGAACCGATGACACGTGTCAACCAAGTCTTGACCACCCTAACCCCTTTGCCACCTCTTACGCCAAGCACAGTCCATATAAAAATATAAAGGGATGTCACTGCTATAAACATAATTGAAGTTAACAGTTAAGTTGGGCAGGGAACTGTCTGAACATTGATTGTTTACCTTAGGAAAGATGAAACAACAGAAAAATCATGTCAAACTCATATACTTCCTTCATTTCATCAACTTCAATAACTTGCACATATTCATTTGCTTCCACAAGGCACTGTAGACTTAATATTATTTGCACCCTTTCCTATGCTTTGTTTATGTGCATAAAGGATACAATATTTTGTATTTATTAAAACATGGTAGATGTTAAAGTTCAAGTGGTTATGCTTGAGTTGTTCTTTTCACAAAACGATATCAATGTGTATTAACATGTAAATGACAATTAAAGATACCGTGTTGAGATTTTCCATACTAGAAATCTGTACCTTAGCAACTGCCTCATCGAGTGACTTTGGCTTGCTTTCCTTCTTTTCTGTGTCCACTTTCTTCTTCTTTGGCTGTGTGACCTTCTTGGATACACCATTGGTCTTTACATTGTTTCCACGATCATCAGCCTTTTTCTCCTTAGCAATGAATGCATCATATATTGAATGCGACTCTTTCACTGGATCTGGAAATGGAAAAATAAAAAAATGCATACATGGAAAAATCGGTGGTGTATTGAAATGAAGACTATCATTACCAAAGAATGGCTTTGTATTTTGATCTTAATACAAGGTCTTTGTTCTGGTCTTTGTCACCATGTTTAGTAGACAGCATAAATATCAACAATGTTGTCTATTTCATAACAAATGAATCAAGCAAATATGTTAACATGAAATGAAGTTTGATGTTGTGTTCATTGTTACAGCATATACAGCAATGTGCATGTATCTTGCGGTTGTTCGTACTAGTCTAGACAGTTATGTATAATTGTATTGCTTCAGTGTCAAAACTGAAATTGGTTGCAGAAATTATCTGTGTGTATCCTTTGAATTTTAGTGAAATCAACATGCATAGATGTTGTGCTGAATATCATAGGACCATACATAATCATGTTGAATCTAGGATTCTGTAAACTGACAATATGACAGTCACAAAGGTGATTTTGATAACTATCAATGTCATTCTGGTTGTTCGTACAGAACATAACCATGACAGTGGTAAAATATACCTAAAAACACTGATCATGCTGATAATTTCGGTTATTCATTATGTCAGAAATAATCACTATGCAATGAATAGAGGTCATGGTTTTCACAAATAATAATTACAATAATTCACTTCATTTTCCAACTAACAAATCAATAACGAATTTCCAATATGCTTTTAAAAATAATTTCTAGTTAATCACAAAAAACATGTGTTTTCCGAATCTGAGACACATCAACCAAAGCATATTGCACAACACAAGACAATTTCAAACACCGGATGGTCTGGTACTGAATACACGATTTATCATTTAAATCTCTGTATTCACTGTTTATCAACCCTGTGTTATGGTGACAGAAATCGATGCACGGCTGCTTTTTCCGGAATCAAATCATGTTTAAGAAATGGTCAACAGCTTTGAAAAACGTGTCTGTGAAAACTGAAGTTGACAGTCGCAGGTGATGACGTAGATCATGTAAATGTAGCGTTCACCATGTGTCAAGAACCAAGTTTGCACTAAGGAAAATTATTACCGTTATCTTCGATCCTTGGCATGTTTTCAACAAACTGCTTAATTTGGGTTTTAGTCATTGGCCTAGAAGGTGCCTTGTCCTTCTTAGCCTTGCCAACAACTTCCCATTGACCGGTGGTAGACATCTTGCAATGTGAGACTCTTGCGTGTGTTGAAGATTTAAAAGTCTACCAAAGTCGTATTTCCGCTTCCGCATTGTCACGTGGTAGGTATTACGCCGCCAGCGTTGATTGGCAAGCAGCGTTACACGCGTTAATTTTGGAGACTGGCCACGGGGCATGTGGATTGTGTCTTTATAGTCGTTGTCAGTAAGGGTCATAATTCGGCTGGCAGTTTTATTAGTCATTTAAGCTATTCAGACCCGATTAATTTGTAGACGCTGTAACTGGAAAATATGTCAGATCTATATGTGAACACAGAACCTGGTGCATGTAACGCTAGAAACGGTCACCAAGGTATATACTGTACTGATGGGGGTCTTAGTACTGTATGAAAGGATCTAGTACTAAGACCCCGTCACTGACAGTACATTTATTGATGGCATTTTTAGCGTTACAAGTCATCGTGTGTGTAAACCGATCGACAGATTTCATAGCATAGAGCACATGAACGTGTTCATGTTAGTAAACACTATGTATCTTAGCTACAAATTTCAAGTTTGTCATTCTGACATATGATAAACTCACAAAAGTTACAAAAGTCATCCGAATTGTCAAAACATGATACTTCCAGTTTTCATTTAGAGACCATAAATTATGAGATTATCAAGTAACCTTGGGAAAGTAAGATGAGCAACCGACGTTCCTCTTCTTGAAGTAACAAACATTTTCCCCCGCGATTTCTTAAAGTTTAGATACATCTATTATCGTTATACCCTTGAGACAATGGTATAGGGGTGTATTAGTCCGTTTCGCGTCGTTTCCGTAATAACCGTAATATTCATTTGAATCATTGGATTCTGACGTCAATACATTTTTTGGAGGGCAGTGCTCACTTGGACTGAAACGCAGGAGTTGGGGTTCGCACAGTCAAAGTTCGTGACATGTTTTAAATTGTTCATGCGATAATTGAGTGAGTGAGTTTAGTTTTACGTCGCTTTTAGCAATGTTCCAGCGATATCACGGGGGATGACACCAGAAATGGTCTTCACACATTGTTCCCATGTGTGGTATCGAACCCGGGTCTCCGACGTGACAAACAAAAACTTTAACCGCAAGGCTACCCCACCGCCTCTGGTATGAGACAACAACCTTTTCATAATCTGATCGTATAATTTAGGTAGGAGCACTTTTTCAGTACCTTTAACATACTGCTTCAATATCGGTTGAATTTTGGTGTGGTGACTGATATTATAAGCAAAACATTGTGAAATATTTGGGTCCACCAATGTATGTACATTGCAAATGGAATTATCGTACAGGAGTTCCAGACAAGTCCGATATTGGACAAAGGATCAGCTATGTTGAAATAAGATGTAAGCAGAACTCCAGATATGGCGCGTATTTTACTCAATAAAATTCACATTTACTCATTTAATTACAAATCTGGGAGTGAAAAAAGGCATAAGAATCCCCAAAAAACCAATAGGTCTATAATACCTTGCGTCCTTCACTCAAGTAACTAAACTGGCTTGCGTATGATTCGTATGGTTTGTCATGGCGCCCAAACTCTACAACAGCAGTAGCTAATATTAGGCGATACCTATAAATACATAATGCTATTATATAGCAGCAGTCATTGTCCCGAGTTTACTCCAATAGTCACATGACTTCCAAGTTCAGTATTTAGAAATGGCTGCTAACTGTTTGACAATATGACAAGTTCTAATAACTTTTAGTCTGTTGAGATGCATTTATATGTATATATGTAGTTAATTACTATATAAGGATAAGAAACTGTGTAAAAGTACTCAATTCTTTTAACTAGTGGGGGTATACAAAATGCTAGTTATTCCTAAAAAATGCAAGTACTCGTACATAAACAGACATGGGAGAAAATACCCAATTTCTCGAAAAAGTATCTGGAGGGGTGTGTTGCGGGGGTTGCACCCCCCTTTTTCAAAAGGCTGTATCCGCCCGTGCATACACTTGATTTGCATGCATACCATTAAAAAGTAGGGGATACTAGATTTACAAGATTGATAAAATGCAAATGATGGAACAAAAGGGAAACAGATTATGAAGATAAATTGTAAGAATTTATTCCATTCCTTTGAAAGAGTTTCATCTGTATGAATATAGGTGACATTTTCTCATATACATTGGCATTGGCTAGTGGCATCCTCGCAAAATGGATTATCCCCTAATTTCTTTAATGGTATAGTATAGATCTCGCTATGATTATTAGAATTATGAGTTTAGACCAGGCAGTGGATATATATATAAAAGGTTTGGAAATCGTAGTTACATTGTGCATCTGTACAGTACTGTACTTAACCAATATGTAAGGTCGGATGTGTCGGATGTTTAATGTATTCAGCTCTCATTACTGATCATAACTTTCTAAATTCTTTGAAATGCATTTTTAGAAGTTGGAGAGTCGGATAAGGACAAACTTTATTCAGCTAATCCGACGTTCCGATACAGTTTCTTAAGTTTACAAATAAAGTGTTCTGTATAAATCATTTGTATATTACAGCAATATTTCGTTTTTATCCACTATACACAGTCCGAAATTTTATAACACCTATCTGTTAGGTATTAAGCAGGATATGCGATAAAACAGTCCTGTTTGTGACATTCAGGACGTCAGAAAATACTTTTCTTTGTGATGAATTTACTGAACCGAATAGAGTAACTCCCTAGAAATTCCGGCGTGTATGCACTGTAGTTTGAAGTGATGTGAATGAAAGGACGAAGCCACCAAGATATCAGTAAAGCAGGCAACCGTTGCAGCATGGTAAGGGTGTTAACCTATTTATCAGGATTTTTAGAAACGTATGTGTATTAGTATGAGCATATTAAGTTTATAATTTGAGTTCAATACAACGAACTTCGCACGTCCTTTGAGTTGGTGACTCGGTATTTTGAAAAGATGGATCGGAATTCAACCGAAATATGTAACACCTACGAGTTGTTTCTGACATGAAATAGATGTTTTTCGTATAGTTATCCAACCACGGGATTGAAAATTTGTAATGATATAAACTGATGATTAATGTGCCATTTAGTACTAGTTGAAGAACTAGTATTCAGGTAGGCGTTGTGATTTTGCTGAATAATGCTTAACGGGTTAATTTAGCACAAGCGCTGATTGCACGATTTACCTCGACGTGGATGCAGTCATCCTAATGACTTAGCCATCCCATTTCCCATTATTGACTAAGAGTCTCAGTTATTAGATGATGAAAATACCGACCCAGGTCACACGGTTCAAGGTATACATTGTGCAGTTGTGGCAGTCTACAACTAGTCACACTTTAGTCCGCGATAACGCTGGATAAGCACTACTCCCGCTACAAGCTTACGGTGTGCAAGTTGACTGTAGGTATACATGGAATTTAGTTCTCATGAACTGCTGTAAGCGTAATGCTGACATGAGGAAGTCTATCTTGCTGTTGCAGTTGTGAACGGGTAACCTGCAACTGACCTTCGAATCCCGAATCAGAACAAATCCGTTTGTACCATGCACTAAATGGTTCCCATGACAATTGCTGTCATGGCATCGCATTTAACAGACCGATAGGGCATGTGTATTCTTTTAGCACGTAGAGAGAGCACATGTAGCACATGTTTGGATGGCGTACAAATACAAGGGTTGTGACGAAGGTCTAGTAATATATGTTACGTTTAGGGAAGGGGGCGTGTGCGCTTTATCTTATCAGTGCCATACATTAAGATTAACTAATTAACGCAGACTATCTTCGCGCTAAGAGTGCTTCGAAAATCTAGGCCCAGGTATTTGTATGGGCCGTGGGTTCCGCCAACGCAACAAATCTTTAGTGTGCTCTTATCTTTTTTAATATGGGGTGTATTAGCTGTAAAGGAAAGACCCGTGAAGGTCCGGGGTTGGTTGACACATCTCATCGTTTCCCATTTGCGCAGATTGATGTTCATGCTATTTATCTCTTGATTTCTGGTCCAGACTCAGTTATTTACAGACCGCCGCCATATAGCTGGAATATTGCTGAGTGCGGCGTAAAACCCAAATCACTCACTGTAAAGGACAGAAAGTCAAGGTAAGCATTTGTTCCTCCGCTAACATTCGACACATTGTACAGAAAGACTGAAGAGATATACCCGGAACTTTAGGACCAAGAACAGCACTAAAAATTGAAGGGGCAGCTAGTGGGGTAGCCAAGTGGATAAAGCGTTCGCTTATCACGCCGAAGATCCGGGTTCGATTCTCCACTAGGGTACAATGTGTGAAGCCCATTCCTGGTATCCCCGCCGTTATATTGCTGGAATATTGATACAAGCGAGGTAAAACTAAACTCACTCATTCACGCACTCAGTCACTCACTACATTTTTTAAGAAATTTGTCATCGTCGTTTTAGTAAGATTTTAACTATAAGAAAGTAATGAATCAATCACCAACTGTCTTAGCAATCTGTAAAGATCCTTTCAAACACACAAAGTTATCATGGCCTCAGAATCTGAGCTAAAATGATAAGTGCAGTAGCAACATAATAAGCGTATTTTAATGAGGCAAAATGTAAAGCAAATGACCCTTTGAATTTGGTGCTGTGATTTTTTTCTGTCTGTCAGTAATAATGTAATGAACAAATATGCATTTGAAAAACTCAAACCATCGAAACTGTATTATAATCGTCCATGTGTGTAGACTCAAACTCAACTTTCCGTTAACACGCCCGGAAGATGCACAAAGGGACTAATTTCAGACACTAGCCGCCCATAGAAAATGACGCCAATGAAAATGGATAATGACATATCTAAGGATCGTCCAATATTGAGTTTACGCTGGTTTTAGCAGTATTCCAGCAATATCACTCCCGGGGTCGTCCAGTATGGATTGATTCCATATCTGTCGAGCTCTTGTGAAAACTCATTGTATAGTCAGGACGTTAACGTTGTATTTCTTGGTAATCGTGTAGATGAATATTCTATAATAAAGAAATTCATCCATCTTTAAGAGCGGTTGGGTAACGTAGTGGATAAAGCGTTCGTTCATCACGCCGAAGACCCAGGTTCGATGTCTGAGTGGTTACTGGTTACCTGGTTACCTTAGGGACCGTTCATAATTCTCTCTCTCTCTCTCTCTCTCTCACACACACACACACAGACACAGAGCGCCCCCCCTCCCTTCCCCCCACCAGAACGTGTACAAAATTGATGACTCACCATCTCCCCAGAACAAATGGGTGAAAAACTCAAACCTCACCCCCTACCCCTTAAAATCATAACCACCACCACCACCACCCCACAAGCCATAAATTATGAACGGTCCCCCATAGGCTTAAAGGTACATTTTCACAAAGGGTGAATTGATTGACATTCAAAGATACCAAAGTACCGTTACATACGGCCAAGAAGTGTATATTATGCCTTACCCCTCTGTTGGAACAGATGCAACTATGGGTCTGGATTGATCTTTACACCGGAGACGCAGCCGGCATATGTAACCTCAGTGTGTCATGACGCTATGCTGTTCGCAAGACACGCACGTGCAGCACGGATCTTATGCATCGCGTTCCGGAACTCTACACAAGCTGCTTCCAACCATTTGAAAGACGACGCCAAGGAAAGCAACAAGGATACTACAGTAATGACACAAAGTGACCCGTCAACGTATATATTTGAACTAGGTGGACCACTACTTCTGACCGCTCCGCACGGGATTGCGTTATGGAGAGGTGGGTGGGACGGTGTGAAGAAAGAGAAACATATAGATGAAGTCTGGGTATCGGAAATCGTTTTGAAGCTGGCGAAGCGTATGTCGACGGTGTTCGGCGTCCCGGCCAGTTTTATGGTCTGGAATGTTCCACGGACAAGACCATACGATGAAAGAAACTTAGATCCAAACTTCTTACCAAAGGAACTATTTGGTTTGTCCCCATGGCATCAAGCTTTGGAGTCATTTGGGTCTTACGGATGTGACGTCAAACAACCAATCCTTCATGTTGATATTCATGGAAAGCGGGACAGAAAAGGCGACTTGGCGTTAGATGTAGGTATGGGTGGTATGAAAGCACTGTGGAAGGATAAGGAAATTGTAACAAGATTAAGAAAAGGTTATGAACAAAGTTTCACAAATATGTTTGGACCCATGGGAATTGTGAAAAATGGCATGCGTTTTACGGTAGACATGGACCCAGAGATGTCCGGATTTAGGCTAGACCAATCTGTGTTCACTCTGTCAACCCAATCTGCCATGATGGGCATACCGTCAGTGCAACTGGAGATTCCCAAGAGCATGAGGCAAAAACTTAATGAGGACGACGATTTTCTCGCGAAATTTGCTGATTGTATCATGCATGTATATAAGCAAGGGATTTGTCAAGGGGCATTGCCTTCTCGTGATTGGTACACTACTCACTGTCGGACACCTGCCACTGACATAGACACTCTACTAATGGAACTGAAGAAACAACAACAATGAAAACGTCAAATGTGCATGCGGGTTTAAATTTTGGGGACCGTTCATAATTTATGGCTAGTGGGTGATGATTTGTGTGTGTGTGTGTGTGTGCGTGCGTGCGTGTGTGTGCGTGCATGTGTGTGTGTGTGTGTGAGAGAGAGAGAGAGAGAGAGAGGAATGTCAATTTTGTACACATTTTCTGCAGGGGCGGGCTCTGATTTTGTACATGACAAGCAGGGGGATCACTTACTTTGTGCATCATCACCACCACCACCCTCACACACCCCGCACTACCCCAACCCATAAATTATGAACGGTCCTTTAGCATTAGTATTTCTAATACATGTTTAAAGATTTCGAACTACCAGATTTTATTCGGGCCTGATTGAAATATCTTCGTCACTTAAGGGGAGACCATTTCATATCAGCTAACTGGCTCTGTAAAATGTTTCGCTCATGCTAAATGATGATAAATCAGCATATGCAGTAATATATGACTATCCCCCAAAATCCGACAACTTCGAATGATATATAGGTCATAATCTGTATATTTTCATTTTTATTATTACATATATTTTATACATGGTGGGATTCTGTAACGGCATTTCGTTGTGCTGCAGCAGCAGAGTGCAACATCATCGATCACATTAGATGAAATATCGTTTTAAGCGATCTCTTAATAGGGAATCTGGTATTCAGGGGTCCTTCTACGTCATCGATGTGATTTACATATTTATTTGATTATTTCTATGTGGCATTCATTTGTTTACACGAGTGTTTACTAAGTATTTCATGGCATTCTGCTGCGCCTTGACTGACCTCACCTAGATTTGACACGACAAATTATATAATAATTAGTGATATTTGTCAGCCATCTTTTATACATGTCAATACAATTGTGATCTGTTGAATATTGATTTGCACATTTGCATAATGTGTGAGGATAGAAGTAACTATGTATGTTGTTTCGTTTTAATCCTTATTTCACTGCCTACACGTTAATTAAACTTTAAAGGTGCGTGTTGTGTGTAAACTGTGTGTTGTTTCGAATTCAACTTCATCCCAAACGTACAGTTAGTATGGCAGTGTCCTATTAGGAAACGCTCCCTGTCTGAAAGTGAAGTTACTATTTATATCAAGAAAGTACTCCTTTTCCATGATATATTTCGATTAATAAAAAAATGTGGTTGTTGTTAAAATGGTTCTTGGTTTGTTAAGTCTATTCTTTGTTTTGATTCTTTACACGCGTAATATTGTTATTTGCTTCGTTGAACCAACCATACACCCCGTCCCGTCCCTGTTATTGATCCTCAGTAACCCATTGTTGTCGTAAGAGGCGACTAAAGGGATCAGGTGGTCAGACTCGATGACTTGGTTGACTCATCTCATCGTATTCCAATTGCCTAACTCGATGCTGATGTTGTTGATCACTGGATCGACTGGTCCAGACTCGATTATTTACATATCGGCGCCATATAACTTGAATATTGCAGAGTTTGACGTAAAGCTAACCTCGGTGCTATTTACAGGTCAAGTGGATTATTGCTGTGGTCTTATATACACTCTAGAAACATGCTGCAAATTGTTACAAATAGTCTACAAATTCCTAATAAAGCACGTAACTGATCAGTGCTACCATATATCACCTCTTGTCGGCCATTCGCAGTATTTCCCCGTCTCAGTGCTTCTATTCTGGTAAAAGCACAAATAATGGCTGACAGTACAACCGACAGGTTGTTGAATACAGGCATGTGGAAACAAGTTTACCATGTTCAATTACCCGATTCCATTTTCCACATAGGTACAATTCTAAAGCCTTTCATGTATCCATTTATATTTTGAATATTTGCTGACAGCGGTGTAAGGCCTTATTGTATTACCCTCAGTAGTATAACGTATTTTTAACCATACCAGTCCCTATTGAATAATTCATTAACTCAAGTCCACAATGATTTGGCAAGTTAAAGACATTTAGGACTTTTTAGGGTTGTTTTGGGCACCATTTGCATTAAGGGTATTCTGCAGATTCAGAGTTTCAAATAAAGTAACTGTTCCGGGAACCAAATGTCGGTCGATTATGGTACGACTAAGTACATGACGTCCTATCATCGCAGCTGAGCGTTGAGCGACAGAGCGACAGGGCTAGTGCTCTGTCCGGCCCACATCTAGATACTGACATCCCAACCATCTGTGTGCCTTTTTTTGTTGAAATATTAATTAACTACGGTAATATTCCATCTTAATTCCCCCACAGGCATGGAACCACCACTTGCTCCTGGCGTTGTCTCGGGGACACGGTGTCATCTCAACAAAATACGTCACAGTTGTGTTTCCTTTGACAGAACAATAAGACCCATAAGTAGATGGTGATGTAATATATGATATACCTACCTAGGATAATGAGGCTGACAAAAGATAGATTATAGACATGGTATTATGAAGCACGCTTGCGGGTAACACAACACGGACCATGCAACACACCACAACACATGCCGTTTCATACTCTGAATGTTTACGTCGACAATTTTGAAACCTTACAAAATACTTTCATAATGTCATCAAAGAAGTTCGTAATCTCTCGATACGTTAATTGTACCCATGCCGGGTATTTCAATGTTGTCTGCGAACACTCACAACGAGGCTACCCCACTGGGTAGTAGCGTTAGAGTATGGAGTGTATATGGACAGTTATCCAGCCAACATATTTCAAACACAATCACCAACCTTCCGTGCTGTCAACGCTTGTTATGAAACGAAACTTAAAAGCAACAAACTTTAAAGGAATTGATACGTATAAACTGAATGCAGTGCAATACTCCGCTCGTTACTATTCAGGTTTTACACTCAGCGAGGACAAGCATTGACCCTATTTTCCACTGTAGTGTTGCTAATTTATTTAATTTCAGGGTTATCAACTTATCAAAGTTCAGTGTCCTTATCTGATAAACCTTCGGTCAATATCTGACCATGAATTAAGGGACCGAAATATTCGTGATGCATCCAGACTGTCCCTGTCATCTTTAATATGTGTGGATGCATCGAAATAATTCAAACCAGGGAGACCATATACAGTTGTAGATTACCAATGTTCAAAGAAAATAATCACGATTTCTTAATGCCAGTACTGACTATAGACAGATTTCAGGCTTTTGAGGATGTCATCACTGACTTAAACACTTATGTATATTTCCACTCATAAATGTCGTAACAAAGGACTAACGGTTGGTTATGCTATCCGGGTTTGTTGGCGGATGATGTAGAATCCTGGCTGCATAAGTCAATGCTAAAGACGTTAGTCCATGGGTTGTCTGGTCCAGGCCCCGATTTCTCGAAACAAACTTAAGTCTAAGTTTTGACTTAAGTTCAAGTTTTTGTTCAAATTTGAGGAAACGCAGACACATGCATTTTCTAGAATGAACGAATATCACTATCACAAACTCAAACTCAGTAGACAATGTGAGTTTGGAGGACAGATTTCTTCAGTTGTTTGGACTTTTATATTTAAAAAATGCAGTTGAGTTAGAAATTCAGCTGTTTCAAATTATCAAACTCAGTTTGAGATTTGATTAAAAATTTAAGTTTGTTTAAAAAAATCGGGGCCAGGTTTCATTATTTACAGACCGATCAAAGCCATGTAGCTTGAACATTGGTGAGTGCACGCAGCGTAAACAACAAATAAAACAGAACGCAGCTCGTTTTGACGGAGTTCAGAACATAATAATATTGCCTTGCAGACCATTCTATAACATGTTTAAACAAAAAACAACACAATATTAATTGTACTAAAAAATCGTTCATGTATCTGTTAGACGTTAGTTGTCTAATGTGCCTGGGTCGGTATGTGATGTGATGTGCACATTTGTAACCCCACCTGTTTGTACCCAGTGTGCGAACCTGTAGATGTACCCATACAAACCCCACGTTCATCCATAGACCAGTGTATTGCATAATACGAGATTTTTTTACAGTGTTGGTACCAGCTAGTGTAGCTCAATACTGTGCACTGTAATAGCTTACCATACTCAAAATAGATCAAATATGCATGTTGATAACATTTTATCTACTAATGTTCAACTAACAGACACGTGAAGAACTGGGTCTTCGGCATGCATAAAAGGCAACTCTTTGTCGTAAGAGGCGGCTAACGGGAACGGGTGGTCAGGCTCTCTGACTTGATTGACTCATGCCATCGGTTCTCAATTGCGCAGATCGTGACTGGATTGACTGGTCCTGGCTCGATTATTTAAAGACCGGCGCCATGTAACTGGAATATTGCGGAGTGCGGCGTAAAACTAAACTCACCCATTCACTACTCCTGACAGTGCTGATGCCCGAAGGCTCGAAGTAGAGTCAGGCGATAAACGCGTTACACAAACACTCATTTAACGCGGTTAAGTCTCTTTAACACCCAACTCCCTCACTCATTCTCTTAAACTAATTTTTTGACAGTAACAAACCCATAATAACTGAAAAAGTGCCCAGAGATTCAGAACCTGGGGAAACTAGACTTGCTTCATTTAGGGCTTTAGCGCTGCAGGTTGGGCTTGGCAGTAGGGAAAATAATGTGGTTCAGGGACTGTGAGACAAACGTCTCTCTAATCTAATGCCTTCAAAGGTAGTAATGTAAGGGACATAACTGTGTTGTTTCGAGCGCCTTTTCAACGGAAGTAAACAAGGGAACTGAGCCAATATGGCGGGTATAGGGGGAGTGCCCCAAGACACAGAAGTTTCTGGTGTCCCGTCATCAATTAATTCATCGACAGAAAAAAGTAACAGCGACGATGTCGGTTCACAGGAGGACCAAATTACTCCATCAAGCAATAAAACCGAGTCTGCACAGACCCAACGTAAATCCAGCGAATGTTCTTACCCGGAAGAAACTCGTCTTAGCGGATGGCTGGCCAAAGTTGGTGCATTGGGCTTCGTGAAAACTAGCAGACTGTTTTGGTTTGTTTTCGGCGATGACACGTGCAAACTGTACTATTATCGCAACCCCCAAGACTTGCTGCCACTGGGAGAGATTGACATTTCGAATGCTTTCTTTACATTTGACCCAAATGTCACGGATAAGCCCGGTTTATTTGAAATCAGGTACGCAGTCTCAACAACCATATCTTATAAGTTAACAATATATGAACTACTTCTTCATAGATCTATAAGCAATGCATAATAACTAAGAAATAATTCAAGATGTATTTCTGGACTAGTACACTTCATGACATATGGCAGAGTCGTAAAATTACATCAATATTTTAATTAATCTAAGAATGTAATTAAATATTTCCTTGATGCACCTGGCAAGTCACGTGAGGATGATTCTCTTACATTCTTAGAAAACAGGGGAGATGTATTTAGACTGTGATACACAGTTACATGCGGAAGTAATGAAAGTTATTTAAAAGGACAGTAACTTGATGGTTTTGAAGCATTGTTTGTAAACAATAACTGACACCCTTGGCTTACTTAGGTCTGCCCTCCTGTGAGAAATTGGTCTCCTACGGTGACTGCACTCACTGTTGCAGACTCTTCACTTGAAATAGTAACAGATTGGCTTAATGTAAGCCTTTTGGTGTAATTTAGATACAGTTTTGCATAATTTTGTAGATGTATTGCTACAGATGTGTCAGTGAGGTGCATCAAAACGCTGTATGAAAGTAGTGCTTGCATGGCTTGCTCACACACCGTGGCTGGAAAATATGCCGTTGTCAATAGTTTTTTACATTAAAGGTTATTTTCGATGAAAAGTGAACATTTCATGACTTCTTGTTTATCTGAACATGTGGATTCATCCAAAATTATGATTGATGAAAAACATGACTGGACTGTGTCAGATTATGACGATATGACACAGGTACATGGCAGCAGGGAAAACTGGGTAGGAGAGAGGTTTGCTCCCAGTCAACAAGAGACACTGTCATTGCTGCTACTAATAGTTAGAATAAGCATTGTGAAGAAAATAATCCGCTTGTGTTTTGATGCCACAGAAATGAAGAGCCATGGATCATACTAGTCAACAAAAGATATGTGTCATACATTTGCAAGTACTGTGCCACCTTATGAAAAAGACTGGTTACAAATTTTGAAATGTTGTATTTATTAAAGAACTGTCAAATTAGAAAGCCTGAAAAGAATTGGAATCTGTCAGTGGCAGGATTGGTGGCATCATGTGAACATATATGAATTGAATAGTAAATTTATCTGTTAATTTTTCTCAGCTGGAGACATTGTAGAAAAAGGAAAAAAGACTAGGTGAAGTGGCAGGATTGGTGGCATCATGTGAACATATATGAATTGAATAGTAAATTTATCTGTTAATTTTTCTCAGCTGGAGACATTGTAGAAAAAGGAAAAAAGACTAGGTGAATTGCTCAATAGCGAAGACTCACAGCAGGAAGTGACAACTGTCACCTCTGGCATTCAACAACAATGAATTACTTAGGATAAAGATGAATGCGGCTTGCTTCAACAACAGTATGCTTGCTTCTGCCTAGTATTGTGATGTTTGTTGTAAAGAAATTTTAGATATGAAAATATGTTATTGAAAGAGGAATATGGCAGAATATTAGTAATGATAAAGATATGAGAAATTTATTAAATATAATGCAAGAATTTATTAATTAGAACTTGCAAACTCATGTAATTTGCTTGCCAAAAAATCAAACATAATTAAAACACATTTATCACTTATTCATGATATATAAAATGCATTGCTGACTAAAAAAATCCAGAATTATAAACAGAATTATAAGCATATGATGGCAAATCAAAAGTCCAATATTTTGTGCTTGGGTTTACCTCCCTTGAAACGAAGCAGCCGATACCGATCCAAGGCAGAACTGGTTTCCAAACATTTCAGACTATTCATATGCTTAAATCTGTATGTGTGCTTATTACTTCACAAAACACACATAAGTAAAGAATATAACAATATTGTCATATTTTAAGTTTTAAGTTAATTTCCAAGCATATCTAATAAACACTGACTGAAAGTTATTGCGTATTTCAATAATTCTTGTCACCATGATATCTTTAAGTTTATCAGAACTGACAGCTCAAGTACCGTGCTTAAAATAGTAAAGTTTTAGCTGAGAAAAGGGCTTCACACTTTGTACCCATGTGGGGAATTGAACCTGTGTCTTTGGCATGACAAGCAAACACTTTAACCACTAGGCTACCGTTTGTTATGTTCTTAGATATGTATGTAAACAGCTTGGCATTTATTTCAAGTGCTTTTTTCAGGTCTGAAGGTAAGATCCACTACCTGGATGCCCAGGAGCGGCACAAGATGGTGTACTGGCTGCAGGAACTGCAGAGAAAGAGACGAGAGTACAGCCAGAAGCGAACCACCATATCATCAGAGCGGGTTCAGTGGACAGTCAAGGTATAATATACCATGGTTATGACCGCCCAAAGGTCACACTTATGCACACTTGTTGTACACTAATGTACAGTAAATGTTATATTGTTATATTCGTCAGTTCGGCATGTAAACATGTTTGGTATAAACATATTTGCTAAATTTAAAAAATCATAGCAATGAGTGATTACATGTATATATAAAATACCATCTACTAAATGTTACATGTAATAGTTCATTGTTTATTGTAAAGTTAGTAGCTATGTGTAGGGACAAATGATTTTCTAGTAAGTTATTTCATTGGCTGCTTTCTGAAATGTACATCTTATATTATCTCACCTCACACATAAATGTCTTTTGTCTGATTGGCTGACCACTCTTCTATTATTTTCAATGTACCCAGCTTTGAATGCTAAATAACATTTCTGTGTACCCCGCTTGGAATGCTGAACTCATTTGGTACTTTGTGGTAGTAATTCTTTATCTTGAATAACTTTGAATCATGTAAGATGTACAGACATTACTGATGTTTTGCGAATGCAAATCAATGGAAGGGGGTAATTCTACCTCTACTTTTTGTGTTGCCTGCAAAATCTAGCTATGGCTACAAAAGGTTTGTACCCATGGTTGAAACACTTCAAAATTAACTTTGAGGTGTTTGGCAAGAAAAATATGTTGTTCGCTGGTCCCTTTGGGCCCATGGGTTGATGTACCCTTATTGTAGACTTTGAGGGTACATCATTTGATGTTCTTTACCTGTGAACAACGTAAAACATTTCAGTGGCATAATACTCAGCAGTTACTGTGTGTTCCATAATGGTGATATTTTAGTCTACAGAGCTCTCTACTCTTTGTTTTAAGCAAGTGAAAAGGACATTGATTGTTAGATATTTAAATGAACGTACTGTGAAAGGTATGGGCATTTTGTACATAATCAAGATCCTTTCTCTGATTGTATGTTTGCCATGTTTATGTCTTTTGTTAATTTAATCCTTTTGAGATTAATATTTCTTACACTCTATGTGTCAGAGACAATTTTGACCAAACTGCTAGCTCACCTTAAAGATGACATATACTCTAGGGGGTGCAAATACCTAAATCACTCATTGACATTGTTATTAATGAAACCCCGTCATTAAAACTGCTCATTTCTATCTTTAATTACCTTACATCGTGGGTATAGAAATGAGGGTCTGTGCAGAATTCATCTACATTTCAGGGGGTAAATTATTTCGTTTACAGGTTTGTACAAACCTGAAATCGCAGCAGCTGTTTTGAAAAATGAAAGCTATATGTTCTCACAAACTACCATCATTTAGTCTCCTTCTTTGCCTAGTTTCCGAGTTACAACACTTGTTTTTCATAGACGATTCTGTCAAAATCACTTGGTGTCACTAGGTTGTAATCCGTGTAAGGTGGTACAAACCTACACGTTCTTTGTTTTCATTCACTTGATGCTCAGTTAATGAATTTATAACAGGTATAATTAGTGGTAATGCCACTTAGATTACCCAACAAAGGTCCCCATTTGGCGTTTCTTGTGTCTGGATCGAACAAAAGATTAATCGATAACACGCTGATTGATTAATTAGTTTTATGGGGATTTAAATGGGGGATTTGTCAAAAGGTAGTGTTTATGTATGTACATTTACTAATCTATATTGAATACACTCTCTTGTGTCTGTGTCTATGTAAAAACAACACCCTTCTTTCAAAGGATTAACCACCAATACGTTGATTGATTGCTCATTATTGGCTAACTAAATTCCTTCTTTAAAAGAATGACGCACATTATGCAATTAGTTGCCAGGTGTGCTATCTTGGGTGACCAATGAGACTGTACAGCAATGTGAAAAACTAGAAACGATACATCATGTTTTCGTATATTAGACTGTTAAAAGTCACATCACTTGGGAAATCTGCAGATGAATTATATTCATGTATCACTCGTTTTTGTGGATATTCATGGATACATTCTTCGAACAAGGTATTAGCCTGACATTGCTCCTAGAACGTTAATTTGTTTTAATTATAATATTTGCATTTTGTTTTTATTAAGTTGTTGTAGCTTTCAACAGAATCATTGTTTCTGTCGTGAAGTGTAATGATACAGAGGACTTACACTAGGACGTGTGTGTTAATTATGATTCATATACGCAAACTATAAAATGTCTAGATATTACATTCCTGTTATACATTCGCAGATCTCTTCTTTTTATTAAATTTCAAAATGCGCACAAGTACGATTATAAAGTAGTTAGGATTATGAGTGAACGTTTACAAACCAAGTAAATTTAGCAAGTGAAGAAATTTATCGTGCAGTATTTTCACTTTGACCCCAACTGGTAGTAAAATATGTATTTTATTGATGGACAATAGGATTTCACATGACATGGCTTACACCACTTTTTGTAGAATTTCCACTGTTTTTATTTGATGACATCTTGACATGTGTGTGTATTGAAAAAAGCCAAGACTAATGTATCATCTATATTTGTTACTAATACTTTTACACTGCAGCGTGACAAAATGTTAGAAAAACTCAAATATGAAACCTTTGTTCCCCAGAAGAGACTTCAGATCAGTGGCCTGGTAGGTGATGATGTTGATGACGAGGATGGTGGTGGCAGAGTCACCGGGGAGGCTCCTATGGACAACATCCAAGTGGAGCAGAGTTACACAGGGAACAAAATACCTCAGTGGAATCTGAAGAGAGAGATCCGTGATGCTATGATTAGTATCAGGTCCAACTTCAAAATCTCAGGACAGGGAAACAAAGGTCAGTAAATTTACTGATTTATTAGTCTTAAGACTGTTTTCTTAGCAGTGTCCTACTGTGTCACTGAGATGTTTAAATAATCATGTCTGAGCAAATGTTTGATAATATGAGCAAGTTAACAAGCTCTTACTTTTGGTGCTCAGAGCTGATGACTTGGTTGATAAGTGATTAGATGATCCTGACATGGATCTTCATTCACAATATTGCTGGACTGTCCAGCTCCTGTTCGGTTATTTGCAGGCCCCTGTCCTATAGCTATTATGTATGTATGGCTGACAGCAGTGTTTAGAAACAATAATTAATTGTCCATTGTGTCTGCAATAATTTCAGGGGTCTTCTAGAAATAAGCATTACAGCAAATTCTTTCCTAGTTGGCATCAGTGGTTCAAATGTGAGGATTTGGATTGGAATTATAGCCATTTGAGTGTTTCTTGCCATGTCATTAGAGTTTTTGTGAAACGTTGCTTTTAAATCAAACAGTAAATTAATACTTTGATAAACCAATTCAAAATAAACAAACCAACTTTTGCCATCATACAGTCATTCTACAGGTGAGTTGTTTCTCAAAATATGTAACATTACAGACAAACTTACTGCTGTTTCAAAACACATGTTTGTTATAGTTATCAGTGTTAATCGATATGGTGTTTTAATTTGGAATTGTAGATATAACCTGGTAAAATACAACACCAGTGTTATCAGATTTCTGTTCTCAATGCTACCTGTTTTTATGTTTGAGTCATTTAAGCCATAACCCAAGGTTAAAATCCCAATGGTAATAAGTGGCATTATGCTGTGACAGATTTGTGTTGATACATTTCCTCATACCCTCTTACTGTCAATATAAATGTGATTAGTTACTTCCTTTGTTGATGTAAGCACTAAGGGACATTGCTTTCCATTAACGTAATGCCCGCTGTATCAGAAAATGTATTAGTCAAGGTGATGTCAATGATTGGATGGTGAGACTGAAATATCTGTAGACCGCTGGCATAGAGTGGACAAATTTTGGTATCCAAATTTGAACTAGTAATTGAAATACGTAAATGTCTGTTGAGTACCTGCACCCTTAGAATATGTTGCTGCAACACCAGTGTAGTTGGAGATGAGCTGTGAGCTGTGAGCTGTGAGCTGTTGATATTGTGACAGTATAACACAATGTTCCAGAAAGTCAAGGCCCACCATCTACAGATCAAGGATCATTACGTGAAGACTGGACGTTAGTGGAGAGTGAGGCCCCTCCCACAGAAACTCTGTTGTCCCCCAATAGTACCGCAGCCCCCTCCAGATCTTGCCCAGACCTCCAGTCTCCCACGTCCCCAGTCTCCAAGTCGAACCCCCAGGGGAAATTCATGTCCACCTTCAAGAAGCTGGCATCCAAGAGAAGCAACACTGTAACAGAAGGGGTTTATAAGGATCAACGAAATAAGGTTGTCTTCCCTACCTGTGTTCGCTGTAAACATGTAAGTAAACATCTTAAATGTATCACACTCACTGTTCGCAGTAGGAAGAAAAGCCTTGCATTCTTAAAACATAGTCCCTGGCATTTTCCGTGTGTATGCCAGAGCCATGAAGCCTCGTAATAGTTTGAAATGTAGGTGTAGTTTCTTTGATTTTATTAGTTGAATTAACTGAGGGAAATGTTTTATTTTGTTATTTCTGTGAGGAAAGTATGATTTTTGGTTACCTGTTGTGTGTCATGAACCGTTGGTTCACATGTTCACTAGTCATCATAATTTTTTTGAGAAAGGATCATCCAAACTTTCATTCAATAAGCTCCACAGTGTCATAAATAATTTCATTTAGAAGCCATTTTCAACCATGTAAAAGGTAACAAGGACCTAATAACACTCATTCACTCATTCACTCGCTATTTTTTCAGATAAACGAGGACCTTATAACGGCCCGTGATGACCTGCAGGCCACAGAAGAGGAGCTCCAGGCCCACCGTGAGATTGTTAAACTTCTGCAGAAGCAAGTTGATGTACAGAGGACAGAGATAAACACAATGTAGGTGTACTGGGGAAATAATTACACCATGTAGTTGTACAGGGAGAGTAGGTACACCATGCAGGTGTACTTGGGAATAGGTGTATGTGTACTGGGGATGCAGATACACCATGTAGGTGTATTGTTGCAAAGATACGACATGGGGAATAGATACATCATGCTGGTGTGCTAGGTTAATAGGTTAATACAATGCAGGTGTATTGGGAAATAAATACACTGTGTGTGTCTTCTGGGTGAATACATACACCATGTAGGTGTACTGGGGAATAAATACACTATGTAGGTGTACTGGGGAATAAATACACTGTGTAGATCTTCTGTGTGAATAGATACACCACGTAGATGTACAGGGGAATAGATACTCCATGTATGTGTACTGTGAATAGATACACCATGCAGGTGTAAAGGGAAATAAATACACTTTGTAAGTCTTCTGTGTGAATAGATACACCGTGCAGGTGTACTGTTGCAAAGATGCACCATGTAGGTGTACTGGGAATAGATACACCATGCAGGTGTACTGGGGGAATAGGTACACCATGTAGGTGTACTAGGTTAATAGATACACCATGTACTAGGTGGTGTACTAGGAGAATTTTTACACTATGTAGGTGTACTGGGGAATAGATACTCCATGTATGTTACTTGGAATAGATACACCATGTAAGTGTACTGGGGAATATATACAGTGTGTAGGTCTTCTGGGTGAATACATACACCATGGAGGTGTACTGTGGAATAGGTACACCATGGAGGTGTACTGGGGGAATTTATACCCACTGCATTTGTATTAGGGGTATAGTCCCAATACAATATTATTCATGTTTGGGATATTTTTCTGTTGGCCTGTGACTTTCTTTCTGTGTTTTCAAGTGTTTTATTTGTTGTAATAGGAGAGAAGTGGGCTCGAAATCTAGTGAAGACCGGGATGAGATGCTACGTCAGAGAGACAAGCACATTGTGGAGATGAGGCATAGCATGTCCAGTATGGATGAGGAGTGCTCACAACTCAAACAAAATGCAAAGTAAGTCTAACGTCCAGACAGCTTCATTTGCTATTTCCTCGCAGAAATGAGGTTTGATTTGTATGCAAGAACGGCAGAATAATTACTTTCAAGAATGTGTGGTTTACTACATTAACACTGTTTTGGCATGTTATTTTCTACTGTGATATATTTTCTAATAACAATAAACTCACATACAAAGGTACAGAGCGCTGACAGAACAAGACTCATAATCAGGGAAACCACATGAACCCAGAAACAGCTTATCCTGCCAGGGCAAGGCATAGACTAACACTTAATGCCAGGAAATATACCATTTTGATAAAAGCTAATTACTCCATTTGAATTGAAAAAGGAACTCAAGTGAGATGAGTCCTGGGCCTAGAGCTTTCTAAACACTAAGATAATCCTAAGTCCCCATACATAAACAATACCTTATGACAATCATAATGCTGAGAGAGCTTTGAAAATCTAACCTGAGGAGGAGACTATCTTGTTGCTTTTCACATTAGAGAAAGACTTAGGTGGAGGGGAAAATATGGTCAGTTGATTTTGATACAGATTTGGACACTTGTCTTACACCTTTATGAGAGTTATGTCCCTTTGTTTGTTCGTGGCCAGTAGTAAAGTTGAATATCTAGTTTAACATCATTTCATGTATCTATCAGCCATGCTGTATTTGGTTTCTTTTCATTTGTGTTATGTTACCATAGAAACAGAACCCGTGAAGATCCAGGTTAGAACAGATCTTCACAACCAGTGCTTGTCAGAAGAGGCGACTAACTGGAACAGGTGGTCAGGCTTTATGACCTGGTTGAAACGTCATCATATCCCAATGCATAGGTCGATGCTTGTGCTGTTGATCATTGGATTGTCTAGTCCAGACTTAATTATTATGCAGACCTCCGCCATATAGCTGGAATATCGCTGTGATTGGCCTAAAACTGCACTCCCTGATTTTGATTTGTCACTAGCTGTAATAACAGATTTGGGCTGAATCACTGCTGTTTACTGTGCAGAGTTATCGCCCTTTGACTGGAGTGTAGATCAAACTGGTTTTCCCTAATTATGTGTATAATAGGTTTGTCAGCTGCGGAACCATGTTCATAGATTTCATCAAACTGGTAATCCTCTGAGCCCTACCGTAACATAAAGCTGACATGTAGTGATTCGACTGGATTGATGTTGACTGACTGGAATACCCAACATCAAAACTCAGTTTGCATAGTAACTATGTTGATGCATATATCCGTAATGTTGGTACTAGTTGATGTCTTCTGTGTAAACTGCATGACACAGTTCCAGTAAATGTCTGGCTGTTTTCAGGAAAGGCAAGATGGTGAAGTAAGCATTCCCTGTCATGTTGCCCACATTTACCCCTATGGTTGTCATGTGTCATTCTCGTTTGTCATGAATAAGGATGGGATGAAAACAGGGAACTTCAATGAAGAGAATCAGATATTTTGCATCAAACTTCCATGTGCCCAGAGCTGGAACTAATCAGCAGTATAGTTAGGTACATTTAGCTTAGCATATTTTATAACTTTGATTTTTATTAATTAAATTTATTGAACCCATTATTAATATATTTAAATGTTCCCTTATTTTCCCATCTTTATATCATTGATGAGTTACGTATATCATGAATGGATTGCATTTGTCATGAAAGAGTTGTTCATGCATGTGATTAACATGTCACTGAAGAGTCATGTCTATTTCCTCAAACTGAAAGAGTTACATATCTCTACTTTTTGATGAATTCAGAGATGCCAACACATGCTATTTCATCCCGTTCATTATTAAAAAAACAACAACCCAGAATACAAGACTACAATAGCAGTAAAAACATGCAAAATCAAAAGAATACATTAAGGTAAGTTATCTTATAGCATAAGTACCATACACAAAACTTTTCAACTACAGTATATACTAGTAAGTATATATCAAGCTATATGTGGATACTTAAAACTGATTTTGGTGGCTACAAAGTTAATAACAAGCTCTTAGAATATCTATACATTTTTGTTGAATATCAAGACCCTTTGGAAAAGTTAATACCATGTTTGGCACCTAAATACTAAATTTTTGCTTCAGTTTTTTAGGTTAAATTAGTTTTGGCATCTCTCTGAATTGTATCATTATTGAGTTGCATATATCGGAAATGAAATGCACATATGCTTGGATATATCAATGGCCTACACAGAGGTAGGTATTGAGCTCATGGATGGCAGTAAATATTTAGTAGGTAAAAATTCCCACTTTGTAATTAAACTTGTCCTCATTCTTGTTAGTATAGTTATTTGATTGCTTACAGGCACAGCTGGGAGAAAGATGCTTAACTGCTTATGCTCAACATAATCATGAGCCATATAAAGTTACAGTTCAGTGTTAACCATTTGTTGACAACTTCTGCTTTTCTGAAAATATTGACTTTTTAAATATTTACCCATTCTTTTAAAAAATATTATTTTTGATATGTGACTGCCGATTTTGTATTCCTGATTAACTCCTTATGTTATGAATGTGAATGAGTTACATATATCAAACATATGAACATGATATATCATTTGTATGCATGATAATGATTAAATGAGTAGAATGATACGCATTTTCATCGCATGATGGATGTCATGCATGGAGTGCATAATATTTATTTGCATCAGAATGATCAAAAAGATGTTTCGAAATTAAATTATTGTTCTTCCCTTGATGATCTGATTGCTGAATGGCATGTTTTACAGATGCACGTCACTAAGTAAGTAGACATTTTTCAGTGAGAGGTATTGACTTCCCCCTTAGTTTGTGGTATTCGTGTGCAGACACAAGAATTTTGTATCTGTCAAACGTCATTTGTTCTTTTGGTGAATTGTGTGTATTTTATCAATATGTTTATGAGTTCAAAAAGCTACTTCATTTTGTGTTTTGGTTGTTAGCAATTCAGTTGTTTTTAAACTGTAACCTGTTATAACCTGTAATTTACCTCTAGGATTAGATGGTAATTAGCAATATTTTCAAGAAAGCATGCATCATGTTCTCTGGAGTATTTTGAAATCGTCGCTAAATAAGTGAGTATATTTTGATATTTGATTTCAGCTATGAACCAATCATAAATTTTCAGTAAAGCTTTTCAGTGTAGTTAGGTATAGATGTTTTTATGTGATATCAAATATTTTATAATATTTCCTTTCTGTCTGTAGTTTTTGTACTTACAAATAAAATGTGTCTTTATCAGTTTTATTCACTAGTTCATTCAACATGTGCAAATAGATCTGTGAATGCTCTGAGGTAGACTGTTTGGTTGTCAGGACTCCAGTATTGTCATAAGTGTCGATATATGATCTAGCCTGGTGGCATTTGAAGATTTGGTTCCGATTTGTCTTCAGCACCTCAATCTTGTAGTAAGACGGGCTCTGCAATACTACCCCAGTAAACTAGTATATGTTGGTACCATATCCTGTGATATGAATATCACAATGTGGTTCAGATTCTACAATATACAGGGCCATCCAGAACAGAATTAACTCCCTTTGAATTATCAATTTTAGTTTCATATTTGAAAATTTAGAGGAATCAGGAGGCCCAAAATAGACCATATTTTTTCTTATTTGGTATTTTGTTATCATTTTATCATAACGGCCTAAGGCTCTATATTATTTTACTTATCTGTAAACCAGTGGCAGCTATTCACAGTACAGCCATATTTCTGATGTCACACAGATGCAGCTTTTATGAATTTAGGATCTGTGCACTTGGTCAGAAACCTTCCAGTCAATATGTCACAGTATTTATTGCAGTATCTCTTAAATATATTGCAATACGAGAATCAGGGCAATATCCAGCCCTAGTTGTATGAAACTGGATCTGGCCTGAGACTCGAGGACCTGACATCATATCCCAGTTGCACAGATCAGTGCTTGTAAATCAATCAGTGGATTATCTAGTCAAGATTCCATTAGTTACTGACTGCCGTCATATAGCTGAAATATTGCTGCGTGTGACTTAGTCATAACAAAGTTTCCAAACAGTATTTCCAGTACTTCTGAAGTTTTACATATGTTGTTTCGTCTGGCATTGTGTATTTTATATTGTCAGAAGCAGTCCATATTGACATCTATAGTTCCTCAGTGGCAGATGGTGTATCTCCTTGTTCAGTGCCGGGTTAAAAAATCACATTGCCCGACACCCGCATCCTCGATATCTCCAGGGCATATGTTCTGATGAACCTCCACTAAACCCTGGATGCATCTTTGGGTCTGGTCCAATAATTTTACATGGCCACTGGCATTGCCGGCTACCTCGGTTCCTTTTGGTGTCATGGGAATCTGTTTCGGTAGGTGATCCCGCTGGGTTTCGGCACGTAGGCCCGGTCAGTCAGGACAACCCTGCTTTTCGAGATCCATTGTCCTTGTCGATGGGTCCTTCCCGTGTAACTTAGGTGGTGTCTCTCACTATGGAGGGCTCCTTCCTGGAGGAGCGTGGGGAGGAAGCGATGGACGAGGGCGGGGTACTGAAGCAGTCCCTTCCTGCTCGGATCGTCCCTGCACCTAGGTCATGGTTTCATGGCAGTGGAAGTGCTGTTTGACCCCACAGTTGTTTACAAGTGTGTTTATGCCTCGATTGCACTAGGGTCGTTGTTTGGCCATAGTCAGGCATCGGCTCGGCAGTTCAAAGACCTGCTTTATTTACCTAGGTGTTGCATTTGATGTATGGTTCCTTTGAGGAGCATTACCATAATCAGTCCTGCAGAGGCAGCTAGTGGCACAGGAGAACAAGGAGGATGACATTGTCCACACTAGTGTGGCAGCTTACATAGGTGCACTCACACCTGGCACGCACCTTAATGCACTCATGCACAAACCAGATGATGAGTGCAGTAATGGGCCTCCGTAGGCTAAGACTGTCAGTCGCCAGATACTCAATGGCAGCTCACAGGCGCTGCGGTCTCTACTCTTCCAGTTAGGTTCTTCCTTATTTTCGGGGTCTCTGATGGTAGTCAGGGAGGCCGCAGAGGCTGTTTGCCAGTTTAAGGAGTCAAAACCCTTACTCGAGCAACCCTCTTCCTCTTGTGCAGCAGCCTTCCATCCTTGGCTCCAGCAATCCTTTAGCTCTGGTGAAGGATATAGGCTGAAGTGGAATGCTGTACTTCAAGCACGTAAGAACAAGGCCAAGGGGAAGATAAAGGCAAAGCAGCTTCTCAGCAGCCGTTTCCAAGGAAGGGGAAGTCGGCCCGAATGACCTCAAAGACGCATACCTCCATGTCTCAGTACACCTTGACTTCCGGAAATACCTCTGGTTTTCCTTCGATGGGGATTGCTACCAGTTTTGTGTGCTCCCTTTCGGCATCTCCACTGAGGATGCCTTTTTAGGGCAACATCCGTTTTTTAACAGGCGTGGACAGCCTGCATTCGGTTGTCTGGCGGACAAGCCCCCCCAAAGGACATGTCTGTCGTTTTAGAGTGGTTGTTCAGTCCTCCCTTTTATGATATGGCCAACGTGTTGTTACAGCGTTTAAGCTGGAAAACAACCTTTTTATTGGTGGTCACATCTGGCAGATGTGTTGCTAACTAACATGTTATATCATCAGATCTGGAACTTACTGTCTTTCATAAGGATCGGGATAGCATACGCTTACCAGATTCCTACCACTCTTCAGTCGATCATGTGTTCAGTATCACAGTACCGTGATTTCTCTGCTTTTACGCTTCCTGCATTGTGTGGTAAAACTCTTAAAACATATTAAGAGGACAGCATCTCTTTGTAAGGAGAAACAGCTTTTCTGTTTTTACAGTGGCTGCAAGACAGGGCACCCAGCTAATACGTAAGCTTTATCCCAGTGGATTGTATTAGATATCTGTATGTCTTACATACATAAAGGTTTATCCCCCCTACCGAGTGGTTGAAAGCTCATATGGAGCAAGTAGTAGCCACTTTGAAGGTGTATGTGGTTGCTCTGTCCAGTGAGGGGTTCTGCTTAGCAGCTATTTGGAGCCATCATTATCAACCTGACAAACATTCATGTAGGTGTGCTCGGTTTGGTCGGTCGTTTCTCCACAATGGACAGAGTAGCACTGCTGAAGCTGATCAAAGTTTCCATATGACTATCTCTGTTCTCAAATGGGGTAGGGTATCTGTCAATTTCCCCCTTTTATTGGTGGTGGTAGCTGGTGGTGGTTTTTAGTCCAGCTCTGCCTCGGCTCTCAGTGCCTTCCTCTCCTCTCCATTTTCCCCATTTAGTTTGCTAATGCAGGATGGTTAGGGTTTGGTTTCATGCCTATATGTACCCCAAGGAGGACTTCTTCCATTAAAGTATTAAACAAACCTGTAGAAGTTATGAATTCTTTGAAGAAAGTCCTCCTTGGGGTACGGCCACCTGCCTCCACTCATTCTGTCTGATACTCAGCATGACAAGTGAGGTGCAAGGTCGAGAATTGCTCTTGGCTGTGGGGGGGCCTGTAGGACCCTGTAAGAGTGGTCACACAAGAAAAAAAAGGTTGTTTTTTTGTTTTGTAAATAATAATATATATTAATATATAATAAGATATAGTTACAACTGTGGTGGGAATTTTTAGTGGACATAAAAATACCTTTATGTACCCCAAGGAGGACTTTCTTCAAAGAATTCTTAACCTCCACAGGTTTGTATAAATTTTTTGATCTGATCAGTATCTCTGAAAATGTTTTATTCACTGACGATGTTCTGAATTACAGAATTCAGGAGACAGAGCTAAAGACACAACGGGAACAGCTCATCATGTACCAAGACATGCTAGAAGCTAAAGACCAGATCATCATGAAACTCACCAATCAAATATACGAACTGGAAAAAATCAAAGGCCAAAACTCTGTGCCTCCTGAACAAAGTCCAACACTGCCCACAGCTCCTGTGATAGTTCCCAATACCAAAGAATTAGAAACATTAAGGGTAGGGGAATGTTCTTTCATTATTATTTTTGAGCATTATTTACTCTTGATCACAAGTTGTCCAATAAGTTTACATTATTTAAGCCTGAAGAAAAGAGTAAAGCTTTCAAAAAGTTTTATTGTTGATATGTTGGTCCTCTTCACATTTGACCATGAAGATCTGTTTAGAATTGATCTTCAGTAATGCTTGTTTGTCGTTAGAGGTGACTAACTGGATTGGGTGGTCTGACATGGTTAACACATGTCATTGTATCCCAGTTGTGTAGATCGATGTTCATGCTGTTGATCACTGGATTGTTTGGTCCAGACTCAATTCTTTACAGACCCCTGCCAAATAGCTGCAATATTGCTGAGTGCAGCATGAAACAAAACTCACCGTCCACACATTTTTTAATTTGAGACATCACGTGATGTCTGTTGTAATTCCCTATTTTTTCCTTAAAAATCACATGCAATGTCAAATTCAAGTTTGTAAATTCTGATAGCTTTCGGTATACACTTACCAAAACAAATCATCAAAAATGCCAAATCAACCTATAAAATTGAAAAAACATGCAATGAGAAAAAGCTCCTGTAATCAGCGCTGTGTTTATCACAGACTTTAAGCTCATACGATGCACAGCCAAGTGAGCTTAAATATTGGGCTTTCATGTTGTCTCTCATCCTGTGTCCTACCTACACACTATAACAGAAACATCTCATACCTGTTTCCGCCAGTGACACCCAAATTTGTCCAGTATGTTCCATTTAGATTTTTCAAAATGGCCACCACAGCAGCCATCTTTTGCTATTTACAAGGTTTGGGCATTTATGTTTTTCTAGTGTCTATAGAAACAATTCAGACTTAGTCTCAAAATGGAAGGATGGGCTTCATTTCTGGAGCACAACTGGAAAAGCATTTCATTTCATAACAGATCTTGGCAGACATATGAGACAGACCTTGAAGTGGTGCCTTTTGCTGTTTACAGATATATGGCATTTATATTTTCATGATTTCCATGGAAACAATTCAAACTTAGCCAAAAAAACATTAAGTAACTGTCAGATGATTTGTCCTTTCGAATATGTGGGGGCCGGGGAGATATGGCATCTTCTGATGACTCTTGTTAACTGTTAAACTGCTTCCCATCAAGGTGAGCTACAGTGAAGTGACAGACATTTCCTAGAAAAAAATTGAATGTCCTATAATATTCTGAATGTTCTTTTCCTTGAGTAGGATTCTTGCCATGCATATGAGCTACAGAACAAATTCCTAACCAAGGAAATACTAGAGCTCAATCAACTCCGGCAAAATGATGAGGCTCGGGAGAAGATGCTGCTTATGTGAGTACCATTCTAGGACGGAATCGGTCCCAATTACCCACAGCTGTAACCACTTGTATATTTCAAGGCAGTAGTAGTAAGCAATGACTGACTTCACCATCTGACTTATGAGTTAGATGCCTATGCTGTCTGCCTCTGGTTTACATGGTCCAGGGTGGCCTTTTTAAATGCAAGAACAGTATGCAAGTTTTCATCGTGTACCACAGAAATGAAATGTTATTTTCCTTCCTGAAGTCTGCCATTTTTATAATATATTTCTTCATGGAACTACAGTGTTCTATATGCATGTGAGGGTGATTGTACCACTGTATTTAATGGGTAATAGATTAATATTGTGCAATTTCAAGTAAGTGATTCAAACTCAAAGGTATTTGTCTAAATGGTTTTGTTAGTGATATCGTAGAAATTTTTATTTTGATGAAGGATCCTTAGAGATAGTTGTAAGTAACTGTTTATGCTGAGAAACATTTAAAGTATTATGTTTCATTCTGTATTTGTTCACTGATATACGGACATTTTTGTCATATGTTGACCAAGATCTGTTTCATATTCTAGAAACTATGCAAAACTGGAAGCCGATTACTACAAAACCAAAAGCCGCTACCTTATTCTGTTGAAGGAAAACCAGACGCCAGTCATGGGTGAGTATACAGTCTGTGCTCCACTTACATTGTGTTCTTCAGGGCACTGTCATATGTTCCCATGGTTACAAGTGGGGATTCAGGGAAAGAATTTGTCCTCACCAGTCTAAGTAAGTTAAGGCTCCGTATATTTGTACTGCTGAAGGTCTTGGGTAGGATAGGTCTTCAGCAGCCCATGCTTGCCATAAAAGGTGACTATTCTTGTGGTAAGGGGTGACTAACGGGATCGGATGGTCAGGTTTGCTGACTTAGATGACACATGTCATCGGTTCCCACTTGCCAAGATCGATGCTCATGCTGTTGATCTCTGGTTTGTCTGGTCCGGATTCAATTATTTACAGACAGCCACCATATAGCTGGAATATTGCTGAGTGCAGCGTAAAACTAAACTTACTTATTACACTGCCATACTGAATCTATCAAACCCTAGTAGAAGGTCACCCCATTTAACCTTTTGAATTGACCAATCAGAACACAGCTTACAAATGTTCTTTGAGTAGCATTTTAGAAGCTGGAAAGTACAAAATTGACAAAATTTATGGTTAAGAACTCCTTCAATATGAGAGTGTGACGTTTTGATACAGATTCTTGTACTGTTATCAGCTTGTTTTATAATTATTTGACGAGTTTGGAATGAGTCAGTGGTCGTGATTGATGAGTGAAATACCAGACACCCATAACTATTCTTTGTGCACTATAGCTATGCTATGGGTAGTAATGTTCATCTCTTGGAATGGTGTTTGTTTATCTGCATCCATGCAAGTTATTTGTGCATAGTGAATGCTCACTTGTGCATTGTGCAAACTCCTGCACATTGATTGGATGGTCAGGATATATGACTTGTTGATTATGTGTGATCATATCAAGGTGTGGGACTGTGTTGACATCAACATGGTGTGTCAATTCCAAATTTCTGCGTTAACCAAATTCAGTTTCCTCGTTTGTGATGATAATCAAAGAATAATACATCATCATGTGATAAATGACAAAAACTGCCTAGAAGTCAATGATGTGACTTTCAACTTTCAGATGTCATTTATAATACTGAAACTATGGAGTACGAAAACCTTAGCATTTAGAAATATCTACTGATACACTCTTAAATCTGATGCATCCCTTTTAAAGACAAGTGTTTTTTGTTATTTTTGTATCCTTTGAGGTTTCCAACATTCTTGAGCTGATCATGACAATACAGTTGTCATGTACACTGTGAGTTATAAACTTTAACGCCCTTCTTCTAGGAGAACCTTTGTTATTAGTACAGTTCCCACCATGTATCACCATGTTTTGACTTTTGTTACCGTATTGACAATATAGTTAGAAATGTGAACAGGATTGTGATTATGAATCATGTCAGCCATCCTTGTTTACTACATTTATTTCAGTGTTTGCTTTGGTTAGAAAATAGATTATTTATATATATGTTTTACATAGTTTTGAAAGAGCCTTTCATAATATTTCAAGATAATCATTTATGGAAATGTAGGATAAAAAGCAACTTTGGTAAACTGTTCATTTTGACAAAAATAACATAAGGGGATTCATGTTTAATACATACTGCTTGGCATCATATTCACAGTGAATGCACAAAATTACCATATTGATAAGGAAATAACTAGGACATATTTTAGTGCCTAGCCAATAAAAATATACACTCTTGTAACAGTTATAGTATATGTGGAAGGTAACAGGTGGTACATTTCATACAGTTGGCAAGCATCGGTAGCTTTGTTGCATCATTGATTACCAATACAATAGATTGATTTCGTGGTTGAATGGTTGATATATGTCAGAGGAGTATGGTGTAATAAACGTATCACATGGCATATTTCCCTGGAATGTTTATAGATTTTACTGTTGGTCACAGATGGGCTAGTATGTTATAGGGGAAGGGAGACACCAATATTGGTGGAACTTTCATAAGCCATTCTGTGTGTCTGGCTGGAGGATTAGCTTGATGTGTTGTTTTTAATTGGCTGGATTTGTGATACTTTTGATTTGGTCATTACTGCCAAAGTGGCAGCATGCTCAAATATCTCTGAAGGATATTCTGGTTTTGTTTGGAAATGGAATGTTTAGTTGTGAATCCAGGATTGCAGTTGTTCATCATCTGAAGATGTCTTATTACAGTATTGACGTCTGAACAGTGTCGCCATCTTGAATTTTGTGTTAACATTGTGAACCTTTGTAATTGTTTGTTCAACATCTTCATCTTGTTTCCTGAAGTTCACTGGTTGAATTATATTTGTGTCCATATATCTGAATTGGATTTATGTCACAGGATGTTTGTACATATAGCTGCAGAATGAAGTCTTGTGATTCATTATGAGAACATGATTTCAGTGTTGAACATGTTGTCATCATGGTATATTATCTTAAATTTGACTTTTATTGGATCTTACTGGATAACTTGAACTTTCTGGATGATTCTTATCATCATTGACAAGTAACACGAGAGAGAGTACTATATCTGTACAACAAATTGGTATTGATATTGTCAATGTAAACCCAACACTGAGGAAGGACATTGTGTAACTGAACCGTATTATATTTTATTGGAGTTGTCACCTGAGACCGAATCGATTTTGAAGATTAGTTTGTGTAGATTCAAACTGCCAAGATGCATCGTAGGTTCATTGTGCAGTTCCTGTGTTTTGACCAAGATGCAATCAGTCTCTTTCACCCATCTCCCTTACGCCGACCTCGGCGACATCATTCGTGGTCGCCGGGAACACAACCCAACAAAGTCAGCAGCTACTGGGACAAGTCCAGAAAGTCTCCCTGTAAGTCCGAATATGGTAATCATATATATTTTCATGAGGTACAGTTTTACTGGAAAATTCACGAAAGACCGGTTAGCGCAGTTGTTTTCTTTGCGCATTTGAAACACCTGAGTGATGGTATCCATCTCAAAGTTTTCATGGAATATATTATGGAATTCAGTGGATGCATTGTGCTAGGTTATGACCTGCGACAAAATGCTTCATGCATGTATTTTTTTGTGCATGTGTCCTAGAATTGATTTTTCGATAACATTGTGAAACTTGGTTATAATTCTAATTCTTTAGATAATATATATGGTCATTTGAAATGTAATGAGTGTTTCAGACATTGTGAAGGTTTAATAAATGAATCATACGTTAGTTAGGTTTGGGCCTGCGATGTTGAATGGGTGACTTTTGTATCTGTTAAAAAACGGCATACGTCGGTAAATGGAAACACTGTCATAATTTGTCCTGATGTGACCATAAATATTGCTTTTGGTTTGATTATTGGCACATGATCTTTTTGCACTTAAAGTCCTAACTTAATCAAATGCTAAAATAATTATGATTACAGCATATCAGCCCTGTATCTGAAGTGGGCCTAGTACACTAAGCAGTCTTAGTACTAAGATGATTGTTAACACCTATGCATATTCATAGAATTCATTCAATCATAATACCTCTAAGATTGCTTTGACGATCAGAGCCCAGAACCCCAGAACCCCAGGACCCCAGGACCACTTGCATGGCGTAACCGTGGACCTGTTGATGATAAAACTGGACCGTAGAAATGTGTGTCGAGGTTTATTGTTTGTTAGTGTATACATTTTTTGCTGCAAACAGCTGCAAAATAACTGATGCAACATAAACAATATTTGTTTGCAAACTAAAGTCAGACTGTGTTAATCTGAACACTTCCGTTTCTCATCAAAAACATTCAGATAGGGATATGTAAGGACTACTGGGGTAAACCATTATGTACACCACTAGAGCAGTGTTACTTACTATTGACATACCGAGGCAAGAACATAAGAACGTATACATGTACATGTTTCTTCGTATTATACCAAATGTCCGAAACTTGCCATTAATAGAATGTCCGAATGTCCAAAATGTTTACTGATAAGATCAAAACTGGCTTTAGGAGTTTTCTCTTTTTCTATCTACGAATTTCTCTTTTTTTGTGTGTGGCAGTATAAATTTCACATCTTCTACAATTTGGGGCATGACTTGTCTTTGTAACTGACAAGTATCAAGTGCAGGTGATCTCGTTTTGACCGATGGGTATTAATACAGGAAGTAAGCATGACAGGAAATACTCAAACGAAAGCCCCAAAAAGACATCAGTGATTAAAATCACAAACTAAGGATATGTCTATTGTGTATTTGTTTACGTTCCGACATATAGCTTTAATATTCCTGACTGCAGTGCAAGGCAACATTCTATGAGTCAACATTCAGGCATTGACAGAAATGAACTTTTCATGATTACTAACAGCTTCCTGAGACTTATCAATGACTGAAAATGGAACATGGGTACAAATTTTCATTATTTCCTTTGGTAAAATGTCTGTGTTTGAGGACCATTGAATAATTCAGCAGACTTTAATGGACCTTTAAAATCTTAAGAATATATTGTCATTTGTTGAATTCCGAGAAAAGAATGTGAAGCATTTTGCATTCTGCAGATATTTTTATATATTATATGCTTTACTTCAGTATTGTGACCATTTATTTCATCAAGTACTGACGAGAAGTTTTGCTGACCTGGTGACCTATATTTATAGTAAGGCTGATTAATTTTAATTACTTGTTTGAAATACCTTTAGTCAGAATTTTAGTGTTTCAAGTCGGCAGTTGAATTATTTTCTTATTTTAGTTTTCAGATTGTACAGCCTCATGGATTACTTGATTCAGTCTGCCAAGTTTTGGTACTGACCTTCGAACTGTTTTGGTGTTCATGCAGTTTGTTTTGTGGGTTGAAGGTGGCAGCGAAAACACCC
The DNA here is from genome assembly GCF_037392515.1 of Haliotis asinina. NCBI lineage: Eukaryota > Metazoa > Mollusca > Gastropoda > Lepetellida > Haliotidae > Haliotis > Haliotis asinina. The sequence continues at coordinate 39,199,970 of NC_090286.1, forward strand.
GGTCCCAGGAGATCGTCAACCAGCTTCTGCAAGAAGCTATGGATGCTGAATCTGGGGATGCTGACAACAAACACCTGCACATGGCATCAAACAGGTAGGTGACAAACACCTGCACATGGCATCAAACAGGTAGGTGACAAACACCTGCACATGGCATCAAACAGGTAGGTGACAAACATCTGCACATGGCAACAAACAGGTAGGTGACAAACATCTGCACATGGCAACAAACAGGTAGGTGACAAACATCTGCTTATGGCGTATGACATCAAACAGGTAGGTGACAAACATCTGCTTATGGCATATGACATCAAACAGGTAGGTGACAAACATCTGCTTATGGCGTATGACAACAAACAGGTAGGTGACAAACATCTGCACATGGCAACAAACAGGTGCATGACAAACATCTACTTATGGCATATGACATCAAACAGGTGGGAGAAAAACATCTCTACATGACATATGTGACAGGTTTGGCAAACATCTGCACATGACATCAAACAGGTGGGTGACAACACCTGTTCATGGCATCAAACAGGTGCATGACAAACATCTGCACATGGCATCAAAAATGTTCATGACGAACATCTCCACATGGCATGTAACAGGTGGGTGACAAGCATCTGCACATGGCATCAAACAGGTGGGTGACAAACATCACACACATGGCAACAAACAGGTGGGGTGACAAACATCTGTAAATGGCACGTGGCAACAAGCCAACAGGTGACAAACATCTGCACATGGCATCAAACAGGTTGATGACAAACGCCAGTACATGGCTTTGAACTGGTGGGTCACAAACATCAGTATATGGTATCATTGCTGAAATTCATTACTGAAAATATTTCCAGCGTCAGTATTTTGTTTCTTTAGTTCCTTAAAAAAACAACATATCTTTAAGAGATGTACACACAGTAAAGATAATCTCTGAAACTACTGACTCTGTTTGTGACTGTTTGCAGCACTCAGGAATACGACCGCTACGGTTTTCAGAAGTGTTTGTTTGAGGAAGATGAAGACATTCTCCTGGCCCGAGCTGACCAGCTACAGAGACAGTCAGCAGAACTTGCCAACAATATCAAGGTATAACAACAACAACAAGTACAACCTACCAATCCAAGCAGTATCATGATTACCCTTAGTATAGACAAATTAGTCCTTAATTTCTGGATCAGTGTCTGCAACTGTTGATTCTAATAGTTTACTAAGTAGACAGATTAAAGATTAAATCATTTATGAAGGGTTTTTGTTGCATCAAGTAAAATTCATATATCTTATTTAGAAGCTAAATGAATATTTAACAGGCATTTGGGTTTCATTTGATTAGGCTATATTAATGGTTATTTTTGTCATATGACCATAGCAAGATTCAACTATATGTAACTGCAAGTGTTGGTGGTGTGGCCTTGTGGTTACTGTGCTTGCTTGCGATGCAGGCCTTTGTATAGTTCACTATTTCAGGTTATTGATGGAATATATTTAAGGCTAATCCAATTTTATTTCTTGTTTCATGCATTTTTCATGCTCAGAAAACCTAAGGGCAGGAGGAGAGAGAATTCAGCAGTCAAAGTAATATTCCTTTTAAAGACTAGAAGTTTTTAATTTTTGCCACTTTCTACAGAGTATGCGGGGCAAAAAGCAGTTGCTATAGAAGTTTACAGTATTGACCAATAAAAACATTAGGATTATATTTTATGAGTGGGGAAAATTAATTTTGAATTTCACTTATTCTTGAAACATTATGACTGGCGGATCCTTAAGACAAGAAATGAAATTGGTCTGGCCTATGCTTTGGCATGAAAAAGCTGACAAACGTTGACCTTTCTGACCCAACACTGTCGCTGTTACAGGTCATTGGTGCCCTCTGCAAGCTGTCAGGGTTCTGCTGCTTATTTTATTGAGAGTTACATAGGCAGATTCTTTCATACAAATGCATCAAATCAGTGATTTACAATGTGATTAGGTTGTCTGAAAAAACATCCACTTGCAAAGTTTGAGATCGATTGGATCATTGGCTGAAGAGTTATTTACCAAAAAACAGTCCACATGCATTTCATGACAAACTATGAAGGTAAAACTATTCTCACTCATGTTTAAATGTCACAGGTGGCTGATGAAGCCTCATCGCACCAGGTCAAGTGGGAGAACTTCATGGTGAATCAGTCAGGTCGACCTCTAAATAGGTCCCTGGAGCTTAAGACTCTCATCAGGTCAGGCATACCACATGAGTACAGAGAACAGGTGTGGAAAGGGTGAGTTGATTCAGTCTTTGGCTGTCCATATAGGGATAGTGATGGCATGAGCACACTAAATTTGAATCTTTCCCAATGATATATGTGTATGTGTGAACACTTTTCAAATGAACGTTTTTAGATTTATTAGAAATCTTAGTGTATTGACATTGAAATGTACTCATGAAAACAAATAAGGGAAAACATGAAAGTATGTATGTTCGTTTGTTTATTTCGAGATTTTCACCCACTTTCATGTGTTTCTTTATTCATGTCATTGAGTGTACTGATCCAAACTCAAATTTCATTTGGAACTGATGACATATCTACATTTGCATCCAGGCAGATTTCGCTGCATGCTCAAATTAGTTTTCCTGCTCTTCATGGCATTAAATGGAAAGCCAGTCACTGAACCTACAAGTATCTCTTGAAATGTGTTACACTGCCAGATGATGTGATTAGTCCAAAGGTGTACAATTAGCAGATGATGTGCCCAGGTGGATGGGCACTGTATGTTGCAGGTGTAGGAATGTGTAGAGTATGCCCTATGTATATTGCAGGTGTAGGATGTACTGGATCTACCATCTGAACACTGCAGGTGTAGGACTGTGTAGAGTATGCCCTATGTATATTGCAGGTGTAGGATGTACTGGATCTACCATCTGAACACTGCAGGTGTAGGACTGTGTAGAGTATGCCCTATGTATATTGCAGGTGTAGGATGTACTGGATCTACCATCTGAACACTGCAGGTGTAGGACTGTGTAGAGTATGCCCTATGTATATTGCAGGTGTAGGATGTACTGGATCTACCATCTGAACACTGCAGGTGTAGGACTGTGTAGAGTATGCCCTATGTATATTGCAGGTGTAGGATGTACTGGATCTACCATCTGAACACTGCAGGTGTAGGACTGTGTAGAGTATGCCCTATGTATATTGCAGGTGTAGGATGTACTGGATCTACCATCTGAACACTGCAGGTGTAGGACTGTGTAGAGTATGCCCTATGTATATTGCAGGTGTAGGATGTACTGGATCTACCATCTGAACATTGCAGGTGTAGGACTGTGTAGAGTATGCCCTATGTATATTGCAGGTGTAGGATGTACTGGATCTACCATCTGAACACTGCAGGTGTAGGACTGTGTAGAGTATGCCCTATGTATATTGCAGGTGTAGGATGTACTGGATCTGCCATCTGTACACTGCAGATGTAGGAATGTGTAGAGTTTGGCCTGTGTATATTGCAGGTGTAGGATGTACTGGGTCTGCCATCTGTACACTGCAGGTGTAGGAATGATTAGAGTATGTCCTATGTATATTGCAGGTGTAGGATGTACTGGGTCTGCCCTCTGTACACTACAGGTGTAGCATGTGTAGAGTATGTCCTATGTATATTGCAGGTGCAGGATGTAGTGGTTCCCCCCTCTGTACACTACAGGTGTAGGATGTAGTGGGTACGCCCTCTATAGGCTACAGATGTAGGATATATTGAGAGTGTCATGTGCATGCTGTAGGATATACAAGGTGTTCCCTATATATGCTGCAGGTGTATCAATATGCACATAGACCAGTCGAGACAGAAGCTGGGTCCAGGGTACTACAAGAGTCTGGTGGTCCGTGCCAAGGACACCAAGTCCAACCCTGCAGCCAAACAGGTGTGTATTTTACCTCAACTAGGTGGACCTACTGTGATGATACATGTCTACATTCCTATATTCTACTACTCTCTTGACATCTTGACGGATCTGATCTCTTCAGAATCAAATTGAGTTAAGGAATACATGTGGATATTGAATATAATAGGGTAACTGATGTTATAAGTGTTTAGTGTTAGGTAACTGAAAATTTCACAACACAAGGTTTTCTCCCGGTACACTATAGTTATAATGAATTCAGAGGTATCACTATTTCGGGCGGGGTGGGGGAGATTTAGTAACCTATGGGTAAAGTGTCTGTTCATCACACCAAAGACCAGGGTTTGATTCCCTACATGGGTACAATGTGGTGTTCCCCTCCGTGATATAGCTGGAATATTGCTAGAAGCAGCGTAAAACCAAACTCACTCACTCACTCACTCACTCACTCACTCACTCACTCACTCACTAATCATTACCCCCTGCAACCCGTTTGGCTGGGACCAATAACACAGTTTGTTATATCCATCAATGTTTTATAAACATGTTTGTTATAAAAATGTTCTCATGTATTTGATGAGACAATGCATCAATTTTGCAATGATCCTTGAGTAGGGATGCTGTTTTCTGAAGCCTTGATTATGTAATAAAACTGTATGGACATATTTTGAACATTAAGAAGCATTCATTTTTGGTTGTTTGGAAATGCTAGTAATTTTTTCTTTCAAACAAATTACCATTGAGGTGGTATGAAGCCAAGTGTCAAAATTCATGCCAGCTTAGTGAATAAAATGATATACTCTTCCAGATTGAACTTGACCTGTTGAGAACTCTTCCGAACAATCGGCACTTTGAAACACTTGAATCAGATGGCATCAAGAAATTAAGGAGAATTTTGCTGGCCTTTAGTGCCCAGAACATGGTGATTGGCTACTGCCAGGTGAGTCATGGTGATGCTACTAGGAACAGTGCTTTGGCATGGTGCCATTGCAATTCCTGCAAATTTTGTAAAACTGTATATCAAAAAAGCATGACTCAATATATCTTATTTGTATCCCATCCAGCTGACCTGTGAAGATTTGTTTAGAATTCATCTCCAGCAGCAGGGGGTCATTCTCACTGATTTGGTTGACACACGTCATCATATCCCAACTATGTCACTCGATGCTCTTGTAATTGATCAATGGGTTGTCTGGTCTAGACTCGAATATTTACAGACCACCGCAATATACATGGAATATTGCTGAGTGTGGTGAAAAACTAAACTCACTCACCTTTCGAGACGCTTTGTATACTTCATTTTGAAAACTTTGTCCAACTGTGTTCACTGAGGCAGTATGAAACAGTACTCACTCACTCACTCCTTGTACCTTCTATTGATGGTGTTTGTGTGCAGGGATTGAACCGACTAGCTGCCATAGCATTGCTGTTCTTGTCTGAGGAGGAAGCATTCTGGTGTCTGGTGACGATCGTGGAACACCTGATGCCTCCAGACTACTTCACCACCACACTGGCCGCAGCACAGGCAGACCAGGTAAGGCAGTTATGACCACATTGTAAACCAAAAGTCACTGTGTTCTGTAATCTGATTGTTTGAGAAACGTGATCAATGGTATTAGAATCCCAGAAACTGCCAGACTATTCACTGCGTAATGATGTGTAGAAACATCGCAAACAATTGTTTTGTTGTGTCATCAACAGTGGTAAAGTCATTGAAATCATATTGTGACGTAAATGACGTCACAAATGAGCCACTCCAGATGCTGCCATGGGAACCAGCTGAAACTGTGGGCTGATGACACTTGACTGCTGTAGCAGTACTCGATGCAAAACAAATGCAGGCAGTAAAACCCTTTGGTTTACATTTTTGTTTACAATGTTGATAAACATCATGTGTTGGCCAATTTCCGGGTGTTATTGAGTATTTAAAGCACATGATGTTTATCTCCTAACACGACATCCTTCAGCAACTGGCAGTGGTTGTAAGAGACTACTGAAGGGATTTGGTGGTCAGGATGTATGATTTGTCTGATCACTGGATCGTCAGGTCAAGATTTGAGGGTTTACATGCTAGCGTCATGAAACTGGAATACTGCTGAGTGCAGCCTGATAGAAACAAATGTTAATCCAGCTAATACTCACTTGGTATTGTTGAATCACATGCCATCACCGCTATTTGATGCTTGTCTAAAGGACCAGTGTTACGAAGACTTAGTATTTAGTAGTATAAGTAAGGGGTGTTTTGGACCACTTCTGCTAATGGCATATTTATGGCTAACTACGCCCCTCATGGTCCCTTACAAAGGACAGCGGATTAGTACGGACATCCTATGATGTCTATGCAGAAAGAGAAATTATTTAAGTGCAAATCCACATTATTGGGCTTAAGTAGCCATAAATAATGCCATAAATGGAGTTGGTCCAAACCACCCCTTACTTATACTACTAAAAGTGTGTCAGTTATTTGTTATTGTAATTGTTGTTAATGTTACCGACTGTTGGTTTAATGACCAAGACTACATCGTTTACGAAACTTGTATATTGCTGTCTGAGATGGGAGTAAACATTATTTTGATTATTGCTGATATGATGCTTATTCCAGTTTGTTAACTGCAGACTATCATGAATATTCCAGTGAGAGCATTAGGGACTGTAGTGTTTATTTATTGTTTATATTCCAGCGTGTGTTGAAGGATCTGGTGCAGGACAAGTTACCCAAGCTGTACAGTCATTTTGAAACCCACGATGTTGACTTGAGTCTGTTCACATTTAACTGGTTTCTGACAGTGTTTGTGGACAGTGTGCCAACGGAGACTTTCCTTAGAGTCTGGGACTCCTTCTTGTATGAAGGCAGCAAGGTAGGACCCTTCCTAGTGTGTCTATACAATCCACTGCTGGCATCTCTGTTTGCCCTTAGCCCTGAAAAGCTGCAGGTTGTAAGGACCCAGAACCATGTGAAGTTGTGTGTTCTGATCAGAATGTGTAGGCCCTGTATTTTGATATACAAATAATACTCTTAGTTTTGGGGGATAAAAAAGCTGAAAAAGCTGAGTGGTATCGCTGGCATCGCTCCTTAAGTGTGAGATGTGGAAAGTGCAATACCTTTCTCTTAAAATTGTATTCTAGTTGGAATTGTTTTTGACATTTTGACATGTTGTTTTTAGTTTTGCTTAGTCCCAGTGAACATTTACAACAGCTTCATGTTTCACCTTAAGACAACATAACTCCTTAGAGGAGAGTTCTGATAGGACACAACACTTACCATTAGACTGTTTCTGTTAACTGATTTGGTTGGAAATGTGCTATTCTGTTTGTAGTGGTCCAATATTATCTATAATGTTTACCAGGTGGTAATAGAGTCTTGTGAGTGGGTAGAGTGGCATCTGACTTAATTTGTCACGTGTTTAATATTTCAGGTGCTATTTCGGTTTGCAATTGCTTTCCTAAAGTACGCAGAGGAAGGAGTGTTGACACAGAACACGTCCTTCCTGGTGAACAGATATATGCGCACTGTAGGCGAGAGAATGACTGACGCGAGAGGGATCTGCAAGGTATGATTCCAGCATGATTCCTGACTTTTAGTAAATCGGTAAATATTTCACGTATACAATCACTCTAGCATGGAGTACACTAATAGTTCTTCCATGGCAAGAAGAGCAGTTTCCAGTTCCTTACAGTGACACACTGTAAACACAAAACAGCTGTTGTTATGGGAAAAAACGATCACCTGGCCTTGTTTTGTGTTTGTTTTGCCTGGAATGAAGACCTGACCTTTGTTTCAATGGTTACAGATAGCCTTCCATGACCTGAACCCCTTCCCAATGAGGAGCATTGCTAGCAAGAGGCAGAGCCATCTAAATCAAATTAAGGTAGATAACTCTCAGTACATTTGAACATCAAAGATGTAATCAAATCAAAACATAATATCCAGACTGACAAACATTCAGCTTCAGTGCTGATTTGAATGCAATTTCTTCTTCAGATTGAGTTGGCGGAGTTGGATGCAATCCGTCGTGACTTCAAGTCAGGGAGAGTCCCCGACGACAGGATGGATTTCTACAGTGATGATGAGCTTGATGATGCATGAGAGGCAGTTACCATAGGAACAACACAATGATAAACTTGGCGGGGAGATCAGGCTGTCTTCCTGTACAACTAACTCACAAATACCAAAATTATTAGTCTGTTAATAGTAGGGTTTGATAATTTTTTCATATATTATGTATAGTTGATTCTTTAAATGTTAAAGTTAGTATTTTTGGAATTAAGCATCCATTCTGCTATCAGAAGACTAAAATTGATGCATAATCAATTTAAAAACAAAGATTTCTGTGTTACTTAGTGAATCAAATCATTGCATAGCATCACCAGTATGTGACTGTATATACTATACTTACTAAGAGTCAGGGGAATGCCTGTTATCATAAGAGGATAAATCTTACTGGAATGACCGTTTAATCTAAGATGGATATGACAACTGCTAAGGACTTAGTGAATCAATTACATTTGAACATTAAATTGTATATTTACAGTAGCAGTTGATACAGCTAGGCCTCTGTGATAACCAAGTGCTTTTTATTGATTGTGACCTATTTTTTGTGTATTGATTGCCTGTGCATGGTTGTCTCCCCTGCACATCCCAGGAATTTATGATTGTGGGTTTGAATTCCAGTTCATCCTGTGTGTGTTTGTCAGCAGTTAAAAGCATAAGACCTCATTTTGATTATGATCAAATGGTTCTAAAAACTTGTAATTTATGACCGGTGTGCTGTGAAATAATTTGACCATGAGGTAAGGGGTTGATTTGAATAGTAAAATTCTTGTTCCATTTGTTGGGTTGAGAGTAACCAACTTTGTGACTGAGAACAAATTCCAGTCATGGTTCTTATTTAAATATTCTCAAGAGGGTTTCAGTTCAGAAAGATTATCTTCAATTTCTGAACAATATTGTAACTATGTAAATAGTTCTGAAAGTTGTTGTGTAAATAAGACATTCCAACACTCATCAATTTGTTTATATACATCAATATTTTATATTTCTTGTTGCTAGTGATCAAAGAATGAAAAAGTGCTAAAATATCTAAATACCTATACATATCGTTACCTGCACGGACATTATCTCACTGCTTGTGATTGAATCGGTCTTGATCATGTTATTTATTTGTTAATCATGTTGAAAGAGGACCTACTTAGACATTATTGTCCACAGTCTGCCGTTATTGCTGTGTCTGTCCTGTGAATCATGGCTCAGAGAGAATTCTTCTTCTTCCTGTAGATAGTAATGGCTTTCATTTTAAACCTGAGAGGATATCAGGCAGTTGTTAGTCCTGTTTTAACATTCTTAAAATCAAAATGTAGAAAGATGCTGTTATTTCCTGCCAATTTTTCTGTGCATGCCTTTCTGAGATTCGTGTCCTCCTGACAGTGTTCTAGTCTTGTGTTATCTGTCAGACAGTGTTGTCCCTGTTGGATAACGGATAATCCCAGATCCTCTTGCGCACCAACATTCATCAAAACATCCTCACTTTGACACCACAAGCAGAATACACCACGCAAACACCTCCATGAATATATATATAACCTTATTCCCTCTCAACCACCCCAAACCAAATACCCCTACTTAAAAACCCCAATCCAAACACTCCACTATCTGCTATGCCTTTTCAGTTTTCAGTCACTAACATGCCCTTTATTGGAACATTGTCATTATTTGAGGCAAGAAAGGGATTATTTCCAAATGACAGTGAATAAGGCTTCCATTGTCTGAGAACAAACAAGATTTCATTACCATATTTCAAGGAATGTGTGTCATGAATGTACTTTAGTGAATCAACCCACACAGATAGTCAACAAGTTGTTGATGTTTTCAATGTTTCTAGACGTGTGGAAATGTATCACAGGACACATGTCTTTCTGCTGATTGGTTAATGTCTGCAGGTTCTTGTAAAATATTCCAACACCTAAGCATGATAAGCAGCGTTTTTAACGTCAGCTGTCTTGGTGACATAGTTCATTTGATGGGTCTTTCTACTCAGTATGTGTTGACATGTTTGATATTTAGAGTTGTAAGGTATGGGAGAGGAATCTACAGAAAAAAAACACTGTTTTCCTTACGGCATTGTTATCTTTTTTGTTCTTTCAGGCAGACACAATTTGATAGATTTTATATGTTGGTTTGTGGGAGTTTGGAATTAGACTGTACAGAGAAATCTATTTTGCTGATGTGTCTTTCATACAGGCAATATGATATATGATTTCGATATTTAGGTTATTGATTGATTGGAGGCCATGGTGTGTCTGCCCTGTGTGGATGCACCTGTATCGGAAAGGTAATTGTATTCACTTACCTGGCTTGATGGACAGAAGCAGTCATATTGTGTGTTAATATACACTGGTGCTTCTTGCTACCTGTATCAGGTGTGTAAGCTATCTGTTCTGTGATATGTGGTCTTCCATTTGACCCTAGAAATCTGTGTATTCCAGGAATCGAGAAACTTAATACCTAGGTGTGAATACAAATCACAACATGGCATATTTGGTTATGAATCCCAAATCAGGGTATGTATTCCAAAGTGTAATCTTATGTACATGTATTCCAAAGAGTAATCTTCATGAAAAGAAAAGTGTGTGTATTGTATTTTGGCAAAGGTGTATGTATGCACAGGTGCACTGTGTTTTGGCACCGTGGTGTGTATGCACAGATGCGCTTTGTTTTGGCACAGATGCAGAGCATTGTAGTACATGTGTATGTAAACAGGTGCACTTTATTTTGGCTCAAATGTATGTAAACAGGTGCTCTGTATTTTGGCTCAAGTGTATGTAAACATGTGTTCTGTTTTTTGGCACAAGCATATGTAAACCAATGATCTGTATTTAGATAAAGGTAACACACACAGGTGCTTTGTATTTTGACATGGATGTATGTGTACACAGGTGCTCTGTATTTTTGTACCGGTATGTGAAAACAGGTGTACTATGTATTGGCAGATGTGTATGTACACATTTTATTTTGACACTTAGTCAGAAAATGTAACACAGGTATGATGTATATTGACTTTCATGTTCAAAGGTGAACTTTGAACTTTGAACTCACTTGTATGTTAACACAGATGTACTGTACTTGACACACTTATTTCCTAACAGGTGTACTGTACTTGACACACTTATTTCCTAACAGGTGTACAACACCTTTGAAGCTGTACCTGCTGTACCTCCTGAAAATGTTTTTATGTTCTTACACACATACACCTTTTCTTGTCTCATGCATGCTTTTCTTTGCAAGATGTCTGATAAGTTGTAAAAAGCCCTTGAAATGCCCTTATGTAATATAGTATGGAGGCTGAAAGATGCCAGTGAACCTGCTTATTCCATTCATCAGATTTGATCACATCACTGCCATAATATATACACTTCACTATTGTAATTCCATTCACATAAAGATATTCAGTATTGCATGCTTGTCGTACAAGGCGACTAACAGGATTTGGTAGTGAGGCTTGCCGTCTTGATTGACTCATGTCATCAGATGCCTGTTGTGCAGATCAGTGCTCTTGCTGTTGATCACTGGATTGTCTGGTCCAGACTCAAATATTTACAGACCAGTGCCATATAGCTGAAATATTGCTAAGTGCGGTGTGAAATTCACTCACTCACTTAATCACTCTCACTCACTCACACAGATAACAGTATGTTGTATATGTAAATTATTCTATAGTGTGCATTGTGTCAAATATGAATAAATACTACATTTTGGACACTTACATGATGTTAGGTGTCAACCATATTGGCTAATATTTCATTGTTGTTGGGCTATTTATTTATGTTTGAGCAGTATTACTTGTTGCTTTTTTGCATTTAGAATATAGCTTGTTATGACAAACATGAAAGGGATATTGTGAGTGAGTGTTGTTTTATGGTGTAGTCCACAATAACTAAACTCATATTGAGCAGCCTGTGAACAATCATCTCTGGGCGAGACAAACAAGTGGTTGACAGCATGAAGAACAATTTGTGTCATTGGGATACAGAGGACGAATCACAGCCTGTCTTCAGTTGGGATGACTAATACTCACAGGGAATAAAAACTACATTTTCTCAGTCCAACCTGTGGGTTGGTCCAGTGGTTAATGCGTTCACTTCTCATGACAAAGATTTGGGCTTGATTCCCCACATGGGTACATTGTGTGAAGCCCTTTTCTAAGGATATTGATAGAATATTGGTAAAAGCAGCATAAAACCCAGCTCACTCACTCATGCAGTATGAAGCATTACATTGTCATGAGCAGGATTTGCAAGTGATTGCAGCATACCTTGGCAGGAGAGGGGATCGTGTGGTCAAAATGTCTGTTGTGTATGGATGTTAACTGGATGAAGACCTTTCACCCCAGTGATTTATTTACAGTATATGTTGATGGGACAGATACGCATTATTGCTGATGCTGCAAAACACTGGTTTGTCTGGTTCAGATATTCAGGCCTGTAAAGATATTGCTGTTATACTGCAGACCAAAATGTGTATAACCATATATCCACTCACTTACACTTACATTGTAAATGGTTTTCAAAAGAGCTTCTCGCCAATCCTTATGTCTATTTGCTAGGAGAAATTTCTCAACTATGGGATAGTTTCTGAACCACATTGTGATAAAATGATTCATTTTTTAAGTTTCTTAGTACATACGCACGAAAAATTCTAAAATTAATCTGTCTTGCCATGTTGTCATGTTAGTTTTAGCTGTTCATGAATTCACTGTTCATACTTTAGCAATACTTATGTTACACCAATGCATTTTTTTCCTTATGTTATGCTAATACATGTAGGTGAAGAACAACATCAGTTTGTCTAGAGTTAATGTAATTTCTCTTTGAAAAATATACATAAACCTCGACCAAAAATTAAGCATTAAAGTTTGTTGTTATGGATTAATCTATAAAATATAAAAATATTGTTTGGGCTTCAATAGAAAATGTCAGAACTAAGTTTCCTTATGTTCTAGGGTAGTACATACACTACTTTGAGCTGTTGAGGTTCTTGAGAGACATTTAGAGGTTTGTATTCTAATATACGACAAAATGTTATGGATGTCAACATCTTCATTGTTTTCACGACGTTTCTGGGCTATTCCTTAGCCCTTCGTCAGGTGGGATGAGGGTAGTACCAGTACGGTCTTACATGTCATTATATTTTAAACAAGAACTTGCCATGTTTGAGTGTTTGAGTGTGGCGTTGCGTTTATGTGTTTATTATAATTATGTTTCATTTACCATATTTTCACACATTCCATAGGACTGCATTCTTGTATCCAATTTTGTGCTCTTACGCAAATCTGAATGTTTTGAAGCATTGTCTTGTCCGTGTCATAATATGAGTTGGAGTGTTCCTGACTTTTCCTATTGGTGTATTTTGAATTGTATAGAATAGGCAACAGAGAGATGGTTTCATTTTGTATGTGTTGTTGAAAATACAATAAATATTTTAATGGCTTAACTAATTTAACAATGACCAACTGATTTTTTAGAATCATCCTCCTTGTGTGAAAGGTTTAGTCTCTAATTGCCTACATCTCTATTTGCCTACATCTCCAATCACCAACGAAATCAAAGCTGACTAATTTGAATGAAAAAATGCACCCCTCCTTTTATAATGTAATGGCCTGACCAGGGCTATCGTGATCTTGATTGAGTGTTGTCTTAAGAATATTTAGTGGAGTAGGAAGATAAGTATATCCAATATGAATCACATTATTTATTTAGATGTGAAGCATTTCGAATGAAGGTTCCTTTTTTAATGGTGATTATTTTTATGAATGGCCTAATATGTCAAAATATAAACAACCTTTTTTCAAGTTTATGCTACCAAGAGATACATATTAGCTTGTCCGCTGTGTGCAAAGTCAATACTTTTACATGATTTGTAATATTTTTTTATCTCACTTTTTATCTGGTGAAAGTTTGAAGGTTTAACTCCTTTTCTGCTCATAGTATAAATATTTGTCTTTATGATCAGGTAAATAGTGTTTGGAGGGTTGTTGATTTATCCCTTAAAACCAAATAATATATTTTCTAATGTTGATTGAGTTTGTCCTTCATCCAATATCCCGAGCCATGAGGACTGTTCGGTCCACACTCCCTTTACAAACAGTAGTTGCAATACAGACTCTTGTGCAGGTTTGAAAAAATGTGCATAATAGTGATTTTCTAATTCCAGTCTTATGTAAGTAAGTATTAGTTGTTAAAATATTCTGAGTAATCCTGTATTGAAAATATTTCAAATTTACACATTGTGTACATCTATTGGGCTTTAATGTGTATATCCCAATCATTCTGAGGAAATCGTCTTCCTAATATTTCTTCCCATTAAGACATTTAATATCTGTTATTATCAAGAAGTAAAGTAATTTATCCCTCTGTATTGTATGTCTCTTTTTCTTCTTTCAAACAGAAGAGTTCAGTTTCAAATCATGGGGGTGACACTTGTTTATCATTGCGTAATTTGTGGTCAACAGACCATGAAGTGTTATTTTAAGAATGTAGGTAAATAGAGATGTAGGCGAATAGAGAACAACCAGTGTGAAATACAAGTGTCTATATATTTTTAGGTTTGTGTGCTCAAAATTAGCAGTTTGTTTTTGAGTCTATTTTTTAAAAATAGATGTTTATTATATTTGTATTTGTGCAAGTATGATGAGTAAACTCCCGTAGAGTGTTCCATAAACACAGCATGAGATTGAAGCTGTGGCCAGGGTAAACTGATGTGAACAATTTAACTGAGCGAATAGCCACAAAATATAATGCTAAGCAGTGGAAGTTTGATGTTACAAAACAATTAAATAAAGAACTCAGATCCATAAAACAAGAAACAAAATTGGTCTGGCCTTATGTCACCATGAAAGTAGTTTCAGTCATTAAGAAAATACAAAAAAGGTATGTTAACACGAGATTGCCTTTTCTCAACAAATATTGATTTTAGATCAGTCCGTGTGATATTCATGTTATCAAACAAGAAATACAAACAACAACCACCAGTTACATGTTTGTTTCAGTCAACTTGTTCGTCAGTTGTTAGTCATGGAAAATGAAACTGCATGTAAAGTGTGTAAATGCTGGGTGTTATATTTTGTTCCTTTGTTAATGAATTTGTTGTGGTCACTGTAGAGCAAAGAATAGAATTGTGTTCACTATCTGTATAGACTACACTGCTCAACTATTTCTAGTGATATCACCATACAAGTTTACTTTATAGTTGTGACTTTTGACTATCACTAAGTGTAAATGAAAATACTCAGTGTATGAAATTTGTCTGTTGCAATAATAATGTTAAGCAGTTTTTCATTCATTTTGGATATTTTGACAGTAATTAAAAGGTCCCTGTCATAAGTAATTATTTCAGGTTTCAAGCTTGGTTCTATTTTTTGTAGATACCAGTATTCCTTGCTAACTTTAGGTAGCAAGTATGCCAAAGTACGCTGTAGTGATATTGATCAAATGTTCGCTGAATTTTCAATTTTTTTCAGACTCTACTGTGGAGGTTTCAGTAGAGCGTGGTAATTAACATTGTTTCAACTGAATCTACATGATACAATTGTCTGTAATACAGACTTCATCTAATGCGTGCAATAAAGACTTTACACTTAAATATGTCCTGTGTCATTGCTTGTGTATTGAATGCCATGTTATGCTAGTGGAACTGCAAACAGAACAGGTCATACAGCTGCAGGCTTCAGGGTGGTCACACACTTTATTACCTGCAAAACATCCTGTCTGTGTGTTTTCTATTTTCAAGAGTCCTCTTATCCTCGATATCTCCCGGGAATATGTTCCGATAAATCTTCACTATACACTTCCCTGGTCTCACAGTAGCCAGTCAGCTGAGCTGCTGGTACAACCAAGCTTGCCAGTGCCAACAAAGATAGCAGTTGCATTCGCAAAGGTTAGTTCGTAGTGTGACTCAGATTTGGGGGAAAATCATACAGACAAATTGACAGGTCTGAAAAACATATATGCAAGACCTCCTTCCTATTTCAGAGTACCTGCCGGCCATGGGAGGTAATAAAATCATCCGGCCCAGCCATAGATGCATCCAGGGTATAGTAGAGGTTTATTGAAATGCATACCTTGGAGATATCGAGGAGGGAATCATCTGGAAATGCTAAAGAGCAAAAGCTATATCCAGCTTGTGATAATTTATTTTCTATACAAACAACATATCCAATCAATTCAATAAACTGTGATGAACATAACCGTAGCCACTGCTTTGGATACAAGAGCCTCCCCTGTCATGTTGCATTTCAAACATAAAATATAGAATTTCACTTCCTTATTCCATACTTTCAAAATTCAGTGAAATGTACGTATGTGTTGTGTCATCACTACGCTTGAGTTGTTTTTCAGTCTAATTAGATTTTGTATTAGCTCTATTAATTTGCCTTCATATTAAAGTATTTTTGAGACCTTTTTAGAAACAGAGATTAGATAAGTGTTGTTATTGTCTAGTGATGTTAGGGACGTCTAGTGACAATCTCATTGCGATTCCCCCGATACTGACATGACTGCAACAGAGGAAAATGTATAATTTTTCCCCAGGGAGGAAACAGAAAAAAGATTGAGCAATTTAAAGCTGGTGACAAACCTCTCATGGGGAAGGCCCGAGGGGTAGGGAAGCTACTACAGAGCAGTCACAGACCATGAAATAAATTGGGTCAGTGCTGGAATTGATCAGCAGTTGACTGGCACAGAATGAGCAGAGCTCTTCCGAAGGTCTCCAGGATATCGGTACCCATGACAGCTTGCAGGAAGCTGACAAGGAAACTGAAGATGATGATGATATAGACGTACTTAGGACTAATTGCATGAATGCAAGGACAGACAGCAATGTACTAATTATGTCTATGTCAACATTGACAATCTAATGGCTGATATGAGAGAGTTTTTTGATGAGGGAGATGAAACAGGGGCTGAGATACTCGTTGAGCTAGCAAATCCATTAATTAGGGATTAAGTGTCCTTTGCTCCCAACCATTGCTTCATGGAATGTTACTGCACCATATTAGACTGATGACATAGCACATGTGCACATCAGTATTAATCGCTCAGTACTTCAAGTACTCACCTTACAGGTAAGTCTCGTTTAATTTTTAAATTTGTTCATAATGAGACAACTGGTAACATTAACCTCTGTTTCAGCTTCTTTAGACCAGCAGAATTGAGGCAACAAATGAAGGCTGCTGCAGCCTAACAAAAACATCTTGGGAGTCTGATCACACATAACACAATCGGGAACATTTTGGATGTCCACAAAAATGTGATGTTATATACTGAGGCAAGGCTTCACATGATGTGTTTACACCAGTAGTGATGTAAACATGATATGGTCGGTAACATACTTTCACAATGAAGACAGGTTTCATTTCGCTTTCTCTGCTGTTTCATCCTCTAACTTTCTGCATCACTCATTTACTTCATTTCTTATCCCAGATGACTCCTTTTGGTCGACATCTTGAGATGTTTTGTCTTCACTGCCATGCTTTCTGAGGTACAATCAGCCACCTCGCACACGTATAGTCCAGCCCAGCTGCATCTGACCTTGGTATGACCCTGGCATGAGAGACCCCAGATCTATGTTTGCCGGGAGAAAGCAGGTAAGAGTGCAACAGGCTTCAAGAACGTCTACATCTCCTTTGAAGGAAAACCCATGTTTCCCAGTTATTCAGGTTTGTGAGTCCTCATGATGTTGCGTGAGTCATACATTGTGTTTTGTCTTCTTCTGTGTCTGATCTTGTTCCTCTAAGACATGATTCCTCTTCTTGAGGATCTCCTGAACCTCGATCCCCATCTGCCCCTGTTTAGTATGCGTCACATGTGTTCCAGTTTGGGGAATCTGTTTGAGAAAGTTATCGCAGGACATCAACTGTCTGTCCTTGACATTGTTGGATGAGGATGGTAAATGTCTGTTAACCAAATCTCCATATCTGTAACATGTTACCACTTCAATTATGGCCTCTTGCAAACTTGGACTGGTGGTGTTGATGTCAGAGGAACTGAATGAATTTCCATCTGGTAGACACATCCTAGAAGAAAACAGAAGTTATCACAATATTCAGTTTCAAGGAGAGGATGAAAATACACAACCACAAATCCAGACACAGAAATGTCAAGGCCCTATTCTCTGTTTAATGCTGTTTTTCATAAACATAAAAGTATAATCATAAAAACCCAAAATAACTAAAAATGAATTCAAAGCAGTAACTTTTTCCCCACTACATCCTAGTAAGCTTAGTACATCCACTACCTGCAGAAGGTACTTTCTTGTCAGAATGATTGCTAATTCTGACAAGTCACTGTTAGTTTTTTTTGGTTCATGAATAGTTGACAGATTCACAGTTGTTGTCGTTGACATATTGTGTCCCCTCTTTACCACAATTGCACAGATGACAGACTCATGATGAACTGATTCAGTCTGATAAAGATATTACTACTATTGTACATGTTAAAAACTATGTACATTGTAATGGACTTGTCAATTATTTTGCGCCAATATGTTTTAGCAGAATGAAGACATATGCAAAAGAAATATGACTGAAGTGTTATAAAAATATCACTTCAACAGTCAGGTGATCTAGCCACTGATCTAGAACCTTTACGCTCTACTTTTGGTTTGCCAAAGCAAACCTAAATACAAATTATACTGTATTGATACTGTATAGGTAATAGGTAATATCCTGGTCATACTTTTAAATGTTTTCAATATATTGTTTGTATCACATATATATATCAACGGTAACCCAATTCCACAAGTTAGGAAGTGAGCGAGTGAGGTTTTACAACACATTTAGCAATCACCCAGCAATATCTCAACAATGGGCTCGAAAATGGGCTTTACACATTGTACCCATGATAGGAATCAAACCAATCACAAACACTTCAACCACTGGACTACCCAGTATCCTTCAAGGGGCTGTAGCAGTGCCATATCATACCGGGATTTCCCAGACTGATGTTGAGTCCCATTAGGAATGGTAGCATCAGTTTTCAGTCCTCTGTGACACTCAGCGGAACCCTCTGAAACAACACACTGTAAAATATCAGGCATGAACTCTATTATTACATAAAGAAACTAATGTTATTTGTAACTAACACTGAGTCGGATTGCTTAAAAACAATTCATTTAGTTTTTGGATCAAATGTTATAAAAGCTATTTCAGATTGATCTCTTTAACGAAAGTGATCTTTAAGCTAATGAATTTTCTGAAACAGTTTTCTGTAGTTTTCTTGTTCATCAGCTGATAGTAGATGGATGACAATCGGACCTCTTGAATAACCCTCAACATGTCAGCATTCTACATACTAGTATCTTGCCATTTTTTTTAGCAGTTCTCAACTGAATATGACCCATTTTTACTTAGCAACTATGAAATCAATTGATTTCCAAAGTTATCAAGATGTAAGAACAGTTTACTGAAACTGATATTTGTTTAATGACATGTCCAGTATGCATGCATGCCATATGAACAAAGTCTGGTGGAAACGTACAAAGAGGTTGTGGCAGACATCAGCAACGAAGTAAGCCATAATTGTTAGTTGTGTCTCTTTCCTGGCAACATCTTTTCCTAACCAAAATTGTGACTCTTTTCCTATGACTTTCTTTGCCCTGAGTGCTCAAAAGTAGATTGATCTTGGATACAACATAAAGGTCTCAGGCCCTTATGGTATCCATGTTCAGGACACTACCAAATGATGATGCCACACTGACAGAAATTCCACTTGATACTATATGTTACTTTGAGTGAATCAATGTTCCAGTAATTTTTTCAGGTAAAATATGGGCTTCTCTTTGTATGTGTTAGTGGTGGCTACCTACATAAACCAGCATACACTCATTTTTTTTACATTTTTGTGAGTGCCTGATACCTTCATTTCAATGCCCCCGCCATACATCTGTGTCTGTCCGTACGTCCATACAAAACAGGGAATGTATCTATCCACTTCTCCCCAAACAAAACGCTGTGTGGATTTCAATGAACTTATACATGGGCTTTCTTGGGACTCTTATATTTTGTTTTTGCATTTCATTGTTTTTTGGTAAGTTTAGAGAAATTTGAATGTAGATACATGTTGCTGAATTTCTTGATGATGATAGTGTAATAGGGGATGAAGTCTATCCACTTCTCCACAAGAACTGCCCAACAGAATTGAATGAACTTCTACCTGTCTTTCCTAGCAACTGTAAAGGTGTGCATTTCATAATATTTCATGCAATTTCTTAATTTTGTTCTATTCAGCCTGTCCGTTCCATCCAAACAGGGGGTGTATGTTATCTACTTCTCCTAAAAAAATACCATATGGAATTCATTTAAATTACATGTACTTTAAAGGGACTCTAAAGGTGTACATTTCATATTTTGATTCTGTATTTCATTTATTTTTTTAATTCTAATGTCATATGAAATACATTTTGTTTCATTTCTCTCTGAATATTGTATTATAGAGGATGAAGTCCATCCTCTTCTCTACAAAAGCTGGTCAACAGAATTTGCTGAGTTTCTGTGTGTGTTTCCATGTGACTCGAAAGGTGTGCATCTCATACCTTGTTCATCCAATTCCTAATTTTGTCACTTCTACAGATGTTTGAAGTTAACAGATGAATTTGGTTCTGTTCATCCAGTTTGTCCCATACAAAACGGGTTCCACTATATCCACTTCTCATCAAAAACCCATGCACAAAACTCATTCAGCTTGCATTAGTCTTTTATACTCTAAAAGTGTGCATTTTGTATTTTATAGTTTTTGTATGTTTAGAAACATCTGAACTGCCTAACAGAATTGACTAAGCTTATACATGTTTCAATAGAACTCAAAAAGTATGCATCTCATATTTGCATAGATGTTTAATGAACTTGTCCGTGAATTTTGTTCAATAATTATCTTGGTATGATAATTGGCTGTGTTATCTAACCCCTCAACACATTGTTTTTAGTGTTTTCAAGTACTTCAGTGGGACCCTGAATGTCTTAACTGTTAACTTGCTATACTGGATATGTTCCAGAATATGCCAAAACGTACCACTTATAACTCTACAGCCATCTATGGCTTTCACTTGCCTCCACAGTGATATTGTTAGTTTATTTATCCTTGTACCATGAACCTTCATGACATAGGTTTAATTGTACTGTGGTAGGTTCACTGTGACATACATTTACAAATAAGTATTTACCTTGGACACTTTGGATATATATATCATAATCAACCATGATATTTATTTAGTAGAAATTAATCACCAGAGCACACTCAGTGTCGGGAACTCTTCCTAAAGCAGCAGGGGTAACCATGTCCCTGAACACAACTGTTTCTTGTTTATATTGATTCATAAACACATGTTCACGATATAGTTGAAATTCTAGCTGAATTTTTTTATGAAAGCGGAGATATTTTCTGTAGCTGTTATTAATATGTGGAACCTCCATAACACCTCACCTTGAGGGTGACCTGCATCATCTGGGTAATCATCTATTGGTTCCTCCTTGACCTCGAACAGATCAAATTCCTTATCATGAGGCTCTGAAGTGAGATCACTTTCCTCACAAGTGTCTGTTGTTTCTCCATCATATTCTTCCTCGTCCTCCTCATCATCATCAGGATTGATGATGACCACAAAATCATCCACAGGTTCCTCTTTCACCTCCAGCTGCTTCTCCACATGTACCTCATGTTTTCCAGTACCACTCTCCCTTCCAACATGGTGTACATTACCATGTATAACACCACCCTTATCTGGATGGCCCTGTGGATTATTCCTGGTCAGTGACGTTCTTTGGGCCATCTGGATAGAAACTGGATCCTGAACTCCAGAACTGTCCTGAGAATTATTACTTAGCATCTGACGACCAATCTCATTGTTCATGTGTTTCGGTAGTGCCTCACCAATACTGTACCCACTCGGTATCTGGTTCATAAATGCAGACTGCTGACAGATCTGATCTGAGATTCTAGTTTGTGGTTTGTTTACAAAAGGTGAGTGCACCATAACATTTTGTTGATAAGAGTTCACATTTGGCTGTGAGCTGACAAGGACTGGTATTTGTTGCTGATGTTGCTGCTGCTGCTGCTGATGATGATGATGACCATTACCTGCTCCAGATTTCTGCATGTCCCTGTCGAGTGTCACATAAACCTGGCCTGGTTCAAAGAAATGTTCAAAAGTATTACTGTCAAATGTATAGCACTGGTCGGTGTAATTTAAATTTTAACTATGAATTGTATGTTTATAAACGTATCTCACTTTGCAATAATATTGGTAACTGGGAAACATAGGTGGTTATTCAAATGACACAATAATGTGTAGATTATCAATGTGATGAAGTTAATTTTCCAAAGTCCAAAGCAAGTCTGTGGTAATGTTAAGACTGATTCTTTCTTTTGTATGAATTTTGTTGGACAATTTCATAATGAAGTGAGTGAGTACAACAGCTGAAAATCCTAGGAACATGACTGAGACAAACTGGGATTTGCACCAACGATCATTGATTTCTGTTGTGCCCAATAAATCCAAATCTACACAACTGCTGGGCCACACTCAAGATCCAGGGTTTAAGATCATGGCACTAAACCATGGAACAAACCAAGACAAAAGTGTCCTTGTGTTATGGATATTAGCCACTCATGAACATCCATTGTTACTTCCATTATTGCATGAATAGATGCAAAATGTAAATAACTTATAAGAGATAATTTTATCCAAAACACAAGCCATCATTCAAGAATTTATCATGCCTACATCAACACCCATCCCCCATATACTGAGTATTTCCATCAAAAAATGTATGAGCCAATGATAATATAACAGTTATGAGAATATCGCACATAAAAACCGAAAAGACATAGTTATTTATATTTGATCCCTGCCCTGACATACTAATACTATTATTTACTTACTTCATTTCTTTGCCACTATAAATATTAATAAAGTGCCAGATAAATATTCTGAACTCATGGTAGGCTTACAGGCTTACCGTTCTGATTGACAACTTTGACATTTCGGCTACTCCGGGATTCCCTTGAACTGACTTCATCCTGACGTGAATCGTAACTACTTTGCAGATCCTCAACTCTGCTTATTGTGCCTGTTCTAAGCTCTCTGAAACATTATTTCACCAATGTTTTATGTTTCATCAAGAGATGAGCATGGCATTATATTACAATAAGCATTACTGATCCACAGGAAAGTTCGAACCAATTCTTTTCACTCTGCAAAATAATTTATTTGCTAGCACGATACATGCACTCTGGCTTGTACCATATGCAAATTATATCTTCTATACAAATTTACGTAACAGATTTGGCATAAAATATGTGTTTGTTTTCTATGGGATTTCTTTTCCATTGAAGAAACAGAAGTAAATTTCTAACTGCATACAAAAATGTATGTCTTTTCTGCAACCTATCGATTCCATGAAAACCACAAACCTGCCAACTGGTTAATTTACTTATGTTGGATAAGCCACCTTCTCTCAGAAAAATGCTCAGAGCTTGTTCATAAATAAAATCTTATAAATATTAAAGACACTATTTTACATATTTTTGACAATATTTTGGCCTATATTATATATCTTGGGGCATATGTATTCACTTTTGCTTCCTACTAATGCAATAAAAGACTTAATATCTTTTATGACTTGCCTGAAATTGACAACTGAAATTCCGAGGCAAACAACTTCCATCAAGAAAAGACTTGCCATGTATGGAATGTAAACAATTGCTCCATACACAGAAAACTGTTGAACATCACTTTTGCTGAACTGGTTTAAATCACAAGTTGTGCATATGTTTGGGCTCCAGACATTATCTGCTTCAGCGGCTAAATTCACAAGATGGAAGAAGATAAGAAGGTAAGTTATCTTTGTTTGATAGTTTGTTTCTATTTTTAAAAATAATATAGTTTTAACATTCAAACTAGATATGTGAACATTTAAGCTTTAGACCATCCTTGATATCTCCTGAGTATACCTTCCGATACATCTCCACGATACCCAGGATGCATCTACAGCCCAGCACAATAAGTTTATTACCTCCCTTGGCTGGCTTTTTATACAAATAGGTGTCAATGTTGGAAAGTTGAGTGAACCAATCACAACTCACTTTCACTTTTTAAATTATCTAACCAATTAAACTTGGCAACACAATTCATGCAGAGGTTCTCTGAAAGAGGTAGAAGGATTTCTTGAAAATTTTTTTTTAAAGTTTCAGACCTTTCAATTTGTCAGAATGATTTCTTCAAAAACCTTTGCAGCTGTGACCGCTATCTTTGTTGACACTAGCAAGCTTGGCTGCTCAGCTGACTGGCTACCGTGAGAATGCGGACAGTGCAAAGGGAGGTAATAATAAAATTATCAGGCCAACCCATAGATGCATCCAGGGCATAGTGGAGATTTATTGGAGTGTATAAACCGGAGATATTGAGCATGACTTTACACAAACTGAAGCTGCATAATAGGGCAGAATGGAGTAGCCTTGTGATTTTAGTGTTCGTTTGTCACCTGGGTTCAACTGCCCACATGGGTATAAAGTGTAATGACCATTTCAGGTGTCCCCTGCCATGATATTGCTTGATTGTTGCTAAAAGCAGCGTAAATCTAAATTCAATCAGTCACTTAAACATGATATTATGGTATGTTTCAATGCGTCCAAAGTATGCAAAACTAAACAATGTACTACACTATCATATTCTAATACACTGACCAGGGGGATTTTATTTATGTGCATATCTTTTCCCCTTGTGTATCCATACCCAATACCAAACAAGAAGCAATCTACATTCATTTATGGAGTTTCAGTACATGTAAGAACAAAAAAAACAAAACAACCAAAATTGTATTTGTTTCATAAGAATATTTATTAACTGTCGTATTATTGTGAAATTACATAACATGTAATCAACAAAACAAATTGGTGTACCAGTAAGACCATAACAGTCATCTCTTTTTCATCAACATCAGATCTAATCATATAAATGTTTCACAATCATAAACATTGCCTTCAAATGTTTTCCTGCAATCCTTGTCAAATTACAATTGTTCCAATTTCATCTCTGACTCATCAGATATCTGTTTTAAATGCTTGGAAAACCAAAAGGACATTAGGCAATGTTTATTTAAAAAATATAAATTAAAATCAAAAGACGATAAAGAAACCTGCATTTATGTGGCCATAAATTTGTATTTACAAGAACCAAGTTTATGTTCGAGTCAAGAGAAACAGGAGGGAAGAAGTGGGGAGATGGCCTTTGGACAGGTGGGCATGGGAGAGGTGGACGTGAGACAGGTGGATGTGAGACAGGTGGGCATGAGACAGTAGGGTGTGGGACAGGTGGGCTTGGAAGAGGAGAGCATGTAGTGAAGTCTGCATGAGAGAGGTGGGCATGGGAGAGGTGGACGTGGGACAGGTGGACGTGAGACAGGTGGGCATGAGACAGTAGGGTGTGGGACAGGTGGGCTTGGAAGAGGAGAGCATGTAGTGAAGTCTGCATGAGAGAGGTGGGCATGGGAGAGGTGAACGTGGGACAGGTGGACGTGAGACAGGTGGGCATGAGACAGTAGGGTGTGGGACAGGTGGGCTTGGAAGAGGAGAGCATGTAGTGAAGTCTGCATGAGAGAGGTGGGCATGGGAGAGGTGAACGTGGGACAGGTGGACGTGAGACAGGTGGGCATGAGACAGTAGGGTGTGGGACAGGTGGGCTTGGAAGAGGAGAGCATGTAGTGAAGTCTGCATGAGAGAGGTGGGCATGGGAGAGGTGGACGTGGGACAGGTGGACGTGAGACAGGTGGGCATGAGACAGTAGGGTGTGGGACAGGTGGGCTTGGAAGAGGAGAGCATGTAGTGAAGTCTGCATGAGAGAGGTGGGCATGGGAGAGGTGGACGTGAGACAGGTGGACGTGAGACAGGTGGGCATGAGACAGTAGGGTGTGGGACAGGTGGGCTTGGAAGAGGAGAGCATGTAGTGAAGTCTGCATGAGAGAGGTGGGCATGGGAGAGGTGAACGTGGGACAGGTGGACGTGAGACAGGTGGGCATGAGACAGTAGGGTGTGGGACAGGTGGGCTTGGAAGAGGAGAGCATGTAGTGAAGTCTGCATGAGAGAGGTGGGCATGGGAGAGGTGAACGTGGGACAGGTGGACGTGAGACAGGTGGGCATGAGACAGTAGGGTGTGGGACAGGTGGGCTTGGAAGAGGAGAGCATGTAGTGAAGTCTGCATGAGAGAGTTGGGCATGGGAGAGGTGGACGTGAGACAGGTGGACGTGAGACAGGTGGGCATGAGACAGTAGGGTGTGGGACAGGCGGGCTTGGAAGAGGAGAGCATGTAGTGAAGTCTGCATGAGAGAGGTGGGCATGGGAGAGGTGGACGTGGGACAGGTGGACGTGAGACAGGTGGGCATGAGACAGTAGGGTGTGGGACAGGTGGGCTTGGAAGAGGAGAGCATGTAGTGAAGTCTGCATGAGAGAGGTGGGCATGGGAGAGGTGAACGTGGGACAGGTGGGCATAGGAGTAGTGGGCATGCAAAACATTTCTTATATGGGAAATGAGATACTGCTAATGAATAAATAAAGTAAATTATTAGAGCATGTATTGAACGATAATGTATCTAAAATAGACTCCTCACTGGCTGACAGCCATCGAGAAGAAGGAAGAGGTTGAGGGAGAGATCATGGCCAAGGGAGGGATGGTTTGCAGGAGTATGCTGTCTAGCACATTACAGCCCATTCTACTCATAAAGGTTACCAGTCATATCTTCCTACAAACCTCTGTTTTAATACGACCCCTTCAAGGCGTGAGTGTTCTGGATTCCTGATTGGTTGCAATCAGACTTAGTTGTGACAACTGTGACATTGTTTCAAAAATGATCATTCGCAAGGCCTCAGTAATTTGCATATCATAGTGTATGCTTCAGGAAAACTGGAACCTTTTACCCAGCGCGATGTGCAAATGTTTCACCTGGACAGAAGTCAGTCATTTAATTGTCAGATCAATGGCATCTCCATTAGATTCTTGTGTGTCACATCAACGCTTGTCCACAGCAGATGAAGGATTTTTTAATGTCGCCACACGTGCTTGTGTTAGTCAAGCTGGATCTGAGTCCATGAAACACCTGTTCTGATTGAATAGAAAGAAGAGAAATAATTCCTGTTGCATTTTTTGATGCTAGGGATTTTTTGTGTGTACTGAGAAATATGGCCATATTAGAACAGAGGTTCATAGAAAAGGTATGACAAGCAACCTCTGTGGGAAGAGAATAATTACAGTCTGTGAGAACAGAAATTGGACCGAATTTCCTTGAAGGTTTACATGAGCACGAACAAAATATAACATTGCAATAGACAGATTAGCTAGCAGCAGGTGTTGATCCTTTTAACACTGCTATGTGAGCAGTACTTGTAAATTGATCTATATATTTATACAAGTATAGTTACGCATATTACACACATCCCAAAAAGTTCTGATGCCCCCAATATTCAATATATTTAAGTAATATATGGATCATATTATGAACTATTTTAATATTGAAATTGGGGTGTTCCAATTGGGGTGTTCCTTAACTTTTTGCATTGAGTACATAATGTAATAATCAATTTACCCAACAATAGCACAAGCTTCTATGTGTGTTTCACAGAAAAAATATATGATAACCTCCAACAAATATGTGATAAACTCTAACACATTAAAAACACAGAACAGAAATGCCTAAAAATAAATTTAGAAACTAGCATATAGCGAGCAACTTGGGAAATTTATTCAACAACTTATACTTTTCATGGTCTTAATAAAATATCTGCAAAAGCATGTTGGAAGAGGGGATCCCATACTGAAAGCACACATAATCCAAGACTGAAAATGAAACAAAATCTTTTGAATCTATCATAGTAAATGGTTTAATCGTTCACCATATTTGCTATCATTAGTATCAGTTTGGAACCTGTGAAGATCTAGGGTAGAATAGGTCCTCAGCAACCCATGCTTGCCACAAAAGGTGACTAAGCTGTCATAAGAGGCTACTAACAGGACTGGGTGGTCAGACATGGTTGACACAGGCCATCGATTCCCAACTGCGCATATCAATGCTCATGCTGTTGATCAATGGTGTCTGGTCCCAAATCGATCATTTACAGACAGCTGCCATACAGCTTTAATTCTGTGGAGTGTGGTGTAAAACTAAACTCACTTCTATGTGTTTAAGGTGTAATTTGAAAATAACATCACCTAGTGACCAACTGTTGGCAGAATTGAATGAGTCAATATATACAAACCATCTCTTGTTTTTCTAACATTGAGGACAATCTAGTTTTTATCCATGCAGAAATATTTGGCCAATTAATATTAATACATACCTATCAAAGTGATCTGTCAATATACTTGACACAGACTTTCCTACATCCGCGTCATCTTGTCTATTTTTCATTGATGTTGATTGGGATGCATTCATTCTCATGAATGCATCATTCCTGTGAAAAAAGGAATGATTTATATTAACTAATTTGTTCTTCATAATGACATTAAATATCATGATTAAAAAGATTACAAAGCTTGACTGACTGTGGTACGTTTCATAGTGAAAGTGTTAAATAATTACTCCTATCATAAATAATTCATTCTTACAAAAAATACCTCTGACACTGTAATATTTAGCAGGAACACGACGTTTAGCTTGCTGAACTATGTAATGTTACAAAATAAATACGGACGGAACTCTGGTAAGACTACAGAATACCGGACACCCTTGGCTATCTCTGAAAGGAAAAGTTCATTTGAATAAACTCGTATTCCAGCCAAGGCCTACATCGAGCACACCAAGGTATCGTGCGAAGACGTCATATGCTGGACTATGAAAGGAAGAGAGTCTACTTTTGGTAAGGGTAAGGTTTAGGTAAGGTTTAGGTAAGGTGTAGGTATCCGGTATTCTGTAGGTGAACTCTATCCCTTGGTTGCATGTGTTCACCCTGAACAATAAAAACAATGAAAGTTTTAGAAATAATTATTATACTGCTGCCTGGTACAAAAATCA
Source organism: Haliotis asinina (assembly GCF_037392515.1). NCBI lineage: Eukaryota > Metazoa > Mollusca > Gastropoda > Lepetellida > Haliotidae > Haliotis > Haliotis asinina. The sequence continues at coordinate 39,228,893 of NC_090286.1, forward strand.
TTATCATAGCCTTCTCACCTGTCTAAGAGCAACAAGGCAAACTGTTCGTCTGTCATGGTGCCCCTCTGCTTCTTCCAACGATCTATGGCCATTTTAATATAGACCATCTGTTGCCGACGCCCTTTTTGTGCAGCATTTCTTCTTTCTCTCATATCATTTGGCGAAAATAAAGTAGGCCTGCCTCTACCGTGTTTGTAAACACCCGCCGCCATTTTGTCTGGGACGAAGGAGTTACAGGCTATTTGTAAAGAGCGTTCCAAGGGACGCTACTCTCTGGCTATGGAGATCGCTTGAAATAACATCCAGGAGGCAGGCAGCGCGTGCACAGTCACTCGAACTCTTTCATTTGATATTGCAAGTTGAAAAATGTAATTTGTTTTGGAATAAATTATATTATTAAGCTGATAGTTGAAATGGCTGAGAGAAATGCATTCAATATTTTCAGAGGAGTGTGGTGTAATACTTTTGATTCATAAATTCTAAAGATGAAATCAACTATTTGAAATGTATTCAAAATGTTTTAAAAATTTGGTCCATGTGTTTAGCTAAATAACTGACTTTCTCCCGTGTTTCAGCTGACATGCCCCGTAGTCGACCAGTCGCGTGTATTTCACGATCGCATCGACCAGTCGCGTGTATTTTCAAAGGTTGTCTGCACGTTTCATTGCTCGCTTGTACTCGTCGGGTCGGGTCATTTTTTAATTTCAGAGTCTACATATGGAACCGGGCAAGTAGGAAATGCGCAAATTCTACTGCTCGTAATTATAGTACTTTCATGGGAGATATGATTGCCGAGAAACACTGGTAAATTGACCCTACTTCTGGTCTGTATCACTACCACCACCAAAGGCAAAGTTTGGGAAAGACATCGGTATAAAACTGAAATTAACATAGGTGAGGATTTTGGTTGTTCTTCACGTCCACCGTTTCTTATCTTTCATAAGACTATTATATTCTAGTTAACACATTAAGTGTCTTATCATTCAGTTAGACTGTGCTTTCTGTGTATTTGGGGAAAAGTTGAAAATAACCTGTAAGTTGGGGGTGTTCATTAATGGGTTTATTAACCAATAGCATATTTGGCTCACCGTGGCCCAACCCCTGGAAGTTAGGTCCACTAGCTTCTTGGATTCATCTTTACACTGGTACTAAAAGAATACCACACTGAAATACAGCGGTTTGTTTTCCTAAATGTACACACAAAAGTGAAAACTTGATGCCATGTCTACAATGGTGTACATAGATTTGGCGTTGTGTATGGAATATTTCATGAGCTGATTATATTGTCAAAAATGATAAATCAAAGTTCAGTCTCCAAACTTGAGGTAGTCTGCTGAAATGATAGTACATCTTCATACAGATCATTCGTGGCATAGGGTTTGTTCGATTCCCACAGCAGGTTATATTATAACAATACCACCTTTTGTTATTGACATGTTCCCGGATGTGTTCTACGCGTTATTTTACAAACGCTTCATTCAATATGGTCGCTACTTTGTGCTATGTACACACGATCGTGTTTTCAAACTAATGTCAAAAACGCACCTGCAAGATTTGCAGTAGTGTTCATGCACCTTGAGTAGATGGTCAACCAGTGCGACGTTGTTATCTTTTCGGAGACTTTTCAGTTCTGCCCATTGCGGGAAGCAAGTTCCAAGATGAATTCTCGTCATTTCTCTTCGCTTGTTTTCAGCCCGTTTACGTTCCCGCTTATGTTCCTCCGACACTCTTCTCCTACCCATCGTTACGTAGTTAAGTATCTGTAACCAAATCGATGAGCAGTCACGCTTGAAAAGAAATCACAGGACAAATTCCGAACAAAAGACAATTACTCCGCTGTTGATTAGACGCTGAAGGGAAGTAACCGTGTAATGTCACGTGTTTCAGTGACCTCCGGGAAGTACGTGTATAAGTGGAAGTTCGAATCCCACCTTTGCTATTTTTTGCCATAACGATCTTCACATCTCGAGAGCATTTAGTAAATGCATTTGTTCACGTAAAGTGAAACTTGCAATACTTTTTAAAACAGACCACGAAGTTACAAAATTTACACATCAGCACTTTAACAGTACTTTTATTCTGAGAAATTATAATTATGAAATGATGTGCATAAGCCTTACACAAGGTCAGATTAACACATTTTGGTTTTTGTAGTAACCTGTAGTCGAAAAAATAACATTCCATTCAGAAAGCTGCAAAATAATGACAAGATAATGAGAGGTTAAGCCAAACAGGTGCCCTCATGTCCTTTAAATGTGAATCCCCATATGCATATAACACATGATCAATACTCTGGTGGCCCAGCTGGTCTGAGTGAGTCAGCTGAGTTTCAGGAGACACTCAGCAATATTCCAACTATATGGAGAAGCTTGGAAGTACAGAAATACAGATTCTTGTACCATTGTCAACCCGGTACAATGGTACAAGAGTCTGTATCGAAACATCACTCTCACTAAATAAAGATGTTATCCATAAAGTTTGTCTATATTGCACATTTATATATTCCCCAGGTAAACCTGCTGACTGTCACTGTTTCCTCAGCTTCATCATTTGCGAATCCATTCAATCTGGCTCTTGCTCTAGGGTTGTAGACTGTATATTTAATTTACCTTTGTGCTTTGAGAGAATACACCTTGTTTGAGTCTGTGGTGTGTTGGTAGTCTATACTACTATATACTCTCCACGACTCGTTTACATTGGGGTAGTATATAACTAGGGTGATCGCCCCTTGGTAATGTGATGTGGGGCATGTAAACACTTCCATAATTGTTTTACCCCCGGTCTTCCATTTGAATGGACATCACACAGTTTGATGCTCATTTCTGAAGCAATATTTCATTCATTTATTCTAACGAGGGAGTTCATGCTGCAGACTGCATCAGTTGGGAAGAAGGCTAACCAGGTGTGATGCAGTTGTTAAATGAGTATCACCCTTGAATATAGTGACTGTACAGCATACATGATGTTGGAGAAAAGACTGATTCACCAATAAGAGGGAAATTTGAATTCAAACCCAGTAAGGCATATGGACAAAACAGAATTACAAGTACAGTTAATGTGATAGATTTATGACTATTCTCTGTGTCTCAAAGGCATAATGTTTGCAAAACACATTATCCAAGTAATCTGATGTGAAATAAAATCTGATATGTTGACTTTATGATAATGAAAAAACAAAAAAATTCAAAAACATTTTGTCAGAAAGTTTATTAATTAAGCTGTACTATTTCTACATGAAAACGAACCATGTAACATAACAAAAGAAAAATCAAACTGACTTGTAAGGCAACACTGTGCCATAAACATAAATGCTAGGCTTCATCATGTAATCATGTCAGCATGACTAGGTGAATAAAATCATGATATAATTTTTCTTTGTAGTCCATTTTATTCTGGGACGAGAAGGATTTGTCTGTTACGTGAAACAATGATGACTTGTTTGAAAACACTCAGTAACTGTAAGTCATTGTGAAACAGATACGCCTTACACTGAGGGGACATATCATCTTCCCAAGGCAATGGTGATAACTGATTGTGAAAGCCAGGTTCCAATGCTGACGAAATGGGCTGGAAATTTGTGGATTGATTGTAGAGCCACCAGAGGCTATTCCAAGTTATGTCTCTCTCCTACTGACAAGTCAGATTCCACCTTTCACATTGTTAGTATTGCCCTCAAACAAAATGGCAGAGCCCATTTAAAAATATGTGACTGCTGTGACTTGCAAATAACACCCACAGTGTTATAACTCAAGGAAAGCATCAGATCACTTGTGCACCTTGACAAGTAGCACATTCTGCAAATCCTGCAGTTTTCAGCAGAGCAGTTGATATGTTGTTAATCTTGGTTTCATTAAGCCGCTTTGATTGGACTATGCATAGACACATTAGACCAGCCAACCTAACTCCGTAATTCAAGCCCAGTTCATCTTTCATGGTCAGTTAACTGCCTTCTTACCTTGGGAAAATGGGAAAGATAATAAACCAGCCACATTAAAGCTGTGAAATTAGCCAATGTTTCCTTTACATAAAAATACAAAAAAAAGACTATACAAGTATTTCAAAGTACCTTTTCATTACTGTGTGTGATAAATCCTAACTCAAGAAGAAGAATATTCTGTGGACACAAGTGTATGTAACCAGTACTGAATAAAGTTTATTCAAATATGCCTTAAAACAATGTTTCTTTGACAGGCTTTTCACAAATTTGACAGTATTCATATGTATTGAAGAAAAATAAATTGTGCATGATAGAGCACATCAATGAGCCAGGCAGTAACTTAAGCCATATGACTACCATATATTTGACACCATAAACTAGGGTTCAAATTAAAAAGAACATGATTTTATTGCAGTTTTAGGAATATTCAAGCCGGGTAAACCAAAAATGTACTTCACACATAACAACGAGGGTAATCCAAACCAAACTTTACGCCACAAGCAAAAGCTTCAACTATCAGGCAACTCAACTGCCTCCTTTCCCCTCAGAAGCAAAACATTCTTATTTCATGTCATGATGGTTTCAGAAAATGTCAAAACTGATCAGCAAATGTTCATGGTCCAACACTGGATTCAGCAACATCATTTCCCCAGATGTAGTATTGCTATTGCTGTAAAACTGCTGAATGGGCAAAGTACTATCATTGTGTAAGTTATCCTGCTTGTTTGGTTCTTTAGGTTGGGCAGTGGGTACAGGTGCTACCCCTCCATCCCCCTCAACAATTTTTGCAGACTACTTCTTCTGCTAGTGCAAACCTTAATTAATTACTGCCCTGTTGTTTAAAAACTGGCAAGCTAAAGGCAGTAATTGTAAATGTAAAGAATTTGACCAAATGCCTCTCATTGTAAATGTAAAGAATTTGACCAAATGCGTCAGTATTTTCTTCTCATATAAACAGAATCTCTTCAAGGCAGTAGTACAGGAAGGGAAATGTTATACAAATCTTTGTACAAATTGATTAATGTCTATGAATCTAAATGAAGAGCAACACATGAACATGATATGTGTGAGTCATGTAAATAAGTACAACTCTAATGGACCGTCAACATTAACTACCGGTAGTATATTGTCTCTGTAACAACCAACATGTCAATACATGACCATGCACATCAATTATATGTTTGATAGGACCAGTACAACACTCTTGAGATTCAGGCATTTCAGTTCAAAATTATTTAATGCAGCAGTGACAGAACACTGAGTTTATTATCTCTTTATACTTGCCACAAAGGACCAGCTGCCAACCTTTATCTTGATCACAGTTTGCAAAAAATGTTACATAAATGCAATCATCCTGGTAATTCTAGCTATGATAACATAACATATGTGTATGAATTCATGAGAAATCTGATAACAATAAATGACATATACTACTCAAATAAAGGTAAGGACCACCTGACAAATCTGTCATGCCATAAGCTCTTGTAATAAGAAACAGCTGTTTCTTTACCTGTATTGAGTAGTATACAGTATATAGACTTCAAGTAACATAACCAAATATCTGCAGCAATCCAACCAAACCCATGCAACCTACAGTACAAGTATGCTATTGTACATACAAATGATGTATCATATAGAGCAAAATACAATATCGTATAAGCCATAGTAATTGAAAGCTTTCATACCAGTCACCACTATCTTGATTTATTGGAGTATTCATAGTGTTCTACTAAATGAACATTTTCAACTCCTAGTCAACAGATGGTTTCCTGGCTCCCTCATTAGCAAGTTTGTCTGCAGCCTCATTTCCAGGGTTACCTTGGTGCCCACGAACATGCATCTGTAACAAAGTACGTAAGTTTACAGCCTTGATGTAATAACTAAAAAACATCTCATTCTTGCTGTCAAACAGTAAACTTTTATAGCAGAGGATCCTTGAACATTTTAGAAAAGAACCTTCAATAACTGCAGCTTAATTCCTTATTTTATTTCAAAGTATTTTCTCTTTTGTTCAGTGAAAATGAAATATGTCAGTTACTGAGAACTCAGATACTTCAGTTAAATCAAATGGCAGGACTGAAAATTAATCCTCCAAATCTGTTATGTTTGAAGAACGTCCATTTTTCAAGACACAACAGATCAAGTTTGGTGATACTCATCATATCTGACTCCTTTAGATACTGTGGGGAAAAATAAGGGAACACACAAAAACACAAGAGTTCCTTTATTTTCTTCCCAGGTTTCTTCACAAGCTGTGTGATACATAGCTTCAGATAAATCATAGTAATTACTATTTTTTCCCTCAATATTGACCTCAGTCAGTTCTGCATAACCATCGATTAACTCATTTTATGGTCGAAAATATTTACATTCAAAGCTTTATTTGTTCTACCATTCTCATTATACCCATAATTATGCTTGTGGTAAAGATTTTATCTAGACGATCTGAATGGGTTGCCTTGATGCTCACCCATTTGACATTGATGCCTTGAAGGACCTCGTCCAGTTCCTGGATATCCTCCTTGTTAGCTACCTCCGTTCCAGCGGCAGTCTTCCATCCCTTCTTCTTCCACCCCTTCAACCACTTGGTGATGCCTGCACATAAACATGCTCACACTATATCCTCTACACATAGCTCTGAACTTTGCTTATTATGAGCAAACAATACTGAATCTAGTAACAATGGCAGGATATAACTATATCATGACACCATGTCATTGAAAACTAGAAACACCACAGTCTCTAGATGGGGCTCCCAAATAACAACACAAACAAATCAATTAATATTTCAAAATGGACTTCTAGAATATCTCTAGAAACTGATGATCCTTAATTAAAGTCTTTATTTTCTAACAATGTCCTGAAGTTCAAAACTACTAAAATCAAAATGTTATATCAGTTATTTCTCTTACCATTAAACTATGTGCAAATAAACTGAACAGTAACTCACAGTTGATAAGAAATTCACTGTCAGTATTGATCACCAAGTTCTTGAGACCCATTGACTTGGCCTGCCGCACAGCCTTGGCTGCTGCCTGAAGACAACATATCAGTCAATTATGTACAGTTTCATCCTCTGAAGAATGTCAGTTAGGAGATACTACATACAGGGTATTATATGTTATCTGCTGAGTAAGGGAGGGAGTCAGCGAGCAAGTTAGTTAGTTTGATTTTACATGGCTTTTAGCAATATTCCAGGAGTAGAGGGTACACCAGAAATAGGCTTCACATCATGTACCCATGTGGGGAATCAAACTCGGGTCATTTGTGTCAGCGAAACCTCTAACCAATGGGCTCCCCCTGTTATCTGTACAGACTAACTGTTAATACTCACATGTATCTCAGCTCTGTTATTTGTAGGTCTGCCACCCAGCCTTTCTGAACAATTACTGGAAACAAGCCCAACACTATATGTAATATGCCATTAAAACAAAACACATTTATAGACATGTCTGTATATACAGTGTTCCCAGAAATTATTGAGAAAAGCTTTGTTTTTTTCTAATGATGCTAAGATTGGAAAAAGGGCTTTCACTATGCACTAAGCATACTAAATAAGGGAGACAACTCTTGAAAGCTTAGAAGGCAGCTCATTACATCAAGAGTTATCTCCCTTGTCTGAGCAGACGGCTTCCTGTATTGACATGGCAGAATTTACCGCAAGAGAGAAAAGAAAGCTAATTCTAGATGATTTTGAAAGGGGTGAGGCTGATGCTAAAGTGTTAGCTTGTAGACATGGTATTCCTCTGTCTACAGTATACAGAACTTTGAAGAATATTCAAACAGGAACCGGGATAGAGCACAAAGCAGGGGCAGGTCGGCCTAGGAAATTCAGTGTTGTGGATCGCCGAAGACTTGGGCAGATTGTGAGTACGGGCAAATTGAAAAGTGTTGAGAACATCAGAAATGAAATGATTAGCAGAGGAAGTCCTCAGGTATGCAATGAAACAGTTAGGCAGGAATTACAGAGACTTAACTGGGTGAAAAAACGTGGAATTCCCTCGCCGTTGATGAAAGATGCACAAAAGGAAAAACGTTTAAACTGGTTTCGGGCTCATGAAAATCAAGATTGGGATAATGTTTTCTTTTCGGATGAAAGTTCTGTTTGGCTTTTCCCTAATTGTGTGAAAATTTGGACCAAAGATACTGTCAAACCTATCTACCAGCTACCAAAACATAGCCTGAAGTTTCACATGTGGGGTGGCATATCGGCTCGCGGAGTGACGCCATTGTGTGTTTTCACGGGAAACTTGACAAAAGAAAGATACGTTGACATTCTAAATGGTCACCTTCTTCCGACAGCACAAACATTGTATGAAGATGATTGGATTTTCCAGCATGATAATGACCCAAAACACACTACGCGCTACACAAAACAGTGGTTGTCGGGCGAAAATGTTCAAGTTTTAGACTGGCCCAGTTACAGCCCAGACCTAAACCCAATTGAGAATGTGTGGGGAGTCATGAAGGACAGAATAAACCAAAAGGGACTGAGAAATATTGAAGATATGAAGGTCGAGGTGGTCCAATATTGGGATACCCTGTCACACGATTACCTACAAACTTTGATGGGTAGTGTGCCTAGGCGTATTCAGGCATGCATTGCTGAGCGAGGAGGTCTAACAAAGTACTAAAACAAGACTGAGACTGTAAAAGCATGATGTTTTAACATGTTGATGTAAGTAAAACGCCAGAAGTTAATAAACGTAATGAGTTACATGACGCAACATGATTCTCAATAATTTCTGGGAATACTATAAGTTTTCTTTGATTTCTCGAATTATTGGTTTTAGTTACTGGAGCAGTCTAAGTAAACTTAGTCTCAGTACTTTTCGTTAACTCCACTACTGAGTCTAACAAAACAGTAATGGGAGGTAGTGTCAGGTAACCTTTGAGATTGACCGATCAGAACACAGCTTACCAAATCGTGAAAGTGGACATTCACACATACATTTAGAACTTTTACCATGGAAAGGTTTGTACCAGACGATTCCAATTGCTATTTTCCATACAATCGCTACTGGGTAATGCACATGGAGCATGCTACAATATTGTCAACAGTGATTAAACAGTCGCTGAAAATAGCGTTTTTATCAATACAGTCGTGCCCCGTTTATCCGAAACTATCCGGAAAACTCGCCTTCTGAACGAAAATTCCTTAAAATGAATTCATAACGTTGTAAAATTACTCACCTATCCGGCAATCCGGTTTCCGTAACCGTACTGTCATTTTTACATACAAAACACTAAATTATGTACATTCTTGTCTCGTATATCCGGATGGCTGAGCACCTATACGTTTACACACGCAATTACCGAGGGCCTCGCGTGACGTATCAAAGAAGTCGGCAGTCTTCTGAGTAGCAAGGTGACACTGAGTTAATTTTGAGGCGTGTCAATTTGTGGGTCACTATAATTAATTAATCCAGACTTGGACAGCTGTGAGCGAGAAGACAATTGCTAACTGCTTTCGTCATGTGGATATTATCCAATCAAATGATTACATGGCCTTGTCGGAACTTTGCGAAGCACTACGATCCTATGCACAAGTTGCAACTGCGACTGTTACTGCTGATGATCTTGTTAATGTCAACAGTGACGAACTGACCGGCGAAAGTCTTCGCTTTTCTACACAGCCAGTGCTAAAAGCTATGACTGATTTCTTCAAGCGAGCATTACTGCAAGAAAGGTATGAGACATTTTATGCATGCACTGATATTTGTTTATGTATCATCAATAAAGATTATGCCTGATGCCGACTATGTTCGTTTCCTTGTACGTTTCTTTGTACATATGGCCCGTGATTCAGATATCAGAAAATTCGCTTATCCGGACAATTTCAATAAAAACACAAGTGTTCGGATAAACGGGGCATGACTGTATTCATGATGTCATCTTACTTGTCAGTTAGCTAATGGTAACCATGTCATCAAAAGCCCTAAGCATATATAAACTGCAGGTCAAATACCTGTGTTTTATGCGGATTTTTGCTTATTGAGGGATCGGTGTCAGTGATCAGCGAATTTCTTAAGTCCTGCCAAACCCCAAACAGTAGCTGTTGTCTGACTGGTTTAGTCTGTTCAGCCTTCTCACGTTTGATTGGACAGTCACAGGTCACTCAAAAGATTACCTGACGCAACCTCCTACTAGATTTTGTTGAACTCAGTAGTTGAGTGTAACGAAAAGTACTGAGACTAAGTTTACTTAGTCCGTTACTGGAGTTGTGTTTCGTATCTAGTTTTTGTTTTCATTTCTTTAAATTTCTGTCCAGTTATTTCACATATACTTGTGATAAATACATCATTTTCAGATTGTTCAGTGTTACAAGTTGGCAATAACATAGTATATCTGCACCTCCCTGTTACTCACTAATTGCCAAGAAGTCCTGTAGGGCAACAGCATGAACAGCGATCTGTGCAATTGGGAGCTAACCACTAAGCCTAACCACCCAATCCCATTTGTCAACAAGATTTTAAGAGAAACATTAACACATTTACTAGCGTTGTGGACTTACTTCTTGTGTCCAGGGCCCCAGAAGACCCCTATCCCAGCCACTGCTCCCTTCTTGCCATTGTTGAAACATGCCCCGTCAGTGTAGACTGAGGGAGCACTGGGGTCAGTGAATGGAGTGCCTGTTCATGGAGAAAACTATCCTCAGAAATAATCACTGAATTAACTCTTAGGACATTTGCTTTCAGATGAGACTTTAATTTAGAAGACAAATAATCTTATGATATATGAAATGATATATTACTTTACCTTTAGAGCCAGTGTAATAGTCACTGCTAGCCTGCTAGCCTGAGGCTAGTAAAAATCTAGATGGGCCAGTAAATCTTCCAATCAGTGGCATGAAGGGCTAGTGAATTTGTGTGGGGTCATATTTGGAATATATCACTCTCTCCCCTGTTAAGCTATAAAGCTCTTATAAATTATGCAGAATTATGGTCTGAAAACTGGTATTTTAGCTTTTTGTAATCTTTTGGTTAGTTTCTACATTCATATTTTTGAGCTACTGAATAATTTTTTGGGCTAGTAACTTTCAGGCATAACTAGCCCGACTGACAAGCAAAATTTGGAAACAATTTTGCACACTGTTAAGAACTACTACTCACACCAGTTCAACATCAGTTCTGATGAATCTCCACTATACCCTTGATGCATCTACGGCTCGGCCCAGTGAATATATTACCTCCCTTTACTGGCTCTGCATTCTCATATGGGCTTCACATGGGGAACTGAACCCTGGTTTTCAACATGACAGGTGAATGCCGCAAACACTAAGCTACCATACCATATAAGGTTAGGGATCATATTTACAAATAAACTGAAGTGTACCCACCCGACCAGCCTGAAGCATCAGAGGAGTCTTCAGTTTTAAGTTTCTTGCTTCCTTTGTCCGATGGTCCATCGGAGCTGGATCTCTTTAGGCTGGACCCTGAAACTGCTTCTTCTAAAGTATCAATCTGCTCACAAAGAGTGGAATAGGTTGATGTCATCTGTTCCAACTGACCCTGTAGTTTTTTGGCTGTTTTACGTACTGAGTTCAAGGCAGCTGTAGCTTTAGAGTCTGCCATACTTGGCATAGAATAAAAGCGATTTGAAAAGGCACTTTCACCTGGGACAAGAAAAGAAAAATGAAGTAGTAACATCAGTTTTGCTTAAATTTTTTACAAAAAATAAAGTCTGATCTAAAAGATAAACTGTCCAGTTTAAACTAACAAATATACACATCAGTGTTTCATATTAATTCATTAGTCAAGGACACTGGATTGTAATCCATGGTGTCTTACTTGTACATTAATGCAGTGATGATATTAAACACATCCTTTTGAAAGTCAATATCCTGAAAATGTCCTTGTGCAATTTGTCTAGCAAAATCATCTAAAAGGTATATAACAGATTCAAACATCTTTTTACAAACAAACTGTACAAGCATGCAAGTACAAATGGCTGCAACTTGGATACAAACACAATACTATGATAACCTGCTCGTAGTGGTTTCAGTGGTCAAAGGTTTCAGTGAAAGTTGTTAAGATCGAAACATACTTGCAGGTACATGGTATTACTGCCTCCATCAAACAATAAGGAGATTGTCCAGCTAGAACTGTATGTACTTATGCAGGGTGTGGTTTGTATACATTTGATTACCATAGGGCATGATTCTGGGTACGTACAAATAAGCCTCTCTTTGTACATATACAGAAGCCACAGTCCTATTTTAATTAATGCATGAACATCCCATCCTGTAAACACACCTTGAAGGTGGACAATGCCTCAGATAGTGCCCATACATCATTATGCAAACACAGTCTTCACTGAAAACAATACTGTCACTGGTCAGTTTCCTAGAAAATGAACCATTAAGTAACTATCATATTTTCAACATTTTCAATTCTGAAAATAATTGAAGGAAAACAAAGTTGAAATTCTGTGGATAGTGAACAAAGAAAAGAATTTGCGTAAAGTAATACTAATGATCAAACTATTCATTCAACAACTTATTTGCCTTTGATCTATGAAGCAATTCAATTACCAGTTTTACTCACCCGAATTAATAAACTCTAGGGCTAGATCTTCAGTTGCAAATTTCTTGTACCTTGCACTGGGAAATTCAGATACTTGTGCCTTACACTCCAACCTAAAACATAAAAAGATCAGTAGTACCTAAGGAATGCTTTGTCCACTCATGAACCATAAAGATGACTGGTAAAATAATACTAATAAATAATAAAATAATCACTTGGCTTCCTTTATGCAATCTGTGGGAATAATCGTATGATGAAAGCATGTACTTCATGAGTCATTACCTGTACATTCAATATTGTACACATTTTAAAGTACATGTACACTATTTTCTATTCAAATGGGTTTGTGAGGTCTAAAAAAATATAATTTCATTTCATTGTTGAGCATGCATGCATGCATGCATGTATGTATAAAATTGGATGCAGAAAAGAATGTATAATACATCCCATTAGTAATGTAATAATTCATCAATAGTATCAATGTCTGCAAATATGCAATATGATTGCATCGATAGAAAACAGATTTAGGCAATATATCAGGATATTTATGCTGTGTCAGAGGGTCCATCGATGTATCCCCATGAGAGACAATATATCTCATATAACTTCAATACTACTTACAGTTGTAAGGAGTATTGCATTAAGTATAGAGGAGAGTCTTTGAAATTCACTTGAATTCTAAAAACGTATTGAAATATATTAAGTGAAAGAATGTGAACATTTTTCAAAATCTGTGAATATTTGTCTTCAAGTAATTAAAGTATGTCTAACAACTATGTACAATGTCTCAGCTTTGTGTTGGAGGAAAAAAAGGAGAGGATGAAAATTTGAAAGCATACCAAGAGTTTTCTTCAGTTGTTATGAATTTTGATATAAATTACACTGAATTATTTGTGAAAACATTGCTGCAGAAACACATCTTCTAAACAGCCCAAGGTGAGTGAGTGAGTTTAGTTTTACACCGCACTCAACCATATTCCAGTTGTAAATAATGGAGTCAGGACCAAACAATCCAGTGATCACCAGCACAAGCATCGATCTGCGCAACTGGGAACCAATGACATGTGTCAACCAAGTCAGCGAGTCTGACCACTCAATCCTGTTAGTCGCCTCTTACGACAAGCATCATCACCTTTCATGGCAAGCATGGGATGCTGAAGGCCTAACTTCACAGGTCAAACAGCCTGAGGGAAACTTCAGATTAAAATTTATAGTAGTAGTAGTTCTTTATTTTAGCTTCATCTTGTACATACATAAAATGTACATTTACACATAAATTTATAGAGCTGTGCATGCACCATATACCAGAAATCTATAAGCGTCATAAAGTGTCATAAGTATTAAACATGGATAAAATGAGTAAAATAACTACATAAAATTATACAGGTGAAATAAAACACATACAAGCACATACATAGTATCCATGGTCAACAGACAGTCACACCGAGATACACTAGCACAGATGTTATAAATCAGATCAAGGTATACTTAATATGTGTGAATGTACTTTTGATCACTGGATTATCTGGTCCGGACCCATTTTTTTATAGATCATATGGCTGGAATATTGATGAGTGTGGCGTAAAACTAAAGTCATTCACTCATTCAGCATTACATACTTAACCTTTATTAGATGTAAAGCTTTTCAAGTGTGTGTGTGTGTGCCTGTGTCACTAGTTCAGTATAACAACTGAAGTTTCCATAACTTTAGCAATCATATCTGTTCTGTTTTTACAAACTGGAAGGTATCAGGATACGTATTGTAATGCCACCATTGCATCGTGATGATACTTGTCTTCCAAGTTCCTTGCTAATACTTTCATGAAATATCGTCTTGCCTCATAAACTGGTATTGGGATATTGTCTTGCCGCTTAGGCCACAATACAGAGCTCTACATATCATGGGATGAACAATGACATTCACTGTACCCATGTCATGAGAAGGGTTATAAAGGCCCAGACGATATAGAGATTATGTGATCTACCAGTACTGTATGCTGTCCCAATTCATTACTTCAAAGGACATTCATATTCCTGCAGTGTAAAGTGTGAGACACACAAAATGACACAATTCTTAGAAAATACAAAGCAAGGGTTCTGTAAGTAACATTCATAACAATACATATCGAAATAATTATAATATTCTGTTAGATATCAGTATTTGCACAAAACATATCCGCCAGTGTCCAAACGGAAGGACCACACCCAAACACATGTGGTGTCATTAACAATGTAATCAATTATATATCGCCCCTAGACCATATTTCATGGGGTGGCAGCCGCAATCGTCAAGTGGAAGAAATTGTTGCTGACTATATCTATAAGCAGTAATACAAACAATACACACTAAATGTACGTAGGCCGAGTGCAGTTCCTTTTGCTCCCTCTGTCCTTTGGCGCCAAGAAGCGTGTATCACATTCCCCACTTCCAGTTCAGGCTGACCTACCTCTGCTTTATATAGCTAACGCCTACGCTACACACTTCAAAGTCTGTACCGGTTACTTACTATTTGGAAAGAGTCACAATATTATGTCTGATCGAGGGAGCTATAGTGTTACCAGTATTTGGTCTTCAAGAATCTTCTCGTTCTGAAGCAAAGTCTGACGCATAAACCGATCTACTTTCGGTATTTCCTAATTATTTCCTAGTTTCGATGTTATGCTCTAATTTAAACGGAAACTTTAGAGTCAGTGAACCATGTCATAAAACGTCTGTTACCATGATTTATATATTCCTGGATTTCTTCCAACTCTGACAGCATAAAACATACTATTCCTAAAGAAATGGTAACTTTCTGTTGCGAATTTTATGCCCACTACGAATGATCGAGCCCACGAGGACATTCGTAGCAGACAGCTTCTGCATCGGTACTACTGTCTTAACAACTAACTTACATTGTTACGAACACCTCTTTAATATTCATGTTAAATACCTTCATGAACTTTCAGCAATTGTTTGATAAAAACTAACACATTTGAATTTTTGAAATGAAAATAGCTTTGTCCCACGGGCGTCAAAACAGTCAATTTGTAACAGAAAAGATTTTATTTACAGTTCTATGAGTTGGTTTGGAAAATAGTATTTGCGTTTATGCGGCATGAAGAAATATATTTTTAAAACAAGCCATGAAAGGCCAAATTACTCCATTATATTTGTACAATTATGAAACTTATGAAAAAAAAACAACTTTAACATTGATGGTACATTAGTGATCATCGTCAACCGGAACTCACATTCACTGCGCACCTGACTTTGACGGTCCTTTTCCGCCGTCGCCATTGCCGAGGGTTAGTGAATGTCATTGGGACCAAGATATATTATCAAAATAAACCACAAATTCATGAATCTTATGTAGAATCATTGCCCAGCCATGTGCAGAAATGCAAGTCCAAACCATCGGATTAAGATTGTGACGTAGATGTTTAGCTATAAGAGAGATGTACCGTGGATTAGTCCGGACTCCTCATTCATTTGCACATGTTTATCCAAGAAATCCGAACAGCATTTGTCAAAGCAGCACGTTCCATGTTCTCCACATGTTCACGGGTAGCTTGAGTAGGACAGATTTCACTGAAAATAATCATGGCTTAATCATCGTTTTCAAAATAATGCAGGAATCTCGTCAATGATGGATCACAAGATTAGCAAACACTGATCTTTATCCTAATAATATCTGTAGTGGGAGCAAGTAAATACTGGCAAACGTAAGGACGCAACAGGTGTAATTCAGGTGCAACAGTATACAATGCACTTTTACAAGGGCATGTCTTTAATGTATGAATTGAATGTTTGTTAGAATGCTTGAACGGAACAGGACTTCTGTCATGCCATAATGAAATCATGCCACACTCTGTGTGTGATGTTTATATATCCTAATTCAGACACAATCGGTCCATTGAAGATGTGCCATAAACACATTACCACTGTATACATATATGATAACAATTCACACTTCCATAACACACTCTAACAGTGCTGAAACTGAAAGTGTTGTCAGTATGCATGCACATGGAATGGACTTCAGCGCTACATAAATTACCACATATATATACACACCCAGATATAAGTGGGGAGTTCTGTTGATATACAGTTTTTGTATTATTAATGTGAGTGACGATTTGGTATAGCTGCTGACACTGTTGTTAAACATCACTTGTTTCATAATGGTGTTAGCAGCTACACTGAAACTGTTACTTTACATATTATTGATTGCTCACATTGTTTAGATTGTTTAAAAGTGATGATTCTCTCTTGTAAAGTTACAAAGAGGGTGTCAGTTCAGATTTTGGTATTTTCAATTACAGAAGTAGGTCCCACTTGGAATAATATGCAAGTGATTGAACAATTTTTCTTGGATTTCAGATGTATTCGGCTAGCGCTAAAATCATCAAACCCCAAGGGGAGAAACCTGATGACTTTGAGTCATCAATCTCTCAGGTATGTTTCAAATTACACTTCCTGTTTACTACCTGTAGGTGTTGTACAGTTGTATTTTTGATTAGGCAAGTTTTCATTATTGTTAGTTTACCAAGATCCATTTGCTATTAATAATCCCTCAGTTTCATAGTTAATGGCTAAATATCTGTTCAAAAAACATAAATATTTCTCTCTCTCTCTCTCTCTCTTTCTCTCTCTCTCTCTCTCTCTCTCACACACACACACACACAGAGACACACACACAAAATGATCTGACTGAAGGACCTCATTTCATTTAGTGTTCCTTTGTCTTCTGGTTTGGAAATAGCAGAGGGGTTTGATTCAGTGTTCTATGTTAACATGTGTAATAGTCTTTAATTGTTTTTCTTTGTTTTAGAAACTGTTGTTTCTTCAGCATTTTGCTAAATTAATCAGTGTCAGCATGGTCAGTTCTTTTTTTTCTTTGTACAACAGGCTCTGCTTGAGCTGGAGATGAACAGTGACCTGAAGGCTCAACTTAGGGAACTCTTCATCACTGGAGCCAAGGTGAACTTCAACATCATGCCTTGTCTTCAAATTATTCCTTAACACATGTCAACAGTTTTGACTAAACTCAATTTGGAAATTCATTCAGTACAATAGTAAAAACATTTTTGGTAAACATTCAGTATTTACTTCCCATAATTTACAAACACTGCATGTTTTTCTTTCCTTGGATAAATATATAGTGTTATGATTGGGGATTGTCTTATGATTGTGCTGAATGTATTTTACGATTATCAGTTTGATGTAAATGTTTGCTGTTGGTTCATCCAGGAAATAGATGTCCAAGGCAAGAAAGCCATCATTATCTTTGTGCCAGTGCCACAGCTGAGACAATACCAGAAGATCCAGACCCGTCTTGTCAGAGAGCTGGAAAAGAAATTCAGTGGCAAACATGTCGTGTTCATTGCACAGGTTTGTTTTCACTGTCCAGCTTTCAACATCCTTACAGTGTTTTGTTTCTTTGAGGATTTACCTCTCCTGGTTTTTTTTGGGGTGTGTGACTGGTGAGCGGAGATCATGTTGCAAGAAGCAAAAGAATTCAGTGTTTACAATATGACCTTCCATCTGAACATTAATCTGTAGTGTGACCACTGACTTCCCAAGTGTGTGTGTTTTTTCACACAAAAATGAAATCATTCAGATGTTTCATGTTGCCTAAGTCTTCAAACTTTGACAATTTGGAATTTCTTCAGATAATAAACATATATTCTGTATTGGGACCCAAGTGATAGGCACTGCAGTTTAACTGAAGCTTTGCCTCAAAATATGAGTTTACATGACCTAAGGTAATACATTTTCCCATGCTTAGGCCATTACTTGGGCATGTTAGAAACATTTCTAGAATTGTTAGCATCATGCTCGTGCTCATGGATTTCACAAATAGACAACGTCTGAAAGCAGTATTACATTGGACATTCCTCCAGCATTAACCTTACACCTTGAGATATTAAGGGAATACTGTTTAAAGGTTGTTAAAACCAGTCCAAAAGTTTTAATCTAAGATGCTTCAGTGAAAGATCAAAGGCGCTGACAATACTTTATCAGACGATAATATGCACTTTTTGCGTTGCGTCACAATGTGTTGACGTCACTGCACCATTCCAGTCTGCATTACAGATCCGTGAAGGTCCAGGGTTTGAATAGGCCTTCAGCAACCCATGCCTGCCATAAAAGCCGACTATGCTTGTCTTAAGAGGCGACCAACGGGATCGGGTGGTCAGGCTCGCTGACTTAGTTGACAAGTGTCATCGGTTCCCAATTGCGCAGATCGATGCTCATGTTGATCACTGGATTGTCTGGTCCAGACTCCATTATTTACAGACCGCTGCCATATAGCTGGAATATTGCTGGGTGCGGCGTAAAACTAAACTCACTCACTTTTACATTACATGACAATGTAACTGATGTCACGATGGATGTCAGTTGCCATCGCCTCGCACAGCCTCCCACTGTAAACTACTTTGTCGCATCCCATTTCTTGGTTTGCAGTTGCATGAAACAGCTAACATCACTGGTGGAAACATTATGTTTATGTTTTCCGAAGGATAAAATGTCTCATAGTACGACTCAAAATTTTACAGAGACATGGTAATGTTTGCAATGTTTACATTCCCACAATGCAATCTTGGGATGTCGCATGACTAGTCATATTCACCTGAATGTACGGATCTAGACTTGATATGTTGAAATGAGACGGTCATATTGCCTTGTAGGGTTTACGAGAATCAGATATAATTTTAAATGAACTTGAGAAGATATTTAACCCGAACATAAACCGTCACCAAACTGTTCATCATTTGTTTTTCTAGTAAAGTTTGTCTTAAAGTAGGGGGCCGACACGTCAAAAGAACAGCGTGTCAGTTAGCCTTGTGTGAGGATTCTTAATTTAGGTCACAGACACCGTCATTTGTTTTCTGCCGTAGATCAATCGAAATTAGGCTTAGAAATTATTAGGAAAGAAATACAGTTTGTTCTACCATCATGTGTAGTGTAATAAAGCACACTTTTGCCCTGAACTATTATAGCTAAAGCACTATACATGGTGGTAGAACAAACTGTATTTTTAAATGTGTAATCTTGTTTCAGAGGAGGATATTGCCGAAGCCTACGAGGAAGAATAAGGGGAAACTAAAGCAGAAGCGACCAAGGAGGTAAGATGCTTTTGGATGCATCAAGTCTCCATTTTTTTAATGGCATAGTTGAGGGCTTTTCATTATTTTTAAAAACCATGATGACACGCCCGGAAAAAAGTTAACCATCCGTTGGTTTTATTTGCAACCTATTTTGCACACCTAAACTTAACAGCTAGACTGGAAAGGGAACTAGTCCATGAAGCAGAGTGCCTCTGATCTGAAAAAAAAATGTGATAAAATTTACACTACTGACTAGGTGTACTCTAGTGTCAACATTTTAACAGTCCCTGTTTTGAGAGATCAGGGCCTCACTTGCACAAAGCAATCTTAGCACTACAATGATGGTAACTCCTGTTCTCCAACATAGGATTAAGATAGTCATAGCACTAAGATCTCTTTGTGCAAGTGGGCCCTGAGCTCTAAGGCTGCCAAAGTGGCATATAATTTTTTAATCTAGGTCTTTGAAATAATACAGCTTAATGTATTTCCTGTTAGTATCCATACACTTCATGTGATAAATAGTGACCTTGCTGTTTATTTGCTTTTGTCTGTAGGAAATGTTTCCAGTTTGCTATAGGCTAAATGAAAAAGGTAAAATGTTTCATGGGCATTGCTACTTGTACGCATAACAATTTTTCATCGCCATTTAAAAAAATAATTTTGCCTTGGTCACGCCCCAATCATCCACGAAAATGTGTTCCTCTCTCGTCACATTTTTTCTAAAAAAAAATTAGAGAGAAAAAACAGTCCTACTGCCTGCATCACTTTTGACAAAAAATATGCCCAAGAAACGTACTTTTTTCAAGAAGTCTTGCATGTTTGTTTGATTATCTCCCTTGGTATTCAGCCGTACCTTGACAGCAGTACACGACAGTATCTTGGAGGATCTCTGCTTCCCTGCTGAGATAGTTGGCAAGAGGATCCGCATCAAGCTGGATGGAAGTAGACTCATCAAGGTTCACCTTGACAAAAACCAGCAGACAAACATTGAACACAAGGTAAAAATCACTTGGCTCATTATTTCAGATGGGATTTGGAGGCAGAAGTCTTCAGAACAATGATTTTTGTCAAGTTGTTGGGTTTTTCAGAAGCTAAGGTTGATATGGCAGATTGTGACTATACATTTTTAAAGGTGGATCATTGTTCTTGCCAGTGAAAATGGCTTTAGTTTGTGTTGTCCCCACCACTGTGGTATATCTGGAATAATATTGACTAGTTGAAACAGTCACTCATCCTGTTTAAATATGAAGACCCAGATTGAAATAGGTCTTCAGCAACCCATGCTTTCGTAAGAGGTTGGTAATTTGATTGTATGGTCTGACTCACTGACATTGTAAACACACAGAGCATTGTATCCAATTTGCTTAGATGGATGTTCGTGATATCAATCAGGATTGTGTGATCCAGACTCGTTTGTTTTTACAGATCACTGTCACAGAGCTGGAATATTGTATTAAACAATCAATAAAGATTGATCCTTTTCATTTCTTACAAAGGCACACAGTAATTATTCAGAGATGTATGATTTTTTTACCCATATACACTGTTCGAAGAAATATGAAAGTAGATGGTAGGGCCAACAGTACTTTGGACTAACATTCCATTAGGAGAGAATGCACACTATGGTTGTGTTTAATGTTTATCAATCTTGATTGTTTGACAACACAAGTATCAAACAGATAAAACTCTTACTTAACAGCATTTTGATTTTGATTTTGATATATCTTTTATGATTTTGGTGGCTCAGTCTCTTCAGTTGGCATTATTGTTAATCCCTTTTCTTTCTTTCCTAAAATGCATGTTCCTTGTTTCACAGTGATAGGAGCATTCAACTGAGACAGTCATTCAATCACTTTTGAAACAAAGCCCCAAGTGTTTGGGGCTGTTAATCTGTTTTCCAAGGGTGTATCGTATACATTTTACTCAGGATGTGTCTTCTGTTGCAGATGGAGACTTTCACAGCAGTTTACAAGAAGTTGACAGGCAAAGATGTGAACTTTGAATTCCCAGAATATGTGCTGTGAGGAAAATAATGTATAAACTTGGGAAGTAAAACTGTTTTTGTTTTTTTGTTGAGGTATTAGTTGATTAGGCTTTAATTAGTTCTTTTGATTTATTGACTTTATTGAAGATAAAATGTTAATGTAAGTTATAAATACACAATTAGCCATATTATTTTAAGTTATTAACAAGCCCCAGATGTTCATGCAATTTTGTGGGGAGGGGTCTTCGCCTGTGGGGTAGCTTAGTGGTTAAAGTGTTCACTTGTTATGCCCAAGACCCAGATTCCCCACATTTGTATAATGTGTGAACCCCAATTCTGCTTGTCCTCTACTGTCATATTGCTGAAAGCAGAGTAAACTCATACTCACTCACTATTATGATACATACAGATTGAATTGGATTAACAGATTACCATGACTCCTTAACTTGACATTTAATGAACAGGAGTTACAATTCCCAAGCTATTTTCACACAGCACATGAAAACACTGTGTCATTTCTACTGATTACCAGTCTTCAGTTTGTGGTAGCTGCAAGTCATATCAATTCCACTTCCATATTCGGAAGTTATTGGAGGTTGCCCAGATCTACACTGTAACTTGCAAGCTCAAGTTTATAAGGTGCATGCCAAGGCAATCAGTAAGTCAGAAACCCAGGATAGCGTTGCCATTGGTGATGTTGCATGGGTTTTTTTTAAATTACTAACTCTAGTGGCGTGAAAGAGAATTATAATATTAGAGTTAGACCACGAAGACTATAAAGACACCTTCCTGATACTTTTTGTAAACGCTGTGCCAGGCCACCCGTTAGATGTGTGACAGTATGAATTGACAGTTGCTGCGTGTCTGTCTTCCAGTACTAGTTAGGGTGTGAGAACAAAGACTGAACAGGCAATAATAATTTAATAAATCCAGCAGACATAGCTAAAAAGATGGTAGCTGGATGGTGAAAAAGTATGGGCATGTTAAGGTAATTAACTGTTTGCCAGGGGTGATGCACAGAACCCAATCAATGACATCCAGCTTCTGGCTGATGCAGCTAAAGTTGATGTATTTGTCATTATTAAACATATCATACATATTTATACTTTTAAATGTTGAAAAGATTCAATAGTATTTGAGGATGGAGAGTGGGTAGTTACCTCAAGTTGTGCATATTTCACCTTCTGTCAATGTTTTCATGCCTTGATCTGATTTTAGTGAGGCAGCTGGAAACCACTCTCACTTATTTCCTCCAGTTGAGTATAAAAGACGGACAGTGAATTGTGTCATCAAGGTTCATTGAAAAATGCATCTTTCATATTTTAGTAAAATAGTTTTCTGAAACACGTAAGTTCAGTTACGTCCTTCCATTCGATATTTGCCTTTGACAAAGATCGCATGACCTGACAACCTTGTTTGACATACTATTATTAAATATGGGCCCACTCACTACCTGCTGAAATCGACCTGATAAACAGATTATCCTGTAGGTGGGAGTAGGTCAGAAACAGGTACTCGAGTAGGAGGCGGGTGGGAGCATTACTTGAGTACCAACATTCTTCTCGGGTACTCGTCCAAGGAGAGTTATCTCCCCTCTCACTCCATGTGTACTGTTGTTACGAACAAGGCAGAGCATTCACGCTCAAATTGTTGGTCTTATTTGAAGCTAATTGAAGACCAGATGAAATCAGAATGCTTCTTATGTGGCCTAAAAACTTTCGTTCAAGGGTGGCACGACCTCAAGTATGAGGAACCATCTCAAGATGAAGCATAAATTTACATTTCATATGCCCGCCTTGACATCGACACAAAAGCAGACTACCTTGGGCAGTTTTGTCAAAAAGGTACAATACGATAGTTCCGAATTTCAGATACATTCATGTCGACAACATGGAACTCAGAATTAGCAAGCATTATAAAATGACCGAAGGTCGAAAATTACGTCTTCTTGGAGGTTACAGAGAGGAGCGAGTGGTGACGAGTGAATGTGTGAAGCCCATTTCAGGTGTTTTCCATCCCGATATTGCTGGAATATTGCTAAACTCACTCGCTCAGGTGCGGTGTTGTTCGAACTAAACTAAACGGTCCTGTTGACCTACATTCTTTCTTATGTAATTAAGTGTGTATTGGAACATAAGTCCTATGTGTTAAAGAACAGACCGGTACATAATGACTTACTATTTCAAAAGCTCATGTCACGTGAATATCCAGTTCAAATTCCATGGAGTGCGATTAGTGCCATAAAACGATTACCATCCACGTCGCTGAAACTTTCGTCAATATCCAACAACGTCGCAGCTGTTATATCACGGGTGTAATAACGGTACATGGGAGTGTACATAGGTTGTATATTGCCATCAACTACTGTCTGTCACAATCTAGTTCATGTACTTCGAAGTTCAGTGAGTGAGGTGATAATAGAGTAAGGCGTAGTAACGTGTCAGGATGTTATACAAGTCACGTGACAATGCTATCAAAAGAGTAAGATTCGTATGCATTATTTCTTGCGCGGCACATTCTGCTTTATTTTGAGATTGTCCTGTTGGATTACATGGAAACTGACAAACAGCCAAGTCCTCCCAACAACCGATTCTTTGGTTCCGCTACAGCTTTACATCGAGTTGTTTCTTCCTCTGCTTGTAATGCCTGAACGTTATATATATACCTTGATGGCAGTTTTCAGCGTTGAGGTTTTCCCCCCGGTATGGATCCCGACCCAAACCATATTGCTCCCTCCGCCATATCGGTCATGTTCAAGGGAGTTATTCATATCGACGCCATACCCAACGTCTCTCATCAGCAAACAGCTAAATCGACGCAGAAGCGTGATTCGTCCGTGAATAATGTCCTGTTCCACTGTGCACGACGCCATCAAAACTGGTATTTGTTATGGCACATTTTAATGTAAAACAGAAATTTAAATAAGCAAGTTAAGATATTTGATGGATGATAACTTCTTCATTATCCAACGGTGCGACGTTCCGATTTAGGGTCTTACTCGTCAAGCAAAGGTGCTTTTTACGTCAAGAGTTGTCGCATCATAATGCAATGAAGTAGTTGCCATCGATAAAGTATCTTACCTTCCTTGTGTTTCATCAACTTCTATAGTGCCAATCAAACAAATCACAAATGTTTATGAAATATTTATTGATGTTATTTAGTTTCATTTACTCTTGTGTCCTTGCACCCTAACCACAAAGCAATCATGTCACCAAGGTGACCGATCGTCACGCAAGTATACTTGAAATAGTGTCTGCGCTGACATAGCTTCAGAGAACGGAGCACTGAATCTGACAAATCAAGAGATGTGAAGGCCCTTAATAAAAGAGATGTTAGATGATCTTCCACACCAGAGTCTTACGACAATCGGTGATAAGGTTGTTTTGTAGAACGGAGCCCTGAACAGTGTGACCGAGTTTAGTGCTTTTTTGAGGGGCATTTAACATTATCCCAGTAACATCTGGGCATTCCATTTAAATTGATTCGTGAATTGATTGTTGTTTCAACAATATTCCAGCTATGTGGCAGCAGTCTGTATATAATAGAGTCTACAACAGACAATCCTGTGATCACCAACATGAACATCCATCTTTGCAGTTATATAAGCATGTAGGAAACTTGAATGCATTTAGTTACATTCCATGCAATTTTCTCCTATAATAGTTACTTGTATGTGTAAGCATACTATGTTATATTACTACCACATTGCTATTACAACATTTTTATTTCATGAAGAGTCCAACGCATACTATTTGTTTTCAAACATTTACCTAGGCATTTCTTAACTTAGGATAAAACTCCCATATTTTCATTATAGTGCAACAAAGGTTTGTAGCACAGGACAAACAAAGATGATATAGTGATATATCTGTCAGTGCTTAAATACTCACAATGAAAGAAAAAACATGTTACTCTCCAAAATTATAACAGCTGTTCAGCTTCATGAGTAAACATTATAAATAACGTAAAACATAGCACAAGCTGATTACTACATTTTAAATAAAATGTCACTGTAGATCAATAGGCAAAATAATGGGAAGTGTCAGAGCAGACATATCTGAAGAATCAGTGAATGAAATCAAAGTAACAGCTGTTTCATCATTTTTATGAAAAGTCTCCAGAATCAGAATCAAATGTGTCATGTCTCTAAACACTGTCATCAGCTGGATATATATTTGAACAGACTTGTCCGTGAGCTGTTGAGGAATTAACATTCTAAAACTACACCATTTCATGCATGAAAAACGAACAATCAGGGACAGAATTTATTAGTGCCCTTGTTCAGATGGCATGGCTAAGATTAAAATGGCATGGTTAAATTCTTACCTGTGTGCCCTTATGGCATACTTGATTTGTTTGCCAATGAGTGAGTGAGTTTAGTTTTACGCCGCACTCTGCGCAATTGAGAACTGATGACATGTGTTAACCAAGTCAGCAAGCCTGACCACCAGATCCCTTTAGGCACCTCTTACGACAAGCGCAGACACCTTTTATGGCAAGCATGGGTTGCAGAAGGCCAATTCTACCCCGGGACCTTCAGGGGTCAATTTGTTTGCCAAAGTGCATTTAAGTATGTTGTCACCATAATTATCTTTTATGACAAAGTGACATTATGCACAGACAGCTAATGATCAATGTCTTTTCAAAGTTTGAGGTCAGTAAATAAACAAAGCTACATACCTAGCGTTGTTTCATTACTCATGATTTATTAGTGAATGTTACATTACAATATCAACTTTAACATTCACTTCAAGTCATGTAATGTTTTGAAGTTCACTTTAATAGACCATGAATTTATGGCACAACTGAAATTCAAATGGCACCCTTAAATCATCATGACAGTGCTCATGAGGCATACTTGGAAAAACAGCAACTTCATTTAAATCCCCGTCCGTGTGCCATAATCTAAGATATGAAGTTGTAATTCCTGAAATATGAGGTGATTTTAATTTTAAACATCTCATACCATCTTAAAATCACAATTGTTTCTTAAACAGCTACCCTGCTAAGACCGATGTACACTTCTTGGTGATTAATGCATATATAGATTTTACACATATCAGTTTCATGCACACTTGATAACAACTCCAACAAACCTTGTCGAAGCAAAAACATGAACAAAATTTACCTCATGCCCCTATGCACCTAAATAAATAACAACAACAACAAAAAACACTAAAACTCCAAACCCCTTTCAATTTCAGGATTCTTATACTGAGTTTTTTTAAGGATGGTAATTTTCAGTTTGCTGCTAAGTTTTACATGCAAATAATGATTTGGAAACAAGGTTGATACTCAACACATTATGTTACTGTATTAAGTCAACAATACTGGGATGGTTTTGTTTTACTCCCACAAAAATAGCAACATACTATTCATAAAGTGCTTGTAGACATGTTATCCTAAAATTGCCAAATAATTGATAAACCTAAGCCTGTAGGATATAGATGTGATCTCTACAACTGGTACAATGATGAAACGCAACCACATGAAACAACTTTATCAATTTGTACATCAAAATTGAACCGTCAATCAAATTTTACCACAGAGTTTAATTGAAACAGTACTTTTTATATAAATGCATACTTCAAGTTAGTCTCAATACAAAAGTGAAAATGTGATATATGAAACAGAATTTTTTATTTATATGCAACACAAGATGGCATATGATTTATCTAAACACAATTTTAACACACAAGCAGCCTGTGTACTGGATAGCAAATTGTATGTAGTGTCTGGAGTAGATGCTTTTGACCCGAATAATAAAACATGTTTACTACCAACATACATATACTGATAGAATAGCATACCAGTAGAAACAATTGTACATTAGTTTGTGGATAAAACCTAGATTATTTCTTCAAATGCCCAAATCAAAGTTCTCTATAGAAATTGATATCCCAGGTTCTGTAGCTCACTTGAACTTATGACAAACATTCTGGCATAAATATCTGCATCAAGTTACAAACCCCTAAAACAGATGAAAAGAAATAAAAAGGTTTGTGTATTACAGTTTAGGAAAATGATACCATGAACAAACTTGGATGTTGTTACGTTTAAGTTCAAGACCTACATAAAGGAATCCTGAAGATCAAGTTTTTCAACTTTTTTTGGTTTAATTTGATTTTTCAAATATCAATAAAACATTCCTGTTGATGTCAAGGTTACCAGCAACAGAGGATAGACAGGCCTGTTTTTGACATAACTAACACACCAGTTAACCTGTCAAAAATGTTGACCTGCTGTCTGCAAACAAATTGGGCCTGCTTGAGCTGTCGTCACTATTTCCTGCTATACATGTATCTATATTGTGTTGTAGGATTATCAAATTTGTCCAGACTATCTGAATGACAGCTGCTTCCAATTTTCAGTTGATGTTACTTGAACCATTTCATTATGCCACTGCTTCCCAGTGCATGCAGATAACATACATAATGACAGACCAGTGTATGGTGGAGTTCAAACATAAGGTTTCAAAATGTTTTCAACGACATTTTCACTTTATAAATTCATATACAGGGAGGCTGCATGTTATGCCTAACTTTGACAAACCAAATTTAACACCTATTTGAAAAAGGATGGCTGATTAATAGTTTTCACTGGCCATATTACTTCAGAATCTAATGAGAAAATGTGCAGACATCCATTATTTCAAATCATTCATGCATTATTTCTTCCTGTCTTTGTAGTATAAGACAAGAAAGATGTCACACTACAAAACACATTCTGTGAAGTTAAAGGTTGTTAGGTAATTAGGAATCAAACAATGACAAAAGATCTTACACATTATTCTGATACATATACAGTTTTACGGCATAATACAAACAGAATGGGCTGTGAGATGGCCAGAAATGATGTTTTCACTGACGCCACCATGCAATTTGGATCAACATGATAGTTTTAGATTAGTGAGGTCTTGTTATTTCTACAGAAGATAGTAAAAAAGGAACAGGCAATAGATGACACAAACTCACCTGACTTAGACAAGGTAAGCAAAAAATGTTACAGCAACATTGAAGTCATATATGGGCAGCCAACATGACACAATTAAAGTTTCCAGCAAATAAGTGAAAAGTGAGCAACAATTTCTCATATATGCATGATGATTAACTGAAAAGCCCTCCATATTAATTTAATAAGAAATAACAAGTACTTGCCGAGGAGAATTATTAATACGTATAAAAATATTAATTAAGCAACATTAAGAAATCTCACAGACTTGCGTATTTACAAATAAAATTCCACACAATCCATTACCGATCCTCATGTTCACTTGCCAGCACAGCAATCCTTTGTAGGCACAGTCCGAGACACAGAAGGACACTCATCCTGGGAAGCACACTTGTCTAAAATGTCTGATGCATCCAGCTCTGAAGATGTCCCCTCATTGAAGACAGTGTCAAGGTCACTTTCAGGCACAGAGTTCATGTTTGTGGAGCTGGGGGTGGGCTCAGCAAGGGAGAAAGCACTTTGTGATGGGGTGATGGTGGCTGCTGGTGCTGGAACGCCCTGGGGAGACAGGGTCTGGAATTTCTTTCCTCTTCTCTTTCCCAACACTTTCAAATAATTTGCTGGCAACAGCCCTGTGTTGCTTCCATCTACAGATCCTAGCAGCCACCCTCGCACCTTGGGCTGCATCTCTGTAAAACACACAAAAACAACATGGTTGCATGTTAGGCTTGCAATGATGATTGTATGTGCCAATGCAGAGTATTTAAATACTCTAAATAGGTCACCAAACAGTAAAAATCATTAAAGTCACAAGAAATTTTGAAGTTTGTGTGAACTTGTCTGACCAAAACGTCATTGCCTTAACTATGTGTATCCAAGAAATCTGCAATAATGACATAGCCACAACAAAAATTCAATACGTAGCACACACCATTGTAAAATGATTCTACCTGTCTTATGCAAACCTGATTAGCAGGCCTTTTAAGCACTTTACACAAGTAGATACTACACCAGCTGTACAAGTTGAAAATCCCTTTCTTAAACTTACTTTACACACAATCCATTCTTATGCCCATGTTACACCAACTTACAGGCATCCCATTATTCATCAACAAACCAAGCTATGAAAGCTGAATGGAAATGTCTGTGATCACAATGAATAACTTGGGCTCCTCATTTGTTTGAACTCCTTAAAGTTTTGTTCATTTTTTCAACAATGTAACCCTTCCTGGTGCTAATCAAGTATATGCACTTGTCAACAAGCCACAGCCATACTGTTTGCAACATTCCCAGAAGAACTGGGTGACATTACTGAAAACATTGTTGGAACTGAAATGAAAATGAAATTTGGAATGGATAATAAGGAACAGTGTGGGGTTTACCAAATCACAGCTGTTGAAGGCATTAAACAATGCTGAAGATGTGTTTCCTGAAATCTAAGACGATCTTTAAGGTGAAACTGGTTCGGGAAAAACCTGTAAGTGCAGATGGATGCACACAAACCTTTAGGAGCAATGTTGATCATCTGCCCTGCAGTGAAGGATAGTTCATTGTTGTTGCTAGCACGGAAGTCATACTCAGCTCTTGCAACAAAGTGATCCGTATCCCCATTTGCCCAGCTGTTGCTCTCATCTGAATACAACATGGTATCAGTTGTGTACAGGTACATAATAATTCTGGGTAATTACATATTGTTGCCAATGCTTTCTATCACCGCTTTCCTCAAGTCAGAATGGTAACATTATAATATTACTGATATATCTGCTTGTAGTGTTTACAGTAAACAGTGCTACACTGTTAGGATTACTGACTGTGATGTCAAATAATTTTCACTATGTAATCCCATTATTTATGTCTAAACCTGGCATTTAATTATCTCGGAAAGCAGTAAATTATGGCCTGCAAACCTGTGTGTCACAACATAACCATGACAATATCAACAGAAATGCACTATAAAATACAGCTAGATATTTGTATAGCGCCAATATCCAGTTAGTTCAACTCCTCCAGTGCACTTCCACTAATGCAGCATAATGACATATACACACCAATGCCAGTTGAGAAGGACCTGATGATTTTCCAGATAAACCAGGGACCTCCGAGGATGATGCCAAAGAACATGAAAATTGGCCAGGCACTGTTCTTGGGTGTGGGTTCACCAGGGGCCAGGTTGGCTGCAGCCTGGGAGATAGCATCATTCCAAGCTTGGGCTGCATGACCCGGTGGTCGCAATCGCAGCAGTTCCAAGAAGCGCCTGTAGATGTATTTAAGGGTCCGAATGAAAGCTAAAGCAGATATCACAGAAACCAGTTGACTCCTCAGTCTGGACATGTTGTCAGCCACACCAATCACAGCCCGGAATGAATTATACACTGCCTGAAAGGTCGAGTCCATCATCATACCTACAGAATTCACTGCACTTACAACGTTCTCAATAGCCTGGAAGGCTGGCCGAGAGTTCTCCTCTGCTTCACGGGCAAATGTACTCATTGAATCCTGGTTTGTCCCGAATCTGTTGTATCCTCCATAACCACCATACCCATAGCTGCCATAGGAGCTATATGGGCTGTTATACAACCCACCGCCATAGGAGGAATAAGGGCTGTAACCTAGTGAACTTCCAATACCATATCCTCCACTAAAGGGGCGGGCTCCAAATGTATTCTGAGTAGGACGAGCTGGAACTGGTGGTGGTGCACTGGTTGTGCCCTGAACACAACATGGTGCAGGTGTACTCCTGAAATCAACAAATGCATAAAATCAAAAAGATATGCTTATACATGATAGTAGTATCATTCAAAATGTTTATTATTTGGGTATTAATCTCTGCCTTTTGCTTGGCAAACATCTGACCTGTCTGACCTGCATGGTGAAGCCTGTGTAGTCATTAATAAAGTGAATGTCATTTCCGACTGAGCAGTTGCAGTTTGGCAAAATGTGCTTGATAGAAGCATTTCAGATGTCATTGCCAACTGAGGGATACTAATGTCATAACATCCTTAACATTGCTTGAAGAACAATACACACTGATATTTATAGTAACTAGTACTTAAGCATTGCTTAAACACTAATCGTAATTAATGTATTGTAAAATTGCTCATGTAGCTTACAGCTGACTGAACACAGATGCTATCATTTATCTTCATTACATATTCATCATGTTCATGAAACGTTTGCACCTGGTTTTTTTTTCAGAATAAGTGTGTTTATATACAAACAAGTCTATTCATGCAAGTCTACATTCACAGAGCAATCACTGGAGTAGAAACTGTTTTCGAGGGTTATGAAAACTCTACACTAAGGGGTTATCATCTTCTGTTTACATGCAATGTTTCAGAAAGATTGTTGTATGTGTGATAAGAGTTTCAGATAAAAATAGACCAACTTCTGGTTAAATCAGGTCACCAGTTTCCATTTCAATCAAGTCCTACGCATATGGTAGCTTGCAGTGATTGAGTTCAGGACATAGCAAAGGTGTCAACAATATATGTAACAATATATAACAAAATAAGGCTAACATCGGATTACGTCGATAATTGCGCCTCGAAGTCTAATGCATTCTTAACTGCTGGTCAAGAAGAAATTATTTTAGTGTCATATTCCCTCTTTGCGAAACTATTATCGTCGCTTGTAAACTGTACTGCAACATGGAAAGTCCATAAGATATCCCGATATTTTTCTGTTAGACAGTGACGGTTAGAAAAAAACAAACGTTTGACCTGGCAAGAAACCCCTAGTTGGTTAGTGACGGGTCGTGAATAAACATCACCATGGGCAAAGTCCACTGTGGTATTCTACTAATCAATTAAGCAACAAATCACATGGCAACCTTAAATTCTGACGCAGTGCCAAAAACTTGTCACTGCTACCTACCCAGACATGCTGTTGACTGGAGCGGGGCCCGGATTTTGACTGTTAACACCAGCTCTCTCCCACGGCTTCAAGGGTGCAGCCATGTTGGGTAACACTGACACCTGGTGATAACACGAAGTAACTCTTATAAGCTGGTTCTCGGCTCCCTTTACGCGCTCTACCTTACATTGCGATTTGCGAGACGGGGCCCAGCTTATTAACTCTTACTGCAAAACGAAAGGGTCTAACTGGGCCTCTGTCTATTTAAGTAAGTATAACCGCGAAGCTTGCGTCACATACCGACAATGGAGCCAGATTGCGAGACCACTGCATAAGGCTGAATAGACTAACAACTAGTCTCTGAAATAAACATATTGTATACAGCTAAAAAATCATATTGAAAAAAATAAAATTTTTGGAAGCTGTGGAAATTAGAGTTCCGCCCGTACCCCCACCCCAATCAAACGCCAACATTACAAACTGACATGCATACCTGACCTTAAATATACATTCAATAAACTAGAACACGTATGAAAAACAATCAATGAACATATTTCAATGTTAGAATATTACACCGGGGAAGGTGGAAATATGCTATGTAAAAAGAGGGCTTACGGGTGGAACTCTTTCCCTAGACTTTCCACATTTTCTTGATTTTCTTGGGCTTTCTTGGATATACTTGCTTCAGGATCTGTATGACAGAACAAAGGCAGAATTTTGGCATTGCTTGGTAAATGATTCCGTGAAAATGTCAGTTATCCTGTACGATTTCATATATTTGAACTTTCGCTCGTAGTGTGCATCTGCCTTATCCTTCTTTAACTAACTTGATTTAAACGTACGTGGTTAAGGTGTTAAGTAATTTTTAAAACAAACAAATGTTTTGTACAAGCATGCATGTTTTACTGGTTTTGCTGAACGATAGAAATTTTGTACTTCATAACCGAAAACGATCGTAAAACATGAATGCTGATACCGTAACCAGAATGACATACGTGTCAGTGTAACGATTTATTCAGACAATGCATCTTTTGATCAGTGCTTCAGTAGAGTACATTTCACGTATTTGTGCCCTAATCTTAGACACACACAAGCAATATTTCTCCCTTTTGAAGACAACGATTCAACGATACTTTCTGTCTATGGGGGTGGGGGTATATGAAACCCCTACACATATGTGGAAAGAAACAAAACAAGGCATGTACGAAGTACAGTGACCCCCCGCAGTTGGGATTACTCCAGCTACATATACGACAACAGGGCTAGACAATCCAGTGGTGAACAGTATGAGCATCGATCTACGCAGTTGGGATACCATGGCTAGTGGGTTGAACTCTACGCAATTGGGATACCATGACTAGTGGGTTGAACAAGCCAGGGATTCTGACAACTCGCAGTCAAAAAGCTACCATTGTCAAAAACACGGGCCTACACAAGATTGTTGTTAAAAAGATTGGGCCAACCTTCTACACTATCTAAGGCGTTGCAACCAATCGGGCTTGCACTAAATAATTGCGCCTGACCCGTCCTCGTAAATCGCCTACTTTGAGACAAGGGTGTTGCTGAAGACCATTTCTAATCCGGAAATTCACGGGCAAGCCAACCAATGCAAAGCAAAGTGTCTCAGTTTTGTGCTGACTGCTGGTAAGAACAATTTCCACAACTTGCGAAGTGTCTTCACCATTCCCTGCGGCACTCAGTTCCTTGCTTGGCATATCCAACACCAGAATGAACATTCCCATTACTCAATCATACATGCATACAGTGGAATGTGCCATATCCGGACTCCGCGTAATCCGGTTTCATTCACAATCAGGATAACTCTCTACGTCCCGACAAAATCGTTCTTAATTTATCATAAAAGCGTGCTTTATAATCCGGACTCTTTCGATTAAGGATTACAGACCAAAATAACAGTTCCGAAAATTAACTTGCTATGAGAACAACGCTTTGTAATCCGGACGTAGATGACTTAAACAGTCCCTTAAATAAGCATCTCTATTACTTCTATTCACATTGGTTAACGTCATTGCATCACGTCGCAGAGGCAACTGATGTTAAGACACTTTTTCCTACAATAAATTTTAAATAATATATTGAGCACAGTATAAATTTTAAAAAAAACAGAAAAAGAACGATTCAAGTTGTTGTTGTTGTTGTTGTGTGTGTGTGTGTGTGGGGGGGGGGGGGGGGGGGGGTGTGTGTTTGTCTTGTCTGTAACAAAAGACTGCTTTACAATCCGGACATTGAGTTTCTCCCCTGTCCGTAATAGACACATTACACTGTATGTTGTTTGCTATAAATACATGTATCGTTTTTTTCTTTGTCAATATACGGGAGCCGCGTTATATAACCCCCTAAGTGTGTTCGCCTATCAGGGTTTCTGCATCACATAAAAATATGTTTACAGCATTCTCTTGGTAATGGTATAACTACTGTTTTCACTGTGTGCCCACTCTGCTACCATCCAGCAGTATTTGGAAAAGGATTCAATTTATGTAGCGCTACAGATTTTGATAATGGTAAAATTAAAAAAGAGTAATCTTTCACAAATATTTTATAACATAGAAAATAACAAATAGCAATATGAGTATACAATTCGCATTTGCTCCATCACAGTTCATTTTGTAGTTCATGGTTTCACCTGGTGATCTTCTTAATGGCTTTTCTCAGTTGTTTAAGGACAGATTTCTTCTTGAGGTTTTTAGGATCCACATTGTCTTTAAAAGTAGTCATGTCAGTCAAGCATACATTTTTCCCATCCACATGGAACTTATTGTCATGTGAAACAGGAATTTTCTTGCAACTACATGTACTTGCAACAGACGTTTGGGGGAATTGTCTGGTATCAGTGCCTTCATCCTGCTCTCCGTCATTCCGCCTTGCATCTTGCATAATCTTCAGTTCTGCCTTCAGCCATTCAGTCTCCTTTTTAATATCATCAGCATTTTGTTGGAGGATCGCCTTTTCTGTCTTCATCAGATGAAGTTTTGTCTTGAGGTGTTTGTTCTTCAGCTCCAGACACTGGGCACTGAGTCTTGCGTCTTTGAGGTCGTCCCGGACACAGTCCAGTTCTGCCTGAGTTGTGGTAAGCCTCTGTAGCAGGTCCGACACCTCAGCCTCCACAGGGTCACTGGTTAAAGATAAAATTGCAGTTTATCGGATGTATTACAGTGGGTGTTATTTTACCTCAGTAAGCAGTATTTCATACTATCACGGTAGCATGTTTATACTGGAGTAATGACGAAACAATCGAGTGATTGAAAGCATGCGGGACGTTCCATATGGAGTCAGTGAGGGAGTGAGTTGCACTCAGCAATATTCCAGGTATATGGTGGCGGTCTGTAAATAATCAAGTCTGTCAGACAATCAAGTGATCAACAGCATGAGCATCGATCTGCGCAAATGGGAACTGATGACATGTGTCAACCAAGTCAGCGAGTCTGACCACCCGATCCCTTTAAACGCCTGTTACAACAAGCATATTCGCCTTTTATGGCAAGCATGGGTTGATGAAGACCTATTCTACCTCGGATCTTCACGGGTATCGATTCTAACTACCAGCACCCTTTAGGTCAGCATTTCGTTTACAATTAAAGAGCTTACATGTTGCAGTGAAGGGGTCCTTGCATATTTGGTCGAACGTCCTTGACATTCATAGGTGTGGGTTGAATTTCCTCCGAAGGACTGGTCACTCGGGCAGCTATGAGTAAATTAAGCCATAATTAGTTTCATATGCTACAAAAGTAATTTCGCACAATTACTTTGCTAGGTTTTCTTGATGTATAAAGAGTACCGCGTGATCAGTGAATGAACAACTCAGTAAGTATGTGAGAATCATGCAAGAATCAACTAACTAACCACTGTCAGCGGGTCTAGAGACAGGGATAAATGCTGAAATCCGTTTTGGTTCTGTTTGAAGTATACGTCCAGCATCGAATTCGATACCACAATCCCATGGGAATGGCGGTTCAAGGCGAACGGGAACTGGTCTGATCAAACCAGTTTGAGGTGGCGAACTGGTGAATTCTGAAAATAAGACAAATAATTTCACCGATGTGTATGAATGTGAGGAGATAGTGCCTACATAACATCGAATCATAGCACAGCAATTGAAATGTATTGTCAAGCTGGGCATTCGTTACATTTCATTGACACCTGTGTGAGAATTACAATAGCTTGTGCAAATGAGTAAACAAGTACCTCCTCATTGCACCGTGTCAATTACGATGCAATGAAGCAGAGACAAGCT
This sequence comes from Haliotis asinina, assembly GCF_037392515.1. Lineage (NCBI taxonomy): Eukaryota > Metazoa > Mollusca > Gastropoda > Lepetellida > Haliotidae > Haliotis > Haliotis asinina. The sequence continues at coordinate 39,265,489 of NC_090286.1, forward strand.
TGATTGACCGGCTTCTGAGGGATTCTACTAGCGCTTCCAGCTATGCTCATTCGAAGTCCTGTATTTTATGGTTGTCTACCTTTCACGTCCTCATCACAGAAAAAGCTCCACACTTCTGCATCAAATTCGTCGAACTGTGTAGATTCCATCGCGGGATATCCTCAGACCCTGCGCGACGTAATAAATAAATATAAAACAGAACATTTACCCAACTTTCATGCAACTTCATTTATATGGCACAATGAAACTGTCTGAATAGATTATTCTAAAAACGCCATTAGAGGCTCAGCAAAAGTGCAGACAAACAAAACCCAACTAAGTGTGAAAGAATGTAAAGAGTTCATGGTCCCCATGGTCTGTCTCTATGTTGTCGCGATGCATCAGGGTTCCATGTCCGTCGTGAAAATATCAAGTCATTACTTACGTTATCCCTACAAATGTGACTTCCACTTTACGCAGGACGGGTCTGCATGAGAACTGTAGTAGTCAAGAAAAGACAGCTGGTATGAAAGTGTCTGCTAATGATGACACAGTCGCTTTCCGTCATCGATCCATGTGATTATCGCCCTTCCTTCTAGTGAAAGTTCAAAATACCGGGGTGTAAAAGTGAAATTACCATTACCAGCTAAGTGTGCAGATCGTAAAGTGAACACCGGTTCAAGCTGACTCCCTTCTGTTTTATCTCATCTGAAAGTCTCTCTGCTTGACGTAGACACCGGGTCAGTCCTAAATGATGGTTTGACACCGGTCAGCTAGCACACGTCATGCAAATGCATGAAGAGGCAATGACAGGGACGACTCTGTCAGTGACCCCACATGTCACAGAGATACTGAGTTCATTTTACCTGAATATTTTCATTGGGATTTCTTAATTACTTACTGCCACAACATATTTATCTCTGCTGCAGTGACATCACTCACGGGCCATTCGGATGACATAACACTGAGGCCTCACGCCTCACTGAGCGTTGTTTACATAACACGTAAACGCCGTGGTGTTATGATGGACAGACCATTGACGTTTTGTGTCATTAAGGAAAACACGAAAATCTTATGCACGAAACGTCAAATGACAACAAAAACAATCGATTGACGTAAGATGAAATCCTCAAGTACCACAATCAGCGTATTATCGGAAGTGTTTCCGACAACGCGCGAGATTTTTATGAGAAATTGTTTGTGATGGAATGCTGATTGACTGCAACTAATAATTACCCGGAAAAGTTGGTCATTGTGTAATTTACTAGGATTGTGGCTATACAAGACATATCTCGATAGTAAGGTGAGACTGGGGCGCACTCTGTTATCTTACCGAAGAGACATAATATAACATTATTATTTCGCAGAGTGAAAAAGACGACCTCTGATCTCACAAAACCATGTTAAGATTACGTTTTAAGATGGTTTTAAGTTTTAATACCACACTTGTATATGTTCTTACCCATATAAAAATACTATACGAGAAAGATAATGTAGTTCACTCGTCGCCGACATCAAGATTCCTGTAAACACACAAGTCATCGGACGACAGAATACACATGGCCTTGAAGAGCAACACATGCAATCAGCCCTTTTAATAATACCCACATTCATCGACATTCAACTGCGTACAGGTAAGGACATCGATAAGAGGACACAAATTTTCAGATGTACTGTCAAGATGACACATTAAGTAATTAGACTTCTTCCTTGGGCGTAAAATATCTGTTTTCGTTTTTAATACCTGAAATATCGCTTTATCGTAGAAAGAAAATAAATACCTACATAGATTACGCATGTCGTCACAGGACACTCACTGCCCTGGATTCAAACAACGGAATAAGCTTGGAATAATGTTTTCTGTCTTGTTTCAGTCTACCTATTGAAATTAACACAAGTGACACAGATTTAGAACACGATACTCAAAGCACGCGACCACAGCACGAAAATCTCGCGCTGTCTTGATGGCGCTTTTGTGAAACAATCATCGCAGCACGAGATTTCAGTTTCGATGTGTTGAAAAAGGCACCAAACACACCGTTCAGCTTTCACAACACATAACGAGCACTTTATTTGAATAGTTTGCAAAATATTTCCCGTGTAAATATATGATTATATTAACGGGTGAATGTGAAATGCCAAGGAAATGATCAATAAACGAAAGCAGTGGTTTGTTTAGAGACACCGACATGTACAGTACCGGCTCCTCCAGAAGCTGCGGTTTCTAAGCGGGCTAGACGGCTGACTCCATGTGCTGGCGATTAGATGCCTGACTCGGAGGGGGTGGGTTCGAATACAGGATGGAACTAAACCCAACAAGCGTAGAAGAATCTATACATTAATGAGAAAGTGTAATTCCAAATATTACATATGTTCCGTTTCATGGTAGATTATAAAACAAACAAAAAAACCCAACAACAAAACGTAAGTACCACCATTTCCATTCAACGAATACACTCAAGTCATTATGGCCTATCAGTATGTTTTTACAAACAAAACAACGCACAGTACAGGATCATTTTATGAGTAAATCCAAATCCAAATAATATCCCGGTCCATCATAATGCCAAGTAATGTAATTAAAACCACCCCCAAATCAATGTAGTGTTTTTATTTCATTAAGCCATTGCATTAATATACAAAAAGAAGTGAGTGTCTGAGTTTAGGTTCACGCCGCACTCAGCAATATTCCAGTCTGGACCAGGCAACCCAGTGATCAACATCATGAACATCGATCTGCACAACTGGGAACTGATGACATGTGTCATCCAAGTCAGCAAGCCTGACTACCCGATCCCATTAGTCGCTTTTTATGCAAGCATGGGTTGCTGAAGGCCTGTACTCTCCCGGACCGTCATATACGAAAAGAACTTACTCCTTTATCACTGTACACTCCGAAGTGTTATTCCCAATAAAGAAGCTGACATTCATAAATTTTGCTTTTCTAATACATTCCACTTCTAAATGCCCTTCAAACCTCTAACATAGAACTTAATTAAGTACCCCTGCATTTTTGCAATGATAGCTTCTCAACGCATATATAAATCTTCTGGTGGTGACCACTTTGGAAAAACACACCAATTTTCATACAATATCATGTCTGGTACAAGTACGGCCCTACAATGTTTAATGTTGAATTTACTGGTGAATGTGAACACGTGAACATTCAAGATGTCATTTTGTCTTTCACGATTCAAGGTCAATACTGAGTGTAACCTCCATATGACGGTCAGTCAATCGTGAGTGGGTACAAGTGTGAACCCCATTTCTGTTGCCCCAGTCCCATTTTTTAACTTCATCAGCCTAAAGTGAAAATAAGCTGGCAATGGGCAATACCACATTTAGTTCACTCTGATTTGACCTTAGATGTAAATGTCTTTAGATAAAAAAAAAAAATAAATAAAGCCTCTCGCCAACAATATCAATATATGACGTCTTAAACAGGTAAAAGTGAAGTGTGGGGTTTGCATTATGTTGGAAATGAGAGCACATGTGAATACTTGTTTGTTCTTGAACTACTCTGGAAAAAAATGCTGGCTGTAAGGAGCTAATGGACTGAGAGAGCATGCCACAGTTTAACATGGATACCCTACCAGCCAGCCAGTTCTTGCTTTAATCTGTTAATGAAGACCTCCTGGCAAGTATTGCCTTATCTTTTCATATCTGTTTTAATGCTGCTGTTGTGGATTTGAAGCACTAACCTTCATCCTTGGAGTACACACCCCACTTAGAAAGAGTGAGTTTAGTTTTCCACTGCACTCAGACATATGGTGGTGGTCTGTAAGTAATTCAGCGTGGACCAGACAATCCAGTGATCTAGAGCACTAGCATCCATCAACACAATACGATAACCAAGCCTGACCACCTGATCCGTTTGTCACCTCTTATGACAAGCATGGTTAATGAAGATAAATTCTACCAGATCCTTACTAAAGAAAGAAACATTTGTTCTGCCAAGATGAAATTTCTCAAAATGATTATGTAAACTGAACAAGGTAGGTTTCTGAGTAAATCTACATATGCGCAAAATCTTCTGTTTGAACTTAGATCATTATATGCCGTAAGGAAAAAAGTCTTTATGTTATGTGATTCCTCTCTCAACAAACCATGGCTCATATTAAAATATACAACTCTCTTTAACTTTAATATGCTTGTTTTCAAATTATATGTTTGACAGACCACAGCTGAGTGACTCAAACATGAGTTCAGATTTAACTTTGCATCAGCTATATTTCAGCCATGTAGCAACTAGACCATGACTGAGAACCAAGGGTACAACAAGATAAAACTTAACATTACTATGACTATGTCTTTTATAAAAAGAAGAATCATGCTATTTATCAGTTACACTGGACAGCAAGTTTTAAGGTATTATTCCATCTGACAGTGTCATTATCATGAATAATGCACATACTACACCATTACATTCTTTATTTATAATGTGTCTCACTGGAACATATAATTTTCCCTTCCATCGACCCCATATTGTAACACCATATTTCCAAAAACGGAAATCTAGGTTTCCCGCAGATTCAGCATCTCCCAGCTCACTGGCGAGTCTTTCCAAACTACACGTAAATGAAATTGTTCCTAACGAAATTATATCTTATATACTTCAATGACACATTTAATAGAATTTACATTTAGAGTGATTTTGACTGAAAAATGTAGATTCTAAAAACATTTTCTCATCCTAAAATATATATTTTTACACAACATTCTCCTGTTTCTACATTCATAACTTATTTTAAAAGAATTCACAGTAGAACATTGCTGAAAAACTTTCTGCAATAGTTACAGCTGCCTGAGCCTTAACAGCAAATCTTTTACATCAGTGAACAGTACGTGAGGTAAAAGAAAGAACTCCATGAAGTACATTTAATGAATCAATAACCTATGTAATAATGCAATGCAAGATCATCTTTCACAGTCTCTGGTAGAGGAAGCGTCTTAATAGCTGTGTTGATGTCCCTACCAAACATACTCCGAACTTTGAATCTACACAAGTGCTGAAGCGTCCTAGCATTTCGTCCAATATGCCTGCAGTCCTTCACCACCGAGTACCAGAGTGGGTGTTCCTTATCCCCAGGGTCTTCCTCATATACAATATCTTCTTTGCCTGGGTCAGCCCCTGCCTGTATGAGGAGTTCCACCAGTTCAGCATTTCTTTGAAAAAATGCCATATAGAAAGCACTCCTGCCTAAATTATCCACCACATCCAACTTAACATTAAGGTGTCCAATGAGATACTCAGCTATTTTATTATGATCTCTGTCTACAGCATGATGCAAAGCTGTGCGTCCTTCCTTGTCCTGAATATCAGCACATGCTCCTCTAGACCCTAATAGTTCAACAGTGTTCCGGTAGTTCCTCTTGCTGGCTAGTATAAGAGGGGTGTCACCTTGACTGTTGATGTGGTTGATGTCTGCCCCAGCATCGATCAGAACACGAGAGGTGTTCACGCATCTTACAGACAGACAAAGAGGAGTGTTCCCACAGTCTCCTGTGTCATTAACATTTGCACCATTTTCCATTAAGTATTCACACATTAATGAATTAATCATAAATGCTGCAAAGAGTAGGGGTGTCATGGTGTCGTGAAATGTGCTGTTGACATCAGCACCTGCATCTACAAGCAGTCTTAACATGTCCATATTTTCTGTCAATATTGCCCAGAACATGGGGGTCGAGTCACCGGAGTCTCTTGAATCAACGGAAACACCATAATCTTCAATCAAAGATTTCACAACTGCTATCTGGTTTGCAGCACATGCAAGATGAACTGGGTACTCATTCTTTCCAGTAAGATTTCTGCTTGTTTCCTCTGGGCTGAACCCATGAGCTATAAGGGCCTTCATGATGTCAAGTTGTCCAGTACGGGCAGCTGTGGCCACAGGAGAGTATCGCAGTTGTGAATAATAGCGATCTTGGACAAGTGACGTGTATGTTTCAGGGGTGATATGGTTGTGATCTAAGTACTCAATGACCGTCTTGGCATCACCACTGGAGATCAGACTGTACAGCTGCTCAAAAGACTTCACTGTTGCAATAGTCTTTGGCTCTGGCGGTGTCTCTGGTTGTTCTTGGTGTTCAGCCATTGTCTACCAATAAGTCAAAGGGAAATCTGAAATTAGAGGCATCATGGTTCAGCTGAGTTAATGGGTATTTATAAGAATGAAAAGATAAAATCTGTTAGTTGTAAGCGATGTTTTCGCATCAAAACAAAACATCCCTGGGGGTAAATGTTTAAGGTTTTACAATATTGTAAGCATGATAAGTTTGGGTAAACGAAAGTCTGTTAAGCACTATGAGCTCAACATGAGTTGTCTCCCATTAAAGCTAAAAATGTCACCATGAAAATAACATTGCTGGCTGGTTGCATACTAGCCAAACTGAGAAACCACTACACTGAACTGTCTTGATAACAATAATGCCTTGTTTTAATATGTATGTGTTTGATACTCTCATGAAAGCAAACAAAATGTTACATGTGACAATTTGTCTGTAGTCTCAATTCTCATGATTCTTTCCAATTCAGCTTTAGGTCTCCTGTGAGTTTGTTAGTATAGTGTATTAGTAACATGCTCATGTGAAAGAAGTGAAATGGGGTCTAACATGCCAATATAAGGAGACCTAATACAGAGATCAAGTATGTCTTATGAACAGTTATGTCAGTTTGTAAACATGACATTAAATGTAAACCTTTGGAAGCAAAGTTTAACATGCTCTACTTCTGATAACTGTTGCAACAAGCTAACAAAACATTTGGCTTAGCAAGTCTGCACGAGGACAGAATACCTTTCAAAATTTGGGTAAGGTATAGGAGAT